>NC_141685.1:646771215-648077199 GCF_964263255.1 Lissotriton vulgaris | reverse complement strand
CTGGTGCACTTTGGAAGGTGGAATAATCTCTTATATGCTCTACAGTGAATTTTTTCTAGTTCATTACTCAGTTTGCCCGGAATGCCTGTAGAGCGTAATTGAGGGCCGGCATTAGCTTGGCTTTGAGTACTCTTTCGATAGCCATTGAGGACGGGCTGTATAAGGAGGCTTGCAGCTTGCAAATGGCGTAGGTGATGGTTTTGCCTTTGCCTTGGATGATCTTTAGATGGGCACTTGAATGCCCCGACTCCTGGAAGCAGATGCCCAAGTAGATGTACCGCTGTGTGCTTTCCAGCAGGAGATGGCCTGGCCTCCATTTTAATGATTATTTCTTTGGGTAATGTCCGAATATGATTACTTTTGACTTGGTTGGGTTTGCTACTAGCCTGTTTTTATCGTTGTATGCGGCAAGTGCCGTCAGCACCTTTTGTAGCCGAATTCTCGTGTGGTCCAAGAGTACCAGGTCATCAGCATATTGCATGAAATGTATTTTGATCCCACCAATATTTGGGGTGGCCAGTACTGCCCCAGTCAAGGCCGTCTCCATGTCCGCTGTGAATACGTTGAATAATAATGGGGCTAGCACACACCCTTGTTTTAGGCCTCGATCTGTATCAATTTTGGCAGATGCGTGGTCCCTCGAGAGTTTGATTCGCACCCACGTTTTTTGATACAGGGACTGGATTGCTCTTAACAGGGCTGGATTGATGTTCCATTGAACCAGCTTTGTCCACAGAATTGCACGATCTACCCCGTCGAACTCCGCCGAATAGTGAATAAAGCAGGCGAATAAGGGAATGTTTTTGCGTGTCCGTGCGCGGTGGACCAAAAAAGATAGTGCGATGATGTTGTCGACTGTGGCGGACCCAGGTCTAAATCTGGTTTGGCAGAGTGGAAGGAGGCCTTCTGTGCTCGTCCAGTCTGCGAGGTCCCTCAAGATGGCACTAGCGTAGGCTTTTCCCTCGATGTCCAAAAGGGCAATCATGCGGTAATTAGTAGGTTCAGTTTTGAGGCCTTTTTTGTGGATTGGCTGTAAGAGTGAGCCTCTCCATGAGTCTGGTATATCCCCCAGAAGCCAACATTCAGTGTACGGGTGGGTCAGGTTTTTAGACCAGAAGTCGATGTTTGCTTTGAATAAGTGTCCAGGCAGGCCATTAGGGCCCGGAGCAGAGTTTTGTCTGATGTTTTTTAGGATTTTGGTCACTAGCAATTTTCCCGGCGGGGCCGTCTTCTCGGTGGATGGGTCTAGATAGTCTCCTGCAATAGATGTTTCATTTTGCTTATTAACAGGGCCGTCTTCAGTGTAGAGAGCTTTTATGTGGGCGACCCAGATGGAGGCCTCAAGAGAATTTTCTCTATGGTTTGAGCCTCGTCCCAGGTTGCATAAATAGTGCCAAAACTATTGCGATTTTCCTGGGCTCAGCAAGTCAAAAATTTTCAGCCTTTGTGTTTCACAATGGACTCGTTTAGCTGCCCAAACCTTCTTTAAATGGCTTTTTGTGGCCTCTTGTAGTTGTTTCTTATTTAGGCTTGTCCCAATTTTGCGGAAGAGTTTGCGTTTCTTGTTTAGTTGTTTGGCGCTTATTTTGATTTCTGTGTTGTGGCCGTATGTGGGTAGCAGGTGCCTATGATTTGTGCTGTTTGAGTTCCCGCGATGAATCCCCGCCAGGGTCCCTATTATGGCATTCCAGGTTGCTATTGCACCCTTTATCTGTTCGCTCGGTGGTCAGCCTGTCCACCAGTTTGCCCAGCTGTTAAATGTAGAGATTGCGGTCTGTTCCCATTTGATTCTTCTTAGCAGCTTTATTAATTCTTCTCCGTCAGCTGCTCCGATATATTCGAGCCTGTGGCGTGTGTCCGCTATGAGGTTCAGTGTAATGATTAGGGCAGCGTGGTCGCTGTCACTACGCGGGTGAACTGAGTAGTTTGACATTAGGAGTTGGAGTTTGTCACTTAGGATGATGTAATCCACCGTTGTTCGGTTGTTAAATGTGGGACCGACAAAGGACCCAGGGCTGTTCTTTAGGAGGACTGAGTGCGCTGTCGCCAGCTTGTAGGATTTTAATAGGTCGTTTATGCATGAGTAGCCCCGGACTGGTGACTTCATGTGGTGGGTACCCCTATGTTGTGGGTGTTGAAATCGCCAAGGATAATGCATTCTAAGGCCGGGAATTGAAGCAATAAGGACTCGAGATGGTTTATCAGCGTGGCCGAGTTGGATGTGGGCCCATGGGGATTATGATAGAGGTTGATTAGCAGAAGTGAGAGATTACCATTTGTCGGGCGACAGCCCTTCAGGATGCCTGCCTGGAGGGTGTCCGGAAGGTTAGGTATTTCTGCAAATTCCAGTTTAAGTGAGTGTTTTATGTAGACACATATCCCACCCGATGGTCTCCTGAATATGTTGAGCTTTTTTGCTGGTTTTCCATATTCTGCATATCCTCTTAGTGAGAGAGGGTGGATTTGCCAGGATTCTTGTATGCAGATTATGTCCGCTTCCTCCAAAAATGTCACTGCGGTTTGTTTAAGAAGCAACCTCCTGAGCCCAGCGACATTCCAAGACATGATTTTTAAACTGACCAGAGGCTGTTCCTTCTCTGAGGACTTTAGGTACGCATTTGTCGTGCTTCGGTGGAGTTGGCCTAAGGCATTGAAGCAAGGTCCGTTAGGATCTGGAATTTAGTGCTAGCGGTAGCCAAGACCAGTCTTTGCTCGCGCATCCCAGTGTTGCGCATATGCGTGTACCCTGGATCGGATCAGTTGTTATCTTGATTGGAGTTCTGATGGTTGGACCTTGCTTGTACCACCTTTGGACGCCTGGAGTGAAAGAGCCGTATTTGGCACATGGGTGGGGGGAGCATGCGAGTGTAGGTGCTCTCTGGCGGATTGTGCCGTGTTACCCGTCTGGGAATGCGCGGAGTGTGTTTTTAAGATAAGAGGGTATTTTTGTGGACGCTTGGATTTTATTTTTATACCCCAGCTTTCCGGTAACTTATGCTAGCTTTCAGAGCCTCGGCCATGTCCGGGCTCGTGAAGGTTAGCTCTGTGGTTTCATTTATCTCCTCCGCATCTGGCGGCAGGAAGAAGATGGTTTCAATGTCTGTGATTTTTATTCCCTCAAGCCCTGGAATGTTTGCGCAAAGTATTAAAAGGTTAATGCGGTTAAGAATGTCCCACCTCCCCTGAGAGACGTAGTCAGGGTACAGCATTATTTTCCAATCCTGGGGTTGAGAGTGATATATTTGACCGGCGGAGTCCGCAGCCTGGCCGCCTGTTTGTGATGACTGTAATAGGCCAGATGAAACGGCGTTTGCTTGCCTGTTTAACCCCGTTGGCCGCTGAAGGGCCATCATGAATGGTAAACTGGGTGGGCCATTATTAGGCGGCATGTTTTCAGTGTCCTTGAGATCTAGGGCAACCAGTGGCACTTGGGGCACACGGTGCGTCGTCAACGTTGATGGAGCAGCGACCAGAGAGTTATTTGGGCGAGGGACGCATTCACTTGCGTGGGATTGAGTTGCTTCCACAGTGTTTTGTCCTTGTGGGTCGTTTGCTTGATTTTTTGTTGGTACTGTCGGGGCTGGCTGAGGGGCTGCGAGAGGGGCAACCAATCCTGGGATTATTACTGCGTTGGTGAAGTAAGGGACTTCAAGCTTTGGCTCAGTAGTTTCTGATGTTTTGGTGATTACTTCGGTGTCTCTGTGTGGCCTTGCGACTGGTTGCCGGGCCGTAGCCATTCCTGTATGGTTCTGGGTGCGAGAGATTTATTTTTGTTCACCTTGTTGAGTTTTTTAAATTTTTTCTTATTTTTCCTGGATACATATTTTTTTAGGATCTGGGTTGGTCGGTGTGGTAGTATGCTGACGATCTTGATCTTTTGTTTTGATCGGGGTGGCGTTTGAGCTGCTCACGTTGATCGTGGACGGAGGCGCCACCCAAGCGATTTTATTTTCATTGTGAATTTCTTTGTTTTCATGTAGAGGGCTTTTGGAGCCTTCTTTTCTTGGGGGGTCAAGAACTGGGGCCTGTGCGGTTGAATCCTTGATCTTGCCAGCTTGTACTTTGAGATCCTCCATTAGTGTAGTCATGATGTGCGGGAGTTTTTCTAGGTTGTTCAGAATTGGGCTGCAACTACATGGCTCAGGATTGAAGTGTGTACTATCCTGTGCTCTACGGATCAGGGAATTCAAGTGACCAAGTTTTGCGTCGATCCCAGAAATTAGGTTTGCGACAGTTTGTAATATATTTATCTGGGCATCGAGCTTGTCGGCATGCTTTATTGCGGAACCTGTCATGGAAATGAGTATCTCGTTAATCAGTGTTAGATGGTCTGCAAACACTGGGGGGCTCTGACCCCCTGTCAGTGCTTCTGCGCATTGAGGTTGATAGCTGGGTCATTTTGTCTTGTTCCGGGGGGCTCTAGCTCAACGGGATCGGGGACTGGGTGTGCCAGGCCAGTAATTGTGGAGTTCCTCCTCCTTCATTGGTTTCTTTAATGCTGCTGGGCACATCAGGCATGTGCTCTCCGTTTGCTAAAGCATTGCTGTGTGGGCTGTTAGGTGGGCCAGCTATGAGGGCCCTGCTTGGGGACGTCTTCGGTTGGGGATCTTCTGGTAATTAAGGGGTCACAGTTATTGTTCTGATGTGATCGAACCTCGGTGCGACCCTATCAGATGCCTCTGGCTTGAGCGGTTTTCCACCCTGGAACATGGTTATTGTTGGTGATAGGGGAATTCCTGGTGCCCGGACTGCAGCGGGGCTGGGGGTTTGACCGTCCTCAGATGATTTAGTGGGCGGTATGCAGCTTAGGGGCTAGATGGTTCGACAGAACTTGTTACCAGGGGGCACAAGAAGGTTCTTATGTCTTTGTGTCCTAGGGGCCCAGTAGTGGCTACGTTGGCGCCGGAGCGGGGGGTTAAGTTGACTGGGTTATAGCACTTCCCCTCTTCCCCTGCTTGCGATGGTGCTAGGTTCAATGTCAGTGCTGGGAATGCAATGGGTATGCCTGGGGCGTTGGGGTAGCTCCGGTGACTCCAGGTGATTCTGAGAGTCCCCCCTCCCGGAGTGCTGACCCAGGCTAGAAGCCCCCCACTCCCGGGGAGTAGAAGAGTTTTGTCTTCCGTCTCCTGACAGATCTGTGGGGGCAAGGCTTTTCCTGTGCCTGCAGTAAGGTCGAGTTTCTAGTCCTCATTGTTTTTCCCTGTTTTTTCCTGTTTTCCCTGTTGTCTTTTCCTGTTGTCTTTTCCTAGCGCGTTGTGCTCACTGCGATAGTGGGGTGATGGGGAGGGGGGGTGATGTGGGGGCGGCCACGGGCGGCGTGTTCTCCAATTCCGGGGGGGTCGCAGAGGGGTTTTGCTGCAGTGGGCAGGGCCCGCTACCTCTGGAAGGTAAGGCTGGCCAGTTGTTGAGAGTCTGGCTTTGCTCTTGCTCTTGCGTGTGCTCCCCCCCAGCCCCCGGCTGTAGCTAGCTGTCTTGCTGCCTGGCTGCCTTTGTATTGACTCACCGGTGTCAAAGACCTGATGTCCTCTGGCACCCGCTCTCCCCGAAGGTGAACCGGTTCTCTGTTCTTCAGTTCTCTGTTCTTCAGTTCGCAGCCCTTCTTCACTTTTAGTTCAAGGCTTTCTCGGTCGCTGTGTAGCTCAGGGGGCCAGACATTAGCAAGTGGTGGCGGCGGCGGTGTTGTTATCAGCGCTCAGGGTCAGGGCACAGCGCTCACACCTGCCTACCGCACATTAGCACACAGGGGCGATGGGGAGGGCAGTGAGGGGGCCAAGGTGACAGCTCCCCCCTCCTCCCTGCTTGCCGGTGTTGTTGTCACAGCGCTTAGAGCAGCCCTCACACCTGCCAGCCGTGCCCTGCAGTACCTTGCTGCACCTTGATCCTTGCTCCTGTCTTGTGGTTTTACAGGGGTTTGCACAGGTAGTGGCGGTGGTGGAGGCGATGGCAGTGTTGTAGGCTCAGCGCCTGGAGCGGCGCACACATCTGCTCTCGCCTACCCGCCTGCCTGCTACAGCCTGCTCTTGCCCCTAGCTCACCGTATCGCCATGTTGGCCGCAGTCGGACCAACGGTCGGACCAGCAGACTGAGTGAGAGCGGCGGCAACCTGCTGCTGCCCGCTATTTGATGCCCCTCGTGCTTGGCACTGCGTGCTCCGTGGCTCCTTAGGCTCCTTAACGGAGGCGGTTGCAGGGGACGGGAGCGGCAGTCTCCGTGTCCATCTTGCAGCGGTGAACATGGCGTTCTGGCGTTCAAACGCAACTCGTGGGCTCCCTCCATTGGTCAAAAGCCCGAGTTAGGCTGAGTTAGGGTCCAGTGAACCCCGAAGCAAGCATGGGAAATGGACCCCAGCTTGGTAGTAAAACAAAGTCACCTTTGGGAAGTGGAGGGACTCTTGCTCACCTGTGACCTGGTGCCACTGCACCTGCTGCACCACTGACAGCAGCAGCACTACACCCTCTGTCTCCTAGTTTCGCTACTGAAAACATGGGACGATAATTGAAAACAGAGGTCGGCGTGTGGGTAACAGACACCAATAGGCCATGGGCGGAGCAACGTGACCACCTTTGGCCTATTGCATGCCGTCTTTCTAAAAAAGACGACCGCAAACGCTAATACTGTGGGCCAAAAGGAATCACACACGCATGAGCATGTGCGATTCCAGGGTCCATTTTGGAACCCTCTACAAAAGAGCTCTCGCCCCTATGCGATAGTGCTGCACACTTAATCGCTAGGGGTGAGCACTAAAAATTATGTTCAAGGAACCTACTTTCCTCTTTCTTTCCAGAGGGAATGGCTGTAAAATGTAAACCAGGATCAGCCAGCACCCAGTAAATTCCCCCAAATGTTGGCATTTACGAAATCTAGAGATGCAGGGAACTCCAAAGTAGCTTGTGTTGATTCCCTACCTAGAGTGCCCTGAACAAATTCCATTATATGTCAAAAACTATGTTATAGAAATTTCAGGCACTTTCATTCAATGTATGAAGTTTTACCATTTAAAGTTTTGACCAACTGTTTTTGTGGGCAATAGACCCATCCACACAATTAGGGTGCCATTTTTATCAGAAGATTTGTGAGAACACTGGGTTGTACGGCTTTAGTTCATCACTACACAATTTGGCAATTTACGTCACAGAAACATGAGAGAATTCCACAACTTTAGGCAAAGTTTGAAGTTTGCTGAGATATGGTCTCAAAAAAGGTATTAGTAACCATGCAAGGCACATCCACCTGGAACAGCCCAGCTGTTTAGTTTTCCGAAATGTCTATAGTTGGTCAGTTTCCCTGGGTGCTGCCTGATCTATGGCCCAACTACCACACTTATTCACAACTCCAGAAAACTTGAAATTTAGTGGAAAACTATTGATAGTTCCATGTTACACCTTTGTTGCCTTTCCTGTCATGAGTGATGGGTTCACCCACAAAAGTGATGTAACATTTTTATCGAGAGAACTGTAGGAATACCTTGCTGTACGACACTGTCGATCTGCACAGATTCCGAAACTTTCCCTTACACAAAAAGTCTGTGATTTTTGCCTGATGTTTGCAGGACATTTTGATTAAGAAAAAGTGGTAAGATTTCCACAAAACAATGCTACTTTTGACTACACTTGGTGCCTAGTTTTCAAAATTGTCTATTGTCTAGCATTTATAGGCTTCGCTTGGTGCTGTCTGACTCAAATACCAAAGCTATCCATGCTCCCCAAAAGAATGAAATTGTATGGCAAAATCTTCATGTATCTACATTCCCTTTTTATGTATTTACTGTCACGCTACTAGGTACACCCACACAAGTGATGTTCTATTTTTAGGGAGAGAAGTGTGGGAACATAGAAAAGCAGAATATGTGTTATCAGCTATTGAATATCTCTCTATTTTTGTCTTCCAAATGGAAGCCAGTGTGCATAAAATACCCTCTAAATGGCATGATTTTACTGGTTGCACAAATAGACTCACCGACAAAATATTGAAGGTCAGAATATCAACCTACAAAAATATTGTAGAAAAAATGTCAAAGTCAAGAATATCGTCATCCTATCTATATTATGTAAGTACATAAATATTTAAATAAAGAAAGTAAGTAATACATATAATTAAAATAAACAGTTAAAATATTTTTTAAATGTTTAAAAATTATATATATATATATATATATTACCTACTGGCGGTCGCCAGTAGGTATATATAGTTAGGATTTTTTCTCTATGGGATTTTTGAAAATTCTATGTCTAATAACTTTGGCGTTTGTGGACGGAATTGGCTGAAATTTTCAGGAAAATGGAAAATTTTGTTTCTGAGCAGCCCCTGAAAATTTGGGGGGGGTTTCGTCAAGGGGGGGCCGAGAAAAAAGGGGGGTCCCAAAACGCGTTTTTCCCATGTTAATTTCCATAATTCCATAATTGGCCTCACTTTTAGCTCGAACGGCTGAATGGATTTGCACGAAACTTGGCTAAATTGTAGGGACTGTTAGCCCAATGTGCCTTTGCTAGGTCTCAATATATGTGCTCCAGTGGATTTTGATAAATTAACGTTCAAAAAAATATATATATCTGTAACAGCGCTCCGGTTAGCGCCCCGGTTCGCGTACCTGACGCGTAACGGAACTTCGCGAAGCTAAGCTGATTGGCTCTCGGGTGTCTGTCAACATTCTAAACAGTCTGGAGCGGCCACCATCTTGTCTCTCGGTAGGATCGAGAGACAAGAGGAGGCCAAAACAAAGGGGGAAATGACCATAAGGGGGCATAGTAGATTCTCCCTGACCCCCTAGGTTTGATGTGAAGGCTTTAAAAGGGCCCCGCGGGGCAAAAAAAAATTTAAAAAATCATTTTGTTTGCATGGTGTGCGCCCGGTACACGCACTGGAAAGCGGTCCGGGGAGCGTACTATGAGGAAACAAGAATGATAGACTCTTAAAATATTGTATGTTTATTGATTGTTCGTTTTGTTGTTTTTTTTTAGTTTTTTTTATTTAAGTAGCAATATGTAGGTACCAATGCAGAGTCAAAAAATTAATATACACCGTCTCCTTTGTAGATATCTTGCATGTTGTTTCAGAAGTTATTGTGGAATATGGAATTCATACCATAGTGTGTCAGGAAAGTAGAAACAATATGGAGGCAGGAGATGATAAAGAGATGTTAAATACACATTGGAGATAATATAGTTGGAGAAAGGAAGTAACTATGAGCAAAATTATTGTGTAACATAAAAAAGTTGCACAGTGTACTATAAGTCTGACTTTACATTATAATCAATTTGGTACTAGTTTATGAATTACATATAAAAATGATTAAAGACTCGAACAATTTTTGATTATTAAATATAAATTTATTTTTCTGATTCTTTTTCAAAATTTAATATTTCATTCTGCAATGATTCTGTTTTAATTTTCAAAAAAAAATTGCCTTTTGACCTTAAAAATTCTTACCTGGTGTTTTTAAAACCAAAATTTTAGGGAAAGAATCTCAGGATTTGTCCTGAGGAATTTCAAGACGTTGTAATGACTCCTACACTATATAGCCTTGTGGATAAGTGTAGTATAGAGTCAAAAGATAAATGTGGAAATGTGGAACATGAGTGAGCAAGAAGGGTGAGATATTAAAAGTTCAGGATTGTGAAAGTGATCTTAAACGTTTTCTTTCTAAAAGTTGCGGAAAAAGAAAATGACGGGATTTGCTTAGAAGAATTCCAAGAGTTATAAATGGCTCTTTCACGATTTGGCCTTGAGGATATGTGCGGTAGAGAGCGAGAAGTCATTTATTGTATGTAACATATTTCTCAAAACGGAGCTTTTCTTTCAGAAAGTGGCGGGCTGAAAATAATAGTAGCACAACAGAGTATAAGCTGTTCATAGGACATCCTTTGACGTCATGGAAAGTAAGTTACTTTTAAGGAGTACAGATTTCTGATTGGTTATGCTATATGGATTTTTTAAACACAATCATTTTGATTGTGTTTTTTTTCCCCGCTGTTATATGATGAATACCTTCAAATCACTGTTTTTAGTGAAATTTGATACATTCTGAGAACAGCAAAAATAAACCATTTAACATGTATAATTAATTCTGTACTTTTTGTATTTATGATATACATTGATAACTGTGTAGGAGGCATGGAAAAAATGAGGCTTCTGTAAGTGTCAAGGGAGGTGAGTAATGTACATTGCTCTGTTGCATACAGTCCTCACCTTCTCCGTACTCTTGGATATGCTAGACTATATCTGCACAATACCTTAGCAAAGGAAAAACACAAGTGATGTGATTGTGGAATGAGCAAAAAAAATTGCACGTTTTTCAATTACATTACCTGTGTTTCATAACATTACGAATCACATTGTGTAGATGAGATTTAGGCCTGTTCAAGGAGATAGAGGAGATCTGACGTTTGTTCAAGAGTGCAGTGGACATGACTCACTTCGTTGGTAGGCCTGCTCATGTATTATCTCCTCTGTACTCTTCAATAACTTAAATTTCATCTGTAACTCTGAGTTGGACTCACCTGAAACAAATCTGTGGATAGGCCACACCTTATCAGCATCTAGAAACAATCATTAAAAATGTTCGGGGTAGATTTATGATGGCCGTGCGCCTCTTTTGCGCCGCTGTTCCGTCACTTTTGTGATGCAGCAGCAGTGTAAAAGATGCACCATGTTGCAAGATAGGCCTCATTTCATCTTCAACAAGACACTGTCAGTTTAAAATGTATATATTTAGGACTGTGTAGGGGGCATGGAGAAGTGGAGGCCTCTAACTTTCTTTTTTTGTAAAATTGGATGATTGTCAATCTTTTCCCTTGTCTTTTCTAATTTTAAAATACATGTTTTAATATTTTTCAAATGTTTGTTCTTTCTTTCACATATTGAAAGTATAAAAATAACAAGTAACTAAGTTAACGACAATAATAAGGTAAATGTTTTGTACTCTTTTCGTTACGTTTCTATCACATTTAACTTCTATTAGTTCCACTGCTTGGCCTCTATTGTATGTATTTTTTTTTAAAAAAAAATTGTTTCGCTTCCGGTTCGCGTACCGGCGCCTGAACCGGGAAGCAAACCAAAAGAAATAGAGGTTGTCAGAGTGCTAAACATTCTAGCAAATTCTTATAAAGTGGAGGTAGTTCTGAAAATAACTTTTTTTTATTATTTTTGAACGGTTTTATATTTTTTGTTTTTTTTGGGGGGGAAATGAAAATGATTTGTTATGAAGGGCTCAACAGGAGCAACAAAAAAAAAAGATAATTTATTTTCGGGGGCGTTTGGGACATTGATGATTATCAATAGCTAAATTGATTAAATTTATGCTACTCTCTCTGTAGCAAATGAGTTGTCCACAATGAATACAGACAAGTTTTATGCTCCCAAATTTCATTTGAATATTTGGGACCATGTCGCTCGCCTCTGGTCCCGTCACTGCCTCTTCATTGGTGGATGTACTGGCCACAGGTCGGGGGTTATCCACCAGATCACGTACTTGAGCAGCACTGTAGTTGATAGGGTGCCACCTTTCCATATGGCGATGCATGGTATAATTACCATAACTGTATTTTTTTTCTGTTCCTCTGGACAGTTCATTTTTACAAATCAGGCAGGTAACATACCGGGCATTAACCTTTTTTTGTCCCTGGGGAAAAGAAAAAAATTGCCATATATAATTTGGTTTGACGTGGGACCTCCTTGGCTGTTCAGGTAAAAACATCCCAGTCCCTTGCTCCTCTTCCTCTTCTTCCTCTTCTTCCTCCTCTTGTTGGAGGATGACCTGAGAAGGTGGTCCTCTCTTCCTAGGAGGTGGTGGTGGTGGTGGGGGTCCACCAGCTGCAGCAATCATTGAAGCCATTTGTAAGGTAGTCAATGTAGGTCTTTCTCTCATAAAAATGAAAGTCAGAGTGAGGAAAAAAGGTGGGACTTTCATCATTTGGGAAAAAAAATGTTCTAAACCAATGAAAAGTGTTATTTTAAGGTCATATGACCAAGCCTTCCATCATTAGGAAACTAAAATTAAAATGAACCAATGAAAAGTTTGATAAACAAGTCACATGACCTGTTATGCTTACGTTACGCACTCCGCGCCGCGCCTTAGATCGCTTCCGGGGCGCTGCGCTTCGCGCCTCGGTTCGCGCTCCGGAACACTTCCGGGTGCGCTAACGCGGCGCGTCATAAGACGCATTACGCGACAACGCGATTCGTCGCGCTTACGCGACGCGTCACGATGTTGTTTTCTAATGCGGCAGTTGCGCAAAAAGAACGTTTACCGGTTCGCGGACCGAGTCACGGCACCAAATTGAGGTAACGCTAAGCTACCCCGTTCACCGACCGGGAGCGAAAGAAAAAAAAATAATAAAAAAAAATACATACAATAGAGGCCAACGTAATTAGACTAAAGAATGTCTTTAAAAGGGCCCCGCTGGGCAAATAAAATAAATAAATAAATGTTGTTTTCTTTGCGTGGGATGCACAACACATTCACATTGAGATAGGCATGACGGGTTACAAAGGGGACAAAAGTCTGCACTACCTATCCTTCTCTATCTGCAAAAACTAAACAGAGTATTGCGACTCTGTGCTTATTTGTTAATAGAGAATCACCCAAAGAGAACAAATTCTGAACAATCATAGGCTATTGGCAGTGGGCAGAGAGGCCATGACACACAAAATGGCTGTTACTTACGTGCATGATGGGGCCTAAAAGGGACTAGATGGCTTGGCCACTGTTTCGCGACTTTCACTTTACTTTCAACAGTGGCTGTGGTGAACATAAATGAACGGCGCTTATGTATACCTAATTTTAGTCATTTTCCACAAAAAAGCTTTTGATATTTGCTATTAAAAAACTATTGAAATTCACTGAAAAAACCATAGGTTATAGACCACATATAGTTAGGAATTAGCATTTACAAAACCTTGAAAATTCACTGAAAAAACCATAGGTTATAGACCATATATAGTTAGGAATTAGCATTTACAAAACCTTGAAAATTCACTGAAAAAACCATAGGTTATAGACCATATATAGTTAGGAATTCACTTTTACAAAACCTTATTTTACTCACACAAAACCATTGAAATTCCATATATAGTTAGTTGCACTAACTATATATTGCTCACCCGCAATCCACTGCTGATGATGTCACAAATTACATCATTCATGACATGGTCAGTGACATCACTGATGACATCACTGATGACATCTCAAATGACATCACTGATGACATCTCAAATGACATCACTGATGACATCTCAAATGACATCACTGATGACACCACTGATGACATCATTCATGTGATAATACGATGAACCTCTTCAGATTCTAATATATCCTTAGATACAATCAGTGTAAACAGACACTCACAGACTGTCACTCATCCATGGAGTTACTCACACACCTAGTCACTCATGCAAAGAATCAATCACACCTCCATTTCCTCATCTATACAGTTATACACACCTTACTTATTCAAACATATACTAACACATATTTACTCTCTTATACAATCCCTGATACAAGTTTACAATGATGAATACAGCCACTCACACATTCACTGGCTCTTATGCACAGTAATTTATATATGACAAGTCTCACATGTACTGGGTTTTACATATGTACTTACTTTGACATGTAGCAGTGAGATATACATTCACTCACCAATACACCCATGCACACAGTCAACACCCCATACAGCTGTTTCCACATGCAGTTTTGAACCCATACATCTAGTGAATCAACTGTTCACACATTTATGCACAGAGTTACACACCTCCCAGCCACCCACACACACACTCACTCTTCCATACAAATACTTGGGCAACCAATCAATAACCCATATAGTTACTCATATAGCTATTGATCAACACATGCAGCAGTTTACAGAACAACAGATATAATGATGCACAAATTAAGACAGTTTATTCACTAACCCATGCACTCAGTGAGACTCATTTAATCACTCTCTCATACAGTCAGTCATGCACCTACTAAAGGCTTCATCCAGACACTTATACATCCACTCATTCTTTAATATGTAAGACATATTTTAACTTTACAGAAACATACAGTCAGTGGATAATGTCATCAGTGATGTCATCAGTGATGTCATTTGAGATGTCATCAGTGATGTCATCAGTGATGTCATTTCAGATGTCATCAGTGATGTCACTGACCATGTCATGAATGATGTAATATGTGACATCATCAGCAGTGGATTGCGGGTGCGCGATATATAGTTAGTGCAACTAACTATATATGGAATTTCAATGGTTTTGTGTGAGTAAAATAAGGTTTTGTAAATGCGAATTCCTAACTATATATGGTCTATAACCTAAGGTTTTTTCAGTGAATTTTCAAGGTTTTGTAAATGCTAATTCCTAACTATATATGGTCTATAACCTATGGATTTTTCAGTGAATTTTCAAGGTTTTGTAAATGCTAATTCCTAACTATATATGGTCTATAACCTATGTTTTTTCCAGTGAATATATATATATATATATATATATATATATATATATATATATATATATATATATATATATATATATATATATATATATATATATATATATATATATATATATATATATATATATATATATATATTACCTACTGGCAGTCGCCAGTAGGTAGTTATAGTTAGGATTTTTTTCAATGCAAAATCTCAAAATTCTATTTGGAATAACTTTGGCGCCGGTTGACGAATCAGCCTTAAAATTTCCTCAAATTTGCCTCGTCGAGCTCCGGTCCTTCCCTGAAAGTTTGGGGGGGATTCGTCAAGGGGGGTCTGAGATAAAAGGGGGGTCCCAAAATGTGTTTTCCCCATGTTAATTTCCATAGGGCGGTCTAACTCACTTTTAGCCCGAACGGCTGAATGGATTTCCACCAAACTTGGCAAAATTGTAGGGACTGGTAGCCCGATGTGCCTTTGCTATGTCTCAAGATATGTGCTTCAGTGGTTTTTGAGTTATATAGGTTCAAAAAAATATATATATCTATGGCAGCACCCAGGTACGCGCACCGGGGAGCGCACCAGGCGTGCTATGCGACTTGCGCACGGAAAGCTGATTGGCTCTCGGGTGTCTGTAAACATTCTAAACAGTCCAGAGCGGCCGCCATCTTGTGTATCGGTAAAATCGAGACACAAGAGGTGGAAAAAACAAAGGGGGAAATGACCATAAGGGGGAAGAGTAGACCCCCCCTGACCCCCTAGGTTTGATGTGGGGGCCATAAAAGGGCCCCGCGGGGCAAAAAAAATAATATTTTTTTTCGATTTGCGCGGGGGGAGCACCCGGTACGCGCTACGGGGAGCGTACCGGGGAGCGTACCATAGGAAAAAAAGAATGACAGTTTTCAAAAAATTTAGGATTTTTTTTATAAATTGGAGGTAGTTCTAAAAAGAACTGATTTTTTCTTCTTTTTGTTGTTTTATATTTTTTTTATTGTTTTGTGAACATTTTTTTCTTTTTTGGCTTTTCTGAACACTTTTATATTTTTTTGTATTTTTTAAGGGGAGAAACGAAAAACAGGGAATTGTAAATGACTCAACTGGAGCAAAAAAAAAATCAGGAACATTTAGGGTTTTCTTGGACACTTATGGTTATCCCAAAACAAAAGAGGAAGCGTAGAGGCAATGATAGAATCACCCTTCTAAAGAGTTTATATAAACAAAGAGATTTTATCAATGTGTGATGGTGATATTTTTATTTTGGTTTTAATATGTACAGTGAAAAAACTAAGCTCTCTCTTATGCAGTGGAAAGATGAGAGCATTTGTGTGCTTTTTAAAATACCCCTCACACACTAAAAAAATCCATTAGTGTCATGCTTCATTATAGGGGTCTTCCCATCCCTCTAAGGGGTGGGCGTGCTTCGACCTACGGACTACGCGGGAGCACTTGATATTAGTGACAAAGGCTATGTGATGGTGCAGTGTGTCAGTGAAGTGTAGGGACCTAACTAGTGAGTGTAGTAAAAAGGAAAAATTAAAAATTCCCTGGCTAGTAGAAAAAATAATGTATTTACTTCTCTGGCTGGGAACATTAAGAAGGGGGTTTTGTGGTAGAGCAGTTAGCTTGCTACCTGGTCAACATGTTTCGTAGGCAGTCCCCTACTGCCTACTCATCAGGACCTTCTAATGGTCCCTACTGGGAAGTGCTCGGTTTGTAAGATGGTAAGCCTACTGTCCTACAAACTGGCAGCAAAAATCGGCTGCTAGTTTAGACTATAGGGCATGAGCTGGCCCTATTGAAAACGTAATGGTATCTCAATTGATAGTCAAAAATATTGACCTATTGCGGTCTCTGTAAAAGAAAATGGAAAAAGGGAGACAAAGCACAATGAATAGGCTAGTTTTGGATACTCAGGCACATATCAGTTTCAATATCCAGAATACCACTACTCATGGGCAATCTCACATTAAAGAAGCACGCACTACAGGCTTCATATGTGAGAGGGCGGGTTAAATGTAACTCCCCTGACTGTTCAATTCGTTGACCTCATTACTATGAGGGCTGTGTCATCTCGAAATACACACATACGTCACTCAATGCAGACAAACAGCATCTCTAAGAAGGAAAGATTCCTGGAAGATCGAATAAACTTGTTTAAAACAATGCACAACTTAGCTTTGTGCACAATGTCGTTAGATCAAAGTAAGGATGTTAATACATACTAGTTCGACAAAAGTTGCATGCCCCATGAGCCGGCAGGCGAAGGGTGTTCCTCTCGGTAGACTGCAAGAGAAAACCGCACCCTTCCGTGAATCACGGATTCTTCCGTAAATAGATAATTGCCTCCTGGACCAAAATTGTTAGAGACTCGTGGTCAGAGTCTATTACTTACATTTACTGCATGAGTTCAATGCCTCGTTCCTACCCTAGGTGCCGCTCCGTCGACTGCTGGTGTACCGCTCTTAGCGGCTTTAAGAAACAACTTGGTTGCATTGTCATCCTGTCTGTCTCGTGTCGATGAGACGCTAGACTGCTAACCCAAGATGGCCGCCTTCTGTGGGACATCGGGTGAAGGGAAAGGGGTTCCCAGTAGTCTTTCTTCTAATGTGGTTACCTGCAAGATAAATTGTTATTCCGAAAACCAAGTGAAAGGTTATTGTTTATCACCTAGTTTCTCATGTTTTGAAAAACGAGGCTTGTTATCTGAACGCATGTTATTGCAAAGTTTCTTAGTGCACATAGATTGCATTCGTATTGAAAACATTTTTTTCGCTCATGCCAACAGAATGCCTTGCACTCATGTATATTCAGAAATATGGGTTAATTAGAATAAAAAGAGGGAATAGCTAACGTCGATGATGAGATGATGCAGCACCATAGTTTGATTAGGGCACTAGCGGTAGCACAAGTATTCAGCACGTGGTGGTCTTCTCAGAACTGGCCTTGAGATATCGCTTTCACAACAGATTTGTTGTTTGTGGAGCCAGTGTTATGAAAATCGCTTCTACATCGGAGTTGAAGAGGGCAGTTGCGGACATAGATCAATTTAAACACTGGATGTTACACAAGTGTTTGACACAGGGAGGTCTTTTTTAGACCGGCATTAGGAAGTCACTGGGGACTTTTACATCAGAGTTATTGGAGGGCGATTGCGATCTTTTTTTATAGTTGACCCCAAGGTATTTCATCGTTCAAGCCGTTTTTGTTGGATTTGATTCGAAAAACCCACGTTGTTCTTTCTCCAGAAGGTAGTTCTCGTTGTCAACCTGTTCTATGACAGTCCAAGAGATGTCTTCAGGTTTGTGACCCCTCTCTATGGAGTGGTTGGTCAGTTTTGTGCTGGTTTTCTTGCATTTTATGGTACTTTTGTGTTCACCTATTCTGATCTTCACAGCCCTGCTTGTCATGCCGACATATTCAAGTTTACACGGGCAGGTGATTAGGTATACAACATTGAGACTGTTGCAGTTACTAAAGCCTCTCTGTTCCCATTTTGTTCCATTGTTAAAGGTGATTGTCTTACTCTTCTTGGCTAGGAAACATACCTTGCACCCTCCACATGGATAGTGTCCTTGTACAAAGTTGGAATTTCTTGATGGATTGATTTTTTCTGTTTTTGGTCTGGTATGCACCAGGATGTCTTTTACACTTTGCGCTTTTTTGTGGGAAAAGATTGGTTTAGGTATCTCTAAACCACCACTGTTCAGAATTTTCCAATTTTTGGTGATGATTTTGGTCACTTGATCTGAGCTTGTGTTATAAGTGGTAACACAGATGGGTCTCCGTTCTTCCTCCTTCGATATCTTGTCTTCAAGGAGGCTTTCTCTGCAGCTGTTTCTCGCCCTCTTATAGGCTTGATCAATGATTCTAGTAGGGTACCTCCGGGTTTCCAATTTCCTTTGCAGGTATTTGGACTGTTGCTTGAAATTACCAATTTCTGTTTGGTGTATTATTCTTTTTTTAGAGCGGTGCCTCCTTTATCCTGAGCTGTTGCCAGGTGGGGTGAGGCTTGATCCTTCATACTATTGAGGTAAGATGGAGCTCTGCCCGAATCAATGGGCTTACATGATGGTAAAAAACTGTTTGCCCACATGTATTGATGGAACTTTCGATTCATTCTTTTTTCAGGAATCATTTGTGTTGTGTGCTTTTTCTTATCTATTTCAGAAACTTGCTGATACCAAGAGGAATACTGGATTGTGAGAATTCTAACTCACATCATATCCTTTATGATTAATTACTAGTAGCAGTAGTTTGTTTGTCTTTTCTTTAGAGGTCCTGACGAAAGCACATGGATTAATCTTTTGCCTGACGTGCTGAAACATGTTGACCACTTCTACTTAGGACAGCTATTTGTTAAAACTGGTCCTAGTATTCACGTTTTTAACCTTTGATCGTGACAGACACTAATAAAATTCACAGTCTGTTTACGCACCAATTTTATACCTGGCACTTCACCACTTGCACTGCACTGAAATTTGTTCCCATACACTCTATCTTGCTCATCTTGGTTATTATACCTTTGTGACACCTGTAAGCTCTAATTCCTATAGAGCAAATTTGTCACTTCTATAGACAAAGGATACCCAAATGATGAAGCTGATCACCAGTTTTGGTGTATGATGGGAATCCGCACACATAAGATTCTATGTATTTTTTCCACATCACAATTTGTTTAGGTTGTTGTTTCCTTTCGTTCCATCAGATTCTAGACGCTAGAATATATTTTGCATTCCCATCATCACTGTCCCCCTCTGGTTCATCACTGCCACCCATGGTTCACCAATCCCACCCTCTACCGAGACCTTTTGTGACGCAGCGGCAGCACAAAAGATTCGCCATGGTACTGGGTATTAACAACGTGACGCATCGGAGAGATGTGGCACGTTGTAAAGCCCTGCGCCATCAGGAGGCATTCCGGCGCAGGGGAGGGCGTTCCTGCGTAGGAACGCCTCCTTAAAGTGACTGAGTGAAATCTACAAGAATTCACTCAGTCACTTTTAGGCCAATGCTTCTTCAAAACCCTGCACCTGCTTGAAGCAGGCGCAAGGCTTGATGCAGCATTGGAGAGATAAGGCCCCCCAGAGCATTGCTGGAGCTGCGTCGCAAGCTCGACGCTGCTCCAGCAATGCGCTGCTTTTACGGCACAGATGCGTGAGGCATCTGTGCCGTTTTTGCCACATGGTGCGCCGCATTGTAAATGCGGTACAAAAGGGGGTGGTGATGGACGGAGCATCTGAATCAATCAAACACTCACACCCAGTCAAAAGATCTGGGTTTAATCCATCACCGTTCTTTAGCCCAATCTGCCACCCCAGTTCAATCATGGCTATATGCAAATCAGTCTGACCCTGTGCCTCATGGGAACAGTCCAGCCAGAACTGCCAAGCCATGTCTTCCCTGGACCGGAAACAAGCTTCCGAGGACCGGTTTCTGGCATTCCAGCCGTCTTCAGCCCGGCTTGCTTGAATCCAGTGGCAAAGTGAGCAAGGGATTCACGTCTGAGCATACCCTGCCACACTTGTGGCGGCCAAAAGCGGTAAAAAAGGGGGTGGTAATGGACGGAGCATCTGAATCAATCAAACACTCACACCCAGTCAAAAGATCTGGATTTAATCCATCACCGTTCTTTAGCCCACTCTGCCACCCCAGTTCAGTCATGACTATATGCAAATCAGTCTGACCCTGTGCCTAATGGGAACAGTCCAGCCCGAACTGCCAATCCATGTCTTCCCTGGACCGGAAACAAGCTTCCGAGGACCGGTTTCTGGCAATCCAGCCATCTTCAGCCCGGTTTGTTTGAATCCAGTGGCAAAGTGAGCAAGGGACTCTCGTCTGAGCATACCCTGCCACACTTGTGGCGGCCAAAAGCGGTACAAAAGGGGGTGGTGATGGACGGAGCATCTGAATCAATCAAACACTCACACCCAGTCAAAAGATCTGGGTTTAATCCATCACCGTTCTTTAGCCCACTCTGCCACCCCAGTTCAGTCATGGCTATATGCAAATCAGTACGACCCTGTGCCTCATGGGAACAGTGCAGCCCGAACTGCCAAGCCATGTCTTCCCTGAACCGGAAACAAGCTTCCGAAAACCGGTTTCTGGCATTCCAGCAATCTTCAGCCTGGCTTGCTTGAATCCAGTGGCAAAGTGAGCAAGGGACTCACGTGTGAGCATACCCTGCCACACTTGTGGTGGCCAAAAGCGGTACAAAAGGGAGTGGTGATGGACGGAGCATCTGAATCAATCAAACACTCACACCCAGTCAAAAGATCTGGGTTTAATCCATCACCGTTCTTTAGCCCACTCTGCCACCCCAGTTCAGTCATGGCTATATGCAAGTCAGTCTAACCCTGTGCCTCATGGGAACAGTCCAGCCCGAACTGGCAAGCCATGTTTTCCCTGGACCGGAAACAAGCTTCCGAGGACCGGTTTCTGTCATTCTAGCCGTCTTCAGCCCGGCTTGCTTAAATACAGTGGCAAAGTGAGCAAGGGACTCGCGTCTGAGCATACCCTGCCATACTTGTGGCGGCCAAAAGTGGTACAAAAGGGGGTGGTGATGGACGGAGCATCTGAATCAATCAAACACTCACACCCAGTCAAAAGATCTGGGTTTAATCCATCACCGTTTTTTAGCCCACTCTGCCACCCCAGTTCAGTCATGGCTATATGCAAATCAGTCTGACCCTGTGCCTCATGGGAACAGTCCAGCCCGAACTGCCAAGCCATGTCTTCCCTGGACCGGAAACAAGCTTCTGAGGACCGGTTTCTGGCATTCCAGCCGTCTTCAGCCCGGCTTGCTGGAATCCAGTGGCAAAGTGAGCAAGGGAGCATACCCTCCCACACTTGTGGCGGCCAAAAGCGGAGCACCATGGGTGGCGGAGCTGCGGCGCACAATAACTGGCGCATCCCTGGGGATGCGCCAGTTATTGTAAATCTGCCTCTATACATTTAGCCAACGAGGGAGCACTTACTGATTAGACAGTAGAAATACTCCAGTTGAGTAGAGGCATTGCACAAAAAGGTGGCATCTTTGTGGACAAACACGCAGGGCGGGATTCATTCTGCCCCTGTTAGACTCGTTTTTTGTGACCTTCTGCCCTCTGTTAGATTTGTTTTTCCATTGTTTTTGTGCCCTTCTGCCCCCTGTTAGACTCGTTTTTCCCTTGTTTTTCTGCCCTTCTGCCCCCTGTTAGACTCGTTTTTTGTGCCCTTCTGCCCTCTGTTAGACTCATTTTTTGTGCCCTTCTGCCCTCTGTTATTCCCTTGTTTTTGTGCCCTTCTGCCCTCTGTTAGACTCGTTTTTTGTGCCCTTCTGCCCTCTGTTTGACTCGTTTTTGTGCCTTTCTGCCCCGTTAAAATAGTTTTTTGTGCCCTTCTGCCCTCTGTTAGACTCGTTTTTCCCTTGTTCTTCTGCCCTTCTGTCCTCTTTTAGACTGTTTTTTTGTGCCTTCTGCCCCCTGTTAGACTCGTTTTTCCCTTGTTCTTCTGCCCTTCTGTCCTCTGTTAAACTGGTTTTTCCCTTATTTTTCTGCCATTCTAACCTTTGTTAGACTGCTTTTTGTGCCTTTCTGCCCTCTGCATCACCACATCATCACTCAGCGCTACCCCAGCATCACTCAGCACCACCACATTATCACTCAGCACCACCACATTATCACTCAGCACCACCACAGCACCACTCAGCGCCACCACAGCATCACTCAGTGCCACCACATTATCACTCAGCACCACCACAGCACCACCACAGCATCACACAGCACCACCACAGCACCAATCAGCACCACCATAGCACCACCCAGCGCACCACAGCATCACTCAACACCACCACAGCATCACTCAGCACCACCACATTATCACTCAGCACCACCACAGCACCACTCAGCACCACCACAGCATCACTCAGCACCACCACAGCATCACTCAGCACTACCACAGCACCACTCAGCATCACCACAGCACCACTCAGCGCCACCCCAGCATCAATCTGCGCAACCATTCAACAACAACTGGTTCAAATATGTTCTCTCAATGTTTCAAATTTTATTACAAATGTCACAAAAAGATGTTAATATTTCACTTCTGTTCTTGGATTTTCATCACAATAAAATACACTGAACATAATCTTCACAAAGTTATTTACAAAAGTTTAAGCTTTTGCCATTATAAATTAAAATCACTTTTATTTAAGTATTAATTATTTAAAAAAATTAAAAGCCATTGTAATTTGTAATATCAATACAGCTAAGTGACGTAAATACAAAACATGTTGCATTACAAATGCTCTAGGTGTCACATTTGTGAAAGTTATATCTATTTGCATTGTAAATGACAAAGCTATTAATTTAGCTATTTTCAAAACCAACACATAAATAAAAAAAATGTCATTTACAAGATTAACAGCCCAAACTTTCCTAATGCGAGACCTATTGCATTACAAATGCTTGTTTTTATATCTGTCAGTGCTTCCTGTTGAGGTTTAATTTTCGTGACAGGCACCTCATTGCCTACTTGTAACTATACTCTGACCCTGCTTCAAGGGTCAGAGCAGGGTCAGAGAATAGTTGCAAGTAGGCAATGAGGCGCCAGGAAGCACTTACAGTAGGTGCCAAAGTTGAAGTTAATTTCTTTGTAACCCTTTTGTAAAAGGTTACACAAAATTAGCTTCAACTTTTGCACCTGCTGCTGTAACCCTGTAAGTGCTTGGCTGAAAATGTGTCCCCGCTGATTCGCTGATTTTAACGCAATTTCACGAGATTCGCGGATCGCGAAATCGCGGAAAATCCACAAACTCCGCGAGCGGAACGAATTTTCAGCCCATGCTTAATAATGTACTATTCCCACCCTAGTTAGTGTTAAGTCAGGAAAGGTGCTGAACACTAAAGATATATAAATTACTATTCCCACTCCAGTAATTATCAATTCAGGGAAGGTGCTGGACAATAAAGATATATAATTTACTATTCCTACCCCAGTTAGTATTAAGTCAGGAAAGGTGCCGGACAATAAACCTATATAATTTACTTTCCCCACTCCAGTAAGTATACAGTCAGAGAAGGTGCTGGACAATAAAGATATATAAATTATTATTCCAACTCCAGTTAGTATTAAATCAGGGAAGGTGCTGAAGACTAAAGATATATACTAAGCATGGGCGGAAAATCCGTTTCGCTCGCGGATTTTGCGGATTTTCGGTAAATTCGCAATCCGCGAGATTCGCGAATCTCCCGCAAAATCCGCAAATCCGCGAGCAGCGGATTTTATGGCTTGCTCGCACTGTTCGCGTGAGTTCGCGGCTTCCCAGTACAACTTCGCGCCCCGCGAATAAGCGCAAAATTGCAGAAATACGATCTTAGCAAAACTGAAACTACTTACCAGGTTCAAAAGTTCAGGCTCATCATTAGTAGCCATTTCCTGTAGTGCTTCCTGAGGGGCCCCTCCAGAGTTCAGTTGCCAGTTGCAACTATTATGTGACCCTGCTCTGAACCTCAGAATAGTTACACATATGCCACAAAGGTCCTGAATTACAGCTAAGGGAGACAAGCAGGAGCCAGGCTGGAAGTTCAAATCCATTAATCAGCCCCTAATTCATTATTGTCAGTTGGGGCAGGGCAGGTGTTGTAACTAATTTTGCAACAATGAAAGCACTTAGCAAGTGCAAAAGATCACTAATCAGGAAGCACTAAGGAAGCAGGTGCCAGCTAAAAAAATATTCTGTGACACATTAATCAGCCCCAAATTAATTCAGGTCACTTGAGGCAGGGAAGGTGTGCTTGCTTTGCCACAATAATGTACACTGACTGGACAACCAGAGGGTGCTGTGATGAAACAGAGGGTGGCATGGGTGGGCCAGAGGGTGGCATGAGTAGTCAGAGAGTGGCAGTGGTGACAGAGAGTGGCAGTGATGAAGAAGAGTGTCCCAAACAGGCTGGACACGTAGAAACAACAAGTTCGCGAAACTTGCGACCCGACAGGTAAGTTCGCGTTTGCGAAATTGTACAAAACCCTCGCGAACTGGCAGAAACCCGCGCGAACACACAAAAAAAATAAATCCGCACATTCGCGAGAATTCGTGGATTTTGCGAATTGCGAGTTCGCAAATCCGCAAAATTCGCGAACGCGAGATTCGCAAAATTCGCCCATGCTTATACTTTACTCTTCGCAATTCAGTTAGTATAAAGTCAGGGAAGGTGCTGGACAATAAATCTATATATTTTACTATTCCCACTCCAGTTAGTATAACGTCAGGGAAGGTGCTCAACAATAAAGATATATAATTGACTACTCCCACTCATGTTAGTATTCAGTCAGGGAAGGTGCTGGACAATAAACCTATATGCTTTACTATTCCCACTCCAGTAAGTATTAATTCAGGGAAGGTGCTGGACAACGATGATATAGAAATTACTATTCCCACTCCAGTTAGTATTAAGTCAGGGAAGGAAATTACTATTCCCACTCCAGTTAGTATAAAGTCAGGGAAAGTGCTGGACAATAAACCTATATAATTTACTATTCCCACTCCAGTTAGTATAAAGTCAGGGAATGTGCTGGACAATAAACCTATATAATTTGCTATTCCCACTCCAGTAATTGTTAATTTAGGGTAGGTGCTGGACAATAAAGACATATCAATTACTATTCCCACTCCTATTAGTATTAAGTCAGGGAAGGTGCTGTACACTAATGATATATAAATTACTATTCCTACTCCAGTAACAATTAATCCGAGAAAGGTGCTGGACAATAAAGATATATCATTTACTATTCCCACTCCAGGTTGTATTAAGTCAGGGAAGGTGAAGGACGCTAAAGATTTATAATTTAATATTCCCACTGAAGTTTTTAATAATTCAGGGAAGACGTTTGACTTTAAAAGTTATTATTTTACACAGTATTAAAATGAAATACATAGACTAAATATAATGTACTAATACAGTTTAAACTTTTTTTATATAAATAGTTTTAACATTCTTATTACTTAAACATTTTAAAGTATTATTATTTTATAAAAATATATATTTTTTAAATACATTGTTTTGTATAAATATGTTTTTTAATAATTTTCACACTTTTTATAAAAATAAAAATGTACATTACATTTTTAAACAGCCATCATTTCTCATCCCTATCAACACAAAATATATATTTGTATTATTTTTTTTCTTTTTGAAATTGAAAATAAATGTATAAAATAGTATCAAACTTTCATATTACACCAACATCATCCATAAAAAGCACAACAAACTTAGCAAATACCTCTATATTTTTCAATTTATTTTTTATATAAAAAAAATTGAAATACATGTTTTTAAATTTAAAATTCCCACTATTAACCCCTAAAAACACAAAGGGCCCGATTAGGATGGCGGGTGAACTTTCGTACGCCCACCACCCTAGCAGTGCGGGGACCGGCCGTCAGGGGTGCAGCAATTACGATGCCACCATTGCAGTGGCATCCTCTATTCCCAGCATTGTGGCGGGCGTTGATCACAGCACCGACCGCCACAATGCTGGGAATGCACTGTGTGCGTTATCATGCACAAGGTGACAGGCACCACGCAGTGCCTGCCACCTTGTCCATGACAATGTAGGGGGGTACCGTGGATACTCCCCCACCCCTCCAATAATCTAGGGGCCTGCCCTACATCGTAATCAGCCCCAAAATTCAAACTCCAAATAAAAATAAATCACCATAAATTAATGTTTAACTTTCCAAAATTAATTTAACATTTTTTTAAAACATTCCCCACCCATATACCCTGAAAAAACAACATCCCACACCTACATTTGAAATTTGAAATTTGAATTTTTTTATATTTTATTTTCAAAACACTCCCCACCCTTATCCCCTAAAAACCCAACACCCGCTCCTAAAAAACATTTAAAATTTTCGATTCTACATTTAAAAAAAATAATAATATTTTTAAAACACTCCCCACCCTTATCCCCTAAAAACCCAACACCCCATTCTAAAAGCAACATTTCAAATTTTTAATTCTCAATTGTAAATTAAAAAAAAAAAAATAATACTATTTTTAAAACACTCCCCACCCTTATCCCTTAATAACCTAACATCCCACTTCTAAAATTTATATCATAATTATTTTTTATTGCAATTTACTACAATATTTCAAAATTAAATAATACTATATAAAAGTTATTCTATACATTCTGTATTCATAACACTGACTAGCGAAATGTTCTCACAATATTTTGGACTTGATATTTCATACTTTAATATTAAAAAAAAACATGATATTTCTAACATTGATATACATAACACCAATATTTTGCTATTGTCAATAAAATAAAATCAATATCATTGTAAGTCGATATTAAAAATTCAATATTATGACCAGTTAACATAGGGCCCATATACATTAACCAACAATACGGTTGTGCCTCCCAGCTTCCCAATGACTATTGCCACTCTGCCCTGCTTGTCCACCTCAGACCTAGTCATAGTAAATGGTATACCTTTCTTAACTAGGATAATCACACCTCTAGAGTACGAGGAATACGATGCTGCCACTCGCACCCCAGACCATCGAGCCCCCACATTGTTGTCAGTATATTTGTTAAGATGCATTTCCTGGAGGAAAGTGATCTGCACATCCAGCCTATCTAAATAGGCAAATACAGTACACATTTTTGGGTGGTTAATAAGCTTGTGCACACTCCAAGTTAAACGCTTTATAGTACTACCTCGACCTGCAAAATACATGTTAACAGTAGCTAATTCCTACCCATACCACAAGCAGAAATTGTATTTTACTAAAGGCTACCCCCACCCCTCCATCCCCCCACTCACTTCAGCAACCCCAACTTGCTAAAGACATCCCCATTGAACATAAGCGATCCCCCATAAACATAGTATCAAAGTACCCAAACAGGGCACACCCATCAGGGAATGCTAGAGTGCAATTTTCCTTTCAACAGTCCGGGAGGTGGCCGATCTATCCGATCCTGGCGGTATATTATCTCAGACATAGTTGCAGGACCACAGGGCAACAGTAAAATCAACAGTTACTTAAACAGGTGCAGCCCTCAAACAGTTAAGTCTCACTTCATAGGGAGCACCTTTAAGGTCAGCGCCTCTCACTTTGCATATCGCACAGCACGCTGAGAGATTTACTGTTTCTCATCTTCAGGATCGATAGAGGTTTCCCGGCTGTGTTTTTTCAAGGTTTTGGCATGATATAGTGCAGGTTTTGATTTGGTGAAGATATTGGAGGCACCCACTGGGCCAATCCCAAGATGAGCTGGGAACAGCATGGCATACAGAATGTCCTCTGTCATCAGCAGCTTTTTAACTGGTACAAATTCTCTCCTGGCTTCCTGCACCACTGTTGTGATGTCCGGGAAAAAGGACAGCGTGTTTTCTTGATAGCTGATGGAGCCCTTCTCCATGGCCATTCGTAGAATTGAGTCCTGATCCCTATATTTTAACAACCAAGCTATGATGGGGCGCGGCATTGCACCAGGGATCGGACGAGCCGCTAGTGAGTGGTGTGCACGCTCTACTATTAGCATCAGGATAAATTGTCAGCGCCAAATAAGTCCTTAATCATTGCCTCCACAAAAATCTCCATTTTGCCAGTGTTGGTCGATTCTGGCAGTCCTATGATTCTTAAATTGTTTCTTCTGGACCTCGCCTCCATATCTTAATTTTTTGCCTGTATGATCACCAATACCGTCTCCATATTCAAAGATTTACTGGAGACTGTATGCAGTTCATCTTCAGCCCTGGATACCCTGGATACCCTCTGCCCCACCTCCCCTAGTCTGGTGCTTTGTTTTTCCAGTTGTGCAGTCATATGGTCCATTCGGAGATTCAGGACGTCACTCTTGCCATCGATCTACTGGATGCTTAGCTGCGTCGCCAAAAGTGTGGTTTCCAGGAAGGGGCAGCTTCCACTGGGGCATCCGCCTCCGAGTCCGATGCATGCTTCAACTGCTACCTGCCTGGCTTTCGCATCTCGTGCGGTGGGATTGAGATTTTCCGTTTTCCCCATGTTTGTTGGCTCTTTTGTGCAGTGGGCTGACTGCACTCTCCTTTACTCAGTCCGCCGTGCTCAACGACTTGCTATGGCATACAGTGCAGATAACACCTCGGCTGTAGCACCTCAGCTCAAGGGCAATCTCACCACATAGCCCTTTGTACACAATCCTCTGTCAAGAGCTATAGTCTACCGCCTTGCCAGACCAGGTATCAAAGTGCCAGGGCCCCCCTATCTGTAGCTTCCACCCAGCCACCATAGATTGTGACCTGTTCACCTGGCTTGCCAGCACCGGCCACTCTCTCCAGCCTCCACAGCCGTTATCAAGCACCTGATTATGGTACACTTCGCGCTGCTGCAGCCTCTGTGTTGGCAATGATAGATTGTGCCCCTATGTCTTCAGTGTCCTCTCATGTTTAGCACCACCATGCTCCCTCATCAAGCTTCTACCGAGGATCTTCCACAGTCGCAGCGATCCCCCAGCAAGATCGTGGCTGTAGGCCTCAGTAGCATGCTCAGGACACAAGTATGTCTTAGCCCTCCCGGGCCCGAGCGCAACAGCCGGAACCACTCGCTGCATCTAGTACCTCCAAGACAGATATAGTTCTCAGCAGGACGTGTTGCTATTCTGGCCTTTTCAGCCATCTGCAGCCCCCAGCAGTGGCACCACAGGTTCGCAGGGCATGCTCGACCCTCCTTGCGAGCTGGATAGGCCCTGCTGCCCAGATCCAGGCAGGCCTCCACACAGTGGTAATCAGCGCCGGGCAGCAAGTCGGGTCTCGATCTCCCTCTTACTCTGATCAAGCCCTGCCGGCACACCAGGCACCTCGCTGCTTCGCCCTTAATAGAGCAAGTCCGCAGCTACTCATCGGGGAAAGCCAATTTCACTGCAGATGCTCATGGCCGCCATGTTGATTTTCCAGCCCACCAGGTTTGTAGCTGGGTTTTTGCAGATAACGGCTTCATCAGAGCCTGACAAAGTCTTGCACCTGTTCGGGCCACTTACGCAATCTCTGTGTCCCTTTTAGCTCTTCTAATTTGCCTTTTTTCCCAGGATATTGGTCGAATTGCCGATTGGCCGGCAGAGCTGCACTAATTCGTAGCCATCTTGCCGTGCGCCCTCTAGCGCCCCCATCTTCTTACTAATTTTTGCAGACCTAAATATGCTTGGAGAGGAATTGTGTCGACATTCTCTAATGAAATTGTCAAGCTGCTGTTATGAAAATCGAAAACACAAAATCTTTAGTTCAGCCCTTCATAAAGATTTGGACCTGATTTACATTTTGTCGGACGTGTTACTCCCGGGTGATGAATAACCTGTCAGCCTTATTATATGTTCATTTTTTATGCCACTTGTAACACGGCCGACGATATCCAAACTCTAAATCAGGCCCTATGTCAAAACCCAGACAGTGACTCCTGGACAATAAATTATCAAGCAGGATGTTTCTGTAATGTTACAGATAAAGGCAGTGGAAGGCTTCAGAAAAGCAAATTGATTGCTTGTCAAACCGATTTATATTAAACCCAAATCAAGGCTCTTGTCTCACCAAATCATTAATTACATTCTAAAGCACATGTATATTTCTCTTCTATGAACGAGAGATTAACCCACAATATGTTAAAATGAGTAAAAAGGCATGAAAAAATTGTCTGTCTATTTGAGTCTTTTGTAGTCTTTTTTCTTTGTTTTTCTTTGTGTGGAGAATCAAAAGGAAGCTTTTATACCGGACCTATAGGGCACGCATTTTAAAATTTTATGAGGGACACTCTATTCTAATCAGACCAACTGAGAATTTGACATGGTTGTAAAAATATGAGAACACGGGTTATGTTACTCTACAAGGCGTTGTTTTGAAGTTTTGCTTTTCAGACCAACGGTGCGTGCACAGCATGTTTGCTTGAGTCTTATGTAAATCTGTCTGGCAGCCTCAACTTCTGCCAAGGAAACGTGTTGCGAGTGGTCAATGTAAGTGTTTTCTGCTGCAATCATTTTCATGATTCATTTTGAAATCGAACTATAAAATCCACGGATCAAAAAGTAAACAATTTTAACGCTTCTTTCTTCAGAATACAAATGAGGCCATGCACAATATTGCCTTGCTAGAAACACATCTCCATGAAAGCAGAGCTGTTTCGCAAACTAGTGTCCCCACGGCCAGCACCTTCAGCTCAAAGCATGTACAAAAGTACTCAGTTGTTTATTCTCTGTACGTTTTCAGTTTACATTTGTGAGCAAGGAAACTAATCAAAATACGCTCGCCGCCGCACCATTCGAAGATTTTACATAGAAGCTAGTAAAGCCATGATACATTTTTTACTCTTTGTAGAATGACCAGATTTCAAACATAACAATAGTACTCCATAAAAAAGAAATGTATCATCTGAAGCGCATACAGAGTTATTTAATGGGATTTTATTCTTGCTCATCTGAATCGTATTATAGAAACCTTGAAGTGTGCCAAAATTAATAGAGGGCAAACCCATTTGCACCTGTTTTGATGCGTGTATAATGGGAAACGGGGTAAACGGTATTTTACGAGGACAATCGTGACACCAAGAGGCATCGATAGAACTGGGGGGACAGAGTCTAGGTCACTCGGTGGTGGCCAGGGGTCACAGAAGGTGAGTGCACACCGATGTCGGGTGTTGCAGGAGAGTTGACTGTGAACTTGGAGCTGCAGCTGTGAAGACCAGGCGACGCTGTGGAAGCCGTTCATGAGCTGTCCCATGTCGAATGTTGAGAGTTGAGGGGTAGATGTTCGACTGCAGCACCAGCAAAGCCTTGGCAACTGTAAACAACTTTGAAAGCTAAGAAAGTGCAGTGTAGAGACCAGCAAGGTCCAGGGGATTCACCACAAGTAAGGGAGTCCGGGCAGGCCCGAGCAATCATGGGAGCCCAAAGAATTAAAAGGTAACCCTCCACAGGACCCACAGGCTGGAGGCACTGGAGTCGCAAAAGGACCTCAGGCAGCTCACCATAGAAGCTGACCCAAGGTACAAGTGATGCGGTGTGGTCGAAGATTTTGGTGACTGGAGATGCTTGATGTTGGGCCTACTTGGAGTTTGAAGATCTTGATGGAAGGAAACCAACAAGCCTTTGCAATGGCAAGGCAACTTGTTGAATCAAAATCAAGATTGGGGAGTGGAGAGATAGCGCACCTGAGAGTGCTATGGTGGATATATCCTCCAAAAAGGTTTAATGAAACAAAAGAAAACCACCTCCAAGAGGGATTATTGTATGTCAAGAGTTGTCAGACATACACAATGTTTGTTAAAATACCCCTCACACACCAAAAGGGCCCTTGGTGTCATGCTTCATCATCGGGGTCTTCCCGCCCCACTGCGGGATGGGCCTGCTGCGACTGGCGACTACGCTGGAGCACTGGTAGAATTGGAAGTGCTATGTGAGGGGTATATGTTGTGAGTCAGAAAGGGTCAGGGGTGAATTAGAGTGATGTTTAAAAATACCTGGCCTTATGTATTCAAAAAAACTTTATTTGGTCATGGGCTGGTATTGGACAAGTTTGCCTGGTATGAAAGAGTCCTTCTCAATTAATGAATTTGGATAGGCCTTCATTTAAGGGTACCGAAGTAGTAGTTTGTGCCCATCATGCGTTTGTTCGTTCCGGCAGCCATATTGGACAAGAAAGTTATCACAATCTAGTTAGAAACAACGGGCAGAGCTGGTTGGTCATCCTCGTACTTTCCATAGGTCTTCCGATTGGTCAGTTTCCGATTTCGGTATCATATCGTGTTAGATCCTGGTGAGGATCGTTTTATGGCATTAAAATTAGTATTATTTAGGGGTATCCTTTACATATCCCCAATTCATATTATTTAGGTGTACTGTTGTGTTGGATCCTAGCAAGGGTCGTTTCTTGGCATTATAAACTTACCTAGGAAGGGGGATTTTTCTATTTTTTCTCTTCCTCCCTTTGACGCCATATATGTATATGTATTTTTGTCAAGTGCCTTTCTATTGATAACAGTGGCCAGTTTTTTCTCTATGCATATAAAATACCCCTCCCTACAATGAACTTGAGATATATAATGATCTGGATATATATAAAGAACACTGCTTAGGGACTCGAGTTTATAATGCCATAAAACGACCCTTAAAAGGATCTAACACAACAGTACACCTAAATATTATGAATTGGATATTTGTAAACAACACCCCTAAATTATACTCATTTTAATGCCATAAAACGATCCTCACCAGGATCTAACACAGTATAATACCGAAATGGGAAACTGACCAATCAGCAGACCTTTTGGAAGTACGAGGTCGACCAACCAGCTTTGCCCATAGTTTCTAACTAGATCGTGATAACTTTCTTAACCAATATGGTAGACGGAACGAACACACGTATGATGGGCACAAACTAATATTTCGGTATCCTTAAATGATGGCCTATCTAAATTCATTATTTGAGAAGGACTCTTTCATACCAGGGAAACTTGTCCTTAGTGTTTTTTTACTCAAAATAACGACGACACGAGGGCTGTTTTTTACAGCTTCAATATGGCAGCCAAGCTATTGCCACAAATCACAACATGGATCGGACTAGTTCTACCGGCAATGGCAACCGCGACCAGGTGCACCGAATTTTGCTATCATCAACTAATCAAACACGGTATAAATAGGTCCCACCTCTCCTTCTCATACCATACCACAGAACTACGGGTTGGCGAGAGAGTGAGCAGCGACTTCACAACAGTATGTAAGTACGGCATAGGGGGCAGACCGATCGTTCCACACCCGTTTGTGGAAATTGACAGTATGTGGAGACTCTTATTTCTCTTAGGAACCATCAGAGTTAACTCTACCTCTATTTTTGTCTCCTTCTTCTAATTCCATGATACAGATGAAACTTTCATGTGAAACTCTCGACCCTACAGTTCATGGAGCATTGTCTCCTTATGTTTGTACTTTTCATTTCGCTTTTTCAAAAACATGCAAATAATTTTTTCTCTTAGCCATCACGAAAGCAGTTTGATAACTAACCTGATTAAGTGAGTGATTTATGTTCTGTGTTGGTGTGTTGTGTGTACTGTCTCCCCATTCCTTCACTGATATAGGTCACGGCAACAACGTTAAATGATCATTATTATCACTTTGCATCACCTTTTCTCCCTTAGGTGATACCTTGTCTGCGCTTTGGGAGCGCATCGAAATAATTATGCTCTCTATTTACTGGCTTATACTCAGAAATACTGACAAGCTAGAAAAGTCATACTTGTACCATTTAGGTATTGTATTGTTAACATCACTGTACATATATCTCTGCACATATTGATAGCAACATAGTGAGTGACTGAGGGATCACACTCTGTCCTGACCAAGAAGCATCACAAGCTTCGAAACATGTTGACACCAGATGGAGGAAACGCTCATTACTAGCGTATTCTCTCCGACTTCACTTTTATAACAACTCCAGCCTATGACGAAATAACGTTTTTTTGAATACATAAGGCCAGGTATTTTTTAACATCACTCTAATTCACCCCTGACCCTTTCTCACTCACAACATATACACCTCACATAGCACTTCCAATTCTACCAGTGCTCCAGCGTAGTCGCCAGTCACAGCACGCCCTGTCCCGCAGTGGAGTGGGAAGACCCCGATGATGAAGCATGACACCAAGGGACCTTTTGGTGTGTGAGGGGTATTTTAACAAACATTGTGTATGCCTTGCAACTCTTGACATACAATAATCCCTTTCCAAGGTGGTTTCCTTTTGTTTCATTAAGTCAACTTGTTGCCCAGGGGTTCAGTTCCTGTGACACCAACAAGGGATACTGGCCTCAAACTTGGTCGGAGGGCAGCCATGCTCCAAGAGATGTGAAAAACCATCACCTCTGTTGCTGAGTCTTTTGGAGTCCATGGGAGCCCAGGATCAACAGACTGGTCAGCTTAGTTGCGTTACTTGTAGATACAGGGAAGTGAATCCTTGACTTCAAGGGAAATTCCTTCAGGTGTTTTGGATGCCCACATGCCTTGGAAGGTTTCTTGTTTGGAGCACAGGCACGGACGTTTCACAGCAGACAAGCAGGGCAAAGAGAGCAGGGGTCTTCCTGGTTGCAGCCTTGCTGCCCAGAGCGATATCCAGCGAAGTCCAAAATGCTCAGACGGTCGAAGTTGAAGTGGTGTCTGAATTGAGTCATGTCCCAAGATGAATCTAGGGACTTACCCTCAGTTAAACCCTTAAGTACCTACACTTTAATCTAGGGAGAGTTGTGTAGAATCTGTGAACACTATTGCTTGGTAAAGTCTATGGAAAAGGCACATTGAGTCCTCTGAAAGGTTTATCTGTCAGCTTGAGGACACTGAGGTGCAGAGATTAGAACTGCAGTTGAACAGTGCTTCTTAGGCTCAGAAAAGATATGCATGTGTAGGGCATGGTTAGCCAATGGAAGGGGTGTTTTCGGGTTGTTCAATACTCTAATAAAATTTCAATATTTTCTATTGTTATGTTTTTTTTCAATTATTGCCACTACCTTGCATATTTTTATAACAGCTACTATTTATACTGTGTGCACTAGGATAGGATAGGATATTAATCGATCTTGAAAATACATTCCTAGTTTCCTAGTGTTCTTGGGTATGTCTATTCATGATAAAAGAAGGTTTGGGTTCCGCTTACTAGTCCTTTGAATCACATAGGATTCATTGTTCACTAATTTGCACCTTATTAAATTAATGCTGAGTTGTTTGTGGGAGATTGCAGTTCGCTGGATTCTCTGTCACATGTTGGTAAATTGATGAAGTCCTTAGTGCCAGAGAATCTAGAGAACCTGCTCTCAGAGTGAATTCCAGAAAATACATCATTTGCATGGCTCCAAAAAGAAAGATCAATGCGCACAATAGTCAATGGACTTTGGTAGAACTCAATGACAATCTAGTCTCTAAGCCTGCATCAAAACAGACTATTCCTGAGTCCAAACTTATCTGTTAAAAAGTTGTGTTAAATTTGGTGGCATACACCTGTACAGTGCATCCACCAGACATTCCACCCACCTGTAAAAAAGGCACCACATTTGCTTTATATATTGTGATCACGGGTTCCTGCTGTTCATTTCCAATTGATTTACTAAATGTATTGAGTTCTCTGAAACTGATCTACCTATGGACCTTTTGTTCTACAAAAAGGATTTCTAGATATGCATAACATCTCTAATAAAACTAAGGTACTTCTAATTTACATAAGCTTCATTCATAATAATCTACATATTTGCCAGAGACAAAAATGCATTAATCATTATGGGTAGCAATTGTGCCGATTCAAACAATTGCATTATGATCATGGATTAAGGTAAAGAAAATACCAGTAAATTTTAATTGTTATCTTTGATACAATTATTGTATTAGATGTGTGTGAAACTTTCTCGGTTTATTTACAGGGATGCCAATCATAGCTGATTAATGTGACAAGATGCATCTAATTCTAATTTAATTTTCTCACCTATCATGGGTGCCAGCAAATTATTCCAAGAATGACATATTTTGGGGCTGATTCTGATGTCGGACGGACCTGAGTCTGTCTGACATCGGTCAGGAGCCGTAGCCAACCGAGCTGCTGTGGTCGGCTACAGCCCTGCTAGTACGATGCGACTGAACCTCGTTTGATCGCATTTGTATGGTTCACAATGCAAGCATGCTTTCCAACCAGAAAGCATGCTTGCAATGTGAAATGCAGGGGGCAGGTCATCCCTGCACCCTGAGGCGGGCACCCCAAGGTGCCTGCCACCGGGTGCAGGGATCAATAGAGGGGCACCATAGGTGCCCTCAGGCTGCCATTCGGCAGCCTCACACCCATGGTTGCCCTGCTGGGGGCCCCTAGAGACAGTTTCCTACTGCCTTTTTGTGTCGGACACACCGGCCTGAAAAGGCAGTGAAAAACTACCATCGTACTCCCAAGGTCGTAAAGAGGCAACCGGGGGAGTACTGGAGGATTTCCGGATGGCAGATGGGCTATCCGAGCCCGTCAAAAGCCCTCCGGAAATCCTAGTCAGATTCATTTCTGACCGAGCCCATTCGATGTTAATTGAGCGTTCTGGAGGGTGTCTATAAGCATTATTCCTCTTCAGGGTACTTGAGTGTGAGTAGATAGTCCCTCAATGGTTTCCAGATATCTCGGGGTCTGGAGGTGGATGGTTGGAGAGAAGCATAAAGCTCACTGTTGGTGTTGTAGTACATTAGACTTTGGATCCATGCTTCTGAGGTGGGTGGGCGTTTATTGCCTCATTGTACGGCTACTTCCCACTTGCCAAGTAGTAAGGCAAATGCTACAAAGTGGCATATTGATTTAGGCAAGTTGTGTACATAAATAAACAAAGGAAGAGTGTCCGTCAGAGAAGCATTAAGAACTGACTACAGCACGTAAGATATGAGGCCAAATGTAAGTGGTCAGATGACTGGACCAAATTTCAAGAAAAAATGCTGGATTTTTTCAGGAAACCCTCACTCACCCTAGTGGTGACATGCTTCATCATCGGGTCCACCGGGAGAGATCGAATACCTCCCCAGTGTGCTGCGACGCCAGGAGACTGCGGAGCAGGTTTTGTGAGAGTGAAGAGTGAAAAAGGTTAAGTGTGGTTAAAAATGTCTAAGGTTGTGCCAAAAAATAATTTATTAACTGGTCAACCCGACATAATAAAATTAAATTAACTATGTGCAGGGAAAACTAACCAAATAAAATATACTGGTGTTTCCCTGTTAGGGGAAGGTCAACATGTTTCTGCCCTTTGTATGTGTGAATTTACAGGGCTTTCATCAGGACCAATATGCGAGTGTTACCTTGACAAGTGTGGGCGCGCTAAGGCCCACCCTGCCAAAGGCTGTGAAAGTTAAAAATAGCACTATGTGTAAAAATGGTGCATAAAAAGTACAAACTAAAAAAGGCTTGGGGAATTACCTCTGTTGCGAGGAACCTAGAAGTTTGTACATAAAGTGAACCACGCCCAATCTTGAAATTTGGTCCAGTCACCTGACCACTTACATCTGGCCTCATATCTTACGTGCTGTAGTCAGTTCTTAATGCTTCTCTGACGGACACTCTTCCTTTGTTTATATGCTTACTGACTGGGGACTAAGAGTGCCCTTGAACCCTTTCTCTCCCTTTGTTGATTGAAGTTGTGTACATAACCCAACAGGGTCAGTAAGGGGGGAGGGTTCTATGATGGTGTGAGTCTTAAGAGAAATTTGGGCAAAGATTTCTCTGCAGTATGGAGCAATCTTATTGTAAGTAAGTCCATTGTCATGTGTATAGTCTGCTGGTGATGTCCGGCATTTATGATAATCATATGATCGAGTTGGAACTGTGCGTGCTAACTTAGCTGGTGTAACATACACTTGTTGTAAACAAATTTGTGTATCATCTTAAGGCGATGGTTGAAGGATATTGCAGTACTGCGTGCAGCAATTATGCCAAACGAACAAGTTACTTACCTTTCGTAACGCTTTTTCTGGTGGATACAGTATCTGCCTGCAGATTCCTCACCTTATGAATATACTGCGGCAGCATTCCGCTGACATTTGTTGTAGCCCTCCACGCCGACGAGGTCATCACAATGCATGGCTCAGCAAGCGGCTCCGCATGACATCACCGGAGTCATAAGAGAACCACTTTGGCGTGATGACGTCAGTTCCACACATTTTTTCCGTGCAACTGAGGCAAACAGGCAGACCGATCATAGAGACAATGTATACATAGTACACAGTATTCACAGAAATACACAAAGTGTCAAATGAAATAGGAAAGCAAAGAAAGCAAACAGTTCCTAGAAACTCACACAAAGGCAAATAGAGGCAGTATACAATGACAATATGAAAAACCATATTAACCAAAACCTCTTTTAAAGTATAAAAAGGTCGGTAACAGGGAGGAGGGTTGGTCAGTGAGGAATCCACAGGCAGATACTGTATCCACCAGAAAAAGCGTTACCAAAGGAAAGTATCTTGTTCTTCTGATGGATACATCTGCCTGTGGATTCCTCACCTTATGAATAGATTCCCACAGCAGTCCCCACTCTCAGAAGAGGGTGTCCACCCTTCTTATACCAAAAAGTCCTGCAAGACAGAGCGTGCAAAATGGCCATCCCTCCTCACTTCGGAATCCAAGCAATAATGCGTTGCGAAAGTGTGGAGGGAGGCCAAGGTCGCTGCATTACAAATGTCCACACAGGAACACCTCTGGCTAAAGCAGAAGTGGAAGCTAGCCCTAGTAGAATGAGCTCTAGTACCTTCAGGTGGTTCCTTACCAGCAAGAGTGTAGCAGATCTTGATGCACAAGATGATAAAAATGGATAGAGTGCGCTTGTGCACAGCTTTGCCTTTTGAAGGTCCAAGGTAGCCCAAAAAGAGCTGATCGTCCAAATGTAAGTCCTTTGTCCTGTCCAAATAAAAGCTCACCGCTCTTTTAGGGGCAAGGAGCTGGTCTCTCCTCTTCCTTGGAAGGGTGAGGGGGAATATAAAACACAGGGAGAGTTATGGACTGCCCCAGATGAAAGAGAGCAACTCCCTTAGGCAGAAAAGCAGCCCTGTCCTGAGGACCATCCTTTCAGCATGTATGGTCAAAAATGGGGGTTTTGAACTAATATCTTGAAGCTCACTCACCCTCCTTGCTGAGGTAATGGCCACCAGAAAGACTTTTTAAAAAGACACAAGTCTCAAAGGACAGCTATGAAGGGGTTTAAATGGAGACGGAGAACCCATCAAAAAAGTCAAAACAAGATTAAGATCCCATTGGGGCATTGTAACGACCGGATTTTCAGACCAGATAGAATCAGCTCACCAAGACACCACCAACCCGGCTGAAACATAACCACCTCCCTCCTCAGGACCTACTTACCTTGGTACCTGCGTACCTACCTGGGGATTGGGAATTAGCAATATACAAGCTTATATCATCAAAAACACCACTAAATCTATAGGATTACTAGGAATACTCACTGATTACTAAGGAATTCCATGTCACATCCTAAGATCTCACCTTATAGTGTCACAGCAATCTGGCCCAGACTATGCTACTCTCTTCCTCATGGTGGAGAGCAGTTCTAATGCATCTACCATTACACACTGACCTCAATCAGTGCTCACGCCAGCCACAATCCTGTGGGTATACACACCGTATCCTCCCGGTGCTCTCTCAAGCTGCAATCCTGTGGGTATACACACCGTATCCTCCCGGTGCTCACGCTGCCACCACAATTAGGTGACGATACACACCGTATCCCCCCGGTGCTCTCAGTAACGTCGCTACACAACGGCGATCACTGTCCTATTGATACCTTCAACTCTTTCTCTCTCTGTTGGGAAGTTTCTCTATATGTCTAATATCTACTGGGGATGTCTCATATACAATTGTTATATTTTATGTGGTAGATAGACAGTTCAATCCTCCCACCCAAGAATGTCCAAATCACAACATGCAAAGGTTATTCTCTGATTTAGGCGCTCCCTGCTCCCTTGCTCAGTTACCACTTACCCGGACGGGAAACACATCCGTCCACATAACAGCATCTGACTAGAAGAAAGGTTAGTCTTATCATAATAACAACACTTGCACAGCTGTTCACTAAGAACTGGTGTCCCTTTTTACACAATAGCAAATTATAACATCACAATAACTAGCAATCTAGACATAGCCTGAAAAGTAAAGGGAAATAGGTACATCTAAGGAATACACAGATCTGTGGGGTCTCTTTATTAGAATGGAAAACAAGAAAGCTTTATTACTAACACATCCACATATAGCTGACAGGAACTGTAGATAGCTAAAAAGGGAAATAATGGATTATAACAGGACTGCACACCTCTGAAAGAAAAGGGATTAATCAGTGCAACAATACAGTAGGGAAAATAGCCTAGGAAATAAAGGAAAGTGAATGATTAAGTGTAAAGCAAACTAGTTTAGAATACCTCACCCTATAAGAAAGGAATGTTTGTCTCTCTCTGGTGGAATCAGGGCTCTCTCCCTCTGTCACCACGACTTCACTCCACTGGCTCCAACTGCTCCAAAAGCTCCAACTGGCAGCTCCAACTCTTCCATCTGACTGGCAACTGCTTCAATACATTCTGACAAACTGGCAGCTCAAGCTGACAGTTCCAACTCCAAAGATCATCTCTTCTCTCTTCCGCTCCAAAAACCATCTGCCTTCTACCTTCCAAGATTCATCTTACCGCTCCAAGATCCATCTGAACACTCTGCCTCTCTGCACTTCGCTAATATAGAATGCTCTCTACTCATGGAAATTTCCAACAGAAACTACCTCCCACCGAATTCCTGTGCCCGCTCCAAGGCTCCCAGCGCAAGTGCAGTGGCCATCTGCATGTTACGTCTGGACCCAAGAGACAAACACATTTCTTCGATAAGAACCAGTCTCCGCTGGCTTTTCTCTAACACACAACAGGTTTAACTATAAACATTACCTTTACCCTGCAAGCTCCTCAGCCAGCAGAGGCAGAAAGCAAAATGGAATCTCTCTGGTTCTGGGCCTTGTAGGCCCGAAAAGGATGAAATAGACACATAGCTCTATCAAGATACATACACAAACCCTACCAATAGGTAATATAAAGTCAGAACTACAGGATCCACCCTCTACTATAGGTCTTCAGGCCTGAGAATGATGAAAGGACACATAATTATGTCAAAGCCAATAGGCAATATATGGATTAGAGTCAGAAATAAGGGATCTATCATCATATAAAGTGGCTATCCTCTAGTTTATGCTTCTAGGTCTGAAAAGAGGCCTGAAAAGGACCAGATCAAGCTAAGAATAGGGATCTAGGATGGTAGCAAGCTAAAGTCACCATCACTCAGAAATAGAACCAAAAACCCAGTCACTACAGGCATAACAAAGGGAGTAGGCGGGAACTTATTGGTAAGGCCTTTAATAAATCTCAAAATGATAGGAGATTTAAAAAGAGAGGGTTGATCAGGTAGACACAGAAAAGACGATAAGGCCGACAAATAGCCCTTAACCGTGGCCACAGCACAACCCTGTTGAGCCAAGGAAAGAGCAAACTGAAGAACATTCGACAAGTGGGCCTTTAAAGGGTCAATGGATCTCTCTTCACACCATTTAACGGACCTTGACCATCTGTAGGAGTAAATGGAATTGGTGGAGTGTCATCTGGCTGATAAAATAACATCCACCACGTCAGGCAGAGAGAGAAGGAACTCAGGTTGCCCTGTTCAATCTCCGGGCATGAAGGTGAAGGCTCTGGAGGTGGGGGTGTAGAACCTGTCCCTGCGACTGTGAGAGGAGGTCTGCCCTAAGAGGGAGATGGAGCGGAGGGTACAAAAGGAGGTGAAGAAGATCTGTGTACCACATCGTTCTCGGCCAATCTGGGGCAATCAAAATGACTTGGGCCCGGTCTTGGTGAATCTTCCTCAGAACCCGAGGTATCAAGGGTATGGGAAGAAACGCGTAAAGGAGCTATGAACTTCAACTCAACTGAAACGCGTACCCCAATGCTCCCTGCATCAGAAACTAGAGACTGCTGAATGACGGGCAGTACACATTCTCGAGAGTGGCAAGTAGGTCCACCCGAAGAGTCCTCCATGTCCGAAAGATGTGTCGATCTACCTCTGGATGAAGCCTCTACTCGTGGTTGGCGGAGAACTGCCGACTGAGACTGTCCACATGCACGTTCAGCACCATGGCCAGATGATTTGCCATCAAGCAAATTCGATAATCCTGAGCCCAGGAGCAGAACCGCAAAGTCTCTCTGCAAAGACGGTACAACCCTACTCCTCCCTGCTTTCTGACATACCACATTGCAGGAGAATTGTCCATCAGGACTTGAACCGACTGACCACGAAGGGAAGGGAAGGGAGAAAGGCCTTGAGTGTCAAACATATTGCCCGCAATTCCAGAAGATTGATATGAAGCAATCTTTCCTCTGGAGAGTAAAGACCCTTGATCTCTAGATCCCACAGATGAGTACCCCACCATAGTGTAGAGGCATCCGTTATCACTGTAGTTACCCATGGAGGAAGATGAAAGGGATTTCCTTGAGACAGATTGTCCTCCACGCTCCACCAAGACAGATCCACTGCAGCTTCTCTGGAGATCCTGACTGACTCCCTGAGATCTCCGTTGTGCTGATACCACTGCCTGCGCAGACACCACTGCAGCGCCCTCGTGTGCCAGCGTGCATGGTTGAACAATAGAATGCAAGAGGCGAACAGACAGAGCAGGCGAAGGACATTCAGAACTGGAACAACTGCTCCATTGTGGAATGAAGGAATCATCTCCTGAATGTCGAGAATTCTTTGTGGTGGAGGAAATGCTCGACACACAGTAGTGTCCAGTACCACCCCTATGTACAGGTTGAGCTGAGAGGGCACCAGGTGAGATTTGAGCACTGATTAAAAAATCTAAATCGAACAACAGTTGAGATGTTACCTGCAGATAATGAAGCACCATCTCTGGCGACTCCGCTTTGAGCAGCCAGTTGTCCAGATAGGGGAAAACCGGAATCCCCGATCTTCTGAGATGAGCTGCCAGCACTGACATCACCTTTGTGAAGACTCGAGGTGCAGTAGAAAGACCAATCGGGAGGACCGCAAACTGGTAGTGCTGCGACCCAACAATAAAATGGAGATACTTTATGTGCGAGTTCAGAATGGGGATGTGAAAATACACATCCTGCAAGTCGATTGTCACCATCCATTCCACTTGCTGCAGCACCAGAAGAACCTGAGCAAGGGTCAGCATCTTGAATTTCTCCTGCTTTAGGTAAAAATTCAAGACCCTGAGGTCCAGGATCGGACATAACCTGCCGTCCTTTTTGGGGATAGGGAAATACCTGGAGTAGCATCTTTGACCCCTTTACTGCTCTGGAACCACCTGTATTGCACCTGTTTGAAGTAATGTAAGACCCTCCTTCTGAAGAAGAAGCAAATGGTCCTCTGAACAAAAACCTTGGCAAAGAGGGCAAGGAGGGGGAAATTCCCGAAAGGGAATGGCATACCCATTCTCCACAAGGTTTAAAACCCAAAGGTCTGTTGTAACCGATTTCCAACCTTGCAGAAACTGAGACATCTGACCCCCCTACAGGACCCACATGTTCCAGAATGGGAGATCTAGGGCTGCTTTCCAGTGGTACCAGAGGGAGCGGGGGAGGCAGAAGAGGAGGAGGAGAGATGGCAGGCAGAACCACGTTGGCAACATTTGGCACCTCCTCTATAAGATTTAAAGAGGGGATTTCACTGCTGCTGCTGCTGAGGTTGGCGCAAGTTGAGAAACGAAGAAAGGCCAAATCTTCAATATTTCTTGTAGCCGAAACCTCTTGACTGGGTCTGCAATCCCAAGGATTTCTCAATGACTCTGCTATTTTTAAACCTTTGCAAGGCCGAATCTGCCTTTTCCCCAAAGAGCTTTGACCCGTCAAAGGGCAAATCTACAAAAGTGGCCTGGACATTACGGGAAAATCCAGAAGAACTAAGCCAAGCCTGCCTTCTTGTAGGTATGGAGGAGCCCATACCTCTGGCTACTGAGTCAGCTGTATCTAGAACTGCTTAAATAACCTGTCTAGCCGCAGCCTGAGCGTCTGACAGAGCCTCCATAAAGTTTTCACTTTCCTCATCAGTAACTTGGGAGCCAAGTCTTTTGCCGAGTCCATCAAAGCATGTAAGTAATGGCCCAACAGACAAGTGGCATTGGTCGATTTCAGAGCCATGCTAGAAGAGGAGAAAACCTTTTTAGCTGACTGTTCTATCTTCTTTGAGTCCCTGTCAGCTGGGGCTGTGGAAAAGCACCTGACGATTGCTTGGAGCAGGATGCCTACACCACCAAACTCTCTAGAGATGGATGATAAGAGAGAAATCCTGGATCCCCTGGTGCCGTCCTATACCTTCTAACCACAGCCTTAGAAATGGCAGGTGAAGAGAGTGGTTTACGCCAAACTCGAGGATAGAATCCAACAAAGTTTCATTAAAGGGTAACAAAGGCTGAATTGTGGAGGAAGGTGAATGCAAAAGCTCTGTAAATAAATTCGGTTTATATTCAGCAATAGGTAAATGCAAATCCAAAAGCTCTGCAGCTTTCCTTATCACCAAATGGTAGGGAGCTAACCCTTTAGGTGGGAAGCCCTTGTAGAAGAGAGTTCCCACTCTGGAGAGGTATCTAAACCACTTGTCTCCTGAATTCCCTCAAATTCATTCAGAGACTCTTTCAACTCGCCTTCTTCTACCTCCTCTCTATGATACTGCTCCTCTTCTTAAAGCCTCCAAACCTCTCTCAGTGAACGAATCAGCGGACGGGGCATCAGTGGCATTGTACGCATTGCTGATTGTTCCGGAGCCGGCGTCAAAGGAGATTCCGAAGGAGGCACAAGATCCACATGATGCCAGGAGGAAGGCTCACCAGAGAGCACCGAGGAATCCATCAACAGCGTTGAGACTCTGAGGTTCCGTGACAATTATAGTGGTGTTTTCGACTCGTTCGAATATGGACGAGTTTGGTATCTATGAACCGCAAATGACGAGTTCAGTGGGTGTACGTGTTTTCGCTATGCTGACCTGAACCGTTCGTCTTATTCGTGGGTTTCTTCATCTGAACCCACGGGTTCCATTTTAGATACGGCATCCATTTTGTCTCTTGCCCTCAAGTAGCCAGCGAACGGACACTGTCCGCTTCGTGACCCTGGGACTCCCAAACTCTTGCGGAAGACATGTGTTCCTTTGAGGGTGTCTTTATGATGAGGGGGATGACACTGCTAAGGCAGATGGCCCCGCTCGAGGCTCATCTTGCCGTGCCGGTCTATTGTTTCAGCCATGCATACATTAGGCACGAATCCTTTGATCCTGCGATCGTGTTTCCGATATTGCCCCTTACACCAATCTGCTGTTTATCTCTGTCTTCCTTCCACCTGTCTCTGCCTCTTTCTTAACTCATTTACTGCCAGAATGGAATGTACTTAATGGTGGGATAATGTACTTTTACAGTTGGGAACCGGCGATGCTACTGTAATTATGTTCCGGGCTGCTGAAGACATGAAAGCGACCCTTTTGAAGTTTACTGTGAGAACTGAGTTGTAACTTTTTGTTCGCCATGTTGTGCTATGACGGAAATATGTATAAAAGGAGCGATCCACGATGCAATTTGAAGCAGTCTCCTAGAACCTACATGCGTTGTACTTCTTGTGCCTTCTGTGTTCCCTGCAGTAAATAAACCTCGATCTTTGACGCCGAAGGAAGTGTCCCGTGTCTCTGTAATCTGTACGCCGGAACAGGTAACCCACGAAGGTTTCAGGTGTTGTCCCCTGGCACCGCTGGGTCTTAGAATAACCCAGTCCTTCAGTTGGCGCCCAACGTGGGGCGATATCAGCGGTACCGGTCCAAAGCCCGACGATCGTGAGGATCTTCGTGTGAAATCTCCGAGGGAAGGTGCACCCCGCTTCATCGATCCTGTTGTCGAAATAAGTGGCCCGAAGACATTTCCCACGAAGATCCCCGCCTCCTGACGGCTGCGACGGACTGATGCCCTGACTGTCGACCTGTTTTGGCGCCTGGCGTAGTCCTTTGTATAGCGAGACGATTGACGGGCCTTCCTGGTGACGCCATTGCTCTTTCAGTTAAGTATTTGTGGGTCGTTCCCAGAGTCCTTGGTTGTTGTTGGTGCTTGGTTGTTTGCATGGTTCCAATGCATTTGTGGTTCTTAGTTGTTGGTTCTTAGTTGTGTGGTTTTATTTGACGATTGCAATTGCCAAAAACCGAGGGTTTTGCATTTTTGCGAGGACATCGTAATCCGATAAACCCTTGACGTTTGTGAAACTCGGTTAGTGTGCACGATGCCTGGCCGTAGTACTTTGTTTAGTTGCTTTAAAAGTTGTGGTGCGGATTCCCGATTGGAGGACTCATGTCCGATACCTCCAGTTGGAACTCCGATCTATGAGCTCTATAGTCGCCATGGAGTGGGTCCTATTGTGTATAATGATTATTGGATCCGCTACACTAAGTAGGATGGTGTCCTTAGTTGGCCACCTCATGGTAGTTTTGAAACAGCAATTTTAGATAATCTCGAGGCAAAATTGTTCAAAAAGAAGTCTAGGCCGGCCATGTTTGATTCCTTTCGGTTATGGCGTAAAGAGGCCAAGCAGAAAGAAATCAAACAGCTTAAGAAAAATAAGAGGGAAGGTATTGTTACTACGATGAGAAATGCAGAGCAGTTCCAGCGAGACAAAAAAGAGAAGGAAAAGGAAGTTTTTGCTAGACTGCAACATATGGCGGTGGATAAGTGTTATCCTGTTTTACCGTCGAGTTCTGATAAGAAGGGAGAGGAAGCGGTAGAGGACCCCTTGTTGTCCTACCTACTGAAATCACCACCTCCGTATGCACAGGATACTACAGCCCCTGTGGTTCCTCCTGTTCCTCAACCTGTTGTTCCGGCAGCTGCTGGTCAGCCTGTCGCCGGTCCTGTTCTTCCAAATCCTCTTGTTCCCCAAGTCGTCCCTATTCCCTTACCTGCTCCACTGCCTATACCTTCTCAGTCTATTGTTCCCGCTACTTCTGCTTTTTTGGCTACTCCTACTGCTCCTACTGCTCCTGTGTTTAGTCCCCATGTTGTTGCTCCTGTACTTCTCTCCTCTTCTCCGTCTGTTCGTAGTCGCATACCTAATGCTGTTGCTACTCTTTACTCTCCATTTGGACCTATCCTTGGGTCCCATGTTTCCGATGTCCCTCAACGTTGAAGTCAAATTCCTGGTGGTAGGGAGAGTGATACGTTAATAAAAATGGCGCGTAATTGGATTAGGTATCCCGTCAAAAAGACCCCGCGCATAATTTATGAAACGTTTTCTCAATTTAATGAACCAACACAGAGATTTGTGTTTGAGGAAATGTGTAAATGTTTACGAGAAGTGATGGATAATGATGATGTAGACAATGTGCCACCCGAAGTGACTGTACTCCAGCAGCAGTTCTCGAGTGGTATGATTGTGGGTAGTAATGTTCGACGTGCTGTAGAACATCTTCTATCTTTTCGGCCTACCGTACTACCTCAAGCATTGTTTAAGGATGAAACTGAGGAGTGGATGGCAACACCTGGGCAGTATCCCATGCGAGAAGTTCCCCCAGTGTGGATGCCTGGTAATCCTGCTGCTAACCCTGCGATTTTGCCACACTTTCAAAGAGTTTGGATACACCTCCCATGGAAGCGATCGGAAGTTTTGCAGGTGAAACAAACTCTACCTGACCCCCGCAAAAATCCGGCTGGTTATTTTAAGGAGTTATCCCAATTAGTGGATGCTACTATTATGAACCTTGCCGATATTGACATGTTGTTCGGTAACGTAGTACCTCAACCAATTTGGGCAAAAATCCGTCAAGAGAATCACGTAGCCGAGTTGGGCGGTGATTGGGCTGCTCTTGCGGCGGCCGACGGACGACAAGTTGGTGGGGCTAAGCCTGAACAGCTTATTGAGAATTTGCCCCAGAGGATTATTGCGCTTATGAAGATGCTTATACCAGCAATGAGAGTTAATTGGGATAAACTGTCAGCGTGCAAGCAAAAGAAGGAAGCGAGTGTCTCCGATTTCTTTACGAGATTTGAGGAGGCATTCATCGATCATAGTGGTCAGGATATGAGTACTGAGGGTGGTCAGCGATTATTCGTAGATAAATTTGTATTGAATTTGTTGCCTGACCTTAGCAACAAATTGAAAAATTCCGAAAGTTCGTGGGCTGTTTCTTCTCAGATATTTTTTTCTCACAGAGACCCCCGAGGAAGGGTCGCCATAGACCCGAAATGCATTGGGTAAATGGGATATGTTAACATGAAGTGCCCTGAGTAATGAATTTACATTGATGATTATGAAGATTGAATAAATATCAATGATTGGAATAAGAACAATACTTTGAATGGAGTATCATTGTTTATGAGAATACCAGAAGAGAACCGAGGAGGTTCAAGTAGAAGTGTGCACAATATTACCACTCAGACAGCGGGATTGTCCGCTGACTCCTAATTTTGTCATGGTTTTAGAAGTGTTTTCAGACTAAAACACTTGGTCAATGTTGCACAACAACGAACTGAATAAATAGTAAAAGAATAAAAATTTTGATTTTGGAGTGCGAGATGGACTCTATAAGGATTTAGTCAATTTACAGTCTGCCCCCCATCTGAGCACCGCAAAGATGAATTTGGAAGAAATAGCACAGATTACATCCAACAAGGCAGAGACCTTAGCTTACACTACAGAGGAAGCAGAAGAAATCTATAGTCTTATCAAGGAAACCAGAGCTTTCAGCCCACAGCCGAGCACGGTGACTCAATTATTAAAACAATTGGAATATGCAAGCAAACGGGAAATAAACCAAAGACTGCATGCGACAACTTTAATACACTATCACAGGAACCAACGAATCCCCATAGGGTTAAGAATAGCCCTTAAACCCATGTTATGCAGGAATAACAAGGCTTTCCTAACTAAATGGTACCAAATCTTGAACAAATGCAGCCTGGATCTCATTTTGTTGATCGTGGAAGAGCTATCAAAAGAATTAAAAACAATAGAAGAAGAACTGGCAAATGTAAAAAATGAGTTGAATCAATTTGAAGACTTATCAGCCACACTTGAAGAAATTAACAAAAAACTGGAAAAGTATGCTAAAGAAAGCGAGGACAGAAAGATCAAAAAATACAGGAGAGACACAATAGATTATAAACTTGAAGAAGTTTATAGCTGGGCAGAAGTTTATAACCAAAGGAAATGGCAACAACCACAACCCAATGCCAGCTCATCGCAAGAAAGTATGGTGTCCGATTCCGACACAGCACAAAACAGGAGACCTTTATTGAAAGACAAACGCAAAGACCAACAAAACAAAGTGCCTTTTTTAGACATCAGCCCGGCGGCAAACAATGCCCCATCAACAAGTATAACAACAACAGAACCCTCAAAACAAGGAGGGGAAAAGGAAAAAGAAAAAACACAAGTGAAAGAAACGGAAGCGGAAAGGGAATTGAGATCAAAGAAAAAGAAACCGACCTAGTTATCAATATATCAAACAGACAACTAACAGAGGCCCAAACAAAAGTACTAAACAAAGGTTTAACCTTCGTGCCAAGATATAAATCGAATGCCCAAGAAACGGAAATATCAATTTATAAATTCTTGCGTAATTTGAGATTAAAGAATTTCTTCAACAACTTACCACCCAGTGAAAGACCAGCTACTGATCTGAAAGAATTTAGACCTAAGAGCACTTTTTGTGCACCTACCTCACATAAAACCATAGATGCATATGAACGAATTGTAACATCTGAAATTCAAAAAATCAACTATTCCAGTGGTACCACCAGTAATTTTTCTAGGAAAGAATGGCAAATTCTACAAACCTTAAGAGATGCCAATGATATCACCATAATAAAGGCTGACAAAGGGGGAGCAATAGTGGTGATGAATACAACCTACTACAAAGAGAGTGTACAGGCTCACCTACAAGATGAAAACATATATCACAAGCTGGATCAGGACCCGACGGAAACTTTTGGTATGACACTTAAAACTATTTTGGATAAAGCCCTGGAGATGAAATGGATCTCTCTGAAGACATATCAATTTCTGAATACCAAACATCCAAGGAGACCCCAATTTTACATGCTCCCAAAGATACATAAGGAGTCTAGGAGACCTCCATTTAGACTTATAGTTTCTGCATGTGGATCATTATCAGAACCAATGGGTCAATACCTAGATTGGTTCTTACAACCTTTAGTACAGAAATGGAGTACACACATCAAAGACACCACCTCATTTCTCAATATGTTATCCACAGTGAACATCCCAACAGACGAAGAGATATGGCTGTGTTCGATCGATGTTACAGCACTTTACACTTCCATCCCACATAGTGAGGGGATTGAAGCAATGGAATGGTGTTTACTTGAAAATGAAGTGAGCGGTGGAGAAAAATGTTGATGCTGGAACTACTGCAGTTTGCACTATTACACAGTTATTTTAACTGGGAGGATAACTTCTATGAACAATGCAGCGGGACCTCCATGGGATTTGCGGGGGCGCCGTCCTACGCAAATACCTTTATGGCAAAGTTTGAGCATGATCATATAATTCACAATACCAACTGGAAAATTGGGTTAATGGTATTTAAACGATACATTGACGATATCTTCCTGATATGGAAGGGCAGACAAGAAGAACTAATCAGTAACATCCAAAGATTGAATGCAGTTCATGATCGAATTAAATTCACTTACCAAATGGATCAAAAAGAATTGGCATTTCTAGATGTCAAAATCCACCTCGAACAAAACATGATAAGAACCAGCGTACATATCAAAGAAACTGACAGAAACAGTGGGTTACACTATAAAAGCTTTCACCATTATTCCCTGAAGAAACATCTTCCATTGTCTCAATTTATTCGTCAAAAAAGGATTACATCCAATCCTCAAGATCTACTCACCACCATCAACAAACAGATCCATAAGTATTTACAACGAGGTTACCCAAAACCATTACTGGAAGAATCTAAGATCAAAGTTTTGAACATGGAAAGAGAGTCTTTACTCGTAACAAAAGAGAGAAGTGAAATCAAAATGACAGTGTGTGTTCTGAAACATTCAACACAATCAACGAAGATAGCTAACATCATGAGGAAACATTGGGCGCTCATAGCACAAGAACCAGATCTAGAACCACTATTCGCTAATCAGATAACGTTTGCATACATTAGGTCCAGAAACATAAAAGAATTACTGAAAAAGAAAACTAAACAGAATGAAGAAAATCATAGAGGTATGCAGAGATGCGAGAATTGCATACATTGTAACAATGTGATGGTAGGGCAAATGTTCACACATCCAATGACTGGAAAAAAGGTGGCTTTGTTACATTCTGGAACCTGTGACACTAAAAACGTTATTTACGGCATCAAGTGCCCATGTGGAAAACTGTACATAGGCCAAACTGAACGGAAAATAAAAATCAGAATAACAGAACACAAGAGTAATATCCGGTTGAAAAATTTGAAATCTACATTGACTGTACATTGGTTGGAAGCAGCACATAATGTTGCACAATTACGCTTCACCATATTGGAAATCATCAAACATCACCCAGACAGAGACTCTCACAAACAAAGACTGAGATCCGAATATTTTTGGATTAAAAAGATGGGAAGTTTACAACCTAATGGATTGAATGACAGGATAGAATTATCCTGCTTTTTGTAAATACACTTTGGGAGAGCTGAAAGTATTCCTTTGCATAACATCATATGTCGATAATTTTCCCCTACCCAAAATGGCCGACTATTTTCGAATGTTTACCTTAGTAACTTATTTTTGTTTATTCCACTGTTGAAACTGATTTGATTTTTGGTAATCCATTTGCATGAACTGAGTTAACATAATTGCATGCATGATGTGGAATTTTTTCCGATGCTCATATTTTTCGAATGTTTATGCTTTCTGAAATTTAATTCAAACAGCGCGCTATCTTGGCTTTGTAGGCTATAACATGTATGTTTTATAATGTTTCATATTCTGATTCGTTAGTCATAAGCCAGATTAGTTGTTTACAGTAATTTAACATCGCGATCACGTGATCGCAAGCACAGCCAATCCTAGCGCACATAGCTTAAAACAGCCACACACCTAGAGGTTGGAATTAGCGGATTGGAGGAGAGTTTGAATCGCGGGACGTTCACATCTCCCAGTAAGTCGAGCACGAACGCTGGTTTTTCTTAAGCTCTAGAGGCTGTTTTAATTTAACGGTTATCTTAATTTAACGGTTATTTTTACTTTAACGGGCACTCATGGAGCTCACATTAACAGCAATGAGAGTTTGGCCAGAGAGGGATTATTGGGTCAATCGATATGGATTCACGTGACTATAAGATATAACTGCCTGTGAGTTAGAGTTATGTTGTTGTAATGGTCTTAGAGCCGATTTTTCATGTAAAACGTAGCATTTTGTTGTTATAAACACAGAGATGTTTATGAGGCTGATAGTATTCTCCTTGATTTTTCTCACAGAGACCCCCGAGGAAGGGTCGCCATAGACCCGAAATGCATTGGGTAAATGGGATATGTTAACATGAAGTGCCCTGAGTAATGAATTTACATTGATGATTATGAAGATTGAATAAATATCAATGATTGGAATAAGAACAATACTTTGAATGGAGTATCATTGTTTATGAGAATACCAGAAGAGAACCGAGGAGGTTCAAGTAGAAGTGTGTACAATATTACCACTCAGACAGCGGGATTGTCCGCTGACTCCTAATTTTGTCACTGTTTCTACCTCGGCTCAGATATTAACCACGGCTCAATATTACGAAAATAGGGAAAAGGAGGAAAATGATCGTGCGGATGAGAAAACAAAGGATCTCAAAACGAAAGTTTTGTTGCATCAAGCGTATCCTCCGCGCTCGAATCAGAATGACTCTCGGGAGCAAAATAGATCGCAATCACAGTCTTCTAGGTCACAGTTGTATAATGATTCTTCTACGCCGAGATCTATGCTCGGATATAATCAATGTGCATACTGTAGAGGTGAGGGTAATTTAAAGTTTGATTGTCCGGTTTTGCGCGACCGAAATAGTGGTGGTTCGGCTCGAGGAGGTCGTAGTGGTCCTCAACAGGCTTCACGAGGTAGAGGTTGTGGTGTTACTCAAGATCAAAACGATCGTTCTAATAATTCATCAGATTCAAATAATTGCTTTGATCAGCGTGGTTCATCGTCAGGTAGATCTGCACAGTATCATGTGGATGACTGTTACGTCGAGCATGATATTGATGACGGTAACTACTAGGACAGCCATAGACAAAGAGAGGGAGTAGTATCAGTTCCGGTTGATCAAAGAGGGCCTTACGTCGCAGTTGCCACATCGGGCGTAGTTGAGCATTTTCTGTTGGACACTGGTGCAGCGAAAAGTTCCATCATGCATTTGAAACTCCCTGGCGCACCTTTGTCTGGCTTAACGAATGTTTCCGAAGGATTCTCCGGCGCCCCCTTTAGCAATCCGGTTTCTTGCCCTTTGCCCCTCACAATTGGGCCTCGTGAGCTGCAAGCTCCTTTGATTTTGACTACTGCTTGTGGTGAGAATATTTTGGGCCTGGATTTACTGAAACGGTTATATGCGACCCTGTACTGTTCTCCTGCAGGATTGGAGCTTACTTTGGGTCAGAGAATGATCTCTCCTATGTATTTGTCAACTGATAAGCTCCCACCGGAATTGAGTTCTCTTCCTAAGTCTTTGTGGGCAACAGGTCCCAATGATGTGGGCCTGCTGGACATATCACCTTATGTTGTCCAATTGAAATCGAATGTACGATTGCCACGTATTCCCCAGTATTGGATCTCTCTCGATGGTGAACGAGCGTTGTTAGCAATCATCTATGAGTTGATCAAGAGAGATGTCATTGAGGAGACTCGGGGAAATATGTGTAACAGTCCTGTGTTACCTATTTTGAAACGCACTGATCCATCTAAACCTCCTGTGTATCGTTTCGTCATTGATTTACGGGAGGTGAACAAAATTGTGATTCCGCAATTTCCTGTGGTGCCTGACATTACGGCTTTACTGACTCTGATTCCAGCCTCTGCTTCCTGGTTCTCAGTAATCGATCTGAAGAATGCTTTCTTTAGCATTCCGATTGCTGAGGAAAGCAGAGATCTATTCGGCTTCTCATTAGGAGGTCGCAGCTTTAGGTTTAAACGCGCTCCTCAGGGTGACTGTGAGAGTCCATTGATCTACAGCCAAGATCTAAAGAGTCAACTTGATGCATTTGTGTTACCGGCTGGTGAGGCCTTGATCCAATATGTTGATGACTTGCTTGTGGCTGCTGATACTAAAGAGATCTGCAAAGCTGCTACAGTATCGCTGTTACAGCATCTCTGTGACTTACAAGGTGTCACCTTCTAAACTGCAATATTGTTGTCAAGAAGTAACCTATCTAGGTCACTTATTGTCGAAGGAGGGAAGAAGGTTGACCCCAGAGAGAATTGCAGCGATCGCTCGAATGACTGTGCCAACAACTCAGAGAGATGTGCGTGCATTTCTAGGTATCACGTCATACTGCAGGCAATGGATTCCAAATTTTTCATTGCTAGAGAAGCCATTGGTAGCCCTCACGTGCAAGGATGTTCCAACTCCTTTGCCATTGACTGAAGAGTGTCAGAAAAGTTTTTCTGAATTGCGTGATGCGTTGTGTTCGGCTCCTGTATTAGGTACTCCTGACTACAGTAAGCCGTTTACACTATACGTTCACGAGAGAGAGGGTTGTGCGTTGAGTGTCTTGACACAACAATTTGGCGGTAAACAGCGTCCATGTGCATATTTTTCCTCGACCTTGGACTCAGTAGCTAGAGCGTTGCCGAGTTGTCTAAGAGCGACAGCGGCGGCTGCGGTGTCCATCCGACAATCTGCAGGATTGGTTATGGATAATATGCTTATGGTGATGGTTCCGCATGCAGTTGACACTCTTTTAAATCGTACAAAAACCCAACACTTGACGAGCGCAAGGTTGTCCGGTTATGAGTTGACGCTTTTGGCAAGTCACATACAAATAAAGCGCTGTAATGTATTAAACCCGGCGACGTTGTTGCCAACTCATATGGAATCAGATGATGTAACACCACATGATTGTTATTTGCGAACTGAGGAAGAAACGAGGGTCGTGTTAACCTAAAAAACACTCCATTGGCAGATCCCGATGGCACTTTGTATGTTGATGGTTCGTGTTTTAAGTTGCCGAATGGTGATGTGACGACTGCGTATGCTGTAGTAACGTTGAGTACGGTTGTGGAAACTGCGAGATTGAGTCAGAATTCCGCGCAGGCGGCAGAGTTGATTGCGTTGACGAGAGCGTGTGTTTTGTCGAAGGGAAAGCGAGTGAATGTGTTTACTGATAGCCAATATGCATTTGGCGTTGCACATAGCTTTGGCCGTCTGTGGAGAGAAAGAGGATTTATGACATCGCATGACATCGCATGGTACGAAGATCCAACACGGACAGCTCGTAAACAATCTTTTGGACGCACTTACATTGCCTAAGCAGGTGGCGATTATTAAATGCAGCGCGCACCGAAAGGTGACGGATGATGTTGGTCGTGGTAACGCGTTTGCGGATGAGATTGCTAAAGAGACAGCTAAGAACCTCGCAACCCGAATGTACGTTACGAGTTCAGTAAGGTGGCCGGCAGAGACTGGTATGTGTGAGGACACTGTTGAGAGCGTGAAAGCGATTCAGAATGAGGCCACCGAAACTGAAAAGACTAAGTGGAAAGAAAGCACGGGAAAGGTAGATGCACATGGATGTTGGATTGATTTGTCGGAAAGTCAGAGATGGATGTTGCCGGATGCATATGTACTAGCCGTTGTGACTATGGCTCACGGCTTGTCACATATTAGTGCGAAAGGTATCTGCAAGTTGCTGTCCCCTGTATGGAAGAATGATGGTATTGCTAAGTGTGCTGAGAGAGTGGTTAAGAATTGTATGATATGCATGATGTACAATCCTGGCAAAGGCACCCCTACTCCACCTGGCCATTTTGCTCCTCCTACATGTCCCTTTGAGGTTATCCAACTGGATTTCATCCATATGGAGAGATGTAATAATCTGAAGTACGTCTTAGTTGTGGTTTGCGCATTCTCCAGATGGATCGAGGCTTATCCTCTTAAAGATAATACTGCACTATCAACAGCGAAAGTCCTACTGAAGGAATACTTTCCTCGGTATGGAATGCCATGGATTGTATGGTCGGATAACGGAAGTGAGTTTGTGGGGAGTGTGATGCAGAGTGTGTGTAAGGGCCTTGGAATTCGACAAAAATTCCATAGCGCCAATCATCCCCAGTCAGCAGGTTTAGTTGAAGGGTACAATGGTACTCTGAAACTGAAACTTGCCAAGATCCAAGCTACGACTGGCCTGTCATGGCCTGATGCCTTGCCTTTGGCTCTCTTGTCGACCAGGACGACTGTACACTCTTGAGTAGGGCTTAGCCCATATGAGATTGTGTTTGGCCGTCCTGCGAACATTTGGGGGGTCCCGAGGCCTAGGGCCTTTGATAGTCTTGAGTACCCAATGTTAATTGATTATCTTCATGATCTGACTGCTAAACTGAGGTTAATTCATCAACAGGTCTTTGAAGCACTGCCGGCACAAACAGAGGGTCCTGGACATCGGCTCCAACCGGGTGACTGGGTGGTCACCCGTAATTTCGGCAGGAAGCGCAATTTGGAGCCGAGATTCATTGGTCCATTCCAAGTCCTCTTAGCCACAAGGACTGCAGTTTGTCTGGAAGGCCGGAAAAATTGGGTGCATGCCACCCACACCAAGAAAGTGCCTATTCCTTTACCAGCAGATTCTTGGGTGAGGACAGGAATCGCCGTAATGGAGACCGAGACCCCAATAAAATTTGTGCCGTTCAGTGATGCTCAACTTGTAGGAGACACTTCATTGCAGTCAGAAACATTTGTTGAACCTTTGCCATTGGAGAACTCGAGGCTTGAACTATCATCTGATCGACAGGAATCTGTTTCGCAACCTGAACAATTATTTGAAGAGCAGACTCGTCCTGGAAGAAGCAGATATTTTCTTCGTTCTCAAAACAAAGACTAATAAAACTTTTTTGTTTTTTTTCCCCTTTTTGAATTCATATTATCCCCCTTACTGTCATTTTGAACATTATGAACAATTGCATCTTCCATTAATTCTTGAGTTCTTTTCCACGTATGTTTTTTCCCACAGCTAGGAGATTCGCATTAAAATTGAATGTTTGATTAAAAGAAAACCTCACATCCGGGTTGACCCTAGGGCCGTGCGGGTACTTCCTTCTGTTTAGCAGGTTCCTGACACTAGGTCGGTACTTTTGCCTATTCCTGGGAACTCCTGGGAATTGATAATCGCTACTCAGAACGAAGTGCGTCAAGAACGTTGCGGACGGTTTTTAGAGGATGGAATTCTCAAAGTTGTCGGAAGTGGAGAAGATGCTAGCTCAAAGATTGACGTTACATAGGGTTTTACTGACAAAATGCTTTCTGTTTTAGGTGTTCCTGCTGTTTCTGACTGTTTCCATGTTATTGGTGGGTGGAGTGTATTTTGGACTACAGTCGCTATTGCCTTCTGCTTTACCTACTTCTTCTTCTGTACCAAAATCTACTCCCACTGTTTCTCCACATTCCTTTCATCCTCTACCCCAACACGAACAGATTAGACGTGCGGAATTCATGAATAACTCCTTTGTCCAGCTTCTTCATCAACATCAGTTGGTGATGAACACTACTAACTGTTGGGTGTGTGGTTTAATGCCACATACCATGGATCGGGGAATTCCGTATTTGGTCCTTCCTTATAGTTCCCAGGGGTCAGCTCGAGCATTCCAAACTATGTTTCGTGGCGCACTAGATTCCTACCCCCATCGAGAGCCACGCACTGCAGATCATGGTCCTGGCCCGTACCACAAGCCTTTGGCAAGAGCGATTGCTGATTTAGATAGAGATATTTTTAAAGCATTGCTTATCCCAGAGGAAGAGGTGCGAGCATACAGGGATCTGAGTGAGGCTGAGTATAGCATGTCAGTGGGTGATCGACAGCTTAAAAGCTCGTCTCCGATCTGGATCGTACCCCATCTTGGTAATTTCTGTTAGAAAGGTCTTGGCCGAAGTCCGCGAGCTCAGCTCGGGAGGAGTGCTTGCACTGAAACGTATGTTTTTCCAACGCTCTCTTCCCCCGTTCTTCTGACTGCCAAGGGTACATACTGTATGTTACAACCGCGCATATACATATTTGCCTCGTGACTTCTCGGGCACCTGTTATATTGCGAATCTGTTGCCACCGACCTTTACAGTTGGGTCGGACTATCACAAGTCTAGAGTTGTGAGAGGTGTTATTAGCGAAGAAGACACTGCCGGTCAAGAAGCAGGAGACTTCTTTAAGGGTTTCCTGCCGTTTTGGGGACCTATGATCAATAGTAGGAACCTGAGACAGTTGACTCGTGTGGTGGAATCGACTGCTAATATAACTGCAAGTGCTCTTGGTAATCTGACAGCAGAGCTTCAGGCGGATAGGCTTATGACGTTGCAAAACCGTATGGTTTTAGACGTTGTTCTTGCAGATAGAGGTGGTGTATGTAAGGTGATCCATTCGAGTTGCTGCATTTTCATCCCTGATAACGCTCCAACTGTCTATCAAGCCATCTCGAAGTTGCATAAGATCTCCGAGTCCATACACGTGGACGTAGGTGATTGGACGCTACTAGGATGGTTTTGGGGCCTAATGTCGACGTAGGGTTGGAAGATTCTGATGATCATTGGGTTTGTTGTAGCATTTCTGTGTACGTGTTGTCTTTGCATACAGTGTGGTCCTGCCTTATGTGGCCTCTCTGCTACGACGTGTATAAGGCGGCCATCTGTTACCAAGGAAGCATTGATGGATAGAATGATGTTGCAGCAACATCTGAATGATCTGATGAATATCGAGATTGATTCTGATATCGACTAGTACTTGCCTACATGAGGGCAAAAGGAGCGTCTGAGGTTCCGTGACAATTATAGTGGTGTTTTCGACTCGTTCGAATATGGACGAGTTTGGTATCTATGAACCGCAAATGACGAGTTCAGTGGGTCTACGTGTTTTCGCTATGCTGACCTGAACCGTTTGTCTTATTCGTGGGTTTCTTCATCTGAACCCACGGGTTCCATTTTAGATACGGCATCCATTTTGTCTCTTGCCCTCAAGTAGCCAGCGAACGGACATTGTCCGCTTCGTGACCCTGGGACTCCCAAACTCTTGCGGAAGACGTGTTCCTTTGAGGGTGTCTTTATGATGAGGGGGATGACACTGCTAAGGCAGATGGCCCCGCTCGAGGCTCATCTTGCTGTGCCGGTCTATTGTTTCAGCCATGCATACATTAGGCACGAATCCTTTGATCCTGCGATCGTGTTTCCGATATTGCCCCTTACACCAATCTGCTGTTTATCTCTGTCTTCCTTCCACCTGTCTCTGCCTCTTTCTTAACTCTTTTACAGCCAGAATGGAATGTACTTAATGGTGGGATAATGTACTTTTACAGTTGGGAACCGGCGATGCTACTGTAATTATGTTCCGGGCTCCTGAAGACATGAAAGCGACCCTTTTGAAGTTTACTGTGAGAACTGAGTTGTAACCTTTTGTTCGCCATGTTGTGCTATGACGGAAATATGTATAAAAGGAGCAATCCACTGTTGCAATTTGAAGCAGTCTCCTAGAACCTACATGCGTTGTACTTCTTGTGACTTCTGTGTCTCTGTAATCTGTACGCCGGAACAGGTAACCCACAAAGGTTTCAGGTGTTGTCCCCTGGCACCGCTGGGTCTTAGAATAACCCAGTCCTTCAACTCTCGGTGCCGAAATTGCCATGACGGTGTCATTGGCATGAAGGGCATAAAGGGTGCCTGGGCATAGAGCTGGAGCACGCCCAAGTTGAATGCCAGCAGACCCACGGAACCAGAAGGTGCTCCAGATAGGAAAGCCGCCCTTGTAAAATCACTGTACATAGCATTTAAAAAATGTGACAGATACACCCCTGGAACCGGGAATTGTGGATATGGATTCGAGCCAGTATTCAAACCGGGAGTGTCCGGCGTCAGAATGTTCGGATCCACTGCCGAATCCATCGGTTCAATCTCACGCACAGGAGAAGATGGAACATCTTGAACCGGCTCGGTGTCTGAAGCCGGCAAATCCCTCTGCGCCGGAGAGCCTCTAGGTGAAGGAGACTTCTCCGGAGTTGCATGGGGAGAAGGAGAGGGCAAAGGAGATACAAAGTCCTTATGGCAACACTGAGGGGCAGGCGAAGGCAATCTCGAAGCCTTACCCTTCGTTGAGCGGCGCCGAGATCTATAACTTCTTTTTTTCTTATGCTTTCTCGACTTTGATGTATGAGAAGTCGACGACTTTGACTTATCAAGCTTACGCCCTCTACCTTCTTTCTTCACCTTGGCCATGAACAACTTAGCTTCCCGTTCTTTAAGTGCTTTAGGGTTCATTTTTCCGCAACAGGAACAGTCCTCAACGTCGTGATCCGATGATAAGCACCATAAACAATCTTCCTGGGGGTCAGTGATGGACATGTGAGCTCCATATTCCCTACAGGGCTTAAAACCAGACTTCCACTCAGACAACATCACTTCTAGCATCAGTTCAGGCAGAAGGAATAACAAAGTAACTCCACAAAATATGGAGAGAGCTAGAAAACCGTTACGCCTCGACTGTGCAGAAAAAAGGGAAATGACGGCATCACGCCAATATGGTTATCCTATGGCTCCCGTGACGCCATGCGGAGCTGCGTGTGGATCCATGCATTGTGACGACCACGTTGGCGTGGAAGGCTAGGAAAAATTTCTGCAGAATGCTGGCGCAGGGGATATTCATAAGCTGAGAAATCCACAGGCAGATGTATCCATCAGAAATTATCTGTTATGGGGTGTCCGGGATTTGTCTCCCAGGTCGTCCTACGTTTTGAGTTGTGGGTAGGTAATAGGTTCAAGCTAGCATGGTACATCTTCAATATTAGCTGGTCCCCTTCTAAGTCAGCAATTATAAATGTTAGTGGTACAAATTCCTCTGCCGCCAGTGAGTTTGATGGAATCTGGGCTCTGAGCGTTCTCTGGAGCCTCTGTAACAGAATATTGACCCAATTTAGGGAGTGCCCTGTAAACGTGCATCTTCTGTGCAGGAAAAAACGTGTCTGTTATGGAAAATATCCCCAATGGTGTGCCTTGAGTATTCAGGAGAACCCATTGAAATAGCTTCTCCCATGTTATGGGCAGCCAGTGGTTAGCAGCCATGGGTATCCTGGGTGAATACAGGGTTTTCCACCCTGCAGACAGAGCAATCTCTGCCAGGCCCAGCTAGTCGTAGACAATGTTTGGATGTTGCTTGGAGCTCTTGGAAGTCACTTCGGCGATAGTACTTTTAGCAGAGTTGGGTCAGCAAGATCAATCTCGGGCCTGGCACATGGTATTCGTACGTCCGCTTGGTACCATTGTCTGGCAAAACTGCACTGCGCCAGCATTTAGTACAAGTTCATATGGGGAACTCCCAGTCCCCCACGTTCATCTGGGAGTACCAGAGTATTCCACCCTATTCTGGGTTGTTTGTTCCCCAGACAAGTCATGTGATTATACCACTGAGTGTTGCAAAAAAACATTGGTTACTTGGATAGGAATGTTGTGAAAAAGGTAGAAAAAATGGGGCAGTACCACCATTTGCATGATAGCGATACAGCCTGCGACTTATAGATGAAGGTGGATCCATCTTTCCACTTGGGCAGTCAATTTATCTACTGCTGGGCCATAGTCGAGACGTATGATCTGGTCTTTATGTCTATGGGTATGGATCCCCAGGAAGCGGGCTGATGTATTGGACCATTTCAAGGGAAATCCATTGCATGTTAATGTGGTTTCTGCGGTCCGGGGGAATATTTCAGAGTTGGCTCTGTTATATGCAGGCTGGATAGCATTCCATAGTGAGTGATCTCACAAAGTATAGGCGCTAGGTTTTCAACTGGATGTCGCACATGGATTGCAATATTGTCAGCATGTAGCGTGACCAGGAGCAGGCCAGGTTCAAACTGTAACCCCCTATGTAGATGGTTCATTTGAGGATGACGAACCAGTGGGTCCATTGCTATTATGAACAAAAACGGCGAGAGGGGGCACCCCTGTCTTGTTCCTTGTGAAACTAACTGTAAACAGGGCTTTCAGTGTACTGTTGAGCATAATGCAGGCGGTGGGTTGTGCGTAAAGGAGAGCGATGAGTGAAGTAAACCCATATAGGAATCCCATCCTACGGAAAGTGGCATGGAGAAACTGCCATGAAAAGACATATATTTGATGTAGTGATATTGGTTGTTCCTTGTTGTTATCGATTGTGGTGGGCAGATGTGGATCTGTAATGGTTGCATCTTTGAGTGCCTGTAGCCTAGCCAGTCTGTTGCTTCCAACATTTGTATAGCCAGTTTTGCAACTGAGATGGATGTCTTAGTCTGACTTTCCTTTACCTGAGATGCCTGGGTCTTGCTTGCTCTTTAAGTAAAAGATGAGGGTGAGAGTCAATGCAGGAACCTCTGGTCAGCATCACAGAGTTGGAAGGATGGAACACAGTCTGTTTTGTACGTTTTTTGGCACAGCTTACTAGGGAAAGTATGCTGACGATTGGCTTCATAGAGATAATAAAATAACAGCAATTCAGCTCTGCTCAATTTTGATTGCAAAGAAGTAACGTACTTTACATCAATATCAGTTAATTCGTGCAAACTTGAATGCATATATTTTTATAGGAAATTGTAATAGGAATTTTTATTAAACAATTGCCATAAAAGTATTTATACATATAAATGTTGTAAATACATTAGCAAATGTTCCATAGTTTCGATGGGGCTGTTGTGGAGACGAAACAGCAAACGTGTAGGAGAAGGCTATATGTAAGAACAATGATGAAAGTACTAATAATACTCCCACCTCACCAAATATTTATATGTATACAAATAATGATACAACTAACAATAGTGGCATGATTAAGAATAAATACAATAAAAACAACAATAATAATAATAATAATAATAATAATAATAATAATAATAATAATAATAATAATAATAATAATATAAGAAGAAGAAGACGAAGAAGTAGAACAGTTATTGTTATCATGATTAATGCTATTGATGATAAATGAATAAATGTATTTGTTATAGTGTCTTTTTCTGTATAATAGCGTCTCAGTAGTAAGAAAGGCTCGGCTGATTCACAACTCCACCTAGTAAGTAAAGAAGTCCCGCAAGGAACCTGCACAAAACTCTCTCTGCAGATCACTTCACACTTCATCAGGCAGAGGGTAATATAAGCAGAATCATGGGATTCTCGCTGCTGGCGATGTTAACGATGTGCCAAGAGGCAAAGAACACTGATTTCGAGACTTTAGAAAACGCCTGCAGAGCTGCATGAAAAGGCCAGAAAGCTCACTGATCACACAGGTGCACGCTGTCTGCTTTTAACGTTTCAAGAAAAGCCTGGACAGTGTCAGTCCTCCAGTGGTGTAGAAAGGTCAGGCGGTACCCGGTGCGGAAAATGTCTTGCCAACCCCCCCCCCCCCCCGTCCCCCCCCCCCTGCCCACATTGACATTATTAAAATAAGGAAAAAAGGTAGTTGTGCATATTTTAGCCATTTTGTCATCCCCCCTCTCAGCCATTTTGTCACCCCCCTCAGTGATGACACCTGGGGGCCGGCCGGCACTCACAGCACCCCCCCTTCCTACGCCACTGCAGTCCTCCTTTGCGTCCGAAACCTAAGTTGTCGGTATCATCCTGTGGACGTTGTTGCTGCTTTTTCGGCATATATAGAAAACAGATAAGTCACCCAAGTGACTTCGGTAACATTTACCTCTTCCCAGAGGTCGAACCCTGCAGGGCTCTCTTGAAGGGTTTGCGCTGACCTGTTGTACTTAACAGACGCTCTCATAAAATCATCCATATGATGGATCTATTCGTCTGTTTTAAATGAGTACCACTGAATTCCAACGCTGCTGAATAGATCGGTCCATCGAGACATTTATTATACAATATATTACACTTTCCGTTATTAAAAAGGTATTCATGTAAACACGCCATTTGTCGCTTGTCATCTGCAACAGTATCTAAAGATTAAGGTAGTCGCAAGGAAAAAACACTTGATGCAATACTGTAGTAATAAATACAGCTAAGAATATCTGAGTGCAAACAAATAGATGTGAAGCTGTGAAAGCATAATTTCAAACGTGATAAAAAAATGATTCACTTATACAAAAAAAAATTAAGCCGAAACAATACAATGATGGGGAATTTAAATAGTGAGTTGACCACTGTTAAAGTTTGTGTGCAGCCTACAGCTTACACATTTAAACCCTTGAAATTCTGTTTCATCACTTCATCCTCCTGAGTTCAATAAATTGAGTAGCGTTTGCACCTATCATTACAGCACTGCGAAATGGAAAAGCTTGATTAGCAAGGGCAACATAAACAAACACATTAGTATTAGAGGGCGAGTTCTGCACACGTGATGCAGGTATCTAGCCCTCACTCCTGTTGCAAACCCCTCTTCACTGCTGCAACAGACTTCACACTGCAACCTTGTCGAATGCTATAGTATATCTATGGCTCGGAGATTTAACCTGTAAAAGAGTAAAGAGCAATAAGGTTTCCAGGATATCCGCAATGAATATATAAAGACAATTTTACAAATATTAGATTTCAGTGGAGCTTATCAGTTTGATGTTGGCCATTGTAAATTTTCAACTCGGTTTCAATATCTAGTGTCGGACATGTCCAGCGCCATGTGTAATAGGAGATTTCCACTGAGGTGGTAAACACTTCCTTCCTAGTCAAAGTATGCTGATTTTTTTTTTCTAAGTTTGATATAGCACAAACTTGACCCGAAGGCATCCGAGCGCTTTCCATGAGCACCATAAGCACAGGGAGATTAGGGGCATAACAACTAGCGATAATTATCGCTATGTTGGCCTAGCGGCAATATTATTATCGACGAGCTCCACCAATTTTTATCGCAAATAAACCTTGCTATTATCAAGGTTTATCTCAAAAGCGATAAAAATTGGCCAAAATGCATGAATATCGCTGAAAAGTCAGCGATATTCATGCATTACCGAGCTAATGCTCTGTGCCGTGTTATCCACCTACCATTGGATAACATGGCTAAGAACTGCTCTGGGCAGGCGTTAGCTTTTGGAGATATTCGCACTTAGCGCAATTATTTCCAAAAGTAGGTAATAGGAGATAGCGATGTTAGCGACTGATTCCAGTCGCTAACATCTTGGCACGCCCACTTTGCATGTCATTAGCGATAGATATCGCTGAGATGCAAAGTGGGCCCCAAGATGATTGCTATCTCCTACTAGCTGTCGCTAACTGGTGTTAGCAACAGCTAGGTAATAGGGAGATAAAATTATCGCAGCTTTAGCGGGAAAAGTTTAGCTAAGCGGCGATTAAGCCCTTGGTAATATGCTCCTAAGTGATTTGGATTTGCCCACAATCACAGAAAGTTGAGTCATTGCAATGACTCAATCCCGATCCCCAGATTTGAGATCCACACCCTACCCCTTACGCCACATCCTCTACCCTAGAGTTGCATGCGTCATTGTGTGTTCAACACCAAATTCCACACCTATTGTCATATAACTGACATTTTCCCCACTAAATGTAAACAGGTTTCAATTTGCAAACCTGTGAAAAATTGCAGGTGGTGTGGTATTTGCTGCACAATTTATTGTACTGATCCCTGCACAAAGAATGATTTGTGCAGCATTTAACTTTAGCCCCATTCTATGAACACGGGCCAATGTGTTTTCGATTGCTACCGTCTTTTAATCGTACAACACATGTTAATCTGTGTAGCTACATGTTTACAAATGGCACAAGCAGAGGTGATGAAAGTATTTTTGGGCCAACTCGTATACAAGCATTTGCATGTAATTGATCAAAATGTATTACATACTTGAGGCACACATGCATATCATCACTTGTATTTATATGGTAGCAGCATGCCTTTCTGTCGATGGCACAATGATGACTTTCATAATAGAGAAGAATGAGTGAGGAGATGCGATTAGTAGTGCTACAGTGGAAGTTGAGGTGTTTACCAGTTTAGGTAATTACCTACTAATCCAAGCTTTAACTCAAGATTAGGCTATCACATGTCAAATTACGTGCTTATTGCACCAAGTTGTGCATCTCGCAATAGCTACTGATCATTTCCCCAATACATTTTGACAAGTTTGAACTGCAGTAATTGCTCTTTGAAAATTCAGGGGGGTGCAATGTTTATCACATGCAGTAATTACGCCTGAAGAAGACGTCACAAGGGCCATAATTCTAATACCTGCAGAAAAATACGTTTACCCAGGGATTGTAATTTTGCTCTAATCTCAGAACTGGGGCCAGATAATAAAACGATTTCAGTGGAACTACATTTTGGATAATTGAGTGAGACTCAATTAAATGTTAGAACAATAAAGACATGGAGCATGTACTTTTTTGGGTTAAAATAATTATTATTTTGATGGAGTTCACAATATAAACCCACAAACACTTCACGGAGGTTGTTTTGGCTTTCACACTTTTCATATACCTTTCACAAGTTTAACTATGTACCCCACTTCACCAATGTTGAGGTCTCACTACAGACAGCTTTCGTTTTCGGTTGCAGACAGCATTGTTGCCAATTAACATAGCATTAGAGTGTTTTTGGTTCAATCCCTTGCTAATGAGTGGATGGCTTTCATGTCTACGTCAGTTTCCTACCCCTGATTTGATGTCTTTCTTTCCTTTACTTCTGTTTGTCCCACCCACTACCACTTTGGTCTCTCTGTATTTTGGTAAGATTACATGTATCCTTCCTCTGCTGATGCTCCTCGATCACACTCCTTACTGTATATTCCCTCCTCACTGCTCCTGGATCACTATCTTTTTTGTTGCTGCCTCTCTCTTTCTACCCTCCATTTACACTTGCTCAAGGGCTCCCCTCTTCCATGACATACCATTCTTGCACCCTGCTTCAGCACTTATTTTCCCTTTGCGTGTCTCCACTTGGCACCACCTGCTTCTCCACTTCCCTTCTCCAGTCTTTCAAGTAACTCTTCTCTCACTTCTACAACAACACTCCAATCCCCCATCTCTTAGCTTGTCTCTACCGTTACAAGCCTATCCAAGTCTTTGATAACTTTACTTCGGTCGAAGACCATAAAAGTGCAATAAAATATATACAAGCACAGAAATGAAACATAAATACATTAGAATAAAAAAAGTTATTAAACTTTGGTTATCAAAGAAATGGTAAAGGGTAAAAAACAGTAGTCGTTATTTCTTGTGAATAAAAACAGTTCTTCTCCGCCACATGCCGAGTAAAAACCGGGAGACAGCAAAAACAATGGGAGGGGCAGTGTCGTAAGTTAAAACTCTACAAGCATGTACACATTGTCTGAAACCCAGGTTTTTGCATAATGGGATGATCCAGCATTTCTGAATTTCACTGTATGCTGGACAAAAAAAGAGGATGTGTACAATGTCTTCCCTCCCGTAATTAAAGGCAGGGCAGTTGGCCTTCGTCGTTTTTGCCCATCTGGATATCAATGCCCCAATCGGTAGAGAGCCGTGCCTCAGTTGGATATATAGTTTACTTGCGAATGGAGGCTGCACTAGGTCCAGAAACACCTCCGCCCTGTATTCGGCTTTTGTTAGAAGGAACTCAGTGGACAGTCTGCCCAGGGAAGTAGAACAGTGTAGCATTTTAAGGTTATACGATTTTACAGCTGCCACCAGTACAGTCCTTTGCATCCTCATGCAGCTGTCCTCCGGTGTGTCCCAAAGTTGGGGTAGGCCAATTTGATGAAGGAGAGCCTTAACATGTACCAGCCAGGGTATGTTCTTGTTCTTTAACCGCCCCCAAATGGTATTGAATTGTGCTCTAAAGGGTTCAAGCTCCGGCACAGACCAGAGCCTTCTCCAATAGAGCAGAGGTCGTGCAGCCACCAAATCAATAATGGGTTCCAGGCCCAAGTCCAAGCGTAATGGTACGAGGGGCATACTTTGTGGAAGTCCAAACAGATGTCGCATAAAGACTGCTCGACTTTCAGTAAATTGCATGCATTAGTGTGTCCCCAGAGTTCAGCAGCATACAAGGCTGCAGACCTGACCTGTGTTTTGTATATCTCTAGGGCAGGGGTAGCAGGTTTAAAGGTCAAGTCACATACATTTTTACAGCTGTGCGCTTTCTTTGTACTCTCTGTGCAGCCTTTTTAGGTGTAGAAACAGCCCGTTCATAAAACAAACCGAATTAGCATCAGAAAAAAACCCACACATCAAAAAATGAGTTGGCTTGGAAGTGTTGCTGAAAAGCATTGACAAACCAGTTGAGAGGAGCCTCGGGGGATCAATAAGGATTGCAGTACAGATATTCTTGATCTCAACCTGGCTAACTCCCCTCTTAGACCTTTGGCAGCTATACTTGAGCCAAAGCAGATTGCTATCTTACACTGTTTTCATGTTGACTTAAAGACTGGCTCATTCTAATCTTAAATACAGCCAAAAAGATCTCTAATGCACTTCTAATCTAGATCCAGATGAATGAGAATAACCTCAAAACACAGGTACAACTAACACTCTTCAAAAATAAACTGGAGAAAACTAACCGGGAGGTAAACAAGTGTAAAGAATATCTGTCTCTGTAAAATAAACCAAGTTACAGAAGGTCTGAAAGAGGTTCTCACAGGAAAGGGTTTACCCCTACACCAACGTTGAGTATGCCAAACAGAAAGAAGCCCAAAACACACGTAGACACACCTCAGACAGAACAGAAACAGTGACCTCTATTTTTGGGAGTGAAAACAGTAACTATGAATCCAGACCAGCCAAGAGGGAGAAGAAGAAGATGTATCCTCCCCACCACTGGGTTCGGGTTCTGGATGGCGTCCCGTATATCCACAAATGCAACCTTTCCCTTATTTCCAGCGCTATAATCCTTTTTTAGAGAGAGGCAGGGGCAGAGGAAGGTTGAAACAAAAGGGACAACAAGGGCAGTGGGAAGACCTACATCAAAGAGTCTCACTGAATATGACTTGGGAATTTCCACCAAGCACCAACAAGGAAACAATCTGATTATAAATCTCAAAGATATGACACTGACACAGAAACAGGAGATCGGCCTTTAAAAGGCTCAGGATTTGTCCCTACCAACAAAGTTGAGTATTTCAAATTGACATGTGAGCTGAATGAATTCTTCAGAAAATTAAGACTGAGTGTCTTTTTTCATAAAAAAGGACCAATAATTCAGAGAAGAGGGCCATACAGGTCTACACCCTAAGTCAATGTTCACTCCCTCATTATCATAGTTACCACCTGAAATTGGAACATTTGAACAGGCAGTAACTCGAGATATTGAAAAAATGAATAAAGCACCCAAAAACATTTGACCAAAGGTGAAAATAAGGCAAATCAAGAATTACTAAATGACCCCAGAATAACTATTAACCAGGAGACAAGAGGGGAGCCACGGTAATTCAAACACTGCAGGCAAAACTATAAGATTCTAGGGAGCGACCCCACCCCAGAACTTAAAAAAATGATCAGGTCCATAGTGCAAGAAGCACTAGTTAATGGGTGTATAAGCCAATATGAGGCTGCCTTCCTTTGCAGATACAAGCCAATGATGACATACTTTTACACACTACCAAAAGTCCATAAGCCTATGAGACCTCCTCGCAGAAAACCCACAGTATCGGGCATCGAGTGTTAGAACCCGAATTGCAATATTGCGATTTCTATTTGAGACCAGTCATGGAAAGTAAACCTTCCTATCTGAAAAACATGTGGGAAGTAATCAATAAAATCCACTTTTAACCCTCAGAGTGTATTCCTAGTGGGATTGGACATCAAAACCCTCTATACAAACATTCCCCAAGCGGAAACGTTGAGCGTCATTGACAGAATTCTATGTTACAAAGAATGGGAATTCCAAATTTGTAGAACCTTTGTCCTGAGTCTGGTAGAGATAGCCCTGACTAGGCATTTCTTTCAATATAAAGTCACCCTGTACCTGCAGTCACATGGAAATTCCATGGGAGTTCTTTTGGGCCTAGCTTGGCATGTTTATATGTGTCCGAGTATTAGGATGAATATATATATACTCACCTATTAATCCAGTCCCTGAATCTGTAAATATCTGGCATTGTTACATAGACAACATATTTCTGATATGGAAAGGCAATAGACAATCATTAGAGGAAATCTTGAGGTGGTTGAACTGCTTGGATCCCTTTCTGTTTTTCACATCCACAATAACTACCATCTCACAGCCCTTCATTGACTTGAAAATTAATCTATTAAGAGGCAGATTGGTGAGTGGGCTGTTCAATAAACACATGGACAGGAACAATCTATTTTCATTCCAAAGTTTCCATCCAAAAGCCCTCAGGGATATCTGCCATATGTGCAATTCTTCCACCTCTGTACGAATTGCTCAGTGGTTAGGGATTTTGAGGAAGAAGCAAAGAAACTGAATATCAAGCTTCAAGAACGTGATTAACCTAAATAAGTTATTAAGTATGCTTGGAAGTGAGCCAGAAATAACAATAGGAAATACCTCCTGGAGAGTCATGAGACCAAAAGTGGACAGAAACATCTGTGTAACAATATGTAGCATCTAACTGTGTAAAGAGAATTGTGACCAAGAACTGACACATCCTCAATTCAGGAGGACTAGATATGCAAGCTCTGCTGTTTTCCTTTAAAAAGAGTGTATCAGAAATTCGCAGGTACACACAAGACCACTTACAAAGAGACCGAGGAACGTACCAAATTTATGGGGCCTGCCTCTGGTAATGGGACACTATGCATGTCATTCATGCAACACATGTCCACTCTTAGACCTGGTATCATTGGCGTTAGTCTCCCTTCCATTTTTTACTGATTGCCTCCTCTGTTTTTGATCTGTTTTGCTGGTTAAATGCTTTGGGCACAGTGCCACTGCTATTCAGTGCCACAGTGCAAGTTCTCCCTATGTGAAATTGATGTATTGATTAGTGAATCCATGATTGGGATATTTTATTTACTTGTCAGACCTTAGTACAGTGCACCATGTGTGCCCAGAGCTTGTTCATATAATGCTGCTGGTGGGCTTGCAGCACTGGTTGTGCCACCCACAGAAGTGTCTTGTAAAGTGTGTCTCAGGCCTGCCACTGAAAAGCCTGTGTGCAGTCTTGTACTGCCATGCTGACTTGGTAAGTGCACCCACTTGCGGGTCCCGAAACCTTCCCTTTTCTTCATATCAGACACCCCTAAGGTAGGCCAAAGGGCAGGGTGCATTTTTTAGTAGAAGGTAGGACATGCCCTGGTGTGTGTGGCATGCCCTAATAGTGAATTACAGCCATTTTCGTTTTTCACTATTACAAGGCTACCTGTTCCCAATAGGCCAGAATGGGCAGTTTTATTATACCATCTTATAATCCTAACTGATCGAGGGAAGATGGTAGAAATTCGAGTTTAGTATGTATGCCTGAACTCAGAATGATAAAGTATATATTTTAGTAAAGGTGGTTTTAACATTCTGTGTTGGAAATTACCACTTTTAGAAAGTAGGTATTTTATTGCCTAATTATCCAAGCCTGCCTCTGCTAGGTTGTGTATTCCTTGTCTGGAGTTTGAGTGACAGGGGCTGAGGGATTCCAGGAGACAGGGTGAGTCAACACAGGTCTGAATAGAGAGATCTTCATGTAGATGGGTGGGTGGAGTTGCACCTGGGATCTGAATAGAGCTGTGCCTTCACTCCACAATGCTGACTCCATCTCCTGTGGTGTGTCTGATGTCCATGGCCTACTCTTTGGGAGGAAAGAAGGAGTCTTGTCAAAAAGTGCTCCAGGACTGATCAGAACTGGTTTAGACTAGGTAAAGGCCTCTCTGTCTTCAAAGTACTAAGGATTTAGCAGTATAAATATGGGGACCCAGACCCTAAGACTTGAGATCACTCTGGAACAACAAGACAAACCTTTGCCAAGGAGAAGAACCAAGGAAGCTACAGGAGGGAGGACTGCCCCCCTGCCAGTGTACTGTGTTGCTGGATTGGCCTTCAGTGTTTTCTTTACTGCCAAGGAAAGGAGAAGGAACTTTCAAAGAACTTTCATCATCTTGCAGAATATTACTCCAAGGGCTTAAACTTGTGCGTGCCTCCTGCTGAATTCTCAGGGACAAAACACTTCACCCCCAGCTCCCCTCAGAATTTCCTTGCTGGGAATTCTGTCTGCGTGTCACTGGGAGCTGGAAGCGCGTCTCATCGAGATGAAGCGTGTCGCAGTCGCAGCTGTTGTCGTTTCATCGCCAAAGAAGCGTGTCGCCGCCGCAGAGGTCACCGCTGCATCACCAGGGAGGGCAACAAGAAAGGTTTGGGTCCTGTCTCTGACCGGCTTGGACCTCAACTATCTACCAAACAGAAAAAATAGCCGGTCAGGTTTACTTTTTTTGTACTTTGTACACACCCAGCCGGTAAGTACTGAGTGTTCCACTGATTTGCTTGCAGAATTTTTTTTTATTTTATTCAAATTTTTTCATTGACTTCTTTGCATGTCCTCAAAGGCACAATTATCAAAACAATCAAGCATACATTCAGAAAGTAATGTGCGCAATATATACAAGTGTTGGATCTGTACACAATCAATGCTCAAAATTCAGAAACACCAAAAACAAAAATATACACAAGTAAATTGATACAACAAGAAATATTTTAAACAGGCACCAGTCCTTCAAATTGTATACCAGAAGACAGGCGGACAAGGGGATTCCAAGATACTGCCTGCCTGTCTAACTATGCCTGTGATTGGGTACTAATAGGATTGAACAGCTAGGGGTGATGAGAGTGGTATTATTTCGATCCCTAGTTGCACCTTTCTTCCTTGTCACAGACTGGGGTTCAACGCGTTTCGAACCACAGAAGGATTGTGGGTTCTCCTCAGGACAAGGACTGGGTAGAAAACATTTTTACAATACAATAAGTTCACATAATATAATCAGATAAAACATTATACAGCTCACATTACAAAATGAAAAATAAATGCACCACAATATAAAACCATTACCTAGCATCTACAAACCGAATCACATAACTATCAAAAAAATTCAAAATATCTCAAACAACCAATAAAAAACAACAAACAATTAAATAGACCAATCAAATCAACCAATACATAATTGAAACACCAAATAAAGAAAGAAAACACACAATTAGATACCACTTGGTGCTACAAAACGTGAAGAAGGGGAAACTCTGCCAAATTTTCACCAGAACAGAAAGCTGCTACTGTCAAACAAAGGATAAAGAAAACAAAAGTAAGTACATGACATTAACTACTCGGCTTAGCACCACAAGCTACAAATAATAAATTAAACAATAAACTAATCATTTTCTTTCATTTTTACCATTTATTGCAGATATACCACCAAAAAAGAAAAAAAGCCAACATTTACAAACCTATCAACTCTAAAAACAAAGTAAGTATACAAACTGAAATAACAGAGACAACTTATAAAATGAAACTTAAAAAGCAAACGTCCAAACAAAAAGGAATCTAATAATTGTAAACAAAACATATACAATAAATGATTTTACTTTTACCAACAGACCCATCAACAAAAGAAACAGAGAAGAAAAGCATTGAAAAACAGAGCACAGCCCACCAAACAACTGAAAAACTGGTAAATATACTGTGAAAATGTGATAAATGTAATGATAAACGTAAAACAAAACTAAATTTCTTTATGTAACATTTATTTACTGTAGAAAGAAACCAGAACAATGACAGAAGAAGCTAAATTTGTAACTTCACAGAAAGGGAAAATGCTTCTTTGTTATATGGGCTACACATATACCCAAGAAAAACAACATCAATTGAAAGTGTTTTGGAAATGCAGCAAATATTACAGTAATAAATGTTATGGTCGTGCTATAACTCAGGAAACAACTGTAACTAACACAACAGAAAATAACCATCCTCCCAACGTGATAGAAATAGAAATTAGACAAATGCTTGACTCACTAAAAGAAGCAAGCACTAACGCAGACCGCCCATCTACAACTATTCTTAAAGACCATCTCCCCCAACATGCAGAAAGCCAACTACCTTCTATAGATTCTTTAAAAAGGACAATAGCTAGGCAAAAAAAACTACAGCTACACCACCTGCCCCAAAAACATTTGAGCAAGTCCTAATTCCCCCTGAACTAACAATAACCTATAATAATGAACCTTTAGTTAGTTCTGTGAATAGAGCCGTAGGTGTTTGTCCAGGACAAGGTCAGCAATATCAGCTGCATGCTTGACTGCTCAACGGCAGTTGATTGAAAGACCAGATACGGGGGTGTCTGGGGGAGTGTCAGGAGTCTGCTCGGATAGAATTACAGGCGCAAGGTTGCTTTTTACCACACTTCTGTTATGGAGGGTAGCTGGCCTGTTGGGGTTGATGGTGACCGTGCTGATGGGGTGTTCAGGACTCAAATCGAGTGGAAGGGGGATGGCTGGGACAGAGTTGTGGTCTTGGAGGATGGCTAGGATTTTGTTTCCCGTGAGGTCTAGAGGATTAGAGGAGGCGGACGGAGCATTGTAATAGAGTGCAAGAGTTCGGGATTCCTCCTGTGAGAGAAGGCAGGGTTGTTTGTGTGGGCAAAGATGTCTCAGAGGTAGCGGGAGTGGGTGTTTGGGAGGCTCTATGTTTGGAGGGGGGAGGTATGAGGTGGCTTGAGGTTAGCAAGTGAGAGCTTGGTAATGTGAAGGAGGTGCAAAAGGTCCAGAATGGAGCTATGAATGCTCTGGGTGAGTTTAGCTGCTCTGGAGTGAAGAGTTTCAAGATCAGAATAAACTGGGGGTGCTACATAGCAGGGGTTCAAAGTTTCAGGAGCAGTCCAGGGGCCATGTAATGGCGGAAGGGGAGAAGGATTGGCTTGAGCAGACTCCAGGGTCTTTGGAGGAGGAGTACCTAGCTCACGATTTTGGTGGATGGATGGCGGGGAATAGGTCGGAGGTCTAGGAGCGGCTCTGTTCGAGGTGTCGGGGGACAAACTATAATGGTAAGGGTGATCAGTGCTAGGAGCCATTAGAAGGTTAGCTCTCTCAGAAACAGGGGTCATTGGGAGCGTATCAGTCTCCCCGTCAGTGTGGGTGCACTAGGTGGGAGGAGATCAACGTTGTAGGGGAGATTCTGTAGCCAGGAACAGGAGACATGTTGGGGGGATTGGATGAACTGAGAAAGAAGCCCTTGGAGGGTTGGTATGTGGATGGCTAGTATTTTAGGCAGGCAGGACGGTGGGTCATTGGTGCGGGTGTTAGTTAACCTATCAGAGTTGTGCACATGGTTTCTGAGGAGGGGCAAAAGGTCTGAAAATGTATTGAGTTTATTGGTTGGGGCTTGGATTAGAACTATGCCGTTTTTGTAGAGGGTGATGGTGAGGTCAGCTCGCAAGATTGGGGAGGGTGCTATTGTGAGCTTAGTGCCGTATGGAATGTTCCTGGTTAGGCGAGCATTGAGAAGGTGCACAAGGGTTTTTTGCCAAGAGACGGTTCTTCTGGAGTAGAAGATAAAGTCATTGATGACTGTGCCGATGTCCGCTCTGTAGCACAGGTCGGATATCAGCGTCTCAGGGTGTCTTTTTATGGCAGCGCACTTGAATGGTTTAATGGCAGTTTTGGAGAGGTTTGGTGGGTAGACTAGAGTATAAGAGGTCTCCCCAGTCACAGACAGGCCAGGACCCGACATGATGTTTGGATAGGGTAGGGACCAGTAGCCAGTAGAGGGGATGGGTCTCCAGGTACCACTGTGTGATGGAACTATAGCGACCTAGGTAGGTCACTCAAGAGTGTTGCTCGTCAATCACCAGGGCAGGGCGTCAGCTCAGACATGTTTTGGCATTTCAGATGAGCAGGAGATGATGAAGTCAACAAAGACCCAATTGATGAAGAAAGTCATTAGAGTGGGCAATCACAGACAAGAATGCCACTCTCCAGCATGCCAGTAACAATAGAGTTAAGTTATTGTTATTGTTATTGTTATTTTTGATTTGTAACGCGCCCAATCACCTGCAGGCCTCTAAGCGCTTGGAAATCGATGGTACAAACAACAACTTTAGCAATACAGAGAGGCATCCACCAGCCTAGTTGGCACTCAGGGACCTCCTAAACAGCAGCGTTTTTAACCCCTTTCTAAAGCGTAGGAGGTTCTCTTCCCTGCGCAGCGGCTCAGGTAGTGTGTTCCATAGCTGAGGAACTAACACTGAGAAGGCTCTTCCTCCCTTGGTGACAAGTTTGTACCGAGGGAAGACCAATAATTGAGAGTCTGAAGATCTGAGAGTTCTCATTGGGCTGTACACCGCTACACGGTCTTTGATGTATGCGGGCGCCATGCCATAGATCGCTTTGTGGGCTATACACAAACTTTTAAATTCCACTCGCTCCTTAATAGGGAGCCAATGGAGGCTCTGTAACAGGGGAGATGCTTTGGTTCATCTTGGCAGTCTAAAAATGAGACGAGCAGCATCGTTCATCACAACCTGTAACCTATTTGTCAGGATTTTTGGCAGGCCAAAGTAGAGGGCATTTCCATATGTTATCCTTGAGATCACGGTGGCTGCAACAATGGAGCGTAACATGGATTGGGAGATGACGGGTACTAGCTTCCGTAGCTGTCGGATAATGTTGGTGCAGCTACCCACCACTGAAGAGATCTGGTTGACCATTGATAGGTCACAATCTAATTTGATCCCCAGGCTCTTCATGTTCAGGCTGGGTTTTGGAGCCGGGCCTAACTCTATGGGCCAGTAGAGGTCACACCATGGTGAGGTGGCGGATGGAATCACCAATACCTCAGTCTTATCTGGGTTGATTTTTAGAAGGTTTCCTGTCATCCATTGGACCGTGTATCTCAAGATATAAAGATATAAAGTGCGTGTTGCTTTTATTTTGAAATGAATCAGAATTACCCGTAACAAGATGCCTGCCGTACTAGTGGTAAGCCAAATTAGAAAAAGGGTGCTGATGCATGATGGCTGCCAATTTAGTAAGGGGCCGTTACAAGATGGCCGCTGTTTTCATTTGGGGCTGTTACAAGATGGCTGCCAAAATCTACCATATATAATCAGAAGGTAGCAGTGTAGTCTTTTTTTCCCCTGCAAGGATATCAGGAGTTCGGCTATTTTTATAGGCTGGGAGGTCAAAAGGTGTAATGTTTTTAATTAAGAATGCTTCCCTCAACAGTTAATCGATTTTGAGGAGGGGGGTTTTCCTTTGCCAAACTTTTCCAATGAGGGGTTCCAAGTCATTTAAATAACATGTACAGTGCGCGTCTACTTACTATTAGCTAAGTGAGAAGTCCTCCTTTCGGGGGTCAGGCCCTGAGTTGGAAGGCGCAGTGAACCCTGCAGAGGTCGAAGTGGAGAATGTCCCTATGGCTTTTGTCTGTCTTTTTTTCTTTCCCTAGTTCTTAGAGTCACCTTCACTGCTTCCTTCTTTCAGCTATTTGTTGATAGCTTTAGTCTGTTAACTGTCTGTTGGAGGCATTTATTTATTTATTTATTTATTAGGAAGCTTATAAAGCGCACAGCTACCCCCAAAGGGGGTGTCCCGGCGCTACAGAGTACTTGTTCATCCGAGGGGAAGGAGAAGCAGGTAGGAACAGGGGGAGAGTTTAAGGGAGAGTGAACAGCCAGGTCTTAAGTTTGCGGCGGAACACGTGTTCTGAGTCAATAAACCTGAGGTCCAGTGGGAGGCAGTTGATTGAGGTTAGGCTTTGATTGAGGTTAGGCTTTTCTGAGAGGGCCTCAGCCTTAACAGTGTTGTTGGGTCCTGTGTGTTGGACATTCTTCAATAGGTCTGTTGTATTTCTCATCTGGTGTAGGCATTGATGGAGGTTAGGGCTGCTCTGAGAGAGCAGCTGCCTTAACAAATTTGTTCGGTCCTGTGTGTTGCACCTTCCTCAATAGGCCCATATGCCTTAGGGATATTCTTTATATTCTCTTTTTTGCTCTTTTTATGGTTAATTTACTTTCATTTGCACTGCTTCTTTAGCAGCATCTCATGACTGGGCAATGTAGTTTTGTTGTTGTTTTTTGTTTTTTTATACACCATTCCAAGATGGCCGCCGCCTTTCCTTTATTTGCTCGGTCCTCTTTTTATGCCCATTATTGTGGGATCTTCCCCCGTGAAGCGAAGTGCTCTTGTAGCAACAGAGACCCCAAAATGGAGAATTGGAGTCCCGGACATCAGGGACCTTCCTCCCCCTGCAACAAGCAAAAATGGGCTAGTTGTCTCAGATGAAGATCAGAGGCCCCAGGACTCTTCAGGTCGGTCCGCGTGCAGAGAAGCGCTCCCAGGCATGCTGGATTTCCCGGGATGGGGAGGGCTCTCCTCTGCAGAGACAGCCGGCACCCCCCGTGAAGGGCACGCAACCGCAAGGGCGTTTGGCAGACAGTGGCTCACCCAGTTCCTGGATCCTGTGGAATTGGAGCCACACACCAGCCTCCCCGTTGGAGTCGACACCACATGCTCTGAAGTCAGCCGTGGCTCTCGTCCGTCGACCGTCATTAGCGCATCAGCTGGGTCCACTACGCTGCCAGCATTCTCAGCGCCCTACGCTCCAGACCTGCCCCCAGAAAGATCGAAGGTCCTGGGTGGCCCAGAGCAGTCGGTAGCCAGAGATCAGGGCACCTGATGTGCTCACCAGGCGGCCATCAATGCCCTATGGTCCGGTCCTATTTCCCGGATGACCTGAGGCCTGGACATCCGCCACCAAAGCCATAGATGCCGACACCAAGCATCCGGAGACTCCAGCCCAGGGGGTGATGATCAGTGTCTTATAACACAATTACCCTAAAAATAGTGCATCTGATTGGTACCTGTAAAAATAAATATATATATTGACACTGACAAAGCACGTACAGTAACCTACACCTAGAAAGGGGTGGAAGAACACGTTGAACGAGAAGCAGAGATAATCATAGTACTTCAAGGAATGAAACCCCCACACCTTGAACACAATACAGATAACCAACCCAGGATAAAAGGGACAGTGTTACCATAAAATGAAAACATCAGGTAAAAATAAAATGTAATTTATGAGTCACCTCCTACCTTGCCCTTGATTAACCCTGGGAGGAGTTCGCGGAGTTGCACTACATGAAACTCCGCGAAGTGCAAAAAACCTCTGCGCACTACGTGGCGGTGGAGTAGGATAGAAAATTCAATTTGTGGTGATTGCACAGTGCCGGACGCTTGTCCGCACTGTGCAATGTATGTATCGCCTATTTATATAGCGCTAACTGTCACCCAAAGGGTATCCTGGCGCTTTGACCATCCTGAGCATGCGCGATGTTACACTATAACCATGTTACGCTGTCCTAGGGAAAAGGTGAGATTTTAATCCCTTTTTAATTGAGGTAAGTTCCCCCGCACTCCTTAGGGACAAAGGTAAGGAGTTCCAGAGCTTGGCCGCAGTAAAACCAAAGGAGCAGCTGCCCATCCGACTTTTCAGAATTCTGGGAACTGCCACCAAGCATGCCAATGAGGATCGCAGAGGTCTGGCTGGCGTGTAACAGAGGAACAGCTCCTGCAGCGAAACAGGCCCCAGACCATAAAGGGCCCTGAAAACTATGCAGGATGCTTTAAAGTAGATGCACTGGTAGATAGGCAGCCAATGGAGGTCAGTCAGCGCTAAAGAAGAGGAGTCAGAGCGCAGCCGAGACAAAGCTAGCTTGGCTGCCATGTTCTGTATTTGCTGCAGCTTACCAATCAAGGTGCTAGGTGTGCCCAGAAGTAGTGCATTGCAGTAATCAAGCCTGCTTAAAATGATACTGCGGACTACCTCTGGTCTGGCTTGGACTGGAAGCAAGGGGAGGATCATACGCAGCGTGCGAAGTAGCGTCAGGCATGTGGTGACTGTTTTGTTCACGAATACATCCAGCTGTAGATTTGGTCCGAACATGACACCCAGGTTGCGGGCAGAATCTGCTGCCACAACTGTACCTTGCACAGTTCAAGGGGTCCATGCTTTTCTTTTTATGCCACTCGAGTAGATTTTTACTCGAGCAGCAGTTTATCAACGCAAGCATTCGCGACCACTCGCAGTGAGAAACCACTTTGAAGTTGGTGATCCCATACGTGGAACGGAGTTTTTCAGAACTCTGCGAGCTCTGGGTAACAGGGACTGCAGAAAACATTGTGAGTAGAGCGGAGTTCACCGCCCAGGGTTACTCTTGATACACAGATTGGAGGACTGGATAATAATTGAAGAGGAAGCTTAGAGTAATCCGTTCCCAAGAGTCATTAAAACTATGTACTGCCTGCTGCAAAGAACAAGCATAAACCAACATAGAAACAAAGAGAGGGCAGGATTAAATAAACAGGAATGATAGTTCAAAGAACAAATATAAAAACAGAAAAATAAATATAGGAGAGTTGAAGTATCAACCCTTTTCCTCTCCTTTCTTTAGATTGAAGGGCAAAATATTTTAAAAAAAATTGGTTTAATGGACATCAGCATTACACATATTACACATCTTACTCTAGTACAATGGTACAATATGCTGATCACATGACATCGAACATGTCACCAAAATACGCCCATCTTGGCTTCAGTAGTTGTCACCCCTAGAGAGAGGATTGGTTATACTGTAATATGGTGTTCCTTGAAGAAGTAAGTGCCCCCGTGGAGTGTGGGGGGAGGAAGAGATTAGAGGATATTGTGGGCCCAGCGACAATAAGAGGAGGTTAGGAGATAATATTTAGTATGTCCACCCAACAGCGTGGAAGGATATAATATAGGATCAATAAATACGATGAGTTAATGGGAAGTAAATGGAGCTGAATCGCTAACAATTTTAAAAAGTTAAAGCGGAAAATAAGAGGTAAAAAGAATCCTATTTGTATATTTTTTAACTATTGTGTCCAAACTATGTTATTCACATTGTATATAGAGTGTAACTATAGGACATAGAACCCACCCTTTCCCTTTGTTAGAAGGAATGAAGTGAAATATATAAATATTTGTTTGAAGTTCTCTTTTGAGAGATCAGAGGGTATTCCCACATGTATTACACTGTCTTTGGTAGCATACCAGGTGATTTATACACTACTCATGATGGTGAGGTTTAAGCCTGGACATATGCAAGTCTATGCAAGTCCACTAGGTGTTTTTTTAACAGATGATGGGATCATATTATTGTTATTATCTTATTGGGAATTTCCTGATGTATTACTACAAACTAGCATGTATTACAGTATTTTATAAAACTGCCTCCAGAGAATTACTAATTTGGAGGGCAGATCAGAAGGGATCTATATCCTAATGTATGTCAGTGACCCATGTTGGGCAGTATAAAAGGCTGAAACTTGTCGATATCAGCAGAGAGGGTGATAGGGTACTAAACTCCCTGATACACTGAGATAGTTTTTAATAGGTTTTTCTGCTTAGTGGATCCCTAAACGTTTGCTTAACAAATACAGCGCTCCACCCTGAGTGTTGGTTTGCACTAGAGTGTGTTAGCGGCCCTATGATGAAGCAGAATACTATTTACTGGGTGAGTACAGTTTTAAAAACCCTTAGGACTTCTTAAATGAGGCTTTGACTATACAAATATAGGTAGTATAAAGTATACATTTTTCCTTCATGGTGTGTAAAAGACTAAGGGGCCTATTACGATGCAGGCGGACTTTGTCCACCAGCCACCACATCGGGGCACGGGACCGACTGCCCATGTCGCCGACGGTCCCGCCATTAGAATTAGGATGCACCCGCCAAAATGGCAGGCCCCTCCGCATTTTTAACATTGCTGCTGGTGGTGATGTAAGCAGCACCGTCGCAATTTTAAAAGTGCATGTTGTGTATTTGCATGCACAACGTGACAAGCACCGCGCGGTGCCTGCCACCTTGTGCATGCAAATGCAGGGGGGTACCATAGGTCCCCCCCAAGTGCACACCCCCAACACCCGGGGGGCCCGCTACGGGCCCACAACAGCAAAGATCGCGAGCCTTTCCATGGTGGCAATGCTGTGATGGAAAGGCTGCCCACCGCCTGCATCATAATATGGATGGCAGACACCGCCACCATATTATACAGGTTTTCCGCCTGGTCGACGAGTCGACCAGCGGAAAAGCGGGGAACGGTCTTTCCGTCAACCACGGACCCCCCAGCCATACTAATGTGGCTGGGGGATCATTCATGGCAGGATGGCGGGCAGATCGCCCACGCCCGGCCGTCGGTGGCTACCGCCGACCAGGCAGGGGCCAGTAGCGGTCGGCAGTAGGTGTTTCTATAGGGCGGTGACGTGGGCAGGAGGAGGGGCAGGGTGGGGGGAAATAATGTATGGATTACGGAGTTTTACAGGTAAGTAAACATTTAAATACATAAAACGAATTTCGTTGCGCACACTGCATCACCAAATGTGATGCAGTGCGCGCAACGAAATTCGTTTTATGTATTTAAATGTTTACTTACCTGTACAACTCCGTAATCCATACATTATTTCCCCCCACCCTGCCCCTCCTCCTGCCCACGTCACCGCCCTATAGAAACACCTACTGCCGACCGCTACTGGCAGGGGCAATCCGCCCACCATCCTAATGGGTCCCTTAGTGTGTACACCTAACAAGTACTTGTCTGTTAAATTTTCTTTATATGATTTTTCTATGCAAAAGTCTATTTGAAAACAGAAGATCGTTTTAACAGAGCGTACCAGGATTTATGATTTATGATCTTTTTGGACTTTTTCTATACGTCTTGTTTAATAATTATAACAAATGATTCTGCTGAGATTTAGGGGCCCATTAGGATGGCGGGCGGATTGCCCCCGCCAGGCTGGCGGTAGCCACCGCCAGCCTGGCGGGGGAAATCCGCCCGCCATCCTTCCCTGTATTCCCCCCGCCATATTAGAATGGCGGGGGGGACCACGGCGGTGCAAAACACCGCCCGCCACTTTTCCGCCCCGGTCGCCTTGCGGGCGGGGCGGAAAACGAGTTACATGCAGGCGGTGTCTGTCAGACACCGCCCGCAGTATTACTATAGGCATTTCACAATGCCTTTCAGTGGCGGCAATGCCGCCACGGAAAGGCATGCGGTGTTCACTCTGGGGGCCCCCTGTGGGCCCCCAGAGTGAAGTACAGGTGGGGGGTGCACATGGGGGGGTACCTATGGTACCCCCCCTTCATTTGCATATACAAAGCGGCAGGCAACGCGCGGTGCCTGCCGCTTTGTATATGCAAATGCTGAAAAGCATTTCTAGCATTGTGGCGGGCGGTGCTGAGCGCTCTGCCCGCCACAATGCTAGAAATGCAGGATGTGCCCGCCACAGTGGCGGGCACATCCTAATGCCACCCCCGGGACCCCCGCCCTTATGGCGGGCGGTCCCATTCCCCGCTAGGATGACGGGCGGACAAAGTCCGCCCGTCATCCTAATAGGCCCCTACATGTCATAGTAAATTAGGACCACCCTTCCTTTTCCAGTCAAATAACATACTTTTTCCCCAGAAATTGTAATTTGATGACATTATTTTAATTTGTAGACTGCACAAACTGTCTATTTTCTAATTTCAATGTGTTTGAGTTGTAAACTGGCTAAATTCTGTATCTGTTAATATAGATATCAATTTACTAATGGGAACAGAAATCTTGTATTTCTAATTATCTGTCCACCACCCTGCTTCTTTATAGGGCATACCAAAGGTTGTTCAACTGCCCTCAAATCTATGACGGTTGTTGTGTTTTCAGGTGAGATGATTTGTCCACAATGCTGATTTTGGGGGCAAAGGGCAAATTGGTTGCTCCAGTGTCCTGCTCCTAACTGCTGGAAATTCCTGGTAGCAAAATGTCTTGAAGTTTGGAAATGCAAAAAAAGTAGTTTCTAGATCCAGTCTGTAACACTAGTCTTAAAAAATTCCAGATTTTTGCTAAATATCTGAACATAACTAAAAAAAGAACATTGTTTATGTCACTCTTTTGCTGTGGGGGAGAGCTCTGTATGAGTGAAGTATAACTAAAAAGCAAGGCTCCCTTAAGACATGGACACTAAGAAAGTGCTGGGGCATGTTATCCTTGAAAGACCCTATCAACCCTATTGTGTCTTTACAGAGGTTTATAATAGTTAATCTCTACTCAGATTTCCATATAAAGAAATATACCAAGGCATCAGCCTGCATCCTGAAATTGTCTTTCTCAGCAATGGCAGCTAGGTAGTGCCAAATAAGCCCATGTCAGGGATACTTGAGACATCACTAGTCACTTTGCTACCTTCCAACTGCACCTCACACACACAAGGAAGCTGTCTTGCTCTCCCAACTAACAAACCGTTCCTCAATATTTCTGCCTTCAATAATCTTCCACCTTCCACACACTTCTGCCATAGGGCCATCTGCATCACTTTCTACCTCACACACAAGAGCCCCACACAGCAGACTGCATTGTTCTCCTACCTAAAACACATTACCCTCACATAGCAACTATATTTGCACCCCCCACACAAATCCACCACAGAGTAGGACACACAATACTCCCACCCCCATACAGCCCCCCAAAAGGAGTCTTCAGTGTACTCCCAGCTCTCTGTTCTTTCCATCTTCATATGTGGAGTTCACACATTCTTCCTGCACATTTTTACCATTGTTGGATTGTGTGTCAAGAGCTAAGGAACATATTAGGCATTCAGATGAAGAAATCGTACTGCCTCTTATTATTATGCTTTAAATATTTATTTTCAAACCCATCTCTCTGAAAAGAAGAGAGACTGTTCTCTTGAACATTTCAGAATTTTAAAAAAAGCTTTCATTTTCTGCTGCCAGAACTGAGAAAGAGCACTTCCTGGTCACACTGGTAGGATATTAGCCCTTGTAAGAAAGGCTGGGTGATGTGCAGCCCAAGTCCGATTTACAGCACAATACATCTAATAAGACATTATGCACTGATACAACTCAACACTTTTGGGTATTGCACCCATATTTCTGTTGAAAATGTGACCGGAACTTGTGACCTTAGCAGTTTTTCAGAGCTGCCTAACAATTCAATTGACAGAAGGCTAAGGAAATGTGTGCATACCTAGCATCTTAAATACTGCAACATGCAGGTTCCCATTCTCTGCACTCTATGAGCCTCCTAAACGAAACAAAGCACTGTGGGTTACACTTACTTACCAAAGACAACAACATTTGAAAAACAAATAGATTTTTGACATCTTACTTAGGGTGCTGACTATGAAACCAACAACCCTTTCCTAAACCAGTCAGTGAAGTGAGAAGAGAAAATTGGTATCTTTGAGGATATATTCCAGCAATCATTTAATATGGCACAGAATATTCTAATCCCTGCCCGGCTACAAGCACAATACTACAAGACCTGTATCTCTCTATATTACACCCCACACAAGACTGCTAAATGAAGGAGGGGCAAAGGGACATGGTGTCCTCACTGTGCATTATGCCAGGCGGACCTGGTTCATATATTTGCTTCCTGTAATATACTCATGAAGTTAAAACTAGACATCACCAAATGTTAAAGGAATCCTTAGGAGTAGAATGTACCCTCTCTTCAAGCTAATGGCATGGCGGTTTTGCAATTGTGTGTAGCATCAGCCTGGTGGGATCCCAACACCCCCGTATTTCAGCAGTGGCTTTCTCGGTTCCTGGCAATTTACAATCTGGAAAAGGCTGTTTAAGCTCGAAGGGGGACCCAGGAACAAATGAAAGGCTTATGAATATGGGTGCCACTGACAGAATGGGTAGAGAAGAATCGGTAAAGGCAAATTTTAGATGCTGAGGGCATGGCACATTACATTTTACAGGGCTAAAAGGGAAGAGATTTATATGATCACTTGTTGTTTTTGTCTTTTTAGAATGGATATATTTATGCTGGGAATGATTAGTTGGGAAATTAGATAGGAGTGTTAGGAATAGCACATACATTGTTTGAGGTTCTCACCATCCCCCGGGGGTGGGTTCGGGGTGGGGGATTCGGCCAAAAAAGGGGGTAAAAGGCAAAATATCTTTGTGATAAATTCTTTAAATGTATGTACATATGTGAACTACTGTGCAATTAAAAAAACAAAAAAACCTCTCCTATTAGGCCCCAAATCATCCAGAATATCCGCAAAACTTGATTCAATTAACTTATCGCCCTGAAACTCCTTACACAGAGAAAGCCTCCTCCTCCAAGTCTAATTTTATAAATGTCATATTTCCAATAAGACTCAATAAACAACCTGCTTCTTCTTTCATGTGCTACACCCCCTTCCACAGACTCCTTAAAACTACTTCCTCAGATAATTTTTCCCAGAGATCATATCTTTATATTTTCTCCCATGAACTAAAAATACTTGAAATTGAGTATTGTACATCACAGATCACATCCCCTCCAGAATTGTTTCTGTGACCATATTTTATCATTTTGCCCTAAACATCTTTATCTAAACCTATGGATGAGATCGTTCTCACACATCTCTGCACCCCTCCACAGTTTCTTCCTAGACCAAATCACCAATTAATCAAATCTCCATATCTCCTCTGATAAGTCATTCCACTGTCCTAACTGCCACCACAGATGGTCCCATCTACTCACCCTTCTACAAACCACATCTCTACCTCACCTCCTTCCAAAGATATAAACCCTTTTTCTTTTTACCTATCTGTACAGAATATCATGACAGGAAGACTCATAGGGCCATATGTAGCTAAATGCCATTTACCGAATCGTAAATACCGAATTTTACTGATTCGGTATTTACAATTCGGTAAATGCCATGTAGGTAATAATTCTTTAACAATTACCGAATCTGTAATATTCGGTAATTACCGAATCGGTATTTACCGATTCAGTAATTGCCATTGATTCCTATGGGCCCTGAGGCCCATAGGAATCAATGGCAATTACTGAATCGGTAAATACCGATTCAGTAAATGTACCGATTTGTCAAGGGGGACAGGGTGTCACTTTGACACCCTGTTGCACCCCAGATCCATGCCTAAGGGCATGTATGTGTGCCACATGGCACAGGTGTACATGCACAGATGTGCATGTACACAGAAATTCGTTATTTACCATGCCATTGTATTTCATGGTAAATAACGAATTTCTAAGGGCCTGTGGCACTGTTTCCAGTGCCACCTGCATCCCAAATTAGCGATTCTGCACATTTACCGAAGCGGTAATTTACAGATTCGGTAAATTTACCGATTCAGTAAATATACAGAATCGCTAAATTTCAGGCCCCCTACATCTGAAAATACAAATACCAGTCGGTAACGGCCGAAATCGGCCGTTACCGACCGGTATTTGTCCACCTACATATGGCCCATAGTTCTGGAGCAATTATATTTGAGTACAACCTCCTTGGATCCTGCTTGAGGCGACCACGCGTTTTTAGCTCAAAAAAGGATGTTTTAGGCTAGCACACAGGAGATTATGAGCAAGAATGGACTCAATTAATACATTCAATAAATATACTCTTTGAAAGTGGACATAATGGTTAATATGGATTTAACTGCATCAACAACATGGTGATTTACTAAATACTTGAATTAATCTCAGTCACTGGCAATCGCTCTGTCCGCATACCAATCCATTGTTTTTAGCCCATCCTGCCACATCAAATCGGATCCAACTCTATGCAAATGAGTCTTGACCCTGCTCCAGTGGGAACAATCCAGCCCGAACTGCCAAACCAGGTCCTCCCTGAGCTGTAATCTAAGCAACCCACTACCGGTTTTGCTTTTATTATGGGCCTTAGTGTGACAGTTGTGCCCAGACTTTGGTCTTGTGCATAGTGTGCCACTGGAATCAAACTATACCAGGTTATGAGTCCTTATCAGGGTTAAACCAGTCCTAAGTGGCTGGATTCCGGTTCAGTATTTAAGATTTAGTTAGAAAGATAAACAAGTAGATATTAGAGAATAATGTGTGTGACTGGGTATTTTAGCTTTTACTTCACATTAAACATCTATTAATTCCTCATGTGTCTTAACGCCATTGAAGTATTATAGTGCTACAGTTCCAAAGTATCAAAATACTCAGTTACAAAATCTAAGTTACAGCTAAATATATGCTGCTGAAACTCATATAGCTATTATTGCTGCTAGTGCAAGGGTAAAAAAAATCATTTTAGCTACCGGATGGAGAAACACCAACAAATGCTTGTGGCAGTAGCATTTGAGAGGTCACCGACAACAGTGCTGAAGAGTGAACAATGCTGAATAGAAATAATATTGACTTTAGCAGCAAGATCCTGCCTGACAGTCAAGTGCATGGTCAGAACAACACCACATGCACTGTTCAGCAAGAGTGGGGGAGGGAAAAAGGATAATAGCTTCACCCAATAAGTAGTTATTGGATCTAGTAATGGTATTGGAAACACCAGGACCATTCAAGACCTGGGAATATGGCCTTAGAGTCTACCATGCACAATGTCTGTAGATAGGCAAGCAGGGTAGCTGCAGGACTGGAAGTACCAGTGGAGTGCAACAGCGAAAATAGCTAAGACACTGGGCAATCCCTTTGGCTGGGAGAATGACTGCACCCTGTGGAAATATGTATTCCTGTATATTTTGCCATGTTCTAGTGGTAGGGAGAGCCTGATAACTGATGGATATAGAACGATTAAGGAATACCTAGACCACAGCTCTGATCTGTATCCCAGCATATCAGTTCAGGAAACTCTTGAGAATTAAATGAGGCAGACCAGCTTTTAATTAGGAATGCACATCTTGAAGGAGAGCAATACAAGACTGCTGGACCAGTTCTCGAATCTGACTGAAATGTAATCCCCTTATCCTCCGTCCTTTTTCATTATGCATGTCTTCTTTAGGCACTCTGGAGTCACTAATGTGAAGTTCTGTGCTTTGAAATGCTGCTAAATAAATTAATAAATAAAAATGCACTAACGGCTGCTGTGCTTAAGTCGAAAGGTTCTTACTGGAGAAGCTGGACAATACCAGCCAGAATCTCTCTCACTTGAAAGATAGAATGAGCTAAAAAAAAAAAAAAGGGTCTGACATAGCATTAACACTAGTATGCAGGACTTCTACTGGCTATTTGTTGTGCACGGTTGGTGAGTGTGTGCCTCACAACCAATTAAAAAATTCCAGGCTAAAGCTATGTTGTCATGGGAAGAACAATGGGAATCCTGACTTGTATAAATTGTGTTGATAAGCTCTTTTATAAGAAATGTATCAGCCTGACTATGAAGGATTCATCTTGAACTCCTTGAGGGCTCAGAAAATAAGGCTCACTAACAACACCTGGCAATTAACTTTTTACACTCAACAACCATACCATAATATCGGAAACATTAAGCAATTTGCAAGTAAAGTTTGACTACCTTGCAAGAGAAAAGAGTTCCAGATTTAAAGAATTCGGAAACACTTTTAAGAGAACTTCCAGAAATCTGTACCAGTTAAAGGATTCCAGTAGTATTCCACGAAACGTTAAGACATTTCCAACTGCTGCTACGTAAATGACTTTCACTTAGTGTAATTACTCGTAGTAGTAAATTAGGCATGCGCACATATCTTTGCAGGTATTCTATAGTGCTGTTTCCTTCACGCTTTTCTATGCAAAAGCACCCTTCACTATAGCCACACCATCGAGAAAGTTAGGGACCTCTCATTCTGGAAAGGAATGGACTTTTGCCATTGGCAGGAGTGAATCATTCTAACCTTTTCTAAAGTGGCAATGGGTCGCGCACATGTTGGCTTAAGCATGCAGTTGCATTTTTCAGACCATCTCTACCCTTGAGAACATCAGGAGTAGGATTTGCATTTGAAAATATCTTGAATAATTTACACTAGCTTACTACTACACTATCGGGTAATTTGCACTTGTGTAAAAACGCTGTTCGAGTGCAAGTTCACGTTTTTTTCATGTACATACCCAACTGCTGGTTTACACAAAAATGCAAGTCATTGGTTTCTAAGAAAGTTGGGCCCAAAGTTTAAAATGTATTATGTCCCCTTTGTTAACGTTGAACCTATGTGCGGTTTCATCACAGTTCCTGTGATGGTGCAAAAAAGCACCTTGTGAAAGGTTAACACATTTTACTGTTTTTCCCTGCCGATTGAGCGCACCCGGACTGCCAGCTATTGATAGATACTGAAATAATTATTTGATTCTTCTGAATCATTGATACTTCAGTGGTTCTTTTTCAGAGATTTCATAGCTTCATGTAAGTTTGAATAGTTGACTTCTATTGTCGTTTTAGTATCCAAAGAGTTACTGGAATGTAGGATTGCAACATGATACTTCTCTTTTTCTTTCTCTATGTGCACCTTTTTCTGTTTTCGGGACCGCTTTCAAGTTCTTGTGTCATTGCTTACTACTTAACTATCATTGGTTTTACTTGCAGTCTTAACACTAGGTGCAAGTTCCAGCTTTCACCTGGTTAAGGTATCCCTTAGGACTAATGCTGGTAAGTGTATCTGTTTCACCTCAAATATTGTTAAGTACGTCTTGTAGAATTAATTATTACTTTCTTTAATTGAAGTTGTGTGCTTCTAAATTCCCCAAGCTGCTGGACCAATGTTGTTTTCTCTATCTGCCGTATCCCTGCTTCCCTTGTACTATATCCCTAACTGCTGAGGTACAAAAAGGGTTGAGGGAAAGGCTGCATAATAATCTGCGCAGTCCTCAGCTCAGGTAATGACAATGTAGAAGACCATCCTCCCCAAGCAGTTGCCTGTCGAGGTCCCATCGCCAGGGTTCTCTTTTGATGTGTAAAACACAGTGCTGCAAGGTCTATGAGCACTGCTGGACATTTTCACTGTCGGTGAATTTCGATATTTATTGGCTGAATGCAAACCTAAAATCACACCAAGAATGTGATATTTTTTACAAACACATTTACTACTTAGCTATACCTGCATCCATCTCCAGGTGTGAAATAGCTGGCATGAGTTCAGAAATTCTGCAGTGACCCTCTACACGTTGCTGTTTCTGTTAAATAATGGAGATGCCTCACTACATTTTCCTGTTAAGCAGATCTGAGGAAGTGAAACCATCAATAGACATGGCTAGCACCCTGCAGCTGTTTTAAAAGTTAAACTCCTATAAACATGCATCACAATTTCATTTTTAGATTAAAACGACTTTATTTAAATAACAGTCTAAACATAGAAGAGTTTGACAAGCTTATAATAATGCATACGTCTATTAGAATGGGAAAATTCTAAATGAACAACAAAAGCCGTATATTTTCCTGGGGGAAGGAGAGAGAGGAAGAGGAGGGAAAACTATAATAGAAACATTACATATGTAAGTGTAAATAAAATGTCTCTTAAATTGTAAATCAATACAAATAGCCTATAGTTGTTATTATAATTAAATTAATGGTAACATTAGACAATAATAACCTAAGGAGGACACAGAGGTAAATATTCATGTTAGTCGGAAATCTTCAGATAAAGTACAGATATAATTTTCAGTATTATTAAAAAAAGAAGTCAATGATAACCACAAAATATGTGTATCACGAGAAGTAGAGCATTAAGACATCTATGTAGTGTTCAGTTTATGATGGTAACAGAGACAATCCTACCAAATGTTATATGACTGTTTGGATGCACATTTCTAGTGAATAGCAGTTTGTTGAAAGGAAACTGCCAAGAACATTTTTAGCAATTTACACTTAGGGAAGGTAACAGAAAACTCATAAGTTAACATTCCTAAAAGAGATGGAGACTGCTAAAAGAGTGTTGTATTTTAAATATTTGTTTAATATGGGTCAAGACTTTGTCTCGAAAAGCTTTTATACTGAGACACCAAACTAACATATGCATAATAGCACTTTTGGGACAAAAACATAATCAGTATTGGGATGAGTTACCATTTAAAAATGTTGAACATTGTGGGGGACTAAAATAAGGTCTGTGATAAATACAAAATAGTGTTTGAGTTATATTAGCTGCTCTAGAGATGTTTGTAAATACCTAACCATATCATATTCCAAAATGTAATATGTCAGGTCACCCCTAACTCCTTTTCCCAAAGGAGTTCAGCTTTGGACTTGTTTTGAATGGGAATTGAGGGTAAAATACATTTCTAAATAATAGATGCTTTAAAGTAGGAAGTGAGGAGGCTAGTAAAGTCTGAAGTATGGGGAACTGAGAGTAGACTATACTATAAAGTGAAAAGGTCATCTAAGATTGTATTTATAAGCAATGAAAAATAGGTATTTAAATGATTTAGGACATTAAAAGAAGTATCTAAAGTGGGGGAAAGAGATCAGAGCATAATCTTCAATTAACTGTGTTATCACATATAAGATTTGTTCCTCCAAGCACCCCTGAAAATTGGTATCTTGGGGTTTTTAATAAATTTACATCATCATATAGACGTGTCTAGAAAAACAGAACAGGATAGAAAAATAGGGGTGTAAGTTGCCTTATCAAGGAACAAGTGTGTTTAATAAGGATGAAGGTGGCTATAAAAGATTTTCAAGATAAAAAGAGAAAATCTTTTTGGGAAAAAGGTTGAAGTAGTACTTTTTCGATGTCAAGGAATAAAAGAGAGAGAGGTGGACCCAATTCGGAAATCTAAAAAGAGAACTGACTCATACCAAATGACTTATATCGACTAACATCTGGACCACTTTCAAGCTTACATCTTTTATGGAGAGATAAAGAATTCCTATCTTTTCTATTCTTCCGTAGAAAGTTTGAAAGTAAAGAGTCTATCTTTTTAAATCCAATCTTGGGAATATTTACTGGCATCATAGAGATTATATAGAGCAAAAGTGGAGAAGTTATCATCTTATTCGAGTCAAGGTGACCCCATCATGACAAACATAGGGGATTCCAAGAAAAGAGTAGATTTTCAACTTTAGCAAAGATCTCCTAGAAGTTAATAGTAACAGAATCATGTCCTGAATGTGTGAACCAAATACCTAGGTATTTAATTTTAGAAGATGATCAGCACTTAACACCAGCATTTATAAAGTAATGTTTATTGGTATATGTATTTAAAGGGAGAATTTCAGTCTTATCCATATTAAGATTATAAACAGCAACATCAGAAAAGAAGGCCATTTCAGTAAACGTTGTCAGTAAGGGCTTCTCAGGTCATGAAAAAAAGAGAAGAACATCATCTGCATACACTGCTAATTTTAAATGGTGGTCTCCATATACAAAACCAGGTATGGATGAATAAAGTCTAATAAAAAAAGAAAGATTTGTAGACTCAAACTCATGCTCTTAGGGATTGATATAATATGAAGATTAGGGCAATTATCTTAGGGCCAAAACTATGCCAGGCTAAGGATATAACATAAAGTCCCAGTTGATCCTATGAAATGCTTACTCTGCATCAAATCAAGTCAAATCAAATCAAATCAAATAGTATTTATAGAGGACCATGCTACTCCACTGTAGTGTATCGGCGCTAAAGGCTCATCGACCACTGTTCCAACAACTAAATTAGACATTAAAAGGAGCAATTAAACAACCATGTTTTTAAGCTATGCTTGAAGTAGCCATCATCCTTAATAGCACAGAGGTACAAAGAAGGGCATTCCAGCCTGACGTGGTTAGCACAGAGAAGGAGGTTCCTACTCATTTCTTCCTCTTGGTTTTTGGCACCACCGGCAACTTTGCATCCGAAGAGAGCAGAGTTCTGGGTGGATGATAATGTGAGAGTCACTTGGCTAGATAGCTGGGACCTGAAAAATATAAGGCTCTATGGACCAGCACCAGTCCCTCAATAGTTACTGCTGCAAGTGGGTCTTAAAGGAGAAGAGCTTTACTCAGAACATTAATAAGTAATCTGTTGTTGTCTGGTGCTAACCTTCCTTTATAAACTCTGACTGTTCCTTTCCAATAAGATGTGGAAGAAAAGATTCTACCCGGATTCCGTAATGTTTCACAAAAATGTGGTAATTTACATTTACTAAAGAGATAGGTCTATAGTTTTTAAAGAGGGTAGTGCCCTTGCCATCTTTATGTATAAGACATATTGTGGATTCTTTAAAAGTATTGGACGTTGAACCAGACTCAATTAAAAATTGAAACAATTGCATCTAGAGGGATAGATATTGGAGAAATGAAGAACATATTCTTCAGTAAAGCCATCTAGGCCAGGTGATTTTCCTTTCTTTTAGGAATTTGGTGCCTATACAATCTTAGTCAAAGAGATCTTCATCTCCAAAGATTTAAAGACTAAATGAGGAGGATTAGATTTAGGAATTTTATGTCAATTAGCATACATTTGAGTGAGTTGCACTGAAGATACAGGAGTATATAAAATGATAGAGAAATTGACAAATTATTCCAAGATATCTTTATCCTTAGTCAATGATACTTCTGAATTGAGTGACTAGTATATCTTAAATTGTTTTTTTTTTACTTTAAGATAATTAGCCAGTAATTTTCCAACTTCATTTCAGCCTCCATTGTAGCAAACACTATCTTTCAATAAAATTGAAGAAGCTTCATGATTCAAGAGTTCAGTAAATCGTAATTTGGCTGTGAGAAGATTTTTGAGATCACTATCAATTTGGAAGAAAAATACTTCTGCTCCAGAGTTTTTATTGAGGTTAATAAATGTTTGTGTTCTGTAGCCTGTATCTTCTTTTTTCTGGACACATAATCAATGATAAAACTGCAAGCAGCTGCTTTAAAGGTATCCCATGCAAGATGAGGTAAGGTATTCAAAGAATTGGTAATTGAGAAGAATTCAGACGCAAATGATGAAAGAACGAAGATGATTGATTATTGTGACAATTGTTTAGAAATAAAAACATGAACTTATTTGGTACAATGTGTAGATGAATACAAAGTGTAGTCTTGTAAAATGGGATTACAGAGTCTCCAAGAGTCAATTAAAGCACTATGAGAAATGGTGGAGTGAAATTCTTTGTGCCATTTTTGAGGGAGAAATTGTCTATGTAGAAAAGGGTCCATAACTTACTTACAATCCAGTTAAAAGCACAGCGGTTGAAACATCAGATCAGTGAAGATTGTGTGTGACTATCCAGTGAGCGTCTAAATCCTATCAAGTCACCCAAATCAGACACCGGTTGATTATAATCACCACCTAAAATAAAATAAGTATCAGTGTCTTGTATACATTTTTGTGAGATTGCGAGCAAAAGGTATAATCCTGTTAGGTTGGGGCATAAATATTAAAAACTATTAAGGGTATTTGGTTGATTAATGTTTTAACAATAATCCATCTGCAAGCATCATCAGTTTCTTGTGAGAGTACAGTAAGATGTAAGCTCTTTCTATGCAGTATTATGACTCCACTCGTCTTTTTAGAAGTAGCAGACATGAACACAGAGCCTATTCAACCATGTTTCCGTTTTAATGCTTAAGAATTTGTACATTGAGTTTCTTGAAGTAGAACTAAATATGAGGTAAATTTGGCCAAGTGGGTTAACACTCTCTGCTGTTTGATAGGATTAGTGAAGCCTTTTATATTTCATGAGGCTACCCTGAATGCTACAGAGGTGACAATAAAAATAGCTGTACACAATACCAGCCAAAAAGGCTGAATGGTGGAGAGGTACTTCTACACAATGGAAGCAAAACAGGTGAAGAGATACTTCCTCCCAAATAATAATCAATAACAAGAAGTATCCAGCCCAAAGGTACTGGTATGTTAGATATAGGCACAATTCTCTATTGAAGGGGTCTAGTCATATGCTACTTCTAAAACTGGGAGCAATAGCCCTTTGTATAGTAACCCTCGCACACTCGAATAGTACCATCCTTCATCACCGTGTTCACCCTGGCTCCTAAAGGCCAGGGTGGGCTCTACCATATTTCAGGGAGCGCTTTTGACAAAAGGCCAAGGGGGTAAAGATTAAAAATCCACCAAATCCTCCTGGTATCCATTTAATATGGAGAAATTGTGGATATTAAAAACAAATAGTAGGGTGTTCCAAGGATACAATGGTCCTATAACCCTGTATTCATTGCCAACTTGTTTCAGCCAGTGAACGGCCCTATGGGTCCACAGCTTTCTTCAGTTCAAATCCCAGCGATAAATCCCTCCCGGAAAATATCAACACAGTAGTACAATTTAAAACAGTTTTGTCAAAAATACACTGTAAGGATATACTTATCCTCTGTGTGATGTTTGCTCATAGGTTCGTCCAACATGTAGGGAGAGATAACACAAGACAAAAATATTGTGAATTGACCACAATGAGAGAGTCAGTGTGCCTAGCGCTGTGTGCTCATCTTCTTGTCTTGATTTATAAGGGGACAGAGCAGGCTATCATTGTTTGGAGTGCAACATTAAACACATCCCAGCTTTTACGTTAATAGAGATCCAGGGGAAGAACCAAAATCTAACCCAATCTCGTGAGATACACATTACATCATCCACAACCCAACATGCAAAAGTGACACAAAGGTATTGTCATTATGAGAGTTTAAAAGTTTAGAATTTAAGTCGTTCACGTCATCTGACAAATATAAAACCGCATTACGTCACATTAGGTTAGGTGTTTAGATATTGAGGCTTAGGGCACCCCTTAATGTAGGGTAGAACTCAAGCCTGTAGTAAATGGTCGGGTAAAGGAGAGAGGCTGTAACTCTTATCCAATTGTTGTGGACAACGCACATCCCACATGTGCAGAGAGCAAGGGCCGTCCAGTAGTCAAACACTAGGATAGAGTCAATGTAGCGGATGTTATAATATTGGCTCGCATAAAGCCCATGGGCGTGTGCATATTAAAAACCACTGCGCTGCAATCTACATTTATTCAGGCGCTTAAGTTTTCGAGGATCCTGGCCCCGCGGTGGCACCTTTTGGTTCTGCAACTCCCTTTGTGAGTACCGGTGAGTTGGGCCCGAGGTCCATTTAAAGGAAACAAATAGCAAAGCCCAGGTCTCCAGGTGGATCAGATCTTGATCTTTAGGCACGCATCCATTGCGTCATGTCCGGTGGTACAGAAAAGAACTACCAAACCCCCAGGTACCATGGGAGATGTAATTCTCATATCGGCAAAACCTCGCAAACATCCTGGAGATTGTATTCCAGGGACAGGGTTTTTTTTTTTAAAAACACACAACTTTATTAGTGCCGAGCACAGTGTAGAAAGGTCCAGAGGTGCAGTTATCTGGTGAAAGTATCAGAACCCGAGCGTTGGTCACAAACAGCACGTGGTAAGACATATATATATGAGTACTCAGTAGATGTCACCGGACATCCCTCAGTTATAGGGATTCCTCCGAAAAAAATGGCTATGGGAATTTAACCGTCATCAGTGTTCTAAATATGGTCAAAATTGTTGCACTAAGGCCTTGGGCATGAGCGAGTCATTGAAAGTGTAGATCTAGTGTGGTAGAGCAGTCGCTAGATGTGCCATACTGGGGTTTCTAAGTGGCCCCAAATATGTGTTGTTCTATAATATCAATCTCACCAAATAAACTAAGATAATTATCGCACTGTGGGATTCTCATATTCTGCCTAGATGGCCCAATGGAATGAAATCATTTAGACCCTGTTTGTGGGTTTTGAGGGAATACACCCATCTCTGTTCTTTTAATAATATTCTCCTAGATAGGTCAAGAGCACCCTTCACCTTTTCAATGATAGTCCACACTAAATCCTTAAGAGTGTGTTCCAAGTAGTGTGCTGTGAGTCTTTTAGCAGCTACTTTTCCACGTATGGTGCTCCTATGCTCACATGGACAAGTGATCATATATATACAGTTGTCAGAGTTACAATCGGTATGGCAACATTGTTCACTCAGCCATGGGAGTCACAAATCAATGTGAGATGTATGTGTTGTGAATTGGCAGACAATGGACATACCTCAGGGGAAAGGACCCTTAACGTGGGGGGCATTCCATAACGAGACCCCAAAGTGCGTACTGCAGGACAAAGGTTGGAAAAATCTTTCCTTCTCCTCGCTGGGCATTGAAAACATCCTGCGAAATAGAAATCTTCCTTCCCGACCATATGATTTGTTTCTTTGATTTAGCGGCGTTAAATACTTTCAAAAAGTCAGTAAACTCTAACAATAAGACAATGACTCCTCGAGGTTTAACAGGTGGTGCAGAAGGAGAGAGATAATAGCCCAGTCCATGTACTCGCTGTATATTTAGATTTGTGGAAGGAGGAAAATCCATTAGTTAGAAAGGATGCAAAAATGGAGATTGAATCTTCCCCCTCCACATCCTCAGGAAGAATAATTGAATGAATGAATGAAAAAGTATTTATATAGCGCTTAACTACCCGGAGGCCTCGTAGCGCTGAGGAGAGAAGGACAGAATGAGGCCAGCCCGCAGAGCTAAACAAGCGTTCCAAACAGAAGTGTTTTTAGATCTTTACTGAAGATCAGATGATTGTTGTTCCCCAGCTTGGCCTGCGGAAGGGAATTCCACAGCTTTGAAGCAGTAAATGAGAAGGAGCGGCCGCCCCATCTCACCCTATTTATTTTCTTGATGGTTGCCAGGTGTAAGGAACTAGAACGTAAAGTTCTATGCGAAAGGTAAGAGGTTATTAGTGGGTGCACGATCGGTGGACCGGTCTTCCATATGGCCTTATGTGCCAAACACATAGCTTTAAACTGTACCCTTGCTGAGATCGGAAGCCAGTGCAGCCATTTCAGTGCCGGTCTTGCTGATTGCTATCGTGGGGTCTGAAGAAGCATTCGTGCAGCACAGTTCTGGGTCACCTGCAGTTTATTTATTGTAGCCTGGGGGGCTCCAAGGTACAAAACATTCCCATAGTCCAGGCGGGATAATATGAGTGCTTGAACCATTATCCTTCTCGCCTGGAAGGAAAGGAGAGGGATAATTTTACGAAGCATTTTAATCAGTCCGTAACAGGTTGCTGAAAGTGCAGTTGCCTGGTATGCGAAGTTGAGAGAGCTGTCAAGCCACATGCCAAGGCTCTTTATCTGTGGCTTCGGGGGGGGGGGCGTGTGGGACCCAAACATGACGGCCATATGGGGAAGAGGCAGTGGGAGATGAATTACCCAACAGCATGATCTATGTTTTGTCTCCGTTAGGTTTAAGATAGGAGAGCTCCATCCATCCAGCCACTGCCTCTAGGCAAGGGCCCAGGGAGCTAGTTGATCCCTCAGCATGATATAGAGACACCAATAACTGGGTATCATCTGCATAGCTGATGAGCTTAATACCATATGGATGGATGACCCTTTCCAAAGGCCTCATGTAGATATTAAAGAGCGTTGGGCTCAGACCAGAGCCCTGCGGAACCCTACAGCTCAGAGGTAGTCTGGAGGACATCACGTTCCCCTCAAAGACCTGAAAGCAGTGGTTGCTGAGGAAGGATGAAAACCAAGCCAGAGCCGTGCCTGACACTCCGACACTCTTGAGTCGGTGGGTCAAGATGGTGTGATTGACCTCGTCGAACGCGGCACTGAGGTCCAGGAGGATGATGGCCGCCACTCCTCCCTCATCCACTAGCTTCCTTGCCTCTTCTGTCACCATAAACAGTGCTGTTTCCATTCCGTGTTGAGATGTCCAGCAAATTGTTCGATTCTAGATGATTAACCAGAATGTTGATAATATGTTTTTCCAGCAATTTACTCAGCCATGGGAGAAGGGAAATTGGACGGTAGTTGGACAGATTAGATTGATCCAGACTTGGCTTCTTCAGAAGAGCCCTAACCATCGCACATTTCCATAAAGACGGGACCGAGCTGGATATAATTGAACAGTTCAAGACATCAAGGACAAATGGACGGATGAATTAAAAAATCGCCATCAGCTGTTGTGGTGGAGCCGAGTCCAGTGGTGAACCTGTGGTCACCTTGGAGGCTATCTGATCTAGTGTGTCTACATCTAAGAGATGCAATTGTTCTAGTACATGGACAGAGTTTCCTATCTGAGTTTCCACTGGGTCAGGTAAAGTGAGGGAAAAAGCTGTATAAATAGTTTGAATTTTTTGTTGCAAGAAGACCGCTAGATTATTACAGCGTGTCATTGCTCCTTCCCTCAGTAGGGACTTTTGAGGAGGAGCAATAAGAGACTTCGCTATCCGAAAGATCTCTTTTGGGGAATTCACAGCTGTGCTTATTTTGGTTTAATAAAAGTGAGTTTGTGCTGTTTTAATCTCAGCTTTATACAGCCTAATAGCTTTCCTGTAATCTTCCTTCCTAAATTGTGAGGAATCCTGCCTCCAGCTTCTTTCTAATCTTCCGCAAGATTGCCTTAAAGCCCTTTGTTTGAGAGAGAACCACGGGCAGTGTTTTTCCTATTTTTTGTTAAGATAAAAGTCTTAGGGAGGATTACATCGAGGGAATCCTGAATCCAGCTATTAAAGTTATTATTTGCTTCATTAACAGTGGTGCTTCCCTTTAAAGGTTTTGAGGCCTCAAGAGCTATCTTCCATTCCACCAAAGGAAGTCTAGACCATTTCCTACCCCATGGTACAGTTTGTTTCTGGACTGGCAAGGTAGCAGTTGTAGCCCGGAGTAGAGGGATTAGATGGTGGTCTGTCCAGGGAAGTGGGATGGGGATCTCTGTACACAGATTATCTAAGTTACTAAAAACTGGATCCAGGAGGTGTCCTTTATCATGTGTCGGAAGGGAGCTTTTAAGGTTGAGATCAATCACCAGAAGGCTTGATACGAGTCCGCTAGCTATAGAATTAGACGGATCATCTAGATGTATATTAAGATCCCCCAACACTGTGAAGTTCGCCGAGATCAGAGCTGAATTAGCAGCTAGATCAGTGAGCTTGGGGATAAATTGTTTTAAGGCTTCTGGAGAGCGGTAAATCAGCAAACCGGAAAAGGTACAGGTTGACGTAAATTCCACTGCGAAAGCCATGTTTTCACAATCATCAAGCGTAGACGGCAAATGTTGGCACTTGTATGTATTCTTATAGATAATTGCTAGACCTCCGCCTCTACCAGAGGCGCGGTCCATTCTACATATTTCGTAACCTGAGGGGAGGGCTTGAATTCCCAGTCTGCAGCCATGTCTCCGTTAAAAACAGAACGTCAGGTTTAAGTTCTTCTATCAGTAATGCTATTTCAGTGCAGTGTTTTGATAGTGACCTGCAGTTTAAAAGAAACATGTTTCGAGATCTAAAGCCCCAGGAGCCCCAGTCTATATGATCTACCGGCTTATACTGATAGTAATAATGACTGCAATATAAAGGGAATTTAGCAGGACTTAGAGTGTGGAGACATTCCAATTTACCTTCTGGTCTCAGCTCATACAGGCGGGATGAGCTGTAGGTTAGTAAATTTCTGGAGAAAGGGCCAGGGTTTGTGGCCCCTGGGCCCGTTCGGGCGCGGATGGGCGCAGACGGGCTTGCCTTTGGCGCGCCTTCGGAGCGCCATCTGCGCGCCCGCTGCCTGCATCCGATGTGCGTAAGCGTCATTCTCCAAGATATAGATTAGGTCGCCTGGAGAGCTGGAGCGTCACCCAGCCAAGATGGCCGCCCGCAAAAGCCCAACCAGGAAGTGCCGGGCTCTACAGTCTCCCTCTAGTCAACCAGCACTAAAGCAGTTGTGGTGGACCGGGGAGTCAGCGAGCGAGGGCCTGGCTGTAGGTACAGTATCAGTTCCCAGTAATTAAGAAACAGTTTCCATTCAATGCAGGTATTTAAAAACAAGAGCCATTCGCAGATTCAATTTTTACATTCAAGCGCTAGCGCAGCAAGCAGGTAATGTCTGCCTTCTAGACCATAAATACATAATTATTGAGCCTGTTCTCCTAAATTATTGAGCCTGTTCTCAAAGTCTTCCAAGTGTTTCTTTAACTGAAAGACCTCTTTTCTGAAATACCAATTTTATATGTTTCATTTTGCAAGTCACTAACACACTGCTCCTCCAAAGACACTTTTGTTTCCATCACCAACCATGTATCATCAAGTCTTTGGATGCGCTTATTTGTCTCCTTAACAAAGGGCTCGAATTTCCTTCAGTAGGATGTTTAATGATATAGGGGAGAGTATCTTCTAGTAGAAGAGAGGTCTTGTTAAAGCCTCTCATTTGTAGAAGAGGGTGAATGAAATGTCATATGAGGTGACTGATGCAGATATAGAACGCACCATTTCGATGAAAGAGACAGAAGTATCTATTAAAGGTCCCTTAAAAGAAGAACTTGTGTCTATTTTGGGAATAGCCTGCACCGTGGTATTTAAATGAACTTTTTCTCTAGTCTGCCCGTACCCCAGCTGAAGGTAAAGTCACTTAAATTAAAATTAAGCAAGCTATTGCCCAGAGTTGCAGAGTGGGACCCATGATTAGAATAGGCACCGAGGCGAGAATTATCACGTTCGGGGAAATTGAGCCCAAGTGCCGCCGAGGCGGGAATTGAACCCTGGTCTCGGGCCATTCCTCTGCATCAGGGTCTGCCGCTCTAACCATTGAGCCATACTTCTCCACTGGTCTACCTGGTTAAAGTTTTACAGAGCTTCAGCATCCCAAAATTGATGCTGCTGCCACAGACACGAGTCTGACATCCTGCTGCTGGATGAAACTCCGGCAAGGGAGGCCTGGACAATAGGTTTCTTGTCCAGGGAGGTTCCAGCACCTCTCCAGACAGGTTTTAGAGTATTGGGCAGGGTGGGTTATATTCAGTGAATGCTTTTGAGACACTGCCTGGGGCACACAAGGTGCTCCATGCATTTCCCAGTACAAACCGGTTGCTGGGGCACCCAGCCCCAGCTCTGATGCAGAACTGGACAAAGGGGAAGGGGTGTAACCACCCCGTCCCTAGGTACTCCCATCGGTGGGACCTTGGGGTTAGTCCATTCCCTAAACTTAGTTTAAGGATAGGAACCCAGGCCCTAGGCCTTTATATTACCCTGGATGAAACTTTGAAGACATAATCCTGGACCTTCGACATTCCATATCCACTGGAAGACAGAATAAATCTCCCTTGGAGTCAAGAAGTGACCCCCCTGTTCAAACAGGCACCTAAGAGCATATTGTTGGTCTGCATTTGCGAGGCTCCTGCCGGATCCCAAAGAATCTGCAACACAGGACATAAACTTCCAGACTTCTCTGAGGCCGACAAGAGATCCCAGCAAAGCTGAGACCCGCAGCCATCACGAGAGATGTGGGACCAGAACTCCTAAACATCCTGCAATTTTGAACTGCACCTACTTCCCGAAGTTTCCTGAAGTTGGGCATTGGGCTCTTTGTTGCCCTTGCCCCGAGCACCTTTTGCACCGAAGCTGAGAGGCCTGCACTCCACGAGTGTTCTGTGAGTCCCCTTTCTTCAACGCAGCTTGAGGCTCCTTTGCAATCCCTAGTGGGTCCCCACAAAGGACAATGCTTTGTTTCTTGAGCTTTCCTGGTTGTTCCAGATGTGTTCTGACTCCCCTTCAAAAGGTGAGTCCCTCAGAACTTGCTGTTGTGCACTAAAGCCAATCTTGTCATATTGTGTGGGTTGCTGTTGCCAAGGCTTGTTGAGTCCAATCTGGATACCAACGCTGCAGCACTCGACATCCTTTATGAAGCAGCTTGAATCCAGCTCCTGGTTGTCATCAATGCCTCCTCGTCCTCGTGGCTGAAGAGTCAAACTTCACCTACTTCACCTTGAAGCACCCGACATCGGCTGGCATCTTCCTGTCGCCATCCTGGTCACTGGCTAGTGACACAGACTTTGTCCCCTCTGCTTGCAGGTTCTTCAGATCTCCAATCCACCCTTGGATCCACCCGGACACTTTTCCTTGGGTCGCCTGCAGCACTTCTTCGCAGCTCTCCATAGGAATCGACGACAAAACCCTACACCAAAAGACACCAATGCACCCGGCTTCCCTGGGTGAGCTAACACAAGTACTCCAATGCTCCTGTGGGTCTTGACTCTCGAAGTGTCCAAGTTTAAAGGGGTTCCAGCGTAGTTCACTCCGAAGTTTCCTTAATCTTTAAAATTGTAACTTGTTTTTCCTCCTTAGAAGTGAATAGTGATTCGCGGCTGTCTTTAAACACTGCACGCATCCCCCGTGGGTCTTCTGCGTCCCTACCTTGGGTGGTTCCTGGTTGCCCCAGCGGGTCTACAGGCCCTAGGCCTCACTTCCATCCCTCACGTGGTTCTTATAACACTATTTTAGTATATGGTTTGTGAGGCCCCTAGGGCATACATATACTGTGCTATTTACTGTGTGCTATTTAAAGTTCTTGTGTTGTACTAAAGAGACTAGAGAGGTTGTGTTTAGAATAAATACATATATATTTGATATATACCCCTGTGTGGTGTGCTTTCATTTGACCATTCCAGAGATTATAGACTGGTAAAACAAGCTGCTTTACATTCCTTCAAGGCTTAGCCTGAAGGCTGCTCTCTACAGCTACCACTAGGATAGCTTTTTATAAAGGTTGTTTTAAACCTACCATCAATAAGGGTCATTTGGACCGGTGCAAGGTGCCCACTAGAATAGTGGACATCATATGCCAGGACAACTTCTCACACAAAGGGCTCCATTAGGATGTCGGGCGGATCGGCACCGCCATGCGGGCAGTGGTAATCCGCCCAACATCATACCCCGCACGCCACCCATTTCCCCCGCCATATTACTATGGCGAGGCGAACGCGGCGGACGGAAAGACCGTCCAACGCTTTTCTGCCCGGTCAACAATTTGACCGGGTGGAAAAGGGTTTAATATGGTGGCAGTGTCTGTAGGACACCGCCAGCCATATTATCATGGGTGCGGTAACATGCCTTTCTGTGGAGGCAGAAAGGCATGCGGGAATGTCTTGTGGGGGCCCGTTGCGGGCCCCCAGGGACTCCGGGATTGGGGGGGTGCACATGGGGGTGCCTATGGTACCCCCCTGCACTTCATTGTACAACGTGGCAGCCACCGTACGGTGCCTGTCACGTTGTGCATTGAAGTGCACAATGTGCATTTTTAGCATTGCGGCAGGCAGTGCCCGCCGCAATGTTAAAAATGCGGAATGCGCACACCAATGTGCCGGGCGCATCCGAATGGCCCCCACGGGACCGCCCCCCTTATGGTGGGCGGTCCAATCCGCCCACCATCCTAATGGGGCCCATAGTGTCTTATGACTGTAAAAATTTGTGACAAGTCACCCAATTTAGTATACCGTTTTGAATTGTGTTATATATGAAACCTATTTTTGTGAATTATTTAGCAAGTCATTTTAAGACACCTTTTACAGGTAAATAACCAAGGCAATGTGACAAAACTCACCTCATAATTATGACATTCGTCTTTGAAATCAAGTCAAACCTGTAGCTACATTTGACAGTAATAACACAAGTGATTTGATCAAATACTGCAGCTGTTATTACAGCCGTTTTGTACAGCACCTATGAACTTAAATGCAAAATAAATCTTACAAATTGCTGAGATTTATTGTTCAGTTTTTAATTGTTGCAACTGCTGAACAAGCTTGATGATTAAGAAACACTTGTGAGTATATATTAACACATTTAATTTATGGTGTTTATTATGTAAATGCATTTTATTCCAATATCACTCTTCTTTCTTTGACTGCATTTCATACGATACCTTGTAGATAATGCACCTGCCATAGAGACCTTTTTAACAGTGTATACATAATCAAAGAAGACAAAGTGCTTTTACAGAGGCAAACACATATAATACAATGGGGTATTACAACCAGCATCCATGTCTTGTTTCTTTGCTTTAGCCCCCCCCTACACAAACATCCATTTAGATGTGAAGGTCCTCTTCACTACTATGCTGCCCATAGTCCTAGCACAACGGAACTCTGGAGACACCATTCCCTCAAGTATTCACAGTTCCTCCTGATCTCCACAACCAGAATGAATGTTCACTTAACTAAAAAATAAAATACCTCCATTGGCTTCATGGGAAAGCCAGAGTCAAATTCAAACTAACTTGATTCACTTTTCAGGACACATAACAAACATCCTGGCCCATATTATACATAGAATAGGAAACACTGTCCCTCTTTACTCTGAGGTGCACCATTCAAAAAGTGCCTGGTAATGACTGGGATAGTGCACCCTATTCTGATTCAGTCACTGCCCTCAGGGCATCAGCAGACTCCCACTTCTCCTAAGAAAGTGAATTTAGTGAAAAAATGAGCCACTGGTTTCTAGCCACTCTGTTTCACAGTGCAGATGACCAACCACATGCATTTTAAAGAGGGGTCAGAGATCCTCCTGCAGGCAGGTGCAGTGAGTGACTGCACAAACCTGCAGGGGGATGTCTTGGGGGTCCATGGGACTCCCTTCCCCCCACCAGAGGGTTGCCCTCAGGGGCACACTGACCATGTGCCACCTCTCTGTGGTGATTGTCATGGTGTCTCCCAAAGGGCTGTTTGCCTCTGTGTTTGCATCCATAAAAAGGCATAGGAGCAGAGGCATGGCCCTATTGAAATAAGGGAATGCCCATTCATGATCACCATCAGTATTACAGAAAGGGATGCACAAGCCTCTACATCCCCTTGTGTAATACCATAGTGCCCCTGGTGCTTACAAAATGGGCACATACCCATTGCACCTCTGGGGCATTACACATAATGCAGGCCCTGGAATACATCATAGCTCATTTCTGTGCTGTAGACTATTTGTTTCTTGCTTTCCTTCTTTTTCTTTGATTCTCACACTATCTCACCCCTGTGCCACATTACCCCTTCACTCTTTCTACAAACCTCAAATTTAAAGTTCTCCTTCCTTCACCTTTCAACAAACATTTCTGACTCCCTCTCTTTTTCTTGTTTGTTCCCTTTGTGGCTAAGACCCTGCTCTGGTCATATTCGATGAATGTTGTCCCTCCATGCTTCATTCAAAAATTGTGCTACAGTCATGAAAAGTATCCCTGGGAGTAGTTTGCATAGTAGCACTACACATAGGTACGTAAAGTGCCCTTCGCACTACACAAGTTACGCAAACTGCTGAGTGCACTGTGCAAAATGCTGTTCGCACTGATTGCACAGTGCTGGATGCTTGTGCAATCATTGCAAACCGCATCATGCACAGTGCAAACAGTTGTTTTCTGCTGCTCGAGGAGATTTGTACTTGTGCTGCAGCTTTCTCAACTCGGATAGTTTATCATCGAGAGCGGTCGCGAGCATATGCGACCACTCGCAATGAAAACCCTGACCTCCCCACACTGAGAATCTTGCCAGGAGGTTTGTTTTCCACGCTCGGCAACTTGATGTTGCTGATCGCGAATGAGGAAAAAGTCTTGCCGGGATGGTATTTTGCTCACTCTCGGTCTCCAACTTGTCGTTGAGGGCCGCAAGCAAGCAAAAAATGCCTGCTACATATTTTTGCACTGTGCTACGTTTAATTCGCATAGCGCGTAGTTACGCAAACTACGCAAGCGTAGTGTAGACCTTCGCCCAGAGTTCATGAAAAGGAGATATCTACAGCCTATTACAGCAGCTGGAACACTGGACTTGAATTAAACCTAAATACAGAGCAGAAAAGCCCTGTAGGCATAAAACACTTACATGAGATTAGAATATAGGGCCAGATGCATCAAGCATCCATTTTGCGATTCCTTATTAGCGAAAAATAAGGAATCGCTAATAAGGAATAGCAAAATGGAATGCATCATGCAATCACACAAAAAATAGCGATTCCTTAATTGCGACTCGCAAATTGCGAGTCGCAATTAATGAATACCTCCCCATTCATTCCTATGGGCCTAGAGGCCCATAGGAATGAATGGGAAGACAATCTCAATTTGCGAATCGCAATTAGCGATTCGCAAATTGAGATTGCGAGTTCAAGGGTGCAGGGGTGTCCAAAGGACACCCTGTTACACCCCTGAATGTGATCTGTGCACATATGTTGCGCACACACATGCCCTTAGGGCATGTGTGTGCGCAACATGAAACTTTGAAAAATGCACAAAAGTGCATTTTTCAAAGTTTTTGCAAATTACCATGGAGTTGAACTTCGTGGTAATTTGCGTGCCCTATTAGCGAATTCGCTATTTTTGATACTTTCATGCATTGCATTTAAGGAATCTCAATTTGAGATTCCTTAAATGCAAACAATCGCAATTTAGCGAATTCTCTAATTGCGATTTTTGCATTTGGGATGATGCATCCCAAATGCAAAAATTGCACTTGCAAAGGGCCAGATTCTCAGAATCTGGCCCATTTGCGAGCGCATTTTACTTGATGCATCTGGCCCAAAGTTAGGTGATAACATTTTAAAAGAGAGATAGAAAATAACTGTTACAAAGTTGGTAAGGAATCATAGTTTAGTTACCTCATTTTGTGTTGTTTAAAGGGCATAAATAAGATCAATTTAGAGGCAGAATGTGATGGAAGGCGGTTGGATAGGAAAGGTTAAGTGGGGCACATGATCTCAAGAGGAGGAAATTTACATCTCAGCTTGAGTGGTGAGAAGAGGTAGGGGACGCAGAGGAAGTTTTGAATGATGGATAGTATCCATCCTGAATGGCAAAAAGAAGAGCAAAGCTTTAGGATATTATTAAATGTGTCTGGGGAGTGTGATCTATCAAGCATTTTTAGAAGGTATGGAAAAATGCATCTTGCTTAATATAAATGGGTATGCTGTTCCAGATCCCAAAAGCAAATCCAGGGAATCAGCGAAATAGAGTAGAAGAATAGTTGCATGGTAGAGTTTCTTGGTGCAGGATGCCGATGTCAGAGAGTTTTCAATGCTGACTTGAGAGCTTGAGTTCTGATAGAGCGCGCAGGTCACCCAACTCAGTTTACCATACTCACCTGGGCCCATAAACAGCACAAATTTATACTCGTGAGTTTAATCAGGTAACCTGTGCACTGCCTCTAATCAGTGATTTATAACTTTCATTTAGGACCTATACCATTGACTTACCAATCCATGTCATCGGTACCTAAAGTCTTAAGGGATCAAGGGTGTTAGAATAATAGGAAAATACCATTTGCACTCATATAATGACCACAGACTCGGGAAGTTTTAAAATGTTTATCTAAGTTTCCTAAATGGTCATGATCCAAAGATTAAACACCAACAGGCTTTCAAATATGAAGATCAGAATTAATATGTAACTATGCAAAAGATGTATTAATCTGAACTTTTAGCAATACCCCTCAAGTCTAATGCAACAAGGGCCACTGGATAGTAACCATCACAGTTGTTAGCTACTTCCTTCCTCCTTCCTTACTGTAGACATGCTGGGGTCTGTGTCCCTAAGAGCCTGAACATATTGCCCATTAATGTGACCCATTGCCTATACTTTACAGTATTAGAAACAAATGGGCTTTAGGCACCTTCTTCACATCTCCCAGGTATACTAGGATAACCTCACTGACTCCCCCCACTGACTGGGACAAACTGCTCCCCAAGCACTACACTTGCCAACCCTGTGATATTCCTTCCTGTGGGAGGCTCTGCCGTCATGGGACATTTGAGATCTCCCTTGAAATACCCATACTCATAGCAGCTGGAGGTTTTGTTCTGACTTTCATCTTGCAGGTCTTGAGGGCTGAATTGGCAAAAGCCTTGTGGTAGACAAAAAAAAGAGATCCTCTATTTATTTTTCAATTATTTCGAAGAATGTGGAACATGCTCACCAAGGAACAATTGGTGAGCAGTGCAACAGAGTAACACTTGATATTTTGGTGCCATCGAAGCCATTAGTGAAGTTCCCTTTAAAAGGCCACTCAAATACATCATGGCCTCCAACACTGAAAGCTTGACAACTCTTCATTTACAATCAGAGATGGGCCAGAGTCTAGTGTACTGTCTTATTGAGAGGGCTGTGCAGCTGTTTGGGAATGCATACATAGCTATATCCACTTGCCCATGTCTGTGTGTACCCATGAAGTATAGTTATTAGCCAGATGGGTTAAAATGGATGGCATTATTTTAAGATTGGGGTTTTAATTAATTATTAATGTTGTGGATGTAAAGTTAATAATGTTCACTCTGATAAATGAAACTACAGACTGACTTTTTCATGCTGTGCCGTGTATTTGTGAATTGCCAACATGAATATTAATACATTTTCACTCCAAAAAAGATATGTTCATTACACTACATACTTTATCAATGAATTGACCTTGTAGCAAATATTTCAAAAAGTCAAAAGTGTAGCTGTTTCCTAACTGCAGGCTGCAGATAGCAAGCCCCTATTAAGTAAACTACTTTACCCCAATGCTTTTCTATGGAACTACTATCTCTGGTAATAGTTCTGAGGGATTTTTCACTGTAAGGACGTGTTTAATAATAAACCTTTACATGTCCTACTTTTAAATACCAGTCCAATGTAGGGGTGACTTACTAATATTTAAATGAAGGTTTAAAGTCTGTCAAAAGGGAACTTTTTGACAAGCCACATTTGCAGCTTTAACCTGCACAGCCTGGCTGCTGGTGGCAGGTAATCATGTATATTTTGCCACTATAGTGAATGGTACAATGATTGCTGCAGTCCACTTGTGACTATTAACTCACAAGTCCTGGGTACTCTTTTGTAACATATGCAAGACATTTCTAAGTTACATATGCCAATCAGATATGCCGATTACATTATGTTGAAAGGGCGGAGCACAGGAACATTTACCACTGGTTAGCAGCGGTAAAGTGCACACATCAAAAGCAGTCAGTACAAGTACCTGGGGGTGCAGCAAACAAAAGATGTTATTTTCAAACAATCTGGCAGGCAGGACAATTAATAACTTCAAACTATAACATCATACAGACTATTGTAAAAATGGGTTCTTAAGAGATATACTGTAGAGAGGCTCAAGCAGAAAAAAATATTAACAAAGGTTTGCAATGGTATATGCACATTCAGGACAAAGTGTCAAATGTTTGAAAAATATATAGACCCTTGTCAGATAATGAACCCAACCTCAGAATGAAACATTAAGAAACTCCCCTGTAACATCAGAAAACGGTGAGGAGAGGTCCAAGGGTCACCCGGGCTTCATCTGAAATGCCTGCTGAAATCATGTGTATGGTTCCATGCACTTTTCATGTAATTTGGGATCGAAACTGCAACACACTGATCACCACAAAAACTTCACTGTAAGGAAGTGTATATCCCTTGCTTATAAATCATATTTCTTGAGCTATAAGGAGGTCTGTATTATTGGGTGATCATTGTGGCTCCACAGATCATCATTGTTTGGACTTTCAAATTTCTATCTGAGTATTACTAAAGGAAAGTGTTTTTTCCTTTAAGTAATCAATAAAATGTACTTGATATCCATACATACAAAAGTACGCCTCACATCCAATATAATCTATCATCGATTCGCCATTTATTGCAGTTAGGTTAGTAGACATATTCCTCATTGGAATTCCACAAGTAAAATATTGTAGATACTTGTATCTCCTTTCAGGAATTGTTTTGTGTATTTATAACTTTCTAAAAGTGTCATTTTCAGAATTCTGAGTTTAACAGTAAAGAGTTTTTTTTAATTATAAATTCTCAGACCTCAAACACGAAAATCTTATCTGTTCCCAATCAAAGGTTAGCACTTATGAAATGTAATGAGGCAACCCACTATTATTCCATGGAAGAGTTAGGCCTCGCAGTAGGGAAAAACAAATGTAGTACCTACCCTAGGTGTAACATATATGCGATATACATGGAGTTTAAGGCTTGGCAAAGGAGTTATATTACCAAAATGAATTGGGAATTCAAAACCGCATTCAGGCTGCAATAGAATCATGGGACATGTTTTAAGGGGCTACTGAAGTGGTCCCAATAACTTGGACAAGTACAGACAGCTGTCTTTGATACATAGAAAAGAGGCTGTGGCCTACAGGGACACAGAGGCAAGTGTCACAATGGTGACACAAGACCTTAGGGCTCCTGAGCAACTCATACTTGGTGAGGCATGCCAAGTGACCAATGCTAGCAATGTCAGGATCAACCATGCCCTGTCAGTTGTTAATTTCCCCTGGGGAGGGGTAACTGGCCTCAAGAAGGTTGTGGTACATGCAGACCTCTCCTTAGAATGCTTCCTTTGCAATGATTTAGAGAATTCAGCTTGGGCTGAAGTGGAGCTCAGGACCCATGCAGAGATGTTAGGTATCTCTGCACATGCGTTTGCTGTGACTAGGTCACAGGCCAAAATGTCTAACTCTGAACAGGCCCTGGATTCTGGACCAGGTGCCTTCCAAAAAAAGGAGAAGTAGGGTTAAGGCAGTGCCTTCCCATTGACTCAGAATGCATATCAGTCTCTTGAGGGAGATGATTTGTCTCCTGAAGAAGGAACTGTCCGAGATGAGCTTGAGCCTCATCAGGTTGAGTTGTTGGGGACAGGGGACCCTTCCAGGGCAGATCTGAGTCAAGAGCAGCTGAGCTGCCCTACTCTTGAACCCCTCAGAAAGCAGGCTGCTGCTGAGGGTGCTGGGAATGCTAGTAACACCAATAAGATTTATGGGCATTATGGACTTCTGTATTCAGAGAGTAGAGAGCCCAAGCCTGGTATAGCCAGGATGTTGGTTATACCTTTGAAATTCAGGCGCTTCCTATTGACACTAGCCCATGATATTCCCCTAGCAGGACACCTGGGCCAAAACCAGACTTGGGACAGAATTGTTCCTCAATTTCATTGGCCCCACATGTCTGAAGACACAAAGGAGTTTTGTCACTCCTGTGTCACCTGTCAAGTCAGTTGCAAGGCAGGTGGTGCAACAAAGGCCCCCTTGTTATCACTACCTGTGGTGGGGGTTCACCTTGAGGGGTAGGGATTGATATTGTTGGTCCCATGGATCCTCAGACAGCATCTGGGCACAGATTTATACTGGTGGTGGTGGACCATGCCACAAGGTACCCAGAGACAATTGCCCTTAGGACCACTACAGCACCTGTGGTGGCAAGAGCCCTCTTGGGAGTCTTCTCATGAGTGGGTTCCCCTAAGGAAGTCGTTTCTGACAGGGGTGCAAACTTTATGTCCAGTTACTTTACTGTAATGTGGAATGAGTGTGGAGTGAATTACAAATTCACCACACCCTATCACACACAATGCAATGGTTTAGTTGAAAGATTCAACAAAACCTTAGAGGGTATGATCAAGGGTCTCCCAGAAAAGCTTAGACATGGATGGGACATCCTACTACCCTGCCTTTTATCTGCTTACTCTGAGGTTCCAGAGAAGGGGGTTGGTGACAGCCCTTCTGAACTTCTGCTTGGGCATCCTGTAAGAGGACCATTGTGTCTGGTGAAGGAGGGATGGGAACTACCTCTTAAACCCCCTAAACATGACATAGTGGCCAAGTACTTGGTCTCCGCTCCAGGATGGCTGAGTACATGTAAGAGGTAACTAAAAACCTTGAGGCTAGCCAGGAAGTACAGAAAGGCTGCACTGACTGTTGACCAGCCAGGACAGAAAGTGTGGGTGTTGGAGCCTGTGGCCCCAGCAGCCGCTCCAAGACAACTAGAGTGCTCCCCATGCAAATGTTGAACAGAGGGGAGAGGTTACCTATTTGTTGAACCTTGGAACTCACATGAGCCTGCATAGGGTGCTTCATGTCAACAGACTGAAACCATATGTTCACAGGGCAGGCCTGGGCTTGCTCATGGCTACTGATGAGGGAAAGGAGGAAGAGAGTGATCCACTCCCTGACCTGCTCTCGCAGAACCATGATAATGGGTTAGTAGATGGTGTAGCATTGGCGGGCAGCCTCACTGACCATCAGCAAACTTATTGCAGACAGGTGCTCAAACAGTTCAGACATATGTTCTTTCTGACTCCAAGTCAGACTAACTGGTACACTCATGAAGTGGACACTGGGGACAGTCTGCTTGTTAAAAATAAGATTTACAGGCAACCTGATCATGTCAGGGACTGTATCAGGACTGAAGTCCAGAAAATGTTGGATTTGATAGTTATTGAACCCTCAGATAGCCCATGGGCTAGTTCAGTTGTCTTGGCACCTAAACCTCACACCCAGGGTGGTAAGAGAGAGAGGACGTTTTGTTTTGACTACAGGGGTCTCAATGCAGCCACTAGGACTATAGACATGTTGGCCTCAGCCAAATTTCTTAGCACATTTGATTTTACAGCTGGCTACTGGTAGATCAGATTAGCTGATGATGCAAAGCCAAAGACAGCATTTTCTATCCCTAGTGGGCACTATCAATTTGTGGTAATGCCCTTTGGTTTGAAAAATGCACCTGACACTTTTCAAAGGTTGGTGAACAAAGTCCTAACAGGCCTGGAAGACTATAGTGCAGCATATCCTGATGATGTTGCTGTCTTTAGCTCCACCTGGGAGGATCTCCTGGTCCACCTGAGAAATGTTTTGGAGGACCTGCAGAAAGCAGGCCTAACTATCAAGGCTACTAAGTGCCAGATAGGGCAGAGTCAGTTTGTATACCTGGGCCACCTTGTAGGTGGAGGCCAGGTTTAACCATTACTGAGCAAAATACAGACCATCTTGGGCCTGACTGGGTACTACAGAAGATTTGTCAAGGGGTATGGATCCATTGTGAGACCCCTGAATTACTTAACTTCTAAACGAATGCCAAAGAAAGTTCAGTGAACAGTCAGCTGTCAAAAAGGCATTTGATGACCTGAAGCTAGGCATGTGCACTGCACCAATTCTGCAAAGTCCTAACTACTCCAAAGAATTCATTGTCCAAACAGACGTATCTGAGTTGGGGATACGGGGATGTGCTGTCAAAATTTAATGATGAAGGTCAGGACCAGCCAGTAGCATTTATTAGCAGAAGGCTGACCCGTAGAGAGAAACGTTGGTCAGCTATTGAGAGGGAGGCCGTTGCTGTGGTTTGGGCTTGGAAGAAGCTGAGGCCATACTTGTTTGGCACTCACTTCACTGTTCAGACTGACCATAAGCCCCCCTTATGGCTAAAACAGATAAAGGGTGAAAACCCCAGAGTTTTTAGGTGATCCATTTCCCTCCAGGGGATGGACTATACAGTGGAACATAGACCTGGGAGTAACCATGCCAATGCAGATGGACTCTCCAGATAGTTCCACTTAGAACATGACGACTCAACTGGTCAAGGTTAGTTTAATGTCCCTGCGTTGGGGGTGGGGGGATTGTGTAGGAGAGTAGGTTCTGCTTACTATGGGTACCCCCACATTTTTCTGGTGTTTCACTGTTTTTCAACTTTAGTCTGGCTGGGGCCCTGCTACCCAGATCCCAAGCCTAGCTGCTTCCTCTCTAAATTGATTGCATGTACATTAGGTACACTACAGATTGGTTACTGGGTTACCCTTGTGAGTCCCCAGTATATGGTACACCAGGTATTCAGGGCATATGTACCCCAGAGGCCTACCAGGGGCTGAAGCATGTATTATGCCACACCTGGGAAGCCTTCCAAAATGACACCACAGGACTGCAGCCTGGGTAAGGTGGTGCATGCACCACTTACTAAGATATAGGTCACCTATATCTACCTTAATCACTGACACATATAAACCTAACATTCACTTCAACTGCAGGCCTTATCAATCCAGAGTGCTGGGTTTTGTGTGAGAGGGTGACCTTGCATGAGCTGGGCCCCTCTGCAGCTTTCGGACCCTATTCTCTGAGGCTGTTCTGTGATGCAGCCAGACCATATACTCTTAAGTGCATTTTAACCTCACAGTAAATGCTAACTATGGAATGGCTGCATGGAAACATGTCGTGTTTGGTGTCAAACATTTTAGAATCTTACCGTCCGCCAGTCCTGGATGCGGTGGTAGAATTCCACCCTTCTAGAGGGAGAGACATGTGCACACTGGTCTAACCGGCAATAGTTTAAAAGAACCCTAGTTTCACAAAATGGATGCTGCAGCCACAGACACGGGTCTGACCTCCTGGTGCTGGAGGAAACTCTGACAGGGGAGGCCTGGACAATAGGTTTCCTGTCACAAGGAGGTGTAACCACCTACCAGGCAGGCTTTTGTGTATTAGGGCTGGTCGGGGGAACTCTGAGAGTGCTTTTTAGACAGCACTGGGGGCACCGTTGGTGTCCCTGTGCATAGCCCAGTTCAAACCAGTTGCAGGGGCTACCATCACCTGCTCTGGCATGAAACTGGACAAAGAAAGGGGGTGTAACCACCCCTCTTTCCAGACCCTCCCATAGGTGGGTCCCCAGAGTATGTCCAACCCCTTTTTCTTAGCATAAGTAAGAGACCCCTTGGCAACAGGACTAGATTACACATGGACAAAACTCTGATACTTAATCCTGGCACTTCAACGCTCTACTAAAGAATAGAGGACGGAAGAATCTCCTTTGGGGTCAAACAGGCACCAACAAAGCATCTTGCCAGTTTGCCTTTCCAAAGCTCCTGATGGACTCTGAAGTATAAGAGACACAGGATGAGGATTTCCAGACTTCTCAGATGCTGACACGAGACCCCAGCAAAGCTGAGACCTGCAGCCCTCATGAGTAACACGGAACTGGAACCCCTGGAACCCGTGAACATTTAGTAGTGCATCAACTTTCCGAGCTCTCCCGAAATTGTGCATTGGGTCACTTGTTGCCCAAGCCCCAAGCACCAGCTGCACTGAAGAATGTGGGTCTACACTCTACAAGTGTTCCGTGAGTCTGCTTCTTGCATTTCTGCTTGAGGCCCCTTTGCGATCCCTGGTCCGTCAACTGGTGTGTCCCCACAAAGGAAACTCTACTTTCTATGCTTTTCCCTGGTTGCTCCAGACCTGCCTGAACTCCCTGCCAAGTGGTGAGTCTGTCAGACCTTGCTGGTCTGCACCAAATTCAATCTCTGCTTTCTGCGTGGGTTGCTGCTGCCAAGGTTTGTTGGGTCCAATCCGCAAACCGACACCGCAGCACTTGACATCCTTTGTGAGACTATTGTTTTTGCATTTGTCACCCCGAGTGGGACGGGTATGCTCAGACGTGAGTCCCGTGCTCTCCATGCCACTGAAATCAAGCTATCCTGGATGATGAGGGGAGAAAACACGAAACCGGTCTTAGGATGCTTGTTTCCAGTCCAGGGAGGACCGGGCTTGGCAGTTTGGGCTTGACTGTTCCCATGGGGCACAGGGTCAAGACTGATTTGCATATGGCTGGGTCCAAACTGGAATGGCATGGTGAGCAAAAATACGATGGATTTAGGTCCAGGTCTCTGTACTGGGGTAAATATATGACATTGTTCTGCATTCTGTCCATCACTGTTGTTTTTGCATTTGTCACCCCGAGTGGGACTAGTATGCTCTGACGTGAGTCCCGTGCTCTCCATGCCACTAGAATCAAGCTATCCTGGCTAATGAGGGCTGAAAACACAAAACCTGTCCTAGGATGCTTGTTTTCAGTCCAGGGAGGACCTGGCTTGGCAGTTCGGGCTGGACTGTTCCCGTGGGGCACAGGGTCAAAACTGATTTGCATATGGCTGGGTTCAAACTGGAATGGCATGGTGAGCAAAAAAACAATGAATTTAGGCCCAGATCTCTGTACTGGGGGGAATGTATGACATTGTTCTGCATTCTGTCCATCACTGTTGTTTTTGCATTTGTCACCCCAAGTGGGACGGGTATGGTCAGACGTGAGTCCTGTGCTCTCCATGCCACTGGAATCAAGCTATCCTGGCTGATGAGGGCTGAAAGCTCGAAGCAGGTCCTAGGATGCTTGTTTCCAGTCCAGGGAGAACCTGGTTTGGCAGTTCGGGCTGCACTGTTCCCATGGGGCACAGGGTCAAGACTGATTTGCATATGGCTGGGTTCAAAATGGAATGACATGGTGAGCAAAAAAACGATGGATTTAGTCCCAGATCTCTGTACTGGGGCGAATGTATGACATTGTTCTGAATTCTGTCTGTCACTGTTGTTTTTGCATTTGTCACCCTGAGTGGGACGGGTATGCTCAGACGTGGGTCCCGTGCTCTCCGTGCCACTGGAATCAAGCTATCCTGGCTGATGAGAGCTGAAAGCCCGAAACCGGTCCTAGGATGCTTGTTACCAGTCCAGGGAGGACCTGGCTTGGCAGTTCGGGCTTTACTGTTCCCATGGGGCACAGGGTCAAGACTGATTTGCATATGGCTGGGTTCAAACTCGAATGGCATGGTGAGCAAATAAACAATGGATTTAGGCCCAGATCTCTGTACTGGGGTGAATGTTTGACATTGTTCTGCATTCTGTCCATCACTGTTGTTTTTGCATTCTTTGTGGAACATCTAGTATCCAGGACCTGGTTGTCGTCGAAACCTCCTGGCCCTCGTGGCTGAAGAGTCAAGCTTCACCTTCTTCACCTAAAAGCACCTGACATCAGTGGGCATCTGAATATCATCTTTCAGGGGTGTCTGATATGAGGAAAAGGGAAGGTTTAGTGACTGGCAAATGGGTGCACCTGCCCAGTCAACATAGCAATACCAGACTGCACACAGACTTTGCAATGGCAGACCTGAGACACACTTTTACAGGCTGCTTCTGTGGGTGGCACAACCAGTGCTGCAAGCCCACTAGCAGCAGTTGGTTTACAAGCCCTGGGCACACCCAGTGCACTGTACTAGGGTCTGACCAGTAAACCAAATCTGCCGTCATGGAATCACTAATCCATACATCAATTTACAATAGGGAGAGCATATGCATTTTAGCACTGATCAGCAGTGGTAATGTGCCTAGAGTCATAAAACCATCAAAAACAGGTCAACAAAATAAAGGAGGAAGGCAAAAATTTCAGGGACGACCCTTCAAAAAAGGGCCACGTCCAAAGCCTTTTATTTGAGAATTATTACAACGCAGATGCTACAAAAGGACATTTCCCCTTCAAGAAAGTAGGCTTTTGATGTGAGATCATGGAATTTAATTAATTTTATCAGACATGAGGATCATTAGGAGGTTATCTTTTCATGTTTTGCATCATAATAGTAACCTTTGAACAGATTTTCATACCTTTGTGTTGATGTCTAAAGAGCATAAGCATTAGTAGTCTGTCTATGTTTATGGATGGAGTGTGAACAAGAGTACTTTAAAATTTCGAAGCTGACGTTGTTTATGACATTTCTTACTTAATAACTTTTCACTCTTGCCCTCTATAGGTATGTCACATGATCTATCAGATTAATTAGTTGATGCACAAATGTAATGACAAAACATATTGTTTTGTTCATTAATAAATTGAGCAAGTGAACACTTCAAATAATCGACTAAAATGGCACCCCCATATGTAATAAAGGCCATGTATAGTGGTTGAAACACATTAAGGTAGACAGCTACTAATTCAATTATTGCTGAAACTCTTGAGCATTGGTACCGAATCTTGGTGAGTGCAGGGTGCGTCAAAATTTTGGAGTGAGCTTGATCAGTTTCATCCAAAGCCGGATACATAACGGGTAATGGTGTAATATGGTCCCATATTGATGGGTTTTGGTGGCATCATATGCCACCAAATGGCAACATTGGTCCATACTATAATGGTACCTCTTGTGTATTTTTTTTATTGCATGTTTAATTTGGGGTGTTAACTTGAAAAGCTGCTTCCCTCAAAGTGCAGCTAACAATGTGCACTAATTGGAATTTGCATGCTTGGATTTTGTTTACCTAGCTTGAATATATTGTTATTAACACCACAGGCACTGGTGAGGGTCAATGGATTTAGCTGATGCTGTGGCTTCCTGTACTTACAACATGGATTTACTGCATGTGCCTCATAATTAGCAACATTTGCAGATGACATCAACCTGCTTTTATCTTAAATGAAATTAAATATTGATAAAAGAAAATATGCTGCGCTGTTTTGCCTTTTTCCACATAATTTATATAACCTGCCGCATGTTTTGGTACTTTATGATGCAGGATCCTGGTAGTTGTGACAACGTCAAGCTCTGCAGAGTGGTTGGGAGCTGGTATTATGACAAAAGTGAAATATTGTTTTCATATTTTACTATTCACTGTGAAATATGGGTTGCATTTTTTGCAATACAAGCACCAGTATAGCGAAGTGTAGGTCTGTATTTCTATAGTAAAGTCATTTTTTTCTCCTTAACTTTGTTCCCTTTTCACCATTCAACTAAAGCAATTCCGAAAATGGTTCATCTGCTTTATGTTCTTCATGGTAAATTTTGTGCAGTTCAGTCAAGTAGGTGACAAGACAAACACAGTGTGGGGGTCTAAAAAGTATATTAGTTCCTATAAGATTATTTCTTACCTGATACAAAAAAAAGGTGTAATTGAAGTAAAATAGTTTTGACACAAATATAGTACTTTACTCAAGGTTTGGTGTAAATATCTTCAGTAGTTTGTGAGAAAATATATTTAAAAGAGTGGATTGGGTTGGACATTAAGAGGTACATTTTAGAGATATATGGACTTTTAAGGCTGCTCTGTAGATTTACAAATCAATTTATGAATCATGTATCCAGTTTAAACACACACCATTCAATGCGGGAGGTTTTTCTCCTGTCCAGCAATGCGAATTTAGATTTGTGGATATGCCTCATTATGATTGGCTAGCCAACAGAGAATCACTTCTGTAGCAGCTGCAATTCCCTAAAATGGTGCATAGAGTATGTAAGTTATGATTTGTATTTAATTATTTATTTATGCATTCATAGTATTTACAAACACAACATAACATAACTTGCACAGGTAACAGACAATAAAAGGGAGAGTGTGAAACCATATTGTAAGAAAGCACACTGACAACTTGTGAAAGGTTATGGCTACACACTTGTGAGTAAGTTACAGTGCAATATGAGGGCACATGGGAAGGTTGTGAGGGTCATGATATCTAGGCCATATCAGGGCATCAACACAAGTAATAAACCAGGACTGGTTGCAAACACAAGCAATCAAAAGGTCAAGGGGGACACATCATAATCCAGTACCAGAAGATTAATCATACTTTTGCAACTTGGTTGCTATGGGCCAGAGTCAATACCTAACTCTTGCTTCAGTCAAGAAGAAAGTTCAGTTAATATACAGACATATTTATAAGAAATCAGGTAGACGACAGAGCATCAAACTGACGTGGATAGAAGATGCATCTGGGTAGAATCTTATGAGGAGGAGGTCTTTGATTTGTTTTTTGAAGGCTGGAAATGAAGGTAACGTCTGAATGCCCATAAAAATCTTTGCATCTGTACAAGTGGAGACGTGCATATGATTGTTTTGCACGGATGCATATAATTCATATTTTTCCTGATGGCTAAGACTTTAAGTAGTAGGGAGTCAGTCAATGCTACGAAGTTGCTGGGAACCATTACAGAGTTTCAGTTTCCTAACAAGATTGTGCTATTGATTAGATTAGATGATTTTGTGAACTGAACAGTTACTTTAAGTATAGATTGTCCTTTAATAGGCAACCAGTTAAGAGAAGACAAGATATGAGTGACCTGGTCAAGCATGTAAGACCCTGAGGCCGGGCTTGCAGCATCAGCATGTAGTGATGCCTTCATCGGAGCTACATGTGTAGTGGGGATTCCAGCTATGATGGCATTCATATACTCCAGCCTAGATAGGACCAAGGCTTGAATCATTACTCAAGTCATGGGCTAGTATGAAGAGTTTTGTCCCCCTCATATGTTTAAGCTGAAATTTTACATTTTATGTGGCAATGCTGACATAGCTAAGGAAATTTATTCTTTTTTAAGGGTGAATCCAAGAGCTTTATTGGAGCAGCCTAGGATGTTGCAACAATACAGTCAATATTGGACTGATTTGAATAATAACTTCTGTGAGAGGAGAAGGTACTCTGTCTTATGAGGGTTAAACTTGAGATGGTGCAAGATTATCCAGGATTGAATTGTGTCAAGAGTAGGGACCAGTCAGGAGATGTCAGCAGGTTGGAGACCTTCAAGTATAGCAGAATGTCATGTGGAAATTGGGGAAAGGAAATATCCAAGACATTTATGAGGTCGCCCAATCATTCCAGATAGAGATTGCACAGGGCTGGTGATAAAACAGAACCTTACCAGAAAGTTTGGGGGACTGATGAAAGGTTAGAAAAAGCACATTCAACTTTGATCAATTTTGAGCTGTTCTCTAGATTGGAAAAAACACAATGGTCTTTCAAAGTGAGCACCCACGTGACATGGTTGAACATAGCAAAAGTCGCTGGGAGGTCAAAAAAGACGAGTAGACAAGAGTCTCTATTGTACATAATTCTGAGAGCATCATTTGTAATTTGCAAGATTGTACTCTTTGTACTTTGACCATTTCTGAAGCTACATTGGACCTCATCTACCAAATTGCTGACTTTTAAAATTTTCTGTTGTTGGATGCTCACATAACTCTACACAATGTTTGCTAGAAATGTCAGTCCAAAGATCAGACAATAGTTGAGTTGTTGGGTTCAGGGAAGTGGACTTTGTTAGTTCCATTGTAGCAAAGGGTATCCCACATTTCTTTTTCTAAGATGGCCGGTAGAGATTCTAGGAAGTGCTTTGAAGGGTTAATCTTGGAGATGGTGTTATTTAATTTAGTCCGTAGAATGATCCTGTAACAGAATCAGGTGTTATTGTGCGAGGCAATGGCTTTTTGCAGCTTCAATTTTTTTGACTATTAGGTACTTGTGTAATGACTCTGTAAAGCACAGGACCCTGCTGTGCAGGCCTCAGTGCATGCATTCTAACCTTGAAGGTAAATGCCTCATTGGTTTGCCCACAACTGGTATGTTAACTTACATATACATCCCTAGTATATGGTACCAGCGGTACCCAGAACCTAAAAGATTAGTGCCCCTCATGGACTGCCACACTAATTGTGCCACAATGATAGTGACACAACTAAGTATAACACCCAGTGCCCCAGTTCCAGCAGGCAGAGCGGATTTTAAACTCCTAACTCAACTTTGCCATTTAAATCAATGGCAAAGTGTAGACCTTCTTTTTCAATATTTATAAATCACCCCTAAGGCAGGTTTACTGAGCCATTCATTATATTAAGAGGAATAACGTGTTTTATTAACTTTGCAGTAAAGACCCCTCATTTTTGCATCCTGGCTGAAGAGGGGTGAAACCCCGAAACTGGTCCTAGGATGCTTTTTTCCAGTTTCCAGCGGAGAATAAACAATTATTCATAGTTTGAATGTACACATGGCGTTTATTGATTTCTCAACGGCCTTTGATAAGATAGATCAACTTTTATTATGGAGAAAATTGCAGAAAATGGCCTTGCCCTCTCCACTGCTATCTCTAATTATGGCACTACATTCACAGATCTGGTCCAAGATATTAATGGGTAGAAATCAAGGATTATCAAATGCTATCCCTACTGAAAATGGCCTGAAAGAAGGTTGCTTGTTAGTTCCGTTGCTGTTTTCTTTATATATAGCGGATCTACCCAATTGTTTTGTTCAAGCTGAGGGAGATGCTCCAAAGATAAGTAACCAGCCTTTTACATGTCTCCTATATGCGGATGATATAGTAGTAATGGATCTAACTCATATTGGGTTGAATAGAAAGTTGATATCCTTGCAAAACTATACAGTCGATCATTTCTTGAAAATAAATGTTGCCAAAAGTAAAATTTTAGTTATGAAATGTAAAAAAAATAGAAAATCATGTAATTTGAATTGGCATATTAGTTCTGAAAAGCTGGAGGTCGTAGATTCATATCTTTATTTACTGAAACTAATGGTGGGTAGTACAAAGAATAGACTCCATATTGAACATAGCTCCTGTAAAGCTTTATCTCATGCCAATGGTTTGCGTATATTTTATAGTGGTGTGGGTAGAAGGCACTTTCTACATGTATTAAAGGTTTTTGAAGTAAAATTTCCACCAACACTGCTCTATGCCATTGAGTCCATCCCTGTCAAGGATTGGAATTTTTTGGATAGAATCGAAGGTGAGATATTATGAAATCTGTGTAACTTTAATACGTCAGTCCCACTGCTGCTATTAGGCTGGAATTTGGCTTAATAAGTTCTTATCTTCAAGGTCTAGCTAGGGTTTTATGCTGGGGATACCAGTTGAAAAATAGCAAGCAAGACTTATTAAGAAGTTTTATGTGTCAAGAAATGTTCGGGTTCAGGCAAGTAATTACTCCTTCTATCATAATGTTTTATGTGCCTTAAAAAACTTTTCTGTACAAGAAGATTAAGTGACTACTCTCCTTCCATCAGAATTTAAATCTTTCTTAAAAACCTCTAGTGGTAAGACTAGTTTTGATAGAGATATTGGATTCTGTATTTCCCAAAAAAGACTAGAGCTAGTAGCCATGACAAATACACCAAAAACTTTACAAAAATATGTACATTGGAATTTACAACATGGTGCCTGACATTTTCTTACACTTTGTCACATGAACCTTCTACCATTAAACAATCTAACAGCAAACTGGTCCCTAAACTTGTGAAATGAAAAAATCTGCAACCTTTGCAATCTAAGTACCCAGACCTTGGATTACGTCTTATTTGCATGTCCAGCATTGGCCCCGAACCGCCGTTATTGGCTTCGGCCAATATTCTTACTAAATAGTGTTAAAAATGTAGCTTCAGCCCACGATTTTTTTCTTGGTCCAAAAAATGAAGCAGAGTGTATAAAACATTTTAATTATTTTAAAGAGTTTATGTAAATATTTTAATTGATCTTTTTTGCTGCTGTTTGCACAAGAGGGAGATGCTACGTTCATTTCCCACTTTTGTTTTGCTGTCAAGATAAAAACTGAGGAAAGTGGTTTATTCTATGGTGTGGTGTATTATATAGTGTGGATTTGTTCCTCTTCCTGAGAGTCATTCTAGCATCTTCCCAGGAGGGCAGAAGGCTGCAGTTTGAACCCAGCCATATGCAAATCAGTCGTGACCATGTGCCCAATGGGAAATGTCCAGCATGAACTGCCAGGCCAGGTCCTCCCTGAACTGGAAAATCAATTAAAATATTTATTAAGATTTGGAACTCATATGAGGTCTACTTAAAAGTGCATATGAATTGTTACTAAAGAAATTAAACATAAAAAAAAACTAATTCCACGTTTGGAGTTGACAATAAACAGTATACAGTGGCAAGGCATGTCCTAAGAAATACAAAAATGTTCGAGAAGCAATACGTAGCAGCTAGTTCAAGTACTTGATAAAATTCAGAATTCATCCTCAGCAAAATGTTCAGATTTACCAGCAAGAAAATGGATTATACAACATGGCCTAATACGTGCAAACAACAATTCAATAGCAGCAGTACATGTGCAAAACGCAATCCAGAATCACACTTTGGCTGAGTTTTTATCTTCAAAATAAAGAGAGAGGGGTCCTGCTCACCAAAGGGACAGGACGCCAGGAAAAGACACTTCTGTCAGTAAAAAAAATCCCTTTGGGTACCTTCTGTTCAAAACAAACTGATACTACTCAATAATCATGCATATAAGGCTCTTACACTCATTCTCAACCGCATCAAAACTAAACAAGTTATATAAAAAGGAGATTTTTATTTTAGTATATAATTCTCTTAAAATACACAATATATAAAAATAAAATTTTAAAAACACCACATCATTGATGTACATTCAATGTTCACAAATCAAATAATTAAAAACACATAGGGTCCCAAGAGCTAAAACAGTTATTGGAGACCGAGGCTGGTCTTTGTTCGGGCCTTTTCTTCCCATGTGGGAGGGGGCTTAGTGAGAAGACACCTAATTTGAATATTGAAGGAATGGGCCTTCAGTAGAATTTTGCTGAATCGCAGGGAAGCAATGGGGGTTTATATTTTATTATGATAAGAATGATGGGGTATATTACCAAGCAATAGCGATAATTATCGCTATTGCTTGGTTAGCGTGAAAAATTTACAGCTGAGCTGCGGCGATTTTTACCGCATATACACCTTGGTATTACCAAGGTTTATCGCAAATGCGATAAAAATCGCCGCAATGCATGAATATCGCTGAAAAGTCAGCGATATTCATGCATTACCGAGCTAATGCTCTTAGCCATGTTATCCACCTCCCATTGGATAACATGGCTAAGAACTGCTCAGGGCAGGTGTTACCTTTTGGAGATATTCGCGCTTAGCGCGAATATCTCCAAAAGTTGGTAATAGGAGATAGCGATGTTAGCGACTGTTTCCAGTCGCTAACATCTTGGCACGCCCACTTTGCATGTCATTAGTGATAAATATCACTGACATGCAAAGTGGGGCCCAAGATGGTCGCTATCTCCTACTAGCTGTCGCTAACTGGTGTTAGCGACAGGTAGGTAATAGGGAGATAATTTTATCTCTGCTTTCTTGGCTTTTAAAGCCAAAAAAGCGGAGATAAACCCCCTTGATAATATGCCCCGATATTCGCTAACCTCCCGTGTTTATTTTTGTCTCTATGTAGCTGGGCATGAGCACATTATCGATGCCTACCTTGTATTATGTTAATACTTAATGAATGGGCATCTAATATATCCTTGCTGAATTATAGGGCAGTGATGGGGGCTTTTATACAAGTATTATAAGGACTTTAATTGTCAATCTCACGTTTCCTTTTACGTTGTTGGGCACTTGTAAACTCTTGTAGCCGTTGGGAGACGAGAATGGTGTCTGCTCAACAACCAATATGGCTTTGGCCTTTGTTTCTCCATTCTTCTATACCTGGAGGAGATTTGAGGGATTTTTATCCGGATGATGAGATATCGCTTAGACAAGCGCTCTTTCGAATTGTTGGGGCATTGATAACATGGGAAGGGGAGTGCCTCTCATCTTTGCACCACTAACTGGTGCGTATTCAGCAATATACCGATATGTCGCTGAATCTATATAGTGGATCGAGGAACATTAGAGTCCCAGTGGTTTACTGTGGTGTCGGGCTCTTTTCACTTGATGGATTGAAAGAATTTGATAACTAGGACATATATAAGACTATAAAATTCCTGAAAAAGTTTTTTCTTATTTAGGATGTGCTGATTTACTGCAGAGGCAGTATCTGATTTCAATTACAAATCCCTCCCAATTGAAGGATTCGTCACCTCACAGCTCCATTGGTGGTGTGTGTAAGTGCCTATTTGAGGTAGATGATTAGTGTATATAGAAGTGAGATGGGAATTGGTTGGAGGGGTGCATATTCCTGACTCCACTTTTAAGCAACACATAAGGAAGGAGAATCAGGTATTTATGTGGGTCACATAGCTAATGGTTATTAGAATGGGTTACTGTATGACATCCTTTTATGAGGTAAATGTCTTATAATTAAATAGCAGGCATCGATTCTTTTTTTACGCACTGTAAGGAGGACATATAATTCACATCCCCAATGTTTGGGATGTTGTAATCTGGAAGATAATAACAATCGTACCAGAGGAAGAAGACAGTACTCCCATCTTTTGTAACGGGTGGGTTCGTGTGTGAGTATTATATGTGAGTGGGTATATGACATGAGAATACGGGTGGCCTTACCTAGTGGTTCTGGTTACAAGTGGTTGTTTGTGTGAAACTAAAAGCATAATATAAATATGTTTGTTGTATTTATGCATATTTTAATTATTGTTGTTCACTATTGTTTGGACTAAGTAAAATAAACATGAATTATGTTGGATATAGCCATGAATATAATTGTCAATCTATTGTAAAGTGAATTGATTATACATTATGAAAATAATTGACTAATTGTAATATGTATAAACCATTGTTTTTAGGATTTTGTGGGAGACACTGATTTGTGACATTTAAGCCTGAAGAAGGTGGTGAATTATTTTGGGCTACCGAAACGCGTCTCTTTGCTTTGTGTTTATTGCGCACTCAAGCATCTCCAGGGCTCCTTAAGAAGGAAGATAAATAACTCAGACAGCGCCCTTGTGCTTAGATCATTGTAAGACTTGGTGTGCCAATTTGTATGTCTCCAATAACTGTTTTATTTCTTGGGACACAATGTGTTTTTAAATTTTTGATTTGTGAATATTGAATGTACATCAATGATGTGGTGTTTTCAAAATTTAATGTTTACATTTTGTGTATTTTAAGGGAATTATGTAAAACAAAATAAAAATCTTCTGTACCAGTTTGTATGGAATAGAAGGTACCCAAAGGGGATTTTTCTACTGACAGAAGTGTCTTTTCCTAGCGTCCTGTCCCTTTGGTGAGTGGGACCCCTCTCTCTTTATTTTGAAGATACAAAACTCAGCCAAAGTGTGATTCTGGATTGCGTTTTGCAATGTACTGCTGCTATTGAATTGTTGTTTGCACATATTAGGCCATGCTTTATAATTATATTCCCTTTTCTTGCTGTTAAAGCTGAACATTTTGCTGCGGATGAATTCTGGATTTTATCAAGTACTTGAACTAGCTGCTACCTATTGCTTCTCATACATTTTTGTATTTCTTAGGACATGCCTTACCACTTTAATCTGTTTGTTGTTAACTCCAAAGTTGGAAAGAGTTTGGTTATGTTTCATTTCTTTTTGTAACAATTCATATGCACTTTTAAGTGGACCTCATATGAGTTCCAAATCTTAATAAATATTTGAATTCAATTTCCAGTTCGGGGAGGACCTGGCCTGGCAGTTCGGGCTGGACATTTCCCATTGGGCACAGGGTCAAGACTGATTTGCAAATGGCTGAGTTCAAACTAGAATGGCATGGCGAGCAGAAAATCGATGGATTTATGCCCAGATCTCTGTACTGGGGTGAATGTAAGACATTGTTTTGCATTCTGTCCATCAATTATTGTTTTTGAACTTAATAAAGTTGACACTTTGTTGTCCAAAGTTCCCAGTAGCCATTTACCATTACAAACAAGCTGCTGTTCTCGAGAGAGCCTTCTGCCCTCCTGGGAAGATGTTAGAAGGACTCTCAGGAAGAGGAACAATACCACACTATATAATAAACCACACCATAGAATAAACCACTTTCCTCAGAATTGTGGAATTCCTAGAGAAAGTAGCTCTAATCTTGATAGTTTGATTGAGCAGAGAATGTTTGATACTTTTGATCTTGAAACCATAGAAAGTGCAAATTCCTGACATTTCTTTTCCAATTCCAAAATGTCTAGAGAGTCCCTAGTCTTTTATGCTGTTTTGACTAATTAAAAGAGTTGTTTTGTCTTTGTAGAGTTCAAATGGAATTCTAATAGACTGGCATTTTGGATCAAAGTCATGCTTTTTTAGGATAGTCGAGTGCTACAATGAGACTTTGGATTATTCACAGAGGGGTTTTGTCATTTGAACAATCCAAGGAGTTGTCTATCTTCATTGAGATCTATGGCATGCCATAGATGGATGATTTTCCTCTTAACCATTTTTTGGCTGAAAGTTGCAATGCCATCCATGATCACGGTGAAAGTGTATCTGAAGTGGTTAGTAGCTATGTTTATATTATGTTGCTCCATGGAGCATAGGAGTCTGCCAGTTAGACATGTCTCCAGTACATCATGGTTGATATTTGTGGAGTCTGTAGTGACTGTTTTAGGCCGTTTAGGCTGTTAAAAGCTTGCTGACTTGGAGAAGGTGAGCTCAAGGGGGATGTGGTTATAATTATACAAATCTATCGTGATTGGATCCGTAGGGTGTATAAGTTCTGCTCCAGCGATATTCCGATCTAAGTCCAGATGGCTCTTTTGATATGCATCGGTTTCAGAGAGAGTTGGATCAGGTATTTTCTGAGGCCGAATGAGGAGTCAGTTTGATAGTGCTTAACTTTGGGATCTCTCAAGAGCACTTTGAAATCACTGAATAAGTTGTGGTGGTTGCACAGAATACGTTGGCATTTGAAGAAGTCCATACATGGCTGCTGTGAGAGTTATGAATTGTTCTCCTAACCATATGTTATGACTTTCAGTGCTAATTAAGTTTGTATTTGTAATCATAGCCGTGAAGGTTGGTGAAACCATCTTTGCACTCCAAAATCACATTTCGAATAATAGTACTTTTATATCTCAAATTTACTAATACCACCAATCTCAAATATTGTAGTGACCTGGGACTAGGTAACCATTAGAAATGGTTATCCAAAACAGGGACAGGATTGGGATGTGCTCTGAAGCATTAAAAGAGTCTTCCACACATGAACCAAGTTTAACAGCCCATGCAGATCAACGACTTGCATGGTGATATCGGGTTGATGAATTCATATTTGGAATCACCATTCAGTACCACTCCACCATTGATATGCTATTAGGCGTCAATGACCATGTTATAAAGAGTAACATCAGAGATGAGACATTAACCCATGTGTCTCCCATGCTTCCCTCATTATCGCGCTATCTACTGGCCGTGAATTTCTACCTGCTATTGGCAAGTGTATCTATGCCCAGGTTTTAGCACAGTAACCCAATAATCTCTGGTGCACTGAAAGCTATAATATTCTAATTCCTTTTTAGCTGGAAGCAGGAGTTTACACTCAGAACAGAAGGAATATTTCACTAATGATCAGACCCTAAATTGAAGATATAATCTGACTCCCTGTTGCCATGTGCATTAGCGCGAGTGGCAGACTGCAGTTTTCATCTGTTTGTGCGCACTGTATGAAGTTGTTCGTAACTGAGAATATTGAAAAACATGTCCCAGTATTCTTTCAAATTCTCAGTTAGGAAGAACTTAAAAAATGGGCACTCATTTATGAAGAAAGTGAAATCTCCCAAGAGGGCATTTGAACAAACTGATGAGGTGAGAAGCACAGAAATGCCTTTGCATCTGTGCAAGTGGAGGTGTGCATGCAATTCGTTTGCACCAATGCACATAATTAATAGTTTAGCCAATTGGGCCATATCACAAACAGTGTGTACAGTGCAGAATCTAAAGCACAAACATTTGGCTAGGAAATTCTCTGAGTTAATGCATAATCTGTCAATGGCGGAGCTAGGATTCTCAGAAGTGTTGTTACCTCTCTCTAACTGAGCTCTGCCACCTCGAGCTCGTGCAAGCTAAGACTACTTGGCAGTCTGGGGGAATGGTAACCACTCTGCTAGACTGCATGGGGAACATTTACAATACTCTGAGGCATTTTCCTCTTTCTATGTGTGCAGTTCTGCAGCACACATAGAAAGATTGTTATGCCTCATCTGGAGAGCCGTAGCAGTTTTGGCGCATTCCCAGGTCTACCACTTAGGGTATGTCTGGGAAGGCATCAACATCCATGGATTTTGCGTGAGAACATCTACGCGCCACCTATGGAATGCCTCCCTGGGGCAGTACGCTGGATTTATCAGGCCACTCAGGCCCATGCAAGGTGCCTTGTGTGGCTTGATATTCTCATCTTAAGGGTTGCGATGCTTTTGCACCCCATTACTGGTGCGAAAGTGAACCAACCCTTGGATGAATATGACGATGAGTTTGCTAGTGTCCTCGCATCTGGGATTATTAGGTGCATGAAGGACAGGCGCAGTTTTACTGGGTGCAAATCTACATCTATTAAAACTATGAGACCCAGAGGACTGAGGTGATTTAATTATGGAATGCGAGTTGATTCCTGCAGTGGTACAAATAAAGGTCAGGAAAGGGCAATTCGGTGCCTGTTGTTCTTATCTGAAGTTAGTAAGGTATATTTCGGCTGTTGTTGATATGTGAAAATATATTTTCCACAAACAATATACATATTAACTCAAACAATTATTCGAAAGACATTACCAATGTCTGTTTAAAAATGTAATGCTCCTGGGCTGATACTCAAGCAGACTATTGTCATATATAATATACATTGATCAATAATTCTCTTACTAAAGCTTTTAAAGTAGTAGACACAAACTGGAATATGATGACGGGAAGTTATTCATCTGACGCCACGTATAGGTATCCTTTCTTGTTTGTAAACTTATAAAAGATCTATGTTGTGGCTTCAGTTGCATTTGTTTTTCCTGCTGCTCTGACATTACGTCTTCTGTTCACAAGAAAGAACACATCGTCTATTTTATCTGTTGCCAAGGTGATGTTCAGGGCAGCGACCTCAGATTTTTTCACGAAGCCAGAGAGGAAGAACGCATACAGTTATTCTGTAGCTATGTGACATTTTCTGTTATTGTGGAATGTAATTTTGAAATTGTATAGCGCTCTAATTGCCTGAGTCACAAAGTGCTCAATGCAGTTTCTTATATTTTGTATTAACGCCATAGAAAACGAAATAGTAGTATAAAATGCCTATCATCAGTTTAAAAACAAATTACACATGCAAATTTGGGGCCTGAATATGGGTGGGGGGTTTTATGAAGGGAAACACGTTACCTCATGCATTGCACAGTCTTTCCTTAGTTTATTCAGAGATAACTGTTTACTTTGTTGCTGTCTAGTGAGATGGCTTTTCGTTGCTCGACTGCATTATCTTGAAATTTAACTCAACCTTAATTTCATTAAATGAGTTGACCAGCATTTTGAATTCATCTTTCTGTTTGCTGAAATACTTTTCATCCAGCTTTTATATAAACACGTAACCCCAAAGTTCTTTTTTCAGGTCAGAATTTGTTTATTTAGTTAAATATACAGTTAGCATTTTCTCTGTCTCTTTCAACTCATTGAAAAAATGGTGGCATCTAAGCTTCTAAATGAGGAAGTATTGACTTTTACATCGAGAGACTATGTTATACGTTTGAACTTTTTGGTATGAATCACAGAAATATTCAGTGTACACAATATTAAACGTTACTAGGGATCTAGGGTATCAGAGAGTTTTATTGTTGACCTGTAATGGAGGGCAAAGTCCACTCATATTTGTTTTGAATCAGTGCTGGTTGGACTATTAATAAAGTAATTGACAGTCACAACTTCGCACTTTTTATATTTTACACCTTATTGAACTCACTTAGCACAATTTGGCTTCTTTTTTTCACCTCTTCAACACACACAAGAACCAGCTCCGCTGTAAACAGGCGTTGTAGCACACTGGAAAGACATTAGGTCTTTCCAGTGGGAACCCAGTGATGAAGCATGTCACCACTAGGTTGGTGAGTGAGGGTTCTTAAACAACTTCCTATTTGTGTTGTGTTTTCCTATCTCTCTTTCCCTTCCACTTAACCCTCACATATTTGTTTGAGGTTGTGTTTTGTCCTTTCACTCTTCTGTTGTTTAACATTAATCTAGTAGGGATAAGAGAGTGATTAGTTATACCCTTACTCTCCTGTTGATAGTTTGTTATTCAGGCGGCGCACAGCTGCAAGAGTTTACGACAACATCAAGCTTTTGCACTCTTCTGAAAGAATCTTTTCTTTCATATTACGGGGACAATGGAAGATATAGGTCTTTCTTTTTCAAAGGAGGAGGTTGATGCCCTCTTAGGGGACAATTCCCTTTTTTCAGATACACTACTAGCACAAACTATTTCCCAAACTGAAGATTGGGATAAGCTAGGAGAGCTTAAAAGAAGCCGCATTAGGGCCATACTGCACGGCACAATGATCAAAGAGTACCTCAACAATAACGCAGCACCAAAAGGGCTACTTGTGACTTGTGTTCTGTAATTTACAGTGCGACTTATGCATCACAAACCAGTGAATCATAATGTGAAAGGTATTTTTTACATAGATTTAAATGTTGTTTTTCTATAATTCAGTTCAACGGGCTCAGAACCGTAAATCCATAAATCCATAAAACTGAAATTCCTTCCCCAGCCTATGTGTGGGCCCATGAAAGAATTTGGAAAACCAGACGTCAATGATGTTATCCGTTTATACCTATGTTCTACATAGGTCAGCTTACCCATGCTGTGCATGCTTTCAATACTTTCTAGGTCATTGGTGTGCAAACATGTTTAGAGATCTGCTTACCCCATGACAAATTCAAAATTTTTAGGTCTGGCAATACAGCGTACATGTCGCCAGACATTAGGTTATTAACCTAAAAATGGGGTTTAAGAAGTATTTTTTGGACAGGGGCTTTGGCTCCGCCCATATGTTGGTATACAGGAGTACATGTTTTGATTAAGCAGAAGTTGTATGCTGCCAAGAGAAAAGTGCTTGCTCCAGCTGTGATCATTTTATTTATTTATCCAATTGACCAAGCCAACAGCAATAAGGCTGCATTAGCTTGGACTCTCGTGCACACACACAACATTGCAAAAAACTCAGATGACTAGATTATGTACTGTGTTTTTTCTCTGGTAGTAGCACAGGTGGGAGGCAGGCAGTCAATAACTTAAGAGTAAGAAGTGGAGTTTTATGTTTGAGATCCTAGGGCTACACTGGTCTATATGGAGTTTCAGATCCTGCTTGACTGTGCAACTGATGTTTCACCTTATTTGAATAACAAAATGTGCTTTCTGAGTCCTACAGTGTGAGGGACCTAGGCTCCACCCACATGTTGCTTTATTTTAGTATGCATTTTGATACAGTGCTTTCACTAAAAAAGAGCTTGTATTGCACTGTTCAGCTTGTGGCAAAGTTTATACCCGATACAGCTGGATTGAGATTGTTATGGTGGCAAACCAATGATCATGGCTGTAGGCCTGATCTGTTTATTATCAAATGGTTTGGTAATTGCAATGGGCCTGATGTATTTATTTTAAAAAGCTTATGTTAAAGTTAATAAGATTTTAAGTTTGGATTATTATTACTGTATAGTAAAGCCTATAGATAGGTATTTTATTACATTGAATCTCATAGATTACTTTAGAAGGCCATGGTTTTGTGTTGGCTATCCAAAATGTCACATACCTGTGAAAATCCTTCATAGGCATCTTAGGAGGTGTAGAATTTTGCTTATCCAGCTGTTATTTTTATTTACCTTCCTGATTGTATGTCCATGCGTCTGATGGTTGCATTGTGGAAACACTTATGCTCAAAACTGTAGCTCTAAGATTGTTATGGTGACATGTATATATATCTGTTTGGTGCACAGGAAATGTTCTGTGTAATTCCAAATGTCTGGTCTGCTTATTATGAAACATTATAAAGGAGGCAAATGATTCAGCTTAATAATTATGAAAAGCATATGTTAAAGCAATTAAGCCTTATAATATGTGTGGTATGACACTGTTTCAGGTTACAGAAATATATTTTGTTATATGTACTCTCACAGATTACAGTAGTAGGCAAGGTGTTTGGCATTGGTCATACACAGTAAAAGACCTGAGGGTTTCCATCACTGTGATAATTGTTGTTACACCCTGTTGAGAGGGGTTGTATGTTGTTTTGCAAGATTTATTTTTCTAAATATGCGTAATTTTATAATTGAATGTATGATGGTTGCAAGTTTATGTGCACTTGAATAGTCTGGTGTTTGTCAAACTGTAAAAGCAATGATAAAAGATAAAGGATTCATAGGTTTGTTGGGAAAAATCATGCCAGGTTTGATCTGTTTAGTATGAAATGCTATGACAGTTCCAGTTGGCCTGACCTACTTATTGTGAATACACAAAATGATGGAAGGAATTTTTGAATTAATCTCAGAAACTGGCGCTCATCCTGGGACACATACCAGACCATCATTTTTCTCGCATTGTGCCATTTTAGACTAAGATCCACCTCATGCAATTCAGTCTAGTTCCTGCTCCAGTAGGTACAGTCAATCCCATCCGGTCAGATCAGGTTACCTCCAGATGGAATAGCAGAAACTCCTAGACTATATTCAACATACTTAGATCTCTTCATTAAGGTATAGCTTGAGTCCTATGGTGCAGTAAGCACAGGACCCATAGTTTACCATACCCAGAACCAGAACACTCAGGGTGTCTATTGAAAAAACAGCAAGGTGATAGAAGAAATGCTTGAAATGTTCTCAGCCAGTGGCAATCGCTCTGTGCTGCATATTATACTATTGTATTTCACCCACTTTGCCATTCTAGACAGAGACCCACCTTATGCAAATCAGTTGTGGTGCTGCTCTAACAGGAACAGTCCAGCTTGAACTGCCAGACAAGGATGCCTCCAGATGGGAATTCAAGCAATCCCAGACTTGTCTCACCAGTGAAGTATAGGTTCAGTTCTCTGGCACAGTGAGCATTGGTATGCCTGATTTCATTTTGCCAATGTAACCAAGATGCACCAAGCTAAAGAGCCCTTAATTGGGTTACAATTGGTCTTGGGTTGCTTATATTCCAGTTCAGAGACCACCTTGCTTGGCAGTTCAGGCAGGACTGTTCCAATCGGAGAACGATAAAGAATGATTTTTATACAACTGATTCTAATCTGAGGTGGCATTGTGGGAAAAAAAACACTGGACTGGGATGCAGTCCCTAATAATTACCATTGGCTGGGATTATTTCAAGCACCCTAACTTTCACTTTTCAGTTTAATTCACATATTATTGTGAAAAACATGCATTAAAAACAATAGACACTTAAAGATGCATTGTTATTAAACTGTGGTAAAGCCTGTTGGCAAGTATTTTGCAACATGGAATTTCAAACATTACCATAGTAGGAAAGGTTTGTGGAATTTGCGATCCACACAAACAAACTAAGGAAATAGAAGATATTTACTACAATAATCATTCTTAGTCTTTTTTTTTGTTATCCTCATTTGCCATGCCCTCCTCTTGATTAGCAGCCAACTGCCATGCCTGTCTTGGATCGAGGTGCGTGGTTTTTACTGTTGCCCACCTGGTGACACGATTTCTGAGAATCGGCAGGAGATGACCTAAAGAGGTATGGGGGGTGAACAGAATCATGCCTGTCCTGACTCCAACTTGGTATTAATACCTGTAGAACCAGCCTTAAACAAAGGGGGGGGGGGGGGCTAGTTCTTGGAGTTTTGTGGCATAATCATTAGACCGGGGGGAAAAAAAAACCCTGGCTACTATTCCCATTGAACCAAAATGTCCCAAAAAGCCACGTTACGTGTACTGCAAGCTCTCATCATATCTGTCTTAGATGTTTCATACATAGATGACAACCAGTTTGCGTGTGTTGGTGCCGTATTTTCTATCCAGACTTTACACATCTGCCTTCTAGCCAGCAAGATTGCATAGAACAAGAATGACCTTGCATGACCAGTTATATTGTTATCCCATCCAAAGATGATAAGAGGTAGTGTGATAGATACAGAGATGTTGAGTATAGAGTCAAGGGTTTTGTTACTTGGTATCTCATAGATTACCTTAGTGAGCAAGATGTTTGCTTTGCTAATTGCTATAATCTCCCTACAATCGTATATAATGCCACCCTCCTGGAAACACAAAATAGTAAAGTCCACTTATAAAAAGTCTAGCCTTGACCCTCAACAAATTTAAAATCATAGACCAAGATCCTGCTTCCCATAATGGAAAAAGTTCTGGAAAAACATATGAATCCTCATCTGTTTACTTTTCAGGAACATAATGGATTGCTCAATCATACACATGTGGTCTTTCAATCAGGTTATAGCACAGAAATTGTACTTTTAACTGTGGTCAAAGAATTAAAATAAATATGGACCATGGAGGCATTGCTCCAATATGATTGATTGATTAGCTTTATTCGATTTCAATATAAAAATCATAAAAGCAACAACAGTACATAAATATACACCAATACATTTCATTTAATAAAATAACGTCTGTTAAAATGGGATTACATCAATAAAATAAAACAGCTAATCATTGAAGTGCAAGTACATAGATCAAAGTGATTAAACATGGGGCTGATGTGATCACTCGGTACAAGACCACTTCTGCCCATCAGTTGGTTGCTCTAAACTTATTGACATTGCGACGGGACATATAATGATCTAGGGTAGAACTCCCTTAGGCTCCGGATAGATATAGGACCATCTCCTATTTGTGGCTGCCAAGATTGGAGGTATGGGATGACATATTTATTCCTGAATTTTACAAGTACCAAATCACCCGCAATATCTTTTGAAAGAGGTCCTAGCCAGCCCACCCTTCTAACACTTAGTATGGTACCATCGATGTTGGGTGGCAGAGGTCTATTTTTAGTTAGCCAGAACACAACCTTGTTTCTTAGATCCTGATGTCTTTCATGTTTCCCCTTTATAAGATCTGGTACTCCCTATAGGACGCACACAATAGAAGCGGACTCTGGTGGCAAATGTAGATGGTTGGTTTTATATGACATATTGTCATGATTAACCGCTGTTCCCTTATGTAATGTTGTTTCTTTGTTCGGCCCTACTCTAAGGTAAGAACTCCGTAAAGTTGTGGCATCTTTCGAAAGCTTTAAGGTTTTCATATGTGGGGTTACTAATTGATTATGGGTGGTCTTACTTTGTGTGGTTGTTTTAGGCATTTCTGTGGATGCTGGACGCTGTGGTTGAGAGGGTCCTGCCATAGTTTTATAAGTAATGAATTGGCGTTAATTGCTTCATCGACAACCATGAGCCTATCCCCTAAGCTAGTCATTTTTTCAATCTGCGGGGATAATATTGACTTCATCATGTTTTTGATCAAGGCCAATAAAGAAGCCTGAATAGGTGCTTACAAAGTGGCAGTGCTGGGAGTGTTGGGCAGTGGCGGTTTTGGATTTAGTTTTTGTTGCTTGGCCTGACTCCCCATTTGTTTGACCCCATCTCTCTTCCTTTTAACAGAAAAGACCTGGGGGAACACTGCAGATTGTGAGTTGACTTTTGGTTGTGTTATAAGGGGAGTACCCTGTAGACTTTGAGTTAGTTGAAGTTGACCGCTGGACCGAGGACTAGTCGTTTCTGTAGCGCAAATAGGAGCACTAGTTAGCACATTTCCTGATGCCACAGGAGCGTACGTGGATTTACACATTTTATTTAATTCCTCCAGTAATGATATAACTGGAGCTGCATCGGCAGTCTGTGAAGGAGAACGCATACGGGGAGAACTATCCATGACTGGAGATTGTTCTATTCTCTCTAGTTCACTGGCAATGGGAAGTGTTGCCCTCTGTATATAATAGTCCATCGTTCCCCTATACAAGTCACTCTGGGGGGAAATATTTCTGGTACCCCCCTTGTAGGTCACAGCGTATAGCTTATATGGGTTAACACTAAATCCGCATCAACCACCACAAAATAGTTCAACAGTTCCACTATGGTTACGCTTGGGAAGGACCTGTAAAAAAACTGGGGATTGTCAATGGGTGTCTGTACCTTTTGTCTATTTTCTTCCTTCTTTTTCTTTTGTTATTTTTCTGTATTAAAATCTCCAGATGCTTGAACTTTAAAACAAGTATATACTATTTACAATACCTTTACAAGCCAGATACCTGTTGCTATGTTTAGGTTTGCTATTGCAACCATATGCCTGTCAATTTTAGTGGCAGTAGGTTTTATTTTTTCTACTCATATTCTTTTAATTTATCTTGCATATGTTGTAAAAAACATAGGTTTCAGGGGCGTTATAGTTAGTTGGACATTTCACTCATACAAAACGATATAAATTCCGCTGTTATAGTTAGTTGAGCTAACTATAACTTGCGCCCCTGCAATGCACTGCTGATGACGTCACATATTACATCATTCATGACATGGTCAGTGACATCACTGATGGCATCACTGATGACATCTCAAATGGCATCACTGATGACATCATCCAGTGAATGTGTGTTTCTTGAAAATTTAAATATGTTTTACATATATATATATGCCAATATGTATTGACCGATGAATGGGTGTATAAGAGTCAGGATGGATGATAAAGTAGGTGTGTGACTGACTGTATAAGTGAATGATTAATTGTGTCTTGCTTAATGCATGTGTTAGCGATTGATACAGACATTCACACAGTTTAGGTTGTCAGGAGGTGTGTAAGTGGTTGCATGGTTTGGTTAGCAGCTAAAGGAAGATCTATATGAGCTTTTGAATGCTTGTCTAAGTATCTGTATGGGTGCCTGAGTGTTTGTGTGGGTGGGTGAGAGGTGTAACTATGTGCATAGATGTGTGAGTGGATAATTCACCGGGTATATGTGTTCAAGACTGCATCTCTGAAGGGCTGTAGTGCTGGGTGAGTGTGTGTATGAATGTCTTAGTGAGTAAATGGATACCTCAGTGGTACATGTGTGAGTAACTGCATATGTGAAAGACAGTATATGTGAGTGTTGGAATGCATAAATGACTATATGTGAGAGTGAGTGATTGTGAGAGTGCCTCTATGGATCAATGTGTGCTTGTATTAGTTATTGTATTAGAGTGTAAGTATGTGTTAGTATATGTTTAAATAAATGAGATGGTATGTGTATAGCTGTACAGGTGAGTAAATAAAAGTGTGATTAATTATTTCCATTACTGACTAGGTGTGTAAATAACTCTAATAAAGAGAGGCGGTGTCTGAGTGTTTGTATAGATATGTGATTAGGTGTGATAATGCTGTATTGATGGCTGACTGTATGTATGAATGACTGTATGGGTGAATGAATTGATGAGTGTGTAGACCTAGGAATTAGTCATTGGATATGTACTAACTGGCATTGGTGTGTTCATGGTTTGGAAAAATATGTATTTTAGAGTGGGTGTATCAAGTAATATATTAAGGTCTGATGAGGTGCAACAGATGGCATCAGTGATGTCATTTGAGATGTCATCAGTGATGTCTTCAGTGAGGTCACTCACCATGTCGTGAATGATGTACTATGTGACGTCATCAGCAGTGCATTGTGGGGGAGCGAGTTATAATTAGCCCAACTAACTATAACAGCGGAATTTCTATAGTTTTGTATGAGTAAACTGTCCAACTAGCTATAACATCCCTGAAACTTATGATTTTTTCTGTAAATTTCTAAGGTTTTTTAAATGCTAATTCCTAACTATAACGTCTGTAAAACATATGGTTTTCAGTGAATTTCAAAGGTTTTTTTTAAATGCTAATTTCTAACTATAATGTTCCTGAAATCTATGTTTTTTTTCTGTGAATTTCAAAGGTTTTTGAAATGCTAATTTCTAGTTATAATGTTCATTAAACATATCTTTTTTTCTGTGTTTTTTAATTGTAATCCCATTCTTAACCTGGTGAAAACTGCAAATCTCACCACTCTTCCATTGATACCTTCCGCCAAAAAAATCGCCACAAACGAGAGCCACAACAAATGCTAATGATATGCAAAGTAGGCGTCCCCGTGCAAAAAACCCACTAAAATACCACTTCCCTATAGTTTGAACAACCAGCCAAATCTGCAATGCGATCCAAAAAGCAGGTGATAAGCCGAGTTAGCAGTAACAAATTCACATCAACCTTTAACTGGTGTAAGGAGGTCGACTTTCTACTGGGTGAATTAGACCCAACTCACAGCCACATCTAAAGAACAACACGTGATAGAGCTACTGATCCTGCAGCTCCGACACCCAACAAGACCACAACACCCAACGCCACCACCACCAGAACCTCCCCGGACCACCCCCCTGCTACTACCACCAAGGCAGCGCAAAACAGCACAGTGAACCTTCTCAAAATATCATGGCCCCTCAGCCGCACAATAGCTGAATGTTGGGAGATGTGGTAACCAAGTATGTGTGAAGGATGCAAGTCACCCATCAATAATAATGCACACAAGGCCAAGTGTACTGGTGATATACTACACAGACCTCACTATGCAAACCACAAACCTCTCCGTGTGGAGATAAACTATTGATTCTTGTAGTGTAGTGCACAGTTGATGCAACAATGTTACCTAAGGCAGTGGGGAAGATCTCAGTCATGTTGATGGGTTGTCCCCCCCTGGAAGCGGAAGCGGAGTGGCCTGATCCAACGTACGCCACTCCAGCGTAGGACTATGAATAAATAGGCCAGGCCCTGGAAAGACTACTGAGTCTGCCAGAGCGGCGGCCCTCATCCTAGCACGTGGCTGCCGCAATGACTGTGTGCCTCCTACACAGGCCCCCTGCAAACCCAGAGGCAAAGCACTGCAAACTTATGTCTGTACTGACTACTGCCTTCGATCTACACGGCGGACAGCATGGTTCATGGTTTGAATTCAGCCTGGATTTATTAATTGCACAGAGAATTGTAGTCTTTGTCCTCGGATTTTGACAAGAAGTGACAAAAAGCATTCCTCAATGTCTATGTTAACTACTGCCTTCGATCTACACTGCGGAGAGCAGGGTTCACAATTCAGATGCAGTGGCGATTGCAGATGAGGCAGTCCAGTTCGCAAGACATGTTGCTCCCAGTGCAGCCCGCTGGGACAACACATCATCACAGGATGTGCACATGCTGTATGCTTCAGGTGCTACTAACTCACTGCACCATAAGTCACTCCAAGTGGCCTCATCAAGGCACGACATTAAACCCAGTGCAGCCCGCTGGGACCACGTATCAGCGCACACGCTGAGTGCTCCAGGTGCACTAACTGTGCAGCTCAACTAAACGCCACGTGGTTGTGCGCCCATCATGACCTCTACTTGCACCCTCCACTGGGGTTATACAGTTTACAATTCAAGATTAGTTTCGACGCACATTGTGTAAGAGACTATAATGGGTTAAGAAGACCAAATGCTCCCAATCTGAGCACCTCAACGTCACCTGCCTGTGAGCCTTTGGTGACCGCTGCCTCCAGTCTACACTGTAGAAGACCGGCGACAAGTGGTGCCAACCCACGCTGTTCAACGCAAGCCGATCCCACATGTATAACTGGTCCCTGAGTCCTGAATGACAATGACCCCAACTTCTTTGCAGCAACCATAGCACCAGACTCCCTTCAATCAGTGAAGGATATTTGCATATGGAAGGCCAGTGACACATGGTGCCACTGAACCTGCACTAGGCAGGCCGGTGGGGCCACCAACGTATGAACGTGACTGTGGGACCTTGCTCACCGCTAACTCTGGCCTACATTGTGTAACACCAGCGATATATGGTGCCGCTAACCATCTTCAACACAAGCCGACCCCACATGTGTAACTGTGTGCTGAGTCCTGAATAGCAGTGACCCCCAACTCCTTTAGACAACTACAGCAGACTCCCTTCAATCAATGGAAGGCTGGCGCCACATGCTGCCACTAATTCTGTTCAACACAAGTTGATCCCACATGTGTAACTATGTCCTGAGTCCTAAATGGCAGAGTCCCCCAAGTCTTTGGCAGTGACCACAGCCCCAGACTCCCTCTGATTTGTGAGGCATATTTCCATATGCAACGGTGGCGACACGTGGTGCCACTAACTTTGTTCAACACAAGCAGATCCAACCTGTGTAACCATGTCCTGAGTCCTGAATCACACTGACCCGGTCTGTGGCAGCGAGTAAGTATAGGCCGAAAAATCGTTTTTGTGGATTTTCCGCAATTTCACGATCCACGAATCTTGTGAAATTGCAGAAAAATCTGCTAATTTGCGAGCGGGACACATTTTTTCCAGGAAGCACTTACTGAGTTACAGCAGGTGCTCAAGTTGAAGCTAATTTCTTTGTAACAATTGACCAAATGGTTACAAAGGAATTAACTTCAACTTAGGCACCTGCTCTAACCCTATAAGTGCTTCCTGAGGCGCCTCCAGAGTTGTTGGAACTATTCTCTGACCCTGCTCTGACCCTCGAAGCAGGGTCAGAGAATAGTTACAAGTATGGCTCCTGTCACAAAAATTAAACTGCCACAGGAAGCACTTACAGATAAGGAAGCAGGTGCCGAACTTGAAGCTTAAATTCAGTAACACATTAACCAGCCCCAAATTAATTTGTCTCGGTTGAGGCTGGCTGGGCAGGCGTGCTTTCTCCCCATAATCTACAGCGGTGAACCAGAGGGTGCTGTGATGAACCAGAAGGTGCAGTGGTGAACCAGAGGGTGGCAGTGGTGAACTAGAGGGTGGCAGTGATGAACCAGAGGGTGGCAGGGGTGAACCAGAGGGTGGCAGTGATGAACCAGAGGGTGGCAGTGATGAACCAGAGGGTGACGGTGGTGAACCAGAGGATGGCAGTGATGAACCAGAGGGTGGCAATGGTGAACCAGAGGGTGGCAGTGATGAACCAGAGGGTGACAGTGATGAACCAGAGGGTGACAGTGGTGAACCAGACGGTGGCAGTGGTGAACCAGCGGGTGGCAGGAGTGAATCAGAGGCTGGCAGTGATGAACCAGAGGGTGGCAGTGAAGACACAGAGGGTAGCACTGCTAACCTGTCCTGGAGCCCTGTGGGTGAGAGCCCCCACACTGCTGAGCTGCCCAGGGGTTGTGAGCCACTGCGCTACTGAACTGCCCCGGGGCCCAGTGGGTGTGAGCCCCGGTGCTGCTGAACTACCCCGAAGCCCTCTCAGTGTGAAAATCATTTGTGCTCAATTGCCTGGGAGCCCTCTGGGTGTGAGCACACATTGTGCTAAGTGCTCCCCTGCCCCCAGTACATGTATACCCGTACCGCACAGCACCATTATGCTCTTGCACCATTACTTCTGGTGCCTGGATGCTTCTAATCCGTGTAGGTGGTACCACCGTCTGGTGCAGTCAAAATGTAAAGTCATAACTTGCTACACAGCACCAATAAACATGTGTACCCCCTGGCACCGGTATGCGCATGTACCAGACGTGCAGCTCCCGCATGCCACTGCACCCTAATGCCCAGCACCAGCATATTCCGGTACGGGGCAGTTTAGTATGAGATGGGACATTGTCTAGCAGCAGCAGCTGCATGCGTCTGTACCCACTGAGCAGGATCAGAATGGCTTTGTACCAACCCGCGCAGCAGAGCTATCTTGGACATCTGAAGGATTCTGGGGTCCTGTGCCAAATGTATTTTTGCATCCATGAGTTTCCCGAGCGCCATCCCCGTGTAGCTCCTGTGACCAGGAGGCTGCTTTCTCCTCATCTGCTGCTCTGCTCGGTCTCTGACCCTTTATCAACAAGATGCATGTGAACTCGCATAGAAGCCCCGCAGTTTGGCCCCGTTCACCACACACTAGCAGTATGAAACATCTTCCCGCCGTCCCCACTATAATGGCCAGCTCACTCAAGAGACCTCAGTGCCTTTTGGCATGTTGGCAAAGTTACAGGCACACGTGGTCACATATTTGTGCAAATGGCAAAAAAATCTGCGAGTTCCCGGGAAAATTTGCGAACTCGCGGATTTTTTTGCCATTTCGCACAAATTCGCGGACCGAAAATTTGCAAATTTTGCCCATACTTAGCAGCGACCACAGCACCTCACTCCCTTCGATTAGTGATGATTATTTACAGATTGAAGTCTTCCACCAAGCTGTGCCACTGAACCTGCACTAAGCAGGCCGGTCGAGCCACCAATGTATGCACATGGCTGTGGGCCCTTCCTCATTGCTACCTCTGGCCTACACTACAGTCAGTGAGGCATATTTCGATATACAAGGCCGGTGACACGTAGTGCCACTAACCCTCTTTAACACAAGCCGATCCCACATGTGTAACTGTCCTGAGTCCTCAATTGCAGTGACCCCAACTTCGTGGCAGTGACCACAGCACCTCACTCCCTTCGATCAGTAAGGCATTTTTCGATATACAAGGCCGGAGACACATAGTCCCACTAACCCTCTTTAATACAAGCCCATCCCACATGTGTAACTGTGTCCTCAGTCCTGAATTGCTGCGACCCCAACTTCGTGGCAGTGACCGCAGCACCTCACCCCCTTCGATTAGTGAGGAGTTTTTATAGATTGAAGACTGACAACAAGAGGTGCCACTGAACCTGCACTACACAGGCCGGTCGGGCAATCAATGTATGCACATGGCTGTGGGCCCTTCCTCATCGCTACCTCTGGCCTACACTTCGGTCACTAGAGCTCACAATTCAGATAGAGTTCTGATTCCACATGACGCAGTCCAATAGGCAAGACACATTGCTCCCAGCGACCCGTCCACATCAACCATCAGCACAGGCTCATACATTCTCAATGCTTCTAGTGCCTCTAACCCTCTTTAAAACAAGCCGATCCCACATGTGTAACTATGCCCTCAGTCCTGAATGGCAGTGACCCCCATTTCGTGGCAGCGACCACAGCACCAGACTCCCTTTAATATTATTTGTTGTTCTTTTCTTTAAATAAATTTTTTTATATGTAAATCTATACATGACTAAGATTCTTCTTTCTCCAACCGCACAAGGACACTTCTGGGCCCAAGAAGGTTGTTGGGGGTATGTTGGTAATGTGGGGAGAGGGAGCGTCAAAGGTGTACCACTCACAGAAAAAACTCCGATATCTCTTCCCAAATGCCTCGGACAGATGCCAGCTGAAGGACTGAATCACAAAATGGGTTTTTAATACTTATATTGTGTGAGTTATCGACCCAGGCTCACAGAGGGACAGCTACGGCCCATCCACTCGACTCAAAGACGCAGTGCTATGAGCCGTCCGCATTATTGTGTCTATCCCTGCCCTGTTCCGTCATATGCCATGCCATGCCACTCTGATTATGTTCCGACATTGGCCCCACATAGCTACCTGTTGCAGGCGTACTTGCTGTTGGTATGCAGGTCAGTGGTCTAGTTCTCAACATCTCACTGCCACTCCCTGAGGGCAGATTTGTACACACACCATACCCATCCTGCTCATGCCGGCACAGGCCATGTGACCACGCAAATATATTAGATCGACAACGTCACATCCTTTATTACCTGTGCTGACTAGCTGGCAAAAGCTCCACGGGTCTCAACCATAAAAAGTCCCTGAAAAGTTGAAGGTTAGTCGCACCCTCAGCTGTATGTCCGTCAGCGGCCTGCAATCCCCTTGGCGCGGACTTCATATACCTAGGGTTAATGCCACCCCAAACTTATGTGGCCATCAGGAGCTTACCACCACGTGGCACGAACTTGAGTTCCACAGGCTTAGCTGCACCAAACCCTGAGGTGGTCTCCGCCATTGACGACGCAGGACTCAGTGACATGTCTGAGATCTGCCGGGTCTCAGAGAAGCTGAAGTGGTCTCCACCATTCATGACTCAGTGACATCTGTCACAACAGCGGAACAGCTAATATGGTCACTGCCATTCAGGACTCAGCGACATGTACAAGATCCGCAACGAATCTGATGTGGTTTCCACCATTCAGGACTCAGGAGTCAGCAACACATCTGAGATCGGTGGAGTATCTGATGTGGTCTCCGCCACTCAGGACTCAGCAACACATCTGAGATTGGCGGTGTTTTGACAGGCATGTGCAGTCCACCCACTGCTGCACACTCCGCCGGCACCAGGTAATTATTTGCTCTTGGATGCGCAGAGGCGACAGTCTCTCTTCGCGCTCTCTCTCTCTCTCTCTCTCTCTCTCTCTCTCTCTCTCTCTCTCTCTCTCTCTCCCTCTCTCTCTCTCTCTCTTTATCTCTTTCTCTCTCTTTCACTTCCCTCTTAACTTCCCTCTCTTATCTCTCCCTATCACTCTCTTCATTCCTTTCCTTCTATCTCTCTCTCCCTTTCTCACTCCCTTTCTTTCCTTTCCTTTTTTTTCACTCAGGCTTGTTTTTCCTTCTCTGTTTCTCTCTCTCTGGCCTTTTATATGTGCATTACACACATCCTTATTTTGTGCTTTATTTTTCAGGCTCTGTCGTCAACATCCATGGTCCCCACAGGAGTCTTCCACCTTGTTTTTTTCTATTATGTTTGTTAAATTTTGTTTATTGGTTTATTTTTTATATATACATATAATAACCAAAAAATAAAATGTAAAAATAGTTTATGGTTTATAAAAAAATAAAGCTTCACAAAAAAAATTATTAACCTTTCCAGTTGTTGTCTTAAATGCTGTGTGACTCTTTCTTGTTCTTACTACTGTTATTTGCTAGTATCCACAATGGTGTGAAATTTTGGACCATTTATCACAGGACAGCTTATGATCTCTGCAGTTTCCACCAACCTCAGAATGCAGTGTTAGATTTAACTCAACTTTAGTTGCATTAAAGTGCTGATAATGAAATGCAGAGTAGCTGTACCCATGCAAAAAGAGATGAGGTGCACCTTTACGATTTATTCTAAATACTAGAATCCTGTATTCAATTGCACTGAGGTAGTGCCTGCATGTACAGTGTACACACAAAATCAATGAAGAAATAATATTGTATTTATACTGATTAGCAATAGTGCGTCAGGTGCTGGATCTTGACGGGATACACTGCCCAGTTTGTATATTGTTCTGCACACGAAAAAATGAAATCACAACTTTCACAACTGCAATGCGAAATTAAATCCAGCGATAACCCACGTTACCACCATAAATTTTACACCTGCTTTCTGCTAGTGTTAAGCAGGATGACTACCTGCAGCATGAAAGGAAACACAGCCAAGAGCCACACCAGAACACCCACAGGTACGATGGAGTCAATGAGCACGATCCAGGGATACCCATGAGGGCCACACGACTCATTGCAACAACCCCAGGACCACCAACGGCCCCCAAACCTGCATCTGAGCAAGTGTGTCTTTGTGGTCATTGTGTTACCATGATAGGCACAAGCCATGCAACATCACAGTGTGCTGTCTTCAGGAGACATTACAATGTCACCTCAGAGTTGGCAGTGACCCTGGACACGTAGCTACGCATGCATCCTCCTACAAGCACAGCACACGAGTGCTGGTCTGGCGTACACAGGTCAGCGCAGGGGTGTACCCTTCCGGCAAGGGAAATGGTGTGTCTCGGACATGTCCATGGGCAGGAAGTGCGGTAAGTGTTTCTGTGTTCTGGTGTGGCTTGCCACAAGGGACGCATGTTGCAAAGTGGCATACACCACAACCAAATGGCACACTCATGGTGTAGTTCGAATGCCGCAGGACATACCAGAATAGGCATTACAATGCTGTGCCGTACGAGTGCACAGGATACAACAGCGCACCGTACAAAAGTGTGGGGCTCGTGGGAGGGAAGAGCAGCTGTTTGGCAAGATAACACTTAGTGAACCCGCCCATGTGCCACATGCTCAGTATCTCATCCATGACCACGATCGCACACATCCCACAACACCCACAACCGGCCTTTGTACACATCCTGTAATAATTCAGCAGGGTTTTCACTTCTTTGACTTATGCGCATTGTTGGTATATTTCATTTTGGCCATTGTTTGTCTATACGTGTGCTGTACTTGATTGTACATGTGTGCCATTTTGCCCATCTCCCCCGTCCACCCATCCCCTGCTTCTTCCTCTTCCTGCTGCTGTTGTTTGTATAATTTTGCTCCTCCACACATAAATACATGTAAAGAACAAATTAGAATACTTCCTTCATTCTTTTATGTTTCAAAACTGATCTCTATTAGTTTCTTTTTAATTTTCCATATAAACAGTTTTTTTTATATTCAACGACACATCAAAGTCAGCAGTGCAACGTACTCTATCAACACACTTTCTAGAACACTCTACAACACATGCAGCTCCGTGGCGCTTACTGGAGGTACCTGGTGGGCTACTTGGCCCCCAGGGATCCTCAGTATTGACAAGGAATTAATTCCCTAACTTAAACCGCGCCACAGGGCGTGTTTGCACACATGTGAACTCAGGCCCCGCCCCCTCCCTTCACCACTGTGCAAACACGCTCCGTGGCGCGTTTTAATTTTGGCGATTAATTCCCCTTGAATACTAAGGGGGTCCCTGGGTTGCAACTAGCCCACCAGCTACCTCCAGTAAGCGCCACAGTGCTGTGTTGCAGAGAGGTGTAAAAAGGGGCATGGCCTCAGAACACCACTCTGCAACGCAGTTCCCTGGTGCATACTGGAGGTACCTGGTGGGCTAGTTGGCCCCCAGGGACCCCCGGTATTCAAGAGGAATTTGTTCCCCCTCTGCAAACACGCATTTGCAGATTGGTGCAATGAAGGGGCGTGGCCTCCGGCTGTTCCCCATTCTTTTTTCTTAACAAGGGGGCTGTGTAGCCCCCCTTCTTTTTCAATTTTTTTGGCCTGGGGACCCCATTGCCAAGGGCCTGCCCCAATTAATTTTTTTTGTAAATAAAACATTGGGAGGCCATCCCCCGGGGCATGGGCTTTTTTTCATTTTTTTTTATTTGCAGGGGGGCTGCTTTGCCCGCCTCTTGTGGCCACTTATGGCTTGGAGACACCATCCCCCAGGGCCAGCCCTTTTTTTTTTTACCATCCGTTGGGGATCGTGTTGGGGGCCCCTATCCCCCCACGGTCCCAGCAGGCTCCCCGCATCCTTTGGGAGCTGGCATTACTTTTCCACATGGGGAGCAGCAAACATGCTAACATGCTAACATGCTCCCCATGGGGAAAAGCAATCTCCTTTGCTATTTGGAAGAGAGAGCAGATTTCCTGCTCTCTCTTCTAAATAGCAAAGCAGTTTACAATGACAGGGTGGGAGCTGCAAGACTCCTGCCCTGTCATTGCAAAAGGCAGTGTCCCGGGGTGGGCACCCCGGGTACTGCAGAAGCCAGCCCCGGTGGGTGGTGGTCCCCATGGCCATCAAGAGCTCCAGGAGGGGGGCCGTGCGGCCCCCTTCCTTTATTTGAAAAGCCCCGGGGTGGTGGTCCCCGGGGCTTGGGGGTCTATAACGGACCCCCAAATGAACAACTTAGTGCCCCAGGGAGCTGACGGTCACCGGTGCATGTGAGAGGGGCTCAAGCCCCCTCACAAAGTTTTTCTTATTTTAAAAAAAGCCCCGGGTGGTGGCGGTTCCTTGGGCTGCGGGGGGGCCGTGAGTCCCCCGCATACATTAGCAAAAGGCACCGGTTATGGCGGTCCTCGGGGCTGAGGGGCTATGAGCCCTCCCACAGTTTATATAAAAGCCCTGTGGGGTGGCAGTTCCTGGGGCTGAGGGGTCCCTCTGGGTCCCCATAACTATAATATAATGCCCCCGGGACTTGGCCCCCCTGGGGAATAATTATCAACGAAGCGCGTGAGCCCGCGCTTGAGGTTTTTTTCAGCAGCAGGATGCGCGGATCCTACGCGCATCCCTTGAATAAAAAAAAACATAATAATACTTTTTTGGGGCCCTAGGGGTCCTTGTGGGTCCCCCCTGAGCAGGCCTAGGGTGTCAGGGTGTGTCTACCCTGCCCTCTTTGCGAGTTTTGCGCATTTCGTTTCCTGATTTCTTGTGCCTCGGTTCTACTGAGGCAAAAGATGGCTGCCAACACTTCCTGATTGAGAGTGTTGACAGCCAATTAGAATACAGCTCATGGACGGCGGGGTGCACTTAGGGTACACGGATCCACCACACCTATATATATATATATTCAATGAAAAAAACATAGGTTTCATACCAGTTATAGTTAGGAATTAGCATTTAAAAAACCTACTAAATTCACTGAAAAAAACATAGGTTTCACACCAGTTATAGTTACCTGGAAATTTTACTGACATAAAACCAATGAAATTCCCACGTTATAGTTAGTTGGACTCACTATAACTTACGCGTGTAATGCACTGCTGATGACATCACATATTACATCACTCATGACATGACATGCTCTGCGCGCTTCAACACCAGAAGTGTCTTGTTCATGAGTATATTACCTACTGGCTATCGCCAGTAGGTATATATAGTTAGGATTAATTCCCTATGGGATTTTTGAAAATTCTATGTCTAATAACTTTGGCGTTTGTGGACGGAATCGGCTGAAATTTTCAGGAAAATGGCACATTTTGTTTCTGAGCAGCCCCTGAAAATTCGGTGGGGGTTCGTCAAGGGGGGGCTGAGAAAAAAGGGGGGTCCCAAAACGCGTTTTTTACATTGAGTTTTCCATAGGGCGGTTGGACTCACTTTTAGCTCGAACGGCTGAATGGATTTGCACGAAACTTGGCAAAATTGTAGGGACTGTTAGCCCGATGTGCCTTTGCTAGGTCTCAATATATGTGCTCCAGTAGTTTTTGAGAAATTAACGTTCAAATCAAGATATATATCTGTAACAGCGCTCCGGGCAGCGATCCGGTCCGCTTACTTTTCGCGTTTCGGAACTTTGCGCGCAGAAAGCTGATTGGCTCTCCGGTGTCTGTCAACATTCTAAACAGTCCGGAGCGGCCGCCATCTTATCTCTCGGTAGGATCGAGAGAGAAGAGGTGAAAAACGAAGGGGGAATTTATTGAAAGGGTGCAAGGTATACCCCTCTTGACCCCCTAGGATTGTTGTTGGGGTTATTAAAGGGTCCCGTGGGGAAAATAAAAAAAAAATTATTTTTCACGGTAGAAGCGTTTCCCGGGCCGCGAACTGGGCCGCAAACTGGTAGCGAAACGGGAATTCGCCATTTTGTGCTTCGTTTTAATTGTTTAGAGACAAAAATTATCGCCGCACATCGGCCACAATGCATGAATATCGTTGAAAAGTCAGCGATATTCATGCATTATCCAGCAAATGCTCTTAGCCGTGTTATCCACCTTCCATTGGATAACATGGCTAAAAACTGCTCTGTGCGTGAGCTTTTTTTTTTTTTTTTTTTTTTTTGCTGCGTGACGTTTGTTAACGTTCGATTCGATGGAAATGAGGAAGTGTTGACCACCATTTTGTCACTGCGAGTAAATATTTTGTTATAAATGAATCCTTATTGATAAACATTGTCTGCGCCATCTTGCGTTTTGTCCAATGCCACAATTTTGTCGTGCACGGCAGCCATTTTAGATGCCTTGACCAGGGCCACTCTCTGCACGCCGCCGATTCTCAGCATGGCTCCCCACCCTCGCACGCATCTCCCCCACGCAATGGTCACCCCCGCTCTCTCTCTCATGCATGGGCTATATACTTCCCCCCATCTGCGCTGCTCTTCTCTGAGAATCACACCCTGTGCCCGCCCGACACCTCCCTTTCACCCTATTCACTACCGCACCCTCTGACACTCCTCTTCCTCTGTGTCCGATTGTCCAGGCCGGACCCAGGCTATCACCTAGCCCTGCGAATGTAGTTTATGGCCCCAGCTGTAGAGTATCCAGACATGCCAACCCTCCCGATTCAGGCGTGAGACTACTGATTTCAGTGCTAGTCTTTCGCTTCCCGATTCCTGCAAGGAAAAACCCAGGGGCATATTACCAACAACTAGCGGTAATTTTTGTCTCTAACTTGTTTAGAGACAAAAATTATCGCCGCACATCGGCGAATTTTATCGCACATAAACGTTGCTATTAGCAAGGTTTATCGCAAATGCGATAAAAAACGGCCGCAATGCATGAATATCGTTGAAAAGTCAGCGATATTCATGCATTATCCAGCAAATGCTCTTAGCCATGTTATCCACTTCCCATTGAACAAGCGCATGGTCTTTTAAAGATTTGTGAAGTACTCGGGCGGCGGTGTGTGTGTGCCCTCTTTCAGGAGCGGGCGGGGGGGCACTGCCAGCAATTTGCAGGCCAGGCAGTGTTCAACACGTGCATCACCCTTTCTCTGCCTGCTATTGCGCTCCATGCTTCGGAAAGGTAAGAAAAAGAACGTGCATTTGAGTTTGAAATGTCCGATCTTGTAGCAGTACACTTGCAAAGCCCACACATGACAATAACCCGATTCAAGGCCCCATTCACCCGATTTTTTAAAAAAATATAGTACTCCAAGACAGTTACATTTTAAAACTTTATTAACATTTAAATATAACGAACGCAACAAAAACTGTAAATATATTTAACCATTTTTTGAAATTAACCAGAACTATAACGATAACAACAACAATAATATAACTTTAATGCCTAAATTACGCAAACATTTAGCTAATCTGCTAAAGGGGGGAGTCGCAATTTCTTTACAATAATCAATAATGAAAAATCCACATCAATAGGGTTGCCCGTTTTCTCGATGCAGCACTATAGTGCAATATACACAGCACCTGGGGTGTCAAGAGTGAACAGGTCTTTCTTTGTTCCTTAAGATGTTATCTCCGAGAATGCTGATGCATTGGTGTCTGTACACTTCTTTGTCAATTCTGTCAAGATGATAACTGCTTTATAAACAGACGATATCTTTGTTTAGTCATTAGTGTTAAGTGTGTCTGAAACTACAGTGCCCTTCTGTTTTTTTTTCTTCAGGCTCTACAGAGTTTTGTGTGTTGTTCTTTTGAGCGACAATTATTCCAGAGGTTTCAGGTTCACTTGTTTTGTCCTGCAGTGAGTTAACAGCTTTAGAGAGTTCATGTTTATTTGCTATGTCCTGCTGTTCGTCAACTGCTTCAGAGACGTCAGCCTCATTTTTTATGTTTCAGTAGATCCTGGACCTGCCCGGCCGCGCCCAAAATGGCGCCGGTGTAAATGGGACTCGTAACTGCTTGTTCTGTACTGGTTGCCCAACCTTGATATCACGACATACATATGCAGTTTTGAAGCACATGGCGGAGGCTTGTCTGCTGTAGTGGGGCGCCCCTTTATCGTTTCAGTCGCCATTCCGCCCGCTTTTGCTACACTGTGCCTTTTCCGCCATTCAGCTGTTTAGCGCCCGCTCTTACGGCTACAGCGTCTCGCTCACCATGTAGTTGAGTTGCTCCCACTCTTGCGGTGCAGCGATAGGCGGCTGCCACAGGACTCTTAAAATGGCGGCCGGCTCTTCGGATTTGGGCCTGGTCCAGTAAAATGGCCCTGGGACACCTTGGAACTCGGACGCTTGTCTGCCAGGGCTTGGGTTCCATTCTCGAAAGCGTCCCCTCAGCCTTGAAGATTGTACAAAAGTCTTGGGGGCCCTCGACTCCCGCAGGCTTCCGGTGGGGAGCGGCTGCCATGATTGCTTGCGGAATGGCCACGACGGAGCTACGAGATGGTGGTGCTCTCATGGTGACGCCAGCTTCAGTCTGAAACATCCAGAAACAAGGTGGGGCTTTCATCGTTTGGGGAAAAAAAATGTTTTAATCCAATGAAAAGTGTTATTTTTAGGTCACATGACCTAGTCTTACATAATTAGGAAAAGAAAAGTAAAATGAACCAATGAAAAGTTTTATTAACAAGTCACATGACCTGTTATGCTTACGTTACGCGCTGCGCGGCGCGCTCTGGATCGTTTCCGGGAAGCTGCGCCTTGCGCACCGGAGCACTTCCGGGTGCGCTAACGCGTCGCGTCATATGACGCATTACGCGACAATGCAGGTGCAGAATATAGTCAAAATGTCTCCACCAACCAGCGGTCGGAATACAACCGCTTTCAGCAGTCCAAAAAGTTCGGTCAAATCTTAAGAGCGGGAGCAACTCAACTACATGGTGAGCGAGACGTTGTAGTCGCAAGAGCGAGCGGTAAACAGCTGAATGGCGGAAGAGGCACAGAGTACCAAAAGCGGGCGGAACGGCAACTAAAACGGTAAAGGGGCGCCCTACGACAGCGTGTCTTCAGGTGAAACGGATTGTGGGACAAGGTCCAGAATGAAAGATTCTTCAAAAGGGAAAAAATTCCGCCGGACCCCGGGAGCCGGCCGCCTATGCCGGGGGCGATCTCAGGCCTCACCAGGGCAACACGACTTGGGGAGGGGGCAGGAGCCAAGCGCCCCCTCTCAGTCCGCGCCATCTCACCGCCCCTCGGGGGCCTCCGTCAAGCGGTTTAGGGAGGCACCGTATCACATTGTTTTCCAATGCAGTCAGGTCCACAAATGGACCCCACTTACTTTGAATAGTGAAGCTGCAGCAGGTGCAAATAAGGTTTAAACTGTGTTACAAGAGCTGCTTAGAACTCTGAAGTATGGCACTCTACAACCAGGACTTATGCCATGTATGTAAGGCAGTGATATGGAAGCAAGTCAGGGACAAAAAGCATGAACGAACATTCACGTATGAAAATCTTATTTGGAGAAGGGGTAGAATCCAAACGCCCCCTGCCAGTTCGCGCCACTACACCGTATGTGGAAAATCTGAAGCCATCATTCTACAAACTCTCAACGCTTGTTATCAGTGCATGAGTTTCATGCTCGATCGATTGAGCTAGCCGGATCGGGCAATAAAAAGTATAAAATAGTTATGTAAATAGTTATTTAATAAAATGTTTTACTCTGTTTCTTTGCTGGTGTGTTGTGTATATTTATAATATTTGCATAGGGTTTGCCGTTATTTTGGGCGGTGTGGGTGGCGGAGTCGAGCTGTTTTGCAGCCCTCATGGTGTGGAGCTCAGTTCATTTCACTATTTTCGTATTTCTCATGAAGGGTTATTCCTAATGTTTGTATTTTACCGAGGTCAAAAAGAGATCGAATTAGTGGTCTACTGATTTTGCTCGATTACTTTTATTTTTTTACACGATTTTTCACTATCTGCAAAGACTAAACAGAGTATTGCGACTTTGTGCTTGTTTGTAAATAGAGAATGATCCAAAGAGAACCAATTGTAAAACAGTAAATGCTTGGATAATAATCAATCAAATGGAGAGACAAGCAGGTACGACGGATTACAACAGGGGTAAAGGTCTGCGTTAACTACCGTTCACTATCTGCAAAGAGAGAGTACTACTAAGAGAAAAGAGGGGAGTGGGGGGGGGGCAGCGTTCAAAGCACATCAGCGTGCATAAACACGAAAACGTTTTTACCTATCACGTACTTGACATTTGACAGCTTTTGATATTTGCTATTAAAAAACCATTGAAATTCACAGAAAAAACCATAGGTTATACTCCATATATAGTTAGGAATTTGCATTTACAAAACCTTGAAAATTCAATGAAAAAACCATTGGTTGTAGGCCATATATAGTTAGGGATTTGCATTTAGAAAACCTTATTTTACTCGCATAAAACCATTGAAATTCCATATATAGTTATAAGCGCTAACTATATATCGCGCACCCGCAATCCACTGCTGATGATGTCACATATTACATCATTCATGACATGGTTAGTGACATCACTGATGACATCACTGATGACATCTCAAATGACATCACTGATGACATCACTGATAACATCTCATTTGACATGACTGATCACATCACTGATGATATCATTCATGTGATAATACCATGAACCTCTTCAGACTCTAATATAACCTTAGATACAATCAGTGTAAACAGATAGTCACTCATCCATGGAGTTACTCACACACCTAGTCAGTTATGCCAAAAATTAATCACACCTCCATTTTCTCAACTATACAGTTATACACACCTTACTTATTCAAACATATACTAACACATATTTACTTTACTCTCTTATACAATCTCTGATACATGTTCACAATGATCCATACAGCCACTCACACATTCACTAGCTCTTATGCACAGTTATTTATAGATGTCAACTCTCACATGTACTGTGTTTTACATATGTACTTAATTTGACATGTAGCACTGAGATATCCATTCACTCACTAATACACTCATGCACAGTCAACCACCCATACAGCTGTTTCCACATGCAGTTTTGAATCTATACATATAGTGAATCAACTACTCACACATCTATGTACAGAGTCACACACCTCCCAGCCACCCATACACACACACTCAGTTTCCCATACAAATACTTGGACAACCAATCAATAACCCATACAGTTACTCATATAGCTACTGATCAACATATGCAGCAGTTTGTAGAACAACAGATATAATGATGCACAAATTAAAACAGTTTAGTCACTAACCCATGCACTCAGTGAGACACATTTAATCACTCACTCAATCAGTCAGTCATGCACCTAGTAAATCCTTCATGCAGACACTTATACATGCACTCATTCTTCAATATGTAAAACATGTTTTAACTTTACAGAAACATACAGTCACTGGATGTTGTCATCAGTGATGTCATCAGTGATGTCATTTGAGATGTCATCAGTGATGTCATCAGTGATGTCACTAACCATGTCATGAATGATGTAATATGTGACATCATCAGCAGTGGATTGCGGGTGCGCGATATATAGTTAGCGCTTATAACTATATATGGAATTTCAATGGTTTTATGCGAGTAAAATAAGGTTTTCTAAATGCAAATCCCTAACTATATATGGCCTACAACCAATGGTTTTTTCATTGAATATATATATATATTCAATGAAAAAACCATTGGTTATAGAACATATATAGTTAGGAATTTGCATTTACAAAACCTTATTTTACTCGCATAAAACCATTGAAATTCCATATATAGTTAGATGCGCTAACTATATATCGCGCACCCGCAATCCACTGCTGATGATGTCACATATTACATCATTCATGACATGGTCAGTGACATCACTGATGACATCACTGATGACATCTCAAATGACATCACTGATGACATCACTGATGACAAGATCCAGTGACTGTATGTTTCTGTAAAGTTAAAATATGTCTTACATATTGAAGAATGAGTGGATGTATAAGTGTCTGGATGAAGGATTTAGTAGATGCATGACTGACTGTATGAGTGAGTGATTAAATGTGTCTCACTGAGTGCATGGGTTAGTGACTAAACTGTCTTAATTTGTGCATCATTATGTCTGTTGTTCTGTAAACTGCTGCATGTGTTGATCAGTAGCTATATGAGTAACTATATGGGTTATTGATTGGTTGCCCAAGTATTTGTATGGGAGACTGAGTGTGTGTGTGGGTGGCTGGGAGGTGTGTGACTGTGCATAGATGTGTGAGCAGTTGATTCACTAGATGTATGGGTTCAAAAGTGCATGTGGAAACAGCTGTATGGGCGGTTGATTGTGTGCATGAGTGTATTGGTGAGTGAATGGATATCTCAGTGCTACATGTCAAAGTAAGTACATATGTAAAAACACAGTACATGTGAGAGTTGACATATATAAATAACTGTGCATAAGAGCCAGTGAATGTGTGAGTGGCTGTATGGATCATTGTGAACTTGTATCAGGGATTGTATAAGAGAGTAAATGTGTGTTAGTATATGTTTGAATAAGTAAGGTGTGTATAAATGTATAGTTGAGGAAATGGAGGTGTGATTGATTCTTTGCATGACTGACTAGGTGTGTGAGTAACTCCATGGATGAGTGACAGTCTGTGAGTGTCTGTTTACACTGATTGTATCTAAGGTTATATTAGAGTCTGAAGATGTTCATTGTATTATCACATGAATGATATCATCAGTGATGTTATCAGTCATGTCAAATGAGATGTCATCAGTGATGTCATCAGTGATGTCATCAGTGATGTCACTGACCATGTCATGAATGATGTAATATGTGACATCATCAGCAGTGGATTGCGGGTGCGCGATATATAGTTAGCGCATCTAACTATATATGGAATTTCAATGGTTTTATGCGAGTAAAATAAGGTTTTGTAAATGCAAATTCCTAACTATATATGTTCTATAACCAATGGTTTTTTCATTGAATTTTCAAGGTTTTGTAAATGCAAATTCCTAACTATATATGGACTATAACCTATGGTTTTTTCATTGAATTTCAATGGTTTTTTGAAAGCTAATATCTGTAGCTGTAAAATGTATTCTTCTTTAAATCTTTAAATATATTTTACATGTTTTTAATACATGTTTTTAAAAAATATTTTTTTGTTCCGCTCCCAGTCCGCGAACCGGTCAGCTTTCCGTTAGCTCATTTTAAAGCCGCTCCTAGTCCGCGAACCGGTAAACGCTCTTTCAGCGTAACTGTTACGTTAGAATGACGTTTTGCGTTGTCGCGTAATACGTCATCGGACGCGCCAAGTTAGCGGACCCGGAAGCGGACTGAAAGCGGCGCAAAGCGCGAAACGTAAACACAGCAGGTCATGTGACTCGGTAATAACACTTTTCATTGGTTCATTTCACTTTTGGTTTCCTAATGATGTAATACTAGGTCATGTGATCTAAAATTAACACTTTTCATTGGTTTAGAACTTTGGCTTTTCCCAAATGATGAAAACCCCTCCTTCTTTCCTCACTCTGACTTTCATCTTGGTGAGAGAAAGACCTTTGTACAATCAAGAGAAATGGCTTCTGTTGTTGCTTCTGGTAGTGTTCCCCCACCACCACCTCCACCTCCTCATGGAAAGAAAGGACCACCAACTCAACCAATCTTTCAAGAAGAGGAAGATGAGGAAGAGGAGGAAGTACCTGAATATTTGCCAGAGGAGCCCAGGAGGTACAACAGGAAAGAAAATTTCATTTGGCAATTTTTTAAATTTCCACCAGGGCAAAAGAAAGTGAACGCCAGGTATGTCTTTTGCCGTATCTGTGATGATCGTCTTTCTAGAGGCACGGACAAAAAATATAGTTATGGGAATTTCACTATGCACAGGCACATGAGCAGGTGGCACCCAAATAACTATAGTGCTGTCAGCTTCGGGACGAACAACAGAATTCCCCAGCAATAGCCAGAAGATCGGTCGTGCCAGAAGTTTCGGGACCTGAAGCAAGGGAGTTGATCCCAAATATTCAAATGGACATGGGGGAAGTGAAACAAGTTTGTGTGAGGTGCAATCAAATATTATGCTACCGCGAGAGTAGCATAACTCTTATAATTCGAGCCATCAAAAATCATGTATGTCCAAAACGCCCCCAAAAATAAATTCTTCTTTTTTTTGTTGCTCCTGTTGAGCCCTCTTCGATGAATCATTTTTGTTTCCCCCCTCCCCCCAAAAAATAAAAAAAAATACAAAATGTTCAGAAAAAAACAAAAAAATATAAAAAATGTTCAGAAAACGAATAAAAAAAATTTAAAACAACAAAAACAAAAAAAAAGTTCTTTTCAGAACTACCTCCCCATTATTAAAAAAAATTGGTAGAATTCTTTGAACTCTGCCAAGCTCTATTTCTATTAGTTCGCTCCCAGTTCGCACTCCGGTACGCGAACTTTAAGCGAACCAAAAAAATTTTTTTTAAAAAAAGAACAGTAAGTATAAGGAAAGGAAACAGACAGTTATGTTACAAAAAAGACAGCTATAGGGAGTAAAGAAAAGATACTGTTACCCGCAATTCACTTCTGATCATATCATATATTACATAATTTTTGACATGGTCAGTGACATCATCAGCAGTGGATTGCGAGTAACAGTTTTTTTTGTTTACTTCCTATAGCTGTCTTTCTTGTAACATAAATGTCTTTTCCTATCCTTATACTTACTGTTCTTGTTTTAAAAATTTTTGGAGATCATTCAGAAACAGTAACATTAATAGAGACAGAATAAGTGAATAATAATGACGAAGTATGAGAAGAGAGGGAGTGAGAAAAATACTGGAAGGAGTAGAAAAATTAAGTAATAGAGAAAGGAATGAGAGAAGTAGCAAACACAGGAAAGTAAAGATTAAAGAAATGAAGCAGTAGAACTAATAGATGTTAAATATGATAGATTAAATGATTGATTGAGGGTGACAATAAGGTGTGTCCTCTCAAAAAGTTTGTTTAAGATGAACCGTACTCTGGGTTGCATATCAAATTTATGCTTGTTGAAGAATACAGAGGACATAATAGATGTGAAGACCTACCATTGTAGTAAAACATGCCCACTTATTACATCATTCATAACATAGTCAGTGACATCATCAGCAGTGGAATGCGGGTTATAAAAGTAGAAAACATTTACCTTATAATTCTTGATAACTTTTAAAGAAAATTTTTCATATATTCAATCTGTAAATGAGAGAAAAAACATTTCCAAAAATATTAAAACATGTATTTAAAAATTAGAAAAAAGAAGGGAAAAGGTTCAAGAAGAAACAGGTTTTAAACAACTTTGACACTTACAGAAACCTCTACTTCTCTATGACCCGTACACAATCCTAAAGATATTTATTTTAAACAAACAGTATCTTCATGCTGATGAAATGAGGCCTATTTTGAAACATGATGCTTCTTTTGCATTGCTTATGTCTCACAATAGTGATGCAATAACAGCGCAAAAGAGATGTAAAACCATCATAAAATTGTGTCTAACATTTTAAATGATTGTTTCAGGATGCAAATAAGATGTGTGCTTTCAAGAGCTTTCTTAGAGGTGAGGCCTATTTCTTTTTTTTCAAAAAAAACAGTACCCAGAAGTACAGCACTGTAAGCATTAGAATTGACACTTACAGAAGACTCACTTTTTCCATATCTACCTCACATTTCTAAATGTATATCATAAGTACAAAAAGCAGAACATTAATTATACATGTTAAAAGGTTTATTTTTGCTGTTCTCAGAATGTATCAAATTTCACTTATATCAGTGATTTGAAGGTATTCATCATGTAACAGCGGGGAAAAAAAACCACAATCAAAATGATTGTGTTTAAAAAACCCATACAACATAAGAATTCTGAATTCAAAACTCCTTAAAATTAACTTACTTTCAATAACGTCAAAGGATCTCCTATGAACAGCATCCACTCTGTTGTGCTATAAATATTTTCAGCCCGGCACTTTCTGAAAGAAAACCTCCATCATTTCGAAAAACATGTTACATACAAAAAAAGACTTCTCACATTCTATCACATGTTTCCACTAGGCCAAATCATGTTGCAGCGATTCGCAAATCTTGTAATTCTTCAAATCAAATCCCGTCATTTTCTATTTTCGCATCTTTCAAAAAGAAAACATTTGAGAATATTTTCACAATCCTGGACTACTAATATCTTACTCTTCTTTGTCACTCATATTCTCCTTTTCCTATGACACTGATACTGCTTACTATGAAGCAGACTTACTTGCATCAGGTTTATATAGTTGGATTTTAAAATTGACATTATATTTAAAAGTTTTGGACGAATAATATAGACAGCATTGCAGACTTACATTCCCTCTACTTGATGAACAATTTCCAATTCCTCACAGGAAATCCCCAAAAACTTTCTTTAAAATTTTGGTTTTAAAAACACCAGGTAAGAATTTTTAAGGTCAAACGGCAATTTTTTTTTGAAAGTTACAACAGAATCATTGCAGAATGACCAGCCATTTCGAGACTTTAAGTAAGCTGTATAATGTCCTGATGTTGTTGAAGGACCATCGTGAAAGATAATTGCTACAGTTACAAAAGTCCTCCCTGATATTGACAGCTGAGAAGCCACAAAATTTTTTATTAAAGTTGACAATTTTGATCCATCAGGCTTACATCGTTGGATCATTAAAATGACATACTGGCCATATCTACGTATAAATAATGTTGACATCATATCACATTTACATTGGCTACACTCCATGTTGTGATCCGCTGCATTTACTAGCTTATTAAAGGACACTGATTTACTGTCTGGCAAAGTTAAATATATAAATCTTTCTGAGTCTACACTAGTAGTACTTGATACCATACAGTTCTCGCAGTCATGCTGCCATTGATAAGAAAGCCCAAACAGGTGATCTACATCTACACCCTCATCTTGCAATATATCAAGCATATACATTAAAAACTCCTGACAATCTTGCTGATTATTTTCAGAGAAGTCTGTTTGACCTGAACATTCATCTAACAGATAACGAACTTCAGACACACTTTCTACTTTTGTTCGATCAGTGCTACATTTCTCGAAAACAGAATTCAACAAACAGCATAAAATTTGTTCTGAATTCAACAGAATCTGTTCTTTTAAACTCTCTAGTGAAAAGAGAACATTAACCACTACATTTGCATAGCAGTTGACACCAGAACTGTTTTCAAATTGAAAACCAACAACATCTTCAACAGAATCCACTTTCTTTCTGCTAACAATTTTCGGTTCATTGACTTTTAGTCTTTTTGCAACAACCTCCCTACTATTACTGATATTTCTACGTTTCCGGCCTACCACACGTTTCTCAAACAAAGGATATTGAGGCAAATGTGGCGCATACTCTCTTCTTAACCTATTGTATTCCTTAACACAATCTAGATCCGCACAAATGTTTGTGACATCACAGTCAATCAAGTACAATCCCGATAAAGTTCTAACTCGTGACAATGCCACATATGCCATACCCTCCTTGAACACAGAACTGCCAATATTCACCAATGCACTGTCTACACTTAAACCTTGCGATTTATGGATTGTCACCGCATATGCCAAGCAAACAGGAAACTGTTTACGGCGAACATATAAGTCTTTAACAAGCAAAAACCTAGCAGAACAACGACCAATTTGCTGTACTTCCTCAATGCCATCAAATTTAATTTTTAAAAATTCAATTCCATCTCTACTTCTGTATTTCTCAAAATCAACAACATTACCCATTGATCCATTTACCAGACCTCTTTCTACATGTAAATTCCTTCTCAAAATGATTCGGCAATTTAAACACACATTCAAAGTCTTTTCAAAACCCGCTGTTTTAGATATAGTCTTCTCTAATGAATCCAATTTTGATTTCAAAGTCTCAGACAAAATAATTGTTGATCCCATATGCTCTATTCTGTCAATAGCTTCAAGTTTCACAATCTCTTGCTTTTCTAAATTCAACATTTTGTTGTTGAAGATGGCACATTATGCAAGAGTTGGCATCAAACATATCCCGGATTTCTTCTCAGTAATTTTCTTAAAAATATTCTCAGGCACAAACTCTTGTTTGGGATATAAATTGGACAGTAATCGTGCATTTAAAGCTTCTTTCCCATGCTCGGTCACATTTCCAATTCTAATATCTTGTAGAATATTCTTGTAATCTTCATCCTTTGCTTGACGCATATTTTCATGCAGTTCAGCATAATTGAAGTTTAACCATATATTGACGTTGCCAATGCTCCCTAGGCACTTCCTGGTATCTTCATGCGTGAGTATTTTGAACACAGGTTGACCTTTTACTGGTGTCAGCTGCAGAAGATCTCCGAAAACAATGATGTGTTTGCCACCAAATAACACATCATATTCAGTTTTAAGTACTTCTTGCATTCTCAAATGCACAAAGGCAAGCATGACATTGGAAACCATGCTTACTTCGTCAATGATAAGTAGTTTCATTTTCCTCAAGACTCTTGAAACTTCACAGCAAGCATCCCCAGATAACTTGTTGTATTGTAATTTGTTGTCATGCTCCACCGGCAGCATCAGTAGACGATGCAAAGTAATACCTTTAATGTTATGTGCTGCCAGTCCAGTAGGAGCAGTGACAACACAAGACAGCGATGACTCAGTCCTTTCCTGCAAATAACAAGAGATTGCTTTAATGAGGAAACTTTTTCCAGTTCCCGCTTCTCCACTCACGTACAGTCGGACAGGCTTCAACGATGTACATGAGCACTCGTTCTTCTCATGACTTAATCCGTGCTCAATTTCCTTGGTAAATTCATCATATATTTTCCTCTGCTCAACGTTGAGTTGTTTTTCCAAGTCTTCTAAGTTAACGGAATCCTCCTGAGCATGTGCCATGGCTCTTTCTACTTCATTCATAGCAGTGGCAGCTTCATTTTCAATAATAGGTCCTCCAAGTGGATCTTGACTCAATGAAACAGAACTCTGACTGTCCTGAGAACTGTCTCTGGCAATCTCGGCTGCAATCGTTGCTTCCTGCTCAATTTCCAAAGTTAGCATTTCTTGATATTTAGAAAAAGCAGGACATTCTATGGACTCCTTGGCTGCATTGAAAGAGTCTTCGTAACAGAGGAAATCTCCAAGCAGTTCCTCTTCTGCACGCCAAGGCTTGAAAAGTTGCAAAAGTGCTAAATAAAAAAACTCCTTTTTTTCTGGAGATTCACCACTCAATTTTCGATGGTTTACTAATTGGCATTTTCTTTGCTTGACCAGGCATCCCTCACTTCCAATTACAGCATACACTCCTTTCTCAATATCTTCTTTGATGTTCCTCTTGAATATATAATTTTGTAGAACCTCATATAGACAAACATTCTCAAGGTGACTGCTTCGATTTGGATAATATGTATCCAACATGTTGGTCTTCAAAATGTCGGTACTGTTTGGTTCCTTTTCTGCCAAATACTCAATTTCCCGGACAGGTTTTAGAACTCGATTTCGCGTTGCAGCAAGACCAAGACTCGCCCAAACGAGACTCCTGGATTTGGCATAGAGACTTGCTGAAGACAATCGATCAGAACATTCGTAAGCTCCGATTTCTCGATGCGACAACATCTTCAGACTGAAACTGTACAACTTCTTGCTGAGGCTCTTTTCATGGGAAATGTCCTCCCACATATCCTTCAGTTCGGTCTTTTCTTTTTTGGTGATGTAAGATGTCACATACCGAGCCACAGCCATACAGTTGTCAGCCACAAACTGTATATCCATGTTAGCATTCCACATGGACAAAATCACTGGGTTGTAGTCATTGATGTACTTGGACTCTTCGTTCCTTTTCAAATTGTATGTATTCTTGGGTGATTTCCTCGTCACATTATGTCGCAGCGAAGACATCAAACTGTTCACTCTTCCTTTAGAAATCACCGGTCGTGGAAAGTTGAAACGACATTTGGTGTAGAACTTGTCCTTGTTTCTGAATTTACGACGACAGTACTTTCCACAACGATGGCTTTGGAAACGTAGAACTTGTTCTCTTAGGCTTTTCTTCTCCGTTGCGTTTGGAACAGCACACGTAGAATACTGTTCTATGAAATTCATCACTAAGTCATCCGGATCTGTTCCAAATTTAGGTGCATCCTTGATCCACAACAACATATGTATATGAGGAGCACCTCTTGCTTGGTACTCCTTTCTCCAGAAGAAATCCAACACCTCTCCAAGAGGTGGATTCTTCTTATTTGTGATGAAAGACATCATAGCTTCAAATCTATGATTGAAGTACCTGCATACATTCACTGGATCCAAAGAACACAGTTCTCCAGGTGTCTTGAATTCAATGTTTTCAATATTTCCATTTGCCTCTCGTAGAAATTCAAGTAAGTCTTCCCAGCCATACTCGGCACAGCTCAGAGTGAGGAACCATGTTGGAGTTCCTAAGTTCCTCAGCATACATTTTAAATCACCATGACGACGGTACCAGTACTCATTAGTACCACGCTGACACGCCATGAGATTAATTAGGTGAGAATCCAAAATACTGTCTTGGACATTGACTTTATGCATAAAGTCACTTGCCGAGATGTTTCGCATCTGTATACCACTTTTTAAAATGTGGTTCACTGCATATGACAGTCCTGACAGATCGCTTTCAAACAAGAGATGAAACAAATAGGGAATGCATTGACGAAACCTAGGATCTTCTGCATACAATCGTAAAGTCCGGTATTCAGACGCAGGAATTTGATGAGGTCGCTCATCATATCTTCCTCCTTGACCTGTGGGAAATAGCTGTGGGAAACACCGAGCTTCCAAACTTTCCTCCCAAACACTAATGGGACTCCCTTTGGCTTGTTTCATTTGAAACAACTCAATTGCATTCCCCATGACTTCCTTGGAATGCAAAGGATGAACACTATAATGTTCATATATTTCTTCACTATTAGACACCTCTACTTTCTCAATTTGGCCAGCACACAAAACGCTATCCTCTTCATCACTTACTTCCTCTTCTGCAACATATACATTCTTATAGTACTTATTATTTTTCTTCAAATACAAAGTTGCATTTTTCACTTTCCTAACATCCACTAAATCTTGCCATATTTTCTTATTCTTTGTCGGAACCCCATTAACCAAGATAACCAGAGGTTCCTCTTCCACTTTCTCAACTCCAATTGTGTTAATGTTTTTGTTCAAATCTAGAGGCAAATAAACAACTCTTCCCTTTAATCCTCTCTGTAAATCTGCTGGAGGCAACTTCCCTGTCTTTGGCTCCGTTCTTACAATAGCCTGAAAGGGATGGATACTTTGAATCAAAATAGATTCATAAGTATTTAAATCCTTCAATTCTGAAGGAATCTCAACCAATTCCAGATTATTATGAACCGCCCTAGCAGGCATCTGGTTTTGATTTAATTTATTACAACAATAAGTACACACACGTTGATCCACTCCCAAATCAAAACAATTTTCTACCATCAAGTATGTGGCAAAATCCTTCCATTCACTATTATTTTCCCTTTCACTTTTTGCATATAAATCCACTAACTTAGTCTGATTCTTATAATAAGTGCGTCGACAACATACACAAGTGAAATTAGGCCTCTCACTTGATTTCATCTGAAACGTGGCAATTTCCTTCTGAAAATAATCTGTACTGGAAACCTGTACATTATCTTCAACATTACCCTCTACTTCAGGGTCAATTTGAACATTCTCATCTTTACTACCAAAGTAACAAAACTCAATTTCTTCACAAATATTCTTCACATCTATTTCAGAACCATGCAAAAGAGCAGCACATAATTGTTTAAGCATAATTGCTGGACTCTTAGCATAATACAACATTCTCACTAATTTTATCACTTTATTATGATGCACTGCTAGCATCCTGAAATGATGAAAAACACTCTGGCATACTCTCCTGGAAAGACAAGCCAGTGAATGACCACGCAAACCTGTCATTTGTCTCACTCTGCAAGGATCTAAATCTTGCAACAACTTCATTTTCTGCTTCAAACTTTTCTTAATAAATGTCCGTATAAAATCACAAAGCAAATTGATGGAAACCTGTCGCACACTGCAAATAGAACTACACTTCCAAATGTACACAGGACCCTTAGGACGTCTTCCTAAAATCTCATCACTTAGCGCCTCTCCTGTCTCTGTTGTCACAAGTTGTTCTTTTTCAACTGGACAACCATCCTTCACTTCATAAGCTCGACCACTGGTGTCAACTGCAAACACCAAATCATTATCCTGAAAATAACTCTCCTCATTAAAAAATGCCTCACAACTTGAACTATGCATCCATTCTCCGGAAAAAACTTCACAAAAGTTAGTACGATTTACTACTCTCTTCCATCTACTTTTTGTTTTGAAATCAGAAATTACCTTGCTTAGTTTCCTAATTCTATTGATTACCAAAATAAACAACTTTCGCTTAATTTCAAAAGCATGATCAATAATTTTCTCTACATTTTTCTTCTTGTTATAAAATGCCGCTTTCTGTTGGCCTTTTTTTTAAATATTTTTCAATAAATTAACTATTATCCTGTTACGGAACATTCAATTTCGAATGTCCCTAAACTGTTGTTTCCTTCTACTATCATGCACAGAGTTATCTCTTCCTCTACCAGTAACATTTGTGATGGGTCTCTCCTTTCCATTTAAATTGCTTTTCTTTTTGTGGACTGAAACATTTTTGGGAGAAAAACTTTTCTTACTACAAATATTTCTTAAGAATGATTTCGTGCTCTTACCCGGACCTTTCTTGGTGTTTTGACAAGTATTTGGGGAAGAGGACTGCTGCAATAAAACATCATCCTGCTGTCTTTGACGTTTTCTAGCCTTTCTTATTCTATTTTTTGTAGGCATTTTCCAAACTATGAAAGAATCTGCAGTTGAATCTGTGGAAAAATATAATAAAAAATGTTATTAACCACTATTACCAAACAGTAAATGAATAACAGTCATCTAAAACTTAATGCCCTACTAATTATTTAACATAGCAAATGTTTTCCACCAGCACTGCATCACAAAAATGACACTCAATGGTACAAAACAGGCATAGAACAATCATAAATCACTCCCTAATATTTTAAATGATTAATTCAGGATGACGATAAGATGTAGCCTATCTAAAGGTTTGTTTAGGCCCAGATCTTTAGACTGGGGTGAATGTGTGTCATTGATCCACATTCAGTCCATCACCTGTTTTGTTTATTTGAGGTGAGGCCAACACATGGTTGCAGATAAGATTTTCACTGAAAAAAACCAAGGTAAAAAAACATGTGAAGGCCTACCAATGAAGTAAATCATTAAATGAAAACTAATACATTTCTGGAAATATGCACTGCTAGTGCTTCATAAGTTGTTTTGGGTCATATTTATAAGGCATTTGAGTATCTATTATGCTATTTTACGTTCTTCATGGTGCAAATTTCTTGTAAATACGCTCCCACCTGCGGTTGGCAAATTTAGATTTTGATTATGGGAGTTACATAGGCATGTTAATAATTTCCCAAAAATGGTGTATGACCCCAAACAACCTTTGAAGCAAATGCTCTTAGCCATGTTATCCACCTCCCATTGGATAACATGGCTAAGAACTGCTCGCAAATGCGAAAAAAAACGGCCGCAATGCATGAATATCGCTGAAAAGTCAGCGATATTCATGCATTTTCCAGCAAATGCTCTTAGCCATGTTATCCACTTCCTATTAAATAACATGGCTAAGAACTGCTCAGGGCCCCATGAGGAACGCTTTCCATTTAAAAAGGTAAACATAACATCAAAGACACTAAAATGCCTTCTAAATATGATCCCAAACAACCTATGAAGCTCTAACAGTACATATCCAGAAATTTAATTGATTTCAAAATTCGTTTTTAAACACAGCATATAAATCAATTGTATACCTGCATTCATGAAGAAATGACTAAAAATGTCCTTGAGACACATGAAAGTGTTTTCTGGAATGCCCTAGCACCATTTTTGGGACACTATTAACATGGCTAGGTAACTCCCATAATCAAAAACAAAATTTGCCAAGCGCAAGTGGGAGCGTATTTACAAGACACTTGCCCCATGAGGAACGCTTTCCATTTAAAAAGGTAAACATAACATCAAAGACACTAAAATGCTTTCTAAATATGACCCCAAACAACCTATGAAGCTCTAACAAAACATATCAAGAAATGTAATTGATTATCGCAAATGCGATTAAAAACGGCCGCAATGCATGAATATCGCTGAAAAGTCAACGATATTCATGCATTATCCAGCAAATGCTCTTAGCCATGTTATCCACCTCCCATTGGATAACATGGCTAAGAACTGCTCGCAAATGCGAAAAAAAACGGCCACAATGCATGAATATCGCTGAAAAGTCAGCGATATTCATGCATTTTCCAGCAAATGCTCTTAGCCATGTTATCCACTTCCCATTAAATAACATGGCTAAGAACTGCTCAGGGCCCCATGAGGAACGCTTTCCATTTAAAAAAGTAAACATAACATCAAAGACACTAAAATGCCTTCTAAATATGACCCCAAACAACCTATGAAGCACTAACAGTACATATCCAGAAATTTAATTGATTTCAAAATTCGTTTTTAAACACAGCATATAAATCAATTGTATACCTGCATTCATGAAGAAATGACTAAAAATGTCCTTGAGACACATGAAAGTGTTTTCTGGAATGCCCTAGCACCATTTTTGGGACACTATTAACATGGCTAGGTAACTCCCATAATCAAAATCTAAATTTGCCAAGCGCAAGTGGGAGCGTATTTACAAGACACTTGCTCCATGAGGAACGCTTTCCATTTAAAAAGGTAAACATAACATCAAAGACACTAAAATGCCTTCTAAATATGAACCCAAACAACCTATGAAGCTCTAACAGTACATATCAAGAAATGTAATTGTTTATCGCAAATGCGATTAAAAACGGCCGCAATGCATGAATATCGCTGAAAAGTCAACGATATTCATGCATTATCCAGCAAATGCTCTTAGCCATGTTATCCACCTCCCATTGGATAACATGGCTAAGAACTGCTCGCAAATGCGAAAAAAAACGGCCGCAATGCATGAATATCGCTGAAAAGTCAGCGATATTCATGCATTTTCCAGCAAATGCTCTTAGCCATGTTATCCACTTCCCATTAAATAACATGGCTAAGAACTGCTCAGGGCCCCATGAGGAACGCTTTCCATTTAAAAAGGAAAACATAACATCAAAGACACTCAAATGCCTTATAAATATAGCCCAAAACAACCTATGAAGCTCTAGCAGTACATATCCAGAAATGTAATTGATTTCTAAAATCGTTTTTAAAAACAACATATCTGTTTCAGCTTACATAACAGACCATGGAATGGGCTCCATGTACCACAATAACTTGTGTTACTGCATGCCAGAATGCTACACCGAATATGCAATTACAATTTCTCAAAGAAACTAATTCTATTAGTATATCACTAGAGACAAAACCACATTTTAAAAACACAGCTTTCTTCATCATTTTCTCCTTAAATCATACTATTCTCTATCTAAATTAAATAAATCTTTTCTCACCTTAGCAAATATTTTTTGAGTTTTGAAAACAGTCTCAGAAATACACCAAATTGTCTTCAGCAGAAGAAAAAGGATGCACTCCAAAGGCTGCAGCTATTGAAAGCACAGAAATACAGATATTCATTTCACATATCTCTCATATTAGCCAATCATAACTCTTCCCTCACTTTTTTCAAATCAAAACCCTTCCCCCCTCTGCCCTCTCTGCCTTTTTTCCATAGCAACCACCTCCTGGAAGACCTCTCATGTTTGCAAATTCACACAACAATGTTTCAATTGAACTCTGAACTCTCAGTGCACCTGCGTATCCAGTGCAATCTTTCATTAACTGTTTCTTCCTTGACCATTCAAATTACATGTTTCAAAGAACACATCCATGCACCCTAACTTTCTGTTTTCAGAAATGGAAATGCACCAATCACTGCTAATGAATCATTAGCATTGGAAATCCACAGTTTTTTTTCTTTACAAACTCCTACTGTTTCAACTGCCCTTTCATTACCACACTTCATCTGACTGCAGCACAACCTTCTCCAACCATGTTTAAGGTCTGGATTGTTGGACATAGTTACATCCACTGGGCTCAAAGGTATGCTGAGAACAGAAATTTACCTAACCTCAATTTACAAGATGTGGAAATTAAGTGGTTGGGCCAAAGAGGATTAAAATGTCACCAATTGATACCATTGGTGAAAACCTTTCTGCATTTGCCAAAACCTGACCTGTTAATAGTGCACTGTGGAGGTAATGATTTGGGCACTTTGACAGGGGTAGGTCTGGAAATGCTTTTAAAGGACACCTTTGAGCAATTAATGGCACTTTTTCCTCAAACTGCCTTGGTATATTCCAATATATGCCAAAGACAGAAATGGAGGTGGTCCAACCAATTTTCTCCACAAATTGAGAAAGCGAGGAAGCATGTAAACAAATCTGTTTCAGCTTTCATGAGAGACCATGGAATGGGCTCTCTGTACAACAATAACTTGCGTTACTACATGCAAGATATCTACAGAGAAGATGGAGTTCACTTCTCAGATGAGGGCAACAGAATTTTCATTCTGAATTTAAGACTGTGCATTGGTACCTACTTATAAGTACCTAAATGTACCATAAACCCAAAAGCTCTTCTCAGAGCTACCCTTCATCTGATCACACACTTTTATTATTTTTTTTCTAACTTTTTTTCTGTAATTTTCAACAAACTACGCTCAAAGAGCGCTATCCGGTACGCGAACTGGAAGCTAACCGCGCAAAATTTTAAAAAAAAAGTTTTTTCTTCGCACATATAGTCCTCCTCAGCCACCCTCAGAAAACGTAGGGGGTCAAAATACTTGTACCATGCCCCCTTCTACCCATTCAGAACATTATTTACCCTCCATTTTATACCTTGATTCGACCGAAACACAAAATGGTGGACTCCCGTTACGCTCCTAGTTCGCGGACCGGACCGCTTCCCGGGAAGCGGTCCAAAAAAAAGGTGGGAAAGTAATTTACAGAAAAACGACTACAGACACTCTCACCAAATATAAATTAGCTCATACTACATAACAATCCCTTTCATTCTCACAAATTTGATTGAAATTTCATTTAGCCATTTAGCCTGTAGACCTCTCCAAGTACCGTGAGGTAAATTACTTCACAAAACACATCTGAACTGTTGGAATTGACAACCAATGAAAATGTTACTTTCATTTTCTACTTTTATTACCTGACATTTGATTGGTTATATACCTGTATATATATAAAGGAAGAGAAGGAAACACAGCCATTTTGACTTCTACTTCTTGTTGTACCTCACATTTCAATAGCTTCAAAAAACTTCAACTTCTTTGTGAAGGTAAGTTATAATTTTTAGAAATGAAATATATTGTGCACTATAACTTAATATAGTAGACTTTTTCTGCTAGATATACACTATCCCTCTGTAGTAGTAATGTATTTAGATAGACTTCTCTGTTATAGTTATGAATGGAGTAAGGCTTGTCTTGGTTAAATCACATACACTTTTTTATAGTCCTATTTCCACTCTGATACTATACACTGCCAAAAGATAAATTCACTGATAAAAACTGCCTATCTAAAATTAATCCCAACAGTGCCCTATCTCTACTAATATATATTTTTTTAATCCAAATTTCAGGCAAAATGGAAGGCGAGCAGCAAGTTTCTTTTGAGATGGACCTGCAAGAGAGCAGCCAAGAATTGATAGATCAAATTGACATGGAATTTATGGATGAAAGCTTAGATAATGAACTGCTGCAATGTGTCCAAGCAGTAGATACCCTCCTTGCAAATGAGGACATTTTACAACCTCACAGATTGCAAACAATATTTCAAGAAAATAATGACATTTCAGACACTCAAATGTTAGAAAGTTTAATAAATTATGAAAAACAATCAAAATAAAAAAAAACTTTAAAAAAAAGAAAACAAAAAAAAACAACAAAAACAACAAACAATTAACATACAGTATTTGAAAAGTGTATCATTCTATTATCCTTATAGTACGCTGCCTAGAACGCTTTCCGGTTCGCGTACTAGGCGCTAACCACGCAAAAAAAAAAAAAAAAAAAAGTTTATGACCCTCCTGGGCCCTTTTAAAACCTCCACATAAAACCTAGGGGGTCAATGAGGATCTACTATGCCCCCTTATGGTAATTTCCCCCTTTGTTTTGGCCTCCTCTTGTCTCTCGATCCTACCGAGAGACAAGATGGCGGCTGCACCGGACTGTTTAGAATGTTGACAGACACCGAAGAGCCAATCAGCTTTCCGTGCGCAAAGTTCCGTAACGCGCAAAGTACGCGAATCGGATCGCTGCCCGGAGCGCTGTTACAGATATATATCTTGATTTAAACGTTAATTTCTCAAAATCCACTGAAGCACATATATTGAGACCTAGCAAAGGCACATCGGGCTAACAGTCCCTACAATTTTGCCAAGTTTCGTGGAAATCCATTCAGCCGATTGGGCTAAAAGTGAGTCCAACCGCCCTATGGAAATTAACATGGGAAAAACGCGTTTTGGGACCCCCCTTTTTTCTCGCCCCCCCCTTGACGACCCCCCCCAAATTTTCAGGGGCTGCTCAGAAACAAAATGTGCCATTTTCCTGAAAATTTCAGCCAATTCCGTCCACAAACACCAAAGTTATTAGACATAGAATTTTCAGAAATCCCATAGGGAAAAAATCCTAACTATATATACCTACTGGCGACCGCCAGTAGGTAATGTATATATATATATATATATATATATATATATATATATATATATATACATACTTTTTTTTATTTGTTTTATTTTTTTCACTGAAAAAATCATAGGTTTCAGTGCTGTTATGGTTAGAAATAGTCATTTAAAAAACCTTAGAAATTCACTGGAAAAAAAATCCACAGGTTTCGGGGACTTTATAGTTAGTGGGACATTTCACTCGTTCAAAACCAGAGAAATTCAGCTGTTATAGTTAGTTAAGCTGACTATACCACGCACTGATGATGACATCACATATTACATCATTCATGAAATGATCAGTGACATCACTGATGACATCTTAAATGCATTTCCAAACAAAAAGAGAGGCAGGGAGAGTAGTGTGACACTCTTATTCCCCGGTACTAGTCAATAAACAAGAAAAGAGTGTCCAATGGTAGTATTCAACCACCATCAGGAGCAGGTAAACGGCTTCACTTAAGGCATTAAGGAAAGCCCTCACTCACCACCTAGTGATGACATGCTTCATCATCGGGCCCCACAAAAGAAACCGAGTGTCTCTTTTGTGTGGTACAACGCCAGATTTTACTGCGGAGCGGGTTGGTGAGTTCAGGCAGTGTTGTGAAAAGACATCTAGTGAGTGGTGGATGGTTAAAAAATTGTCCGTAGTGTATCAAAATTAACTTTATTTTAGTGATCACTAGGGACAGGTTAATTAAAATTATGTGTTGGAAATTCGTCCACAATTAATTAAGTGGTAGTTTCCTAGTTATCAGTCGACATGTTTCAGCCACGAAACGGTATGAGTTAACCTGGCATTCATCAGGACTCAGCGTGTACTAAACCCTGGTGGAATGGACTCTCTAAGGCCCACCCTTACCTAGGGACGTGAAAGTGAAAATTAACAAAAAAGTGTAAAGTGCGAAAAAATTTGGAGGAAATATTGCCTTCCTAATTACTCCTGGTTTAGGATGATTCCGGCTTTACCGTTTCTGCACCTGTAGATAAAATGACAAGGACAAACGTAGGACAGAACATACATAGAATCATGATGCCGATCACTTTCGTCAATCCAAAGTGCTCCAGTGTGTGGTTTACGAGACATTTTGTGGTAAAATAACAATATAGTTATCACCACCATGGTCCCCAAACTTTGACTGCTAAAAGTGGGTAGTGCTGTGTATAATATGTGCTATGAAAAGGTAGTTAAAATGGAAAGGTATTTCCTTGATCGCTATCAAAGTAAAATGCAGGTGCGATCGCGCTAACAGGTTAAAATTTCTCATTTTTGTGGTGTTCAAGATTCACACTATGAGTCACAGGAGGGGGGTGGGAACGTAATTGGCACACCCTGCGATTTGTCGAAACAGAGGGAGTAAACGCACAGTCATTCATATAACATTGGGTAGGTGCTTAGCTCAGTGGAGTAATCAGTAGACAGTTTCTGCTTCTACTCACACCCTCGACTCTCGGCACCTGCTGTGTACCTGCATCTACCCTCGACTGGACCCCGAAGATGTAGATGCGAGGACGATACCATCAGGGTCCTGGGGGCGGCTCTAGATTCTGTCACTTGGAACTACCAAGCTTCTAAGAACTTCATCTTAGAGTGTGCTACTTTGGCACTTAAAGAGAACTTCTTTTCCTATGAAGGCAACCTCTTCCTCCAATGTACTGGAACTTCTATGGGCAGCACATTTGCCCCCAGTGTGGCAGGCCTCTATGTAGCAGATTTTGAGGCGAAATACATCTTGCAACCAGATAGCCCTTTTTCTGCGTCCATCAAAATCTGGCGGCGCTACATAGACAATGTCCTGGTCGTATGGACCCGTGACAATGAACAACTAGAGGCTTTCCTTACTTGGGTCAATACTCTCGACCCCAATTTGAAATTTACATATACCACCAGCAAAACTGAGGCTACCTTCTTGGATGTAACAATCCAAGTATCCGGAACAAGGTTCACCACCAAGACGTATCACAAGCCAACTGCTAAAAACAACCTCCTAGAGTACACTAGTTTTCATCCTCGACGTTTAAAAGAAAATCTGCCCTACGGCCAGTACCTACGGCTAAGGAAGAACTGTTCTGAATTACAGGATTTCAATACTCAATCTGCGGATCTCTCAATGAAGCTCAAGGCCTTGACCAGGCAACCCTTTACTGCGCGTAACGCTGTGACTATTTAGCACTGCTGGATATTTTTAATGCCCCATTTTGTCTAATCTTTATTTAAATATTCTTTACTGGTTCCCCTTGTTTTTAAATATCCTCCACATTGTGGTTTAGTGCTTCATCTGCGCGCTTCCTCGGAGTCTCCTCGCCATCTTGGGGGTCGGAAGAGGACGATGGTTGAACGCCATTGCGGTTAGCGCTCTAGCAGTCAAGTTGACTGGCTAGAGGAAACCTAAAAGCCTACTTAAGGCGGAGTAAAATACGAGGTCAGTCTTGACCAGGCAACCCTTTACTACGCGTAACGCTGTGACTATTTAGTGCTGCTCGATATTTTTAATGCCCCATTTTGTTTAATCTTTATTTCAATATTCTTTACTGGTTTCCCTTGTTTTTAAATATCCTCCACATACTTGCACTATAATTGTTTCCCACATTGTGGTTTAGTGCTTCATCTGCACCCTTCCTCGGAGTCTCCTCACCATCTTGGGGGGTCGGAAGAGAACGACGGTCGAACGCCATTGCGGTTAGCGCTCTAGCAGTCAGGTTGACTGGCTAGAGGACTATTTAATCCCTAATATGCATGCGCACGACGCATGGGCACGGCGTGTGTGCCGTAGTAACGCCGGAGTCACACCAGAGTCCAGCCCGTCTGCGCCCGTCCGCGCTAAGGACGAGCTGGACGAGGGGGCATCCTATTTGACGGGCGATGGCTGTGGCCGCCTTAGATATTCGCATCAGTTTCAACGGAAACTTAAACCTTTCCAGTTTTCGTGCCACTACTCGTTTACCCCCAAGACCCTTCAAGACTCGCCTGTCTGTAGGTGTTCTAAGGCTACCTTCACTGGAGCTGTGCTATCCTCTGGATCCTTGAAGGTAGGCTCTATAGGCACACTTTCAACTAGTATTAGTAAGGACCATGGTTTCTTGATCAATGCAAGATCTCTGATTAAGAATAATGTTTCCTTTAAGGATTTCGTTCCGGATAGAAGACCCTCTTGGGTCTTCATCACAGAAACATGGGCCCAGGAATCTTCGGGACCTGACTTAGTGGAAGCAGTGCCAGATAGCTGCACCCTAGTTAGGCAGGATAGAGTGGGCCGTATAGGAGGAGGGCTGGCCATTCTGTATAGGGACTCTAACTATTGATGCATTACCCCTCTATCAGCCCCTCGAGAGTCCTTTCAGGCTCTACATTTCTCTTTAAATGCCTCATATACTGTGCCCTTTATGAGCATTCTTATTTATAGACCGCCTGTGTCCAGAGTAGACTTTGGACAAGATTTGCTTAGTCTATTAGAACCTTATTTTGGTTGTGACCATGTCACGGTTTTGGGAGATCTGAATTTCCACCTTGATAACTTAGAGGCGAAAGAAACCCTCTCTCTCCTTGACACCCTATCGGCCTGCGGCAATTAGTTAAGGGCCCTACTCACCAGGCGGGCCATACATTAGATGGGGTTTTTTCAAACGATAGTCGGTGGACCACAGAAGCCCCTACCCCACTCACCTGCTCAGATCACTCTGCAGTTCCCCTGAAATTAGACATCACTCCTATAAATAATATCCCGAAGGGTTTCAGTAAAATGGAATCAAGACGAAACCTGAAAAGGATAACTAATGACTTACTCGCCCCCCTTATTCCCACCATGGAGATCTCTTCAGAGGAGGATGTGGGTTCAGCGGTAAGCAAGCTGGAAAGTGCCATCACAGTGGCCATGGATGAATTAGCACCTGCCTCCCTACGCTACTTGGCCAGAAAAAGGCTGTCGGCCCCCTGGTATTTGGAGTCATTAAGACATCTAAGAAAGGGATGCAGGAAGCAGGAACGACTTTGGAGGGCTAGTTGGAACACACAGGATTGGAAAACCCATAAAATTCTTCTGAGGGAATATAAGGCGGAAGTGATAAAAGTTAAACAGGAGTATTTCTCGAATCTCACCGCTGCCCTTACTTCGCCGAAAGACTTATTCAATATTGTTGACTCGTTGACCACTCTGCAGACCCCGGACCCCGTCACCTGCACTCAGAAGCTGTGTGATGATATTGCCCTCTATTTTCACACTAAAATTGCTGACATTGCTTCGGCCTTAGAGCTACAAAGGGCCTTGATATCTTCTCCCACCGCTCAGGCTACCACATCTCATGCTATTGCCTCCGAAGTGTCTGGTAAACCCGTTACCACGGTCGGCCTGTCTAATTTCCCCCCCCTTTCTCTGCAGGAATTGGATGCCATCCTGGCCAAGACTAGGTCAGGCTCTCCTCTCGATCCTTGCCCCCTTAAACTACTTAAGCAGTGTAATGATACCCTCCTGCCCTCCTTTTTGGAGATTATGAACAGGGCAATACGGGATGGCATTTTCCCTTCTCAATGGAAGAGAGCGGTAGTCAAACCCCTCTTGAAAAAGCCAACCCTAGACCCGGAGGTTTTTAAAAACTTTCACCCCATTTCGTTGCTCTCTGCCACAGGAAAGATGCTGGAAACCCACCATAACCAGCATCTTGCTTCCTTTCTTGAAGCCTCTGGTCACCTGGATCTTTCGCAGCACGGTTTCCGGAAGGGACACAGCACTGAGCCGGCCCTTACTGTGGTGCTTGATAACATCCGCAGCACAGTTGACAAGGGCACAAGCACTCTGCTGATCCTGCTAGATCTCACGGCTGCATTTGATACCCTATCTCCCTTCGTGTTAACATCTTGACTGAGGGAGATAGGGGTGGAGGGGCCTGCTCTTAGTCTCCCGGCCTCCTTCTTGGGCCAGAGGGAGCAGAGAGTGAAGCTGGGTCAAGTATGGGGTCCCACAGGGGTCGGCGTTAAGTCCGACCCTGTTTAACATCTATGTGACCCCTCTGGCCAGGCTTGTTAGATCATTCGGGATGGAGGTAGTTTCCTATGCAGATGACACCCAGATCTTGCTGTCTCTCGCCCAGTCTGTCAGCTCTTCTGCCTCCAATTTTAGACACTGTATGGAGGCAGTTGCTCAATGGATGATTGACAATTCATTGAAGCTAAACGGCAAGAAGACGGAGATCCTCATATTTGGCGGGAAAGATGACATCTGGTCGACGGAATGGTGGCCTACATCCCTGGGGACTTGCCCTGTACCGACTCTCCTAGCATGAAACTTGGGGGTCATGAGTGACACGGCCATTGCGTTGGGTCACCAAGTCAATAGGACAATCTCCACTTGTTGGGGCACCCTTAAAATCTTGCGGAAGATTAAATACTATCTGTCCGCACAAGCCCGTAATCAAATTGTGGTTGCACTGATAGCCTCTCGGCTTGATTATTGTAATGCCCTATATGCGGGAATAAACAAGTGCTTGCTACAGCGATTACAAACTGTGCAAAATGCTGCGGCCAAATTTGTTTTAGACTTGCCTAGGAGGTCATCAGCCACTGCTGCTAGGAGATCCTTGCATTGGCTTCCAATTAAAGCCAGGATTTCCTTCAAGGTTCTCTGTTTGGTACATGGGGCCCTGACCAGAAAGGAGACAGGAGGAATAAAAGATCTGCTGATTCCCTATGCCCCTTCCAGAAACCTTCGTTCCTCAAAGAAGTCTCTTCTTCTGGTTCCCCGAGTGCGAAGAGCCAAGTGGGGAGGCAGAGCCTTTTCCAGCCTTGCCCCTAGATTGTGGAATTCTGTACCCTGTGACATTAGAATGTTGCCATCGATGCAGTCTTTCAGAAAGGCCCTGAAGACCTGGCTTTTTGTCAAAGCTTACCTTTAGTCATTGGATTGCCTTTTTTTTATGATCTTTTTATAGGCGCCTTGATGCCTTTTGGCAAAGTCGCGCAATATAAGTTTATATTCAATTCAATTCAATTCAATTCAATTCAAGGCCAGAGGTTACCCTAAAACAATCTTGAACAAGGGCCACAAAAGAGCGCGTAACCAGCCAAGGGAGGCACTCCTTGAGGACAGGGTCAACAACAACACAGTAGACATCCCTTTGACATGTGTAACGACATATAGCACATTGTCAAATTTGATGAAGAAATCAGTCAACAAGTACTGGAGAATATTGTCCAGTTCTCACAAAACTTGGGAGAAACCTCTCTTCTCCTTTAAGAAAGGTTGCAGCCTAAAGGATTCACTGGTCCACACACGACCGAAACCATAATCTACAGAAACAGTAAGATCGGTGACTGACACCTGGGGCCTTCCAAAAGTGGTCGGCCACTTCCCATGCTCTAACTGCAGCGTTTGCCACTTGACAACGCACTCAAAAACGTTACATCTCAAGCCGGGCAAGACGTGGATACAGAGAGATCACACCAATTGCAACACGCAGAACGTAGTATATCTCATTACATGTCCATGTGACCTGCGCTACGTAGGCATGACCAGCAGAAGGGTCAAACAGAGAATCTGTGAACATCGATCAAACATCAGATGTAAGAAATCAACAACCAAAATGAGCAGACACTTTCTAGAACTCAACCATACAACAAACGATATGCAATGGACAGTCATTGAACAAATCAGTAGTGGTAACAACATCAACCACCGCCTCTTCGAAAAAGAACAGAGGTGGGTCTACAGACTTGGAACCCACATCCTTGGATTAAATGACGACATCCCATGGAACTCCGTGATCAAATAAATACTTTGTTGTTCAGGCGTCCCCCTAACTGCGGGATAGTCCAGTATTCTGCATTGTCCACTCCTCCAGCGCACCATGCAGATATTCTGACATCTCCAATTGATTGTTAATGTCAACAAACTCCCGGGCCCCGTAACAACGGGCTCTCGATTGGAGCACCTGACAAAGCCTCTATTTCACTAAGAAAGAAAGAACGCTTTGATCTTTGAGTCTGCTGTCTCCTTGACAACAGTCAACATCGATCTTGATTGGCCTGCATCACCACGTGATCACGTGACAATAATCGTCAGATGACGGCACAACTCCCTGATTGGCCTACACGTGTGTTCGACGTAGTCTGACCGCGCCCACCCGGAAGCCGATCATTGCAAAACACCCATTTAACGCTCTCCTTGCCTTGCGTCTACATCTTCGGGGTCCAGTCGAGGGTAGATGCAGGTACACAGCGGGTGACGAGCGTCGAGGGCGTTAGTAGAAGCAGAAACCGTCTACTGATTACTCCACTGAGCTAAGTACCTACCCAATGTTATATGACTGACTGTGCGTTTACTCCCTCTGTTTTGACAAATCGCAAGGTGTGCCAATTACGTTCCCACCCCCTCCTGTGACCCAATCCTGAACACCACAAAAAGTGAGAAATTTTAACCTGTTAGCGCGATCGCGCCTTCATTTTACTTTGATAGCGATCAAGGAAATACCTTTCCTTTTTAACTACCTTTTCATAGCACGTATTATACACAGCACTACCCACTTTTAGCAGTCAAAGTTTGGGGACCATGGTGGTGATAACTATATTGTTATTTTACCACAAAATGTCTTGTAAACCATACACTGGAGCACTTTGGATTGACATAAGTGATCAGTATCATGATTCTATGTATGTTCTGTCCTACATGTTTGTCCTTGTTTTTTATCTACAGGTGCAGAAACGGTAAGGCCAGAATCCTCCTAAACCAGTAGTAATTAGGAAGACAATATTTCCTCCTAATTTTTTTGCACTTTAAACTTTTTTGTTAATTTTCACTTTCACGTCCCTAGGTAAGGGTGGGCCTTAGAGAGTCCATTCCGCCAGGGTTTAGTACACGCTGAGTCCTGATGAATGCCAGGTAAATTCATACCGTTTCGTGGCTGAAACATGTCGACTGATAACTAGGAAACTACCACTTAATTAATTGTGGACGAATTTCCAAAACATCATTTTAATTAACCTGTCCCTAGTGATCACTAAAATAAAGTTAATTTTGATACACTACAGACAATTTTTTAACCATCCACCACTCACTATTTTTCTTTACACAACACTGTCTGAACTCACCAACCCACTCCGCAGTAAAATCTGGCGTTGTAGCACACAAAAGAGACACTCGGTCTCTTTTGTAGGGCCCGATGATGAAGCATGTCATCACTAGGTGGTGAGTGAGGGCTTTCCTTAACGCCTTAAGTGATGCTGTTTACCTGCTCCTGACAGTGGTTGAATACTACCATTTGACACTCTTTTCTTGTTTATTGATCTTAAATGCATTTGCAGAGTGGTGTAAAAAGGGGCGTGGCTTCGGACCACCTCTCATCAATCCCACTGTGTGGGGATTACTGGAGGTACCTGGTGGTCTAGTTGACCCTTAAGGACCCTTAGGTTTGAAGAGGCCTTAACCCCCCTATTCAAAACATGCCAGGAGGCGCGTTTACTCATTGGTGCAGGGAGGGGGTGGGGCCTCCGGCGAGATGCCAGCTTTTCCTTTTTTATATATTTTTAGAAGGGGGCTGTGTGGCCCTTCTTTCGGTATTGTTTGGGCCCTGGGGACCCTATCCCCCAGGGACTGATATTTTTTATTTAAAAAAATGGGAGGGGGACTTGTGGTACCCCTTTCCTGGTCCACTATTGGCCCCGGGGACTCCATCCCCGAGCCTGCCCTCGTTTTTATATACATTTTTTCTTTTACCAGGGAGGGGGGCCACGTGGCCCCCCTCTCCTGGGACACTTCTAGCCCTGGGAACCTCTTCCCAGATGCCTGGCCACCATGTTATTTTGCTGAAGAGGGTCTTCGTGGCTCCCCTCCTCAGGTCATTTATGGCACCGGGGACTCCAACCCCCGGGTCCAGCCCTCAAGTTGGGGACCGTGGGGTGAGCCCCAATGCCCCCACGGTCCCTGTCAAGTCCCTACCTCCTGTGAGAGCCATCATTTATTTTGGGCAAAGGTGAGCCGCTAACATGCAGCTCCCCTTGCCCAAAAGCAATTCTGCTTTGCTTCTTGGAAGCAAGAGCAGAAAGAACTAGTTGATAGAGCAGTTGCTTTGAAGAGTAAGCTTTTAATTTGACTATAAATGAAACTGAGTCTCTTGAAAAAATGCTATTGTGCATGAGGAGACAAAACCAGAAAAAACAATTAGGGTATAGAACTAACTTTTGTACAGTTTTTAGTGGAGAATGCATACATACTTCTAGTATAGAGCCTTTCTTTAATGAAAAAAGCTATCTCCAGGATAATAGATCAGGAGCAGCCCATACACATAAGAGCAGTGGGGCGGTACGGCCTGGTTGGGGAGGATTCGACATACGACCACAAGGGAAAATAAAAAAATACATTTTCCCTTGTCGTCATCTATCGACCCCCCTACACGGCCCCACTGCCCCACTGCTCTTACCTGCAAGTGCCACTGCTGTAATAAATTAGTTCATGCTATAGATTACAAAAGGCAATGTTATGAAATGAAGAGTGGCACTTGTTAGAAGCCGGCGTTCCCGCGTGCACCGTTGTTGTCAAGTGAGCGACCCGGACCCCCCACTCCCACGTTAGGCCAAGAAAGGATACCGTCTGAGACAGCCGTGCTCACCTCCTTAGTAGGTTGGCACGAGCAGCCAGGCTTATCTCCAAGGCATGAGTGTTTAGTATGTGCAACCACGCCCACAGCAATCCCAATGATGTCGCCACAAATGGACTCCACACAAGTTTGTATAAAACGAGTATACTTTATATAGAAAGATATGCAAAATGATCATACAATACAACTTCCACATATATATATATTGGGTAATATTGTTTCTGGTGGGTTGGGCGGTTCTAATCCCCAACCAGTGATTCTAACCAACAGTTCCACTGACCTTTTACCGTTCTCAACAGGTTAGGTACGTCTCATCACTGGAATCACACACGTTGCAAAATACAAGTAATACTGCACTACTTAACAATGGGTTCCTGTACCGTGCCACAGTGAAACAATCAATGCATAGTGTCCCGATCATCTACTGAGTCAACACAAAATAATGCAACTCGGTTCGCTACCAGCATGCCCTGTTCAAGGAAGAAATACAGCAACACGTCACACTGCAGTTAAGTACAGTGCGATAGGAAGACAATGCAATGCATAGCGCCACCAGCATGCCCTGTGCAAGGAAGAAATAAGGTAATGCCTCACAGTGCAATTTAATACAGTACAGTAAACAACCAATGCAGTCCACTATGCTAGGATCCTGTATCAGAAGTTGTCCAATAGATTGATAGTATGTTAGCAGCAAATATGCAAAGTGTTATACAACTGTTTTTAGAAGTTATGGGACCGGTTGCCCCCAACACTGATCAACAATGACACTGAAGTTCTACTCCGGGCCCTGGCCCCTGTACTGCCCAATCTGGGATCAGCACTGGCAGAGATCTGGGCCAAACCAACAGGTGCACACAGCTGCTAGCAGTGAGAGGCCGAGAGAGTGTCCCTCCGAGACCGCACCCCGCCCCAGGCGAGGAGCCACTTTACCTGGGGGTGGGAGCCCACTCTCCTCTCCTGCAGCAGTGGATTGGCTTCACTCCAGAACCTTGTCACTACGGGCAAGGCGAGGTCAGGCTGCTAGTTCAGCTCCTGCAGGGCTGCCGGTCCCGGCCGCCAACGTTGAGCACAAACTCCTTCCACGAAGCCTTCCACACAACGCTGGTGCTACCCCACATTGCCTTCAAGGGCCTGATCACTTGACCCTCATCTCCAGCACAGTGAGGAATTTTTGGCTCACCGCTCCCCGGTACTCCTCATCAGCACCTCCGGTGGCACCTTTGAGACGCACCCTCGGCGCGTCAGAGACTCACACCTCCTACGGCCATCGATGACCAGTCACACCTCACTACACCTCGACTGGCACCTTCATACGCACCCTGCGCATTCGAGTCTCGCACCATCACCGGCTACACACGATCCTACTCACTGGGAGCCTGGGTAAAGTATTCATACAAAAACAATGGCTCCTGTGGACAATTACTCCAAAAATATGGTAATATTAATGCACGATGGCAATGTGGGTGATTAGGAAAAAGACGAAAAGCAAGCAAGTGGCATATGCACTAGAAGAATATATTTAAATACCAGCAAAGATAAATACTGATCTTACACATATAGACAATTTACACATTTTATGTACACTTATACAAATTGAAAACAGTGAATTTGTGTCCCAAGTGAATAATTATTAACAAAAAACAAAAAAAACATATTTACAAAAATTCATAATGAAAAAAGAGTGACATAGGGTTTCTAATGTGAATTCGTTTTTTGCGAAAGAAAGAGGCAACCTATTAGTTAATCTCAAAATTAATATTCAAGTTGCCCAATAATGACAACTTAAAAAAACGGTCTGCTTCTTTGCGAGTTGTTGACGACGTTTCGACCTTGTATGGATAAAAGGTCTCTTCAGGACGGACTGTATATGGGGCGAGATTATCAAAATTGGATAGGACACTTGTAACCACTTATACCGAGAGAAGTATTGTGAAACCCTCATAAACGATGTGTATAACGAGAAGCGGTATATCTTGTTCTCCGCCCCGCACAAACGTTATGGCAGCAATCATCGGGTTTGACAAAATTGAGTATTGCCTAGCCTCACCCGAGGCTTTCTCTGGTTTTTTCGTGGCAGTCTCCAGAGAAGAAATTCGAATAACCCCAACAAAAAAAGGCACAAAAAGGGTAAAATAGTTTCCAGCCGATAAGGATACTCTTTTTATTAGTATCGTTGGACAACTAGTTTAAAAAGGTAGGTATGCTCACTGGAAAATTAGGAATCCATAGCATATATTAGTAGTATTGACAAAACGTCGACATGTTTCTGCTCTATTGGCCCGTGGGTCTAAGAGCATTCGTCAGGACAAAGACAACAATAAACAGAGATCTACCTATCACTATTTGTGATGTAGGGGGGTAGAGGTGTAATTTTTTACAATCTTACCCTTATGAGGTTCTATGTAGTCACCTGTAGATTTGAAGAGAAAGGGGGTGGGGTCACTAGTGGCATTTTACCAAAGTGCGGTTAAAATTGAAAAGAAATGGAAAAACATTGTACCATTTTCATGCAAACTCTATTGTGGCATACTATTCAGGAAATTGAGAACAATATAAACATGTTGGTGAGTAAATGGTGGCGACCTAATGCGACATGTAAATTACCCATTGCAAGGAGCGTGACATACCTCTAAATCAGGTGAACTTGAATAAGCGAACCTGATAGAAAAAACGGGAATAGTAAGTGTTCGTCACGTATTCGTAATGGTAAGAAAGTCCGTCATACCCCATGTGAGGTCTTACCTTAATTATGTTTAAAAAAGGTTCCCTCAGGAGGTGTGGACAGATCATCCCAGGCTATAACAGTATCAGAGATTCAAGGTATTAGTCACTCTGGTACTGTAAAGTATTGATGAGCGAGGGCGATGGAGGGATGACTTACCCGCAACGGAAGCGTGTTCCGCGTCTTGTGCTGGCTCTGCCCCCTGGACGCCAGGAGCACGCTTCCAATGGCGTTTTAACTGCGCTGGTCATAGAGATGGAAATAGGACCTTTGTGTAAAAACGAAGAACAACAAACGAAGAACAATATATGGGGCACCTGAAAAAGTGATATTTAAAAAAAAAGGTTTTTAGGCGTATGAACCAACGCATAATTAAGGAACTCAGTACATATTCGAGCAGTCTCTGTTGGACAGTTATATAGAAAGTTTTTAAAAAATATATATTTAAAAAAATATACCTGCTCAATACTGGTAAGATATGTATCCGATAACAATGACACCGTGAAGTAAGTGAATGTAACCAACTTACATAGATCCCAGCCGGGACCTAGTTGTAATGAAAAGGACAATTTTGGAGGGTTATTAACGTCAATTGTGAGACATGCTCAAGTGCACGGGTATAGCAGTCCGAACTCACCCTTGTAGTGACCAGATTTGGTATACTCGTAGTTGGTATACTCGTAGTAGAACGACTTTCGAACAATTCATGAAACTTATCCAAGATTCAAGGATACCTGCATTAGAATACTCCCCAGCAATGATGTAAGAAGCGGTACTAACCTCTGGGCACTTAATGGTGCTATAGATAAAACAATTCTCAATGCCAATGATGTGGCCAAAGTGTTTCAGGGCTCAGACGGTGCTGGCTCTGTAATTTAATATATAAGACCGTATCAGTGTGAAGCGCTCGAATTATAATTGCAAACGCTTGTTAAAAACGACCCACTTGTCGGAATTCTTACCTTTCGTATAACTTGCTACCACCGGTCAATCCCGAGATTAATGTCGGCGTCTGTACAATGGCAGGGCGTTCCGAACGATAGTGCGGTAAGCTTCAAAATGACTGGGAAGCTGATAAAGACTCAGTGCTCGATTTGAAGTTCTACCGCGAGCGCGTAAAGACCGGCCCTCATGCGCCCCTACATTTCTGATTAACATATTATATATTTAAAAGGTGCTTCATTTTTCAAAATATATTAGTGCTTACATTGAAAAATGTTTTTTACATTAATTAAACAAAATAATTTTTATATAGCGCGTGGGGGAATTGAACCTGTGTGTTGGTATTCAAGTCATGTACAAAAGTCAAACAGCGTTTGTCCGAGGAGCTACTCGGACAGTTGACCCTGAAGATACCCGATTCCGGAATACTATTAGCGAGAGAGCAGGCAGTCTATAATTATGCATAACGGGAAAACATTTTGTGAGGCCATGTCTAATTAGTTACCTCGGTATGATGACAACAACAGAGACAATATTCAATAAGGAGCAATTTCTATATAGACAGTTACAATCAGTAGACATCAGAAAACCATGGCTCAGTACACACAAAACCTCTTAAGGCATTTACAAACAAAAAATGTTGTCATGTATTACACATATACATAGTCAAATACATACGATTACTCGAGCATTCAGACAAGAGATGTTATCATGGATGTGCATATTGAAGATCACAATGCCCCACATTGATGTTGACGTAATATCTTATGGGCATTTGTTCAGATATATAACAGAAACACATCGTATGAGGCAGATGTGAATGAAGGTGTCAAACATTCAATGAGGTGACGAACCCTCGCCATTCCTCCGCCGAATTTAATCCCTCCTCAATTGAATTTACGCGATCTATCCATCGACACTCTAATCTTAGTGGAATCCATGCCTTATCGATGACTTACCATGTTAGTTGGTCTGCAATGTGTGATTTCTCTTCATAATGTTGCACCAAAGGAGCATTCAAAACGGAGTTCCTAATTCTTCTCCGATGTTGCCGTATGCGTGCCTTAATCGCCTGCTGGGTCTGTCCAATGTAAGGCAACCCGCAAGGGCATAAAATGCAATACACTACATTTTTTGTGATACAGTTTGCAAAGAATTCCAAATTGTATTTTGCATTTTTTAGTTCAAAAGTTTTCGTGTTGGTAGTAAATGCACATGCAACACAGTTGCCACATTTATAGTTGCCATGTACACTTGGGAGCTCCCATAATGTCTGTTGTGTCCCTGTGCTGTTTCTGGTTTCCTCTAAGGAAGACCTAATTAGATGATCCTTTATGTTTTTGCCTCTCTTGTATGCAAACATTGGAGCTCCAATGTTAGGTTCGATATTGGAGATTATCTGCCAGTTCTTAGTAATTAGTTTACGCACTTTATTGGTATGTATTCCAAAAGTGGTTACACAAATTAACTTGTCCAGCTTCTTCTTTTCTTTTGGACTCAATAGGCTGTCTCTTGGACAAAACCACACCCTTTTCATTGGGTTTTTTAGTAATTTTCTGTGATACCCTCTGCTCAACAGTTTATTTTTTTAAATCTCTGCTTCTCTCATATAATCCTCCTTTTTGTAACAATTGCGACGCAGCCTTAAAAACTGGCCGTACGGTAGTCCATCCTTTAGAGCTCTCGGATGATGACTATGATATGTGAGGAGAGTATTTCGTTCAGTTGGTTTTCTTTGTAATGATGTATATAGGATACCTTCTTCCTGTTGGATGGTTAGGTCTAGGAAGGGGATGTTTAACTTGTCAATGTTTACGGTAAATTTCAAGTGGGGTTGGATTGTGTTAAGATATGTCACAAATGACCCAAATTCTGCGATCTTCAGGCACTCTCCTCTAGTGATGCAACTGTACCCCTACACGTACCCTGTATGCTGGAGACCCTCCCCATTTCTTGGTGCACACCATGATCCAGGCGCTGTCCACTAATGCCCTGATCACACCACGACAAGCACACTGTGCATCTGAGTCGCACTTCTCCTCCTGGGGCACAGGAGGTACCAGGCGCTTTCCACTAATGCCCTGGCTGCACCACCACACGCCAACCTGCATGGTGGAGACTCACTCCTACTTAGTGCCCACAATGTCCTGGCACTCTTCACTAGTGCCTGGACTGCACTGCGACACACACCTGCTGCGTATCCCGAATCTCAACTCTTTTCCACAATGCCCACAATCCACAGGTCCACCTGTAGCCACACCAAGACAAGCACCCTGCATGTCAGAGTCTTAATACGCTCCGGGTGCCCAAGATCACCTTAGGCACCCCTTCGGAGGTCTCAGGCTGCCACAACAAGGCCCCACTACAGCGCCACTTGAGAATTCTTGGAAACTTTTATGTTCCTGTGTTACCGAACAGGGAGCAAGCTCACATAGTCATATACATACGATTACTCGAGCATTCAGACAAGAGATGTTATCATGGATGTGCATATTGAAGATCACAATGCCCCACATTGATGTTGACGTAATATCTTATGGGCATTTGTTCAGATATATAACAGAAACACATCGTATGAGGCAGATGTGAATGAAGGTGTCAAACATTCAATGAGGTGACGAACCCTCGCCATTCCTCCGCCGAATTTAATCCCTCCTCAATTGAATTTACGCGATCTATCCATCGACACTCTAATCTTATTGGAATCCATGCCTTATCGATGACTTACCATGTTAGTTGGTCTGCAATGTGTGATTTCTCTTCATAATGTTGCACCAAAGGAGCATTCAAAACGGAGTTCCTAATTCTTCTCCGATGTTGCCGTATGCGTGCCTTAATCGCCTGCTGGGTCTGTCCAATGTAAGGCAACCCGCAAGGGCATAAAATGCAATACACTACATTTTTTGTGATACAGTTTGCAAAGAATTCCAAATTGTATTTTGCATTTTTTAGTTCAAAAGTTTTCGTGTTGGTAGTAAATGCACATGCAACACAGTTGCCACATTTATAGTTGCCATGTACACTTGGGAGCTCCCATAATGTCTGTTGTGTCCCTGTGCTGTTTCTGGTTTCCTCTAAGGAAGACCTAATTAGATGATCCTTTATGTTTTTGCCTCTCTTGTATGCAAACATTGGAGCTCCAATGTTAGGTTCGATATTGGAGATTATCTGCCAGTTCTTAGTAATTAGTTTACGCACTTTATTGGTATGTATTCCAAAAGTGGTTACACAAATTAACTTGTCCAGCTTCTTCTTTTCTTTTGGACTCAATAGGCTGTCTCTTGGACAAAACCACACCCTTTTCATTGGGTTTTTTAGTAATTTTCTGTGATACCCTCTGCTCAACAGTTTATTTTTTTAAATCTCTGCTTCTCTCATATAATCCTCCTTTTTTTAACAATTGCGACGCAGCCTTAAAAACTGGCCGTACGGTAGTCCATCCTTTAGAGCTCTCGGATGATGACTATGATATGTGAGGAGAGTATTTCGTTCAGTTGGTTTTCTTTGTAATGATGTATATAGGATACCTTCTTCCTGTTGGATGGTTAGGTCTAGGAAGGGGATGTTTAACTTGTCAATGTTTACGGTAAATTTCAAGTGGGGTTGGATTGTGTTAAGATATGTCACAAATGACCCAAATTCTGCGATCTTCAGGCACTCTCCTCTAGTGATGCAACTGTACCCCTACATGTACCCTGTATGCTGGAGACCCTCCCCATTTCTTGGTGCACACCATGATCCAGGCGCTGTCCACTAATGCCCTGATCACACCACGACAAGCACACTGTGCATCTGAGTCGCACTTCTCCTCCTGGGGCACAGGAGGTACCAGGCACTTTCCACTAATGCCCTGGCTGCACCACCACACGCCAACCTGCATGGTGGAGACTCACTCCTACTTAGTGCCCACAATGTCCTGGCACTCTTCACTAGTGCCTGGACTGCACTGCGACACACACCTGCTGCGTATCCCGAATCTCAACTCTTTTCCACAATGCCCACAATCCACAGGTCCACCTGTAGCCACACCAAGACAAGCACCCTGCATGTCAGAGTCTTAATACGCTCCGGGTGCCCAAGATCACCTTAGGCACCCCTTCGGAGGTCTCAGGCTGCCACAACAAGGCCCCACTACAGCGCCACTTGAGAATTCTTGGAAACTTTTATGTTCCTGTGTTACCGAACAGGGAGCAAGCTCACCTCGGGCTCTTGCGGTACAGGACACACCACACAGCAAGATCCTGCTCAGGAAGAAGGGGGGACATGACCCACTGCAGTGCCCCTTCAGTCTCTCCTCAGTCAAGAGCTACAAACTGCCCACAAGCCCCAGATCAAGAAGCAAGGGTCAGGTGTCTCCTGCGGCCTGTTCAGCAACTCTTCCTCAGGCAGAGGTTTTCTTCCAGATGGCGGAAAGGTCAAAGCCACCAGACATTCAACCAGTCCACAGCGTCTTCAAAGCGCTCCCAGCACTTCTCTGAATGGTACAGAGACTATTCTCGATGACATCATCAACATAACTAAAGTCTTGGGGTTACAGTTCTTTTAGTTATACCCCTCATTGTCTTTGGAGTTTCCTCGTGCTCAGGGGCCCCCGACCCCTCCCTAAATAAGTCTTGCGTATCTCCCCCCAGTGTCACCGTCGTCTGTTTGATACTGGGGGCCTGGATCTTTAATCACTCTGAGGGAGATGGGTATATTGTTTTATAGCTCTGACCCAGGCCTCTTCACCTCGCAAAGCCTCTCCTTCTCCCCGCTCCTGGTGCAGAGCAGCCTTGCGCCGTCTTCACCACTCCCTCAGCCTGTCTCACCTCCCCCAGATCCAGGCAGGCAATTCACATTCTGCTGAGACACACAAAAAGGTCTAAAGCACAACCTCTGCCATTTTTTTAAACAGCGGTTTCTGGACACACAGCGACAAAACCATCTACCCAAAAAGATGCGTTAATATGCTGTGAGTTCAGACATACCAAACTTCACTTTTCCATTTCCAATTCTTGGGAAACTAGGCTAACAATACTACACTCAGCCTCCCCATTCTGTCCTATGGGCAGGATGGCATTTCACCAGGGAAAATGAAATGGAGTATTTTGACTGTCAGGGTCTAGCACCCATATTGGCACCGGTCCTGCCTTTTACCTACACTGCACTCTGCCCAGGGGTTACCCAGGATGTCCTACAGGGGTGCCGCATGTGTATGCAAATGGGAAAGTCTGGCCTGACAAGTGGTAGCTCTTGTTAGGACAAAATGCTAATTTAGCATAATGCGCTCAAGCCCTACACTGAAGACCTATGTTCCCTCTCTAGGAATTTCTTTAGTACTAGCCCTAGCACACACTGTACACATCACTTAGGTATCTTGCTAGTAAGGCAAACATACCAATCAGAGACCACCAATCACCACTACAATTTATACAGGCAACATCTGTACTTGCACACTGATTAGCAGTGTCAAGTACCTACAGTATCTAACTTCACAAGAGGCAAAGGAAAAAAGTCAGGGGTAATCACGCCAAGCTATGCCAGGTCTAAAAGCACTCCTATAGTGAAAGAGGTGATGGTACCTAAAAATGTAGAACAAGTTATCGGAGAAGTCAAGTCAAGTCAAGTCAAAACATTTGTATAGCGCACTACATACCCAGAGGGTTTCAAGGCGCTTAGGAAGGGGAGTTGGATTATTTGTCAAATATCCACGTTTTAAGCTGCTTTCTGAACGCTAGGTGATTCTGGGTGAGGCGAAGGTAAGCGGGGAGTGAGTTCCATGTTTTGGCAGCCAGGTATGAGAAGGATTTGCCTCCCATGGTGGTCTTGTTGATGCGAGGTACAGTGGCGAAGGCTTGGCTGGAAGAGCGAAGTTGGCGGGAGGGGGTGTAGAAGGACAGTCGAGAGTTGAGGCAATCTGGTCCGATGTCGTAGAGTGATTTGTGTGCGTGGGTAAGCAGTCGGAAAGTGATCCTCTTATTGACGGGTAGCCAGTGGAGGTCTTTAAGGTGACCAGAGATGTGTTCGTTGCGTGGGATGTCTAATATGAGCCTGGCTGAGGCGTTTTGGATTCGTTGTAGTTTCTTCTGGAGTTTAGCGGTGGTACCTGCGTAGAGGGTGTTTCCGTAGTCCAGTCGGCTCGTGACTAGAGCGTGGGTGACTGTTTTCCTTGTTTCGGAGGGGATCCAGCGAAATGTTTTTCTGAGCATGCGAAGAATGTTAAAGCAGGAAGAGGATACGGCGCTGACTTGTCTGTTCATTGAGAGTGAAGAATCCAGGATGACGCCAAGGTTCCGTGCGTGGTCTGTCGGGATGGGTGCATTTCCGAGGGAGTCGTCCCATGCAGAGGGGGATTTACCTAAGATGAGGACTTCTGTTTTGTCTGAGTTCAGTTTCAGACGGCTTTGTTTCATCCATTCGGCGACTTCTTTCATTCCTTCGTGTAGGTTAGTTTTAGCAGTGCTGGGGTCCTTGGTGAGAGATAGGATCAGTTGAGTGTCATCCGCGTAAGAGATGATGTTGAGGTTGTGTTGTCGGGCGATGGCCGCGAGGGGGCTCATGTATACGTTGAAGAGGGTGGGACTGAGTGAGGATCCTTGTGGTACGCCGCAGATGATTTCAGAGGCCTCGGACTTGAATGGTGGGAGGCGGACTCTCTGGGTTCTTCCGGTGAGGAACGAGGTGATCCATTCCAGTGCCTTTCCTTGGATTCCGATGTTTCTGAGGCGTTGTAAAAGGGTGCTGTGGCAGACTGTGTCGAAGGCTGCAGAGAGGTCGAGGAGGATGAGGGCGACTGTGTCTCCATTGTCCAGTAGAGTTCGAATGTCGTCTGTTGCTGCGATGAGGGCGGTCTCAGTGCTGTGTTTGGCTCGGAAGCCGGATTGTGAGGGGTCGAGTGATTTGTTGGCTTCGAGGAAGGCGGCGAGCTGGTTGTTGACAGCTTTTTCGATGACTTTGGCCGGGAATGGAAGAAGCGAGATGGGGCGGTAGTTTTTGAGTTCGGTGGGGTCTGCTGTTGGTTTTTTCAGAAGGGCGGTGAGTTCAGCGTGTTTCCAATCTTCTGGGAAGGTAGCGGAGTTGAGGGAGCAGTTGATGACGTCTCGGAGGTGCGGAGCTATGACGGAGTCAGCTTTGTTGAAGATGTGGTGGGGGCATGGGTCTGTGGGGGATCCAGAGTGGATGGAATTCATCAGGCGGATGGTGTCCTCAGTGGAGATTGGGTTCCAGGCGTTAAGGGTGTTAACGGGGGGAAGATGGTCAGTTGATGGTAGGGTGGGTTGGTCTCCGGGTTGGTTGTCAAAGCTGTTGTGGATGTCAGCAATCTTGTTGTGGAAAAAAGAGGCTAGGGAATCGCAGAGGGTTTGAGAGGGGGTGATGTCGTTGGAGTTGGCCGAGGGGTTGGAAAATTCCTTGACGATGTTGAAAAGTTCCTTGCTGTTGTGGGCGTTGTTGTCAAGTCGATCTTTGAATGCTGTTTTCTTGGCTTTTCGGATCAGTTGGTGGTGAGTACGGATGGCGCTTTTGAAGGCGTCCTTGTTGCTGGTGGATGGGTCTTTTTTCCAGGCCTTTTCAAGGGAGCGGCACAGTTTCTTGGATTTCTTGAGATCATCGTTGAACCATGAGGCCTTCTTGTTGCCATGTTTGTGTTGACGTTTTTTCAGTGGTGCTAAGGTGTTGGCGGTGTTGGATAACCAAAGGGTGAGGTTGGAGGCGGCTTCGTTGGCGTTAGAAGAGAGGGCTGGGGAGGTTTGAAGGAGTGATGTGGAGATCTGCTCTGTGGTGATTTTGTTCCAGTTTCTTTGTAGAGTTGGTTGGAGGTGGATGATGGGTTTCGGCTTGTTGTAGGTGAAGTGAACGCAGCTGTGGTCAGTCCAGAGGAGATCTGTAGTGTGGCTGAAGGAGACATGGTTGCTGGAGGTGAAGATGGGGTCGAGAGTGTGACCTGCGATGTGGGTGGGGGAAGTGACCAGTTGTTTAAGTCCGAGGTTGGCGAGGTTGTCTAAGAGGGTGGCGGTGTTGCGGTCGATGATCTTTTCAAGGTGGAAGTTGAGGTCTCCCAGAAGGATGTAGTCTTTGGAGGGGAGCGCGTGTGGGGTGATGAAGTCCGTGATGTCTTCACTGAATTTTGCGCATGGTCCTGGTGGTCTGTAGAGGAGGGTGCCTCTGAGTGTGGTCTTGGGGTCGATGTGGATCTGGAAGTGAAGGTGTTCGGAGTTGGTGAGGTTGGCATCAGAGCTGGTTGAGATGCGGATTGTTTTCTTATGGACGATAGCGATTCCACCTCCTGTATGGTCGGTGCGGTCCTTGCGTGTGATCTTATAGTCATCAGGGATAGCGATGGCGATGTCCGGGGCGGAGGAAGCGTTCATCCATGTTTCCGTTAGGAAGGCGACGTCAGGAGAGATGGTGTCTAGTAGGTTCCAAAGGTCAATGGCGTGTCTGTGGACCGAGCGGGTGTTGAGAAGGATGCAATCTAGGTGGTTGGGGTCGGGAATCTGTGGTGTGGTCGTAGCGGAGATGTTGTTGGTGCCGCTAAATTTGCAGGAGAAGCAGGAGAACGGTCCATGGGTGCGTCCAGGAGCAGCTTGGACGCAGTTGGGGGCGCGACCGGGGTTCAGGGCTAGGAGGGTGGCGGCATCGTAGGTAACGCGGGGGGGCTGGGCAGCGCGAGGGGCAGGGGGTCTGGCGCTGGGCGCGGTCCAGGCGCGGACGGGCGTAGACGGGCTTACCTTTGGCGCACCTTCGGCGTGTCCGAAGCGCGTGGACGCTGCGCGTTGGGACATCTGACATAAATGGAGAGTGGAGGGGGCGGAGCATGGGAGGGTCAGGTGGGAGGCTGGGAGGAGACACGGGTCACAAGCACAACAAATGGAGGGAGGGAAAGTGAAACTGGGGCACGGACACACAGAAGGGGACAGCTAAAACCCAGTGAATGCAGCGCTATGTAAGTAAAATATGCTGTACAGTAAAACGAAATTACACAGGGCAGGCAATGCAGCGCTATTATAATAAAATAAAATAAAATGTAATATGCCCTAAATAACGATACCACACAGGCAATGAGCGCTAGTCCGGCGTCGAGGCGCTAGAACTGCAGGCGATGTCTGGCAGTAATTAGCAGGAGTGTTTCCAGGTGGTAGGGGAAGTGAGGCAGGGAGCGACCATCGAGGAGAGAGTCCAGCTGAAGAGGTACAAGGAAGAAGAGGTACAAGGAAGCAAAGTCAGGCACCTGTATACAAATGGATTTATAGTAGCGTTTGTAGATTTGACAGCAATCCATTGGGATATTAAGTGACTTTCTACATATCTTTCCAAGGCAAAGTTTAACATTCACTTTACAGGGATTGAATCCCTCAAGGAAGCAAAGTCAGGCACCTGTATACAAATGGATTTATAGTAGCGTTTGTAGATTTGACAGCAATCCATTGGGATATTAAGTGACTTTCTACATATCTTTCCAAGGCAAAGTTTAACATTCACTTTACAGGGATTGAATCCTTGCAAGATTAGAACGCATACAAATCTGCAGGGATGCTCATTAGCTTGTTTATCAAAGAAAGTGTGCCAAAGCATCTTTCATCTTTTCAGGATGTTAGCTGTACATGACTCAACTACAATAGTAGGCTATACTATTTGAAAACACCTGGTTAATGTTTAGGGGAAATAAACAGTACTGTGGCAGAGGTAGAAAAGGTTTGTGATGATATGCAGTTTCCTCTCTTTGGTCCTCATTTACCTCTAGGTAAAATGAAAAGTTATTAAGTTACAGAGCAGGACACATATGTTAAAGTTTATAGATTTGAAGAGGAGATTAAAAAATGTGTTTGTATATGTTGTTGACGCACTCACTACAAGATTCAAACATGGACTGTTGACTTGTATTTAAAAAGTGAATAAGAAAATAATGTTAAATGGCAAAAGTTAGCTGTGTATTTATTTGCAGAAGGAAGCTCAGAAATTTCAATATGGCAAGTTATATGTAAGTACTTTTACAATAAATTAGAAATGCCTGCTAATGTAGAAAAACTATGAAGGGCCAAAAATAAAACCTCTACATTTATGATTCATTGCAGCATTGGGCTGTTATGGACTGTTCTCCAGCACTCACTCCAACCCCCCAGCCCATGCAGTATGATGCCATCCGCTAAAATTGGAGCCAAATCTTGAAGTTGAGATTAGACCTCTGAAGGGACTCTATGTCCCTGTGTTGTTGCAGCTGCCATTGAAGTTGAAGGTCCTGAGTCCTTCTTTCTGCTTTTAGAAGATTGTCATGGGATGTTTTTTAGATGGTAAAGCATGGATGCAACCCTGCAGGAATATTTTTTATTTGTAACCCTTAACAATTTATTGTCACATATGGTGCACTGTGCAAATTTGGCGACAGAAACCTGAAGAAATCCCAATTAATTAATGATTTCTGCCGGGGAGGCCCCTCAGCTCCGGATTCACCAGAATCCACCTCTGGGACTTCCTGGTACACCTGCTGTTCTACCTGATCTCCCTCTTCTGGCTGAGTTGTAAAAATATGCAAAACAAAATTCCAACAAATGCTAAGGTGCTGCTCACTATGAAGCAGCTTTTAACGCCGATGATATGTGGCACAGAGGAACAACGTGACCGTTCAGTAAGGTAATTAAATGCGGTACCCAGCTCCTCCTGTTTTGGTGACCAATTCGGGAAATGCAAGAAATTTGGGCACAACGGCATTGGAAGAACTGCAAAGATCATAATGCCAATTGGACTGGACTTCAAAGAATCACTGGTAGCACAGGGAAAACCTTGGCTTATGAACCCCGTTCAACATGCCAGAGATCAAAATCAATAGAAGCCTGAAACACATTTGGCGCTAGTGAATGCTGGAAAGGTGTTGTTGTGTACCCTACACTCTTGCTGGAATAAAAGGTGACAAACACGCTGTGTGTGGCGCTTTAATTTGCAGCTCTTCACATTTGAATATTGAGTGGCCCCGCCCAGTCGGGAAGCACCCCACTGTGGATTTTGCAGCTCCTAATGCCAATGATATGTGGCGCAAAGGAGCAACGTGACCATTCAGTAAGGTGACTAAATGCGGGTACACAGATCCTTCTGTTTTGGTGACCCATTGGGGAAATACAAGAAATTTGGGCCACAACAGCATTGGAAGAACTGCAAAGACCATAATGCCAAATGGACACCTTGGCCGGTGTTCCCCATTCAAGATGCCAGTGAGCAAGGGCTATAAAAGCCTGAAACGCAAATTGCACTAGTGAATGTTGGAAAGGTGTTTTTGTGTACCCAGCACTCCTGCTGACATAAAAGGTGACAAACACGCTGTGTGTGGGGTTTCAATTTGGAGCTCTTCGCATTTGGAAATTGAGCAGCCCTGCCTGGTTGGGAAGCGCCCCGCTGCAGATTTTGCAGCTCCTAGCGTCGAAGATATGTGGCGCAGACTAACAACTTGACCGTTCAGTAACGTGACTAAATGCGGGGTCCAAGCTCCACCTGTTTTGGTGATCCATTGGGGAAATGCAAGAATTTTGGGGCACAACAGCATTGGAAGAACTGAAAAGACCATAATGCCAAATGGACATGCTCACTAAAGGCTCGACTTTAAAGACTCACTGCAAGCACAGTGAAAACCTTGGCTGCTGTAGCCTATTTAAGATGCCAGTGAGCAAGGGCTATAGAAGCCCGAAACGCGGTTGGCGCTAGTGAATGCTGGAAAGGAGTTATTTTGTACCCGGCACTCCTGCTGAAATTTGGAGCTCTTCGCATTTGGATATTGACCGCTGTGGATTTTGCAGCTCCTAATTTATAGATTTAAAAGTGGTGGAAGGCAGCATCTCTGGAAAGGTATCTGGAAATTCGCTGTACACCAAGAGGCCTGCACATATAAAAAATATGATGGTTCCGTTCATGCTATGATAGAGAAATGGAAAAAAGAACAATTCATGGACAGAATGCAGAACAATGTCATACATTGACCCCAGTACAGAGATCAAGGCCTAAATCAATCGTTTTTTTGCTCACCATGCCATTCAATTTTGGACCCAGCTATATGCAAATCAGTCTTGACCCTGCGCCCAAAGGGAACAGTCCAGCCCGAACTGCCAGGCCAGGTCCTCCTGGACTGGAAACAAGCATCCTGATTCCGCGTCTTCAGCCCTCATCAGCCAGGATAGCTTGACTCCAGTGGCATGGAGAGCACAGAACTCACGACTGAGCATACCTGTACCACTCGGGGTGACCAATGCAAAAAGAACAATTGATGGACAGAATTCAAAGCAATGTCATACATTCACCCCAGTACAGAGATCTGGGCCTAAAAGGATTGTTTTTTGCTCACCATGCCGTTCCAGTTTGGACTTAGCCATATGCAAATCAGTCTTGACCCTGCGCCCAATGGTAACAGTCCAGCCTGGAATGCCAGGCCAGGTCCTCCCTGGACTGGAAACAAACATCCCAGGACTGGTTTCGGGCTTTCAGCCCTCATCGGCCAGGATAGCTTGACTCCAGGGGCAAGGAGTGCACGGGACTCACATCTGAGCATACCCATCCCATTCGGGGTGACAAATGCAAAAAGAGAAATTGATGGACAGAATGCAGAACAATGTCATACATTCACCCCACACAGAGATATGGGCCTAAATCCATCATTTTCTTGCTCACCATGCCATTCCAGTTTGGACCCAGCCATATGCCAATCAGTCTTGACCCTGCGCCCAATGGGAACAGTCCAGCCCGAACTGCCAGGCCAGTTCCTCCCTGGACTGGAAACAAGCATCCTAGGACCCGTTTCTGGCTTTCAGCCCTCATCATAATTTATAGATTTGTAAGTGGTGGAAGGGCGCATCTCTGGAAAGGTATCTAAAAATATGCTGTATACCAAGATGCATGCACATATAAAGAATATGATGGTTCAGATCATGCTATGATAGAGAAATGGGTTACAAGTAGAAGTGTTTTCTCATTCAAGTGAATAAGACGTTTTAATCACAAATTCTAATCTGGATAAATGTAACTTTTTAGAGGAAACTGATATTATTAAAAGAATTGTCCAAGAAGGATGACCAGGCTGTTGAAAAGCCTTTCAGGGAGTAGATATGTGTGCTTGATAAGTATGCCTAAGAAATTAAAAGAAATTTCAATTCATAGGAGTGGGGTACATTAAAATCAATTCCTTCTTGGTTTGGGCATTTGGATTATATGTAAGGTGGTAGAATGTCCTCTGCTGCAAACCCAGCTGGAAGCGGTGCAGCATCCATTTAGCATGAGCCACCTGGGACAATAATTTAAATGTCAATCCCACTGCATGCAATAGCTTGTTGCATGTAAGGAGTGATTACTCACTTTATCTCAAATGGAGTATTCTATATAGCAGACTTCAAGGGAAAGGCCATCAGGAGCATGCACTTATAGAAACTAAAAACAAAGTTAAGTAAGTGGGAAGGAGTACATGTAAGTCCCCAGAGACAGATTTAAGATTGTCAGTGCAGTGAGAATGTTTACCATGTATAGTGCTTACACTCACCAAGGGAAAGGCATAATTAAGGAAAATTGGAACATAACACACATGGGAGCTGCCAGTTGTGGAAAATAGGTGTAAGATATTGCATTGTTAGTTGAGGGTGTGGAAGATCCACTCAGGCAACAATCACAATCCTTGTGATGGTGAACCAGACAAGTAACTAAATTAACTTGTTTTTAACCCTCTGGGAGCTTGGCACAGAAGCAGTGAGGCTTAACTGAGAAGCTATGTGTAAAGTATGTGTGCAAAAACAGTAATAATGTGAAAACACAACACAAGAAAAATCCCAAACCAATTTAGTAAAATAGAGTATGTGGTGACCAGAGTTCTGCAATTTTACAGTTTTAGGTAGGTATGGTGCCTAAATCACAAAGTGCCACTGGCTGTCATCTGGTCATGGTAAGGGAAAGCAACAAGTTCAGGCCTACTGCGATAGAGCTTCAAATAGATATTAGGACTAGGTTACTCCTGCTGAAAAAGTTACCTTTCAAAGTCCGGCACAAAGATTTCCGTTCACAGTGGAGGAGCCCATGGGGGTTGGGAGAGCATTGAAGATGGTCATCACTGTAGCACAAAAAAGCTGGCCTGGAGTAGCGGGAAGATCTAATTGGACGTCGTAGACAGTTGTTGCTGGGGCTTTTTCATTGGCGGCACAAAACTTCAGGATTTCATCTTTCCTTTCAGGAGGAGTTCAACAGATGCCTTGCAAGTGTCCAGGACCTGAGGAGGCACCACCTGGGAATCAGGAACTCACTCTAGCAGAGGCCAGCAGATATCAGGCAGGCCCAATTGTAGGTTCAGTGCAGCAGGTCAGCTAGGCAGTTGCAGGGATGCCTCTGGAGCTTAGTGCGTCTCTTATTTATTTATTTATTTTTTAATATTTGTTGAGCGCGAACGAATGCCCGTAGGCGTCTCGGCGCTAAGACTTCATACTGGATTCCCCACTGCTGGTTCAGGGCCGAGTTACTGGTTAAACAGCCAGGTCTTTAGCTCAGACAGAAGGTCTCCAACTGACCATTGGAGTCACTCAGGTTAGACTTGGAAGAAGGGAGTAGGTCCACTATTCCTTCTCAGAGAGCAAGACAGTCCTCAATCAGCTGGGCTGTCTTATAGTAACAGCCGGGCAGTCAGCTCTGGGACGAGGCAGTATTGTTTCTGTAATGTCCTCAGCTCCAAGAATATACTTATTAGTGATTCAGGAGGTCCAATATTTATACCTTGTTCTAGCCTTTGAAGTGGGGGGAATCCCTATACTGCCCAACATCTTGTTATGGAACGTTCTTACCTTCCTCTGTCAAGGTTCCAAGAAAATCTGGGTTGACAATGGATTAGTGTCAGGTTCCTGTGTCTGCTGGAGGCAAGCCCTTCAACGTGTAATTGGGGCCAGGCAGAGCTCCGCCCTCAGTCATGCTGGCAGAATGGCTCATCCTGTCTATATCTAGTTCATTTTGTGTCACTGTCTGAGAGGAACAAACCCCAACAGCCTGTTTGCTGTTTGTTTTGCCGTCCGGTGGGGGCCAAGTCCAGAGGAGACCGGAGTTGTCATCGGGAGCAGGGTAGTGCAGGACCACACTCCCCAGCGTCCTCCGCCGCACTCAGCACAGCCGCCAATGTCACTACAGTGCCAGGTGGTGGCTACTTATTCCTCCAGGAGCTCCTGCAGAGTTGGACGTGCGCGGGCGTAGTTCTGGCCAAGGGCGGGCCCGTCAGCGTCAGGAAGAGGCAGGACAGGGCCACCTCATTTGGCTTAATCTTCCGTCACTGTTACAACAGGTAAGCCTATTAACTTTGTATTTGCATAACGCCCTGAACTGATAGAAACTTAGACAACCTGAAGGTCTGAGCACAGCTATCTGGATACAACCGCATTGCCACAGACTTTACAGAAGAGTTGGCAAACTAATTTGGAGTGGGACTAACAGAAGGATTAATCACAATTCATTCTCTTTATATCTATTTCTCTTTTCTCCTCCTTCTTTGTATGTTTTTTCTTTTTCTTCCCTTAATTGACCTTGTTTTCAGATGTTAAATTAACAGGGAACTGTTTTTAAAAATAAAAATAACTTACTTACATCTAGGGCCTTTCCGGGTGAATCAAGCAGCTAACAGTCACCAAAGTTCGGACAATTTGTAAGCTGATCACAACACATGACCTAATGAAATCCTAGAGAACTCTATAAATGTCCACGTGTACCGACTCCCTATTACTAGGCTGTTGATTTCTTGGTCGCCTCTTAACCTTAGCAGAGCTGTCGTAAACGCCCTATTGTTGACCTGAATGGGGGTGTTGTAGTGGGACGGTCAGGGCTCTGGCTGAAACTTGTTGTATGATGGGGAAGCACACACATCTGCAAAAATCAAAAGCTATTAGCGCACCCCCACTTCCACCAACCTCGATTGATAAGATGCTACAGAGGGCTATAGGGGTGGTTAACACAGAAATTGAGCTCACAGAGCGGCACCACAGAAAGGCGCCACCAGTAAAAGCCCTATGCAGACCTAGGAATACTACCACCATTACAAACAATGGGAAGTGAAAACAAACAGTGGAAGCAGGCCCCAAAAGGAAGAAACTGTGTGAGGAATTAACATCCAGTATCATGGAGGGTGAGAAGCAGATATAAACCATCCTCCTTGAGCACTTAATCTTCTGACTGATCTGAGGTCCCAATTTAGAGCCGTTGTAAGAGAAAAACTGACCCCCCCTCCTTAACCGTTTAGACAAACTGCTATCGCTTGGTGATAGAAGACAACCAAATCCTGATATAATATTGACCCAGACAAAAGTTAGGGGGATTGACTCTGGCTGCCAGGTGGATATTCTAACGCCAATATCTCCGGACTTGTTGGGTGTAGTGACCATTGAAGGTTCCACCACAACTCAAGAGATAAGGGAACTGAATATTAACAACAACCAGGCACACGTGAATACAAACCAAGCAGCTCCCTCTTTATTTAAGGGGCAGGGACCGGAAAAGCTTTCCTCCACATGAGCCTAGTAGGAATCTGAGTAAGCCGGCAAGGCCAGTTTTTACTGTGGAGGGGCCCGAACCAGTAAGTCTGCCAACTATAAATTTACCCCTTGCTTGCTCCCTGTATGTAATCATACTGATTGAAGTCCCTAGACTTAGAACAACCAAAAGGAATCACAACTTGACCTTAGAAACAAATGCCTGTTCTGGCTTGCAAGGCACAGACAGTTTTACTGTGGCAGGGCAGGCGAAATTCTAACAGTTCATAGAGCAGGCTGAGAGGGAAAATGCGAAAAGACAGGACAAGGGGATTGTATAATCATACACCTAAATGACAGGCAACTGTGAGAGATTAACTTATTCAGGATTTATCCCATCAGGATACATTACCTGGAATTAGGCTCTACCCACTGGACTTTTTCTATACTCACCACCAAACTTTGACCAGGGACCATTCTACCCTTAACATCCCCAGATGGCTAGAAAATCCTCCACCCAATGGCAGATGGGATGTCCCCCGAGGTCCCTTTTGCTCAATACACCAACAAACAGCAGACCTGAGGATAGATGGGATGTTCCCCCTAGACCCTTACTGTATAACATATCAGTAAATAACAGATTTGCAACTTTGGAGGAGATAGATTGAAAAGAGGGGAATTTGATGCCTGACGGGATAATTGGAGGGCACCGGACGGATAACAAGCTGGATGATTGCAGGGGGCTCCGGGCAATGGGTGAACGCATATCAGAGGCATCTCAGAAGACTAGTTTGAAAGTCGCCGCGGTGAAAAAGAGGGGATTGCCTGACTCCACACTATCGGCGCCTCTTAGTAAAGCTTATAGTAAAGGGGTGGATGCAAGGGTACCAGACAGTCATCCCACGTTGCCATGGAGGGACACAAAAGCCATAGGTGGGAATAAAGCAAAAGGCCATCTGCTTAGGGTGCTATCTTGGAATCTTGCAGGGCTCACAAATAACCATTCTTGCCTAGATTGTGGGCTTTTCATGGATAGACATGACATCTGTATGCTCCAGGAAACCTGGGCCATGGAGGACCACCAGAAAGAAGGCTTTGCAACATTCAACATTCCAGCTAGCTCAGGTGGGAGGAGAGACCATCTGGGGGCCTGTCTATCTGGGTAGCCAATCACCTGGGCTGCAGAGCTGAACCGCTGCCCACCCCTAAGACCGAGATCCAGTGTGTCCTAATTACCTTTCCCCAAAATAGGAAAATTGCCCTTGTCAATGTTTACTCTCGACCTGTAGCAAATGGCCAAGAATCTGTCACTGTAGACCAATTGGCTCATTTTATTCCTACAATTGACCCAGCTACATGGTTAATTATAGGGGGTGACATCAACTGTCAATTTGAACCCCTTCTTGATCCAAGTAAAACCATTCACTCTGAAGAAGACATGAAATGGTTAATTCCAGACTTGCAAATCCAACCTGTTAAAGTCTAGACCCCATTGGCACTTCAGATAAACTCAATTACATTAGCTTACTCACTAAGAGTGTGCAATGGCTGAACAAAATCTGACATACCAGGTAAACTGACATTTTATAGATCTGTCCAGGAATCTTTGCTGGATTACATTCTAGTGGAAACTAGACTCTGGCAAATGTATTTCATTTTCAGACCTGGACACGGCCAGAGCTGACAAAGTCATTCACTTTATTTCAGTCAGATGTTTTTAAATGTACAGTTTAGTGTTAATATTGACAGATGAACTATTGAAAGATTATGTACCAGCCTGTATTTAATTGCACATACTCCTTGTCTTTTTATGACAATGCACATGTATGGTCTTCGTGACTGAAATAAAGTCTTTTGAATGGAATGGAATGGAGTAATTTACAGACATGTGACCCAGAGTACTGGTTGAAGGTGCAAAGGGTTAGAATGAGAAAATGCCAACATTCTAAAACATAAAATTCCACAATACATATAACAAATAGATTGCTGGAATAAATTACAAGATGGCATCTTTTACCTTCTAGGAAACATCCACATTGGATTGGGATCCACTTAGGGGATTAGTTTAAAAACTTACAATCCTAGTATTTTGAATAGTAGTTCCCAATAGTAAGCAGCATCTTAATAGATCCATCTTTGATAAAAAGAAATTATGGTAAGTGCTGTGCTGCATTTCACAAACTAATGACTGGTTTGGTATTGTAATTTAATCCAGCAATCTATTTGGTATATGTATTGTGGAAGTTTATGTTTTGATGTTACTGCGTTTGATATTTGTCGATATGTATCATTTAAGAAATCATGTTACAACTATTTACCAAGTTTGTATGTAAGCACAGAAACAATAGATTGTTTTTTCCTTTTCTCTGACAGAAAAGAGCATGCTAAATGTTCTAGAAAAAAAGTATAGAGTCATGGTCAATGAATACAAAGGCCATAGCAATTAGTAATTGGTCTGAGTTTGTTAAGGGGAGAATAGCATTTAGAGTGACAGCTAGATAAAGTTCTCTCTCTCAATTGTATAGGACCAATCTAGCTGCCTACAAAGGGCCAACCCCCTCTAACAACCTTGTCAAAGTGGCATTTCCAAATTGGAATTTAAAATCTGACTTTACCATTAAAGAGCATTTTAAATTACATTTTCTCAGACGCCAAACATGAAATCCTCACCTGTTCCCTTTGAAAAGTTAGCCCTTATTAAATGTAATATGGCAACCTAATGTTATACTATGGCATCACAGTAGTGAAAAACAAATTAGGTGTTTTTCACCTACAGGATAGGTAAAACTTCAAATTACATGTCCAACGTTTTTATTGAAATGTGACCTGCCCTATGGGCCACGTAGTCCCTACCTTAGGGGTGACAAATATAAAAAGGGGAGTTTAAGGCTTGACAAGAAGGTTATATTACCAAGTCAAATTGGCAGTTTAAAACGATATGTGGGATGCAGTGGCAGGGCAAGAACATTTTCTAAGGGGCTATATTTTATTTACCGGCCCTAGATATACGGTATTCCACTTTACTAGAGTCTAACAAGTAAAATGAATATGTCAATCAGGTGTATGCCTCTTTTATCATGTTTCAGAAAATGAGCATAAACAATTTTATACAGGTTTGAAGTGGTAAAGTGCACAGATTCCAAATGCCAACAAAACAAATTCAGCACAGTATGAGAGTGAAGGCAAAATGTTTAGGGGAAGATCACCCTAAGGCTGACACATTAACCACAATAGCGAGCCATTGTGGGAGTGCTGCCGGGTGCTGATGTGGGGCAGGGGAGGGGCATGGTGGGGGGTAGTAAACCCCAGAATACGTCCACACAGCGGTAAGCACACAAACAAATATCTAAAATGAATTTAGTTGTGTGTGCTGCATCACCAAATGCGAAGCAGCGCGAACAACAAAATACATTAAATGTATTTGTTTTTGTACTTACCTCTGTGCGCCTGTATTTCTGAGTTTACTACTCCCCACCCTGCTCCTCCCTCAATCCACGTCAGCGCCTGGCAGCACTCCCACCACGGGCCGACCCGTTATGAAAGACCATGTACATTTAGTGCCCTTTTGCGATAGATTTTGGTGGCATCATCATGTCCTTTCTCTCTTAGAACATCAGAGAAGTGCTTACTACGAGGTCCTCGAAAAAAAGATGTAAAAGTGTAGGCAGAACTTTCTAAGTGACTGCTGCAGTTCACTTGAACCACCATCCTGCCATCATCTTTTGAAATAACAAGCAATTATTTAGGAAGCCGTTAAACACTTATGTCAAGAAACATACGCTGTTTTTAATTTCATCTGGTTCTTTAGCATGTGTGTCGTACTGAGGGTGAAATAGTGCTTTACAAATCCCAAATGCAGATACTCAAATATAAATTGGTGACATGGTTGTGCAACCTGCTCTGATATTGCATCACATAATGCAAATATATTGTTTGGTGGAATAAACGGGCCTCAGATCTGGAGATGTTTGATTGTAAATAATAGGAGTGGCTGAAAATACCTATATCAAAATATTCCTATTAAATATAAATATTCGCTTTTACTCCTTTTACAGCGTAATTAGACATATTAAGGAGCTGTTCTTACTGTGATTCCAGGCACATCTAGGGAAGGGGCACAGATGGCCAGAAAAGATAGGTGGATGCTTGTGAAATTCACCTGTGTCTTTCCCAAATTGCCATTAGTAAATTGTAGTTGTAGGATTTTGCAATTAAAAAATATAACTCAGCGAATGAAAGATGTGTTGGTATTGGTTAAACTATTCCCATACCCACTTCTTTATTTCATGAATGTGTCAATCATATTTTTTTTACAAGTGTATATTTTCATCTACCAATGTGCAAACATGGATTTTTTTACCCTTGCAAAAGTATGCATTTAGAATTGTTAATGGGCATTTCACACTTCTGTAATTCTTTAGTTAATATTGCCTTTTGCATATTGATGTATGGTGACAACCAATATCAATTCCAATATCAAAATGATATCAAAGTAAATATACAGTATTATATCTTGGTTTACACTGACATTTCAAGCTTTGTGGTGGCACTGCGCAGTGATGCACTTCAAACCACTTTATGGTGCTTAACAAACATCTCTTAGGTTAGAAATCTTTAAATACATGTGGTTACACTTTGAAAGAACATGCTGAAATGATTGCTCACTATGCTAACAACTTGTTATTGCAAGGACATGATAAATGGTGTAAGAAAAATCCCAATAATTTCAGCTCAGGTACTAATCTGGTGCTCTCTTATCGCATTTGTGTCTAATGTAGTAGAGGATTTACCATTTTACACATTTAAGCTCAACAAGATTAATATAAGGAATATTTTGTTTTAGGTAAACGTCACTAATTCACAAGTCATGCATTAGTAACTTTTCTTGCTATCTTGACTCTAAAATCAAAAACGAAATGGGCTGTACTTTTTAGAATTCAGATCCACATCAGGTTATTCGAATGAGGCAAAAATAAAAATGAATGGTCATATCACTGACACGCTCTGTACAGTCACATCCCTCATCCTCTCAGCACACTATGGTTTTCGAATTTAAGGTTTGGGAAAAGTCAATCTAGGAGTCAAGTCAATTTAGTAGTTGAGACTTGGCAGCAGAGTGATCCTATCGAAAAACATCTGCAGTGGACTGCGCCTTTTAGCAAAATGAAGGTGTGCAAGGCAAAAAGAAGGATAGATAAAATTAATTAGATTTGCCATTCCCAAAAAATTAATAGAACGCGTATTATGCTATCATTATAGCCTCCAGTATGTCAACAGCAACGCAAGACATCTTGACAGTCGCTAAGGGTGCACAGATGGTGGTACTGACATTTTACAGATTTCAAATTTGTAACTGATGTCTGGCGTTGCCAAAGCAGCATTTGGTAGTGCGAGGTGGTAGGTATAATCCTCCAAATGTTATGGAGTGTGAAAATGGTAATTATGGCTGCTTTAGTGTCATTCTATATATTTGACAAATATTGACGTTGGCACCCACAGCAAAACAATATAGCATTTCAGTTGAGAGAAATACAAAATTAATTTGAAGGAAAGTAGAAAACACAAATACTTTGCATCAATAAGTTCTCTGGCAAATACATTTTGAAAAAAACTATGAGACTCAATGGACAAGACGTTAAACGGACCATGTAATATTATGTATCTTTAATACACCAACCAGATCATACAGAACTGCAAGTAGGCCGCGGCTTAGAGACAATGAGGAAGGAGAGGTATGGGAGTTTATAGATAGTGTCTCTTCCTTTAAAACGGTCAGACATGTTAGCAATACACACATTTGATACAATTGATTATTAATAATTACACAACCAATGTAAAGTCATAGTGGCATATGTATCAAGAAAGTGTTTTGCTAGTCCTTAGTAGCGAATTTTAGCAATCCGCTATTAAGGACTCTCAAAATATTAATTGCCATTCCTACGTATTCCTTAATTGCAAATCGCAACTTGCTGTTCGCAATTAAGAAATACCTTCCCAATCCTTCCTATGTGCCTAGAGGCCCATAGGAATGAATGGGAAAATATTTGCTATTTGCGAGTACCCATTAGGTACACGCAAATTGTGTAGGCAATTTCAAGGGTGCAAGAGTGTCGAAGGGACACCCTGTTGCACCCCTGAAATAGCATGTGTGAATATGTGGCGCACATACATGCCCTAGGGGCATATTTGTGTGACACATGGCACTTAAAAAAAATGCAAAAAAGTAAATTTTTTAAAGAAATCTCAGATTACCACCAACTTGAAGTTGGTGGTAAATTGCGATTTCTAAATGCAAAATTGCACAGTTTGGGTGCTTCTAGAGTTGCATTTAAGGAATCACGATTTGCGATTACTTAAATGCTTTAGCATGATAGATAATCACGAATTTTGCGACTCCCTATTGTTAGGATGATACATCCCAAAAGGCTTTATCCTGTTTGCAAATGGACCGATTCTGCGAATCCGCCAGTTTGCGAACAGAAAAAACTTAGGGGCTGATTATGATTGCGGTGAATCCGCATCCTCTGGGCCGGCGAAAGCCACCGCCGGCCCGGAGGATGCGGATTCACAGCCGCGTTGTGTGTGAAGACCCCCGCCAGATTAGGATGGCTGGGGGCTCATCGGCGGACGGGGAGACCGTCCGCCATTTTTTCGCCGCAAGCCTGCGGCGGAAAAGCTCTAATATGGTGGCGGTGTCTATCAGACACCGCCAGCCATACTAGGATTTGCCCTGTGACTTGCCTTTCCGCGACGGCAATGCCGCCACAAAAAGGCATACAGTCTTTTCATTGGGGGCCCGTTGCGGGCCCCCAGGGTGAAGGGGGGTGGGGGTGCACATGGGGGGTACCTATGGTATCCCCCTGCATTTGCATGCACAATGCGGCAGGCACCGCGCGGTGCCTGCCTCTTTGTGTATGCAAATGCACTGCTTGCAGTTTTAACATTGCGGCGGGTGCTGCTTCAAGCAGCACCCGCTGCAATTTTATAAATACTGGATGTGACCGCCAGGGTGGTGGTCACATCCTAATTCGCACAGAGGGACCGCCGCTGCCCCTGCGGACGGTCCCACCTCCTCTGGGGTGGCGGACGGACGCAGGTACGTCCGCCATCCTAATGGGCCCCTTAGTTTTAAACTGGTCATATTGAATCAATGACATATAGTAATGGGTGCATCCCAGGTTTAGGTAAGAGACATTCACACTTCACCTTGAGTGCAGGGATCATTCAAACAAAAAAGGGGCTGTGTATTATGCAAATCAATGCGGTTTGTATTTAAAGGAGGATGATTTACTGCTTCAACAATGTGCCTAATAGATGACATATTCCACCCGGAGGATGCCGATTCACCGCTGCGTTGTGTGTGAAGACCCCCACCAGATTAGGATGGCTGGGGGCTCATCGGCGGACGGGGAGACTGTCCGCCTTTTTTTCGCCGCGAGACTGCGGCGAAAAGCTCTAATATGGTGGCGGTGTCTATCAGACACCGCCAGCCATATTTGGATTTGCCCTGTGACTTGCCTTTCCGCGACGGCAATGCCGCCACGAAAAGGCATACAGTCTTTTCATTGTGGGCCCGTTGCGGGCCCCCAGGGTGAAGAGGGGGAGGGGGTGCACATGGGGGGTACCTATGGTAACCCCCTGCATTTGCATGCACAATGCAGCAGGCACCGCGCGGTGCCTGCCTCTTTGTGCATGCAAATGCACTGCTTGCAGTTTTAACATTGCGGTGGGTGCTGCTTCAAGCAGCACCCGCCGCAATGTTATAAATACAGGATGTGACCGCCAGGGGGGCGGTCACATCCTAATTCGCACAGAGGGACCGCCTCTGCCCCTGCGGATGGTCCCTCCTCCTCTGGGGTGGCGGACGGACGCAGGTACGTCCGCCATCCTAATGGGCCCCTTAGTTTTAAACTGGTCATATTGAATCAATGACATATAGTAAAGGGTGCATCCCAGGTTTAGGTAAGAGACATTCACACTTCACCTTGAGTGCAGGGATCATTCAAACAAAAAAGGGGCTGTGTATTATGCAAATCAATGCGGTTTGTATTTAAAGGAGGATGATTTACTGCTTCAACAATGTGCCTAATAGATGACATATTCCATGGGAATATTAAATAATGATGTTGAACTTGAACATGTTATAAGAACATCATTAAAAGTACTTGCTAATATATTCAGTTAATATTTCTTTATTTTGATCCTAAAATGAAGAGACGAAATCAGGAGAGCATGGTTATCTGAACTTAATCCAACAGAGGATTTCAAGAGAAATACCGTAGGTAAGATGCTGACATTACTTGAATCAGTGGTAAATCAAACTGTAATAGAAACTATCTCTGTCCCAGCAGAGTAGAACAGAAAAATGCAAATGAATTATAACAAGGATTAATGCAAAGTTATGCATATCACTGCTAAAATATTAAAGCAAAAACACTGAAGTGCTTAGATTTGAGAAAACTATTCTGCATATCCTAGTTTCCAAATAGTCTTATTCCTCTACACTGTTACAGCACAAGAGAAAGGGTAAAACTAAATTAAATGTCACTGAGGAAGGTAATGAGAGTGTTCACTGATCCAGGGCTTGGTGGGTGTTTATTTAACTTTATTTATATAAAGTAAATGAACCGGGAGCATTTGTAAAATCTGAATGTTTGCAACAAAGTATGGTTAAAACCGAGGAAGTTTTGTCTTTCTTGTTTCGACCAATTAATGTGAATAAATGTTACTTTTCAGGGTGTTAGGTATCTCTAATTGGCACAGACAACATTTGCAGACAATTTTCAGCACACTTGAAAAGCCCTCGATAAAGTAATATATTAAAATACATGTTTATTGCCACTTTTAATTACATAGATGTTCTGCCTGTGATAATGTAGGCAATTCACATTTTTCTGAGTAAAATTACGTAAATTTACTCGCAGTTTGTTTTTTTTGCTTTGTTTTTCCATGTGTATGTTGCCGTTGCAAAGTCATCGTCCCCTACACAGCCCTAGTTTTGGGATGCCCTTGTTTCCTCTTCACCTTGGACAGTCTTAGGGCCTTATTATGAGTTTCGGCAGTCCTGAAGCAGGTATCACGGCACCGCTCCACTCCAGGACCGCTGACACTCACCGCCGCCTGCCTGCCAGATTGCAAGAAATTGTCTGGTCTGATGGGCAGGCGGCCTGGTGGTCCCACAGCTGTGCTGTTTATAGGCTCACTGTGAGCCTCAAACAGCACTGCAATGGGACAGCGAGTGCACATTCCTGCAGGAGAAGGAATGCGCCATGTTGTGTATTCCTTAATGTGCAGGAACTGGGGATGCATACCTACCCTTGGACCGCCGTACTCGTAACAAGACCCTTAATGATGTGCTTGTTAACATTAGACTTTATGCAGAATTAAAATATTAATGAAACAATTTAGTGAATACTGACATACTATCAGTTTGTGTTTTTCTCCAAGTCTTGAAAACCTAAAATATTCATCCTTTTTACTCATGCCAACATTTTTTACTTTTTCCAGACAAACCATAGAGGTTGTTAATTATGGATTCCTGAGAAATGTTTATACTGCTATTCGTGCCAATATTTCCAAGCCTTTAAAACCTTCACTCTCCTGCATTTAATGTATTCGAGTCGGATCTTTTATTACACGTTTTGGGGTGCTTTAAATTGTTGAACATTGATGTAGTTTGGTTTTACTACTGTCATACCTTCAACAACCTTCACTGCTCTGTGCTTATTTTTACAATCAAACAAAATAGGCACCTAGATGGTGAAAGGTCTGTGGTTTAATAATTTCTCCACAATCCAGTGCTCCCTCTGCCCTTTTGAAATATCTCACTACAAATCCCTGTCAAATTTCACCTCGGAATAACACTTTTTATTTGCTTTCAAATTATTTTACCCTCTGTCGCTGTCCAATAATACCACCTAAAGCTTTAAATGTAGGTATTCAATAGGGTGGGCCAAAATATTACTTGCAGCTGAATTAATGAAATTAATTTGTAAGTGCACTGATACCCTCAGAAGGCATCTTGCTATTAAGGGTGCTAGTAAACGAAGGGAAGAGAGGGTAAGAAGGAAAAAAAAGGTTTAAAATTATGTCTGAAAATAGAATAGTTTGATTGTTTCCAAAAGAGTCAAGAAAGTAGTTGGCAGATAAATAAAAGACAAGCCTGTTATCCTGGCTTTGTTGTAATTGTACGAGATAAAGCCACCCTCTCAACCCATGCAAAATGAGGCTTTTAATGCTTGGGAAAAGATTGCAAGGGAAAAGGAAAAGAAAAATATCAAAGGAGGTCACCCAGAGAAATGCTGAATTATGCTGAATTATGCAAGAACAGATGTTGTCTTCCTGACCCCCCTACCTGTAAAATATACTGACCCAGGAGAGATAAACGCTATTGCCAGTCATACCATAGCTACAGCTCCAGTGGAATCAGATACACTTCCTATTGAACGACCCACACAAAATTTACCAATTGCTCTGCCTTAAATGGTTGCTACTTTTGTTATGTTCCCGGCTTACGCACATGTAGTGAAGCTGCTCATTTCTTACATTGCCCTATCTTTCAGCAGTAACGTTTTTGACATATTCAGTGTGCAACAATGTTAGATTAGTTTCTCTGAAATTAGGCATGTTCACACAACATTAGCACAATGGCCTGAAGATCATGAACAAGGTCTCTTTTAGCACAATATACAAATGTCATCTCTATCTTCATCCACAGGGCGTCAGGGCTATCTGCATATCCATAATGTTATTAATCTATATGCACAATGCAAGGCTGCTTTCTGTTGTAGAGAAATATGAGCATCCCGATAGATTAGTAGGGGAGGCACTTAAGCTGACACTAAAGGTCCCTGCATGCTGAGAATTCACTATGCAGCGGTCAAACATCTCTGTGTGGGGGGGGGCGTCTAGTTTGTGACCAAGACGGGCTCCTACATTGTCTCCCAACAGGTAATGAGGGTGAATAGTCCCTTGGAGAAATTCCTGGCTCCACATCTATACGCACTCTAGGTACAACTAGAATAGGGTTTGCATAGTAGGAGTGCGCTCAATTACTGTCTTGTTTTATAGCCTGCATATATACACTATTTTAGCATCATAGTAGAACTATATCTACTATTTACGCTTTTGGTGCTTGCAATCACTTTTGGCTGCTTCTGTTTATTAATCATTGCAGCACCCACATTTTATACAAGAATATTATTGTTTGAATAAACCTATTGAAAATAGTTTCACTGGATATACACTTTGTACTTCTCTGAGAATAAGTGAGCACGAGTGACTATCCAAATGTTTCTGTTCTGTTTCCTTGATTCCTGAGGGGTCAGGGTTGTCATGTTCAGGGGTTGCCAGAAATAATTCGCCCCCTGGTAAGGTTAGGGGGGGTACAGTGGGTCTGTGAGCTAGCTGGTCTCTAGGCCAACATATCCTGCTGGGGTGTCCAGAATCAGTCTAGATACCAAGCCCTTATTTTAGGTTGTCCAACAAATGGGCATATCATACGGATTAGTAGGACCTATAGAACATTGCACCACCAACATTGGCTGGATTCTTATTTAACGGTCAATCTGAGGAGTTCAGTCATGCTTTCTCAGTAACCCCTACTCACATTTAAACAGGAGACAGCCGAAGGGGAATAAATACACCTCAGCTGTGTAGGTTTACCCTATGTGTTGGATGTAGGTCATTCAAGCTTGGAGGAAAAAGTTAGCTGCATTGTGCTTTCCATATCTCCATAAATTCATTTGATTATTACCTTTTCCTTTATCAATGACTAGACAAGCTGAGGACATTAAGGGGCAATTAGAATTTGGTCTAAACATTACAGAAAATTGCAGACAGGTAGGTACTATGAAACTATTGCAACATGGCTTCCCAGCTACTGGTGGAGATGTTAACTTCGTGGATGAGGCACACAAAACATTCAGAACAGAGGCATTCTACTCTCAGGTTAAATTCCCGCCTGCAGATACATGCACACAATTGTTTCACACTTACATTGAAAATACACCACCTGAAGAATACTTTCCGTATGTGGACATAGAAACTCCGTTAACTTAACAAGAACATTTTAATTGATTTAAAGCTACCCTGCCCCTTACTAAAGTAGGGGTGACCTAGCTGGTCTTAGCTTCCTATACACTGCATCCAGACATTGCTACTTTACCAGCAGCAGGAATGCGTATACTTTATAGATATTTAGTAAAAATGTACAGACATCTTATACAATTCATAATGGGAACACTGACAGTTCAACCAGCGAGGGCTGCCTAGGCTGCACAACCTCAATTGGCTACTATGGGTATCAGCCCCCAATTGCTGAATGCTGTTATGGAAAAGATTCCCACTAGTCAGGAGAAAATCCCATTCTGCATAGTGCAAAAAACGCTCACCTGAAAGCCATTTTTCCCATATGGGCCTGGAGGAAAAACAAAGAATATTAACAATTTTCTTGCCAATGGGGATGGGTGCCCTGATAGAAGATTGTGCTCCCTTGGGGTAAAGTCTTCACTACTGTTTATACCAGAACTCATCGTACCTCTTCAGTAGAAGTTTTGCCCAATGTATAAGTACAAGTACAAGTATGGGGCAGAGCATGCCCTGGACTTGGGGATGGAACTAATGGGCAATTTTGCCCAATTATCTGCCATTATGTTAAGTAACATAAAAGGAGATGTAACCGCAGTGGCTATACACCAACGCCTGGGGGAATTCTCTCCTGTACAATGGGAGCAAGAATTGCCTAAGAATATCAAGTAAACATATGCTTCACTGGGTAGAGATAATCTGGGAGCCACACATGGGAATCCAATAGTTAAGATCAATTCTGAAATGGATATCTTTAAGCAAGCACCTAAAGAAAAAAAGAAATGGGATAACAAACAAAGAGGCAAATTACCAAGTAGTACCGATATTATTCGCTAAATAGGCTTAGCGACAATTTTTTTGTCGCTGAGCATCGCCGGGATTTATCGCTGAGATAACGTGCTATTAGCAACGTTTATCTCCAAAGCGATACATTTTCCTGCGATAGCAGCAAAAAGCATGAATATCGCTGAGAATACAGTGATATTGTCAAAGCCCAGCTCACCTGAGTTTCTGTTCAGTTATGATGGAGGTTGAAGACAGTCCGACCCCACCCTGAAACTGCTTGTTCCAGCACACTAGTTTTAAAACAGTGCACTAAGAACCAGAAGCTCAAGGGAATGGGGGGAAGTGGATAAAATAAAAAAAGAGAGACAACACCGTTATTGCGTTTCCACTGTAGAAGAGCTGCTAAAATCTGCGGCCCTCTCTGACTTCTGTAGAAACTGGTGCCTAATGAAACAGATAAGTCCAACCTATCCCTAAATGTGTTCCTGACCAAACCTTAATCTTATTAGAAATTCTCTTCTAAAAGTACCTCTTGGATCCTGGCCTCAAGCTTCCAGGTTTGGAATGTGTTACTGTTCTGGGATGTGCTTTCTATTACTGTAAAACTTCTGTAAAATCAAACGAATATCATTACCAGAAATACCAACGTCTAACATTCACCTTAATATAACTAAAGCCTAAATTCTTAATAGCAAACTCACTTTTCACACATTTCCAGACTTTTTATAAAACAAATACTGTACTTTTACATCAAAATACAGCAGGTAATTTGTGCAAGTCCTTGATTTACTGTTTGCCTTGCTGTCAATGGTTTCCTCTGTTCGATTCTTTAAAAAGTTCCATGTAAAACAATGTTTATTTCACAAAGTTCCACAAAGTATTCTTGTAACAAAGGGTTTGAACCACAAAGTTCGTGGGAGATATCTTGTTCCAAATTGTCTCTACCTGAATCCAGAAATCGCCGATAAAGTTCTTTCAGGTAATAAAAGGTTTTGCTCTTACTTGTTGCTGAAAAGGGATACTGATCAGTCTAACCTTGACCTCTTTCTCTTTTGCAGGTCGATTGCAGTGGACAGAAGAGGGGCTGAGGCAAGAAGAAGCCATAAACCAGAAGAAGGAAGAGCCAGAAGCCAAGCCTGTTGAACTCAATGAAGGTCTGGAGAGAGCAGGAGTGCCAGCACCGAAGGATCTGTTCTCAGGTAAGTGGGAGGTAGACGAGCAAAAGCACTGCGTGAGGCTTAGGGGCTGCCTTTGATAGACAGGGCTGAGTGTGGTTCGAAGAGCTGGGTGTGGTTCGAAGAACTGGGTGTGGTTCTCACAAGCAGGTGTGCAGAGCTTCAGTTATTATGCTAATGAGTTGAAGTAACACATGGCCTAGGGAGGAGTGTTCCAAATAAGACTTGGTAAAATCAAGGTCCAATGTTTTCTAAGTAGGTCTTGGTAAAAGCAAGGTCCAATGTGCAAACAAGACAGCAATTTCCAAACTTGTGAATACATTGAGCAACATACACAGAAGTCTTAGGGAGGGGCTGAGATAACAAGAAAGGCTTTCAGTAGTATGTTTAAAGAGAGGTATTACAGAGACCACTGGTGCAATGAGAGAGGACATGCTCTTTGCTGTGGACAAACCCTAAAAGATATTCACGGATTAGCAACAAAATGCTCTTAGCTATGTTATCCACCTCCCATTGGATAACATGGCTAAGAACTGGTCTTGGCAGGTGTTAGTATTTGGAGATATTCACGCTTAGAGCGAATATTTCCATCGCTATGCCTACCTTGCTAATAGGCGATAGCGATGTTAGCAACTGTTTTCAGTCGCTAACAGTTTGGGTACGCCCACTTTGCATGTCAATAGCAATAAATATCGCTAACATGCAAAGCGGGCCCCAAACCGCTCGCTATCACCTAAAATCTGTCGCTAACTGCTGGTAGCGACAGCCTGCTAATAGGGCAATAGAATTATCGCAGCTTAGCGGCCGAAAACGACTGCTAAAGCGGCAAAAATTCCCTATCACCACCCTTGATAATATGCCCCAAAAAAATTTACAAAACAAAACACAGACACAGGTGGGTCTCTCAACAGGAACATACCAAGAGAAAATACATACAATTTGAGAAACTGTGATTATATTAGGAAGCCTGACAGGTATCAGGATACTGATACACTTTCCTCTTATTCTTTCAGGAGTCATCCGATAAACGTTTGGAGAGAGAGATGAATGGTCAGAGCACAGGTCGAAGAGCGAGTCAAGCCAAAAGGAAGACAAATCGCACTTCAGACTACATCATTAAACAGGAAGATAAACAAAAGACTCCTAAACATTCATTTAAAAAGAAAAAGGTGCCAGAAAAAAAAATTTAACTGCCCAGACTACTTAGTACACTACGTCTGAACGGTGAATGGGCATTTATGATGCTGGGCAGCGTGGCAGAAGTGACAATAGCTCGCTGGAACCTGATGGATTATCTGGTGTCAGTAGAGCTAAGTGAGCATTTCACGACGGAAACATCTGATACAAGGGTAAGTGTCCCACATAGTTTATACGAAATAATTCTCCAATTGGAGGGGTACATACTCAGGCACGTGACGGGTCTCTTTTGGGGGAACCTGACATATGGTAACGACGTTCTTTTGGCTGAAAAAGATTGGCCACCTGAGTTCAAACTGGAGTGCCCAGTTGGGGAAGGCATGATTTTACAAGCTTTCTGAGACCTTGTACCAGAATCAGGTGAAAATTCATAAGTGCAGGAGTATCCATTTGTGCTAGCTGTTGCACTTTATCGTAGTCATGTCGGGTGAGACAATGAGTCACCTCATCACGAAATCCCATTAAAATCCATTCATCAATCAAAGATACAATACCGAATAAAACATGTAGCAAAAAAGCAAGTCATGGATATCCTAGATCAACTTGAGTACCAGGGTGTAATAGAGAATTGCACCTCATCCGTGTCTTAGACTACAGACATTTTAATTCTTCCATACGCACATATCCAGTACAAAATGCATAGAGAGGCGCACTAATGAATAACATTGTGCGGCAAAAATGCAAAACACCACTAGATATCTAAAATGTAAATTTCTGTAAAAATATAGCATCTGGGAGCAGATGTTTGACAGCATTCTCAGCGCTAGGTTCTAAATGCCAGTTCTGTTGATGGGCACAGGGGTATAACAATAACCCCGATCCTGTTTTCAGCCAGAGTGACATAGTTACTTCAAATTTTTGATGAGGAGGCATAGTCCTGTGTAGATAATATTAATCTGATGCATGATGATGATTAAATAATTAAACACTTGGCTAGAATAAACAACATAATTCTTTGGTTTACATACATGGGCTATAAATATTTGAGTTAAAAAAATAAAAAAATTGCCTACCTCAATTTCCTGTTCCTGGGATATGAGTTGTACAGTAAAGGAAAAATGTTGCAGGCAATTTTTTTTTATTTGCCCTGCTCCAAACTCCAACGACTCTGAAAAGACTACTAACCGTTTTTGAATTTTTAATTTTTGGCAGAACTTACATTTTGGATTATGCAGAATGGGTAGAACCTTATGACGACTTAATTAGACCACATTTTTCAGTGCATCATTGGACACAGGAACGTACAAATATTTTACGTTCCATACTAGCTGACATGATAGCTTCTAAACATTTACACATGTGTGTTAACACATCTAACCTTATGATTTGCACAGTCGCTCAAAAAACCTGGTACACCTATATCACTTTCAGTGAAGGTGATACAGTACCTATTGCAAACAAATCACTTTTGAACTCAAATGCATTATGCTTTATGCATCCACTGAGAAAATACTCACAGTGGTACAGACTGCGGTAGTGAGAGAGAGCACTAGAGCAGGGGAAACGCATGAATGTCATGACCCCAGTTTCGAACTTAGAGGCTGTCACCAAACTGAGCATTCCAGAAGCTAAACCTCGCCATCCAAGATAATTTCAATGGGCTTATTCTCTCACTGCAACAGATGTAGATTACAGATTTGCCTCTACATTACAAAAACAATCATTTTTGGATTACGAACAAGAATATCATCTGCCGAATAAAATGATGCCTCTAGATTGATATCCATGCATCATTTATACCGATGGCTCTGCCCACCCCACCTTAAGAATGAAACAGCAATGCTCAGTGGCTTGCAAAATTGTTAAAGAGCGCTTGCATAACAGAAAATTCAGTCTTGGGAAAACATACACTCAGGGCCAGATGTACGATTCACCAATTTGTGACTTGCAAATTGCATCGCATTTGCGACTCGCAAATTGGGATGCACAACAGTGTCTCAGGCACTGTTTGCAATTACTAATGGAGTTACAAATTGCATGCCTCATTAATATTAATGATGCAATATTAATTTGCAACCCCATTCAGAATGGCTATCACTCACAGGGATGGTGGCCTGCTGGGGTCAGCAGACCAGCATGTCTGTACATGTTTTTTTAATTAAGCAGTTTTTTTTAATGCAGCCCGTGTCTCTGGGACCTCTGCCTGCTCTTAAAATATATTTCTCACATACTCACAAAGGGGAAGAGTGGTTTACCACCTACTTAAAGTAGGTGGTAAACTGCAAATGTTTTGTGGCCGCAAATGCAGTTGCAAAACAAAGGACACCCCTTCCTAATAGCGAGAGTCACAAATGCTATTTTACAAACCATTACCCATTTTTGCGGGTGCAAACAGGTGGATCTCCTGTTTGCGGCTGCAAAAAAGGGTCGTACATCCGGCCCTCAGTTCCTAGGGTACTGTATAGCACCACTGGTAAAACTCAAAGCCCTGATAATGGCAGTAGAAAATACGTATTGTGAATTCCTCATACTTATTATGTGTGATTTGTTTTTACTGTGTCCAGTCCTATAATGAATATCTACACTATTGGAGCCAGAATAGATTTTGGGATTCTATTCTAAAGTTTGAACAGTAAAGCACAAGATACTTTGGGAACAGGTTGCAAAGCTGAAAGAAGGCCTGCCATGTTCTCAGGTTATTCATATATTTAGTCATCAACATGTTGGCATTCACGTTGAAGGGAATCCCATGGTGAAGGAAGGTACCAAGGCAATAGTTCGTACTGCTGTTGTTGCTGTAATAACTCGCTCTAGTATGATGATATACAGACCAACTATGGCCGCAGTTAATGCCATGCCAAATGGATCAGCTTTGCCAAAAGGCTTTCCACTCAAGAACTCCTACCAGTTAGGTGCACAAAACATTCCATAAGATCAGATTCCAAGATTGAGGGATAGACTAATACCAAACATTCATCACAGATTAGGACGGATTAATACTAGCTGTACATGAAGGTCTGGTTTGCGCTCACACAGGGATTACTGCTACAGTTTCATTACAGATGCACCACTATTCGTGGCCAGGCCCCTCAAAATAGACCAAGGACTCGGTCCTTAAATACGACATCTGCCAGCAGATGAAAGGCTCCACCGTAGCATGTCCATCATAGACACCTCTATTGAGTTCAAACAAGTCTTTGGCTTCTGTGTATTTGGATCACTGCAGCTCCTTACAATCAGATGAGCTTACAAGTAGATCTTAGTGGCAGTGGAATCATGCTCCGGATTTCTGTGGGTTTGACCACAGTGCTCTGCTAACCCTCGAACTGTTATAAAGAATTTGTGAGTCTTTAGCAGGAAATATGCAATTGTCACACTACATTCTGACCAGGGTCCGGCATTTAGCTGTCGGACTAACAAAGAAGCCATGGGAAGTTTTGGTGTGGCCTTGAGGTACTCCTCTGCATACCTTCCTGAGGGAAATTCAGTTGTTGAGAGGAAAAACTGTGACTTAAAGCAGTTCTTAACAGGAAGGGTATTAGGCTCGATGGCAATGGGCCAATAACCTATATGGGGTCCAGAGGGCACTTAACAACATGCCAAGAAAATTCCCTAGGGGATCATACTCATTATTAACCCCTGTTGGGTGTGAGAATGTGGGTACCAGACCTCAATAGTGTCAGCACAGTGGCAGCTGAAACACCATATGACATCAAGGAATGGTAGGCTGTTTTACAGTAACTCAATGAATTCCGGGCTTTAAAAAGCAGCATCCAAGTAAAACGGACCACCACTAGGGAAGTGAAGGTTGTGCCGGCAAGACCTGCCTGGGTCCCGAAGATTGAGGACCCGGTCAGAGAGAACATAGTGGACAAGAAAGAATTAAGGCCATCTTCCAAAGAGCCTGTACCTGTCCTGCCTGTCAAAGGTACTAGAATAGTACTTTGTCCACACATTACCGGTCTCAGAGACAAGAGGTTTTTCTCTATTGATCGGATCAAACCACACTATGAGGCCAATTCCCAACAATATACATAAACAACAGGGATATACCCAAATAACCCTCTAATACCTGGGTAAAGGACGTATTGTTATACAAAAATTGGTATCAAAGGAAATAATACAAAATACTTTCAATGAGTCGAGTACATTTAAATACTCTCTCAACAATGACCATTGTTTATCATGGATATCTCTCAGTCTTACATATACAAAGGCACTAGCGCCTATCAGCAATGGAAAAACACAAAATAAATTATTTATACAGACTAATGTACAATATAATACAACACAAACTCTACACAAATTAAACATACGAGTGTCCCCTATTTTTTCTAAGAGAACCACTCAGAGGAACTCTGACCAGTGCAACACTTAGGGCCCGATGTAGGTCAACAAATACTGGTCGGTAACGGCCGAATTCGGCCGTTACCAACCGGTATTTGGTGATTGAGAAGTAGGGGCCATTATTTTGCAGAATCGGTAAATTTACCGAATCGGTAAATTTACCGATTCGGTAAATCCCAGATTGAGGTAGCACTGTTTACAGTGCTACAGGCCTTCAGAATTGTGTATTTTATCCCCCAATACAATTGGGTGGTAAAATACTGAATTCAGGTGTACATGCACACCTGTGCATGTACACCTGTGCCATGTGACACACAGACATGCCCTTAGGGCATGTATGTGTGCCACATGGCACACAAGCCTGGAATTGGGGTGCTACAGGGTGTCAAAGTGACACCCCGTTCACCTTTGCAGGATTCTGTATTTACCGATTTGGTAAATACCGAATGGGTATTTCCCATTGATTCCTGAGGGCTTCAAGGCCCATAGGAATCAATAGGAAATACTGATTCGGTATTTACCGAATCGGTAAATACCGAATCTTACAGGTTCCGTAATTCTAAAATTAGAATTACCTACATCTACCCCCTTTCTATTTACCTACTCTTAAATACCGAATCGGTATGATTCGGTATTTAAGAGTAGGTAAATAGGCATTACCTACATCGGGCCCTATATGGCTGTTTACTAAATAGGCCTCGCTCTAATGTAGCACACAGCAATTTGAAAACATTTAAAGTTTTCAGATTCCTCGAACTGAGTGTCGACCTGACCACGTTTCAGCCTTATCTTCATTGACCTCTTCTGGACAGGGTTATACACATTACTCGCTTATATAGAAAGAGCAAACAATGAACACGCTCTCCTCCAAATATTACGAATCTACACACACAGTGGTTGCTCGCGTCCATTGTGAACAGCGAGACTGGAGGATTTCGGACGCATTTGTTGCCTATACCGAGTGTGCAATTTTCTACCCTGGGTATGCCGATATTAAGGGTGCAAATGGGGAAAAGTGCCAATGAATTATTGGGAAGGGCGCTTCGAGAGTTTCCTGGTTTGATCATTATTGGATTCGTAATTTTCGCGACCGTAATGTAATTCTACAGACTGCAAGAGCGGCCCCCCATGGAAACTTCAAGAATAGCAAACTCCCGTTCTTCCCAGATTTTACCCTGAGAGTGCAGAAACAATGCCGCGGTTTTCTGGAGGTAAAACATGCCCTCAGGGACCAGGAGATAAAATATGCTATGATATTCCAGGCCAAACTCGGAGTTGAAGCTACCGGTAAATTATGGTTCTTCACGAGGCCGGAGGATGCCTGGGACTGGCTTGAGGGCTGGCGCACAGTTGGGCAGAAGTCACGCAAAGTACCTTCTGCATCTGAAGGAGAAGAAGTTTGCTAACAACAAAGAGGTCCCCCTCCACATTCTAACTCAGACTCTCAGAGCCACACGTGAGGACGCTGAATGGGTGGTATGACTCTGAATTGTTTGACAATTTCAGGGTGAAATGTGCTGGTAGGGCGATTGATGTGCCTTACACTCACACCTAGGTTGGAGCTCCTATTTCAACTGGGAGGACCAGAAGTCTCTGGTAAATGTTAAGGAAAAGGCAGTTTGTTTTAAGTGTGGGCCTAGATTGCTCCTTGATCTATGTTTACCATGGGGGCAGTGGGGCCGGGCTGGATTTTGTGTTGTATTCATAATTATTTTAGGGGGTGGAGTTGCTCACGGATCCTGAAGTTGTTTAAGGGCACTGTGTATGTTGGGGGTGGCGGGCGGTTCTTGTCCCATTGTGCAGGGAGGCAGGGAGGGGGCGGGGAGTTCAACTGAGGTCAGGTGGGGGCTGTAATTGTAGTTTTTTGTTGTTTTTTTGCAACGGGAAGCGATAATCTTTGGTTAGCTAATATCTCACATGGCATTGCTACTGTTGACATTAGTATTGTGTTTCGTGACACTTTCAGGAATTTTGATCGTTTGGCCCCGCTCAGGTCAACAACTCTGGGGGACAACCGATTCACCTTATTGGTTGCACAATTACTGTGTTCTGATGGCACCTGGACAGGGACTTAGACTGTCCACCTGGAATGTAAATGGCCTGGGGGACAAAATTTAAAGGGGTATTGTCCTGCAATATATTCACCGACATGCACTTGACATAGTAGTGTTACAGGAGAATCACTGATAGGGAATTCATGCATGGCACTGAATAGGAAGGGTTACCGCATGATTGTATACTCAGGATTTACCACAGGCTTCAGAGGGGTTGGGGTGCTCCTGCGCAAGGGCTGTACATGGTACAAAACACCAGGACAGATGTGCAGGGCAGATATGCAGCAACCATGGGTATGTGGGAAAGTAGAGTAGTCAATGTGGTTTCAGTGTATGCCCCCACCTAGACTACAGCGCCTAACATTGCAAGACGTGGGGGTCTTGATGTTGACCGTACCAGTAGGATCCCTAATACCGGGGGGTGGATTTAATTTGACTATGTAGAGCCTCCGTGACCGACTTCCGCCTAGACCTGACTCCGTGCATGGCTTATGACTCCAGGGATTCACTGATGCTTCGGGGGTGGTGGATGTATGGAGGTGGTCACACACTAACCACACAGGGGTCCCGGCCCACTTAGGAAACAGCTGTGGGCATTGAAGATACCCCACGCCAGGGAAGGACTCCGGCAAGATACAGATTACTATTTCAATGAAAACGTGGAATTGGTCATGTCGGCAGTTACACTTTGGGGGGCATATGAAGCGGTGAGCAAGGGCAGGGCATTGTCCCTGATGGCGGGCCACAGAACTGAGCATAACAAGAGGGTGGACAAACTTGAAAGAGACATTTTGCAACTGGAAGCTGCCTTCTCTCAGGATCCCAATCCTGGCACACAACACAGGATCAAAGTAAAGAGGCAGGATTATAGGCAACTTCTGCTGGAGGAAGCTACTATGCGGTCCCTAGACACGTGCCATTGGATTTATGAACAGGGTAGGCGTATGGGTAAACTCCTGGCATGGCTGGAATGTTAGGAACAGCGGGGAGATGAGTGCGAGCAATAACAGCCCCTGATGGCATACTGGTAACGGACCCCCAGGGGATTGCAGAAACGTTTGTGTCTTTCTTTATGGATGTCTATTGGGTCCTGCTACCTTCGCAAGCCTCCATGGCAGCTGACCTCCTTGCCACTATAGATGTAGTGTGCCTCTCGCATCAGGATAGAGAGGTATTGGAAGCAGATTTATCGGTGGGAGAGGTCCAAAAAGCAATAGTGGATGTTCGGTCGGGTAAAGCGATGGGTCCTAACGGAATACCCATCGAGCTTCTTAATCCAATGGCTACAAAGCTAGCGCCCCACTTGTTAAACTTAAATAATGAATGCTGTGATTCAGGGCTGCTACCAGATGATATACGTAACGCTGCCATTGTAGTTATTCATAAGTCTGGTAAGCCAGCGGAGCAGTGCAAATCGTACCGTCCTATCTCGCTGCTTACAGTGAAAAATCTGGCCAAACTCCTGGCTAATCGTTAAGTCCCATATCTTGATAATTTACTCCATCCATATCAGCCGGGATTTATGTCCCGAAGGAATACAGCTAGAAATCTCCAGCGCGTACATGGGGTAATGGGGCGGCTAGACACTCTAGAGGAGAAAGCGATATTGCTATCGCTTGATGCCACTATGGCATTCAATACTATCGAATGGGAATATCTTTTTGCTGTCCTGGACCGTATGGGGTTTGGACCCAAACTGATTGGATGGATCAGGCTGTTAAATACGCAACCCACGGCGCATGTCACGGTTAACAATCACTGCTCCAACTCTTTTCCCCTCCGTCGGGGCACGAGGCAGGGCTGCCCACTGTCCCTGCTCCTTTTTGCCATGGTGTTGGAGCCGCTGGCCATCTGGATCAGGGGGGATCCGGGTATTAGGGTCATTAAATGGACCAGCGAACACGAGGACCAAATATCTCTTTACGCGGACGATATTCCGCTATATCTGGCATCACAAGCAAGTTCGCTACAACGGGTATTACACATCTTTCACATCTTTGGAGCGCACTCGGGTATCAGATAAACAGGTCCAAATCCCAGATGTACGCGTTCTGGGGGGAACCTCCATATAGCCCTAGAGGTTATGACATACCAGTGGCAGCACAAGGTTTTTGATATCTGGGCATTTTCATCACACCCATCCGCGCCTGGACCGCGCAGGGTGCCAGAACCCCTGGATCCCGAAGACACCACAACATCCGACTGCACTACGACGCCAGCACCCTCCATTCACTCCGGACGAGAACACACCTGCTCCCGGACCACCTTGAAGCGCACCTTCACCTGCCGGAACTGCAGCTTCACCAGCATCCGACCCGCAAAACACCTACCAACAAAACCAACTACCTGAGAGGCATCCTCCTCAACACTCGCTACGCCCGCAAACACGCTGTCGAACTCTGAAACCTCCTCAACTCAACCACCCCAGATGTCGCCTTTCTGACGGAGACCTCGCTGAAGGCTACAAGATCTCCCGCAGAGACCGCACCAACTGAGTAGGAGGTGGAATTGTTATCGTCCACAAGAATACCCTCAGAGTCTCGACCAACACCGACGGCACCCTCAGCACCGCCGAACACCTGCACTTCCAGATCTACACCGACCCCAACACAACCCTCAGAGGAACCCTCATCTACAGACCCCCTGGACCCAGACCACAATTCAGCGACTCCATTGCCGACCTCATCAGCACCCACACCCTCGCCTCCACAGACTACATCCTCCTCGGGGACCTGAACTTCCACCTCGAGAACAACAACAATGTCAACTCAGCCACCCTGATCGATGACCTCACCAACCTCGGACTCAGACAGCTTGTGACAACACCACCCATGCCGCCGGTCACACACTTGACCCCATCTTCTCTGCAAGCCCCCACATCTCCTTCAACCACACCACCGAACCCCACTGGACCGACTACCGCTGCATCCATTTCACCTCCAGGAAGCCCACCACACACCACCTCACCCAACAGATGCCTCGTCCCTACTGGGGCGAACTCACCGAAGAGCAGCTAGTCATCACCCACTCCCAGAGCCCACCAGCTGGCCCACCGAACCCAAAATTTGCTTGCATCTGAGAATGCTATAATCAAACATTGCAATATTTCAAATGTTTCTACTCTTAAGCCTGCTACTGATCAAAGTGAAAAATGTGAAGAGTTCAATCATGATAGCTTATGCATCACTTAACTATGAATAAACCCGAGATCCAATATTAAGAATGAACCACTAAATGAGCCCGTCAATGTTCTATTCGTTGATGGGTCATGCCTAAGAGGAAATTAATGTGCTGCGGCAAAAAATCATGGACGGAATGCTGAATGAATCAAACAGTCACCCCCAGTCAAGAGAACGTGGTTAAATCCATAGTTTGTTTTCTCACTATGTCACCCCAGTTTGGACCCAGCTATATGCGAATCAGTGTCGACCCTGTTCCTCATGGAAACACACCAGCCCAAACAGCCAAGCCAGGTCCTCCCCGGACCAGAAACAGACATTGTGGGACCAGTTTCAGGGTATTACCCTTCATCAGCCAGGCTTTCTTGAATCCAGTGGCACAGCGAGCAAGGGACTTACGTCGGGGCATATTAGACCTCCTTCAAGTTTTTTTTATAAATATATGTATATAGGAATAGTAAAACATATGATTTATCACGATTTAAAATAGATGCAAAGTAACTGTGGGGTGGCAAACCATTTGTATAAAGTTAAAGCAAAAGATATGGCCTAGAATTTGTGGCTTCCTCAGATTAAGTCACACAGAAATGTGGCATGTGCACATTTTTTAAATTTGAATTTTGTCATAAAAAATTAAATGAAATAAGAAAAATAACAGAAGCAGAAATACAAAAAATTAAAACATTGAAAAATATGTTGAAACAAAAAGTATTATTAAGTTAATGCAAAGCACATGTTTTGTATGTATGTAAAAACACAATTTAGGCCCTTATAAAGTCCCTCTAAGGGATGAAACATATTGGCTGGGTCTGCCAAAAAGTGAAGTTGGAAATTGGCTATGGAATAAAAGAATTTTAAATGAGAAAAAAACAGCATTTGATGATGTATTAAAAAGAAGAGGAAAAACTTTGCATGATCAGAAACTAAAGGAGTGATTACAGATACAAACTTTGAAAGTGAATAGAATATACTGCGGCCCTCATTTCGGAAGAAATGACATGTTGAAACTTTTAAAACAATGTTTGTTTAATCCCAGATTTCAAATGGTTGCTGTTGAAAGTTGCAAAAGATGTATCACATGTCAGCAGCTAAAAATGTAGGAAGGAAAGGACACATTAGAATCACACACTTAGGATGATCAATGGCCATTTTAAAAGACTACTGATGGACTTTATTGAGATGCCTGTGCACAAGGGGTTGAGATATGTCCTAGTGATCATCCTTATTTTCACAAGATGGGTGGAAGCCTACCCAATTAGTAGAAATGATAGTCATTGTAACTTTGTGAAATCATTCTAAGATTCCGAATGCCGGCTCTTTTTGAGTAAGATAGAGGAGCACACTTCAACAATGAATTGATGAGCATAATACGTACTGCATCACAGAATGCACAGGAGCTGCATTGCAGTTACAGACCAGAAGCATCAGGCATAGTAGAGCAAATGCATGGAACTATGAAATCCAGATTGGCAAAGGTTTGTGCTCAATTTCACTGAAATGGCCAGATGCAATACCACTAGTATTAATGACCATTCAAAGTATCCCAGACAGGAAGACAGGAAAATGTCTGCATGAAATTCTGATGGAGACGGGTTCTGAGAATTCCAACTGTGCCAGCAAATGCTCGTATGAACATCACATATGATATGGTTTTGGACTACTCTAAGACATTCACTGATGTGCTTTGTTCTGTCTCTGATCAGGTATCAGCTGCTACTTGACACCCTTACCAAGCCACAGAGGACCTTTGTAGCTCATACCTAACCGCGTCCAAACAAGTATTGGTGTTTGCGCAGACATACTCTAGACAGTCACGCGGATTGAAAGTGGCTTGAGAGTGATACAGCTCGCCTTTTTCGCTACTTAAAAATAACTTGCCATAATCTATACCTCCATATCATTCGTGGCTCAATATTTGATTAATAGACATGCCGGGTTGGAATTAACACTAGCATCTCGATTACACCTTTTGGTGCACTCGAAAACAGATTTGTGGTCTTATCTGACATAAACATTTACCCACCTGATTTGTGACACCTGGTTGGAATTATCACCGGTGTCTCGTATACATTGCCTGGCATACACCAGCACAGCCCTGAAGACTCAGAGCTTTACTGACACCCCGACGAAACACGTGTCGGCTGGTTGTTTTCATGCAGAGCAATTTATCAACATAAAGAAAATTAAAAGAAATTGGGAATAACTCATCTGCTATTGTTATTTTATGGACCTTTTTTTATGGACTTACACTTTAAGAACATTTCTAATTTACTATTGCATATGAGTGCCCAGGACTTGCTTGTAGCTCAATCCTTGTGATTGGGTCATCATCAAGAAGTACATTCAGGAGAATTGTCTGGAGCCTAGATGGAAATGCCCCTACCAAGTCATAATGACTTCAAACTCTGCTATTAAATGTGCTGGAGTTTTGAATGGGATACATGCCTCAAATACTAAGCATGGGCGAAATTTGCGAATTTGCGTTCCGGGAATTCGCGGATTTCCCCACGAAATCGCAAAAAAATCTGCGAATTCGCACATTTTCCCGTGAAATCGCAGATTTTTTTGCGTTTGCCCTGGAGTACTTTCTACTGGCTAATCCAGTAAGTGCTCCCTCATGGGTAAATGTATAGTGCTTTTACTACACTGCAGCTGCGTAAAGGGCCAGAAGACGTGTCTCCAGTGACCATGTGTGCCTGTAACACAGGCACAGACATACATGGTCACTGGAGACACATCTTCTGGCCCTTTGCGCGGGTACAGTGTAGTAAAAGCACTATGGGGCAGATTTACAAGCCGCTTGAACCTCTTTTGGGCCGCAGTTGCATCACTTTTGTGACGCAGCGGCAGTACAAAAGATGGGCCATGGTGCTGGGTATTAACAAAGTGACGCATTTGAGGGATGCGTCACGTTGCAAAGCCCTGCGCCATCAGGAGGCGTTCCGGCACAGGGGAGGGCGTTCCTGCGCAGGAACGCCTCCTAAAAGTGGCTGAGTGAAATCTACAAGATTTCACCTAGTCACTTTTAGGCCAATGCTGCGTCGAAACCCTGCGCCTGCTTGAAGCAGGCGCAAGGCTTGACGCAGCCTTGGGGAGATAGGGCCCCCCAGAGCATTGCTGGAGCAGTGTTGCGCTTGCGACGCAGCTCCAGCAATGCACTGCTTTTACGGCACAGATGCGTGATGCATCTGTGCCATTTTTGCCACATGGTGCGCCGCATTGTAAATGCGGCGGACCATGGGTGGCGGAGCTGCGGCGCAAAATAACTGGCGCATCCCTGGGGATGCGCCAGTTATTGTAAATCTGCCCCTATACATTTAGCCAAAGAGGGAGCACTTACTGATTAGACAGTAGAAAATACTCAAGTTGAGTAGAGGTATTGCACAAAACGATGGCATCTTCGTGGACAAACACGCAGGGCGGGATTCATTCTGCCCCCTGTTAGACTCATTTTTTGTGCCCTTCTGCCCTCTGTTAGACTCGTTTTTCCCTTGTTTTTCTGCCATTCTGCCTCCAGTTAGACTCGTTTTTTGTGCCCTTCTGCCCTCTGTTAGACTCATTTTTCCCTTGTTTTTCTGCCCTTTTGCCCTCTGTTAGACTCGTTTTTTGTGCCCTTCTGCCCTCTGTTATTCCCTTGTTTTTCTGCCCTTCTGCCCTCTGTTAGACTCGCTTTTTGTGCCCTTCTGCCCTCTGTTAGACTCGTTTTTGTGCCTTTCTGCCCCCTGTTAGACTGTTTTTTTGTGCCCTTCTGCCCTCTGTTAGACTCATTTTTATCTTGTTTTTCTGCCCTTCTGCCCTTCTTTAGACTGGTTTTTGTGCCTTTTGCCCTCTGCATCAACACATCATCACTCAGAGCAACCCCAGCATCACTCAGCACCACCACATTATCACTAAGCACCACCACATTATCGCTCAGTACCACCACAGCATCACTCAGCACCACCACATTATCACTCAGCACCACCACAGCACCACTCAGCACCACCACAGCATCACTCAGCACCACAACAGCATCACTCAGCACCACCACAGCATCACTCAGCACCACCACAGCATCACTCAGCACCACCACAGCACCACTAAGCACCACCACAGCATCACTCAGCGTCACCACAGCATCACTCAGCGCCACCACATTTTCACTTGAGGTTCTGTGAAATTCTGACTTGTCTCGTGAGGTTATGGGTTCGTCACGATTTTGGTGATGTTGTACCGTATTTAGTAAGTGCTGCTAATGTGGAGTTAATTCGTCGCGTTAACTAGCGAGTTCATTACGTATTCAGAGACTTTGTCTTGAATATGGGTTCCATTTTGTCCCTGCCTCCATTTTATGGTGCCATCACGTAGGCCCGTGGGCCCGTGGAGGCAACCAAACAAACGAAGTTGCATGGGCTTCGCTGTTCATGCACTTATTAACTAGGCCTTTTCTTGACTTTAAGGTGAACTGTAAGAAACTGACCTCACTAAGCCAATTTTCTTGGTTGATTGTTGTCTGAGATTGCCAGTCAAGGTTCAGGACATGCTTTATCTTGCTCGTTATCTGTCTTTGTTTCTTTCCTATGCTCTTTCAGTACATGCATTGTTCTTTCAATTATGGGTTTGTCCGGCTCGTGGAGATTGGATTTGGTACATTCTTAATAATTAACTTGTGGGTTGGGGCAATGTGAACTGAGGGTTTTTGCTATGTGATACTTTGTTTGAGAATGTACCTTATTGGCTAGAATCTTGTGCAGTGGGTGTGCATTCGTAATGTGAATTTTGGCATAAAAAGGGAAGTCTTGCCTCACAAAATTGAACAGTCTCCTGAGTTGTACACTGTGTTGTATTTCTAGGACTTCTGTTACTAGCTGCAGCTAATAAATTTGGTCTCTGACGCCACCTAGAAGTATTAAAGTTATTTACAAAAGTTTAAGCTTTTGCCATTATAAGTTAAAATCACTTTTATTTAAGTATTAATTATTTAAAAAAATTAAAAAGCCATTGTAATTTGTAATATCAATACATCTACGTCACGTAAGTACAAAATATGTTGCATTACAAATGCTATAGGTGTCACATTTGCGAAAGTTATAACTATTGGCATTGTAAATGACAAAGCTATTAACCCCTTTGATGCTCATGACGGAACGGTTCCGTCATGAGCATCGGTTGAGCTGTGCTCATGACGGAACTGTTCCGTCATGACCACACCCATTAACAGTGGGGCTCAGCACCGGTGATAAATCTGGGCAGCAGCCAAGGTGTTAATTTAGCTATTTTCAAAACCAACACATAAATAAAAAAAATGTCATTTACAAGACCAATAGCTCAAACTTTCCTAATGCGAGACGTATTGCATTGCAAATGCTTGTTTTTATATCTGTCAGTGCTTCCTGTTGAGGTTTAATTTTCGTGACAGGCGCCTCATTGCCTACTTGTAACTATTCTCTGACCCTGCTTTAAGGTTCAGAGCAGGGTCAGAGAATAGTTGCAAGTAGGCAACGAGGCGCCAGGAAGCACTTACAGGCTTACAGCAGCCGGTGCCCAAGTTGAAGTTAATTTCTTTGTAACCCTTTTGTAAAAGGTTACAAAAAATAAGCTTCAACGTTTGCACCTGCTGCTGTAACCCTGTAAGTGCTTGGCTGAAAATTCTTCCCCTCTGATTTGCGGATTTTACCGCGATTTCGCAAGCGGAACGAATTTTCAGCCCATGCTTATCAAATACCACAACAGTGAGTATTCCAGAAGAAGCATCTTTTGTCTATGATTCAGAAAAAAGAGCATTGATGAGACCTGCAGTGCCAGTAGCTGCACCTGTTGAAGTAAAGTGAGAAGTACAAGGAGAAGAAAGTCGTGAAGGTCAGCAAGCTGAAAGACTATTGACTGAAGTGATGCAAAGTAGTATTGAGGTCCCAGACAAACATAAAGCAGAACCTGAAAGGCATGTTGAAAGTATCTGTGAAACCAAAAAAGGAGAACAAGATCCTGGAGAAGGAATGAGCTCTGGGATAAAAGGGGTCCATTGCTAAGCAGAGTGGCCAAGAAATCATGGAAAAGAAAGACTGAAAATATCACAGGTTCCAGAAACAGTGCACGATGAGAGTGAGATGAAGGTGATCATGATCCAAATCATGACGATTTAAGGGGATCCAGAAAAACACAAGTACTTTGCAGAAGATTTTCTGCTACTGAGTGGTCTTACAACATGAATTCCACACTGAATGTTACATTGGAAGATTTGTGCAATGTAAACCCTAAACTGTTAGAACATCCTTGAAATGCAAAGACATTTCAATTGGAAAAGCAGAAACAAACTTGATGAAAAGAAGATCAACTATGAATTCTGCCTATTAGATGTTTAGGGCCTAGATGTATCATCGTTCCCATTTGCGATTTCTTAATAGCGATTTTTACCGAATCGCTATTAAGAAATCGCAAAATGGGATGTATGTTTAAAATCGTTTTTTTTGCGATTCCTTATTATTCCTAATTTGCGAATTCGCAAGTTGCGAATTCGCAAATAAGGAATAATGGCCTCGATGTATCATCGTTCCTATTTGCGATTTCTTAATAGCGATTTTTACCGAATCGCTATTAAGAAATCGCAAAATGGGATGTATGTTTAAAATCGCTATTTTTTTGCATTTCCTTATTATTCCTAATTTGCGAATTCGCAAGTTGCGAATTCGCAAATAAGGAATAATTTCCCATTCATTCCTATGGGCCAGGATGCCCATAGGAATGATTGCGAAATAATTCTCAAATTGCGTATTCGCAATTTGCTAATCGCAATTTGAGAATTATTGCAAGGGTGCAGGGGTGTCTCATGGACACTCTGCTGCACCCCTGAAACTTACATGTGTGTGCATATGGCTCACATACATGCCCTATGGGCATGTATGTGTGTCACATGCCACCTTCAAAATTGCTTAATTGTGAATTTTGAATGGAATTCGCAAATTAACACCAACCTCAAATTGGTGTTAATTTGCGATTTCTTAACCTGAATTCGCAAATTGAAATTGCTTCATACATGGCATTTAAGGAATCGCAAAATTGCGATTCCTTAAATGCTTAAGCAAAATAAGGAATCGCAATTTTTTGCGATTCCTTATTTTGCTAATTTCTCATACATCCCAAAAGATGCAAAATGTCCGTTTGCGATTCGTTAACGAATCGCAAAAGGCTTGATACATCTAGGCCTTATTGTTTTAGTTATTTGCTTTGAAGAAGGCTAATCTAGGTCTGAGAAGAAAGTTATAGAAGAATAGGGATAACATTTTAGAAGAACACAGAGTAGGGTAAAGGACTGTCTATTAGGGAACTGCACTGCTTACAAGAACTAAGAAAAACATGAGATCTTTGAAGTAGAACGTCTGCTAATTTACTACAGCAAGCTATTCTAGTACTGACTCAGAATGATGTGTTGCATTAGGACTACTCATAAATGTATAATGGGAGTGATTTACATCTTAACACTTATCCTTATTATAATAGTACTTGCAGTATTTACCTAACCTCTGATGCAGAGCCCCCTGGACTTGAAATGAACGACCACCTTTGCGAGAACGAGCAAATTTAGGCACCCTCATAAGATGTTGTTGTGCAGATCTTAAGCTTCTGCCATGTGTATAGAAGGACACCCTTTCCTGATGTAATGGGCTCCTGTACCATGTAGCGCTTTAAAGGCTCCTACCAAGGCCTTAATCCGTATTCTGCTATAAATAGGGAGCCAGTATTAGAGAATGTATGGAAAAAGAAAGAAAATGAATTCAGATAAAAAATGGTTTGTCCTAAACTAAGACTAGACAGCTGCAGCAAGGAAAAGATTTGCTTTTACAAAAGCCATACACTAAAAAGGTATAGACATCTAGGGATCAGTATTTTTGAGCACACATTTGAACTAATCGGTGGAACATGGCAAACATTACAGGAAGACGAAAACACAGTTCCTGGGGTTTCTTTTGTGGACAGATTACTTACTTCTTATTACCTGCTGATAAGGAAAATACCTGATACTTCGGCATACTAATTCCAAAGATGGATCATTTTGCCAGTTTAGAAGCACTAACATCAGCACCAGCACACAGGCAAAACTATAACACCAGTAAAGGAGCCAGTTTAGTAGGAGACATATTTGGAGAAGTGAATTTATCAGTTGGAAACATACTGTATGGAGAAAAACATGGTAAACTAGCTACAATTGTTGACAATATGGCCTTAAGCACTTCTGGACCTTTACTCATAATTAACACTAAATTAATTGCTACAATATCCATAGTTTTGCAGGACCGTCTTGCTTTAGACGTATCATCTGCTGAGAAAGGAGGAGTCTGTCACATGCTGAATTTAATTCATTGCTGTGTATTCAAACCAGCTGGGAGTAAAAAGAGAGAAAGATTTGCTAGAAACAATTCATGTCTAGAACTTGAATTACAGGAATTTGAAACACAAGTTAGTATGAAACTTTTGGAAAAGGATTATACACCATTGGAAATTGGTTTTTGACAGCCAGAAAGGGTATACTGAAAGCCATACTAATGCCAATAGTGTTAAAAAAGACTTTGCTTAATATTCCTTTACATCTTATTTCTGAGCTGTAAATACTTTATGCACAAAAGACATGAACATTTTGAAAGAAAATGTGTGGGAGGGGCAAGGGAACGATGTCTAAATAAAGTCACTAAACATTGTAGGGGAATCAAAAGAATGAGATGAGACACATCTAAAGACAAACGTTCCTTCTAGACTTGAAATTGCATGTGAAAGAAAATTGTGTGTTGATTTAAAATCATCAAAAGGGAGGGAATTGTGGGGAATACTTCTAAAATCAAATTTTGACTTGCCAAGCATGTTAGAATCACATCTTAGAATGTGTTTAAACTGCTGTAGAAGTTTTCACGTCGAAAATGACAAGTAGGGAAAATTTGCTTTCTTAATAGCATGAAGGAAATATTTTCAAATGCATTATTTTATTATTGTTGCAAATAATTCATAAATTAATCACATGTATAAAAAATGTGTATTGCTCAAATTATATCAATTAATATTAAGAAATGTTTTTGTACTACGCTATCATTCTTAAATCTGCCCTTTTAGTAGGCCCAAAAGCCTTTCCTTTCAAACTCTTGCCCTAAGCCTAATCAACATTTATTTATAGCATTTTTCCTAGCACCAGCATCTTGCCTAAGAGTATGCGGACTTCAAGTTTATGTTTCTTTAGCCTCAACATGCCACATTAGCACCCGCAACTAAACAAGTGACTGCTGTGATTGTTAAAATGAATTAAATATTTTATGTAGGCCTCACCAGAACATTATTGCTAGTTTTGTCCCACCATATTCAACTTGGTCCGTACTCACAATTGACATAGAGCGCATCTTTTAGCTTTGGTAAGAATGTTCTCATGAGAACTCTCCTTCATGTTGCTAACACACAATACATTGTTTTACTATACACCAGGGTGAATGTCTACTGTGGAAATCTAGTGGAGAAGCATCAGAAGTTGACAACACCATAAGATTAGTGTTTTCCATTGGAGGAAGACTACTAACAGGTTCAATACATTGTTGTGTGATTTATAATAATAAGTGTTACTAGGTAATTAGGGGCAGTCACTCTCACACTCTTTGCTTGGGACTCATTTTGAGTCTCAAGACTTGACCTTCTCTTCCTCTGAGACTCGCTTGGAGGAGACTTCATCCCTATTACTGACAGCTATTGTTAAAGATTACTCTATTCTCTACTTTACCTAAACCCTTTACTGTTCAATGATACTGCAACAATCTTTCCTCCTTTAATGATACTTTGAAAGTCGCTCCTGCAGCTGTGGGTACTCGGCTGAGTTTCCAGAACAACTCTTCCTGAGAATTTCAGCTTGCTCTTTTCCAAAAAGGAACCTTTCATGGGTTCTAGTATAGGGTAGATCAGGCTCTTAGTTAGTTTAGTGACAGTTTCCCTTTATGGAGCACTTTGTATTGATGTGTGCCTGCCACTAATCAATCTATGTAATTGATATTTCTGTAAGCTGAATTAATCTGAATAAAGATGATGAAAATGCAACTAATCTTTTGAGATAAATAAAGGTTTTGAAAACTTCACTAATCTCTAATCATTGAGTGAACTTTAAGAATCAGAGAGTCGATGATATATGCATGACTTGTATTCTTGTTCCAATGTCATTCAACCATGATAGCCAAGGTCCATTGACTTATGAAAGAGCCATCAGGATTACTTAGGGACGAAATCTGTAAGTTGGAGTGTTATGTCTTTAAGACCCTTTAGAAAGTTTCCTGAGATTTCCCACACTCTATTTTGAAAGAAACTCAATGGTACAGTATTTTTGTAACCTATATTTAGGATACAAACTTCATGTCACACAATACTTCCTTACTGATATCCTGATATCCTTACAATCAAGTATTTTACCACTTTTTATAAAACGTGCAATATATTGGTGGTGGGGGGATAACCGGTGAGGCTATAAATGCTGCACTTTATCAGGTAGTAAATGAAATAAGTAATAGGTGATTGAGTCCCTAGACCATAGTAGTACTTCAGCAAATACTACACAAAACATTGTCACGCAATTGAATTGCTTGATATATTTGAAACTCAAGTATGATTAGCAAAACTCTCAATGTAGCCTGAATGATAAGATTTAAATTTCCCTTTGAAAACGAGTTTCCCCAATTATAACCAGCAGACTTGGCAGTAAATTATCTTCAAAATTAAAGTAGAACCTATTCTTTTAATGAATGTCGAACTAGTTGAAACGTTCATTCATAACTACAGCTTTTAGAGCCACTTGTATAATTCCCCTTAACAGCAAAGTTCAACTAAAAAACATTTGTAGTTTTTAAAACACGCTTGCAAGCGTTCTACTTCCTGTGAACGAACGTTAATTTGGAGGAGATGGGCCAGGTCATGGTGGCCCATAGCGCCAGCTAGTCAGCATCCTATTCTGCATTATAGCAATAGTCAAGCCACTGCAGCATAAATCAAACATTCATTTTCATAATTACATACTTCTAGATTCGTATAACCACAGGCTATATCACCACAAAAAAACGTAAGTCGCAATGTACTTAAGGAAGTTTGCAATTTATAAGTGTCTTTCTAATACACAAAGCATACTTTGCAACTGATTATGAAAGCGGATAGCAAAGAGAGCACAAAAGTGCAGTTCCCCTGTCTTAAGTGAATGCAAGGAAGTCCCACTCTCCATTTTCCATATGGCCGAGATACCCGCCACCCCCTCTCAACACAATCCCCAAGAATTGGGAAACCGGAAACAGTTCTTGAACTTTTGGAAGGCGGGAAGGGAGTCACCCTTCCCGGCCGTATTTATTAAAATATGAAACAAAAGAAAACATTAAAATAACAGTTTCATATAATGTACAATTTCATTTCCACATTACGATGTTGGCTAACCTTAACAGATCTCTAATACAAAGGTTCTCCTAGCCGATCTAACATCCTACAAACATTTGACTTGAAATTGTACATCCTAACGTTAAGGGCCAACGGCAAGGTCGTAACCGGTGTCAGATCCCTAAACCAGAAATACCCCCCTCACTTGTGAGAGGGGCGACCGCACCGGGACGTACCTCAAGTGCATCTACCAATTTCCCTTTGTACTTGACGGGGGCCCCAATAAACTCGACGCCATTTAACGGTCGTTCGAGGGCTCGTGTGAGGTGTCTAAAAGGTAGCGTAAACCCCCTCCCGCACCCCACACAACTTACCCATCTGCCGTCGCAGATGTCCTGGCCCCGGGAAATTACCCAGGAGGGGCCGTAGCCCCTCCTATCCAGGAAGGGGCCTTGACCACCTTTCCTTTCCTTCCGGCGGCCTCTCCTTAGACAGGACCGCCTCCCCGTTGAGGGGCCAATTGGCCACCTCCCCCGCGCGCTCCCATCCGTAATGGGTGATGCCCCCTCATAGGGATCTTCCAATTACTGCTCACCGATTATGACCTTACCGCCCGACCAAAATAAATACGACAGTTCTACCTAAGTTACTAAGATTTACAAAGCAAAACAACATTTATTAGGCGAAAATGCTGATCAATCCTTGTTCAAAATTACTTTATTTGCAAAACATACTGAAAATAACCAATCTTTATTGCATCGTTAAGAAATTTCACGACGATCATCACAACCTGTAAAAAAAACCAGATAAAACCAAAGATACTATATCAACTGTATTTCCCACGAATTGCTGTCCTCAGGGGCTGGTGGGTGGGTCAAAATTGCTCTTCGTTCCGTCTCGAGCTCATGTGCAGCGGGGAGGTGCAGCTTCAGAGCACAGGAACAAGAGGATGCTTTCTTGGCTTCTGCTCCTTTTATCCGTCTTCAGGGTGGGCGTGAACCCGCCCCCGCCTGCCTCCGAGGGCGTGGCCGGCCGCGTTGGTGTCTAGGCCAGCCCACTCTAGGGCGGGAAAAAGGCGCGCCCCGGCTACGCCGCTTCGGGCATACCAGCCGAGACCCGCCTCCCGCCCAAGATGGCTTCCCGGGGGGATCGTGGTACTCCACCATACGTTCGGGGGGACCGATTGGTCGCCCCTTTCCATATGGCCGAGATACCCGCCACCCCCTCTCAACACAATCCCCAAGAATTGGGAAACCGGAAACAGTTCTTGAACTTTTGGAAGGCGGGAAGGGAGTCACCCTTCCCGGCCGTATTTATTAAAATATGAAACAAAAGAAAACATTAAAATAACAGTTTCATATAATGTACAATTTCATTTCCACATTACGATGTTGGCTAACCTTAACAGATCTCTAATACAAAGGTTCTCCTAGCCGATCTAACATCCTACAAACATTTGACTTGAAATTGTACATCCTAACGTTAAGGGCCAACGGCAAGGTCGTAACCGGTGTCAGATCCCTAAACCAGAAATACCCCCCTCACTTGTGAGAGGGGCGACCGCACCGGGACGTACCTCAAGTGCATCTACCAATTTCCCTTTGTACTTGACGGGGGCCCCAATAAACTCGACGCCATTTAACGGTCGTTCGAGGGCTCGTGTGAGGTGTCTAAAAGGTAGCGTAAACCCCCTCCCGCACCCCACACAACTTACCCATCTGCCGTCGCAGATGTCCTGGCCCCGGGAAATTACCCAGGAGGGGCCGTAGCCCCTCCTATCCAGGAAGGGGCCTTGACCACCTTTCCTTTCCTTCCGGCGGCCTCTCCTTAGACAGGACCGCCTCCCCGTTGAGGGGCCAATTGGCCACCTCCCCCGCGCGCTCCCATCCGTAATGGGTGACGCCCCCTCATAGGGATCTTCCAATTACTGCTCACCGATCATGACCTTACCGCCACAGGCCGGATAGTTGACCGGCTATCCGGACCCCCCACAACACTCCTACCTAAAGGTCATGCTGTAAACTCCTTAACCATGCTATGAAGTCTCCTATGAGTAATTTGTTCCCCACCCGGGACAAATGAACCCCGTCCCCCAGATACATACTGTCCCCTTTAATACAACCATGCGAAACAGAATGCAGTGTACTTGAACGAAACAATCTACTCATTTTATTATTAATTTTCCTTACTGAATGATTCAGCGCAGAAACAGAAATAGCCCCCCGCCACACTTTCCGTGGGATCATATGGGACCATGCAATTGTGCACCCTGGAACTCTTCTCGCCAACCAACTTACCGTGGAAAGCATCGCCTCAAGAAGAAGTCGTCTACCAGTGGTCACCAAATCATTGCCCCCAAGATGTACTATGACTACAGACGGCGGTGACCTTGTCCGCCCTAACAAACCCTCGAAAAATGAGCGAAACTGGTCAATACAGAGCCCGCCCCTTCCGTAGAAGGACACACTGTACCCGTATTCCCCAGCCACGTGAATCATGTCACCTGCTTTGAATTCGTCCGCGGCACGCCTAACGTATGAGTGGCCCACGACCCACACCTCCTTTTTCACAGCCGGCAATGTCTGACCACTGGCCCCCTGGTGTCGGGTCGACTGGACAGTCCGCCCCGCCTCGTAGGCTTGCGCAACTGAAAACCAAACAAAAACAAGAAGCGTGAGTACATCATAACAGCTTCACAACATGTGCAACCGCACATACCTCTTATAACAGTTCGAGGACCAACGCCCCACACGTTTTACTTGTTCAACGTTCAGACCCCTGGCTGTAGCTTCTGTGGCAGCCCCTATCCGAAAGGAATGGGTCCCAAAGTCGCCGGGGTTCAAGCCCGTGGCAGAAATCGACATCGCAAGCACCCGCTGAAACTGAAACCTCATCAGTGGGGTGGCGTCAGCGTGTCTTAACAAGGTCCCCCCCCATGCTGCCACCCTCTGTGCTAAATATTCCTCTACGCACCCCACAGGGCACATGGCAGACCCGGGGATCCTCTGGATGATTACGCAGTCCCCGATCGCATCCTGATCGGATTTGGACCTGACAAACGAGACCGTCATTGTCTCCTCCCTGACCTGAATGTGTTCCCGGCACAGTCCCCCCATCGTATCCTGCTTGTTCCTTGCCACTAATTCGCTTACCCGCATAGCCCCATGGAATGCTAATGCAAATGCGGCTCGGAACAACACTGCTTCGTACTGGGATGAACATGTTACCGGTAGCACGGATAATAACAGGGCCAACCTATCCAGACCTATCGGGTGCCTATCATCTACTCTGCGACCCTCAAGGCGTTGCCACCCACGTAGCGCTTTTTGCACAACGAAAGACGCTGTCGGGTCCTGGATCCCATGAGCCCTTGCCATGAAGGAAATGGCGGCCCGATGCCTCTGGGCCGTAGCTACTGACTTGCCTGCGTGACGTAAAGAGAGCAGGAATCTCACTACACATTCTTCCAGACCCCAAAGCTCCCTCCCGGCAATACCCAAAAAGGCCAATAGGAACGGAACGCCCCTTCATATGCCTTCCTCGTCCGGGGTGCTAAACTCTCTCCCACGAGGTCTTGTAGTTCGGGGCACCGAGAGACCAGAGAGCTTCGGGAAAGGGTGCCGCCACCGGGTCCGCTGTGGGCAGAAAACCCCAGAAGGCCTGCATACGGAAACGAGAGAGCGCATCAGCCGCTTGGTTCATTACCCCCGGCACGTGTCGTGCCCTAAACAGTACATTCAGTTGCATGCACAGCAACACAATTTCTTTGAGCAGCCTCAGAATCAATTTGCAACGTGCTGCCTGACTATTGATACACTCAACCACGGTCATGTTATCCAACCAGAACACCACAGAGTGATCCCTAAACCCTTCTGGCCATGTTTTCAAGGCTACCAGAATAGGGAATAGTTCGAGAAAAGCAATGTTACTCGTCAACCCGCACTCATGCCACCATGACGGCCATCTTTGAGCCGACCATTGTGTACCCAATATGGCGCCAAAACCCACACTCCCCGCCGAGTCTGTCCACAGCCCCAGCTCCTCGGAAGACACTGCCGGTTTATTCCAGACAATTCGACCATTGAAATCCGCCAGGAATGCAATCCAAATGCGCATGTCCTGGCGAACCTCTGCCGAGAGTCTCGTACGGTGATGTCCTTCCCTCAAGCCGACCATGGACTGTGCAATCGAGCGGGAAAAGGGGCGTGCCATCGGCATTACTCTTAGGGCAAAATTCAACTGACCAACCACCTGTTGCAATTGATGCAAGTTCACTTTCGTTGCACGAATACATGTCTCAAGGGATAAACTGAATTTTAACACTTTTTCTTTAGGTAAACGAAAACAACCCTCCACCGAGTCGAGCTCGATCCCCAGAAACTCAATCAAGGTCGAGGGACCCACCGTCTTACCTGGCGCCAATGGCACACCGAATTGATTCATTAGGACACAAAATTCATGTAAGGCCTGTCCACACTCAGAATCCCCGGCTGCCCCCAGAAACAAAAAGTCATCGAGATAGTGCATAACATGTTGAAAACCTGTCTTTCTTGTGAAAACCCACTGCAGAAAACAACTGAATTTCTCAAAATAAGCACATGAAATCGAGCATCCCATTGGCATACATTTATCTATGTAATAGCGACCCTGAAACTGAAAACCAAGGAGACGCTGATCGTCTGGGTGTACCGGGAGCAACCGGAACGCTGACTCGATGTCCGATTTGGCCATCAGCGTCCCGGGCCCCAGGCGATTCAACATGGTTACGGCCTCATCGAAAGATGCGTACCGCACCGAACATACTTCCGGGTCTATCGCGTCATTCACGGAAAGACCATGTTGGGCTGACAAATTATGTATCAGCCGAAACTCACCCGGGTCCTTCTTGGGAACCACCCCTAGAGGAGAACACTCAAAATTAGCAACTGGTGGCAAATCGAATGGACCGGCGACACGACCTCGAGCCACCTCTTTCCCAATCTTTACCTGCACCACTGCCGTGTGCTGTAAGACCGACAATTGATTCTTATAGTCCGGTACCCCCTGAACATCCCCCACTGGGATGCGGAAACCATATGAAAACCCGTTCCGTAACACCCCAGCGGAGGCATGATCTGGGTATTCGCTGAGCCAAGGAATCATCGCCATGGTATCAATCGGAGTCGGTAAAGGCGCCCCTCGGACTATATTAGACTTGTTTGGCGCCTCCCTTACCACCGTTATCACCCGTTTTGGCTCTGCACATGGACTCAGGATGGGATGGCTGCCCGCACCCCCCACACTCATGTCTAAATTTGCATGACCCCTGGGGCCTGGTACATTTGCCCCTGTTAAAATTCCAACAGATCCCCCTTTTACCTGTGTTGCCATTCGGCTTCGTGTGGAACTCGTTACCTGTACCCGTCCGAAAGGGCGTTCCAGAGTTTTGGCGGGAGGATTCCCCCCCGTTACTCCCCACTAATGGTACCTTCAACATCCCTGTACTCTCCATTTTTTGCCAAGACACAGAGTGGTAACAATCCCAAGACAACAACGGGTTGTGTTCTTTAGCTTTTCTAAACAGATTATCATAGCAGAACCACTGATTGCCCCCATATGCCACAGAATACTCCATAATACGTGACTGATAAATGGGTAACTCGGTCAACAACTCAGGTCTGCGCTCCCCCATGATGGAAGTAAAAATTCCCCATGCTCTGCCCCAAGTACCAATGGTCTCGTCCACCTTAAAGGCGGCCATTTTTGCGCGCCAAACACTCGGATGCATGAGCTCCTTTTGACTCCTTACATGCTCGATCTCGTAATGGTCGGTAAGCAATGAAAACATGTTAACATATTTATCCGCCCAAATCAATTCCTTGACTTCTAGTGGGACGTGCTGGGCAATCTTCTCCTTTCGAGAAGGTGCAGAGTCCCCCCCCGCAATCGGCAATGGCCGCTTACCTGAAGTAGACCCCCCGCTTGTCGCCGAACTTGGGCCCGCTGTACTCCCCACCGCCGGGACCTGCGGGAGAACAGGAGATGGAGTCTTCACAGCCTCCCTAGATTCCCGCAGTTGCCTCATCACTGCCCGGGCGTCGTCAGCCGTGGCGCCCTCGCTATCGTTTCCCAACCACGCTGCCAATTGCGCCGCTAATTCGGGGGGCATATCCTCCCTGTTCGCAGGGGTGACTACCACAGGGATTGGATTCCCCTCCTTTGGCACCGGGGTTGGCTCCTCTCGTGGCGCTTCGGGAACCGGGGTCTCCCCCCCAAGTGCTCCCCTTCTGGGCCTCTTGCTCTTTCCACCGGGGATTGTTCCTTGTAAAGGCCGTTTCGGTCCTCCCTCCCCGTCCTTAGCCTCCACTTTTCTCTTCAGATCGGCTATCTCCTTCATGAGTATGCGGAGCATCTCCTCGGTACCGACCCGCTTTCCGACCTTCTTGCGCATTCTCAGACGGGATATCTATAAGACAAAAGAGAGATTACAACGCTCAAAATTGCTCTTCGTTCCGTCTCGAGCTCACGTGCAGCGGGGAGGTGCAGCTTCAGAGCACAGGAACAAGAGGATGCTTTCTTAGCTTCTGCTCCTTTTATCCGTCTTCAGGGTGGGCGTGAACCCGCCCCCGCCTGCCTCCGAGGGCGTGGCCGGCCGCGTTGGTGTCTAGGCCAGCCCACTCTAGGGCGGGAAAAAGGCGCGCCCCGGCTACGCCGCTTCGGGCATACCAGCCGAGACCCGCCTCCCGCCCAAGATGGCTTCCCGGGGGATCGTGGTACTCCACCATACGTTCGGGGGGACCGATTGGTCGCCCCTTTCCACTCTTCTCTGTGTCTGCAGTAAACAAAGTCATGAACCCAGTGACACATTTTTCTGTCAATACTCAGTCTGTTCCCATCAAAAAGACAGTCCATTCTTATATATACATTTCCCACTAACATAATCTTTCCCCGATATCTCAACAAGCACATTTTAGTCAAAAATATCCTCTTGACTAATCTTGTCAACAACTAGTGCAGCCTATTGTCTTATATATATTATTTAGCACCTAACTGCCCATCAGTTACTTGTACAATGGAGATTTCTAATATTTAACCAGCAATCTCACCAGCAAATAAAATTTGAGCGAGGACATTGGTAAATGCAGTTGTCAAAGAGTTAAAAAATCTAAGAAAATAAATAATTTAAACTCTAAATTATCAAGACACATTTTCAAGCCGAAGATGAGACAATTATTGCTCGGTTAAGGAAATCGAGAAAAGGCACACTACTGCTAAAATCTGATGAAATACTGACCTAATTGATATTCCCTCCTATTCAGTTAGCTGGTTGTGTTACAATATTATTATTACATTGCAAATGGGTAGCCCAGGATGAACCCTTTTTATGAAATCCCTATCAGTTAGAAATAATAAACCCCATGCATGAAAATAAAATCGGGACAATACAAACCCAGTGAGTAGTGGGTTCAGAACTGATTATTCACTGAAATGTCCCAAATAAGCTGCGACTTATGGTAAATGTCAACAGGAACAAAGAGATCCCATCAGTAAAAGAAGATGCCTCTTTGAATGTAGGATAATATTCACACATTGTTTAATAGTCATTTGTTGGATATACGTTTGTTTTGCTTTAGAGAAATATATAGATAAAAAAATGCTTTTCTGAATACATCTCTGGGTCAACCTGTTGCTGGCGTTCTGGTTTTGTAATTATATATTGAAAACAGCAGGAACTTTTATATTGTAAATTAAAATCAAATTCAACAAAGAAATAGTATAGCTAAAGACTTGCTAAAGAGAAGTTATGCTGCAGAGAGCACTACCATGGTTTAAACATACATGCCTTGGATCTCTCTCCAGTCTCACGTTGCTAGAAGTCATCCGCTAAGACAGCCTTAACCATTAAAAAATCCAGGACTCTGGCCATACCAAGCATACATTGAACAACTACCATAGTGCACAAGACTAACCCATTTGACGAGACCGTGAAGTGTGTGTTTTGTATGCTATATTTGTGGTAATAACCCAGACTGTCTGTATTTGGTTCCAATTGTGTGAGTCTATCTTCTGTACTTGATATACAGGCATGTCTATATTGCACTTTCCATGCAAATCTCTACGAGTCACGGACTATGCATAATTCTGCCTCTGTGGGTGTATGTGCATACCTTTGCGATTGTTTATATGCATTCTTTTCAGAGTGTGCCTTTCTGTGAAAGCAGCGTCTGTGTTTTATGGTTCCCTACTTTATACGGTCGTTAGCTTAGATCTCATTTGAGTTTAAATGGGTGACTGGGTGCATATGCAAATTTCTTTGGCTAATTGTCTTCTTGTCTTTAATTGTTTTTGTGTTTGTCCCTGTGTAACGTTTGCAATATTCTATTTATTTTAGCGTCCGTCTTTTTTTTCATGTGCCAGGTTCTAAATGTGTCTGTGGGCAATCTTTTTGAGTGAAATAGTATCATAATGTGTGTTTTTCTCTGTGAAAAGAGACTTAGGTGGAAAAATGTTAATGTATGACAAAATACATATATATGTCAATGAGGTAGCCTCTATATAACAAAGTTGTTTCCATATGAAAATCTACACCTAACATTTTTTTAAAGTGTAATACTGATGTTGGAAAGTTCTGAACACACATTGCATTGGTTATTAATAGGGAAACTACCATGGGGTGGGGGGAGGATTTGAAACCAAATGTATAACTTTGTATTCATATTCCCATAAGGATGGTTTTAAAAATCATAGTACAGAACCCACTAGAACACCAAAGAATTTACCTTGATAAGATGAGATGATCTGTTCATGTTACTTCAGGTAGGAAGTTTCTGATGTCCAATTGCTCTGCATTGACGCTTTGTCTTATCTTCAATATATTACTACACAAACCTTAGCTTCCAACCATAGTCCTTTTGCATAATCCAATGTGAGGTATTTTATTTTGTTTATTTAAAAAGTTTTATAAAGCGCGAATAGGACTCAACAGGTTATCAGAGCTCTGTACATGAAGCAAACCATAAAAGAAATTAGGCAGACATAGGGTGATCATCATTGATATACAGAAACAAAGCAAAACATGGTTAAGAGGTAGATACAGGCTGTATAGCATGAGCTAAAAATTAGAAACAAATTAAATATATATGGGATTGAGGCAATAAACGACTGCACCTACAATAACAGTAGAAACAGTTAAATACTTGGTATGGCGCACAGAACTAGAAGTTCAACCCCTGAGGGGAAAAACTCCCAACTTTGAATCAATCTACAATGGTTCAGCATCCTAAAATATGAAAATCATGTCACTTATGTTAAGTAGGAGTTCAGCTTCATTTTCTTCTTTTGATAATTAAAGACCTTTATTGGACAGTGCTAAGTATTATCCAAGCAGACCTCCAGAGGACGAGACTTAGACAGCAGACTTATGCGCAAAGAGGCATACTTGATCTTGAAATTTAAATACGGCCTGTAGAGGGCTTAATGAAATGTCTGACAGTAACAGAATACAGTAGAGGCTCACGTTCTAATGTTTCAATTCACACCGCAACTCTTATAATTCCTGCAACTCCCACAAATCCTTGGGCTAGCCTCTGGTGCTAGATTGAGCATGTCTTAAATTTCAAAACTATGGGAACAAGCCACAAAGATTTGATGTCCAAATTCAAATGAGCCTTGGCAGTGACACATGGGTCGAGTATCAGAAAAGTAAGTGCTTCATTAGTCCTCAGTTAAGCCATATGTGCGTTTCTTTCACATTAATGCAAAAAATATAGCTGCACCAAGGTTAAGTTTGCTGATGCATTTGAAGTAAACTGGTTGAATAGGACTCCAATAAACTTACTAACACGTTAATTAAAGCCTTGAAGTTCTCCTCGTTATTGTTTTATCGCGATGAAATACTTGTGTTGGGCGAGCCCATCTAAATATATACCGTGGACCCGGGGTGAAAGTGGTTAACCCCCGGTCACGTACGTTTATTGGTTTAACCTGTGCTGCGCGGGTATATTAAATAGTTGTGCGCATGAGCGAATGGCATGAGAACCGCCCGCGCACTGACACACATGAACAAGCATCCCTGTCTCCTCTCGTCATTTAAGCAGGCTACGTATTGCTGATGTACAGAGCACCGCCCGTCGGGCATCTTTTACTGCCAGACACTCTCCTGTCTGTCACGAGTTCAGTGGCAGACATTACATTGGCGAAGAGGGTGTTTGACCTGCGTGACGCACATGGTCTGGTGTGCGCTGTGCTCGTGCTGCCTCATCTCCACGTGGTCTGCCAGAAGCTCATTGGTGAACCTGTGGTCTCTCCTGGGGGCATCCTGAACTGCAAGTCTGTGATCCAAACACCTGAGCTTGGCAGTTTGCATAGCCAGAACCCCTGGTGGGCCCTAAAACTGTGAGTGTGGTTTATGAAGGGAGCAAGATTTTTCCTTAGACCTCCCACAGTGTCTCCGTGCTCATTCTTGTGTTGAACAATCCATCTTTTTGCTTCTCAGACAGCCGCTACCGGGTGCGCCCCAGGGCACTTATCAATGGGGAAAGTAGCGATGAACTCCATCCCACACCACCAACAGTGGGTCCCGGAAGGGGTGGATGAACCGGAGGTACACAGGCGGCGTCAAAGTGCAAATGATCAAATCAGTGCCCGCTGTAGAGCGGAAAATTCCAGATTGCAGCTAGGACACCTGGTGTTAGTCCTGGACAGGCATCCTGGCAGCAAGTTCCTACTCAGGTTTGAAAAGGATCAGTGGCACATCACTCAGGTCCGTGGGATACAAATAACTGCAACAAAAGGCATGGAGAGGATAACCCGTAATGTGTCAGCCTTCAAGAAATTCCACGGGAACAGGGATGCTGGTGTGAGTGAGTTTAATGGGACTATATGCAAATCACACTGGGAGGATGAGTGTGCAGGAGAATGCCCCCAGGACCAGACTGAAGCCCGAAGCCAAGAATCATCTGGGTCGAATCCGGCTCAAACTGTCCCTGAAACTATTGAAGTGCCTGACACTAGTGTCAGGGTCCGAGGAGGTCGCAGCAGATATGGTTTGAGAAGCAATTCCAAACCTTCCAGTCGGCTGAAAGATTTCCACTGCTAGCCAGACATGTCCAAGGACTGGGGTCATCAGAAGTAGGTTTGGTGTGTCCACCAGAGGTGTTATTAATAAAGTATGAGGCCTGTTTTGTTTTGGGGAAGAATGTTGTATCGCGATGTGATACTTGGGTTGGGAGAGCCCATTTGAATATACCGTGGAACGGGGTGAAAGTGGTTAACCCCCTGCCAAGTAAGTTTATTGGTTTAATCCGCGCTGCGCGGGTGCGTATAATAAATAGTTGTGCGTGTGTGCAAATGGCAGGAGAGCCGCCCGCGCACCGACCCACACGAACCAGAATCCCTGTTTGGTTCCGGTGTTAACCTGGGCCTCTATGGTAATTCACAAGGGCATATTATCAAGCCCATTATCGCTGCTTTAGCAGCAGTTTCCTGGCGATAAAAGCGGCAATAATATATTGCCCTTTCTTGATAATATGGCCCTAAGTTTCAGTGAAAAAGAAAAATAATTTCATCAAGTCCATATTAGATAGCTTGGACCCCCATGCTGTCCTACAAGAGCGTCTGTTGTTAATTTATCGCTCTGGCTCCCCAAATGTAGGACTAGTTGAACATTGAATTTCACATGTTTTTTCTTGTTTCTTTGTTTATGCTTTAAGATTTGTTTGTCACAATGAACATAATGTTTTTTTAAGTTGTACATTTCGTAATAGTAAGTTGATATCTCAATCTTGTTTAAAAAGATATTGAAGTTTAAAAAGTAAACGGAGCAGTTAAAAAAAATAGTTTGAGGTCCTATTTACTGAGTCAAAATAATCTTCACAAAAAAGTAAAAATTTTAAAATCATGCTGCCACCTATTATTGTTACATGTTTCGATTTATAGAGGTCCAAGGTGGTTGTTGTAAAGGGCACAACTCCCCTATGTTGACCGTATTTACAATACGGCACTCCATAGCCCAAGGATTTTTATATAGATCAGGAATTCTGATGTACCCGGTAGTGCAAAAATGATGTATTGCTGGAGAGTGTCGGTAAAATGATGCAACTCCATCAATGTGTCATAACCCATGGGTGAGTCTCACGTAATAGGACCCGCATCAATCCTTTAAGCCTGCTTGAGGCAGGTATTTTTAACCATTCATTATATTAAAAAAAACTCCTACCCTATTCTATTCATCACTAAGAACACACCATTCAGTGCTCCCATGTAACTCGCAGGTCACAGCATGCCTGTTACGCAGTGGAACGGAAGGAAAAATATGATGATATATGCCACCAAGGGACAACCCAAGTGGGTGAGGGTTATATAAAAAATCCTAGCTCTTTTTCTCTACCCTGCAGGGGGTTATCACATATTGAATGGACAGACTCCCTTTTTCTGAAGGTATATGAAAATGTGAGGATGAACCCATCTAGGATACTCATCTTATCCCCCCTTTCTTTGGGGGCACTTTCTAAAAGTGACATTTCAAAAAATAGTAATGGTAAATCCAACTTTACTAGGAAAAAGTACTTATTATTGCTGTGAGACCTGGCATCTTTTGGTGTGGTTTCCCCTCTCATTTTGCTCCTGAGCTTCTGTTCGCTGCTGACCCATGCTAAAGTGAATGTGCTCTGTGTCTAAAATGCAATGGTATTTTGTTTCTCCATGATTGGCATATTTGATTTACTGATAAGTCCCTAGTACAGTGCACTACATGTGCCCGAGGCCTGTGAATCAAATGCTGCGAGTGGGCCTGCCATACTGATTGCCCCACCCACATGAGTAGCCTTTCAAGCATTTATCAGGCCTGACACTGCAGAGCCTGTGGGTGTGGTTTTAAACTGCCATTTTGCCCTGGCAAGGCCCACAACTTCCCTTTGGATGCACGTAAGGTCTACATAAGGTAGGCCCTAGTTTATCCTAAGGGCAGGGTGCAGTGTAGTTGAAAGTAGGCCATGAACATTTTAGTTTCACATGTCCTGGTAGTGAAAAAATGCTAAATTCATTGCTAAAGTAAATTAAAATTTAAAAGGCTGTGTCATTGTCATATGGGGCAGTAACAATATAAGTGGTCCCACTGGGACATAGGAATGTGTGAGTGTAGACATGTAGGCACTGTCACAGACTATCTAGGGATGACCAAAAGGCCAAAAATGATATCAACATCCTGTCACTTTGCACATGCAGTGAAGGCACATAACATAGAGTGATCAAAAACCTCTTAAAAGCCATATGACAGAAGGCTACTGCCCAAACATGAATGTCCGCATTTAGAAGTATCCAAAGTTTTAGGGCATGCTCATATTTTGTTATTACACAGAGTATTGAAATACACCTGCAATAGAGTAACATGTATTGTCAAATACTGTAAGAAATGTGTATGATTCATTCAGTACGCATAACACACATGGTTAGGAATGTTGCTGTACCAATCAGCACAATCATTGACAGTAGTATTTCTTTTAAAATTTCAGCTGACCAAGGTTATGATCTGCAGCCATGGGTCATGACCCCAATTGCACATCCCCAAACTAAGCCGGAACGACAGTGCAACTAAGCCATTGCTGATCTTGCCCCGTGTGGTATGCAAGAACATGCTCGTATGTGCCATCCTGCACAACATATGTGTGCAGGCAAATGGGGAGCAGGAACCAATAGAGGAGGATTAAGAGGAGAGATATAACACTCAAATGCTGGTAGGCATTGATGCAACCACATAATGCAACATTTCTTTGCTTTATTTACAATTACTGACTGAACACAATCTCATATATTGACTGAAACGTGCTACATTAAAAGAAATGCATATACTTACTCTTTATGTTGGCTTTTAGTGTCTCAGTCACTGTAAACATCAAGTTTCTCACACCTCAACTAGATTTAGGCCTCAACATGTAACAATCATGTTGTCAGGCCACTTAAGCGACATGGGACCATGGCTCACATTAACTAATCCACTATATACAGAATTGCAATGTGATGCAGTGCACTGCATTAAAGGGACGGCCAGGCAGCGAGGTACTAGGGGGCGCACAGCGGAATGGCTGGGTGAGACCACAGCTCCGCCGGACGGCTGAAATCGCGGCGCCCTGAGACCGTCCAAATGCCCACATACGCCACCTAAAACGGACCACTGGGTGCAGGAAGACGGCGTGCATGCAATGCGCTGAAGACTCGGCTGAAAAATCGGTGATCTCCGCTCCGGGGCTCGGGAGCGGACAAGATGGCGCCCGTCGCTCTCCCCTGATCGCCCGAATTGATAGCGGCGTTCTGAACACCACGGCTGATCTGGAGGTGGCGGACGAGTCACCCAGGTATGTCCGCACAGCGACACATGTACGGGAGCCCTAATGTGCTGAGAGACACGTGTGGCGGAAGGACGGAGTAGCTGCGACCCACTTCGGACTGCCGAGAACAACATGGAGGCGCTCGAGGGGAAAGTTGCGGCGGCGGACTGTTGAGGGGGATATGCGCGCCTGCCACAATCACTCGCCATCCGTGATTCGCGCACCCCCGGGATGGTGTTATCTGCTGGCGCTACGGAGGGAGTTATCTAAAGCCACACACGACCCATGAACATATAAAGACCTGATTTGAAAGCGGGGGCCCCGCCAAACACACAAACCTCCGGAGTGCAGCGATAATTGCGCGCGTGGGAGAGACTGCAGGCGCCGAACCCGGAACACTGGCCTCGCCTCACACGCAGCGCGCGAACACAGGACTTATGTTTGGTGTCACCCTGGTGTAGGGAGCCCCCAAAGCAAGTGTAAGAGTGATAAAGGGCTTCAAAACGGCGACAGGCAACAGGAGAACGCGCTCTACACCGCGGTTCAGGGCTCTGAGCACGCCGCCTCCAACTACCATGGTGAGGCTAGAGAAACAACAGCAAAAGATATCCTTTGAGGCTAAAAAGACGCCGAAAGCTGGAGATACAGGGTCTCCTGCAATGAACGAAACACCAAGCAAACCAGCTGCCGGCAGCAACATGGAGAAGATCCTCTTGGCCATTCAGTCCAACCTACAGGACATCAATGGGAAACTGGACAATCTGACATATAGAATGGATGGAATGGCGGCCAAGCTGGAGAAACACGGAGAGAGGATGGACACCGCGGAAACACGAATCTCGGGGGTCGAGGACGAGTCCCATGCTACCACTGCCAAATGCACGGCCATGGAGAAGGTATTGGAGGTGATAAAGGCAAGGGAGGAGGATTTGGAAGCGCGCTCGAGGTGCAATAACGTACGCATAGCGGGGCTGCCGGAATCCACCAACACCGGGAAAATGGAGCAATATATTGAAAAACTGTGCAAGGACGTGTTTGGAGACGACTCTTTCTCACACATTTTTGTCGTTGAGCGTGCACATAGTCCCTTGCACCCCGACCGCCACCAGGAGCGTTGCCAAGGCCGATTGTGGCCAGGGTGTTGAACTATCGGGACAGGGATACCATCTTGAGACTGGCGAGGGAGAAGGGGCCCATTACTCATCAGGGTAATAAACTGGAATTCTTTCCGGACCACACAGTAGCAGTGCAGCAATCGCGGAGAGAGTACACGGTGGTGAAATCCAAACTTCGAGACCTTCAGATCCCTTACTCTATGCTTTACCCAGCCAGGCTTCGGGTGCAATGGGAGGGAAAACGGGTGATAATGGCAAACCCGAAGGCGGCGCAAGAATTTGTGAAACAGGTCATCGCACAGAAAAAAGCTGAGGCACGCAATGGTCAGCAGGCAGACTCGGACTGAGCTGGAGGGAACGGCGTTTGCATAAAACTGTCTGTGAGTATGTAACGGCTGGCCGCCACGTGGTCTCTTCAGGTCCTCGCCGGCGGCGCGGGCCAAGCCCGGCTGCTGTCGGAACCAATGCCATACTTTGGGTTTGGCACTAACTGTGGTTGAGCATTGACTACGAATTGACTAATGCGGGGGGTGGAACAGGGCTGAAGCAGGACTCACGGGCGGCGCCTTAATGGCGAGCTGAATTGCCTGAGGGTAGAAATGTGTGTTTAGCACCGAACGGCGGTCACTAGGCTTGGCGCATGGTACTATTTGCTCTTTCTGGGGGAGCGTCTACTTTAAAAATGATTGCATAAGCGAGCTCCATCGCCGGAGACGGACTGTACTATAACGGACATAATTGACGTCTAACTAAGCTGCTTAGCGGGCTTTGAAATGTACATTTGTGTGGGTCGGGGGAGGGCTGGGAGAGCAGACAGAAGCGGGTATGCCATGGATCGGTGTACACTCTCCGCCCATAGCACACACTTTGGAACTTAGCTACCTATGCGTTGTATTGTTATCTGTTTTGAAATGACAGCTGGAAGACTGGGTACATACACTATCAGCCTGTTGATAAGAGACTCGAGGTGGTTAATAATTGAAACTGCATGTTACAATCCCATAAATACCACAGACATGTACCCAGTACGAATTTATTAACTCACCTTTGTGAGCGTGGGGGCTGGCAGTAGGAGACAGCGAAGCATCACCTAGTGGTCATTTGAAGTATTTCAGCTGCAGAGGCTGCGATGGGTCAGGGGTATTGAGTAAAGTCACGACTACTTTTGCTAACATCAAGAATGCCGTCCGCATCCATTTGGTTGGGTGGTGAGTTATGCCCCCGGCGGACCTCCGGTAGGAAGTTCCCCACAAAAGTTCTAAAGGGATGGTTATGATGTTCAGCCCCGACTTGGTTTCGAGGGCATTTGGGAGGGGAGACTGGCTTCGGCATGTTTGGGTTGCTGGAGTGGGAGGGGGAGGGAGGGAAATGTTGTTTATTGCAGTTCTGAGGCCTTTACAGTCAAGTCTTGTCTATCATATGTATGTGACCGATCTGGTACACATTTATTTACACTTCACTACCCTTGGACACTTCTCGATGATCCCCTGGTGTTATTATGATGCGCAATGATTGCATACACCGCCGCCTCACCGATGACTCGGAGGCCAGCACAACCGCCTAACACGCACATCAACCTACTAACGTGGAATGTGCGAGGACTAACGCAGCCCAAGAAAATTAGGCGCCTATTTGCATATCTGAACAGACACCACATAGACATTGCCTTTTTACAAGAAACACACATAGCTCCTAACACGCATCAATCCATAGGCCTTAAATGGGCCGAATCTGTCGATGTCGCAACGTACTCATCCTACTCTAGAGGGGTAATGTTATTGTTGAGGAAAGGACTAAATTTCAAAGTCTCAGGGGCACTACACGATCCGGGAGGCAGATACGTTCTCGTATCGGGTACACTGCAGGGCAAGGCTCTGACTTTGCTTAATGTATATGGCCCTAATGTGGACTCTCCTGGCTTCTTTCACGAACTGTGGGGTCACTTACAACAATTCACACATAGTAAGATTATATGCGGGGGGGACTGGAACGTGACCCTTACTGATGGGATAGACCGCTCCGCTCAATCCACCGAACCACACAAACAGGCCAGAACACAACTTCAACACATACTAGCGGATGTGGGATTGACGGATATCTGGAGGCATAAATTTCCAACGGACGCAGGGGCCACGCACATCTCTGCATGCCATACCAGTTGGTCCCGGTTAGACTATTGGTTAGGCACGGATGACATTGTCCATTGGTCTAGTGACGTGCAGGTCCTTCCTAGAACGCTATCGGACAGTAACCCGATTTTGCTGACGTTGGCTATCCCAGGACACACCCCACCTCCTCTTCAATGGAGATTTAACTCACGGGCTTTAACTGACATACTATACGCTGACACTATCCATAAAGCGATCAAAGACTATTTCCTGCTGAACGAACCGGCGGTAGATGACCCATGCCTATTGTGGGAAGCCTTTAAGGCAACGGTTCGGGGGGTCTGCATGAGCACCACTATTGGAATACTACGAGACATCAGACAACAAATTAAAAAATGTGGCACACAAATGAGGGATTTAGAAAAGGAATATAAAACCACTCAGGACGCTGCAACTCTGGGACGTTTACGCACATTACACACAGAACATCAGACTCTAGTGGACGACGAGATAAAATATATAGATAAAAAACACACGGCTAGAAGTTTTAGTGAGGGAGGTAGACCGGGCGGGCTCCTGGCGGCAAAAATCTGTGAGGGGAAAAAACACACCGCAATTCTGGGTATTAAAACTGAGAATGATGTCATGTTAACACAAACATCCGATATTTTACAAAGTTTTGTGACTTCCTTTAGCACACTGTATGCATCACAGCCAATAGCCTCAACAGATGAAATCAACGAGTACCTTAGGGATGTGGCCATTGCATGGCTGTCTGACCACCAGAGGGAATACCTGGCGGCACCCATCATGGTGGCGGAGGTCACGGAAGTGATCAAAACGCTTCCGAATGGCAAGGCACCGGGCCCCGACGGATCGACGAACGAATTTTATAAACACTACGTGGATATTATTGCTCCCAGGCTGATGGAAATGTACGGGGCTGCGTTCCACAAGGGCGAGCATCCCCCAACCCTCTGTGAAGCAGTTATTATAGCCCTACTGAAACCCTCCAAAGACCCAACCCAATGTGACTCCACTATCATTGATAAATGTTGACTCCAAGATTCTAGCAAAGCTCCTAGCCATGAGACTAACGCCATTGATGACCAACCTGGTGCTACCTGACCAGGCAGGTTTTGTCCCGACCCGATCCACGTCCCACAATACCAGAACGATGTTTGCCCTGGCTCATTATCTCCAACCCCAGACGAAGGCGATTGCGGTCTTACTAGACGCAGCAAAAGCATTCGATTCAATCGAATGGAGATACCTAATCACAGTGCTACATCGTATGGGCTTCCCGAAATGGTTTGTCCAATGGGTGTCCCTCATATATACTAACCCCAGAGCCAAGGCATGAATTAACGGGCACTTGTCCAGCGGTTTTGCGGTGGAGCGCGGTACCAGGCAGGGCTGCCCACTCTCCCCCCTGGTATTCGCCCTGGCACTGGAACCGCTGGCCTGTATTATAAGACAGAACTATAAAACATCTGCCCTGCAGTTCCCCGCCCGACCGCTACACATTTCATTGTACGCGGATGACATGGTGCTTTACGTGCGGGATCCAAATGTACACCTCAATCAGCTATTGAGAGAGTACATCAAATTCGGCGGCCACTCGGGTTTATCGATAAATTGGTCAAAATCCTCCATCATTCCCCTCACAGACACTACGACTCCCTTCGATATTGACTACCCCCTGGAGTGGCAGATCGAACCGGTGTACTATCTGGGGGTGCAATTCCATAGAGACCCGGACATGGTGCTGCGCTCAAACTATGGCGTTACTATATCCAAACTGGAGGACAAAGTAAGACGCTGGATACAGCTACCGCTATCTCTGGCAGACCGTATCGCAATAGTTAAAATGAATGTATTGCCCAAACTGCTGTATCTGTTCTCTAATATCCCCATTACTCCACCCGGTGAGATATTCCGTAGACTTAAGTCGCTGACACTGCAACTCATTTGGGCAGGGAAGCAAGCACGGATCGACCTTCAGACTTTGACGCTCCCGTACGCCAAGGGGGGTTTTGGAGTGCCAGATTTTAAACTGTACTACCTGTGCGCGCAGGCGCAATATGCAGCTTACTGGTTCCATATGGTGCCATATCTGACTCACACAGCGGTTGAGGAGGGTGATGCGGCCCCGGTCCCTCTCGCCGCGATCCTGTCGTACAAGCGCCCACCGTTACACGCTCGCGACATTAACACGGTGGACGCTACCATCAAGGCATGGCATGAACTTGGGAGGTTGGCGCACAAACTACCACTCTATGCTCGTAACATGCCACTACATGATCACTCAGCACTATCTGTCACATGTGAGAAGGTGGGAATGTCGTTATTACAAAGGGTGGGCATTGAACAGATGGGCAATTTATTTACAGAGGGTAGATTTGTAGATGTGGAACACCTACAGTACATACACAACAAGACACAGATGTTCTCTTTCACTTATTACAGACTAAAGAAAGCCTTGATGGAATTGTACCCTACCTTCCCGGAGGAACCGGCTTCATTAGATGCACTACAACTTATCATTACATCACAAGATCTGTCCCACCTAACATCGAGGTTATATTCCGCTGCACAGGCTGACATCCCACAGACCACGGACAAGGCCAGGACTAGGTGGGACTTGGTATTAAACTGCCCATTGACACAGAGGGAGTGGGAACAGGCTTGTGCGCTTACACAGATCCTGACCCCTAATGGAAATCTCAAAATCATACACTACAAGTATCTGCACCAGGCCTACTACACCCCGGCGCAAATGGGTAGGTTCGGCATGAGGGATGACACCAGATGCAAAAGATGTGGTGCTGAAGGTGCTGATTTTATTCACTTAGCCTGGGGTTGTCCTACAATACAGGAATACTGGTCAGATGTGGCTACTAAGCTTACAACAATGGTGGGGGCTGAGGTGGAGTGCACGATCCGTTGCTGCTTACTGGGCATTGTGCCGCAGCTTAAAGCATCCGTAAATTTTGTGCGATCGCCCTACTGTTGGCCAAGAGGCAAATATCCCAGTGCTGGCACTCTACACAGGTGCCCACTACAAAAAAATGGTTCCAAGATATGTCCAGCTGTAGGGACAAACTAATGACATACGAAGAAAGTCTGCCATCACGATCTAGGCCCAAAGATTTTTGGTCATACTTTACTGAATATTTGGTCACGTTGGAGACTGACACTGAGTGATAAGAAATACTGTTCTTGATCTACACGAAAGGTACTGACGCAGACAGGGGTTGGGGAGGGAGGTGCTCAGGGAAGATGGATCGAAGCGGTTACACTGTACTTCTTGATATGGACAATTGAAATGTGAGGGTCTCATTGTTGGGGTTTATTGTTATTTTTTAATGTGTATGAAAACACCAACAAAATTACCAAAAAATAAGGCCTCATATATGTGCTATACGCCGCCGGACGGATGTTGTCGGCTGAATGGCTGTGTATAACTCAAGTTGAATACGCACTTTAATTCAACCGCAGCCGGCCCCAGGGTTGTAGGCTCCTGGCTGTGTAACTATATGTTGATATGAATAAAGGTCTTACAAAAAAAAAAAAAAAAAAAAAAGGATGGCCAGGCATGCTCCCTATCCATATCCACTTCCAAAATGACCATTCTTTTCCTCGCTCACTTAAGCAGTGCGGTGCAGCATAGCTAGCCATATTGCTGTATTTAGCAACAGCAAGATGTGTTTCAGATGGCTCCCAGTCAGAGTTGGAATACAAACCACCCAATATGTCCATACCTCAGACAGTCCACTCAATGTAGTTGGTCTCACCAATGTGGTACCATGCACAATGGCAGCATTTAGGAGAAGCTAATGTTGTAGCACATACCTTCACAGATCATGAGTTCTCTAAGGCCAAGTATGATGTGAACACGTTTAGAATTTGTTTGTGCCGGCTACAAACATGCATGTCTGGGGATCCTCAAAACATTAACATGTGACTCAATTCCTGGCCACACTGTCTTATATACCACTTCAGGACACATTTGTCAAAATACACAATTCACAGGCCTTACACAGTAATGTGATGGAACTCAAAGTCCTGTAACAGAACAACATGAGTAAATTACTTTGTGCTGTGAGCAATTACAAAGAGAAGCATGACAATGGATATGGTTTTATGCAACCATCACAACCCCTGAAGAATACAGAAATGTCAAAAGTGTAGTATGACCATGTTAAAAATCAGACAAAGCCATTTGTGTACACACAGAGACATTCTGCATGGCTAAAGTAGGTTACCCCTACCCTGAGTGTACAAATGCATAGATGAATGGTTCACAAATCTTGTATTATCCCAATGGGTAAAAGGCATTTGGGTGTGTGCCTTGGCATAGGCCTGTGTCAGTGAATTCTGTCTTCTGGGACCAGTTGGACCACACAAGGACCGGCCCACAGAGTAGATGTTCTGCTATTGCCTAAGACAGGAGCGACACAGATTTTGTCTGTATGCAGAATGATGTTCATTAAACATCAGTAGTGTAACATGTGGCTTTGGTTCACTGTAGTGCGACAAAATGGCCCACTTACCTATTCCAAAGGTCTGTTGCTGTGTGTCACACTCACGCCTGCTCAAAATCATGCCCATTAAAACATGTGTGCGTGATAACACCTTGTGTAAAACATGACTCACAGACTCTGGGAGAACCCAAGCGTGACATAGGAAATCACACAAAGTCACTGAAGGCAGAGTTTCAGTTCTCCACCCCTTCACTGGATCAGGTGCATCAACTCATACTAACAACTAAGTCAGGGGGGCCCCTGGATCCGTGTCCTCCCAAAGTCCTCCACATGTTCCCAGACCAGCTCATTAAGCAACTTCAGCAGCTCATCACTAGGAATATTTAGTCGTCCTGTTTTCCGAGGGTTTGGAAAGATGCTTCTGTCCTCCCGCTCCTCAAAAAACCAAACCTTAACCCTTCGATCCCAGCCAACTACAGACCAATCTCAAGAATCCCCTTCGCGGTGAAAATTTTAGAAAAACATCTGAATAACCAATTGTCGAAATTCATCAAGGACTTCAAGGTTCTTGATATTTCACAACATGGGTTCCGGGAAGAACATGGGACGGAAAACGCTCTGATAATGGCGGTGGAGGAGATTATGAGGATCCTGGACGCTGGTGGGAAGGCTGCCTTAATTTTAATAAGATCTGTCGGCAGCCTTCGACACTGTCAACCATGAGCTACTCCTGTCCCGTCTTAAAGAAATAGGACTGCATGCTTCTGCTACCACACTTATGGCCTCTTTTCTGGGAGAAAAATCCTTCACGGTGCAGCTTGGGGATTTTTCTTCAAAATCATTCAAATCCCCGTGGGGGGTCCCTCAGGGATCTTCTCTAAGCCCTACCCTTTTTAATGTTTATACAGCCCTGTTAGCAAACATTATTAGGGGTCACGGTTTCCTACCTATCTAATGCGCAGATGATACACAAATAGTGGTGGACATATCTAATAACACCTCAGAGATGCTGGTAAATTCCGGCTCTGTATGGATCGGGTCAGTCTCTGGATGCAAGTCAACTATTTGAAATAAACGGAGATAAGTCTGAGGTCATCCTGCTGGGAGCCGACACTAAGATCTGGTCACCTAATTGGTTGCCTGACGGCTTAGGCAACTGCCCATCACCTGTGGACAGCGTAAGGAACCTTGGATTCATGATCAATACCAAACTTACGTTTAAGGCCCAAATTAACAGCCTTGCCTCCTCGGTCTGGTTCACTTTGAAGCTTATCCGAAAACTACTGCCTTATATACCTCCCGACTCCTGTAAAACACTGGTAACCATGCTGGCCCTTTCCAAAATGGATTACGGTAACGCCTCATATGCTGGGCTACAAAAACAGCTTCTCCTAAAACTTCAGCAGCTACAGAACGCTGCGGCCCGGTTGATACTGAACATCCCCAGGTTTGAGCCGGTGGTGTCTAAACTTAGAAATCTACACTGGCTACCGGTTGAGAAAAGAATTAAATTCAAGGTAGCATGCCTGGCATATACATTTATGCATGGGTCAGGCCCGCATTTCTTGAAAACAAACATGGCGCCGTACATCCCAGCTAGGACTCTAAGATCTACGAATGCAAACCTCCGCCGTACCCCCCGTTTCAAACAACTAAGATGGGGGGGGGGATTTCTACTGCACTCAGCGTTAACCTGGAATAAACTCCCTGCAGATTTTAAAATAGCTAATCTCTGCTAGCTTTCAGGAAGAGCATAAAGACCTGGCTCTTATCAGGGTAGCTGGGTCCAGTTTTTCCTGAACGACACCCCGACGCCCTACGCTTAAACAGTCTCAGTCATTTCAGCGCCAAGACGCCCGTGGGCATTTGTGCGCTCTACAAATCCCATAATCAAATCAAATCTGTGCAAGAGATACAGAACAGAAAGTGTGCAATGTGGAACAGTGTACATGCTGAGAGTGTGCGTGTTGAAAGAGTGTGTTCAACTTCTGATACTCACACTGTCCAATAGGGAGTTTAGAAAAAAACATTGTGCGATGACTCAGTGTGTGTGCTGCATTTCATGATGTTTTTTACATTGGACACATGTGGGTCACAGTAGTTCTTCCCTAATGTCCTGTGATTGTAAACAGAGGGACAAATAATGTGCTTAGCCACACAGTGCAGCACCGATTGTCTCCCTACTACACAGTATGAAAGGACATTGCAAAAAATGCACTGTATCTAGCTGAATGCAAAAATATCATGCATTTTCCACTGTGATAGTGTTGTTCTGGCTGCCTAGGACAAAAGCAGGCTTACTTGCCACATGGAGCCGGGATGCAACTATTGCATGCAGGAATGTATGGGGGATATTCTCAAGTACGTGTGACAATGATCGCCCAAATAGATCAACGCAATGTTTCATATCGCTATCTAGCAAGGGAAAATTACTCTTTGTTAACGTCCTGTTCACAACACGGCGGTGACATTCAATAGTTTCCCGATAACGCGTAAAATGTCTGCGATAAAATCACAGGAACGGCGATCAAAATCTAAACCTGAACGTATAAAAAGGTGCGATTAAAAAAATATGTGATAATATGCGCCAGGCCTGCAATTTGCACATTTCAGGTCGCTATAAAAGTAGAAAAAAAACAAAAACAAAAACACAACTGTGAAGCACAATGAGGTAGCCGGAGTAAGTACAGAGGACAACCAGAACCCCACAAGCCGCATGGAGGGCCAGCCTGGGGGCTCGGGTCAGGGAAGGGCAAGGAGAAGACGAAGAGGAAGTCACGGTTCAGTCCGCAGGAAAGTAGGATCCTGATAACGGAGGTGATAGAACACCATCAACTACTGTTCGCCACTTCCACTGTGTCATTAACAGCAAAAAATGGAATATGGCAGTCCACAAGGTGAATGCAGTCGGAGTGCTGAGGAGGACAATGGAAGAGGTCAAGAGGTGCTGAAATGATGGGAAGCACAAAAACAAGCAAAAACTCAGCAATACCCAGAAGGCAGCAATGCAGACTGGAAGTTGGAGCACAGCGCCACATGAGGAGCTGGATGAGATGGAGGAAATGGTACCCATAGTCATCAGTGTGGAGATGCTGGCAGGAGTTGGGGGCACCGGACATTGCTCAACATGACCTGACACAGCAGCACCTGGATGAGTGAAGACCAGGGACTGGGGTGACGGGGGAGATGGGAACAACGGTACACATGCACAAATAAGTATAGCACAGTGCACACCCTCAATGACTCTGGATCATTTCCCTTATCCCCATGGCACACTGCCACACCTAGAAACAGCAAGTAGGTCCCAGGTGACTATATGCCCAGAGGGGTCCCTTCCCACACATCACCAATCTCACAACCAATCCATGCACATGTGCCAAACCCAGCAAAGCAACATGTCTGTGAGCAACACTGACAATGCAAGGGACACTGCATGACGATTAGCAGTGTGGCAGTCAAGATATCATGACACTGATGTGGCTGAGTGTGGACCACATCCGTAAAGGAGCAGGTCACTCTCTGACACATCCTCGTACAAAAACCATCCCTGACGTCAACAACACATCTGCAGACAAACTATGCCCCAGACTTTCAAATCCCACCAAGAGCCCAATGTACCCAAGTATGCAATATCTCAGCACTGTATACGCATAGAAGTCAAAGGCATACCACCTGAAAAGGATAAGGGCAGCAAAATCTGAGCTGTAGGGGCAACTTCCCCAAAATGCAGCACACACACATAACATGCAGATCACATCAACATTGACAACAATTTGGTACAAACTGCAACATGTTCACAACAGAACAAAGGACACAACTGGTGCTGCTTGTGTGTAGAAACTGGCAAATCACATTTGGCATTGCAGGAAACTGTGAGATGATAATGTACAAGTACAAACACACATCTGTGATGTTGTCAAAATATTCTCTGTCCTGCATCAAATAGGCAGCTCCTCCCAAACAATCACAATGTACATTGTCTGTATGTAAACGTGTACAATGCGTCAACATACATGTGTTCACAATGTTAAACTGCATCTCGCCTTCACATTGCAGAGAGAAAATCAACACCTCCTGCAGAGCTGACCAATCATCGCTTCACTGATGAAAAAGAGGACCTCCACACCTTCGACAACATCGCCCTCCAAGAGCTCATGGACAGCTTCAGCACCCCACCTCCAGTAGCAAGCAACCCAGCTGCATCAAGGAGATCTCACCCCCTGCACAGACCACACAGCAGGATGCACCCACCACCACGGCTGCCTCCTAGGACCCCCACGAACAACAAATGGCCTTTCAACACCATGTGTTGGGGTGCCAGGAGAATATTGGCTGAACAGGTGCGGGTGGGGTTTGACCTCATGGCAGCCAAACTAGATGCCATACGTGGTTGTCTAAGTCCCATCAGGGACCACTCACAGTCCCTAACGGACACCGACAGTCCACTCTATGCTCTCCAATGATCCATGGCTGACATCGCTGGAGTCCTGAGACAAGAACAACTGTCTAGTCAGAGTGGCTCCAGCGATGTCAGCTGGGAGTTGGGACACATGCGGAGGATCATGGAGAACATGGAGTGGACGCAGGCAGAAAGAACGGCTGCCACGGGTGCACACCAGCGAGAGGTAGCTGGGTTCTTCCATGCCCTGCAGACCCTCATCATGGCATTGCTGCCACAAGGCCTGATGCAGATGAATGCTGCAACTACCACTCCATCCACATCTCCGCCCCCTAAAGTGTCAATGCCACACAGTGCGGCAGACATACCACCTCCGGCCCCTGATCTGTTGCTGCCACACAGTGATATAGACAAAACAACATGCCCCACATGTGAGTCACATGATAGGTCAGAGGACAAAGATGCGGATGATACTGCCTCAGTGGTCAGAAGGACGCAGTAGCATTCATCTCCGCCATATGGCCTGTTCCTGCTTGGCTCTGCCCTCTGCATTATCACCTTCCACTGTCGCCAGATACACTCTGCGGCACTCACCTTGGACCTCGACATGGACTGCCATATTCTGTTTAGTTACTAATGACACAGCAATCAGACTGCGGACTCAACTCTTCCTCTTCCGATGAAATTGTCAGTCCTTAAGGCAGAGGTCTTCAATCTGTGGGGCGTGACCCCCAGGGGGGTCGTGGAGTCCTAGGAAGGGGGTCGCAGATTCTGTCTGGGGCATGCAATTCCTGGCGTTGGGCTGATCGAGGGTGCTCATGGCGGAGGCCTAATTCACACCGAGGTGTGAAAAACATCAAAGGCTCATTAACAAGTAGAAGGTCTTTCAAAGACATGTCAAGTACTCGGGTGTGGCTGTGTGTGTGTGTCCATGAAACGTTTCAGCCAGGCTCACACACACAAGCTGGGGGACGGGGGGGTCTGGGGGAGCAGGCTGTAGGGAAGCTCTTTGAGTATAATGGATGTTGCACGCCTGGAGCTGTGGGTCGCGTGACATGTCCCCCCTCCCGCCCCCAGCAGAGAGGCACAGAGATGCACTTCCAGGGAAAGAAGGAAGACGAAGCTGAGATACTGACCCCCCCCACCCCATGATAGAGGCACAGAAAAGGTGGGTGGATGAATGATGGGTGGATGGATGGATGTAAGGATGAAGGATGGATGGATATGTGAAACGGTGGGTGGATGAATGATGGGTGGGTGGATGGATGGATGAAAGGGTGGATGGATGGATGAAAGGGTGGATGGATGAAGGATGGATGTATGGATGTAAGGATGAAAGGGAGGATGGATGGATGAGGGATGGATGAATGGATGAAAGGGTAGATGGATGGAAGGATGAAAGGGTGGACGGATGAAGGATGGATGGATGAAAGGGTGGATGGATGTATGGATGGATAAAAGGTTGTATGGATGAATGATGCATGGTTGGATGTGTGAAAAGGTGGGGGAATGAATGATGGGTGGATGGATGAAAGGGTGGACGGCTAAAGGATGGATGGAAGGATGAAAGGATGGATGAAGGATGGATGTATGGATGGATAAAAGGTTGCATGGATGAATGATGCATGGATGGATGTGTGAAAAGGTGGGGGGATGAATGATGGGTGGATGGATGAAAGGGTGGGTGGATGGATGGATGAAAGGCTGCATGGATGAATGATGGATGGATGTGTGAAAAGGTGGGTGGATGAATGATGGGTGGATGGATGGAAGGGTGGATGGGTAAAGGATGGATTGTTGGATGGAAGGATGCAAGGGTGGATGGATGAAGGATGGATGTATGGATGGAAGGATGAAAGCGTGGATGGGTGAAGGATAGATGGATGAAGGATAGATATATGGATGTAAAGATGAAAGGGTGGATGGATGAAGGATGGATGGATGATAGGATGGATGGATGGATGAAAGGATAGATAAAAGGGTGGATGGATGGATGAAAGGGTGGATGGATGGAAGGATGAAAAGGTGGACAGATGAAGGATGGATGGGAGAAAGAGTGGATGGATGTATGGATGGATAAAAGGTTGCATGGATGAATGATGCATGGATGGATGTGTGAAAAGGTGGGGGGTGAATGATGGGTGGATGGCTGGATGAAAGGGTGGGTGGGTGGATGTATGGATGAAAGGGTGGATGGAGGAAGGATGGATGTATGGATGGAAAGATGAAAGGGTGGATGTATGTATGTTTGGATAACAGGTTGCATGGATGAATGATGGATGGAGGTGTGAAAAGGTGGGTGGATGAATCATGGGTGGATGGATGGAAGGGTGGATGGTAAAGGATATATGTATGGATGGAAGGATGAAAGGGTGGATGGATGAAGGATGAAAGGGTGGATGGGTGAAGGATGGATGTATGGATGGAAGGATGAAAGGGTGGATGGGTGAAGGATAGATGGATGAAGGATAGATGTATGGATGTAAGGATGAAAGGGTGGATGGATGGATGAAAGGGTGGATGAATGGAAGGATGAAAGGGTGGACGGATGAATGAAGGATGGATGGATGGATGAAAGGGTCGATGTATGTATGGGTGGATAAAAGGTTGCTTGGATGAATGATGGATGGATGTGTGAAAAGGTGGGTGGGTGAATGATGGGTGGATGGATGGAAGGGTGAATGGGTAAAGGATGGATGTATGGATGGAAGGATGAAAGGGTGGATGGTTGAAGGATGGATGTATGGATGGAAGTATGAAAGGATGGATGGATGTGTGAAAGTGTGGGTGGATGAATGATCGATGGATGTGATGAGGTCTAACAGGCGCATTTATGGTTGTCAAAAGTTGATGATAAGGATACCAGTTTCTAGAAACTTTTGTCGGAAGGGGGTCCTTACGCCTAAAAAGGTTTTACAAGGGGGTCTCGGCATCAAAAAGTTTGAAGACCTCTGCCTTAAGGACTCTGGTTGGCCCTCCATGGTGCAACAATGTGAAGTGGGGTTTGCCTGGCCCTGTACTGCTCCAGCTTCAAAACTCCACTGAATGTGAATAAACATTCAAATTCACACAGCTGTGTCATGTCTATGATCATTCAAGTATCACAGTATGGATGTATGTAGGGTCAATGATTCCCCCTTACGTCCATGTTGCTCATGTTGTGGGACTTGATTCACAGGGTGCAACATTGCTGATTGTGGTCTGGGTGGCACTGACACTACAACAGAGTCACACACATTAGTTACTTATTTGACCATCCCAGAACTGAACCACGCCAGAGCCCCGGGCTCATTGTTCACACCCCTACGATGGGCTGGCATACTCTGCTTAAGCTTACAGGGGTCGATGACAAAGCCACATGTCCCAGGTCTTCCTGGTAGTAATCCGCTCATCACTAGTCTAGTTGTCAGCATGCCACAGCCACTCACTTAGGGCTGGTTTACAACCATACCACACCCAACCAGCACAGGCATCATCAGACTTGACCCTGCCAATAAAAGGGGCCTACCACATCACATTCCCCACTGCCGTAGGTGACATGATGGCGTCCACACCACGAAACTCAATCATAAAGGGTCCATGACCTGTGGCGCACTTGGTTGGTGGAACCTAATGCTCTGCGACCGGCACAGGTCCAACACCATGGGATGATGACTTCCGTTGCACAGAGTTGGTGGCACCGATGCACTGCTGCCAGCACAGGCCTACTGCCACAGGTCGATGACTTGCATTGCAGAGAGGTAGGGGTACCTGGAGAGCTGAGTGGGTGTGCAGCCTGCGATGATGCTTAGGCCTCGATACACCGTCCTTCCAATCAATATTCAATTTGAATTAAAAGCTCTGCTAGATTGCAATGTATGTCAAAGGCATCATACAGCACACACATGGCTCTGCAGTGCGGTGCCACAGGGTGTGCTGGGGGCCTGTGGCGCAGGTTGCACTGGCACGTGGTGGGCCCTCTTGGAGACATGTCGTTGGTGGCAGGTGAGTATTGAGACCTGGGTGCGCAGAGGCGGCCAGTCATCGCTGGGCAGCAAACGGGTTTGGGGACCAGGGCTAGAGGCAAGCAGGCGCACAGGATTGCGCAAGCACCACCAGTCGTGGCGGCGACCTTGTGGCTGGTTGGGGGGCATCGCCCTGACAGACAGGACCCTGCATGCAATGACAAGATGTTTGCGGGTTGGGTGGGGATGTAGCAACCTCGTCTCCAGTGTAAATCTGGCAGTTGAAGGGTGTCGGCCACGTGCGTGTAGGCCTATGGACATGATATGGCAGACACAGAGACACACACAGTAGTCAGTTTAGTGGCCATCACGGAACTGAACCACGCCCAGATCCCTGGGTTAATTATTCACGACATATGACGGCCAAGGCCACTCCGCTCAAGCTTACGGGGGGGACAAAGCTACATGTCTAAGGTCTTCACCACTGCCTGAGGTGACCTGTTTGCGTCCACTATCCACAACACTACAAACACCAGAAGTATATGTCGACATGGACATGTCTGTGCTCTGCATACTGAAGTCTGTCCAGCACATCACTGCCACACTTCGCATTTTGTACATTCTCATTGATGGGTCACTTGCCTCCTTTGCACATACTTGGTTCCCACCTCTCCCCACATTCTCCATTTGTGTGGCAAAGGTGGAATGCCATGGATGGTTTTTCTACATGGCTGGCCACGTTTTTCCACAGTTACTTGCGTTGTCGTGTCTTGTAGATGGGCATATTGATTGGCATGTTGTATGTGATTTTGTAACACATGCAATCCCACAGTTGTGAGTTGTATGGCTGTGAAGTTGAGGTGTGTGGTGTGTGTTCAGTTGGTACTTACCGATGAGCAGTGCATTTCCATAGGTGCCATCCTCAAAGCGCTGGTTGGTGATGGACTTGCGGAAGATGCAGGAATCATGCACACTGCCTGAGAAGTTTGCGATGACATTGGTGAACAGGCCCTGGTGGATCAGATTGGCCCGCACATTGATGGAATGTGTGTGATTTCTATTGCAGTGATTGTGTGCAGTATCGGCAGGGGGCACAACTAGTACATGTAGCTAAGCCTGAGCATACTTTGTGAAGTAATGCTACGCGTAGCTACGCGAAGTGCACTTCGCACTACGCGAAGCTGCGCGAACTGCATAGTGCACTGTGCAAAATGCTGTTCGCACTATTTGCACAGTGCTGGATGCTTGCCGCACTTTGCAATCAGTGCAAACTGCATCTTGCACAGTGCAAGCGGTCGTTTACTGCTGCTCAAGTAGATTTCTACTCAAGCGGCAGCTTTCTCAACGCAGACTGGTAGTTTCTGATCGCGAGCAGTCGCAAGCTTACGCCACCACTTGTAATGAGAAACCCGACCTCCCCATGTTGAGAATCTCGCCTGGAGGTTTATTTTCCACGCTCACGTTCGACAACTATGTTGCTGATCATCAACAAAGAAAAAGTCTCGCCGGATTGTCATTTTGCTTGCTCGCTGTCGCTAACTTGATGTTGAGGACCACGAGCAAGCAAAAAATGACCACTGCACAACGCTACACGTGTTTGCACTGTGCTACGTGCAATTTGCGTAGTGCGAAGTAGAGCAAACTTCGCAAACTATGCGAGCATAGCACAGTGCTTTGCCCAGGGTTAGTGTGCAGTGAATTGCCCCCAACACATGCAGGAAGGCAGCTATGGAGAAGTTCCCTTGCTTGGTCTCCAGCTGTTCCTGCGCAGTGTGGGGGAAGTGAAGGAGAATATCGCGAAGTGGTGTTTTGGGTGTTTTTGCGCAGGATCGCCTACTTTGCATATTATTAGCGTTAGTTGTTGCTCTCATCCGTGGCAATGTTTTTTTGTGCCAGCTATATTAACAATTTTCGCCAGCTTGAGAATGGGGCAATAACTCTATTGTCACTTTTGCGGCGCTAAGTGCTGATAAATCTGGGATGAGTCCTTGAGAATATGCTCCAATGTGTGCATCGCAGGGTGTCTTCCTGCTAGCACAAATATCCTGTGATCTGTATTTCCACCAACTATGTATGCTGCAGAATGCAGCACACTTAGACAAGTGGAGTGAGGAAGACATTTTAAGATCTGAATCCTTGAAATGCCACCCCTGGGAAGAAGGTGCTAACTGGCTTCCTTCCTAAAGGAAGTGCGTCGCCGCCGCAGCCGTGAGGTTCTTCGGTTTTCGACTTCGTCCCGTATTCGGCCGCCATTTTGTGTCCCGTCGCCATTTTGTGTTGCCCTCACTCAGGCAGCACGGCGAACAGAGTATTTTTGCCTTTTCCAGCTGTTACGTGTCTCTTCTGTTAAAAAGTAACCCCCTGCCCTTGTTTACGAAACCGATGTCAGGGTCTGGCAGAGTTCACTAATCCATGTCTAGGTTGATTAATCCCTGTCTCAACTGACTGTTTGGCTTCCCCTATTCTTTCCTTACTTTATCTCATCCAACTGGCCTTTGCTATTCTTTCCTTGTATTCTCTTGTTACATAACTATCCTTTGAGGCATACAAATGCGTCCTGCCACCTGCAAATTGGATTGTAGGCACTAGCACTGATTAACGTGCGGGGAGGGGTGACACACTGGGTCTGAAACAAGGGCGTATTTGGGACACATGATAGCTTGTTTTCCAACTTTTCCTATTGGCTAGCCTTGTATGTATTGGGAGTATACGTTGTGAATATGTGTGCTATAAAAGATTGTGCGCCACAGAATGAAGTGGCAGTCTCCTGAGAACCTACTCTGTACTTCTGGGACAACTGTGCTTAGCTGCAGCTAATAAACCTGGTTTTCTACGCCTAACAGAGTGTCTCGTGTCTCTGCCCGACAAGGCAGGTGAACTCGCAGATTTAAGGCGTACCCTGCGCTGCCAGGCCCATAAGGCCTGGTTCTTCAGCCGCTATCGTCGCATCGCTTGGAAACCTTGTTGCCGCTACAGCTGTCGCATCATCGCCGAAGCGCCTCGCATCGCCAGAGAAGAGGATCGACGTCGTATCAGACACCACCGTATCACCGAGAAGCGTGTCACAGCGCCTGTCGCGGCTCAGAAGAATCGTTGAGTCGCCACAATGCCGTCAGGCGTGCACGCATCATGTCGCATCTAGGAGAAGACGCCATTTTTTTCATTGTACTGGATCTTCATCGCATCACAGCGCTGCTGGTCGCATCGCCCCATAAGCGCAGTAAGAAACCAACGCATCACCTCCGCACGCCGAGAAGAACTGACTCATCCCCTACACATCAGTAGGGACCCAACGCATCACTGTTCTTGCGTGTAAGGAACTGACGCATCACCTTCCCTGCAACTCTGTTGCTGTATAGCGTTATGCATTCAAAGGTACATTGAACTCAAAGTGTTGCATTTTACATCTTAAGAGAACTAAGCTAATTCTACAATTTTGAAGTACAGTATTGTGGATTTTTGTCATTTGTGGTCTTGTGTTAAGTCTATATAAAAATACTTATTTTTATACTACAACTTGTGTGGTGTCCATCTGTAGTGTTGTCACTGGGTTACTGAAAAAATAAGCCTGCCTGCTCATGCCAAGCTACTAAGGAGGTAAGCAGGGGTTATTTTAGGAGTGTACCCCCTTACCCTGACTAGACGCAAGAGTCCCTATTTGGACAAAGGTACCTACATTTGCCAACTAGAGACCCCCAAATCTAACACTATTATATTGTGCGTTCATCACATAATGGCAAGTTCAGGACCATTGCCTGTGGGAGGGATATGCACCTGTCAGAGAGGGACAAGAACTTCATAGCCACAGATGGGAGCACTGAGTTGGCTGATCGTACACTACCTGCCCAGAATGGTGGTGGCTGGGGTTAGGGTGAGCCAGGGCTACCCAGAAAAGATAAAAACGATTGGTGGGAGTGTGTGCACTGGCACCACCAGAAGTCCTTCAAGGTCGATTGGACCTAAGTCCAAATCAAGCATAGAGGGGCTGACATGGTGGCATGGGAGGTCGATATAATCAACCTCTCTGGATTCGATATTTGCGGACCCATAGGTATGTATATGTGTGTATGTTCCTAATTATGTTTATTATGTAGCTATAGCAGTAATGGTAGATATAAACATAAACTGTACATCATTTTTGTAGTTGATTTAACTTATTGCAATGTGAAGAAGTATATCAAAGTGTAATGATATCAGGAACTGAAGTAAAGTAAGAGAACTTTGTGCGTGTCAGAGTGCCTACATTAAGCAAATGTTAATCAAGCACAGTGTGAATTGCCCAATTGCCATCCCGTGATATACGATTGCCAGCGCTACTCCTGTTGAAGGTGAAGCAGGCGATCTGTGTCAAAAGTCCATTTATTTCACATCTTCAATGTGTGCTGTATTGTGCTACACATGTACACAGATTAATATGCCTCATAAATATCAATATGTGCAGGACTGTGTTTTTTTCAGGCCAACACCCACGCATAATTCCGGCTGGCAAGGCAAGCATCCTGTGAATCAGTACCTGTAAACCCTTACATGGCTTTTATAATGTTGTATACAGTATAGACCAGTACTATTCTAGCATTACACCACTCAGTCATTCCGGGTGTCAGTGTTGTTACCCATGTACCATGGTACATGGAGTCTGACATGATGCTGGCCAGCATAACTAAGTATCACAACGCGCCACCGGCTCATCGGCAGCCCTGAGCACCTCTAGCGGACCTTTAATTTCCTGGCCCTAATGAAGGATACCAGCGCCATTGAAAAGCGCCGTGGTTTGAATTGAAAAGTACTGCAGAATCCAACCACCTATCCCCTAGAAGCAACAGTGAATCAGACTGAGATGCCCTTCAAAGAAAATAGAGACCCGTTTTTATAAATCGGCATGCCATAAAACCATCTGCTGAGCACCGATTTAGCCAATCCAAAAAGACTCTCAACCTTAAATTAACATGCTCCCACTGCACAGCAAATAATTCCAAAGTGCCATTTCAAAGTCCAACGAGATCAACAACCGGGACTGTGTTATACCATACTTGAACCTCATCCTCGCTGCACAAAAACGAAGCCCAGCATTTAGCATGGATAAAGGGCGCTTACCCTAACTACTGAGGAGACCCATTAAGGATAAAATCATTACAGACAATAGTCTGGCGGTTTTATGTTAAAAGGTTCTTTTCAGGCAAAAGTTATGAATGTGAAAGTCCTGAAGATGATCCCCCTATAATTGAGCTAGGGAACGAAACGTCGACTCCTTTTAGAGTGTCCCATACTTAGGAATCTAATGTATTAATGTATGGTTGTTTCACTCCAGGACACACTGTGAATTTGAATTGTTGTCAGTGGCCTGTTAGCTCACTTTTGTTTGCCTGATATTTGCTGCACTTACTGTCCTTTTTTTATTTTCTTCCTTGCGTACGGCACAGGACTGTGCCCTACTGTAACCTTTATGTTTTTTGGTTACTTGTCTTATTTCTTTAATGAAAATTCCTATCAAATGAATAAATACTCCCTGTCTGGCTGTACAAGGGATTTTTGTACTATATAACAGCCCATTGTGTTTCCTTCAAAAAGCATAACTAAGTACATCACATACCTGAGGCATGTATCAGGTATGTATTGAGGGACACATCTGAACTTAATCATATACAAAAGAAACAATTGATAGATGGTAAGCTGAACAATGCAAACATTCACCCCCAGACACAAGGATCTGGGTTAAATCCATCATTCTTTTCCTCACCACACCACCCTAGTTTGGGCACAGATATAGGCAAATCAGTCTGAACCCTGTTCATTGTGGAAACAGTCCAGCTCAAACTGCCAATCCAGGTCCTCCGTGGACCAGAAACAAGCATCCTGGGACCGATTTCAGGGGATCACCCTTCAATCCAGAGGTGTAGTGAGCACGGGACCGATGTCTGGGCATACCCTTCCACTAGGGGCGACATATGTAAAAGAATCAATTGATGGACGGAAAGCTGGACAATGCAAACATTCACCCTTTGTCACAAGGATCTGGATTAAATCCATCATACTTTTGCTCACCCAGCCACCAAGTTTGGACCCAGCTATATTCAAATCAGTCTTAACCCTGTTCAGTGTGGGAAGAGTCCAGCCCGAACTGTCAAGCCAGGTCCTCCCTGGACTGACAACAAGCATCCTGGGACCGATTTCAGGGAATCACCCTTCATCAGCCATGCTAGCTTGAATCCAGTTGTGTACTGAGCACAGGACCCACGTCTAGGCATACCCTTTCCACTTAGAGCGACATATGCAAAAGAAACAATTGATGGACCGAAAGCTGGACAATGCAATCATTCACCCTCAGTCACAAGGATCATAGATAAAACCATCATTCTTTTGCTCACCACACCATTCTAGTTTGGACCCAGCCATATACAAATGAGTCTTAACTCTGTTCATTGGGGAACAATACAGCCAATGTGCCAATCCAGGTCCTCCCTGGACCAGAAACAAGCATCCTGGGGCCGGTTTCAGGGAATGACCCTTCATCAGCCAGGCTAGCTTGTATCCAGTGGTGAAGTGAGCATAGGTCCCACGTCTGGGCATACCCTTCCCACTTAGGAAGACATATGCAAAAGAAACAATTGATGAACGTAAAGCTGGACAATGCAAACATTCACCCCCAGTCACAAGGATCTGGGTTAAATCCATCATTCTTTTGCTCACCACACCACCTCAGTATGGACCCATCCATATGCAAATCAGTCTTAACCCTGTTCATTGTGGGAAGAGTCCAGCCCGAACTGCCAAGTCAGGACACAATGATCTGGGTTAAATCCATCATTCTTTTGCTCACCACACCAGTTTGGACCCAGCCATATGCAAATCAGTCTTGTTCTTAACCCTGAGATTGTGGTAGCATATAGCCAGCTCAGGCCTGCAATCTGGATAGCTGTATCTAATTATCTGGCCATATTTAGATATGTGTCTAAGCTGTAAATTAGGCCCAGCAGAGTGTGTGTAGTCCGGCTATGTGGAAATCCACAAAGTGGCAAAAATACCTCTGCAGTGCGCAGCTGAGTTCTGCAAGTGGGTCGAATTACTCTCCACAACCAATCAAATGATTTGCATGATGTGTAGCATCATTTGTAACGCAAAGTGCACCGTAAATCGCACTTGAACAGAACCATGTGGTTTGCATGGGCATGGGCATTTTGATTTTGTTCTGTTTATGGTGTTAGGGCCTACTTTTGGAATCCCTTCATTATCTATTTAATACTACCCTTCATTTTTATTTATTATCTCATCATGTGTCTGTATGTGTGTGTATGATAGATTTTCCCAAATATTTTTGTACTTTTGCGTATTTTTAGCTTCATTTCCTTATTTTTTCTTCCTTCTTTCTTTTTCTTTACTCTTTCACTTTCTTTTCTTCCCCCTACCCAGTGCCAATGCAGAGCAGGGGAACGGCAGTGCCTGAACCCCCAAACCAGCTGCCTACCTTCTAGTCAGCGGCACCACAAAGAGGTGCAGCACCGAGCCATTTCTTCTGAGGTGGAAGTGGCTATGCTTATTTTTTATGTGCAGCACCACCTCCCCTCCACCCTGGCAGCAGGGGGAGGCCTGGCAGCAGATACAGCTTTCAGGAGTGTCCCCAGCAATGGGAAAGGATGTGCTTGGCTGTATGCCCAAGCTCTGGTATCCAACGCACCCTACAGCAGCTGACACACTGGTGGGCTGACATCCTGGATAGGGACCTGGGCCTGATCGTCCTGCTAGGCATGAAGGTTGAGGGGTTCGTGAGTAATAATTATGTATTTGTTGTGTTCCATGCTTATATTTTTTTTCAAAATAGCAAGCATGCTGTTTGTTTACACTCAGGTAAGGGAAGTTTAAGTTACAAATATTATGTGATCATTATTTAGACAGGTGCTCGGTGGCACAACCTAATCCTACTCGTTGGCACTCGCTTGGGCAGATTATTTAAGAAATTATGCAGAGAGCCTCCTTCCACTTAGATTGTGGTAGTTATTAGTATTAAGGATTTAGCACTCTCTCATTTCTTTGCACCTTTCTTTTTTGTAGCTCGTATATTCCCAACCCCAGGCAATATCCCAGTGATGTGTAGTATGCAACTGTACATAAATCTATGCACTGAATAAAATGCAGACTGAGTTGGGCCACCAAAGGGAGTTTATAATGAGAGATTGAGAATGAGAGATGAGAAGCAAAGAGATCATTTGTTGCAATTTATTTTAGTAGTTCCAAAATGTGGTTTAGGACATTTGGAACAGGGTAAGGAAATTAGGAAAAGTTCAACAATACTAATAGGATATCAGATTTAGAAAAGTACAATGTTACTGCATTTGCCTTTCCCTTTTCAAATATTTTTGGGGTGATTATTAACTGTATCACTAATCTTTTTTTATTTTATTTAGTTTATTTCTTACATCAGCATTCAGTGACAAGAGGGATACTACTGAGGCGGGTGAGGGCGCTGGAGGTGCCTCCACGAGTGTCACTGCAGATGGCTCTGCTTCCCCCAGTAAGTCCTAATGTTGGTAATATTATTATTTCCCTAACTTTTTCTTCTCCACATTTAGAATTATTTTTCCTTTTTACTGTTCCATAAATTATTTCCAACTCCTTTTTGTTCTGTTTCCAAAATTCTCCTAAAACCCTGCCTTAACCTATCTACTAATTATATATTTAAAGTTTCTTTACTTGAATTCAAACTGTCTATACTAGTCTGTCTTCAACTTTCTTTATTCTTTGTCAATAAGCTTTCACTCTCCCCTTATATATCATGTGGACAGGTGGTATTCTAAGACTCAGAGAATTCATTTTAGGTCAGATACTCTGCTGCGAAGATTGCAAGCCTAAGTAAGGTATCCTTAGCATGTTTGTTGAGAATGCTTTTTCTTGCTTTAACTGTAAAACAAGAGAGTTGCCATGGTCATGATAGAACCCCCAAATGTTGTGTATATATGGTTATCATAGTATACCAGCGGTTGACGACAGTGCAGTATGGCTGGAAGTATGAAGAGGAAGGGCCCCAGGGTTTTTCCCAACCAAGACCATATGTCCTTCATTGACCAATTATTGCACCCCTTCATTGCTCTTCCATAACTCAGATTCATGAAAGCTCTGCCCCTCCATTACAAAAAGTATTTGGTTGGCTTGACTACCTGGCATTTCAAACATTGCCAACCAACAAAATGTTGTTCTGTGGTAGTATTTAGAAAATAATAACAATAATAATAGGAAGGGGCGTGTCTGGCATCTAAAATGTGTAATGTTTTTTCTAGCCGTACAGACCCCAGTGCCAGGCCGGCATTGAGAGCGCCAGCAGCGGGTACGCTGCAGTGGTCAATGAAGGTGGAGTCTCAGCGGTGGCAGAGCAGGCAATGGTAAGTCGCATTGGCTGCTTAATGATAATTAGTAATAAACTCAGTGCAAGTACATTGACTCTTAAACACCCTGCTTTAGAAGATACAGCAGGTGCTGGGTAGTGATGGCCTCTTCTATCTAGAACTCAGCCGACAAAGGTTCATAAATGAACTTTAAAAATTATGGGTTGACGGGAAAGGAAAAATAGGATGGAAGGAGAAAGGATGGGTAAAATGTATGTAATATGAGTTAAAGGATGTTTAGGTGAAAATATGCATATAGGTGGGTTATGGTAAGATGTATGGGTGGGTAAAGGATGGATGAAAGGTATATGGGTGAAAAGGATGCCTGCCTGGGTGGGTGAAAAGGTATGGGTCAAAGGAAGCCTGCATGTGTGGGTGAAAGGAATGCTTGGGTGGGTTGAAAGCCAAGCAGGATGGGTGAATGGGTAAAAGTTTATAAAAGGTTCATTGGTAGGCAGGTTTAGATGGATTGATTGGATATGTGTGAAAGGATGATTTTCTATGGTGAAAGACTGGATGAAGGAATGTAAAGCTTAAACGGTGTGTATCAAAGCAAAGGGTGAAGATTAAGAATACTAGAAGAACAATACAATGATGAATGGATAATTGCTTGACTTTTGCGGATAGTATAGTCTGTGACGAACGTACCAAAGCTATATCCCATTCATTTAATCCTTTCCCTGTTTTGCAGTACATCGCTTGTCCCATTGTCTACCTACAGTGGACAGGATGTCCACATGATTGATTGATTATCATTCATATTATCCATCTGCCTTGCAGTCAGGGTAAAATTGAAAGGCATTTTGGAGGAGAGAAGGCATTGGAATAAAATAAGTGTCTATAACAGCTGCCCAGATTGCAGAGACTAGCAAAGTACAACTGAAGAGTACAACTAGGGCACCAGCATGGCTAACATATCTTTATTAATTAATTTGGCACAAAAAGTGAGACAAGTTGCATACTTGTACTCCATAGTGCATAATGATAATGCCTCTCTTATTAATGAGAGGTAATTTATGTAACTTTTTCTACACAAAGGGGCTCATCACAATGGCAGTAGGATGCACGTCTGACCATCATTGCAGCAGGATGGAAACCGGCTGACAAGTGGTCAGTAGTTCCACCCTCCATATTACGATGAGACTGCTGTGCAGGCAGTCAGAAACATGCCTTTAACTACCACAGCTTGTGCTGCAGGCCAGAAAAGAGCAGCAGCACAAGCTTTAGTAGTAAAAGATATGTTTTTAAACATTCATTCACCGTGTGTCAGGCACCATGTATTGCCTGGCACACAGTGAATGATTATTTGGGAGGGCACCAGATGTGCCCCCCCAGGTCACATAGCGAAGGCCCAAGGGGGCCCTGCTGCGTGTGCAGGCACTGTCTTCATTGTAGTGATTGCTGTCAAACTGCTGCCTCAATAGGCTACTTGAACCTGTCAGAGGTGGTCGTTTTTCCCCACCTGCTGCACTTCAACCACTGGCATCTTAATCTGGTGATCGGACTGTTGCCCTGGATATCAGGTGGACCGCCACTGACAGCCTATCAGTGGCAGTCTGCCCAACGTCCTAATGAGGCCCAAAGTGTCTGGTTAGGTAATATTTACTAGGAAATCCTCCAAAAGAAAAAAAAGACAGCTTTTTAAAGTGGTGTGCTGCTGTGTTTATTCTGCCTTAATTCCTTTCAGATAGTTAGTGCATTTGCATTTAGATTTATGGGAGCCATGTAGAGGTAATGGCTGTGACACTTATCACATCAAATCGAAGGGCCCTAGGGAAGCATCAATGTACTGCTGCTATGCTAACCACTACATAACTTGAAACAAACCTTTTTCACAGAGCATTGTTTACAATGTTGCTTTTTTTCTTTCTAGCTACCCCTGGTCATCATCCAGCTCGCCAGTATATAGCAGCCCAGCTATGGCAGGAGCAGCTGAGGTGATATAGGCTAAGTACCAGCAGGTGGTGGACCTGATGAGGAGGAGGCAGCTGCCCATGGCCCCAGCCAGGCCCCACCGCCTCCAGCCTCTCAACACTGACACAGCGGTCCCCTGGTAGCCACCCACAGCCAATCCTTCAATGTTTGCCCCCCTCAGAGCGCACTTTCCAACACTGCGTTCTGCTGAGGGTGGCACAGATAGAAGCCTAGAAGAGCCAGGTGGACAGACATCTAAAAGAGCTCCTGGGCCTGGCCTGCCATGTATAGAGCCCTTCTGCCCCTTTTTAAATTTTTATTTTGGTTGGTTGGAATTGTTGTGGGTGGAGGGTGGGAATGTGGGAGTTGGAACCGGGATAATTTGGACTTTTTTTTTACAATAATTTACATTTTGGTGCAACTATGTTTGGGGATGGGGAGTTTTGTCTAGGGAGAGGAATGGGAATGGGAATGGGCTAGTTGTGCCAATGTTATTATTGTTTGGGTAATAAATATTTATGCAACAAAAATACAACAGAGTATTGGGGGGTCCTAGGGGAGTTAGTTTATAGACAATGTGAGTACCTTGTCCCCCAACTACTACTACAAAAAACAAGAGAGGTACTAAGAGTCTATGAAGTGAAGGACTGACAGGCCCAGATTGTGTCCAGTATAAGTGTTCAGATCAAACCGTTGATCTTGAGCACATGACACTATTATGTCATAGAGGTGAGGAAAGGAAGATACAGGGTTTAGAAAGTTAGAACCTAGTACCCATCCGCCCACTCATCAGTGGAATTTCGTCATCTGGGTTGGTGAAAAGAAAGGTGTCCTATGGGCTTTTCCTCAGGGAGAGTCTGAGGTAGCCAGACGTTGGACCCTTAAGAACCACATCCAACCAACAGAGGATAGTGTGTGAGTGGAAGGGGCAAATAAATTTGCAGTGCTCAGAAAAGAAAAGAGAAGGAAACTAATCCTAGTGATTAAAAATACCTACTATGATGACATAAGAAAAACTTTTATTCGGTGTGACCATCAAAGTGGTATCGTTAAAAACAGTATGCTGATAGCATGTAACGAATTGCTATCTATCATGTGTGTTAATTGGTCGACATGTTTCAGCCTATACCGGCTTTCTTCAGGACCTATGATAAGCTACTGCAACATATACTTATCGTGAGTTGGAAGTTGAACATGAACAATCTCCAACAAATGAAGATGTATCTCCTCCCCAATTGTAGGGAGAAAAAACCTCACCTCGCCTGGCAACAGCTCAGGTTGGAAGGAGGCCACGCACTCTCCGTCGTTACCTCGGGTAGAATCCTGAGCCTCGGCTCAGGATTCTACCCGAGGTAAGGACGGAGAGTGCGTGGCCTCCTTCCAACCTGAGCTGTTCATGTTCATGTTCAACTTCCAACTCACGATAAGTATATGTTGCAGTAGCTTATCATAGGTCCTGAAGAAAGCCGGTATAGGCTGAAACATGTCGACCAATTAACACACATGATAGATAGCAATTCCTTACATGCTATCAGCATACTGTTTTTAACGATACCACTTTGATGGTCACACCGAATAAAAGTTTTTCTTATGTCATCATAGTAGGTATTTTTAATCACTAGGATTAGTTTCGTTCTCTTTTCTTTTCTGAGCACTGCAAATTTATTTGCCCCTTCCACTCACACACTATCCTCTGTTGGTTGGATGTGGTTCTTAAGGGTCCAACGTCTGGCTACCTCAGACTCTCCCTGAGGAAAAGCCCATAGGACACCTTTCTTTTCACCAACCCAGATGACGAAATTCCACTGATGAGTGGGCGGATGGGTACTAGGTTCTAACTTTCTAAACCCTGTATCTTCCTTTCCTCACCTCTATGACATAATAGTATCATGTGCTCAAGATCAACGGTTTGATATGAACACTTATACTGGACACAATCTGGTCCTGTCAGTCCTTCACTTCATAGACTCTTAGTACCTCTCTTGTTTTTAATAAATATTTATGCCTCAAATCTTTTTGGGGGTGCTTTCACAGTTGCCTTTTAGCGGAACCTGTTTTTAAGATTTGCTGATATTGGTGCCATGCTGGTGGTAGTAGTAGTAAGCTAGTGCAATAACAGTGAAGGAATCAAAAGTGAGGTCAACATTCACACTTAGATAAACTGCAACTATAGGCAACTAAATTGAAATAAAAATGGAGTTTGCAACAACAACTGTTTGGTTTATGTGGATCAAGTTAAGATGTTGTACCCAGGGGTGAAGGTGACAATGGAATATTCCTTAGAAAATGAATGCTGTTGTGCTGCAGTGTACCTATGACAGACATGGGGTTGATTCTGTATGTTAGAAAAATGTGAAAAAAGAAAATTAAAAAAAACAAATAAATAAAACAACAAATACTTTTTTTCAACGATCCCAAAACATAATTGATTATAAAATAACAAGACATTATTTGAAAAAAATTGCAAATAAAATTAAAATCAAATAAAAAGAATTGGAAAACAATTATCAAAATAGTTCAAATTTAAATGTATAATTGATGATGTACTAGGGGAAGGGGACTACTATGAGAATTGAAACCCACTGGAATTTGGGAGGCAAGAAGTGGGACAGAAGTGTAATGTAAAAAAGTATATAATAAAATATAAAGCACTGTTTATACAATACTTTGAGTATGAGTATTTAGTTTCTAAGCCTCAAGTATTACACACAAATGCCAGCCGCATGGCCACAAAGAAAGAACACATGCAGGCCAATGGCTACACAAAATGGCCATTGACCACATGATCAAACAGCAAGCAAAGAGGCATTACCAGTTTCACCACAACAAACAACATATGCAGGCATTTGTCAAAAGCACACTGGCTGCCTACACAAAATAGCCGTCAGCCACATGGTCACAATAACGACAACCAGCAAGGGGCATGGCCACAAACAAAGAAGCCTTGCAAATCTATAGCAAAAGCAGATTTGCTGGCTACACAAAACTGCCCCAGGCGACATGGTCAAACAGCAACCATGGAGGTATGGCCACAAACAAAGAGCAAATGCAAGCCTATGGCAAAAGCACACTGTCTGCTTACACAACATGGCCACCAGCCAAATGCTCACTACATCAACAACCAGCAAGGAGGCATGGCCACAAACAAAGAGAACACATGCAGGCCTATGTCAAAAGCACACTGGCTGCTTACACAAAATAGCCGCTAGCCACATGGTCACAACAATCAGCAAGGAGGCATGGCCACAAATCTTTACACCGCATGCAGGCCTATGACATAAGCACACTGGCTGCCTACACAAAATGGCACACCATAAAACAGCAAGCAGGAGTCATGGAAAACAAAGAACACATGCAGGCCTATGGGCACTGACGATACATAATGGCCCCTGGCCACAATGTATGGGGAACAAACACAAATGGTGGCGTATGGCAAACACACTCACACACTGACCAGTCAAAGGGGGCATGTTAACACAGGAGAAAGCAATATTAATTCAGCAATGTCAAAAATGAAAATTAAATGGGCTAAGCATTAATACAACAACACACATCCTCCTAAGGCATCGAATATATAGCCCACCTATACACTGTTGGCAGAAAAAAATGTTAAACACCACCCAAAAACATGTTTCAGAATTTAATCCAATGTCATCCACGACCTAAATTATGTTTCAATTCAACAGAAACAGTTGTTTAATGTACCCATGACTAGTACTGGGACTACTGTCTGGAAAGCCCATTGGCAAAATAGGCCACAACATGAATTAAGTGAATATTGCAAATGTATTAAAAAAATGGAGAAAATATACTGAACTATGCAACATTTCTCCTTATGAAAGAAGAAAAATGACATACAAAATAAAACTAGGCCCCTACTGAATCTGCAGGTCAGCCTCCACAAAATATAAGAAAGATTTATAAAAAGACAAATACAATATGGTGCTTGCGATCTATCAAACAATCAACACCTTACAAAAAATAACACTTTACAATTGTGTAGGAACGTTTGTAGTATCTCAGTGAAATGCACGTCTGGACAGAGTTCTGTTTCATATGTCCAAAATTATGTATGACACCGATGCAGATTATGTGCATTATTTTAACACAGATACTGTTAGCAAGCATATACAGGTCGGTATGATGGAATCAGTCACACCGTGTGTTATTACACCACATATGTTCCATCATCATGTAGCACACTTATCTAAGACATGCTGCATACATTTGAGTTATCTAGCTAAAACAATTCTGCTTGACTGACCATATGGGTGGCCAAACATACCTCCTGTGCTATGCCAAATTTGTTCATAGATAACATACCCATCCCTGTCACAGTATGACTGACAAAAAGCAGATTTATGAAAATAGGTATGTCAGTGTCAGCAGGCTAGCCATCACAATCTAATCTGTTTTGAAAGTGATATTTGTTGCATATATTTTGGATATGGATCATAATAAATCTAAGTGGCCAATGACAGACAAAAAATGACATGGCTACATGTTTGTCTGTTCTTGTGTTTGTAAAACATCATGTGGATGCCTAGATCTTAAATGTCTTAGCCTACCATGCTGTATGGCTATTGTCAGAGTCATAGTGCACCCACTACTGAGAAGCATTGTCTAAATCATATTCTGTGCAGCTGAAAACAGGCTTGTGATGATGTGTGTACAGAGGCATGTTAAGTATGACTCGCCAAGTGTGAACCAGAGGCCATATGTCACATTCCTGTACATTTGCCTGAAGGTTCATAATTGTAATGTACCTGAGTCATAATAGGCAGGAGATACATTTCAACCCTTTATCCATGTATTAGCTACCTGACACTGAGTAAGTGAAGGAAGAAAAGTGTGCTGCCTTGTGTGACTCTAGATGGGGCATGCACATATAAGCACACTACCTGGACGGTATCACCTTAACCACTTTCAGTTATATTGGTGAGCGTGTCGCAGCCCACTCTCATGATGCAATCCCCGAATCCAATTTCGAAGATCTGGAACATTTGTCCAATGTAAAATAATAAAATCATCATGAGTGTGAAACATTGTTCTGAATAACTAAGCTGTAATCTAATTGTGACCATATTTACATAATGTGCACCTATACAGATGGTACCAGACTGTTTTCGTGCTCAAGTAGGGGAAGTCCATGTAGTGGTCATATTTGTCCATGTAGTGGTACCTGTCTGCAGCGTTCGATATGGTTAACCATGCGGTCCTTCTAGCGAGGCTGGAGGAAATTGGGGGGGTGGGGTGGATGTGGCCCTGAGATGGTTTCAATCGTATCTGGCCAATAGATGGCAGGCAGTGGCTTTACCCCCCTATCAATCGGATTTTGTTGACATTGGGCATGGTGTACCTCAGGGGTCAGCAATTAGCCAAATATTATTTAATGCCTATATGAGTCCGTTGACAGCTATTATCAAGTCACATAACATTGGTCTTGTGATTTGCGCTGATGATACTCAGCTTATTCTGTCTCTGGAAGGGAATCATGCTGTTTCTTTAGGAAATGTTCAAATCTGTATGCAAGAAATGGCAAACTGGCAGAGAGATAAGTCCCTGCAATTTAACAGTGATAAAACTGAGATTCTGTATTGCGGGGTAAGTTAAGTGCCCCCAAGCTTCCAACTGGCTTTTGGCCAATACCCATGGATGCTACTCTGGTACCCGTTGAGATTGTACGTAACCTGGGAATCAGCCTCAAGGGTAAGCTGAACTTAGAGACTCAAATCAACAAGCTTGTAGGGAGTAGCTTCTCTCTTATCAGAGTACTTCAGAAGATTCTTCCAATGCTACCAATTCAGGACAGAGCTTTAATGGTAAGGAGTGTCATTTTGAGCCGTCTGGATTACTGGAGTTCCCTGGGTATTTGATCAGGAGACTCCAGAGAATTTAGTCTGCGGCAGCAAAGCTTGTGTTGATGAGACATCTACGTCTCAGGCCTTGGTGGAGCTGCACTGGCTCCTGGTATTACAGAGGATACAATTTAAGTGACTCTGTATTGTTTTTAAGGCATTGCACGGGTTTGGGCCTCAACCGCTGCAGAGTAGATTTGGCTGGTATACTCCTGCACATAGTCTCCATTCTTCTTCAGCCAACCTAGTAAAAATACTGAGGATTAAATGAGCTTAATCGGGGGGTGGGGGGAGAACTTTCAGTATCTCAGCTGCACGCCTATGGAATGGTCTCCCCACTGAACTGAGACAGGTGCAGGATGTGTTGCTGTTCCGTAAGAAAATAAAAACATGTCTCTTTCCCGGAGTATAAGTATTTTTAATACAGTCTGACTTTTCTGCAGCACATCTTGTTGACAGTGTACGTGTATCTTAGCACCAGGATGCCCGTAGGGTTACAGTGTGCTTTACTAGTACAAATAAAAATAACAGTATTGTGCATATATTCATTTCTATTTCTGGAATTGGTCTGGTCAGGCACATATAATTGTGTAATAATATCACCCTATTTTCACCCAAATCATTTACATGTATGGCTTGTGCTAAAATATTTTAACATTACCACCATTGCTAACATGAGATCAGAAGATGCCAGGATATTTGAAATGCAGTGGGACCAATACCTACATTTTATGCGTGTTGCTAAGGCATACCACAAAATGGAGAAACTGTACTGGTTTGCTAAGGCAGCAGTGTCCTGGAATGTCCCTCTGTCCACGAGACTCTCAGCAGCAACAACCTCCAGATTACCAACCACAGTGGGGTCAAGCCAACAACAACCACCCCAACCCCAGGTACATGCAGCTAGAGCTGCAGCTATCCAGCTCACAACCACATGGGCCAGGAGGCCTGGGAAACAGAGTTGCTAGATATTCCAGTACTGTAAATTACAGGAACTGAGGAAAATTACCCAGAATTTTTTGTATTTTGATAGAATGTAAACATTGAACAGTAAGACAGGTGGTCTATCTTCCAATGACCAGTTGCAGAGTTTAATGATTTGGAAAAGAGGGTCCACATGCGGTAATTTTTCTGTGGTAATTTTCAATTGGGGTGATATAGAGACTGTTAAGCCCCCACTTGGTCTACCATATTGTTTGTGCTTGTTTGCCTTAGATTGATAGGATATAAAGACTACCATACGGAGATAAAACTGAGACCAGGTTTCTTGGAGGGCTGTTACATCTAAATTTGATCATGACTAAGGGAAAGAGCCATTCTTTAGCAGCATTTTTGCACCTCCATATTTCGGAGGACCTCCGGCTCAACTGATGGTGTGGTTGCAATTGTGGATCATGCAGAATGTGGTGCATTCAAGGCTAAAGGAAGCCAGACCCTCAGCAGAAATTAAATGATATGCAATAGATTTGTGATCTTATATATGATCACTACTGTTTTTTTATGTTTGATTTTATTGAAGGGAGGATAGGGGGAAGAGGAAAAGGAAAAAAACAGGAAAATGAATATTACAATAAAGCATAGCTTAATGGAGAACTTTTGCAAGCTTAAAATACATACAGGGATTAAGTATCACAATAAAGTCTCATGAAAGGCAATTATACAATGAGCATGTGAGGTACATGAACAAAGAAAATACGTATAAATCATAATATTTTACCTTGGAATTAGCAGTCTGAATAAAAAGGCAATGGGAAAGTCACAGTGGTTTGCGCACCTCAACTGTATCAGGATTCGGAGAAGTGTTTACTGGGGCAGAAGATGAAAGATAGGTTACCAAAGGAAGCCAAATCAGGTCACGTTTAATTGCCAGGCAATCAAAAGGTCAAGGAGTTGGTAATGGCGTGGAGATTGGGGGAGGTCAGGTGAGAGAGAACCTAGAAAAATACGAGATGGGGAAAAGGAAATCTAAAACTGGAAAATCTTTTGTATTTGAGCCCAAACTAGTTTCCAAAACTTGGATATGGGAGGACAGTCAAACAACATGTGTTTTAAGTCTGCAGAAGGGGAAGGGCAAGACCACCAAGTAGGAGAAGAGTTTGATGAAAAACGTGAGAGTGCAAGAGGGGTAAATAAAATCCTGTAATACAAAAAATATAAAGTTTGGGTATTGTTAGCAGCTCTAGAGGTCTTATGAAGCTTGTTCCAGATTTTATCCCAAAAGAGGGTCGACCAATCCTGGGAGGAATCTGATTCCCATGCGATCTCAATTTTGGATTTTGCTCTATCAATCGTATAATGGAAAGAATTATAGAGGGCAGAAGCAGAGGGAGAGGTTTCTAACAGTAATGAGGTGGATACGATCCAGAGTGATATCATTGGTAGGCACTAAAAGATTGGAGGTATAAACGTAGGACTGGGTAAAGTGCATCATATTGAGAACGCACACTAGAGGGCAAAGAAAAAGAGGACTTAAGTTCCGAAAATGAAAGAGGGACGCCTTGTGAGAGCAATTGGGAGATCCAAAACAGTCCACGAGATTTCCAGACTTTCCAAAAGATGGTGCAATTACGAATTTTAAGTAGTGAATTATGCCAGATCGGTTGCTCGTGAATGGAAAGAAGAGAAGGGTAATATGATGGTAGAAAGGGGAGGAGAGGGGTATGAGAATGGGAAATATTAGGTGTATGGAAACGAGCCGGACAGGACGTGAAAGACAGAAGCTCATTGAAATTGAAAGGAGAGATGAAGGAGGATTCCATGGATAACCAGACGGGAGAGTAAAAGGGAAGATCAGAAGAAAACCAATGAATTGATTGTTTCAGAGAGAAAGCTCGATGATATTCTCTGAAATCAGGAAAACGAACACCAGCCTGTGCTTTGTCTTTCCGTAAGGAGGTAAGAGCTATCCTAGAACGTTTACCGTTCCATAAGAATTCCAATAGTAGAGAGTCAATCTTTTTGAAGAGAGAAGTTGGAATAAGCATTGGGAGCATAAAAATAGTATAGAGAAGAAGAGGAGAGAGCATAATTTTTATAGAATTAAGCCGACCCCACCAGGACAAAAAGAGCGTATTCCACCGTGAGATGACCATTTCCATTTTCTTAGAAATATAATGAAAGTTCAATTTGAGAGCATCAGATGAAAGAGGAGCGAACCAAACACCCAAATATTTGATCTTAGAAGGTTGCCACGAGAAACCGGATTGAGAAAAAAGATGTTTCTGACAGAGAGAGTTTAGAGGGAGGATTTATCAGCATTTAGACGATAACCAGAAACCGCAGAGAAGGAAGAAACTTGCTGAAGAAAAGAAGGTGAAGAAGAAAGAGGATCGGAGCAGTAGAAAAGGATATCGTCTGCATAGACCGAAAGCTTAATCTGACTGGAACCAAAGTGAAAACCGGATATGTTGTCATCCTGGCGAATTTTAGTAAGGAATGGTTCTAAGGCTAAAACAAATAATAAGGGGGATAATGGGCATCCTTGTCGAACACCTCTATGCAGAGAAAAATAATCCGAAGACACACCATAAACAAAAATGGAGGCTTGGGGATTGAAATATAGTAAGGATATAAAAGAAATGAATTTGGGAGGTATGCCCATCCAACGGAGAGCCTGAAACATAAAATCCCATCCAATCCTGTCGAAAGCTTTCTCCCCATCTAAGGAGATGTCCGCAAAGGAGAGATCTAGAAACGAAGTTCTGCTAAGGATGTTAACAAAGACCCGCGAATTGTCTGAGGACAGCCGACCCTTGACAAAACCTGATTGTTCAGGACCAATTAAGTCTGGTAAGAGATGGTCCATTCGTAAGGCTAGGATCTTCACCAGTATCTTGTCATCTGTATTTACCAGGAAAATTGGGCGATAGTTCTTGCACAGGGAATGGTCTTTATCCTCTTTAGGAATTAGGCATATTAAAGCCTGTTGGAAGGAACCGCTCGAGGACCCTGCTGTGAGAAAGGATTGAAATAAAAGTAAGAGCTTCAGAAGGAGAAGAGAGGAAAAATTACTGTAAAATTCGATAGTAAAGCCATCAGGACCGGGAGCCTTACCGTGTAGTAATTTAGAGACAGCATGAGATATTTCAGAAAGTGATATGTCTAGTTCTAAAGAATTGAGATTAACATGAGACGTCTGGGGAGAGGGAATGGATTGGAAGTAGGAAGAAAGATCTGTAGGATCCGTGACCTGTTCTGTAGTATATAGTGTTGCATAAAATTTGACAAACTCAGCAAGGATATCTTTGTCTTTGAATCGAGATTCACCGGAGGAGGTTTTGATAGACTCAATCTTTGTACGCTCTTTCCTAATTTTTAAGTAGTTCCCATTTTATTCTTACCTCCATAATATCAGGAATTGCATTTTAATAGAAGGTTAGAGGCAGTGTCGGTTGTAAATTTCTCAAAGGAGATTTTCGCATCAATAGGTTTTTTAAGGGAAGCTTCATACCTGGAAGAACGATAGGTAAGTTCTAAGCGCTTAATATCAGCCAGAATTTGATCCGATTTGTCCTCTCTAAGTTTCTTCCGTCGGGCCACAAAAATGATGATAAAACCCCTAGAGGCTGCCTTGAAGGAGTCCCAAACCATAACAAAAGAGGAGTCAGGTGTATGATTGAGTAGAAAAAACTCAGTGGCAAAAGTAATGAAATCAGAACAAAAAATTGGGTCCAAAAGTAAAGCATTGTTGAATCTCCATCTGCCGGGGTGAGGGAAGAATGGAAGCAGGTCTAAATCTACAAATACAGGGGCATGGCCAGAGAGAAGAATGGAGTCTATTTCAGAACGAATGGCATGTTGGGACAGGGATTTACTAAGGAAGATGTGATCAATAAGGGACTGGGATTGGTGAGGGGGAGAGAGAAAACTATACTCCCTAAGGTCAGGATTGCATAATCTCCAGATGTCAACTAATGCATTGTTCTGGAAAGTTTTGACAAATTGAGAATGCATCCTGGAGGGCGTAAACTTAACCTTCGAGTGGCGATCAAGGAAGGGATCCATAATCTGATTACAGTCCCCACCAAAAAGTAAGTAATCTCCGGAGAGGGAGGCTAATTTGACAGAAATATAGGGCCAAAAAGATCTATCAAAGCCGGTGGGTGTATACACATTAAAAAGAGTAAGGGGAATATTGTCTATAAGTAAATTAACAATGACCCAACGACCATTAACGTCACATTCATGAGAAATAGAAGACATTTTTAACTTTTTGTGCAACAAAATTACAACCCCTTTTTTCTTATCAACAGAGGGGGAAAAGGAAAACATATCCCACCCAACAACGTTTAAGCTTTAACGCCTCTGCCTCCGTGAGATGAGACTCTTGGAGGAGAGCAACATCAGTTTTTATTCTAGCCAAATGTGATAATACCCTTTGCCTTTTAATGGGATTATTTAATCCCTTAACGTTCCATGTCGTAACACGGAATGGAACGATAGAGAAAAACAACTAGAAATAACATGCTCATTAAGTGCAAATACAAGTGAAAAGCAATAAAACGAGGAAGAAGTATGCATAGAGATGAAGAAGAGAGATTAGAAGTAGGGTAAAAAGTGGAGATGAGAGAGAAAAGGCAGAGGAGAGAAAAAACTATTAGAAGGATGATACTGAACGAGAAAGGAGAGAGAAAGAAAAAGAAGGAGAACGAACAGAGAGGGAAAAACCAGAAGAAGTACAGAAAAATGAGGGAAGAGAGAGGTTGAAAAAGGTCCAAGAATAATAAAAGGGGAAAAAAGACAGAGACAAAAAAGATCAAGAAGACAGTACAAGTCCAAAACGAACGACTGAAGGACATACTTACGAAAACGAAAAAGCGCAAAACGAGAACGGGGCTGGTGGCGACGGGAGATGATGGCGACAACATTCAGAGCGAACACCGAACCTCTAGTATCACGAATCCAAGGGGCAGCATACAGAAACAATTGGTTACATCAGGGTAAAGGGAGGGAGGGAAGGAAACACCTGTAACAATAGGAGAAAGAAAGGAATGAGTTCCTGGGGCTGGAGGACACCTGAAACAACAAGACACAAACAGAAGAAAAATAGAGCAATAAACTGACACCAAAGAAACAGGGACTACAAATGGAGAGACAACAAAGAAAGAACAACATCAGCGTCGCTGAAGATTCATCAGGTCCACTTTGTAGCGAAGTCCAATCATGATCAAGATCCTTCAAACAGGTCTAGAGACGTCCATATCATCAGGGCCATGCTGTCGAAGAAACGCCTGTAGGGCTGCAGGGTCCTCGTAAGTTGTGGTTCTGTCCTTGTAAGTAATCTTGAAGAGACATGGATGTAGAAGTCCATACCAAGCGTTGAGGGCTCTTAGTTGCGGACGCATGTCCAAGAACTTCTTCCGCCGATCTGCTGTAGCTTTGTAGACTTCTTGAGAGAGGAAAAGACGATGACCTTCCCATATGATTTGCTTTTTGAGCTTAGCAGCTGCAAGAACCTGTAGGTGATCAGTATACTGTAGGAACAACATAATAACTCCTCTGGGTTTAGTAGTGACCTTAGGGCCAAGGCGTTGAACTCTTTGTATGTTGACGGGTAATAAGGCTGGAGCGTCCAGGATTTTAGCAAGAAAGGACTGGAAGAAAGTGGTAGGGTTGGACCCCTATGTAAGTTCCGGAAGGCCGTACAAGCGTAGGTTGTTCCTGCGATTTCTGTTTTCCAAATCCTCTGTATGCCTTTTGAGAAGAAGTATCTCCACCTCCATGGAAGGAATATTGGAACAAGTGGACTGTAAAGATTTGGTTGATTGCTCTAGGATTAGAACAGGTGCTTCCAGAGATGACCACTTATCCTGCATAGCTTGCATGTTCTTAGTGGTAGCTTCCAAAAATGGTTTGAAAGCACGCAACTCCTCCAAAACGAGATCTATGGAAGAAGGAGAGGAGGCGTTCCCAGGGGATGGAGGATCTTTCTTCTGTCGTTTAGAGGAGACTAATGTTGAAGTAGTTTTGCTTCCATTATGAGCCTTAAGAATAGCTCCGTGTGGTGATTCAGATTTTGACTACATGTTTTATTCCCTATCCAGAGGAGGGGAGTCGGAATCTGAACCAACAGGCACTTTAGGAGCAATAAAAAGTTTCAAATTACGAAGTCTCCTCATGAAAATCTCATATAAGCAATTGAGGGAGGTGCAGTAATCCAACAGTTAATAAGTGGTAGCCTTAACACAGAAAGCGTAGGGAGGCTTGAGAAAGACGAGCTAGTTGTGTTGAGAGAAAAAACATACATTCCTATAGGGTAAGGGAGTGAAGTTTACTAAGTTGCAAGACTGAGGATATAATAGAGTACTGCCACCATATAGCATGAATATACTAGTCAAAAAGAATGGACATCGTCATGGTGTGAGAGGCCAGAACTGGTCAAGCAGGAAACAAACGACACACACTGACGGGAGAAAGAGAACTTCTGCGTCACAGTTGTGAGGGAACGAGCTGGAAAAAGATACCACTGGAACAGGATTCCTGCACGGCCAAAAAGAGGTAAATTGGGCTATTCCTGAGCAGCGCCTAGGTGTAAGGATAAGAGAAAGGAGGAATTGAGGAAAGAGCGCAATGTATGCTTTAAGTTTAAATTAGTGAAGTGATAATTCCTGGTGAGTTTAAACAGCAGCCCATCATCTGTGTTAGGAAGTCCACAAAAGAAAGGGTTTAAGTTGAGCTGTAGTAGATGAACTGGGACCTTAAACTGAAGTGCGTGTGGCTTATAGGCTCTTATAATGAGGAGCTTGGCCAGTCCACAAAATGAGAGTTTATTTCCCAGTATCAGAAACGTTGCTCAGAGTCACAGAAATATAACCAGGAATACTGCAAAAAGACATTGGAGAGGCTCACTGTCACTGTGGGGTTTATCGCACAACTTCAATACGACATGCCTTCATATTCGGCAAGGTGCGAGCCGGCTGCTGCCAGGAATCGCGGCCGGCGTTAAAAATGCGGCAGATGTCGCAGAAGATCGGGACCTACGAGCGTTTTTGCAGAGGCGTAGCGAAACCGAGAAGCAATGAGGGTTTTAGGCTCACCTCATGGTCCGGTCCGCAAAGCAGTCTGTTAAATGTCCCAAAGTCACGTGGAAGCTGCCAAAATTCATCGATGTTTGGAGGTCCGCGTCGGAGCTCCGGGATTACGCCGCCATCTTGCCGGCGCACAAGCCACTCCCCATATGATCACTACTGTAACTTTTTGCAACCCTCAATATCGATTTATTAGCTTGAATGGCAAGAGAAATAAGCTCTTTTCTGTCAACCAGAAGAGAGGATACCTGGCAGGCTGTGGTCTATTTAGCACAATCCCCCAACTTGCAAAAAACGAGGCAAAGGAGAGAATTCAATCCACTGATGTGTTCATTTTCCATGCAGTAAGGGTGAATTCTGATGGATAATGAATGTTGGATGGCAGAATGTAAACTGCAAATAATTCTGCAGAGGTTAAGCCATTAATCTCTCTCCAAATAATCCTCATATATAGCCTCTATTGAGGACTTTCTGATGACGTTCAATAACATATTCTGGTTGAAATAGTAGCTTGGGCTGCCTACCTTTGTTTTTGTACATTGGGACCCCTGGAGAGAAGATTTTAATTTATATGTTTTGGGTTTCTTTCCTTATCCAAAGCAATCAAAGCACTGGGGTACATCTAATTGTAATTTGGCAATGTTATTTCTCTTGACATGCTTTTAAGGAAGTTGAAACAACCCTTGTCGAGTTTAAAGGATTTGAGGAAGTTGAAACAATCCTTGTTGAATATAAAGACTTTGAGGAAGTTGAAAAAATCCTTGTTGAGTTTAAAGACTTTATAGAGAAGGTGTCTGTCTTCAGCTTATTATTTTCCTGCCTGCAATCCACTGGGGCTGCTACTGAGACGGTAGAGTAACTAAAACCACTATCCTGTGTTGAATAACTGGCACAGAAGGGCCCAATCTGATTATCTAAGTGGTCCTTCCTTTAAATGCTGTGATTATGGTCCTCTACCATGTTGGTCTGGACCCGAGTGTTAGATGAAAACTGCTCTACCTGTTGTATTGAGCTGACGGTGAAAGAACTGCTACTTTCTCCTTGAACGACCTCCTGCATTTGGGATTGTATTTTTACATTATGTTTTTTTGCTCTGGCATAGTTGCAGAAGCATTTGATATGATATTCGGTGTACCTAACGCATCCAAGAGACTACGAGATGCATGGGGGGCATTGTTACCCGTAACTGTTGTACTAGGCTTGACAAACGTTGAGTATATTAATTTGGAGGCTATTTCTTTAGGTTGTGCATTGTACGTCTTGCCTTTCTCATATGTCTAAGTTGCCTCTTAGTGAGTTTTAAAGAAGGAGCGCTTTTGTTATTCATTGTAGGAGCATCTGCTTGAATTTTTTCCGTCTGAGTTTTTTTATTGATTAGTGGGTCCTGCTACAGCACCGCTAGAACTAAGGGCACTTGCTGTATATCTTGGTAAGTTTCATGCTGTCTCTTACCCATTGTTTTGTTTTTAGTAATAGCCCTATTTGATGCTACACTATTCAACAACATTTCTGAAAGTGAGGACAATTGGTCAATTATTCAGTTGGAGATCGTGTATATGCAGCTTGAACCCTTGTAATTATTGAAGTTAGTGCTTTCAATTTGTGATTGATGCTTAAATATGCCATTAAGTAAATTAAATCAATGTGTGCATCTAATTTATCCGATTGAAAATTCAAGGCTTCAATGGATGACTGGAAAGTTGTTAAAAGACTTTCCCACCAATGCTGAGTAAGCTGTGATTGTTTGCTTGGTACTGTGGAGGCCTCATGCACATATGTGGCAGATGCCCTTTGGGGAGATGAAGAGTTGTGCATGGACTTGCTATCCTGCACGTCTGAAAGGATCCTTATACTTAAATTTTGACTTGGAAAGGGGTTTAAAGAAATCTACAGAGGAGAGTCTCTCTCTCCATCGTTACTGGAGGTTATGCAAGATAAGTTATTTGCCATTAGTGAAGATAATCTCGCTTCCACTCTGTTGCATAACACCAGTTTTGATTGCACCATTCTGGAAGAGCTCCCTAAATCTGAAGGGAGTTCTTGAGCCTTAGTTCCCTCTTGGCTTGTAGATTTAACTTCCAAGTCCTGTATCAAATCTATGTTGCCAGAGGGTCATGGGGATTCTTACTACAAAGACTGGGGCTGGGCAGTATAGTATCTCTTCACAGTGGGAGATGAACCTGAGCAGTCACTTATTCAGGGATACTGGTAGGCTTGCTGTCCAGAGTTTGCACTGCTATAATTGGCAGCCATACGGGAGCCTGTTTCTGCAGCATTGACTGATTGAGTTAGCAGGCCAAGTAAATGAATGTCAGTTCCACTGTCCGACTTGAATGGAATGCTGGGACAAGGCAGGCCTGGCGTGCCATCTGGAGTAGCTTGCATTACTGCCATGGGATCTTTCAGGAACATACATCTTTGATGTTGTTTAAAGTTCCCAGAAAATGATGCTGTATTATTTGAGGAATATACTGCCACCAGACTACCATTTGTGGTTTTAGATATTTTAGTAAGTGTATTTGAGTCCTTTGGCAGTGCAGGCTTCAGAGATTTGTTCACGGGGGTGGCAGGATTTTCCTGACTTTATTTTTAATACTTCTCAGGAAAGTTAAATAAAATGAAATTAATTAGAGCTGTGCTAAACTTTTCTTGAGAAGGGTTGCTGTTCTAAGCAAGTGAATGAGATTAAGCTGATATCTTGTTGGACGGATTAGTGGAGCAACCTACACCTTATCATCAGCGTTAATGCACAATTCCACAACTTTAGTCATTTTTGAGCGGCGAGGATGGGACAGCACGAGCACAGCTGCCTACATGTGTCCCACAACACAAACTCCTTTAATTACTTTTAAAGCAAACTCCTCCTAGGACAGGCTGGATCTGTTTATGCACTTCATGATGAGCCAATATCTACTCCATATGTTGTGTGTGTGTGCCAAAAAGGAGGGGAGCACACCCGGTTGCAAACTGCACCCAGACCTAGCTGTGACATCAGGGATCAACCTACTTGCACAGCGACCTAGCACCTGCAGTCTCCCTTAGGGACCCAGCATGTGCCAGCTTAGGAGAAATACTGGGAGAAGTGGGAGGTATAGCACCTCAGGCCATGTAGTGAATATAGTACTAGATACTAGAGCATGTAAGGTAAGTTAGGGCAGGAGGGAACGCGTTCTCTGTGCTGATGTGCTGATAATGCAGAAGAAATAGAACAAGTCTTGAGTTTTCTGATGCAGTTCATTGTGCAGCAAAGCAACTGCAACGTGCTGCGTCCCTAGATTCCCAAATCATTGGAGCACCAAGACACTCAACGGTGAACACAGTCACTGCCTTTTGTTTCTAAATCGATCCTGGACTCTGGAACAACTCAGCCACTAAAATGTCTTGGGGCTAGGCCAGGCTGTCCAGTCGGCCAAGACCCACTGCTGAGCCATGTCGAGATGCCTGCATCCACGTACCACTGTAGTGATGTTGCTTCCCTCCACTTTCTAATTTCTTTCTCATAGGTTCTCTGTAACTGTGTGAACAACCCTCTGAGCCAGTTCCGGTCTCTCCACCGCGAGTGCTGCCGTTCCTTGACTGGCCATTGGCTGCCTGCCCAAAAACTGTTGCAGCAGCGTCTAGGAGTTCGGCATCACTGAACATCATAACTCTCCTGTTTCTGGTAAATGCAAAATTTCTGGTAAAATGTAGCTCCCCATGCTACTGTCGTTAGTATCTACAACATATGTCAAAAGATGGGAGACTCACTGTTTTTTTTTTAAACGGATTGTATTGGTATTTTCATTTCTTACCACACAACAGTGTAGATACATTTAATCATTAGATGTACATGTCATGGAAGTTCCACAGCATGTTCGTTACTTAGGTTACAGTAGTTCAGGTTGCTTGTATCAATCACTGTTTATCGTTGTTCATTTCTAAGGATCTCATTCCTAGCAGTGTTGTCGTTCCGACTTCAGTTTAAGAACTGTCTCCCCCAACTCCTCAACTAACTCCCCCTCCCACTCCCATGCTGCTGTCAACTAAGAAACCTATGCCTCTCTGATGTTTGTGCGTGATCTGAGTCTTCCTCTACTGTGGCCAGGTGTGTTGGGCCGTGAACACCTCTCCGGGGCTACTGGTTCGGCATGTCATTGTGCTCCATGCTACTCATGCTGTCCCCCACCCCACACCCTGGGTCTACTTGAGCTGGACTTACAGACCGGGACGGTCCCTGAGGTGTGATAGGCGCAGACTCCTGTCCCTTATTCCTTCTGTCATCGAGTAGTTTCCCCACGCCTGTGCCCTCTCCAACCTCCCTATTCCTCGTTCTGCATTTCTGAGCTATATTCTGTGTTCACAGCCTGCCCATTTTGCTAATTTGCAGTTCCACCTGGTGACACCAGGGCCCGCTGGAGCCTTCCACCTGCTGTTCAGTTCTCGCTTTGCCAGTATGAAGGCCAAGTCCTAGAAACTCTGAGTCACTGTGTTGCTGAGTGGTGGAACAGGTTGAGCAACATGTGGCTTGGCGTGCATGGTACTACCCTTCCTGCGATTTGTGCTGTTTCCCGAGTCACTACCTGCCAATACATGTCTAAGTGTGGGCAACTCCACATCATGTAGATGTAGTTAGCATTTTTTTCTCCACAGAGTGGGCAGCCTGCATCATCCCTATGAAAGTATCTGTTGATTCTATCGGGGCTAATGTATGCACGGTGTAAGGTATAGAAACTGCTCAGCTGAAATCGCTTATTACGGGATACTTTAGTGGCCCTCTGAAGTGCATTTTCCCATTCCTTATCTTCCAAAGGGTTTCCCAGGTCTGTTTCCCATTTGGTTCTCAGCCACTCCAGCGGCTTCGTAGAATCCCGCCTAATGGCTCAGTAGAGGCATGAAACCGCTTTGATCACACCACTGGCCAGGCTAATGTCTTTGCATTTGGAATGTGTGTGTGGTTCTGTTGTTCCCCTCCTCCAGTGACTGCGCATGGCCCCTGTGACAGCCCTATAAAGTAAAAAGTGCCCATGAGGGATGTTCCAATTCGCGCTAAATTCCTTGAATGTGAGCAGCTCTCCATCCCCATAAAGATTACCTATTTTGTTTACCCCGGCTTGTAGGCATTCCTCAAGCCCCCGTCATTGCCGCCCATTCGGGAGTGCCTCAAGTAGTGTCACCCGCATCTCTGATGAATAAAGGCACTTGGTCTTTGTAAACATCTGGCCCAGCAGCGCCTCAGCACTTTGTGTTCAGAGGAGCATACCGTTTGCGATTTAATAGTGCTCATGAGTGTGCTCAATACGTCCGCTCTATCCGGGCTAAATGGCAGCTGTCTACGGTCCAGGTCAAGACTCCCTGCCACCCACTGTGTAAACCTCTGAATCTGTCCTGCTAGATAGTAATTCTCCATCTCAGGGACTGCCAGGCCTGCTTCAGTTGTTGCTCTCGTCAGCGTGGTCAGTGCAACCCGTCGCCTACTAGTCCCCAAGATAAAAGCCATGATAAGGGCATCAAGGGTGCGGAACCACACACTGGGAATCCCTATGGGTAGCGTGGTGAAGAAGTACAGCAATCTGGGAGGGCTATCATTTTTAGTAAGGAGATCCGCCCTGATACTGATAGGAAAACCAAAGAGGATGATGAACGGAGTATTGAACATTGCAAGCACTCACTCCCAGTCAACTGAGTTTAATCCATGGGAACAGTCCAGCCCGAACTGCCAAGCCAGGTCTTCCCTGGACCGGAAACAAGCATCCTGGGACAGGTTTCTGGCTAATCAGCCGTCATCAGCCAGGCTAGCTTGAATCCAGTGGCAAAGTGAACAAGGGGCCCACGTCTGGGCATACCCCGCCAACTTAGGGTGAACAAAGCAAAACCAAAGGGGATGAAGGACGGAGTGTTGAACATTGCAAGCACTCCCCCCCCGCAGTCAACTGATCTGGGTTTAATCCATCATCATTCTGTAGCTCACTCTGCCACCCCACGGGTCCTAGGATGCTTGTTTCCTGTCCAGGGAGGACCTGGCCTGGCAGTTCGGGCTGGACTCTTCCCATTAAGGGGCAGGGTCAAGACTTATTTGTAAATGGCTCGATCCAAACTAGAATGACTTGATGAGCAAAAAAACAATGGATTTAGGCCTAGATTTCTGTACTGGGGTGAAAGTTTTACATTGTTCTGCATTCTGTCTATCAATTATTCTTTTTGCATTTGTCACCCTGAGTGGGATGGGTATGCCCAGACATGGGTCCATGCTCTCCATGCCACTGGAGTCAAGCTATTCTGGCTGATGAGGGCTGAAAGCCCGAAACAAGTCCTAGGATGCTTGTTTCCAGTCCAGGGACAACCTGGCCTGGCAGTTCGAGTGGGACTGTTCCCATTGGGCGAAGGATCAAGACTGATTTTCATATGGCTAGGTCCTAACTGGAATGTCTTGGTGCACCAAAAAATTATGAATTTAGGCCCAGATGGCTGTACTGGGGTGAATGTATGACATTGTTGTGCATTCTGTCCATCATTGTTCTTTTTGCCGCTACTGATAGGGGCAGGCTCCCCCAGAAAGCCATCCTGCCGTTCAATGTGCATAGGGTCCCTACCACATTTCCTTCTTGGACCTCTGTCAGGGTGTGGTACACTTTCACTCCTATGTATCTAATGCAGGGGGGTTTCCACTTCAGACCATGCAAATCCGCTGGAGGTGGGGTATCCCCTTTTACCAGGAATAGATGCGACTTCACCCAATTGACATGCAATCCCGATAGGGCCCCAAACTCGTCCATCATGCTTCTGGCTCCTCTCAGGGCAGTTGTTGTGTCAATTGAAAAAAGTAAGAGGTCGTCCGCGTATAGCGCTATATGATGTGGCTGATCGGCTTGATGCAGACCCTCATAGTGCATCCCCATGCATGCCTTACCGGCCAGTGGCTTCACGGCCGAGGCAAATGAAAGAGGGGAGAGTGGACACCCCTGCCTTGTGCCCCTCTCCACCCGATATTGTGATGAAATGTGGACTGTCGCCAGTGGGTCTTCGTAGAGAAATTTGTCAGGACTAGGGTGGCTTGCAGTCTAGGGCCCGCCCCACGTCATGTACCATGTCCTAGGCATTTGTGTGGAAAGGTACATTGTTTTCCTTCTAAGGGGCGTTGGTGGTACCATTGTATAACTCTGTGAAGTAATGTACTTTTTATGTCCTGCAATGTGCACTTTATATGAAGTTTATCCTCCCCTGTCCGCCTAATGCGTTAGATTTGGCACCCTGAACGCGTTCGCGAGATGCATGAGGTTTGGCAACCTCAACGCGTCCGCGAGATGTGTGGGATTTGGCAAGCGGCTTCAACGCGTCCGCGAGATGCATGGGAATTGGCAAGCGGTCGCATCCGCGAGATGCGTAGGCATTTCCTATGGTCACGTGTAAGGAAAAAACACCAGGAGTAGTCACGTGAATGTACGCGGCCACGCCCAGACCCCTTTGCTCACTACTCTAGGGATTTTGAAGGTGTGGCAGCTTCCTCCTGATGCTCTGGTTAGGAAACAGAGCTTTGGGAAGCATTTTTGGTTCTCGTTGCAGTAGGCGAGTTGTATCCAGCAGAAGGTCCTTTTGAGAAGGCGATTCCAGTTGAAAGGTTGCAGTGGAGAAGTTTGCAGATCCTGTAAGTTTCATCTCCGAGGTTTTGGATTTCTACAGCCACGCCATTCTATTGAGTAGAGTAGGTCGTACTCTACAGGTAGGACCTATTAGGTTATTTAAAGGCTCAAATTTGGCGCAACCATTGCAAAAGTGTTTTTAGAATGTTTCTTTGGGAAAATTGAAACATTAATTGTCTTCTTTGATATAATTCCGTGAGAGTTTAGACTCAATCTTCTTGAGTTCTTCTTTGAATAGTTTAGGTCGCTATTTTTAACTGGCGCAATTCTATTTGCAGTGTATTAGCAAAAGGATTCATTTTGCTTAAAGAGTTATATTCATGTGCAGTTTTTTGGGTTTGGAGATTACCAATGTAAAGTCAATATTTACTAGGTGAAGAGAAATTTGAGGTTACCAATGTAAAGCAGATATTTACAAGGCAAAGAGATATTTGTGGCTATCAACGTAAAGAGGATATTTACAAGGAAAAGAGTCATTAAGTCCTTTGTAACCCTGAGAAGTTAATGTGTTTATGCACAATTCAAGACATTGTTATCTTTTGGTGACTTTTGAGTTAAGGCTGAATTTAAAGTCAAAAAAGCCTTTTAATTTAAGAAGCTATTTTAGTTATTTGATTTGTTGCAGAAGTTTCGTAAATAATAGGAAAACTTGTAGCATTAACTTTTCCTTTTCAGATCTCCCTCCCCGCTGTTCCCTACCTAACACCCTTTTCCCCCCGCTTGATCACTTCAATATTCTGTGTATTCACTACAATCAGAATTGGAGGTATCGAGAGGTGGGCCCTTACATCAACTCAACAGATCCTGAGGAAGACCTCGTCTGACAGAATAGTGAGCCCACAAATTCTTTTCCTCCTGATCTGTCTGAGTTGCCATAATGGCCACCATCGATGATTTGATGGCAGTTATTGTAAAGATGCAGGCTGATTTAAATGAAACCATGAATGCAACCACGTTATTGGCTGAAAAGGTGGAAAATATACAACTTCAGAGTACTCCACTTCCTAATGAGGTTCAGGATACTGGTGCTAGAGCTTCTACTAACATTTCAGTCACTGTTCCACCGCAAATTCCTTTAGCTTCTCCTGAACGTTTCTCGGGGGATCCTTCGAAAGTGCAAACATTTTTAACGCAAATTGAGTTACATTATTCCTGTAGACCAACCGCCTTTCCTACCCCTCAATCTAGGATTGCATTTCTAATTTCCTATCTGTCTGGAGATGCTGCTAATTGGGCAGTTCCATTAGTTAGGCAAGATAGCGCTTTATTGTATAATTGGAGACGCTTTGTTGAGGAATTTGAAAAGGTGTTTGATAGGCGAACTGTCACTCTATCTGCTGATCGAGAACTACTACAGTTAAGACAAGGAAGCAGAGACCTCATTACATATCTGTCTCATTTTAATAGACTGGTTGCCGAAACCTCTTGGCCTGAAGAAAAAAGGGCTGCTCTCTTTTATCAAGGTCTGAAAGACGAGTTAAAGGATGTCCTGGCCCAAATTGACCCACAACCAACAGCTTGTTCAGATTTGATAAACTTAACCTTACGTCTTGATCATCGACTCTCTGAAAGAAGATCAGATAAAAAAAGAGGCGAAAAACCAAGTTGGAAGAATGAACCAAGATCTCGAACCCCATTTGCCCATTCTGAATCAAGTTCAGAACCAATGAAAATCGGAACTCTCTGGCAACCTTTATCAAAGGAAGAAAAAGATAACAGACGAAAAAAATGGTCAGTGTCTTTACTGTGGTCCTAAAGGGCATTTTGTGAAAGATTGCATGATGAAACCCAAAAATAAATCTCCTAATATCAATAAGGCAGCAGTCATCGAAAGAACCGATCAAACGTCGGAAAACTAATTTGCCCAAGATGTTTAGAAGGGGATCTCTTGGGTACCTTCGCTTACCCTTCCATAAACTCTTGTGTATCTAATTACAAAGCTCATTTTAGATTAGCAGTACAAATACAAATAACTCTAAAGATCTGGCAAATGGAAGTCTTAATCGATTCTGGAGCCACTGGAAATTCTGTCGATCTAGAAACTGCTCAACGGCTAAGTATCATCTGTGAAAAAAAATAAACACCAGAAATTGTGCAAGCAGTGGATGGGAAAATTTTGTCTGGAGGGCCAGTCACGATGCAAACTTCCTGGGTCATTGTGGTTTGTGAAGATTCAAAGAAACAAAGACATAGAGAAGAAGTGCAAGCTCTCCAATATGGATTTATTTTAGGAATGCCCTGGCTTTTTTTACATAATCCTTTGATTGATTGGCAAAAAAGAGAACTTGTATTTCTTTCTGATTTTTGTCAGTCATCTTGTCTAAAAGCTTTGGAACCAACTGTGAGTCAAATAGCAACTGCGGAAGAAAAGGAGACGATATTACCCATAGTCTACAAAAAATATCAAGAGGTATTTAGTGAAGAAAAGGCTGCAAAACTCCCACCTCATCGTAGTTATGACTGCCAGATTGACCTCATACCAGGATCTTGTGTACCAAATTGTAGAATTTATGCTTTATCGGAAAAGGAAAATCAACATCTGAGAGACTATTTAGATCAATATTTGGAAAATGGTTTAATCCGCCCTTCTAAATCTCCAGCCGCCTCCGCTTTGTTTTTTATCCCAAAAGCCAATGGGGAATTAAGAATGTGCATTGAGTATAGGGCGTTGAACAAGATAACGATTAAGAACAAATATCCCTTGCCTTTAATCCTTGTCCTTTTAGATCAAGTTAAGACAGCAGTGATTTATACTAAACTTGATCTTAGAGGGGCTTTTCACTTGGTACGAATAAGGCAAGGAGACGAGTGGAAGACTGCTTTCAGAACTCGATATGGCTTATTTGAATATTTGGTAATGCCATTTGGCCTTTGCAACGCTCCAGCGGCCTTTCAGTTTTTCCTCAATGATGTTCTAAGAGAATTTTTGGACCTGTTTGTAATCGTTTATATAGACGATATTTTAATCTATTCGGACTCAGTGGAAAAACATGAAGGTCATGTTAAACAAGTTTTGAAAACCCTCTAAGCACATAAACTGTATTGTAAGTTAACTAAATGTGACTTCCATGTTTTTGAAGTAGAGTTCTTAGGAGTGCTCCTCACACCAACTGGCATGAAAATTACTGATAGAAAGATTCAAGCAGTAGCTGAATGGCCCATTCCAAATTCTGTTCGAGATGTAAAATGCTTTTTGGGATTTGCGAATTTCTATCGTCGTTTTATTGATCACTTTTCAGCAGTGGTTGCTCCTATCACTCGATTACTAAGAAAAAAGGTGAAATTTGAATGGACTCCAGAAGCTAATGATGCATTCCAGAAGTTAAAGAAGGCATTTACAGCAGCTCCAATTTTGATGCATCCAGATGTTAATGAACCTTTCATTATTGAAGCCGATGCCTCAGATGTAGCTATAGCAGCCATTCTTTCTCAAAGACATCCCAAAACTGGTCAAATGCACCCAGTTGCATACATGTCTCGGAAATTGAACTCAGCAGAGCAAAACTATGTTATCGCAGAAAAAGAATTGCTTGCTATTCTAGAAGCGTTCAAAGAATGGAGACATTATATAATGGGAGCAAAATTCACAGTAACAGTATATACAGATCACAGAAATCTGCAATTCATGAGTTCAGCCAGAATGTTGACACCAAGGCAGTTAAGATGGATGATGTTTTTTGTAGAATATGATTTTATAGTAACTTATCGTCCAGAACAAGATAATAAAAAAGCAGATGCTCTTTCCAGAAAAGACTCCTCTTTGCAAAGATTTGAAGGAGCTCCACAGGCGATCATAGATCCAGAAAAAGTACTTTGTTTGTTGTCTGCTGATCAATTCCTAGAGAATATTTATGAAAATTTTCCTCTTTCTCAATGGAAAAAATGGGAAAATAAAGGGGAGAATCAAACCATCAAAGAAGGAATACCATTCCATGGAAAACAAATTTATCTCCCTACCAAAGAACTACAAAGAACTGTATTCAACTGGTTACACTCTCATTCGAAGGCAGGGCATCCTGGTCCTAAAAAGACTATAGAAAAGATACAAAAAATATTCTGGTGGCCAACTCTTCAAAAGGATGTAATTCAAATGGCTCAGAATTGTGAGACTTGTGCAAGGTTTAAAACGGATCACAGTAAACCAAAAGGGCTATTACAAGTTTTACCTACACCAACCAAACCATGGGAACATATTTCTCTAGACTTTATTACAAATCTCCCACAAGTCAATCAGCATTCAGTTATCTTGGTAGTTGTAGACAGTCTAACTAAGTATGCCCATTTCATTGCTTGTAAACAATTGCCTACGGCAGGACAATTTGCGCAAATCTTTCTGGAGAATGTAGTACGATTACATGGTTTGCCGTCAGTATTGTTATCAGATCTAGGTTCACAGTTTTCCTCCAAATTTTGGCAGCAATGGTGTCAATGTCTACAGATCACTTCAAATATGTCTACCAGCTATCATCCACAAACGGATGGTCAAACCGAACGTTTAAACCAATCATTAAAACAATATTTGAGATGCTATGTAACAGATTCCAAAAGATCTTGGTTTGAATTGTTGTGGATTGCAGAAATAGCTTATAATTCATCACCTCACTCATCTACTGGATCATCCCCTTTTGAAGCTCTTTATGGATATTTACCAAAGACAATCCCTTTAACACTGCCCAAAGAGGAGAGTAATGCACCAGCAGTACAAGACACAGTACAACTCTTGCAGACTGTTCACTAGAAAATTCACAAAAGATTATTACAAAGTAAGGAAGAGTACAAAAGACAATATGATAAACATCATCGATCAGGACCAACGTATGGATCAGGAGACAAAGTGTGGTTGTCCACAAAGAACTTACATTTCAAACATAAAAACATATTTCACCCCAAGTTCATCGGTCCATATCCAGTGATTCGTCAGGTCAATCCAGTAACATATAAACTACGACTTCCCAAGACCTTACGAATTCATCCTGTGTTTCATACGTCTTTGCTAAAACCAGCTAAACAAAATATAACTCCCAAACCAGCACCGATCTTAGTTCATAGCAATTGGGAGTATGAAGTACAAAAGATACTAGACTCTAAGCGCAGGGGTACAAAGCTATGGTATCTGATATCCTGGAAAGGTTATGGATCTGAGAACGATTCTTGGGAACCAGCTGAGAACATACATGCCCCTCATTTGTTACGCAGCTTCCATCTCCTCCATCCTACAAAGCCGGGCCCTAGACCGCTCTTGGGAGGGGGGAGTACTGTCAGGACTAGGGTGGCTTGCGGTCTAGGGCCCGCCCCACATCATGTACCATGTCCTAGGCATTTGTGTGGAAAGGTACATTGTTTTCCTTCTAAGGGGCGTTGGTGATACCATTGTATAACTCTGTGATGTATGTACTTTTTATGTCCTGCAATGTGCACTTTATATGAAGTTTATCCTCCCCTGTCCGCCTAATGCGTCAGATTTGGCACCCTGAACGCGTCTGCGAGATGCGTGAGGTTTGGCAACCTCAACGTGTCCGCGAGATGCGTGGGATTTGGCAAGCAGCTTCAACGCGTCCGCGAGATGCGTGGGAATTGGCAAGCGGTCGCATCCGCGAGATGCGTAGGCATTTCCTATGGTCGCGTGTAAGGGAAAAACACCGGGCGTAGTCACGTCAACGTACGCGACCATGCCCAGACCCCTTTGCTCACTATTCTAGGGATTTTGAAGGTGTGGCAGCTTCCTCCTGATGCTCTGGTTAGGAAACAGAGCTTTGGGAACCATTTTTCATTCTCGTTGCAGTAGGCGAGTTGTATCCTGCAGAAGGTCCTTTTGAGAAGGCGATTCCAGTTGAAAGGTTGCAGTGGAGAAGTTTGCAGATCCTGTAAGTTTCATCTCCGAGGTTTTGGATTTCTGCAGCCACGCCCTTCTATTGAGTAGAGTAGGTCGTACTCTACAGGTAGGACCTATTAGGTTATTTAAAGGCTCAAATTTGGCGCAACCATTGCAAAAGTGTTTTTAGAATGTTTCTTTGGGAAAATTAAAACATTCATTGTTTTCTTTGATATAATTCTGTGGGAGTTTAGACTCAATCTTCTTGAGTTCTTCTTTGAATAGTTTAGGTCGCTATTCTTAACTGGCGCAATTCTATTTGCAGTGTATTAGCAAAAGGATTAATTTTGCTTAAAGAGTTATATTCATGTGCAGTTTTTTGGGTTTGAAGATTACCAATGTAAAGTGAATATTTACTAGGTAAAGAGACATTTGAGGTTACCAATGTAAAGCAGATATTTACAAGGCAAAGAGATGTTTGTGGCTATCAACGTAAAGAGGATATTTACAAGGAAAAGAGTCATTAAGTCCTTTGTAACCCTGAGAAGTTAATGTGTTTATGCGCAATTCAAGACATTGTTATCTTTTGGTGACTTTTGAGTTAAGGCTGAATTTAAAGTAAAAAAAGCCTTTTAATTTAAGAAGCTATTTTAGTTATTGGATTTGTTGCAGAAGTTTCGCAAATATTAGGAAAACTTGCAGCATTAACTTTTCCTTTTCAGATCTCCCTCCCTGCTGTTCCCTACCTAACACCCTTTCCCCCAGCTTGATCACTTCAATATTCTGTGTATTTACTACAATCAGAATTGGAGGTATCGAGAGGTGGGCCCTTATATCAACTCGACAGATCCTGAGGAAGACCTTGTCTGACAAAATTTCACCCATCTGATGAACCCCTGTCAGGCCCCCAGTCATGTCATCACGATGTACAGGAACTCCCACTTGAGGCTATCAAAAGCTTTTTCCATGTTGATAGCGAATATCGCTTCTCCCGGGACTGCCTCGCCCCTGTGTTTTAAAAATGGCGAAAAGTTGTCTAATGGTGAGTGTCGTATTTCTGCTGGGATTGAATCCCGCCTGCCCTTGGTGGACCAGGGAGGTCATGTACGGCAGCAGTCTGGTGGCCAATATCTTACTTAGTATTTCTAAATCAAAATTTTGCATTGATTAAGGCCTGTCCACCATGCATTCTATTGGGGGTTTATTGGGTTTGAGCAAGGGGACCACCACTGCTTCTCGAGAAGTGCACAGTAGAATCCCTCTCTCTCAGACCTCAGCATATAAGTCTACTAATCTAGGGGTTAACACCGGTAGATAGGTAGCGTAGAATTCCTGACTGAGTCCATCTGTGCCCTGGGTTTTCCCCGGCACCATGGCTTTAACTGCCGTTCTAATTTCTTGTTCATTGATATCGGCCTCCAGCAGGTCTGCCTCTCCGTCCATAAGTGTGTGCAAAGAAAGCTCCGCCAAGTAGGCTGTGATCTCTCTTGCTGCTCGGGGTCCGGAGCTTTTGTACAGGTGTATGTAATAGTCTCAAAATCGGGTATTAATCTCTGCTTGGCTTTGTAGGGGCCTCCCTGTCTGATTGTAAATTGCCACAATGGTATTACCCCACCTTGGTAGACTGGCAAGCCATGCCAACAGTCGCCCGCTTTATCCATCTCTGCATGTGTCCTATCTGTGTATGTCTGATAGTCAAAGCAACACAGTCGCTCCTCCTGCACAGCCACAGCCTCTTTAGCGTCTAATAGTTCTTGCCCTAATTCCAGGTGTTATGGGCGTCGTATTTCTAAGTCCCTGAGTACCTTGTCTGCCTTATCTATGTCTGCCACGAGCATCCTGCACACTCCAATTAATGTGGCCATGCACCTGCCTCTAATAACGGCCATAAAGCCCTCCAAAACTGTAGCCCTGGAGTCTGTGGAGCCAGCATTGTCTTGAAATATTGTTCAAAATGGTCTTTAACCTCCTGTCTGAAGGCGTGGTTGTTCTCCCCCTTTTAGTCTAGCCAGTAGTGGATTATGGTCAGAGGCTGTTCTAGTCAAGTATTCTGCCCCTCCAAGCCTGGCATGTATATCAGGCAAGCTCAAGAAGGTGTCCAGGCGGACATGTAATTCAAGGGCACAAGAGAGGTGCGAGAATTCCCCGTAGAGCGGGTGAGTAGGGCGCCGTGTATCCACCAATCCCCAATGAGTTTGCCATTTCCTAAAGGTTCTGGCCACATTATATACTGGGGAGTCTCAAAGCGGAGGGTGTGACCTATCCAAGTCAGGATCAGCAATACAGTTAAAGTCTCCCCTTATGAGGACCGGTCCTGTAATGTATGGTGTCAGGACTCCTGACATAATTTCCAGAACGTGGGCCTGATCTATATCTGGGCCGTATATGTAAAAGAGGTTAATGACCCGACTTTCCAGTCACCCGCACACAATTACATATCAACCCTCTGGATCTATTTTGTGCCTGACGGGTTGGAAGGGGACCCCCGCCCACATCCAAAGTAACACCCCCCCTGGCATATGCCGAGTATGATGTGTAAAATGTCTGACTCCTCCAACATCTCTGTAATGCTGCCCCCTCGCAGCTAGTGTATGGGACTCCCGGAGCATAGCTATGAGCACCCCCGCCGATTCAAATCAAATCAAACCAACTTTATTCGGTTTTCCATAATTGTTGAAATACCATAAAAGTTCATAAAAAGATAAATTTTGTACAAATATCTCAGTTAAAAAGGATCAGTTAAAATGTGATTATACAGTAAAAACAGGTTTTGTAAAAAATCACAATTTATAAGATTACAGTTCATTCAGTTATAACCTCAACATGGATTCATTACAGTAGATTCAGCAGCCCTCTGTTATATAGAAAAGATAACTCGTCTTTGTTACAGATTTAGACAATGGCGAATACAAAATTTAAGAAAACGAGCCATCATTTTTGCGATAGCTTCGTTTTTGAGGTACTGGAGCACCAGAAATGCAGGGCGGCATTGACGCAAGCCCCAGAATTTCAATATAGGCAATATCCAGCGGGTTTGTGGTATAGTGTAAAATTTACAGAAGAGAATTGTATGTATAGTCGATTGTATGGAGACAGAGTCGCAAGGACATGGGATTGATTTTGATGACCAATCATTCTGGGAGGGAAAAGAGACCATTAAATGAAACATATTAAATCGAAATCGTGTCAGCAACAATTTTTCAAATTGGATTAAACTGTACAACAAATAGGGTTCAATGGAAAGCACAGTCTGGGCTAATAGGCCCTGTTGGACGGACGGTTTCACTATCTCTTTTAACAGGTGTACCTGGCCCAAATGTGCCAGGCATGCTTTTTTTAAATCCGCCTATGAAATCGCACTTATTGTTAAGGGCTCGGAATTTTTTTTTTCAAATCCTAGATCGGTTAGTAAAGCTTTGATATATGCTAACCATTTTATTTTTCCACAATGATCAAGTAACTGGATATCTTGTATAATTGATCTTGTTAGGTGATATTGTTCAGTTACCCAAATTCGGCGCCACAGCATTACTGGTTGAAGTTTTATGGTGTCTGATATATAATATATGCCCAGCTCTAAGTGGCAGGCATATGTGGAAGAGCTCTTTGGCTCTCCTAATAAATATTTAACAAAAGAATTTTCTAATATTTGCAGTTCTTCCACATTCACAAAACCCCATATCCCAGCTCCGTACGTGGCAGTACTGACACATTTCGCGTTGTATATTTTTAATAGTTCTTTTGATGGTCTCTGACCCAATCTTTGAGCAAACGATTTTAATGCTGTTGTTGCTCTTAAAAATGCCAGTTTCCTTGCATTAATCGCTGCCTTCCATTTAAATTTTTCATCGATTACAATTCCCAAGTATGGGTATGTTACTGTCCTGTCCAATGCCTCACCTTTTACATACAAACTTCTTATCTTTGTAGATTTCTTCCCTGCATGCATAGTGTATTGTTATGTGTTTATCTAGGCTCCTGATCGATACTGTGACCTTATGCCCCTATTCGGCTATAAATCCATTTATTCCCTATATTGGCATAACCGTTCAAGTGCGATTTTCAGAAAAGTCATCTCTGGCCTCACACGAACAGAGCCACATTCCAGCATAGTTCTCTCTGCCACTTCCTTTGCGACCAATTAGTGCAATGACAGAGCAGAAGTCACTATCTGATATTCCTAGAATAACACTCCGAGTTCTTCAACAAGATAAAAACTCAGCAAACCTGGAAATCCCCGCTTGCTGTGTTTTGATTAGTAATGGAACTCTAATGAGCAACTGATAACTATCACTTCCTAGTGACATCTTTAATTGACGTCTTATGTCCAGCAAACTTGCGTCAAACCCGGCACCTGTCAGGTATAAATATTACCAACGTTGCCTTAAGCAAGAGCTACTGTTGCTGATACTAGCTGCCTGCAAGACCCTCTGTTGGTGAAGCAAGCACCCTGTCGCTGCAGCCTGCTGTCCACTTGGTGGTGAAGCTACTGATACCATTATCGCTGCTAAAGCGCGAACGATGGTGCAGTACGCTTAGGAGCTGAACAGCCGTCCCTCTGCGAAGACATCCAGCAGATTCCAGCTGCCCGCAGACGCTGTCCCCCCTCCTTCCTCGACGGGCTGAAGAGAGCCGCTGCCTTTCTCGTGCAGAGAAATCCAGCTCCGGCGTTTCCGGTCTGCCCTCGCGGGTGACTGGGATATCGAGAGTGACCCCTGAAGGAGATACCAATCCTCCATCATTCTATTCAGCGGTATGGTGTTGACTAAACCCTTAGACGAGAATTCTTGAAACAAAACCTTGGCAAAACCAACTTAACTTAAAGCTACTTCCTTACTCCCCTTCCACGTGTTAGGCTTAGGTCAGGCACACTGGGGTAGGCTTAGTTAGAAGCACCAGTTGAGTATTTTAGCCTAATGTATATATGTTTTATTACTTTTAAACCATTGTATGGCTAAGAAACCATATCAATGCTTTTACAGTTCTATTTTGCAATCCTTATCTTACTGTACGTCCTTTTTATAATAACAAGTCTTGCAATTGTGGCAATACATTTCTCTTGTACGAGAAGAAAGACTGTTCAATAAATGTTAACCCTTTATTGACAAACGCCCGTCTCTCTGTTCTCTACATCTCGTGAAAGTAAACTGCACTAGACTGACTGAGTGAAATACATGTCTATTGTTTCACACGACCCTAGAGATTGACTCTTGATCTGAGGAGCAAAGTTGTCATGTTGCACGGTTGTTGGAAAACTGAATCCCTTCTTGTCTGTGCCAAGGAAGCTGATCACTTCCTATGCAGAGAAGAAAGTTTCCAGTGACCTCTGAGCTAGTTGGTAACACACCCAATTAAGTTTAGCATAGTCAGTGGAGGTCTGGAATATCTGCAGTTCCACGTCGATACTACTGTTTATGTTATTCCAATGCGCAGGGCCTAGTGGGAAACTAGGAACTACACTACATGGCGCCCAACGTTTGGTAAGGCGATAAACTAACGCAAGACAGTTAGAGTAACTCAGTCGTGCATATTTCACACAGACCCCTTTCTCCCGTAAATACTCCAATAGACGTCTGGAGTGGGTGAAAGGTTAAAATCCGCCCGACCTTAGTAGGAAGAGATTCCTATGTAAAGCTCTGGTTTATTCAACGTTGAAGGATACAGTGTTCCAAAATATTGTGCACCTAATCTTTGTCTCCTTGGAGACCTACTCTGCAAACCTTGCATTTTTACAAATGCCAGAAAATAACGGAACCACTGGGGCCGCAGTAGATGCGACTCAGCAAGGTCCTTAACACACAGACCCGGATGCTATTATCATCCCGGTCCACTTAAGAAGATCTATAACATTAAAACTTATTCATGGATACATTTTCCAGCGGTAAACGCTAGAACAAAAGAGTTTCACTATTACAAAATAGAGAAACCTCTGGAAGAGTACGCTCCTTTCGAGGAGATTGAAATTCCACTTAAATTTCAAGAGCACCTGCTCTGGTTTAATGGCGCCCTAAAACACAATGATCACATTACCAGGCTCGGTCCACTAGGTAGACCAGGAGCCACGTGGCCGGTTCTAGCCAGCTACACACCACATCCAGACATTGTAAAAATGTCTAAGGAAGAGCTGTTAGTACAGCTAAAAACATTAATAAAAATACATAGGCAATTAGTCCAATATGTAATGCGGACTGCAACAGTCCAACCAGCTGTTAATACACCACAGCTGACCCCTCATCAGGGGAACACTAATAAAATTACACCACAGAACATACAGTCATGTCTTGGTAAAACACCCGTAAAACGGGAACAAATTCCTTTCTGGTTAGCACAGAAAATCACTCAAATAGAGGCAGTATTTCCTGATACTACCCCTATTGAGAAACACAGAATCTTGACCATCTGCCTTCCTATGGGAATCGCACCACACGTGGAGGACTGTGACACTTGGGGTACAGTCTTTGCTTCCATTTACACAAAAACACACGGTGTTCCGTCTATGGCGGTAATACCAGAAGTGCTAAAACAGATTCAAAATGAATTCGGTCCAGAGCCCGCTTTAAATCTAGGTATGAAATTACTGAAAGACTTCAAGCAGGTCTCGGCTATATTATTAGCCAACATTAAAGGAGAAGCAGCATCTGTGGCGATTCGCCAGAAGTTGAAGGAAACAGATATAAAAGATCCTGTTGAGCTTGCAAAAATCATAGAAAAGTGCTATGAAGAATTAGGTAGAGACAGCTTGGGTGGGAAACCGGTAAAGCCCCAACTGCTCGAAAATCCAGAAAAATTATTTATTAAAAATAATTTAAACACTCCTAAAAAGAGCTGGGATGGAAATAAACAATCCACTACCAAGGAAAAAGTTTTCCAGTCCAGAGGAAGGCCTCCTCGATGGAAGGAAAGAACTCCGACTCGAGAACGCCAGTCTCCCCAGAGGGAGCCCTCTGAGAAAAGATATAACCTAAGAAATAGGGATAATCTGAAAAAACCTGATAGATATCAAAGTATTGATACACGTCCCTCTCGATCTCTTCCACAGAATTCGGAAAGAAGAGGACGGTCAGACCCAGGAGAGCACACTAAGTCCAAAGACAAGGAACCTGCTCAAAATAAAAAATCTCAATTTCAGAAAAAGAAGGTAGCCAGTATTAGAGTAATCAACCATGCCGAGAATACTGAGGACACAGTTGAAAAACGGGGAGTGGGCATTGACAATGTTGGACAGTGCAGCAGAAATCAGTATAGCGCGCAAGATCTTGATGAGTCATCTGGAGACAGTGGACACGAATGAATACATTCAGGTTGAAACTGCCGACGCCAGACTTAGCGAGCCCCATAAAATATACGAAATAACATTACGTATAGAGGGTGATAAGACTAGGAAAATTAAGGGTCTATTTTGGGATAAGCTCTCAAAAAGCTATGATATTCTGTTAGCTGAAAAAGATTGGCCCCCAGAGTTTGTCAGGGAGTGCCCTCGTGGCGAAGAAGTGATTATGCCTGCCTTCTCGAATGACATTCCGATTCACAAAAAATATACATATGCAAGGAAATGGGCAGTAGCCCAGGCTCCGGCATTGTATAAAAATCATGTAGGATAGGATGAGGATTCTCCTCCTCACAAAATCCAATTAAAAAGTGAACCAACTGCCCAACGGCAGTATCCCATAAAGCAAAAAGCTAAAAAACAGGTCAGGGAGATCTTAGATCAACTTGAGTACCAGGGGGTGATTGAAACATGCACCTCCCAATTGAACAATCCTTTGTTTCCTGTCTCCAAGCCAGACAATTCATATCGTCTAGTTTTGGACTACAGACACCTTAATACATGTTGCAAAACTTTTGCAGTGCAAAACTCGCATAGTGCAGCCCTAATGAATAACATAGTTAGGAAAAAATATAAAACGACATTAGACATATCTAATGGTTTCTTTTGTCAAAACATTGCACCGGAAAGCAGATATTTGACCGCTTTCTCCGCATTTGGGTCGCAGAAAAAATTCTGTCGACTCCCACAGGGGTTCAGGAACAGCCAAGGACTATTCTCAGCTAGGGTAACAGAGTTACTACAAATCTATGATGATGAGGCATTATCTTACGTAGATGATATCTATCTCACAGACGACGACTTGGATACTCATTTGAAAAGAGTGAACACCATTATACTTGGGTTCGCAGCAGAGGGTTACAAATTCAACTTTAAAAAGTCTCGAATTGCCCATCTGACAGTACTATTCTTAGGGTACAAATTATCAAGTGAAGGGAAAAGCCTAGCGGACAACTTCTTAGAGAAGTGCGCTGTACTCCAAGCTCCAAAAACGCTGAAGAATTTACAATCCATACTAGGTTTTCTGAATTTCGGAAGAACTTACATACTAAATTACGCAGAGAGGGTTAAACCTCTCTACGAACTAATTAAACCTGATTTTAAACAAATCAACTGGACTCAAAAACACACAGAAATTTTGAGATCACTGCAAACAGACATGTTAGCAAAAACAAAATTAGATACACGTAACAACAAACGTGATCTTGTAATCCGAGTCATCCCAGGAAGATGCGGATTCACGTACCTAACCTCTAATGAGGGAGAAAAGGTACCATTTTCAATTAAATCTCACTTGTACACACAAGCAGAAAAAGCATTCAGTCACACAGAAAGTACTGTGAAAGCAGTGCAAATCGCATTAGCAAATGAGCGAGAACTAGCACACGGCAAACGGATTAATATCCTTACAGCAGAATCTGCCTTCGAAGCGCTATTCAGCCCAGTAAACCTGCCTACAGTGTCACTGGATCCGAAATGGATACAGTGTATAGATTCTCTAGGAGCGGAAGACGTGAAATACTATTTTGCCCCGCAATTCGAAGAACTGAATGATTTAGAATATGAAGAAGAGTATCCTCTGCCAATCGAAATTCTGCCTCTCCCACAATACGCATGTATAATCTATACAGATAGCTTTGTAAAGCATTTCAACGTAGAGAGAAAATCCTACGATGCAGCATGTGCGATCATTAAAGGTCGTTGGCTGTGCGGTAAATTCAGACCGAAAGTAACAAAAACTGAATCTGTAAGAAACTGTTCGGTTCAGAGAACTGAAATCAGATCTTTAAAGATGGCACTCGAAAATGCAGAACGTGAATTCCCGACACTTATCGTGTGCGATTCTCATTTTTGCGTCAACTCTTACAACAATAAACTGCAGAGTTGGATCGAAAACGACTACAAAGATGACACAGGTGCCACAATAAAGCATAAATTGTTATGGAAACAGGTAGCTCTTTTACACAAAGAACTACAAAAGACTCACGTGATTCACGCACAGAGTCTTCAACGTGATGGCGTTCACCTTGCAGGGAATTCATTGGCTAATACAGCCACAGCGGAAGCAACTAAACCGGCTTCCGTAGCCACAAAAAAGCGTACAGATAAATACATAGACGGGGAAACCGTGCTGGCAGTAAAAACGACTGTAAAAGGCGACTGTGCAGCACTACCCGTGAACTATCCACTCAATTATGCATACGTAATCAATGCAAACTCCGTTCCTTTTGCTCAAATCCCTGGAGTGAGGGACAGAGTAATTCCAAACAGGAGCAGGAGGGGCTTCCTCTTACTGGAAGCACACATGGGGTTGGGTCTGAGACACCAAACAATCAAAGCCTCTCTGAAAGAATTACAATCAGAGTACTGGTGGCCGGGAATGAGCATAGATATTCAATGTTTTGCTCAAAATTGTGAAAACTGCAACAGAGATCGCAGTAATGAACAGGCCAGTGTAGTTTCAGGATCCCTGCTAGACAGCATAAGGCGGTCTATCTGCGCAATCAAAGAAGAGAAGCGCGTCCCAGTGTACACCATTAAGACTAAAAACACTTAAATAATGAGGCCTCCAGCGCTCGGCTGACGCTAGAACGGTTATAAAAGATTTGCGAGTCTTTATCGGCACATACGCAATTACCACGTTCCATTCTGACCAGGGTCCTGCTTTCAGCTCTCGAGCCTATAAGGAGGCCATGGCTAGCATGGGAATTGGGTTGCGGTATTCTTGTCCGTCGCACCCCGAAGGGAACAGTGTGGTAGAAAGAAAAAACCGGGACATAAAGCAATCTATAACAGCGAAGGTATTAGGTTCAGGCGCTGGGTGGGTCAAACATTTAATAAGTGTCCAGACTAGTCTTAATAACATGCCAAGAAATTCTCTAAAAGGTTTCAGCCCATACGAACTATTGTTCGGAATTAGAATGCGTATTCAGGACCTCGATAGTCAGATGTCAGTGGTACAAGAAGAAACAATGCACTTTGATATAAAGGATCATTTGGCTGTTTTACAGGAACTGAATGAAACAAGAAAATCATTAAGCAACATAAAGTTAAAGCAACAGCCAAGTACCACTGACGAGGCACCACCAGCAACAGCCCCAGCAAGGCCTGTCTGGATTCCAAAGATTGGGGATCTAGTCAGAGAAAAGATCGCGGTTAAGAAGGAATTTGGGCCTTCTTACAGAAAAGCAGTACCTGTCTTGGCAGTCACCGGAACAAGATCAGTTGTACTACCGCCCCTTACTGGTAAAAAGGAGAACAGAGTCGTGTCCATCGATCTGGTAAAACCACAAGCATGTGGCCTATAATCAACAGTAGGCCCAGTGGACTCCCAAGAAACAACAGAATACCCAAACTTGCAACAATCCAAGAGGTTCAAACTGAAAGACTAATCACATTCGATCAGCCTGCAGTGCACAATGAAGGACTATGCAATAATGCCATGGAACTCGTGCCTCTTGAAACACAGATTGAAACAGTTCGTCAAGAAACATCACCAGTCTACAATGATGTGGCATCAGAAAGTGCTACCGAGAGACAGATTGAAAGAACAATCCCATCAATTAACAGAACTGCCTCTGGTTATTTCATCAACTTCGACAACTTCTCTGAAGATCAAAACGACCCCGAAGTGATGCCAGAAACAAAAAAGTATTCTAAAGAAAATACAACAGGACTCCTTCAACAAATCAAAGAACTATATCTGGATTCACCGTTGATTGAGCATTGGATTATTTCAGGGGTATTCATACTCCTACTATGCCTAATTTTAGTTTTAATTTTAGGAAAGTTTATTACAATTGAATGGACACAGCAAGTCAGAACATCAACCTAGTCCTGAAACCACACAGATCATCCCACGTGAAGAAAAGAGAACTGTCAACAGTAAATGTCACAGCAATTCCAATACCTGGTGGGGTAGTATGGGAGAAAACAGACTATGAGATATATATGGTCCGGTCGAAATCCTGAAGTATCCTCATCAACTAAAGGTTTCCTTAAGTGACTTTGTGACACCAAGTACATTCTCTGATGATTGGGACTTTAACAGTATTAATGACATGATGTTTGATTTAGTAATGTCAGCTAGATTCACAGATCATGATTATTTACAAGGTTCATCTAGTTATGAGCAGTTATTCTGTTACACCCACTATGGTGATCATTACTTGCATAAATCTGCACAGCCTAGAAATGTTTTTATGTATAATCAATGGGAACATTGTTCTACACCACCTAAAAGCAGTTCTAAAGCATTTTTTGAGAAATTCAAATACTTCTCAGGGTTTAACACCAGTGATGCAGAAACGTTTTATTACAAACTGTTAGATAAAACAGGAATGAAAACAATGCTGACAAATTCTAAATTGATATATTCAGAAGCATTTTATGACAAAATGATGACATTTGGTTTTGATTATTGGAAAAATAATATTGAAACGAAAACAATTTGGGGTACAAAAGATTGGCAGGTGCAAGGCATAGAAGCACTATTTAGAACCTGCATGATACCAGAACAAATGTTATTTTTTAATGACACAATACACCAAACATCTTGTCTTGGCCTAGCTAAGATCAAAGACCTTAAAACACCGTCTATACCAAAGCCAATACCTGAGAATGCAACCGCAGATATTGAGTTAGACGTGTCGAAAATTTTACATTTCAACAGAACACATCCTGATTGGAAAAAGTGGTTAATCTGGCCTACAGACACAAATAGCTGTCAAGATAGATTCCTGAATAAAACACAGGGGTTAAAAATGACCAGATTAGACTCGAGATATTCCCAGAGACAACATCCAGGGATTATAACAACATACAGTGTAGGGAAACTCTGCCTTGAATGGCTAACTTCGTCCACACTGGCTGAAATTAAGCAACACTTGTCTTTACTAAAAGATGGTGCTGATTTGCGCGATTTCATCCTTGGACCACGCAAACAGCGTCAAAAGCGTTTCATAGCGACCAGTATCTATGCTGCTTACAACGAGGCTTGGAAAGTAAAGCAAATTGAAACTGCTGAGAAAATACGAGAAATTGATCGTATTAATTTGGAAAAATCACTTTCTGTGGTAGACAATGGGTTAATGACTCTGTCTTCCAGAATATATTCGTTGGACAATATTGTATCCTCTGCCTTTGATGTGATAGACAGAGATTTGCTAATGTTACAACATGGCCAGTCTCAATTACGTTCTATTATAGAATTAGGCTGGACGCTGCAAAATCTTTGTTCAGGCCATGTGCCTTGGCGTTTAATCAACACAACGTCATTATTTTCCAGTTTTAACCTTACTGATAAACAGATCAGTTTGGCACAGAAAGGAGCAGACTATACAATCCTGAGCATCGAAAAACTTGAGAGATTACCATTGACAATGTCAGAGAGTCCTGTCATTGAATGGATAATACACGGAATTATCACAATTCCGATAACAACTTTCCGATTTAAAAAGTGCCTTGAGTACATACCTGCTGGCCAGTATGAACAATTGGGTAAAGGATATGTAAAATCTGAATGGAAATTACCATACACTCATTTTTGCTGTAGTGACAGCGACTAAAATGTATTTCTTAGTGGTGACAACTGTAAACATTCACTAAGCGATATACTTTTGTGTCAGGGTATTAATTTACACGGAGCATGTGATGGAAATTCTAACAACCTTTCATGCCACCAGCTAGTCACACCTGCAACTCAGATAGAGCCCTTCTTTATGCAACTTTCGAACGGGAGTTACATTCTTAGAACGGATCACAGATGTTGTGGCCTCGTGCCAGGGAAAAGTTATCTAGTGAAAGTAACATCCATGGTCAAATGCTGTATGCAAGCATTGTTTCCGAGTGGGCCTGCAGACACAGTGACTCCCATCTGGCCTCGTCTGAATCTCTATTCTATACGAATTGATACATTAAGCAAAATGAAATCTGTAATTTTACAGACAACAGTGCCTATAACGTCGTCAAGAGAGACGTATGATCTTCTAGTTGCAAGGACAGCTACTGAAGTTCAGGACCTTTTATCAACAAATTTCCCCGTGCATTTTGTAGAAATGTTGAGCCAACTCCTTAACATGTCTAGTACAACAAGCATCCCAGGCATATTTAAGACAGTCTTTACGGGACTTCTAACACCCTTCCAGGCAATTTTGGGAATCGTTCCTAATTTTGTACACTCTGTTTTTGGCGGCATACCACTATTTTTGGGACTCGTCGCAGGGATTTTATTTTTGACCCTCCTGCTTCGTTATGGCAAGCCTCGGCTCAGACATAGCTCCCATGGGAATGGAAGAGACAATCCTAGCAATGCGCTACCGGGACAGGATAACTAACGTCCTTGGATTGGCCAGGCTGAGAGATCTAAACATGACCTGGTTCCTTTCATTCAGACCGATATGGCAAAATTGCATTTTACCTGTGCTACGGTGTATGCTTTGCGGAGATGAATGCGTGTTGGACATCTGTCTTTCACTTCCATCAGCAGTACCAATGGACGTCGATACTTTGCTCAGTCCAATAACGGCTCACGCATTGTGTTGTCCCCAGCGGCTACCAATCCTGATGACGGCATTCGTGGAGGCTCCTGTGCTACAACCAAGTGGTAACAGTGGAGCGAGTGACAAAAGCAACATCATCCAGGTACAACGTTCTGTGAGCATTGCTGCTCCCGACTATGATGACAGCAATCATTCTCACACCTGCCAAGTTACAGCGCTATCTAATTTGGTTGAACTGTCACCTGAATTTGTAGACCAATTCTTTGAGAGCCTGTCTGATACGATTTTCTCACCCGTACAGAAACAATAACTTTTGAGAAGCTTTCCGACTCACAGCGTTCTCATGAACTCTGAATTCGGCCTTCAGTTTTGATCAACAAAAACTACTAAAAGCTTTGGAACTCTATTCCCCCGGTCAAGCAATAATTCTTTTGAATTGGAATTTTTTTTTAATATTGACCCTTTCTGGCACGAACAATTCTTTGCTTAACGTAAAAACTATTCTTAGAGAACAGAAGCTTCACACTTCTATTCTAAACACATCTAGAGACATAACAACATTACACCAGCCTCTAGCACATGTTATTGCAATGCATTTATATGTGATGATTTATCTCGCCCTTCTTCTGTCAGAGATACTTCATGTGTAATTCTTTTTGCATAATCGTTCATTGATTTCATATGCAATAATTTTTTGAATGATTACTATGCTTCAAAAAACGTACAGTACCTAAATTTCATGTATTTCAAGTACGCCTATTTCGAATGCATTTATGTATTTTGGGGTGGGCAATGTTACACATGCATCTAATTGCTTTAGTTTTAGTAATTTTGATGGACATGAATACGTGGAGTGGGTGTTATGTGTTTATCTAGGCTCCTGATCGATACTGTGACCTTATGCCCCTATTCGGCTATAAATCCATTTATTCCCTATATTGGCATAACCGTTCAAGTGCGATTTTCAGAAAAGTCATCTCTGGCCTCACACGAACAGAGCCACATTCCAGCATAGTTCTCTCTGCCACTTCCTTTGCGACCAATTAGTGCAATGACAGAGCAGAAGTCACTATCTGATATTCCTAGATTAACACTCCGAGTTCTTCAACAAGATAAAAACTCAGCAAACCTGGAAATCCCTGCTTGCTGTGTTTTGATTAGTAATGGAACTCTAATGAGCAACTGATAACTATCACTTCCTAGTGACATCTTTAATTGACGTCTTATGTCCAGCAAACTTGCGTCAAACCCGGCACCTGTCAGGTATAAATATTACCAACGTTGCCTTAAGCAAGAGATACTGTTGCTGATACTAGCTGCCTGCAAGACCCTCTGTTGGTGAAGCAAGCACCCTGTCGCTGCAGCCTGCTGTCCCCTTGGTGGTGAAGATACTGATACCATTATCGCTGCTAAAGCGCGAACGATGGTGCAGTACGCTTAGGAGCTGAACAGCCGTCCCTCTGCGAAGACATCCAGCAGATTCCAGCTGCCCGCAGACGCTGTCCCCCCTCCTTCCTCGACGCGCTGAAGAGAGCCGCTGCCTTTCTCGTGCAGAGAAATCCAGCTCCGGCGTTTCCGGTCTGCCCTCGCGGGTGACTGGGATATCGAGAGTGACCCCTGAAGGAGATACCAATCCTCCATCATTCTATTCAGCGGTATGGTGTTGACTAAACCCTTAGACGAGAATTCTTGAAACAAAACCTTGGCAAAACCAACTTAACTTAAAGCTACTTCCTTACTCCCCTTCCACGTGTTAGGCTTAGGTCAGGCACACTGGGGTAGGCTTAGTTAGAAGCACCAGTTGAGTATTTTAGCCTAATGTATATATGACTGTATATATGTTTTATTACTTTTAAACCATTGTATGGCTAAGAAACCATATCAATGCTTTTACAGTTCTATTTTGCAATCCTTATCTTACTGTACGTACTTTTTATAATAACAAGTCTTGCAATTGTGGCAATACATTTCTCTTGTACGAGAAGAAAGACTGTTCAATAAATGTTAACCCTTTATTGACAAACGCCCGTCTCTCTGTTCTCTACATCTCTTTAAAGTAAACTGCACTAGACTGACTGAGTGAAATACATGTCTATTGTTTCACACGACCCTAGAGATTGACTCTTGATCTGAGGAGCAAAGTTGTCATGTTGCACGGTTGTTGGAAAACTGAATCCCTTCTTGTCTGTGCCAAGGAAGCTGATCACTTCCTATGCAGAGAAGAAAGTTTCCAGTGACCTCTGAGCTAGTTGGTAACACACCCAATTAAGTTTAGCATAGTCAGTGGAGGCCTGGAATATCTGCAGTTCCACGTCGATACTACTGTTTATGTTATTCCAATGCGCAGGGCCTAGTGGGAAACTAGGAACTGCACTACAGTATGTTTTTTTGACGTTGAGGGTCAGGTTTACACTCAACATAAAAGCACAGTATCTATCTAGTGCTCGCTGCAGCTCAACAGGAGTTATTGCTAGAATTACCGCGTTGTCAGCATATAACAGGGCTGGTATCTGCCGACGGCCACTTAAGGGGAGATCTTTGCTTCCTTCTCGCATGGCGGCCTCTAGCCCATTTGTATACAGGGTGAATAGAAAGGGTGCCAGCACGCATCCCTGTCTAACCCCCTTTTCCACCCTAAAACTTGCCGTGAGCTGTCCTTTGGTCCAGAATCTTACTCTTCCAGTTGTTCCAGTATATAATTCCCGAAGGAAATCCACAACCGGAGGGTCGACACCCATTGTTAAAATAATTTTCCAGAGCTTCGAGTGCACTATGCAGTTGAACGCTGCGGATAAGTCAATGTATACCATATGCAGTGCTGTCCCCTTAGCCTCCACATATTTCCTGCCAATAAAGACAGGTTTAGTGCCTGATCTATTGTACCTAGCCCCTCGCGGAACCCATATTGAATGTCCGAAATGATGTTTTGGGTAATTGTCCACTCCTGGAGTCGGTCAAGAAGGATTCGACCTGCCATCTTCCCGAGCGAGTCCAGGAGTGAAATCGGTCTATAACAAGATGGGCTATTTCGGTCCCTTTTCTTATATATAGGGACCAGTATCGAAGTTTTCCAGGTTTCTATTAGGCCCTCATCTATGGTGGCATTTAGAACGTTAGTCAACAACGGGGACCAGAGATCTACTACTTTTTTAAAAATATCCGCTGGAACCCCGTCTGGGCATGGGGCTTTGCCTGATTTTGGGGATTTCAGTGCTTTTTGCGCCTCTTCGTCTGAGAAATGCAAATTTATTGGGTAAGTAACCTCAATCAGGGAATCTAGATGCTCCATACCCTGTATGTTCCCATCACTAAAGACTTTAGAAAAGTAACTCACCCATTCGCTATCGCTAATTGCAACGTAGATGGATGGTAAATCCTTACTGTCTGTTAAAAAAGGGGATCTAACTATTTGCCAAAAGGATGCACTATCTTTTAATTCTGAACTTCTGCTTAGACGCTCCCATAGGTCAGCTTTTAGCTCTTATTTTCTGGTTTTCAAAGCTAAAGCATATTCTTTCCTTAATCTGATAACCTCCCCTCTGTCTCTCTTTTCCCTGCTAAGGGCTTCCTTCAGTTTCGAGTAAGCTTTGGTACAAGCCGGGCTAAACCAACCTTTTTTCATCTGAGTTTTTTGTTTGCATGTTCTAAGGAGTTCTTTTTTATGTTTTTAGAAATGGTTTTCAAACTAGCCAGAACTTCTCTAGATTTTGTTTTAGAGTCTAGGCAATTTATTATATCTATTTGGTTTTGCCTGACTACTTTTGCAGTGACAGCTCCTTTGTCGATGTTTCCCCATTTTAGTATGTAACCATTCAAAGATCCTATTGCGAGCTCTTGCTTGTCTAAGATGTTCATTAAGTGAGGCTTTTTATAGAATTTTGGTTCGCGTAATGCTATGATATTAGGGAAGTGATCACTCAATGGATTTTTAATTACTTCAAATAATTCGATGTTGGGGCCTTTACATGATGAAATCAGGACATAATCTAGCAGGATCGTCAAACCTCTACTGTTAAATGTTGGGAAAAAAGATACTGGGTAGGTCATTATCTCATTGGCGAAGCCCAATTCCAATTCTGTCATGGTCTCATTCATTTTCTCGCCCTCAGTTGTATGTAAAAAGTGTGTTATATCATTGCCGTCATCCTCCCTGATACCACATCTATCAATATTGTTAGTTGTACATAGGTGAAGATTGAAATCACCACCCCACACTATTGTACTTGACTGGTTAATGTACTGTGCTCGAAGGTCCAGAAGGGCCATCTCTGAGAGAAGGTTGGTCAAATCGTCTGTATTCAAATTATTATAAAGATTTACAATAACATATACATTTTGCTTAGTTCTCTTTAGAACTATTAGCTGGTAATTCGCTGCCAATTTTAAGGGGAGAATGTCCTCATTATGTAAGGTGTTTGCAATATAAGTAACTAGACCACCCTTACTTCTTCCAGAAGATGATTTTTTGGCTGCAGAAAATAAAGTTTTGTACCCTATTATATGTATAGGATCAGTAGTCCATGTTTCCTGAAGACAGATGATGTTACTTAGATTAACCTGATTCAGGAAGTTAGGGTTTGTCAGTTTGGCAGACAAGCCGGCTATATTCCAAAACATAAAGTGAACTTGAGGAATAGCTGAATTGGGATTAGGGGGGATTTGTATGTTCATTAAGTTTGCAGTTGACCTAGGAGTGGCATGGGCTAATAACGGGTTAGCCAGATCAGCTTGCCTGTATTGTGAGGGATCCTTAGAAGTGTGCTTGCCAGGAGTAAATATTATATTTTTATTCTCTAAATCTGGCATTTTCTGTGCTAATAATTCCCCCTTGTTTAAGATATGCCCATCTATCCCTTTAACTTGATCATGAGACAGTCAGCCATTGAAGTCCAGACCAGACAGTGCACTGAATCTGTTATAGGTCGGAATGCTATAGGAATTGCCTGGTGCCGCGGCAACTTGGCGCCATCGGACATCCCTGTGTTCGTAATGTGGCATTGTAGACAGATAAGGGTGAGTTGTCAGGTATGAGTGAGTTTGGCCTTGATGCCATTGTGCAGAACCATTTGGGAAAATGAATTTGGAGTTTTGGTGAAAAAAAGGAGTATTGCTTTCAGGCATCAGTTGTTGGTCATAGAAAGGAGTAGCCGGGTTAGTTGCCGTGAATAATTGGTTAGTGATTAAGTGCCTATAAAAATAGCCCAGAGGGAGAAGAGTGGTATTACATTCCCAGGTAGAGGGGGGAGGGGCTCTAGCCAGAGTTTTTTTGGCCATAACGTTTTTTTGAAAGTTGACAATTATACAATCCCCCTCAAACTTTTTTTTCAGAGGACGTATCCATCCTACTCTCTGGGTGTGGGTGATTTCTCCAGAGCATTCCATGGGGAAGTTGCAGTTAGCTGTCAACCAATGTAATGTCTTGTTTTTCAGTGAGGAGGAGGTCTCTTCTTGGTCATACCTGAGTTTTGGGACGTTAACCAAAATCAACACATAGGCCCCACACTCAGGTGGAAGACTAATACGTGGAGGTATCTGCCTTGAGTTATAGGGAGGATCATGAGGCATCCGGGGCCTTTGGAAAGTTGGGAACGTGTAGCTAGTTTGATTTGATGTTTTTCTACCACTTTGGGATGTTATATGGATCTTCTCTACCTGTGTATTTGTAAGTTGGGTATTCATTTCAGTTCTGGGAGTTGGGCTATTGATTAGTACAGGTTTAGTTGTGACAGATTATTTACTTAAGGACTTCGTTGGTTTTGATTTTGTCACAGCGTCAGAAACTGGGATATCCTTTGATTTAGGTAATATAGGTTTACTAGTACTTGTCTTCAGGCCAGCATTAGTTATTGAGGTGACACTAGCAACTTTTTTACTATGAGCTATAAATTCTTCTAACTGCTTTTCAATGCGGGCAAGCCTGGATTCAATTGGCGACATAAAGATGCTTAAAAGGTCGCCAAATCTTTCAACTAGTTGATCATTTCCTATAATATGGTCAGATTTATCCGTGCACACAGGACGGAGCTCATGAGTGTTTTTACTTTGTATCTCTCTAGATGGATTTGGTCCGTTAGCGTTTAGATAATTATTTGCGCCTTTCTTAAATTGTCCTTTTGTTACATTACGTTTTCTGGAAACAGGTGGAATGCGTTTGTTTGTTTGTTTTCGAATGGCACCCTCTTGCCTATCTTTTGGATGTGTCTCATTGTTTTCCACTACAATCTCTGGAGTAAGATCTATATTTAAATCTGGTGTCCTCTCTAATTCACTACTTGTGTCAAGGTCGGAGTCATTTACGGGATTTGTTGCCGAAAGATTGACCTCGTTGGGTAGAGTATGGAGGTCGGGTCGGATTTCATGAGTACGACCTACGTGTAAATTGCTATCTAGGTTTCTGGAGCTAACTGGTGTTGTTGCTAACATAATGCTCCCAAGAGAAGAACGTTTAGCAACTCGCGAAACCCTACGCTCGAGGAGTGAAATACTAACATCAATGGCATCATTGGTCCTTTTAATAAAATTATCGATTGGTCCAATCACAGACCCCCCTCCGGCCGCTGTCTTGCTTCTACTGCCTCTGGTAGACATGATAAATTATAATTTTGCCTTAATTTGAAACAGCTGTTACTGAGAATCAGAAGCTGCAAAACAATATGATGTGAGGCTAGTAGGCTACTAATATAGCACTGATGAAGTAGAAAAATATCCCTATGGACAAAGGCAGTGTCTTACGTGCTATCGAGGTGGAGTCGTTAGGCGGGTGGACCCAACCCGACCTCTTCATCCTCTGAGGACCTCAGAGGGCCCGCACTTTGCCCGGGCTTAGCCCGGCGTCGCCCGCTAGCGTCCCGCGATGCGCTGACCCCTGATGCTTAAGAGCGCCTCCGGGCACGTGCAGGGCATCGGCGGCTTCCTGCCGCAAGCACTGCTGGGACCTGTAGTGCCCCTCACTCGGCGGCCGTGCCAGATGTCAGGAGGTCAACGGCGGCGGAGAGGGACCGGTCGGAATGCAGGGAGCCAGGTGCAAAGTGGAGCAGCCTCCGTGAATAGTCTGCAGGGCAAGGCAAAGTTCCAGTTAGCAGCGTTCCACCGCTGGTAAGTTGTGGCATTTGTCAATATCACCCGCTCTGTCGAGGACCCCCGCTGCCTAAGAGCGCCTCCGGGCTCGTGCAGGGCGTCAGCGGCTTCCTGCCGCAAGCACTGCTGGGACCTGTAGCCCCCCTCACTCGGCGGCCGTGCCAGATGTCAGGAGGCCAACGGCGGTGGAGAGGGACCGGTCGGAATGCAGGGGGCCAGGTGGGAAGTGGAGCAGCCCCCGTGAATAGTCTGCAGGGCAAGGCAAAGTTCCAGTTAGCAGCGTTCCACCGCTGGTAAGTTGCGGCGTTTGTCAATATCCGATTCAGCTGGGAGAATATTTTATACCTTTTGTGCATGGAGTGCATGCCCCTGACGTTCCAAGATATTATGTTCTATGTAGCCAGCGGCATCTGTGGTATTGCTCAACCAAGCCCCCCTTAGGGCTCCAAAACCCAGACCAGTATTAAGATTTTAAGGATCTCCCCGTATTGGATATCTTGTCTTGTTTCCTTCCCCTGTTGACAGCAGTGCCCCCCATGATTCTTCTAAAACTGTGTAAACATCCTAACTCCCCCTCCCCGGGACAAGTGAGAACAGCTCTCTCATCCAAACCTTGCACACTTGTGCCAAAAAAGTAAGCATCTGACAGTGGTGACTAGACTAGTATCTGTTCGGAGGGCAGCCCTCCGCCCGCCCCCCGCATCTCCCCACCCAGTATTTAATTCTTATGCTATTGTGTTGGGGCCCCACGCTGTATTACTCATTGCAGTGGTAGTCCACACTCCCCTCCCCTGCAAAAATTGTCTGATTTGGACTTGCTTGCCGTGGCTGGCTCATATCAGGTCGTCTGCCGATCAGGGGGTTACATCTGGGAGGACCTGGCTGGTGTCTCCCATTTTACTCGAGCTGGCCTCGGAGTCCGTGTCTTTCTGCTCCTCACCAGAAGGCGAGGAGGCGTCTCACGAACTTCCTACGCTCAGGGAGGCCACAGCGGCCACAGCATTTCTGTGTCTCGGCGAATCTCTGCAAGGGTTGGATGGCCCTTGGCCTGGCCCTCTTCCAGGCGACCGCGTGTGTCCTTTCTCTGGTGAAGCTATTCTGTTTCACCTTCATTTGGGCGGGTCATGCTCCTCTATCCAGTCCTGGACATCCTAAGGCGCGGTGAAGAATGTAGTCCCCTCTGCATGCACTATGCAGAGTCTAGCTGGGAACACCATGGAGTAGGACACCCCCATTGATTGGAGACTCACTGGTGTGTTTGTCGATTTAGTTTTGGGTACTTGGACTCGTCGCTTCCGGGACTCCCACGTCTCGGTGGTCCACCAGTGACCACCCTTGATTGTGCTTCACTCTGCCTGCAGACTCCACTTCTTTGTGTCTCCAGTTCCTTTCGGGAGTGTAACTCCTCTGAGTAGACGGCGAAGGAGCAGGCAGCCTGTAATATTTTTGTTAACCCTGGGCGGAGAACTACGCTCCGCTCGCGGAGTTTGCTAATTTTCAGCAACTTCGCAGCGAGCGCGAAGCTGTCGACTACTTCGCAATCTACAGAGTAGAGTAGTAGTTTTTCTTCCTCGCGCGCTCAATAGCATTCTCGCGTGCGCGGTAATGACTTACCGGGGTTCTGCGTTCGCTTTCTCGCTTTTCTCTCCCGGTTGCATTCGCTACGATGTTTGGAATCCGGCCGCACAATCCCACGTGACTGTGAGAACGCGATAACGTCATTCGGACGCGCGAACACGTCATTAGGACGCGTGATCTTCCTTGCAGCGCCATGTAGGTAAGATCGCGTTTCCGAACACGCAGAAACTGCAATCTGGCACAGAATATCTCTCGAGCATGTTAAAACCTTCTCAAAAATGATAATTTTGCTCAGGAAAACCCCTCAGATTGTGATTTGGCTGGATTTTTTTGGGCAAGGAGTCCTCTTTTTGTTTCTACTACTTTTTTTCTAGAAAAAGGAAGTGCCCCTGAGTCTCCAACTTCCTCTTCCTGTCCACCAGGCTCCTCCCAGTGCTTAGTCCATTTGGTGTTCACTTTCATTTGGATTTGGACCCTGAAGGATCACTCTTTGTGTATGTCTGCTGCATCATAGCATTTGATTGGATTTATTGAGGAATTTTGGATTTGAACTTTTCTTTTACAAGTAAGTTTGAGAATTGGTGTACTGTAAATGTTTTTTTAGTTTTTTTTAACTACAGTTTTCTGTGCTTCTCAATCTTTCTTAAAAATTATTATTGAGGGAGGCCTGTACTTTCATGAGGGGCCAAGTTGTATGTCTTTGAAATTTCATCCAGTAGGCCTAGATGTACCCATGTTTCAGTTGTGTGTGTAAAACATCATGGATGGCATTGGATTCAATTGCAAACTCTGTTGTAGTGGAATTTCATTTTTTTTGTAAAATTAGGTAACCCTTGTAGTTCATGTAGTTAGTGTAGGTCTTCTTGAGTTCATTTACTTTCTGTGGGTGGCTTGGCCAGGTGGTAGCGGCCATTTTGTGTTTTAAGCCACTGTGTTTTTGCCATAGGCCTCCAAGCTTGTGGCCTACTCTGCCAGTAGGCCCAAGGGTACTACTAGAGTCATCATCTTGGGTGTTGAATTTAACATCATTTAGGGCATGGATGGCAATACATTGAAATTCCAAATGTGGTGTTTGGGGTGTAGTTAACTGTTTGGGTATATGTAACAAACTGTAAATGCCTTTGTTGTTTGTGTTGTTGTTGTGTAACTTTCAAACCTTTTAGCCATGGGGATTTTCTTTTTTTTGCGTTAAGCTGTGATGTGTAACAGGCATCTTCCTTTTTCTGGCCATATAGGGATAGACCTGCTTGAGTTTATTTAAATTGTATGTACTTTCTTGTTGGTGGGCTGACCATGGGGCTGGTGCCCATTTCCATTTGGTGAAGCCATGCATTTTGCTTTTCCCATAGGCCTGCTTTGTCTGTTTCTTATTCCTTCCTTACTTTTTTGATTCCTTTTCTTATTTTTTTTGTGACCGCCTGTCCATGTCGTGGTGGCCATTTTCTGGTGCTAGTAGCCACTGTGTTTTTGCCATAGGCCTCCAAGCTTTTGGCCTACTCTGCCAGTAGGCCCAAGGCTACTACTAGTGTCATCATCTTGGGTGCATGAAAGTTGTTCAACTGTTATTGTGGTGTTTAAGTTGTAAGTGTAACATCATGTAGGTCATGGATGGCTTTGGATTGATTGGCAAAATGTGGGTTTGGTGTTGAATTGCAGGTTGTGGGTGTGTGTTTAATAATATGGCTTTTTCTGCGCACTATGTAACCCTAGAAATCAGCTTGTGTAGTTTTGGTAGCTTTGCACAGTGTGACAATGCGACCTTACAGTTTTTGTCTTCTTCGCGCGCTCAATGTGCGTGCTCGGGCACCCGATAACGATGTTTTGTTCAATTCGCGCTGCCGAACACGCCGATTTTGCAATCTCGCAAGCAATATGTCTCGAGTTGCATAAAAACTTCTCGAAAATGTTGATGCTGTTCATTTTGCTAAAGAAACTCCTCAGGTTGTCATTTGGTTGTAGTGTTTGGAGCATGCACCACTTACTGTTTCTGTCCTCTATGTACTTTGTTGTTTGAGGGTGGCCTGACCATGTGGGTGGCGGGGTGGCCATTTTGTGAAGCCAAGCATTGTCCTTTTGCCGTAGGTATGTATTGTCTGTCTTCTCTTTCTTTTCATGTTGTTGGGGATGGCCAGGCCATGTGGGTGCGGCCATTTTGTGTGACCTTCCATCGTGCTTTAGTTTTGTCGCAGGCTTACAAACTTGTGATGTCTTCTGCCCGTAGGCCTAGAGTCCCAGATGTAGTCAGCGCAGCGGGGGTGCTTGATGTAGCGGTTTCCATTTTGTCTGTTGAATTTAACATCATTTAGGGCATGGATGGAAATACATTGAATTCCCAAGTGTGGTGTTTGGGGTGTAGTTAATTGTTTGGGTATGTGTAAAAAAATTGTAAATGCCTTTGTTGTTTGTGTTGTTGTTGTGTAACTTTCAAACCTTTTAACCATGGGGATTTTCTTTTTTGTGCTTTAAGCTGTGATGTGTAACAGGCCACCTCCTTTCTCTGGCCATATAGATATATAGGTCTGCTTGAGTTTATTGTTTTCTGGCCTTTACCCATGTACCTGTGATATGTGCCCGTGTGGCTGGGAGCTGTGGTGGTAGTGTGCTGTTTTGTTTTTGACAAATTGGCCTGTGTCTTGCCATTGTTCCTGTTGGCTTACTACTGTTCACATCCCCATTGCTATCTGCTGCAGGTCACTGATGCTGCATCCATCCTAAATGATGCAAACATTAAGGATAAACCAGTTCCACTTCCACTACATTTGCTTTTTAGTCATTTGCTATTCTTACTCCTACTGACTGTACTAATACTTCTAGTAGTAATTAAAATTAAAGTTAAAAAATGTCCACATTCGACTGATGTTATTCTGCCTTCTTTGCTTGTAGGTGCACAAAAGACTGAAGACTGAGAGGAGGTGTCCGTCATCATTCATCGCCTGTTCAATTACCAGACGGACGTCCTTCTCTACTACGTCACGTGTGGTGTGAATCACCTGGCCAGACATCATCCTCAGCAACTTGTGCAACTGAGTGCTGCTGCTGACATCTGAAGAAAATTGGCCCAAAGAAAGCAGGTACCAGGTCCTCCAAGACCAAGAAAGTTGCTGAGAAGAAGGAAGAACAGAAGAAGGAAGTGACACTTAAGTCTGGTGTTGACCCGAAAACCTTTTTTGGGAAAAAAAGTACGCCTGCAGCAGCGGTGACCGGGGTCCAAGCTGAGGCCAGCACCTCCGCATCAGTGGGCCAAAGCCACCAACCCAGGCCCAAGCAGTTGAGTGTGGAAGAGGTAGCCAGCCTAATGGTGGAAAGCAAAGATACTGAGCCTGACCTAAACTTAGCGCTATCTCAAAGTAGTACACAATCCATGCAATAGGGAACACAGCAGAAAAGTGGTAAACAACAACCACCACTCGCAATAGTAGATGTTCCAAAACAGCATCCACAACCACCGCCCGCAATAGTAGATGTTCAACCTGAGCCACCGCCCACAATAGTAGTTGTTCAACAACCACCACCCGCAATAGTAGATGCTCAACGAAAAGAACAACTACAACCACCGCCTGCAATAGTAGCTGTTCCATAACCACCGCCCTCAATAGTAGATGTTCCTCGAAAACAACAACCACAACCACCTCCTGCAATAGTTGTTGTTCAACAACCACCAACCGCAATAGTGGTTGTTGTTCTTCCCGAAGTCGAGGCAGTTCAGAAAATTGAGCCTGATGCAGAGCAAGAAGAAGAGGAAGCACCTGATGCAGGAGATCTATTGTTTTCCAAATGCCCACCACGGAAAAGGAAGATTAGTCCATCGAGTTCTTCGCCAAGCATCCCTTCTGATGATCTTGATCTCAATTGGGAGCCACAACAATCTGACCATGAGAGGGAGAGACATCCCAAGAAGACCAGGCTAGAGAAAAGGAAGGTTCCAGGAAGCCTAACACTTATGGAGTGCGATGTTGAAAAGCCGGATAATGATGGTGATGACGAGTCAGACCCAGTCATCACAAGCATTACTCCTGGGCCTGAGAACATGGAGACCAACATTTTAACCCTAGCGAGAATGGCTGCGCCTAGTAGGGATGTAGCACGCATACCTCCAACACTACCTCCAGCTTCCATTTTTATTTTTGCACAGGGTCGGCAGCGTCCTACATCCAGCACAAGTTCCACCTCAGCAGAAGTAGGTCGTGGTACTACTGCGCAGCGACATAGTGAAATTCAACACACAACCTCCAGTTCTTCCGGCATTGGAAGTGGCACCTCTAGCAGGAGACAAAAGTTAAGCTCCCTAGTGTGGGACTTCTTTATAGTTAACGCAAATGAGGACAACATTGCTAAATGCTCCATTTGTCATTCCTCTGTTAGTCGTGGTAAGCTTGGTACAAACTATGGTACCTGAGGCCAAATGACCCATTTGAAAAAACACCACGCAATGCAGTGGGAGGACCACCTACGTAGCATGAAAGCAGGAACCATTAATGTTGGTGGGGAAGTAGTAAAAGGTCCACTCACGGTTGAACAGGAAGAAGAGGGAGACATTCTATCTGGTAGTGGTACACAAAGTACCACTGTCCCCAGCACTACAGTGGTGGAGCCCACATCCTCCGCATCAGCAACATCTCAGTGGCACCAGAGTGAGAGTAACCTGGAGACACCAAGGAGTATGGGTGCGAAGTCTGCGATGCGAAGTACTGCATCAAGCATAACTGAAGGAAATACTAAGCAGCGTACCATTCTTAGCATGTTTAGGCAGGAGGGAAAGTACGAGCGCAACCAACCAATAGCACATTTGTACAATGCTAAGCTTGCTAAAATGTTAGCACTGGACCTTCTCCCTTTTTCTTTTGTTGAAGGGGTGGGTTTCCGGGAATTTGTGACAACCCTCTGTCCAAAATGGAATGTTCCCAGCCGCTACTATTTTGCCAGAGTTGCTGTTCCAGCACTATACTAAGACGTGCTGGAATTGCTTGGAAAAGCCTTGCAGCATAGTGCTGTTCATAGTATCCACCTGACAACAGACATGTGGACCAGTTGCCAAGCCACTGATTACATGTGCATCACTGCACACTGGATCTCTTTCTCAGGTATTAGAGACAAGGTATCTGCAGGCATTGACACTGCTAAGATTTTTAAAGATACTCGCAGACATGCAATTGTAGCCATGTTTGCTATGGAGAAATCAAATAATGCTGCAAACATTTTGGCTGAGTTTAACAGAAAGGTATTTCAATGGCTGCAACCAAGAGGCCTTAACATTCGTTTTGTTGCCATCGACAATGGCCGTAATGTAGTTAAGGCCATGCAAGATGGTGGCTATTTCAGGGTCCCGTGTTTGGCACACTGCATTAACATTGTTGTTCAAGACTTTCTGAAAAATGAAAGCAAAGTCAGCAACTTACTGACCATTTGCAGAAGAATCTGCACGCATTTCAACCATTCTTTTAAAGCCCGGAAGCAGCTACGGGTCATTCAACGAGACTCTAAAATGCCAGTAAAGCACTCATCCAGGAGGTCCCAACACATTGGAACTCTACTTATTACATTCTTGATCGGCTGTTTGAGCAGTATATACCACTTAATGCTTATGTCATAACAAGAAGATCAGGGGATCCTACTGTTAAAGCCATGACCTTTGAGATGTGGCGATGGGACCTCATTAAATTTTGAGGTCTTCACACGTGCAGTCAGCAGGGAGGACTGGACTATGGGCCAAGCTATCCCATTGTTGTACATGCTAGAGCAAGAGCTGAAGGAGGTGTCTGAAACATATGAAGGTGTTGAAGGAAAACTTGAAGCATGTTATTTGGCAAAGGCCTTAGCCGGCCGCATATCTCAGAATACAAGGATTCAAAATAAGATTGTGTCACATCAACATTACATTACTGCCACGATTTTGGATCCACAGTACAAATTATTTGTGAACAGTAATGCAGTAATTCCTTTTTCAGAGGGGGATGTTGCCAAGTACAAAACTGTAATAGCTGAGGAAGCCACTGATTTAGAAAATGAACGGCTCTCAATTAGAGGCCTGCCAGTGCCAGCCCAAGAAAGTACTACTGAGCATCCTACAGAGTCAAGTTCCTCTTCATAGCATGAGAGCAGTGCATTTACTTCCCAGTAGTTACCAACACTACCAATAACAACAACAGCACCAACAGGATCAGACACAACCAAAAAATAGCTGCTTGGTTTCCACAGAAAGGGATGGGTAAGTCCGTTGCTGTCACAAAGCAAAAAGACGACAGGCAAACTGGAGCACCACTGAACATTGAGCGGATGGTCAAGGCCTATCTGGATGAGACAACAGAGGGGTTCATGGAGCAAAGCCCATTAGTGTATTGGTATAGGAAAAGAAGCGACTGGCCAGTACTCAGCAGGCTGGCGATAAAGTATCTGGCTTGTCCTGTTGCAAGTGTCTCTTCTGAGTGTGTTTTCAGTGCTGCTGGTGCCATTGTACTTATGAAAAAAACATAATTAGACCCTGCCAAGACTTCACCTGGAAAGTCTGGCTCCCCAGAGAGAACACTAGTGCCATTGACGGTGCCTCATGGTTAACCTCTCGCCCAAAAGCGTGCAGAGGTTAACCATGATCAAAATGAATCAGCACTTCATACCACCAGACTACAAAATATGTGAATCACAGCTGGAAGAGGAGAGCAAGTCGGAAGACGTAACTACTGCGTTACATGACCTAATTCTGTCAGAAGAACCACCAGGGTTTGAGGACAAGCTCCTCTTCCCTGACAACTAGGCTTTTAAATTGTTACATTCTCCCTTCCTTTATTTGTGTGTATCTGTCTTTCTGGTTCAAAACCAACACCATCCTTTCTTTTACTTTTTTAATTACCAATTTGAGTTGCACATCTGTGCATTTAACTGTGCACTCCACTCCTCACAGTCCTGCTCCATCTTCCTGAATCACCCTAAATACATTTACATTTACAATACATTTACATCTTGCCATACATTGGATGGAGATTGAGAATAGTACACTAATGTAGCATCTAACAGTCCCTCCATAACAAGTAAAACGTACATGACTATAGCCATCTTCTGTTTTGTTTCCAATCTGAAACGCATCACTGTCTTAAGGCTACCACCTCTGTCTGCACTGGCATACACAACTCGTTAATGTCAGATAATGAGCAGGGCTCCAAAATTAAAGTAAACTCATCATCACTTTCAGAAGGCTCTGCTGCATCTGTGATCTGACAGTCACAAAGAAGAGAAAGACAGGTATATGAAATGAATGATGCCATACATTGCATTGGATGCTTGCTGACTCAGAGCAAATGTGCATGAAGTAGAACGATACTAGTAGTTTAATATAATATAACAAAGTACTTGTGTCTCAAGTGATGATCAATGTTTCCATGTTGTTTAATAATATCCAATTGTACTCCTACTATTGCAGGTGCAGTCTGGACTTATTTGTAGTCATTCACTACAGACTAAGTTGCTGTTGGTGGTCTGTTGGACAACACGTACACGTGCCACACCGGATGATGATGACCACCATGCCAACTTTACACGCTGTCAGTCAGTTTGATCTGTGATGATTGATGGAATACATTCAGGAAGTGGAATACAAGTTAGACACAACCAATCAACAAGAACCACAGCAGACCTAGGCTACATGTGTGTGCAGTGGTGGAATAGAAGAGTGGTATGATTGACTGACAATGGCGCATTGATTTAATCACTTGCTTTGGCAAATGCTAGGTTTCTGTATATGCCTTTTGTCTGGAACTGTGAAAAATTTAGGTAAATGGAGTTTGGGCCACAGACTCACGGCCCAGTCTTGTGGTGTGGTCCTGTAACTGTTCTGTGCTGGCTCCTATTTTGTTGTTCTTTTCGTTGACTGCTGTGCAACTAGGAGAGTAGAGTTAATCAATGTATCCAAGCCGCCTCAGTCTGAAAATCTTCTCGCTCACAAGTCTTGTCTTTTCTTTTTTGTACTACCCCATAATTGATTTTTTAAAATGTTTTCATTCAGTTAACTTATTTTAGAATACCCCATTTCTTTTTTCATCAACACTTACAGGCCGGCCTTTCACCAATCCTCCTCATCATCCAGCCAGAGGCGCCCAAGAATGATATTCATATTCAGTCACAGTGTCCATGGAAGGGAGGACAAAGATGAATTACGAGATACAACTACACATTTGGACCTGGATAATACATCAACTTTAGTATCATTTTCGTAATTTTTTGGGATTCCTTTTTCCTCTTCATTTATTTTACGCTTGTGTTTGGTAATTGATTGTTCACTTAAACTATTGCTTGTATTTCTTTGATAGCTTTCAGCCCGCTACAGCAGGTATTATGGTTTCTCAGAGGGCATACAGCCTAGGCAAAAGTCATATTCATATCATATATAAGAAATACTTCCTTTGAATTGTGTAGTAGTAGTTAAGTACCACTTTTTAGTAACCATCAAGTTATAACTGGTCTTCATCATGCCTGCATTTCGTTTTTCTGAACTTTAGATTTATTGGGTAGTAGTGGATCATCAATCATCGTCTTCATTGTTTTGCTTTTGTTGTCTCCATGCGTACTGTTTTTCTTTGTCAAACCTTTCCCCAAACCCCCGTTCCCATCCATTCATCAAACCCTAACCCTCTTCACCCGGGCTGTGTGGTTTTATATTGAGGTGTGATGTTACTACATTAAATCTACACCAACAATTGATCACACGCTTGCTGGGGCAGATGTGGTCAAAGCAACACTAATTAAATCAAATGTTAACGAGGCAGGGCGAGGATCTTCATCTGCTTGCCCACCCAAGCTCACTTTATGTACTAGTGTACAAGGCAATTAATTTCCCAAAGTGACCCAATGAATAAATCTAAATAATTGCTGGCATTGTTTGAATTTAATTTTAGAGCATTTAAGTTAACAAATTGGATTGTGTTTTACTGACTCCAACACGACAGCGCTCCCTTACCTGGAAGCGCCGTGACTCGCTCTTCGCTTCCGAGCTGAGTGGTCGCTCCCCTGCTGTTGCGGTATCGTTGTGCAGCGCATATGATCTATTCTGGATTCTGATTAATAACTACAGCCTGCTGTGTGCTCTGATTGCCGCTGCGTGCTTTGATTGCCGCTTTGCCCATTTGCATAGTTAAATTGCCGATTTGCCCATTTGCATTGTGAAATTGCCAGCGTGACTTTGTTGCAGATTTTGTGATCATTTCGCCGCTTTGCTCATTTGCATTTTAACTTGCTAGCGTGACTCTGTTGCAGAATTTGCGTTTTCCCCCAAGCCCTCTTGCCGTTCTGACCCCTCCGCCTCCATTTTGTTGTTATTGTCCTCCTCCTTAGTCCGCCCCGCCTCCCAGCTGAACCGCCCTCGCCCCTCCCCCTCCACTATCCATATATGACAGTTGTTCCCGCGCGCAGCGATCGCGCCCCAGTCGCGCCGAAGGTGCGCCAAAGGTAAGCCTGTCTACGCCCGTCCGCGCCTGGACCGCGCCCAGCGCCAGACCCCCTGCCCCTCGCGATGCCCAGCCCTCCCGCATCACCTACGATGCCACCACCCTCCTAGCCCTTAACCCCGGCCGGTCCCCCAACTGCGTCCAAGCCGCTCCTGGACACACCCATGGTCCTTTCTCATGCTACTCCTGCAAATTCATCGGTACCGTCACCAACTCCACTACGACCACACCTCAGATTCGCGACGCCAACCACCTACAATGCATCCTTCTCAACACCCGTTCGGTCCACAGGCACGCCATCGACCTATGGAATCTACTAGACACCATCTCTCCAGACGTCGCCTTCCTAACAGAAACATGGATGAACGCTTCCTCCGCCCCGGACATCACCATTGCCATCCCTGAAGAATATAAGATCACACGCAAGGACCGTACCGGCCACACAGAAGGAGGAATCGCCATCGTCCATAAAAAATCAATCCATATCTCAACCAGCTCTGACGTCAATCTCGCCAACTCTGAACACCTTCACTTCCAGATCCACATCGACCCCAAGACCACACTCAGAGGCACCCTCCTCTACAGACCACCAGGACCCCGCGCAAAATTCAGTGAAGACATCACGGACTTCATCACTCCACACGCGCTCCCCTCCAAAGATTACATCCTTCTGGGAGACCTCAACTTTCACCTTGAAAAGAACAACGACCGCAACACCACCACCCTCTTGGACAACCTCGCCAACCTCGGACTTAAACAACTGGTCACTTCCCCCACCCACATCGCAGGTCACACACTCGACCCTATCTTCACCTCCAGCAAACATGTCTCCTTCAGCCACACTACGGATCTCCTCTGGACCGACCACAGCTGTGTTCACTTCACCTACAACAAGCCGAAACCCCCAACCACCCCCAACCAACTCTGCAAAGAAACTGGAACAAAATCACCATCGACCAGATCTCCTCATCGCTCCTTCTAAACACCCCAGCCCACTCTTCTAACCCAGACCAAGCCGCCACCAACCTCACCCTATGGTTATCCAACAGCGCCGACATCCTAGCACCACTGAAAAAACGTCAAAGCAAACCTGGCAGCAAGAAGGCCTCATGGTTCAACGATGATATTAAGAAGTCCAAGAAACTCTGCCGCTCCCTTGAACAGGCCTGGAAAAATAACCCAACCACTAGCACCAAGGACGCCTTCAAAAACGCTACCCGCACACACCACCAACTAATCCGTAAGGCCAAGAAAACAGCATTCAAGGATCGACTAGACAACAACGCCCACAACAGCAAGGAACTTTTCAACATCGTCAAGGAATTTACCAATCCCTCGGCCAACTCCAACGACATCACCCCCTCTCAAGCCCTCTGCGACTCCCTGGCTTTATTCTTCCACAACAAAATTGCAGAAATCCACAACAGCTTCGACAACCAACCCGGAGTCCAACCCACCCAACCATACACTGAACATTCTCCCCCCTTGAACACCCTTTACGACTGGAACCCAATCTCCACTGAGGACACCATCCGCCTGATGAACTCCATCCACTCAGGATCCCCCACAGACCCATATCCTCACCACATCTTCAACAAAGCAGACTCCGTCATAGCACCACACCTCCGAGACGTCATCAACTGCTCCTTCAATTCCGCCACCTTCCCGGAAAGCTGGAAACACGCTGAACTCACCGCCCTTCTGAAAAAACCCACAGCGGACCCCACCGAACTCAAAAATTACCGCCCCATCTCGCTCCTTCCTTTCCCGGCCAAAGTCATCGAGAAAGCTGTCAACAACCAACTCGCCGCCTTCCTCGAAGCCAACAAATCCCTCGACTCCTCACAGTCTGGCTTCCGAGCAAAACACAGCACTGGGACCGCCCTCATCGCAGCAACAGACGACATTCGAACTCTACTGGACAATGGAGACACAGTCGCCCTCATCCTCCTCGACCTCTCTGCAGCCTTCGACACAGTCTGCCACAGCACCCTTTTACAACGCCTCAGAAACATCGGAATACAAGGAAAAGCACTTGAATGGATCACCTCCTTCCTCACCGGAAGAACCCAGAGAGTCCGCCTTCCACCATTCACGTCCGAGGCCACTGAAGTCATCTGTGGCATACCACAAGGATCCTCACTCAGTCCCACCCTCTTCAACGTATACATGAGCCCACTCGCGGCCATCGCCCGCCAACACAACCTCAACATCATCTCTTACGCGGATGACACTCAATTGATCCTGTCTCTCACCAATGACCCCAGCACCGCCAAAACTAACCTACACGAAGGAATGAAAGAAGTTGCCGAATGGATGAAACACAGCCGTCTGAAACTGAACTCAGATAAAACAGAAGTCCTCATCTTAGGTACATCCCCCTCTGCATGGGACGACTCTTGGTGGCCGGAAGCCCTTGGAAAAGCACCCATCCCGACAGACCACGCACGGAACCTAGGCGTTATCCTGGATTCTTCACTTTCAATGAACAGACAAATCAACGCCGTCTCCTCATCCTGCTTCAAAATTCTTCGCATGCTCAAAAAAACATTTCGCTGGATCCCCACCGAAACCAGAAAAACAGTCACCCATGCTCTGGTCACGATCCGACTGGATTACGGAAACACCCTTTATGCAGGTACTACCGCTAAACTCCAGAAAAAACTCCAACGAATCCAAAACGCCTCAGCCAGGATCATATTAGACATCCCGCGTAACGAACACATCTCTGGTCACCTGAAAAACCTCCACTGGCTACCCGTCAATAAGAGGATCACTTTCCGACTTCTAACCCACGCACACAAATCACTCTACGATATCGGACCAGAATGCCTCAACTCACGACTGTCCTTCTACACCCCCTCCCACCAACTACGTTCTTCCAGCCTAGCCCTCGCCACTGTACCTCGCATCAACAAGACCACCATGGGAGGTAGATCCTTCTCATACCTGGCAGCTAAAACATGGAACTCACTCCCCACTTACCTTCGTCTTACCCAGAACCACCTAGCATTCAGAAAGCAACTTAAAACGTGGATATTCGACAAGTAATCCTCCTCCCCTCCCTAAGCGCCTTGAGACCCTCTGGGTATGTAGTGCGCTATATAAATTCTTTGACTTGACTTGACTTGACTTGACTACAATTATCTTCTTGTACTTGGCAGTCCCCGACACCATTGATTTCTTTGAGTTCGGTTAGCAGTTGCAATATTGTTTGTATTTTTTTGTCAGTCTTATGTACTGTATTTTTCTACTTTTACCACATTCTCTCTCAGGCAAATGACTGTCTCTTTGTTTTTGTTTGCCAATGCTAGTGCCAGTGTCTAGTCTACTACTACCATCACACAACCATCGGCATATTCTCCATGCAGCCCTTGCGGTGCCAAACTTAATTATCATCAATCACAGGTAAGAAGAGAAGTTTGCTGGGAGGTGTAATGGAGGAGAGGCTGGTAGTACTAATAGGACAAACATAACTGAGTGAGGGGTACCGCATCTATCTGTTTGCATGTTACACATGTGGTCAAATAATTAATTATTTCAATGAAACACTGGCGGCTGCCCTGCATCTAGAGTAAACCTTGTGACATACAACAGTAACCCCCCCACAAAACATCATATGTGTAAGTTGAAAATAAATAACATTTATTCATGTACATAAAAAAATCCTCCTAGTCCTATCCCACCCCTATCCCCACCCTCACCCCAACCAATGTCCAAGTCCAAAGAATGTCCCACAAAAATAACCCCAACACCCAATTCCCACCCACCAACAAAAGTATTAAAAAAGGGGCAAACGAACAGGGTCCATTACAATTGGCGGGCTATGAGGTGTTTGTCCACTATTATCTTTACGTGCTTCTTTAATTGGTCCTCCAGCTTGGCCACCCGGAGGAGAAGTTGTTGCCGAAATGCACAGCACCTACATTTGCATCCATGCTGTAGGGGGGAGGCAGATGTTAAATGCCGGCGTTGAGCGGCTGCCTGGCCGCGGCGCCGTGCTCCTGCAGGTGGGGCCTTGCTGGGGCCTGACGCATTGGAAGAGGCAGCAGCCTCTTCCTCCTCCTCCTCGGCCTCAGCCACCAGCAGGTGGTACTCCTTCACAATGGCCTGCAGTTACCTTTGCCGGGCCCTGGCTGCAAACTCCTTCTGTGATGGTTTTTGGGAAGGAGTATGAGTATCTATAAAAAAAGAAACAGAATTGTAACTGAAACTCTTCAAAATTAATTCAACACATTGTGGCATAGTAGCACTACCAAACGCAGTACAAACAATTGGTGGCAACTTTTAGTATCTATCTAATCTATCCTCCTGCTTCCCCTGCCTGTAGCATTTGTTGAAGTTTTTGCCGGCATTATACTTGCCCTAGTACTAAGGGTGGACTTGAGTACACAGAAGAACACCAGTCTTCTTTGTATCTCCTTTTATATTTTCAAAGTAAGATTCTGCTTCCAGTGACAGTCTCCACCTATGATAAATACAATACATTTAGGGGGCATCCACCCATTAAAAGTAAATGTCTATCATTCTTTATTATCGCCTTAGCTGGTTTCACTTTCACCAGCAACCACCCATGCGTCCACTCCTTCCTTGCCTTGGGTTTCATTGACACAAACTCCGCTCATGATTCTTGCTATCCACTATATCCATGCACCCATATTGTTTTGCCCAACCAGGCTTGCGTTTTATTTCACCTTCCAGTTCTACCCATCCTTCAACAACCCATGCATCAGATTCATATCAGCCATGTGCATGAACCTTCCAAAGTATCCTTCTATGGTAGTCTTATTATTACATCTCTCTAGTCCTTCCTCCTTCCACCCTAGTTCACTTCTTTCCCTTTTTGTTCAACACATCCCTCAAGGTCATCTGATCTGACTTTTAGTCTTCTCCATAACTTTCACAAATGAGTTGGAGTTTGATAGAAGAGGCCGTGTTTACTCAACTGAGTCAACTCACACTGGTAATACTGCAAAGGGTGTCTTCTTCAACCATTTTATATTGTCCAGTACAACTTCAAATTCATACTTTCTTAACCCCTTCGGTGCTCATGATGAGCTCAGCTCATCATGGCATATACCTCTCAGGTGCTCATGACGAGCTGAGCTCGTCATGACCACACCCAATTTCATTATGGCCCAGCACGGAAGAGGAATAAAACCAGCAGCGATGTGGTTAATAAGTCTCATAGCACAGTGAGGGAAATGTTCCCCTTCCACCTAGTAATGCAAAATAAGTAATGAATATAACTTACCACCGCCCACCGCTGAAGTTTCCTCCCCCACTGATGCTCCTGCAGGTGCCGCAGCCACTTTCCTCTCCTAGATGGCAATCGCATCGCCGCTGGCCCTGACGGCACTGTTGGTTGGTAGTGATTGTGCACCTATAAAAGCAAGTACACCTTTTTAGATGTCTGCACACCTCCCCCTATTTTACTAGTTGTACTTTTTTTACCAGGAAGGAAGATTGAAAAAACAGTTACGTACAACATAAATCGTTGTAACTAGTCCAATTGCGTCCTACTGTACAGCAGTCACTTTAGACAGAGTTTAGTTTTAATTTATTAGATGGTCCCTAGGGTCATCTAATCTCTACTCCTACTCTAGTCTTTGAAAAGTTAGCCTGAGGCATGTAACCATTTTAGATCCGGGTCTACTGCTTTGCCCATGTTACCTCGCAGCTTGTTGCACAGTAAGAAAGACACCTTTGAGGCCACATGAGTGTTGCATACAACTAAAGAGGTTGACAACCAGTATTGTTAGTCCCTTTTGCTTATCCAAAATGTTGCACTTTTTGCCATGACTGCTAAAAACTGGCAGAGTTGTATTCACTGTCTAACGTGCAACATTTTTCTCATAGGCAGATGAGAAGTTTGCCTTCTACGAACCAGAGATTTGCAGAGCTTTCGAAAGATGCATGTGTAACCAGTATACGTTCAACGGTGAGGGGTCTCCCACAATTCACACATTTCTCTATCGTGCACTAGATGTACAAAATGTATAGTATTTAATCTTCTTCATTTTTCATGGTGGAGCTGGATGTTTTTCATGGAAATACTTACAAGTTACAACAATACAAAGCTTGTTATTAAAAAAAAAAAGTTTTTGAACTTGCACATAGACTCTGTGGTATATTTTGAGTGTCTGGGGTGTTGTGGACTGAAACGAGTGAGTGAGCGAAAGGGTGTTCTTCTGTTCTGGGTTGTGTAATAAAATCATTGGGTTTATGTATCTAACTATCTTTGTGTGGGGGTCGGGAGTGGAACAAATGACTATGACTGAGACACTTAGGTAGGTAGACGCTCATGGGATTGTGGGTTCTTCTGACTAAGTTCTGTGACTAGGGAGTAAGGTGTAAGTAAGGTCCAACCTCCCCCTATTTTCTTCTGCATAGTTCTGTATGTGCATGTGCAGAGAATAATAACCACAACAGTAGTAGTAGTAGTATACTAACCAAACAAAAATTAGTAGGCAAACATCTGGTTGTGCATTTTGTTGGTGGGAATTGACAAAGACTAGAGATTACAGAGGACAACGCAAAAGACAGGAGTGGACCCAGTGGCTACAGCTATTCTACCACAGCTTTATTCAAAAGAATACCTTAACTAAAAAGTGGCCAACAGGGCAAGCTTAGCTACAGACAGCCTAATAGTAGTAGCACAGAGAGTCATAGGGCAGAGGCAGTTTGAAGGAACTGAAAGTCACGGATTGCATTGGATACACAAAATTTGGAAAACAAATTGAAGAACAAAGAAGGTTTTTCTAACATTGAATTAGGAAGGAGGCTTAATAGGTTGGAAAAAATAAGGTGTGTAAAAAAGTTACGGAAATATTTTTGTTAATAATATAAGCACTGTAGGACTTACTGGGGCCAGCAGCAGGATCCTCGGTAGAGGAGCGCTCCTCTCGTGGTTGTCCTGCCAACTCAGACCCCGTCTTCTTGCCCCTTGGTGGTGCTGATCATGTAAGAAATAATAAAGAAAGAGAAACATTGAGTGCTGTGAAACAAAGACATCATTCAAAAATCCTCTCAAACATTTTAGGAAACAACAATTCCAATAAAATTGACTTCGAAGTATAAATGACTACTGGCTTGCAGGATTCACAGACCGTCTACTTATAGAACACTAATCAAATGTTCCATAAACATTCGGATTGCAGAGTATACTGACGAAGCCAGTACCACCTAACCTACACCACCTATTCCAGAATCCACACTGGCCAATTGTTCAGTAAGTCGGCATTTCCATTTTATTTTTGCCCGCAAACATGCATAGATGAGATGGAGGACACATGCATAAATTTGTGCATACACGGAATTGTTGGTTGCTTGCGTCATATAAACTGCTACTGACTGACTTGACCATGCTATTGCTGCTAAGCCTACCACTCAGTAAACAAACTTCAAACTTGTTCTATGGAGGGGTGGGATGAATAAGAACTAAGCATTCAGTGACAGAGGAGGCGTCATGCAGACCGTTAAAAAAATATGAACTAATACTATCCATCCACCACTATTTCACTAAGGGACAATGTAAGGACTAGACTGTAGCAATAGCATTGACTAACTTCAGTTCTCTAAAAACTCTAACATCAATAATCACCAGCCCAAGCTAGCGCAAAGTTACAAACCAGTAAGAGAAGTCGCAAGCATTTTGAGACGGAATTGATCTGCAATGTAACTAAGCGCACCAGTAATCGTGTTACTTATTCGTCCAAGAATTATACACAATACTTATATTATTACATATATTTTAATATTACTACTAGCTACTCACCAAGCCCCACGACCTCGACACCTAGCAGCTCCAACAGGTCCTGCTCCCTGTCCAGAAAGTCTGCCCACCGGTGGGCCAGCTGCTGGTGGGTGCGCCGGATATCCGAGCGGCGGTAGACTGCCTGGCGCACCTTTGCCCACCGGTGGTGACAATCCTCTGGAAGGTTACCGGAGCCTGGCCTGCTGCCATGGTAAAAGGGGAGGTGGTGCTGGATGAAAAAAATCAGGGCGGCCACCTCCGCCTCCCCGAAAAGGTTCCGGCCTGCACCCCTGCAGGTCGCATTCTGCCGCAAGGCAGCTGGCTGTTGGGCGCAGGCGCCTTGCCCTTTGAGCCGGTTCTGCTGCTCCCCTTTGCCATGGTTCTGGGGTGGAGGTAGAGGTGGCAAAGAAAAGTTAGAACAAAAGGAAAAAAAGTTAGGGAGAAGAAGTAGGAGCTTAAATAAAGAAGTAAAATAAAACAGTAGAAAAGTTAAAAAAAGAGGTGGAAAAGTAGAAATAAAATGCAAAATATAAACTTAGGGACAGAGAGAGATAGATGATAAGTAAAAAATGTAAGAAAAACTGTGAAAATAGGTAAAGATTGCAAAGATAAAAGGTGGATAGAAAACTAGGCCCAGAACCATAGCATGGAGTGTGAAAAACAAGATGGCCGCGCCCATCGCGACCACGTGGGTAAGTTCGCGCGCAATTTCATGCGAACACGCACTTTGTCAGCGTGAACAAGTAGTTATGTTCCCAAACAAGACGTGCACCACGCGAACACGTTATACGCGACCCGGAAGAGGAAATAGGAGACGCGAGCGGGAAGGACAATTGAAAAAACAAGATGGCCCGCCCATAGCCCACCACATGGGTAAGGTCGCACGCTACGATCCCCCGAACACGCAGACAGCGTCCTGAACATGCACAACGCTCTCCCGAGCAAGAAGACCAGCTCGCGAACGGGTCCAGCAAGCTACTACGCACGCTCGCAAAGCTCGCATAGTGCAAGAACGTCTTTGCGTACCTTCGCTTAGCGCGACTACGCGTACTACGCCCAGGGTTAATTTTTGTTTATTCCGGGTACCCCAAAGCTACCGCTCACGACATGAAAAAATACAAACGCGATGCTTAACATCACAACCGACCAATTATTATGTATGAATCATATGAAAACACAAGTGTGAATATGTAAATTATGAAATACATGGCATGGATCTCACTAAGGTGCTAAAAATCGATAATGCTTTACAAATCAAAACACATTTCGCTATTGAATTAGTGAATCAAGTAAACATATATATGATTGTTAATACTTATATTAACTTAGAATCAAATGTGAACAGAATGATCAAGCAAGTATTAATGGGTGAAGAATGTATTTAAATCCTGCAGGGATTATGTGAGAGTCCAGCAAGGTCAAAATGGCCAATGGATTTACTGATATATGTTTTTTATTTGTGACAATAGTCCATTTTTTATGATTATGTTGCTTTGTGAATCCAATGGGATACTGTTTTGGTAAAAGGTGACATGAAAACCTTAACAAACTGACATTGACAAAGCCTAATGGGGCGAAATGCGTTTGTCAGTACTTTTTGTTGGTGGAAGCAAATTAAATATTTGGCATTCCTTCGTGGAGGTAGCAACAATTGATACGAAATGCCAACAATGAAGGAAGGCAAATGGATTCAGAAACAAATCAAAGAAAGCGAGGTGGATGTAGGAAGGGCAAATAACTGGCATGAGACCCATTGATAAGACAATTGTGACCCTATCGATCGCACAACTAAGCGATAATGACAAACAAGTCTTGAGTTTGGGACTAACATACTGCCGTCTGAGGAATTTTAATTATGCAAGAACAAGATTAGATATCTTCAAAAGTACAAGAAAACTAAAACTCATGAAATTCCATTTGACTAACAAAAAATATGAGAACAGGTTGAACATGACTGGGGAGGTAGAAATTTGGACACAAGTCTTCTTCATAATCTGACTCGTCATTTGTCAATGAAATGCAGGAACTATGGGATCACAGCTCAGTAACAAGCAATTATCAACATGAAATTTCTAACGCTGTACCTAATACGCTAATGTTTTAAGGTCGTGCACAGCCTTGTTTTATCCTAAAGTTTTTTAGTTTTTCCGTGCTCCTGGGTATCACTCCCCGCCTGGAGTGTGTTCGATGAATTGGTAGGTTGGATTTATAGCTGTACATAATACATCAGGTCAACCGTCCCAGCAGAGTGGTACCATCCATGCATGGGGGCCATTAATCCAGTTCAAACCTAAATCAACATTCAATCCAGTTATGATGCGGGACTCAATCGATATCTTCGATGAGCGAGTAACATAGCAGTTGAAAGAACTTTATATCAAGATGAATAGAGGAAAATCCAAATACAACAAACAGAATGATGACTACAATGAATTGATGAAAAAACTCAAAGAAAACAACAAAGTTGTCATTCGCAGATCTGATAAAGGTGGGAACATAGTGCTAATCTTGAAAGAAAAATACTCTAAGGAAGTCTATAATTAATGAATGATAGAACCTGCTATACCAAAAGCAGTGGATCAGAACTGAACCAGGTATGCGGTTTTCAATAAAAGATTGTCAACATGGAAAAACAACAACTTAATTACTGTACAGGAATTCACATTTTAAAAGAATGACCATTCAGTCGTACATACAATTTATTTTGTGCCCAAGATACACAAAGACCCTTTAAATCCGCCATGCAGTCCAATAATGGGTTACTCGAACATACACCCCAATATGTGGGTTTCATTCTTCAGAATCTGGTAAAGGCTTTGCCATCGTATGTGAGCGATACCAGCGACTTTCTGAGAAAACTCAAAGATTTTGAATGGAAACAGAGTTATTTGTTTATAGCCCTTGATGTAAGCTCGCTTTACACTAGTATTCAACACACAGAAGGACTGCGAGCTTTAGGCCACTTCTTAGAGAACACAATGGGTAACATAGCGGATCATAAGAAGATGCTGATTGAGAATTTTGTTTGACGAACAATATATTTATGTTTAATAACCTGTTATACAGACAAACTAGAGGTGTGGTGATGAGGGCCAGCTTCTCTCCCAGCTACGCGTGTTTACACATGGGCTGGTAGAGGAGCTGGTCCTCGTGACCGAACACCGGGATACAATGGTAACTAAGGTTAAATTATGACTGCATTTCATCGATGATTTGTTCATTATATAGGATGGCAATGCCAGAGAGGCCCAAGATTTTGTGCAAACCATAAATGTAAATGATTTGAACCTACATTTTACCGCGGATATTAGCACTACACAAGTCACTTTCCTAGACACTCATGTCTACATAAGATTGAAACAAAATTATACCACAAGGTAACTGCTGGCAACTCAACATTGCATGCCAGCAGCTCCCATGTCAAACACTTAGTGACTATGGGGAGATGTTTCGGCTGAGGCGTATCCATTCCACAGCAATGAAAGAGACCTAATAAAAAATAGCTCAGACGGATAGCAAATTGTGGTTTCTGGAAAGGGGATACTCAGAACAGGTCATTGACAATGGCATTTTTAAATCCACGTGCAAAAGCAGACATGATTTGTTGACTGGAAAACTAACAAAGGAAGGTAAAAGCTCACTCAGAACTGAAACAATGATCGATTAAACAAATAAAGAGTTCGGAATTATGATCCAATACATCCAGCAACTCAAAAAGATCCAATCCATAATATCCTGCAACTGTCCTATGGTTCTCAACGACCCAGTGATTGGCCAGAAATTGCCTAAGAGACCATCCATTACATACAGTAGGGGTCGATCTATGAGAGATGACATAGTTAAACCCAGTCCTGAGATCATTGAGGCAACCAATTGGCTGCAAACTCACACAGGTTTTTTTAAATGTAAAACATGTAAGGCGTGCCAGCTAGGCGACAATAAAACAACCTATACTACTCCTTTCAGCGATAGAAGACACAAAATAACAAAATTACTTACCTACAAGACAGAGTTTACAGTGTATGTCTTAACATGCCCATGCAACCTGTAATACGTAGGAAGCACAAAGTTACAAGTACATAAAGGGATTCTACAGCACTTAAGGGCAATCAACATCCAAGACAACACTTACCCGGTGGCTCGCCATTTTTAACCCAGACATCAGTCAAAAAGTCAGGATCTCAGGTATTTTGTCATAGATTAGGTACCACCAAGCAGAAGGGGTGGCGATAGAGACTACACCAGTTGGAGGCTAGATATATATTGGAATTTAACGCCAAACAACCATCAGGTTTAAACATAACAGAGGATCTTTTTACATGTGTTTAATTATTTAAGTTCATGTCGATATAATTAGGAGAGGTCTTAGATATGATTCAGAAACAACATTTTATCAGTGTATTATGATCATGGATTTTACATACATATTTCTTGGTTATTTATTGAGATTTTAGGGTATTATTTATACATATTTATGGATGCATACATGAATATTTAAGCAAATTTGATCTATTATGGATTGTATTGTATTGCTTACATGATATTTTGACAATGTGTACTTATTTATGTATTGTATAGATTACGAAATGTCATAGGGGACAATGGTAATACGAGGATATCCATAAAAACAATCATAATCATTAATATCCCACTGATTTACTATGCTTGATGTTTGACCAAACAGGGAATTTAAACTGAGGGAAAAAAATGAAAAAAGAAAGAACATAAGGATGATCACCATTGTATCATCAAACCTCAAAGCTGGTAACTGGGGCTCCAGTACCATGATTGCACAGATTTAGTTTAGATTTGGTGAACATATAAAACATTATGCAGAGTACCTGGATCCACAATACTCGAAAAAAATACACTCACAAAAGCACTTTAGCAGAATTTTTGACTATTCAATTCAATATGATTTTAGCGTAATGTATTTTGCAACAACATGAACTTGACTAAATAACTCGATGTGGATAGCACTGTGCTAATCCTATGCTTAAAAACTTTGATAGAAAAGCAGACATTTGAGGTGAGCAAATTTAGATTGTCGCTGATGTTGAGGGTGCTCCTTAGAAGAGCTGCCTTCCACCTAAACTTGGGAACTACCCAGACTTCTCTCCTTCTTTTTTGCATAATTTATGTGTTACACTATGCCTGCAAGGGTATTGTTTTGACTTATACTGGGTGCTCCCTTGTGTCTGGAAAAATCTAAACCTCTCTGAAGAGCTGTAATGGGAGCAAAATACGTGTCAGGGGTTGCTTTTGTTCATTTCAGGTTGGCTTGGATGCTTTTTTACCAATTGAAAGCTGTAATACTGTGCCTGGAGTGGTAAATGGCTTTTGCCATTTTACAGCTCAGCCTGAATAACATTGTGCTAATCCTATGCTTAAAGACTTTGCTCTACAAATGGCAAAAGGCTTTGTCCATTTCTATCTCGGCATGGATAGCACTGTGCTAATCCTATGCTTAAAAACTTTTATAGAAAAGCAGACATTTGAGGTGAGCAAATTTAGAGTGTTGCTGGTGTTGAGGGTGCTCCATACAAGAGCTGACTTCCACCTTCGACATAAACTTGGGAACTACCCAGAGTGCCTTCCTTCTTTTTTGCAAATATATTACCTACTGTCGGTTGCCAGTAGGTAGTTATAGTTAGTTATGACTTATTATCCATAGGAAATCCGCAGAATTCTATTCCCAATAAATTTGGCGTTGATTGATGAATCTTTGCGAAATTTTCAAAACATTTGGCCAGCTCTGGTCCGCTCCTATCCTGAAAGGTTCACAGTGATTCGTCAAGTGGGGGCCGAGAAAAAAGGGGGGTCCCAAAACATGTTTTCTCCATGCAATTTCCCATAGGACCTTTAGCCACAGCTACAGCTTGAGCTGCTGGACAAAATGACACCAAATTTGGCAAAGAGGTAGCCCTCAGTTCAGACTTGCTTAAAAGGTGTCAATCTGTTCAGTAGTTCCTGAAAAAATTACAGTTAAATTCATTTATATATCTATGGGCGCGGTTGATCCGCTGATTCTGCGAGCATTGTCATCAGACCATAAGCGCACCCTTCTGATCACGCGCTTAATGCTAATTGGCTGTCAAGTGGTTGTCAACATTCAAAAGCAAGAACGGTTGGCAGCCATTTTGTGCCTCGGTAGAAGCGAGGCTGAGGAAGTCAGTGGAATATGTGTGCAAAATGTAGAAAGGGGGCAGGGTAGAAATAATTTTACCCTCTAGACCTGCTTAGGGGGTCTCAGAAGGACCACAAGCGGACTCTGTTGTAAAATAAATAAAATAAAACAGCTTTTTTTATAATTACCCCCAGGGGGGCCAAATACCAAGGGCAAAATTATAAAATTTTATGGGTGACCCCGAGCGGGCCTCCAGCCCTGGGGATCGTCACCCCCGGAGCTAAAGAAAATGGTAGGGGGAGGGGTCCAAGGTCCCCAAAGTCATGGGACCACTACCTCCGGGGCATTATGTATTGTGGGAGGGGGACTGCATGGCCCCCCTGCTGGAGCACTCAAGGGCCCTGTTACCCCCCGAGACCTAAACAAATGGTTAGGGGATCTGCAAGGTCTCCAAAGCCCCGGGGATCACCACTCCTGGGGCTTTACGTTTTGTGGGAGGGCCAGCTCCTGCAGTGCCTCGGGGTGTGCATCCTGCCCTCCCATGCCAAGGAAATCTGTTCTCTCTTTTAAGATCTAAATCAGATTGCTTTTCCACATGGGGAGCTGCATGTTAGTAGCTCCCTATGTGGAAAAGCAATGCCGGCTTCCAAGCGCATAGAAGTTGTGCACCAAAGGTGCTGGAGTCGCACACCCTACAGAATATGAGTCGTGCATCCAGCGCGTGCACACCAGGGAGCCACACTGAGCACCGCACTGGGTGCGCAACTTCTAATTTTACCGTAAACAAATAGCCCCTATCAGTATCAGGGACCCTATCCCCTGGGTCTTATAAAAAATGTTGAGGACCATGGGGAAACCACAATGCCCCCATGGTCCCGCCAGCTCCCTGCGTCCATTGGGACCCGGCATTGCTTTTCCGCATGGGGAGATGCTAACTTGCATGTGGCAAAGCAATCTGGTTTGGATTTTGAAAGTGAGAACAGATTTCACTGCTGTGTCTTTCAAAATGCAAAATAAGTTTGCTATGGAAGGGCGGGAGCAGCGAGACTTCCGCCTTCTCATAGCAAACAGCAGTGTCCCAGCGGTAGGTGCCCCGGGACACTGCAGGAGCCAGCCCTGGGCAGTGGCAGTCCCCAGGGCCCTCGAGGGCTCCAGGCAGAGGGCCACGCAGTCTGCCTCCCACAATACACAAATCCCCGGGGTGGTGGTTCCCGGGGCTTGAGGGGTGTCATTGAGGTCCCCACACTTCTAATTTTGCAGGGGGGGCCTTGGAGCCCCCCACAACCATTTATTTGATAGCCCCGGGGAATGGCTCTTAGTCTGTATAGGAAACAGCAATGTTGAGAAAATCTTCCGTTAAGATAACAAAGGATTTTGAAGTTCATTTTGTTGTAGTTTGCAGACGTTAAAGCGACGACAATTTTAACTCCATCTTTGTAAATATGCCACTAAGTTTTGTAATATCGATAATCTCGTCTTCCATTTAAATAGGCACGAAGTATTTATTAAAGTTCATTGTGAATCGTGAAGCAACACTGTCTAATTATGATCGATAAAGAATTGAACGAGCTGTGTACTTTTTTTGTTCGTAATGTGCATAGGGGCAGATTTACAAGTTCATTGCATTACTATTGCATCACTTTTAAGATCGTAAAAGAGACGAGAAATTGGAGCAAGGGGGTTGTAAATCTGGTACCCAGTAATCTGTTTTACTTTGCTTTCCTTTCTGTAATGTCCTGGGTAAATATAACGATATCTGTCCAGCCAGTACCGTTCAACCCTACCCCCAAACGGTTTTCTGCCTGTTACCATAGTAACAGGTAATGGAACACTTAAATGAGTACAGAGGTTAAAAGTTCACCACACTATATTGCTAATCAAAACAGTTACTGTGCTGGAACTGTTAGTCGTAATTATAGACTCTGGTAAAGATCTGGTAAAGAGTTAGCCTCAGTATTATACTTCTAGTTATAAATATCATTTCTATTTTTAAATGTTTTCTAACTATATCATTATCACACTAAATAATAGTGAAATGTTGTCAGAAAAAGAAGACATATTTTCTTTTTTTTATTAACTTTTATTAAGACAATGATAAATAACAGGAAACGTAACTTAAGGATAACAATGTAATAAATAACTAGAAACATAACTTTAAAAAAACAATTCAACAAAATGTGAAATGGACTCCAATCAAAGTAGGGTAGGTAATCTGCAAAATAAAAATGAAATTAAGTATTTAAAATTAGATCGATGTGACTAAATGAGGTCAAACATTACAAGTTAAGGTAATACTTGGCAATAATTTTTAATTTGCACGTCTGCAGTGCAACTGATACAATTCACCTGCCTTATATGCCCGCGTTCAAGAGGTGCCTGTATGGAAGTGCCTACTGCGTCGGATTTACAGTATGGACCAACAGGTCTTTAAAATGATTCAGAGATGAGATAGATTTGGGTGCGAGATCAAGTCATTATACAGGACAATATTCTTTAGGGCTTATTTACAAGACTCTTGTGCCAATCTTGTGTTACTTTTCCCATGTTGAAAGTGATGCAAAAGTTGTGCATGGGGCTTGTAAATAAGCTCTTTTATTTATAATGCATTTAATCGGAGGCATTGTATATTTAGGCTGCGCTGCTTTCCTTGTGTAAACACTGTGACCAACAGAGTTCACAACATGAACTCTGCTTTGGTTGTACACGGCAGAGTGGACAGCAGTGTCCATAACTTTAAAAGAGAAAGAAATGATGTGAGAGAGATTGAGAGAGAGAAAGAGAGAAAAACGACATTCAAACTGTGAGAGAGAGAAAGTTATAGATGGAGCAGTTAATACTGGAGAAAATACTCGTAGCTCGCCTTTTGCCTCCGTTGTGTGTCCAAGCACGTGCTGGTTCATAGTGTACCCTCCAGTTTAGTGATCTGAAAGATAGTAAATACAGTTAGTAACAGCAGAGTACATACAACTGCACACGTATATCTTTGCTTTATTTATTTGTACACTCAGGATAATGTATTTCATCCAGTTCCACTGTAAGGAGGGGTCTGTGCGCTGCTTTTCTTCAAAGGTAGTGTATTCCATGCACTCCCACTGCATAGCGGTGAGTTCTTAATATTGCGTACCCAAACTGTTGCACCCCATTGACTCGCAGAGTCTGGAGGTGAGTGTTTTTCTTGGGAAGTCAGAGGCAGATTTAGAAGCTCCTTGCGCCTCTTTACTCATGTTAAAAGTGACACAAAAGTGGTGCAAGGGGCTTGTAGATCTGTCCCTCAGACTGTTGTAACCAATCCTTACTGCTCAGAGGTAATTGTACATTACTACGCAGTGAAGCTGCTGCACACTAACCACTTTCTTTTTTCACAGATAAGTTGTCGTTGTTTCGGAAACAAGTTTCTTTGCTTACATTGTGCTATTGGTGTGATTAAAAGAGGGTCCACCATGTGTCGAAGTAGCTTTTCAGATGTTGTTACAATTGCCACGCATCATCGCAGAATACACGAACGTAGAGCTTTGTAGGTTGCTGAAACACAACCTTTAAGATAAAAAGGAAGTTAAGATTGAGTGTTATTTCTTTATGAAAGGAGAGAGGAAGTGAGAGAGTGACTGAAAACAATATTCTCAGCTCAACGTTTCTGTCAGCGGTGTGTTTTTCACCACGTGCCGGGACATAATGTACCCTGAAGCTCTACATCTAAAAGATAGTAAAAGAAAGATGTTATTATTGATATTTGTTACTATTTTAATGTGAAATACAATAACATCGCTCTTTCACACATCTTCCCTCTCCCATTTAAAAACAACTATTTGTGCAGTTTAAATTCCGGACTTTTGACCGATTATAAAAACGTTCCTGCTATTGGAAAAAAAATATTAATGGAATAAGATTTAGTACATAGGACTGCGTTCGTCCAAATCACTGCGTCAGGTTTTTGTATCCAGTCTGCTGCAGCTCATCAACTCCCTCCGATGCGCACCCAGGCCTCACTGCTCACCTTTTTGTGGACAGGACACCTTCTACATCATGCAGTCCCGCTCTGCCACCAAGAAGTCTCAAATATGGTGCTGAGTCTTGATATTGCTATGGCTAACAACATACTCGTGCTCCCATCATCATCGCAGGTTCTTCACCTGCTTAGTCCTTCTGGTACCACTAACTCAGAGACCAAAGAGGTCACGCATGTAGTGTTGGGCCCTTGTACCCGGTGGTTCGGGCCTACATGAGGCGTCCGAACCACTTGGACGGGCCATCACAGCGCTTGGGATGGGAGCAACTCTAAAATGGCGTAGAGCATGTGCACCCTGACTTTTTTATTGGTAGGGTCATGTGTGTAGTGACGCATGCAATGGATGGGTGTGATGTGGGTGTGTACCAGCCATGAGGAGTGTGTGTGTGCCATTCTGACAACTCGACTTGAAACTAAGAAATCAGTACAATGGAAATCTGGGCAATGTTTCCTTTTAGTTTTTTCCTGGTAGAATAAGTGGAGTGGGCTGGCCTGACGTATGCCAGTGCTGCGCGAGACTCTAAACCATGATTCCGGGGCTATGGGCGGGGTCCCGTCATGAGCTATATGAGAAATCACGTGATTCGGGTGTCCGCTTTGTAGTGCTGACATCACCTGGGTCTTAAACGCAAATGTGTCATTATATCTGTAAAGTTCCACAACTTGGCCAACATAGAAGGTACGGGGTATTACTGACTCTATATTTGTTCATAGTTGCACACAAAAGATGGTGGACATGATGCATTTCAGGGATTATGAATGTTTGTTGTACATTCAGTGGAGTGTTGTAGCTGCAGTAATACAGGTCTGTGAAAGGTTTAACTTGCAGTTTTTGGCACATGAAGGGTAGCTAATATATATACGTATGTGGTTATTCAGGTACACTGTAGAACTTGGTGCTGGAAATCAGTGTTCGAGGCTCAGAGTTGCATCCACATCCTGTTATTGTAGAGTAATGATATAATGTACGGGTACCTGAAAATGTATTAGTTTTGGGTTGATTTTGCGCTATATAAATATGCTAAAAAAAAGAAGGAGGAATAGCCCACACTTACTGTCACAGGTACGTACGCTAGTTATAGCACAATATAATGTGGTAGGGCAGAGGAGCAGCATTTTACAAACACAATAAATACACAGATAGATAGTTGAAGTGGGTACGGGCACGTGTGCTCGACTTCGTTTTATTACGTTGTTGTTGGTAACAAGTGGAATAGTAATCATATATAGATATTTAATCATAAACGGTTTATGACTTCTGCTGTACAAAGGTAGGAGCATTGTAGGTGAAATAATACTCAGAAGTATTTCGAATGAGTTCATGAGTTGTGGTGCACTGAGGTAGGGGTAGTTTGTGTGGAGCCTGCAATGAGGCGTGGACCAGGAAGACCGCACTGGTTAAAATTTGTTTTGACTATTGAATTTTGCCTTAACACCTTGGCTGCTAGGTGTTTTCCCATACTGTGCTGACTTTTTTTGATTATCATTGTTCTATGACGAACTCAGCTCGTCATCAGCACAGCTCGTCATGAGCATGGAAGGGGTTAACAAGGGCACATGGCAATTATTTAAAGTATAACCAGTTAGTGGTACATCTGTTGTTTATCATGTGCTTACCCTGCGATGATGCGTGGTCTGAGCGTGCTGCACTGAAATCATACACTGTTGCATACTGGACTATATGAACTTTGAGGGAGGAAAAAACCTAGCATTGACGGTTATCAATTGCTGTGCAAACTAGGTGTATTGATTGCTCTCGATAACAAATTAAATGATTCCTCTTCATGCACTGCATTGTAACTTTCACAAATAGGGGACGTATACCTGGGGAGATGTTGAAGGTGATACCCCAGAGGTACTTGGTATTGCTGGTGGTGGAGGTACATTTTGGCGCAACATGTGCGTACCCTGTGATGATTGGTGGTTCAGGGGGGGTCGCACTGGTCTAATGTCTCTTGTCTACGGGAATGCATCATGTACAATCGTCATTCTAGCTGAAAAAATCTGAACACATACAGTACAATTGTCTCTGCATTAAATTAATCAAGGTTGAATTCCCTACTGTCCGTAGTATACATGCAAATGTGATTTCAAGTTGTGAACCCTGTTGTCCTCAGAGTACATCGAAGGCTGTAGTTGACATGGACATCGAGGAATGCTTTTTTTGTCACATACTTTAACAAAATCTGATGACACAGTACTATGTTTCTGCCTTAAATAAATCAAGACTGAATTTTATGTTGCCTGTAGTGCTTATGCGCCACTGGTAACAAGTCGTAAACTCTTTTGATCTCAGTGTAAATTTGAAAACAGAACTCACTACAGTCATTGAGGAATGTTTTTTGTGGCATCCTTTAACAAAATATGTCTTTGCCTTACACAATCAAGGATAACTTGAATGCTGTCCGTAGTGTAGATGGAAAGCTGAATTAAAGTAGTAAACCCTATTGTTCGCAGTGTAGATTGAAGGCAGTAGTCGACACAAACATGGATTAATGCAATTTTATCACAGTTAACAGAATCTGAGGACACAGTACAATTGTCTCTGCCTTAAATAAATTGAGACTGAATTAAATGTTGTTCGTAGTGCTTCTGCACTTCTGGTATCAAGTAGTGTACTCTGTTGAGCGCAGTGTACATTTGAAGGCAGTACTTTGTACAGACATTTAGGAATGTTTTTTGTGGCATCCATTAACAAAATTGCCTCTACCTTACATAAATTAAGGCTAACTTGAATGCTGTCCGTAGTGTAGATGGAAAGCTGAATTCAAGTTGTGAACCCTCTTGTACGCAGTGTAGATTGATGTCAGTTGTTGAGACAGACATGGACGAATGCTTTTTGTTACTTATGTAAACAATATCTGAAGGCATATAATAAAATTGTCTGTACATTAAATAAATGAAGGCTGAATTCTACTGTTCAAACTTTAGGAAAATTGTCTCTGCCCTATATAAATGAAGGATAACTTCAATTCTGTGTGTAGTGTAGATCCAAACCTGAATTTAAGTTGTGAACCCTACTGTCCACAGTGTAGATGGAAGACAGTAGTTGATACAGACATAGGTCTGCGGTGCTGTGGCGCTCAGTTCGCAATCGGCCTGTATCAAGGAGGCACATGGTCATTGTGCCAGCCATGACAGGGGAGAATCAGCCACTCTGATCCTCCTTGACCTCTCTGCAGCCTGCAAATCCAATCAGCTGAGTGGACTACAGCAACACACTTTATGCAGGTACCACCACCGAACTCATGAAAAAACTCCAGACAATCCAGAACACAGCCGTCAGTCTGATTCTCAGCCTGCCAAGAGAACCCACATCACCCAGCACCTGAAATAACTCCACTGGCTCCAGATTCAAAAGAGATGCCATTTCAAGCTTCTGACCCAGACCTACAAATCTCTCCACAACCAAGTACTCGGCTACATTAACCTCCGCCTGCACCTCCACTGACCCCCGCAGGAACTTCCACTCTGCTCACCTCACCCTCGCATAGGCCCCTCACATTTGCCGCTTCCATGATGGAGGGTGGGCCTTCTCTCATCTCACGCCAAAGCCTGAAACACCCTCCACTTCCGACGGCACTGCACTCTCGCTGACCCATTTCAGAAATCAGCTTAAGACCTGGCTCTTTAACTGAGACCTGCAGCAATCACCTGGATACCCTCTTGAGTGATAAGACATGCTATACAAGTACTTCTTAATTGGTTAACAACACAGAAGGCAACCTTGTTGCAGTGCAGGAATGTGTAGGGGCATGTATTTAGCCATGATAAACTCATTTATTTGTAATCATGTAATTTCAGTACACACAGTCATCTCTGTAGTTCAAAACAGTCATCTCCTTAGGTCAGAACAGTAGACAGTATGCTGTGTATTATCTCTGAGGGTAATAGGCCTACTCAAACTTGGAAAATAGCTACCAGTAATTGAGAGCCATGGCTCAAGCTGTACACCACATGATAGTAGTAATGATATTATGTGACATGCACGTACCTTGGTTGGCCACACAATTATGCCAGTACACCTCACCCTCCATCCATCGGCAAAACCTGGCCATCATCCTGGACACATAACTCATCCAGTCACTTCATTATTACCTGTTTTACATCCTCCTGCTTGGACATACGCGGCATAGTCCGACATTTGTTTTCACAGCTCCCTCTTGACACCTGCTACACCTAAACACAGGCACACATTACATGACACTATCAGACACAGCAGTGCATGAGTATTTCTCAGGCTACCTTGCAGTATACATATCATAACTTATCTTCTTGCTATCCAATGGCTCCCCACTCAGACAAACTGTCAGTTCATTGTGCTTAGCCACACCTGTTGCAGGGATTATGCCCACAATCAGAACTATGCGTAGGATTATGGGACCTTAGTGTATAGGGACTGGGATCATCCTACCACCTTCCTACCCATGAGCCCTGGATCAACTAGCTATAGTGTCTCACTTTCTCTCCTACTCAGGCACAGAGAAACAATTGATTAGACACCCCATAACAAAGATCTCTCAGGGTCACGGTAGCAAAACGCACCCTTTTTCTCGCACTCAGATACCTGTACACAATCAGATCTGACAGAGACACGAATAAATGTAAAATATTTATTTTAACGAACATGCTCTAAGATGCAGTATGTGTGCCACAACAAGCAGAAAAATGCAGACTACAAGTACGGTCAGCATAGCAGTTACTCCATAAATTATGAAAGCTGATGTCATTTTGAAAAGACAGTATAGCCTATAAATGCTCCCTTTGCATAGAAATAATATTATTATAGATCAGAAGATCCCATGCCATTATCTGAAGACCCCTTAGCTTAGCCTATAGAGGGTATATCTACATCATAGGTGCTGTCTCTCTCTTCTCCTTGGTAAAAATCCCTCTCCAAGTGGGTACTGCCTATTTGTGTATTCCAATAAAATCAAAGTACGGTGTCCCAAACAACAGCTTCATCTGTATTTTTTTCTAGGTGTTATGGCCTGGCCAGAACAAAATAACAAAGGGCATTGTTGTTGTTAGACCTTGCCCACAATGGTCCGACAAAATCCCAGGAACCTGCAGAGTGTGAACATAGGGATGGGTCTTGTGTGAAAACAACAATAGAGATGATTTCAAAAATAAAGACCTTATAGTAACATGTGCAAAGCAGCTTTCAATATTCAGCGTGCTCTTTCTATCATACAGAAAACAACAATGTTATCATGGGCCATGGGACACTACATTGCACTACACTACCATGGGGCCACCAGGCTCACACACCATCTATTCTTCCCACAAACACTCATGGTCCTCTAGTGTGCATCAGTTGCATTCAACCTAACCCCCAGTACCCCAGTATATATTTTACATGACAGGAGATAAGGTGGTTTCTAACATGGTGGCTAATACCTGTGTGCTCTCACCCCACATATCGGGACAGCTGTTTGCAATATAGTTTCATGCTGGTGCCTATATATGTGGCTTTTCACTCCTACTTGGTGATACTTCACATACCCCCCACCTGAACACCCCTCAGGGAGAAGTTAATCCTCTGGCAACCCCATTCCATTCTAATACTTTACATTCAAGATTTGGCTGCATGGGCCAGAGACAGACACACTAGCCTCATGGTGCAATGGAGTCTGCATTGTTATAGGTAGGTTGAGCATGGTTCAAATGTCCATTTATTTTATTTATTGCAATTTTATATAGCACAAACATTACCCGAAGGTGTCAGAGCGCTTTACAAAAGAACCAGTTGCATTACATAAGGAGTTTAGATTATATGAGTTACATAAGAGATTTGAACAGGAAAAAGATTGCAAAGTACAAGTGGAGCGAAAGGAGGGAAAAATTGCAAATGTACAAGTTGTAAAGTCGCTCGGGGAAGAGATACAAACAGATAAACTTTAAAATCACATAGGAAAGGTAGTAAGTACAAAGTTCTACTACATATACTAGTGGTTGGAGTTATATATGCAAGTTGAGTGAAATGAGTGAAAAATTGCAAAAGTACAAGCTCTAAAGTCACTCAAGGAAGAGATACAAACAGATAAACTCTAAAATCACATAGGAATGTTAGTGCAAAGGTCTACTACATGTACTAGTGGTTAGAGATAAATATATATACAAATTGCAAATTTACTCAGGATAACATTTTAAGTGATTGCATGATATGCTGCTCCAGTCCAGGTTTTTAGATTTGTATTGTGTAACTTGTATTCCAGATCACTCTTGTTCTACATTCCTCTCCAAATCCGAGTATACAAACGTGAACCTGGACTGGGGCAGCACATCACAAATGGACCAGACAAACTTGACAGAGATGGACAGGGCTGCACAAATATAACTGGGCAGTATGAGTTACTTATATGGGACATATGAATTAATATATGAGAGATTCAGGCTCTTTTCCTTGCACACAGTGCAGTGCAGCACTGGAACTTAGCTTGCTGAGCTGCACTGCATGACATTTGTGCCTATATTGTCCCTTTTTGCCAGTTACCCTGTATATCTTCCTGCACGTTGAACTCAGTACTGTATTGTCCGACAACACCTGCCACCAACTCTGCTGGTATGACTGATGCCACCTGCTCCTCCAAAGAGTCTAGCACCTCCGGTTCATCAGGTCCTCCTCATCCTCCAGTCAGCATGGCTGCCCTCAGTGTCTTGGCCAGATTCACCTTGATCCTGCACTTATAATCATGCCAGGGCTTCTTGCGCTCTGGCACTGTTCTTTTAGTTTGCTTACACTCTTTACCTTATCAGCTATAGACTGCCAGATGGCTTCTTTCTTCCCTAATGGCAATTTTGAGGTGACAAAGAGAAAATTTTAATTTTTGTCACCTCTGTTATTAAAGTTTCCTCTTCCTATGCTCATAGGGTTCTGCCTGGCATTCTGGCTAGTACTGGGTTTGTTGCACTGACTGCTGCTGCCTGCTCCATTGTGTCCTGTAGATGTTTTTAAAAGCTTCTTTTTTCACAATGTGTCGATTTTTTAGGGATTTTTGACGCATGACGCACTTCAATGTGACGCAAAGCTGATCGGCAGAATGTAAAGATAGCTTTACAAGCACGCAAAGCAGTTTAGGATCAGTTTGGCTGCAAATGCGTGACTTTTCTCTGGCCATCCGTTGTAAGGATGCATCAATATTTTGAAAGCACCATGGGACATTGTGATATGATGTACCGTATCATAAATACAACACATCTATATTGTTTTTCTTACACATCACTGCTTTTTCGCAGTGATGCGTCAGTTCTCATAAATAAGCCACTAGTTTTTTTTTCAGTTTAGGACTGGCTTAAAGCTGTCTTGAGACCGGTATCAGACTTGCCTATAGAGCAATCATTGTGCTACACAGGCAGGCGTGTGATGGGCAATTTTGAGCCTGATCAGAGTGGTGATGTGTAAGAAACAATTTCCCACCAACACTGGAGGGAGCCGTTATCCCAGAGGTTATTTGATGAAAAAGCTAGAGAGTTAAATAATACGGTGGGACTAGTGAGCCCTAATAAAGAAAAGAACAGTCGGATGCATGCAATAGAAGACAAAATGTGGTCATCCCCCTTGTTTTCTCGGGTCCTAATGAGGCCGAAGAAAATGTGAAGGTCGAACCACGTCGACCATTTTCCCCTCTAGGGGAAAGAATAATCCACTTACATAAAAAAAAATAAGAAAAAACGGTGGTCCTTACAATATATATTTGTTATTGGATTCCAAATGTACAAGATAGACGGATAGAACCAACAACAGATGCAAAAAGTGATGCATGACTATGTCAGAGAAACCGCAAGAATTTCGACAATTGTGTATACAATTTTGTTTATGTGTTTGTAATGTAAAGTAATCTTTTGTACATTTCTCTTTGCCTTTTAAAAAAAAAGAAAAAAAGAAATAATAAGAAAATAACGCCAGTGAGTAGATGTTGAAATATATGGTGTTGTGAATTTTGTTTAAACAGGTGTTCCCAAAATTAAGTTAAATGGCTTGTCAGACACATTTTTAGGGGCAGATTTATGTTAACTGGCGCATCCCCAGGGATGCGCCAGTTAACATGCGCCACAGTGCGCCACAGCTCCGCCAGCCATGGTGCGCCGCATTTATAATACGGCGCACCATGGTGCAAAAATGGCACAGATGCGTGACGCATCTGTGCTGGAAATGTGGCGCATTGCTGGAGTTGCGTCGCAAGCGCGACGGAGCCCCAGCAAGGCTCGGGTGTACCCCATTTGAACAATGCTGCGTCAAGACCTACGCCTGCTTCAAGCAGGTGCAGGCTTTTGACGCAGCATTGGCTTAAAAGTGACTGAGTGAAATCTCATAGATTTCACTCAGCCACTTTTGCGAGGCGCACCTGCCCCGGAACGCCCACCCTGCGCCGGAACGCCCACAAGCGGCGCAGGGCTTTACAACGTGACGCATCTGCCTAGATGCGTCACGTTGTAAATCGTTCATAGGGATGCGCCACGTTTACGCCACCTTGCGTGACGCAACAGCGGCGTAAACGTGGCGCAAGGGCCTCATAAATCTGCCATTGTTTTTAAGCCTGAGCACGAGGTGCATGCCACTTACAGATGTTTTGCGGCTGTGGCCTAGTCACCCTTTGATGTTTGGAAGGTACATGACAGTCTTTCCTCTGACTTGTGTAAGAACTTCACTGCCGTGGTATAAACCTTAATGGCAATGGCAGCACAAACGTTATCTTTCAATTTTAGATGTTACAGGTAATTTCATATTGTAAAACACAACTCATTAGCTGCTGAAGAAAATCTATTTGCCGTTCAAAAGGCAGGGGGATGTATTATAGCAAAAGAGCATGCCAGCAAAGAATTACTGTTTCGTAGAACTGTTATCAAAAGTTCTTACTGTTATCCATTTTAATGGTATTATTTTTAATTGTTTGAGCTCAACATGATTACAGACTTGGTGGAACTACAGTCTTTCAACCTGGGACCTGCTTACAGCTCACACGTACTCTGTTATCCATAAACACTGAACACACTGATCTACCTGACCACCTTCATTGTTCCAGAGGTTACATTTGAACAATACGCATGCTCTATAATATTTATTTTTCTATAAAGGGGACACCAGTGTATGCACGTTTGACAAATGTACTAACATAGCGGTGGATTATTCTGCCCCTAGCAACGACGGCGCATGAATTCCCTTTATATCCCTCACCAGCTACTATCCTGCTGCCTTTGGTCTTAAATGAGCCTTAAAAATGCAACTAATGGTTGAAAACAACGTGCTAGTTAGAAGCAAGTCGCTCTGGTTGTTTACTCCAGCTGTATACTCTGGAGTCTGTTAAGAAGAAGGCACATACAATGCATTTCTCTTTGAATATCTTGCCAGTGTTTTTGTTGGCTGCTTTCCCGGGGTACATGGGAGTTATAAATCCATAATGAATGCTGTGTAAGACTCTCTTATGGTGATTCTTGCTAGCATGAAAGGAGTACATGAGCCCAGGCGATGAGACTGAAAAGCCGCAGTATTACAGCACTTTTTCACTTAGTTAAAGTTACACTGTCCACATCTGAAGTACAAATTAAATGTCAAAAGGTCATTAGAAGTTCATAAAGTGTATGGTGCTTAAAAGTGTGAAACAGACTTTCAAAGGGCAGGTCATTTGACTAAGGCTAATTTTGACTTGTCAGGCTCTTTATATTCTTCAGGATTCTTTTTCTTTTCTTTTTTACTTTATGAGCTCACTCAACGAGCATGAACATAATGGGAGCCCACTCCTGGTTTTCCATAGAGTTGATTTATTGGTGTCAGCCAACAGGCAGAGACCTAAAAAAGTACATCCTATAAAAGCTGCCCTTAAAATGAGTCATGTGTTCTGTAAAGCTATCACATTTGTTCTACACCATTTTATAGCGGAAATTGACATTTATCTGCCAGCCGGGAAGCAGGAATTCTTAGCTTTTTTCAGGTCCTATATTTGTCTAAAAGGGTAGTGCTGCCTCTGATATTACATTATGACCCAATGGCAGTCTTGTCAATGCAGGTCAATAGGTGAGCAGAATAAGTAACACACCAGTGAGAGTCAGTACTGGCCGGCGCATGCTTTTATACCTAAGGTAGGAAAATACATACTTTGATGTGAAACAGAAACAATGGAAGATTAATTTGCAAAACATGTCCATTAAGCATAAAACCATAAAGCCTCAAACTTTAACCATGCTCGTTGAAAAACACCCACTTGTCTCTTACGTCGGGGTGTATCTATGTAAATTACGGAATGCATCTTTCACAAAGTTAGTGGCAGCTAGTGACCTATAAAAGTGAAGGGGCAAAAATCTTCACTCGAATTCCAGTGAGCAAGCCTGACTTCTTCTTGGAGGGTTATGGGGGTTTTCTCACACTCACTTTAATAAGTTACTCTCACACATTCTCTCTCAGGCTCATTCAATCACATATGGCTGAGATACCCGCCACCCCCTCTCAACACAATCCCCAAGAATTGGGAAACCGGAAACAGTTCTTGAACTTTTGGAAGGCGGGAAGGGAGTTACCCTTCCCGGCCGTATTTATTAAAATATGAAACAAAATCAAAACATTAAAATAACAGTTTCATATCATGTACAATTTCATATCCACATTACGATGTTTGGCTAACCTTAACATATATCTAATACAAAGGTTCTCCTAGCCGATACTAACATCCTTACAAAAATGCATTTCAAATTGAAATTGTACATCCTAACGTTAAGGGCCAACGGCAAGGTCGTAACCGGTGTCAGATCCCTAAACCAGAACTCCCCCCTCACTTGTGAGGGGCGGCCGCACAGAGGACTGCACCTCGTGTGCCATACCAATTTCCCTTGTCTTGACGGGGGCCCCTGTTAACTCGACGCCATGTACGTGGTCGTCCGAGGACTCGTGTGAGGTGTCCAGAAGGTAGCGTAGACCCCCCTCCCCACCCTACACAACTTACCACATCTGCCGTCGCAGATGTCCTGGCCCCGGGAAATTCCCAGGAGGGGCCCGTAGCCCCTCCTATCCAGGGAGGGGCCTTGACCGCCTTCCCTTTCCTTTAGGCGTCCCGTCCTTTAGAAGGGACCGCCTCCCCGTTGAGGGGCCAATGGCCACCTCCCCCCGGGCGCTCCCATCCGTAATGGGTGAAGCCCCCCCCTAGGGATCTTCCAATGACTGCTCACCGATCATGACCTTACCGCCACAGGCCGGATAGTTGACCGGCTATCCGGACCCCCCACAAAACTCCTACCTAAAGGTCATGTTGCAAACTCCTTAACCAGGCTACGAGGTCTCCTATGAGTAAAGAATTCCCCACCCGGGACAAATGGACCCCATCTTCTAGATACATATTGTCCCCCCTGATACAACCATGAGGAATCGAATGCAATGTACTGGTACGGAACAGTCTACCAAGCTTGTTATTAATCTCTTTCACAGAATGATTTATAGCAGACACTGAATTAGCCCCCCGCCACACCTTTCGTGGAATCATATGGGACCATGCAATCGTGCACCCTGGAACCCTCCTCGCCAACCAACTTACTGTGGATAGTATCGCCTCGAGAAGTAGTCGTCTACCAGTGGTCACCAAATCATTGCCCCCAAGATGTACTATGATTATAGCTGGCGGTGACCTTGTCCGCCCTAACAAACCCTCAAGAAAAGGTTGAAACTGGTCAATACAGAGCCCGCCCCTTCCGTAGAAGGTCACCCTGTACCCGTATTCCCCAGCTGTGTGAATCATGTCACCTGCTTTGAATACGTCCCCGGCACGCCTCACGTATGAGTGGCCCACGACCCACACCACTCTTTCCTCAGCCGGTGATCTCTGACCGCTGGTTCCCAGGTGTCGGGCCGACTGCACAGTCCGCCCCGCCTCGTAGGTTTGCGAAACTGTAACCAAACAAAAAACAAGAAGCGTGAGTACATGATATCAGCTTCACAACATGTGCAACCGCACATACCTTTTGTAACAATTCGAGGACCAACGCCCCAACTGTTTCACTTTTTCAACACTCAGACCCCTGGCTGTAGCCTCTGTAGCAGCCCCTATCCGGAAGGAATGAGTCCCAAACTCGCCCGGGTTCAGGCCTGCGGCCGAAATTGCCATTGCAAGCACCCGCTGGAACTGAAACTTCGTCAGTGGGGTGGCATCTGCATGCCTCAGCAAGGTCCCTCCCCATGATGCCGCCCTCTGCGCCAAATACTCCTCAACGCATGCAACCGGGCACATGGGAGATCCGGGAATCCGCTGGACTACTACACTATCCCCGATCGCGCCTTGATCGGTCTTGGACCTGACAAACGAGACAATCATCGTCTCCCCCTTTACTTGAATGTGCTCTCGGCACAGTCCACCCCCCGTATCCTGCTTATTCTTTGCCACTAGCTCGCTTACCCGCATAGCCCCATGAAATGCTAATGCAAAAGCGGCCCGGAATAACACTGTCTCCGACTGGGATGAACATGTAGCAGGGAGTACGGACAGTAACAGGTCCAACCTATCCAGACCTATCGGGTGCCTTTCGTCTACTCTGCGACCCTCAAGGCGTTGCCACCCACGCAGCGCTTTCTGTACCACGAAAGACGCTGTAGGGTCCTGGATACCATGAGCCCGCGCCATGAAGGAAATGGCGGCCCGATGCCTCTGGGCCGTGGCCACCGATTTGCCTGCCCTGCGTAGAGACAGTAAAAACTTTATGACAAATTCTTCCTGACCCCAAAGCTCTCCCCTAGCAGAACCCAAAAAGGACCAATATGAACGGAACGCCCCTTCATATGCCTTCCTTGTCCTGGGTGCTAAACTCTCTCCCACGAGGTTTTGTAGTTCGGGGCACCGAGAGACCAGAGAGCTTCGGGAAATGGTGCCGCCACCGGGTCCGCTGTGGGCAGAAAACCCCAGAAGGCCTGCATACGGAAACGAGAAAGCGCATCAGCAGCCTGATTCAGTACCCCTGGCACATGCCTCTCTCTAAAGAGCACGTTCAATCGCATACATAGTAAAACAATTTCCTTGAGCAACCTCAGGATCCACTTGCATCGTGCTGCCTGACTATTGATACACTCAACCACGGTCATGTTATCAGACCAGAACACCACAGAGTGATCCCTAAACCCCTCAGGCCATGTTTTCAAAGCCACCAGAATAGGGAACAGTTCGAGAAAAGCAATGTTACTTGTAAGTCCACACTCGTGCCACCATGACGGCCACGTTTGAGCCGACCAGTGATTGCCAAAGATGGCGCCAAAGCCTATACTCCCCGCCGAATCTGTCCACAGCCCCAACTCTTCGGAGGACACCGCCGGCTTCGTCCAGACAACCCGACCATTGAAGTCCGCCAGGAATGCCAACCAAATGCGCATGTCCTGGCGAATCTCGGCCGAGAGCCTTGTGCGGTGATGCCCCTCTTTAAGACCGACCATGGCTTGTGCAATCGAGCGGGAAAAGGGGCGGGCCATTGGCATTATTCTAAGGGCAAAATTCAACTGCCCCACAGTCTGCTGCAATTGATGCAAGTTCACCTTAGTTACTCTAATACATGCTTTAAGCGAAGCCCTGAATTTCCGCACTTTTTCTTCTGGCAAGCGGAAGCAACCTTCTTCGGAATCGAGCTCTATTTCAAGAAACTCGAGCGAAGTTGAGGGCCCCACAGTCTTACCTGGCGCCAATGGCACACCAAACTGTCCCATCAAATCACAAAATTCATTCAGAGCCTGTGCACATTCTGTGTCCCCGGCTGCCCCCAGAAACAGAAAATCGTCTAGATAATGCATGACATGCTGAAAACCCGTAATCCTTGTGAATGCCCATTGCAGAAAACAACTGAATTTTTCAAAATAAGCACACGATATGGAACAGCCCATTGGCATACATTTATCCATGTAATAGCGCCCCTGAAACATAAAGCCCAGGAGACGCTGATCGTCCGGGTGTACCGGGAGCAACCGGAAAGCGGACTCAATGTCAGATTTGGCCATCAGCGCTCCGGGTCCCAGGCGATTCAACATGGCGACTGCATCATCGAAGGATGCGTACCGCACCGAACAAAGCCCTGGGTCTATTGCATCATTAACTGACAAATCCCTCGGGGCTGACAAATTATGTATCAGTCTGAACTCACCCGGGTCCTTCTTGGGGACCACTCCCAATGGCGAACAAACAAAATTAGGAACTGGTGGCGTGTTGAATGGTCCTGCCACCCGACCCCGGGCTACTTCTTTCCCAATCTTTGCTTGCACCACTGCCGTATTCTGCAGGACCGAAAGTTGGTTCCTACACTGTGCTTTACCCTGGAAATTCCCCACCGGGATGCGGAAACCGTAAGAAAACCCGTCTCGCAGCACCCCAGCGGAGACATGATCAGGGTATTTGCTGAGCCAAGGAATCATTGCCATGGTATCAACCGGTGTGGGTAATGCCGCCCCTCGGACTATGTCAGACCTGTTTGCCGCTTGCCCTACTACCGTTATCACCCGTTTTGGCTCTGCACATGGTCTCGGGATGCGAAGACTGTCCACACCCCCCACATTCATGTCTAAACTTGCATGACCCCTGGGGCCTCGTACACTTTCCCCTGTTAAAGTTCCAGCATACCCCTTTTTTACCTGTAGTGCCGTTCGGCCTTGGGTGATGCTCATTACTTGCCCCTGTCCGAAAGGGCGCCCCGGATGGTTGGCGGGAAAGTTCACCCCCGCCCCCCGCCCAACAATGGCGCCTTTAACATGCCTGATTTTTCCATTTTTTGCCAAGAAATGGAGTCGTAACAATCCCACGTCAGGCATGTATCGAACTCTTTAGCCTTACGAAAAATATTGTCATAACAAAACCACTCATTGCCAACATATGTCTGAGAATATTCCATAATACGTGACTGGTACACAGGTAACTCGGTCAACAAATCAGGTCTCCGTTCCCCCATAATCGAAGTGAATATGCCAAATGCTCTACCCCAGTTACCTATCGTCTCATCGACTCTAAAGGCGGCCATTTTTGCGCGCCAAACACTCGGATGCATGAGTTCCTTCTGAGCTTTCACATGCTCAATCTCATAATGGTCAGTTAGTAAGGAGAACATGTTTACGTATTTCTCAGCCCATATCCGTTCTTTGACCTCCATCGGGATATGCTGAGCCAATTTCTCCCTTCTCGAGGGCACAGACCCCTTCCCCGCAATCGGCATTAACTGCTTGCCTGAGCTAGAAGCTGTAACCGCCGTTGCTGCCGAACTCGTGCCAGCTGCGGGTTGCTCTACTGGAGCCTGCGGGGAAACAAACGGACAAGGAGGTTTCGCGGCCTCTCGAGACTGCCGCAACTGCCTCATTAATTGCTTGGCCTCCTCAGCCGTGTCCCCCGGAGCCACGGAACGCCCGCTGCTATTACCCAGCCATGCCGCCAACTGGGCGGCCAACTCCGGAGGCATGTCCCCTTCGTCCACTGGGGTAAACACAACGGGGATCCGCTGGCCCTCGGCAGGAGCCGGCGCGGGGATCTCCACTGGTCTAGGAGGGCTCACCGGGGGAGCCTCCGGAACTGGGACCTCGTCCTCGTTTGACCCATTCCTGGCCCTCTTCCTTCTTCCGGCCGGGGCCTCCGTCGGGTTGGGTCTTTTTGGCCTTCCCGCACCGTCCCTGGCCGCCATTTTTCTCTTCATCTCCGCCATGTCCTTCACCAACATCCGGAGCATCTGGTCGGTGCTGACCTTCTTTGCGACTCTCTTGCCCGGCATTTTCTTATAGGTGAAAGATCTTGAACGCGATTTGCAGTGCTAGAAGAGAAAAGAGAGAAATTACAAATTTCAAAAATGGCTCTTCGTTCCGTCTCGAGCTCACGTGCAGCGAGGAGGTGCAGCTTCAGAGCACAGGAACAAGAGGATGCTTCCTTGGCTTGTGGCTCCTTTTATTCTTCTCTGGGCGGGCGTGAACCCGCCTCCTCCCGCCTCCCTGGGCGTGGCGGATGGCTTCGGTGTCTAGGACAACCCACTCTTGGGCGGGAAAAAGCGCGCCCCGGCTACGCCGCTTCGGGCATACCATTCGAGACGCGCCTCCCGCCCAAAATGGCTTCCCGGGGGGATCGGGGTACTCCACCATACGTTTGGGGGGACCGATTGGTCGCCCCTTTCCATTCACTTGCTCTCATTCACACTTCTCCTTTTACCAATCTGTATCAGACTCAGCCTAGTCTAATCATGGGTCCCACTCTGTGTCTCTGGGCAATAGCTTGCTTAATCTCCACAATGGCCCCAGCAGCGCTTCGATGCCTGGCTTCACCTTGGGGGTGTCCAGGAGTGGATATTTCACAGGAAAGCCAGGAAGGGTTCCACAGCGGTATGAATACAGTGCTACGAGACCTCAGGGTAGAAGTGTGCTATATAAATACAAACATAACAACAACACAACACTGAGTCATTGAGTCTCATTCTGATCCACTCATTGCCACTCAATGTTACTCAGTCTGATCAACTCAATCTTTCACAGACAGATTAAGTCTCACTCTGACTCACTCAGTCTTACTCTGACTCAATCCACCCCAGTCCGATTCACCAAGTCCCATTCAGTCAACTCTTCCCTTGACATGATGGCCTGGGGCTGTACACAGCCCCTACCAGCCTGAGTTTCAAAGGATGTCTACCTTGTCACTGGCATAGGACTTTAACACCTAGGCATTCCTCTCTTTTGTCTCTCGAATCAGTTTGGTGGCAAAGCCAGTGCAAGTAGAGGAACTGACCATAACTGTTTAGAGAGTGGAGAACGGCTTTCACTCCACCCACAGGATGGCAATGGACAAAAAAGTGAACCCATGAGATCTCTCTTCAGAACACTCTAGACCCATCAAGATCAAAAAGAGGGTTGCCCTGCTGTCAGAGTCTTGAAAGAAAGACTGAACTAGCTTGTCTTGAACACAGGACACCAGCAGTGACTGCAAGGGTCAGTTAGCTGATCTCCTGTCTGGGCTACAGGGACATAACATGCTTTCGGAGGCTCTTCCCTGAAAAATGCCAGCTCACCAGTACCAACTGTCTAGCCCTGCACTCTGCTGCTGGTCTCTCTTTGAGTGAGCCCTAACCTCCAAGTGGTACCTGCCAGGTCCTGACCGCTTGGCTGGTGTTAGAGTGTACTCTACCTCTCCCAAAAACTCCAAGGGGGCTTAGAAATGTTTTACCAACTTTCTGCATAGATAACCTACGGAGAATGGGATCGAAACTGCAGCTGTTGGCGTCAAATCATCAGTCGGCCTCAGCTTGCTTATTTGTCCTGATTAAGAACATCTTACTTTCAAAAGAAATTCCTCATTCAAAACATAAAGATCTTCATTGGGACCAATCCACAGCAGCAACCGATTGATAAATGAGGCCTTCCTGGTCATGGGCTTTGGCTGCCTGGAGCTTTCCATACTTTGTCGACGACAGCACAGTGGACCCGCTCTTCAGCAACCCACTGTGGTCTCGCCCTGCTTTGGATCCAGCTAGCATCTTGCCTCGCCGATGTCTCATTGACAATCACTTTTTTATCATAAAAGTTTCTAAGTCACAAGTTAAACTTCCCACTGGGATAAACCTGTTTTTTGTATCTGACATGCAATCAATCACGGTTGGCCTTAAATTTAGACTTTGACTAGGTTTAGCAATACCAGATATCCAGGGATTGGGCTTTGTGGTTTTTGGCTCTGATATCAGTTATACAAATTTGAGTGTTATGTTTCTGGTGTTATTGTATTTATTAAAAAAATTCTTTAGTTTGCTAAATTCATTTGGGAGTTTTCTTGTGTTCTTTTTTCACTTTACTACTGTTTGAGTACTGAGTAGATACTGAATTGATACCTGTAAATTAAGTCTGACTGCTTTGTGCGAAGCTATCAAAGATTATCCACAAATTTAGTGACTTTAGTGATTCAACCCCAAAAAAATCATTATTATCCCTCAACTAATACTTTAAGGGACACGTACATCAAGGTTTGTTATCGAGAATAAGAAATATCGATTTTTAAGAAATCGCTATTTGGTAATCGCAAAGTGCAATGCAACAAAAAAGGATGCAAGAAGCAATTCTCTAATTGTGGTTCCTTAAGAATCGCAATTGCAATTTGGGAATCACCATTTGCTTTTGCAACTCTATGTGGGAATGGTTTTCCATTGCCTAAATTGTGATTAGCTAATTGTCAATCGCAAATTAGGTAATGCAAAGGCAAGGGTGCCGGGGTTCCTAAGGCCCCCTTGAGGCACCCATTACACAAAACAGGTGCACATGTAAGGCACACGCATGCCGTGCCACATGGCATTTTGAAAACTGCAGTTGTGTGCATTTTTCAAAGTGTGCACACATTAGCATCAACTAATAGTTGATGCTAATTAGCATTTCCTAAATGCAGAGTTCACATTTAGGAAAGACTTCTTGCATATGCTTTTAGGGAATCGCAAATTGTGATTACCTATTTGCATTCACAATTTTGGTAATAGCAAGAAATTGCTTTATTACATCACAGATGGGGGAGGTCCTGGGGAGTGCCAGGGCCTGAGGCTAGTGAGTAAAAACAATTCCCAACAGGCTAGACATGTGATTTCATCAGTGCTGTACATTCTCTCTGATGGCTGGCACAGGGTCCTTTTTTTCTTTTTTCAGAGTTATATATAGCGCAAACTAGACCCAAACATATCTTGTATCGAAGTGCTTTACATGAGCACCAGTTTCGTTACAGATGGACACATTTGTTTTTTGTTAAGCACAGGGAGATTACGTGATTTGCCCATAATCACAGGACATTGAGCATTGTCGCCGAGACTCAAACCTGGTTCGCCAGCTTCAAGGTCGACCGCTTTAGCCGTAAGGCTACATCCTCTCCTCATGAGCCAGAACCAGCCATCAGACTGTTTTACTAGCTGTTTCCGGCTGTTGCTGGATCTGAAGTAGGTAAGTATTTTTTTGTTACATCAAGAGTGAATAACAACAGTCTATAATTCACTGATTGTAGAAAATAATTGCCCATACATGTGTGTGTGGGGGAATTAGGCCTGAATCCCATAAGGGAAAACAGCAGCTGCACAAACCTGTGCAACCAGTCGCTGCAGACTAACTCTGTTGTCTTAAAATGTTTTCAGCTACAACAGTGTTAAACCTGTCAGCCTTGTGATGTTCTTTCACCAAACATTTTACCTTCACATCTCCTATCTTTGCTGTCTGGGTCAAACGAATTAGTCCGAGAACTAACAAGACTCACGGAGGACGAAGAAACAGAAAACATACTAGTGGGAGGCGACTTCAACCTCCAGCTATTCGGTGAACCGACAACCGACGAGATGACGCAAGAAATGGACACAGTCTGGAAAATTCCTCCTCAAAAAAATCCCCACAGTTACAAACAGAGCAACACTGCATCCAGGCTATTAAAATCCTTAGAGAAACTGAACCTGCGCGCCCTTAATGGCCGTTTCAAAGAGGACATTCCTCCAGTACCAACATTTCACTCGTCATTGGCATCATCCTATTTAGACTTTATTCTAGTTACACTCCGGTTGTATGAAACTGTACAAGATTTCAAGATAGGCGACAGAGCCCAGAGCGACCACTTACCGCTAGAAGCCAACCTAGCACTAACCTGCAAGAACGAAGCCATCGAAATCAGAAGTATGTGCACAGAACATACTACCGACTATAAACGAATACGATGCAAGATCTCGGACATAGAAACTCTTACAAACAGTGCAAAAACAATAACACAGGAAACACATAATACACCAGACAACCCCATTACCTTATGGAAAAAATTTACAACGGCACTAGGAGAAAAACATGCCATAAGGAAGACAGACCAAAAAGGGAACACTACTAGGTATACGTTTGGCAAAGTAACAACAGTAGAAATAAAAAAGATTAAGCTCGAAATAAAGAGGATCCTCAAACAGCTCCGGCAAGCTCCAAATAACCCGGAAATTCAACTGCAGTTACGCAGGTCAAAGGCACTGCTACAAAAGAAAACTTGGCAAAGGAAGCGGGAACTGAACGAAGATCTATGGGCAAAGATTTTACACAACTCAAAGCAGAAGAATAGTTCTAGCTTTTGGAAGATGATTCACAGGCTCCAACAGCCAAACCACAGAGGTATTACTTCTGAAATACCGGAATCGGTCTGGGCCAACTACTTAACAACTCACTTTAACACAACTGATCCCGCAATAAAGAAAGCCGAGGGGACAAACTCGGAAAAGGGAGCTTCCCTCCAACTAGGAAAAAATGATATTCAAGCCAAAAAAGAAAAACAAGCATCAAACTTGGAAACAACCGGGCCACGCATCCTCGCAGAGAACGATGCCACCTGCAAGATAGTCGATTCTAGTAAAACAGAACCCGGACTATCGCTCCAAGAAACAACAGACACGATCCTCAAACAAATTTCAAAGGGAAAACTTGAGGGGGCGCCAGGACCAAACGGGATCCCTCCTATACTATATAAACAGGATCCGGCCTTTTGGTGCTCCACATTGACCCCAATCTTCCACGAAGCAAGGGAAACAGGAAAAATACCAGCTTCTTGGAGAGGCTCGATAATAAGCCCTATCTATAAAAAAGGCGCAAGGATCAACCCAAGCAGCTACCGGTTGATTGCCCTGTTAGACGTAGAAGCGAAGTACTACGCAAGCCTCATTTTGAAGGATCTAATAACATGGGCAACAAAAGAGAACATCATTCCAGCTACTCAGACGGGCTTTCGGACGGGTCAGGGAACCCTAACCAACATCATGGCATTAACCCTACTGTCCGACGCAGCAAAAACGGCAAAAAGCTCTCTGTTTGTATGTTTCATTGACTACAATGCCGCATTCGACCATGTAGATCGACACAAACTATGGCGGAAGCTGAGCGCATGGGGAATCCCTGGCCCCCTTCTACAGCAGCTGGAAATGCTGCATACCGATACATGGCTCCAAATAAAACTGGGATCCGGCACACATCTATCGAGGAAAATAAAGACCAGCAATGGCCTAAAGCAGGGTTGCGTCCTAGCACCAACACTGTTCAACCTCTTCCTTGCGGATCTTCCCGAAGAGTTAGAAACAGTCATATCACGCTCTCAAATCTGCTTTACGCAGACGACCTGGTCCTTATCAGCCGGTCTCCCATCGGCCTTCAAAACCTTCTAGATAAAACAAATACATTTTCCAAAGCAAATTCCTTAACAATTAACCTGGACAAAACCAAGGTCATGCCAATGAACTACAACAAAAAACAGAAGCCCGCATGGTATCTGGACAAACAAAGACTAGAACTGGTAGCCTCTTACAAATATCTAGGAGTCATAATAGAGGGCAATGGCTCCTCCAAGCACCAACTAGATGCCATTCGCAGGAAGGGCATGACCTTTCAAATATCAATAAGACCCTTGCAGAAAGTCCTTCCCGACAGGACACTAGCGCCACTTCTTCAGGTAATCAAAGCTCGCCTACTGCCAATGCTCTCTTACGGCAGCGAATCAATGCGGGGTAATGATGCAAGCACTCTGGACAAAACCATCAGTCATGCATATAGGGCAATTTTCCATCTCCCAAAAAACTCCTCGCCTGCCCAAATTCGTCTTGAATTCGGATTATTGAAACAATCGGTGGAGAGGAAAGGACAATATGTAAAAAGTTGGCGCAAAATCAAAGAATCAGAGCAGGGATCGCTAAATGCGAACCTATGGACCGAGCTTCACGCCAAAGAAATCACCCCAGCAAGGGCCTACTTAATAAACTCATTGGAGAGCCTAGGATTAAATAAGCTCTGGGAAACAAGTACGGACTTCGGGACCTTTAAGAAAACGGTGACAAAGGTCACAAAACTGGTCTCCTCACTCGAAGATAGAGCCACCCTGACCAGGAGAGCTCACGGATGGGTAGTGCTCGAAGGCTATGGAGCCATCAAGCCACAAGAATATCTATTAAGGGGCCTTACACAAAAAATAAAAAGCAAGTTCTTAAACATGCGCCTAGGCAACATACCCATAGCGCATCACCTGGAACCTTGGAAAAGGCCCGATCCGTCTAACACATGTCGCCTTTGCCAATCTGCAACGGAGGACCTTATACATATTATATGCATCTGTAAAGCTTTTGAGGATATAAGGCGGTCAATGCTCCGGCCCCTATGGAACCAGAAGGGTGTAAGATCATGTAGGCAAGCAGTAATGCTCTGCTTCGACCCCAACGAAACCCAGTTAAACTGTAGAACAGTTAAATATTTCGAAATAGTGGCCAAAAAATTAAATGAAACAGAACAAGGACGTGAAAAACCAACCGCACTGGGACAAAGGTAACCTTCTCATACGACCCCTTAATAAAAGTATTAAGACTGCTGAGCGAAAATTAACTAAATCAGGGGAACATAGATCCTGCAATTACTTAATAACTACAAGAACTACAACTAACAATAGCAGCGATCAACAGGACGATTCACTTAACCGATCACACTCTTCGAGACTTTATTTATGTGCAACATCCTTTTCGCTAGGAAAAGTTTTACATAGTCAAAAGACTTTTAAATTTATTTTAATCTTTGTGTAAAATTGTGAGTTTTTATTAACTGTGCAATAAACAAATTCAAATTCAAATCCTATCTTTGCTGATCTTGGTTCTGTTAACCTTATGACTTTGTGCACCTCATCACTACTACGCAGTGCTAAAGTGCTGGGTATCTCTCCTCTAAACATGCTAGAATTGGTGTATACTGAAATGGCACATTTAATTTATATGTAAGTCCCTAGTAAAGTGATACCCCAGGTGCACAGGGACTCGAAATTAAATGCTACTTGTGAGCATGAAGCACTGATTTTGCCACCCACTTAAATAGTCCTGTAAAACCTATTTCAGGCCTGCTATTGCAGCCTCTGTGTGCAGTTTTAAACTGCCCTTTCAAACTGGAAAATAAACCTTTTACCTTTCTTTTTTATTCATATCAGTTAAATCGAGGGTAGGCCCCAAACAACCCATAGGGCAGGACGCAGTGTATTTAAAAGGTTGGACATGTTCCTTTAAAATTATATGTCCTGGTAGTAAAAGGCTCTTAATTTCACTTTTCAGTACTGCAAGTCCTACCTCTCCCATAGGATAACATTGGAGTTACATTTTTACATTTAATAAGGTAACATTTCAAAACTAGAGCAGGTAAAACGTTCATGTTTGGTGTCTTTGGAATTGTAAGGAAAAATCCAAACTTATGGTGAAGTTGGATTTCAAATTACAAATTTGAAAATGGCACTTTTAGAAAATTCACCACAGCATTGAATTTGCCTATACTGACTTAGAAAATGAATACTTTTATTTTTTGTTCATGATCAATATACTGTTCAAATTTCTTTATCCGGTTATAGTAAACAATAACCATAAAAGCACAATAAAATACAGATTATTTATAGTTTCTTGACCAGCAAAGTACATATATACATATCACATAATCATGGATTTCCGACAACTAAAAACATTTTTAAGAAACACAATAACAGATGCAATTAAAAATTCATTTTCTAAAAATTGCAATGCTAAAAATGCTGGCCGACAGCATTTACGTCCAAAATGCTTTAAAACAGGTACACTCCATCTCTTTCTTACAGAAAAACATGATATGAATAGTTGATTGTGGTGATATGTCATCGCACGGACACTTGCACAAATCTCTAGACCAGTCGTTGACTACAGGAAAACTTAGGGATCTAAATAAAATGTTCAATCTGAAACGAGTCAACAAAAAAATCTAAATCTTGATCTGTTAAAAATATGTACGGCTGGATTGTTGGAGTCAGCAGAGTTAAGTGGTGGGCTTGTGCCGTCGGCTTTCTCATATCATTGGTTGCTCTGGTTTCGCCCAGAAGACCCATGCAGCTGGAATTAAGTTCTTTCCTAGATACGCTGCACATCGAAGATGGCTCTGTGAAATATTCTGGGTGTCCTATTTTTGTAAGGAACATTTTCACATACTCTTACCATCTAATATATTTGACACCATCAGACTTCAAGGCATCTGTCCATATATAGCGAATAAAACCAGTTTCATCTGACAACACAAATTCTGTGCCAAAGAAGGAAAGGCTGGGGCTTAATAGTGTATGTGATGCCTAGTTCCAGGTGGCAAATGTAATTTGAGGTGTTTTATGGTAAGGAACCTAAGGAAAGTATTTTCCGCGATCTGCAGTGAATTTATGTCTGCATAGCCCCATATGCCAGTTCCGTAAGTAGCTATGGACAAACATTTGGCCGTGTAAATTTATAGAAGGTCTGCCGAGGAGCACTTTCCTAATTTACAACTAAAATTTGATAGGGGCATTAACGCCTTGACAAACAGCAGGTGTCTAGTTTTGACTGCCCCAGACCATAGTCCTATCCTGTCAAATAGTATCCCTCGGTATGAGAATCTTTTAGTGCACTCTATCGGTCTTCCATCTATATAGAGTTTTAACCCTCTTGTTGGTCCAAACCCCGCAATTCATTGTAAATGTTTTGGAACAATTTATTGAAAGTCCCAAGTTCGACATGAATCTAGAGAAAGAGTTAACAACCCTTTGGAGTCCGAGCGGTGTAAGGGCAATTAAAACAGCATCATCTGCATACAAGAGTGCAGGGATAGGTTGCTTTGCTGCCTTCAGTAGATCCCTGCAGTCTTTAACTAAAGTAGATTCTAAATTATTTATATATAATGTGAAGAGAGGAATGGGGCAAGAATGCAGTCTTGCTGCACCCCCTCACTATACTGAATACCGGTGATCACCATTTCTTGCTTTTTTTTTATACCAGTCACAGCAATAAAACTATTTATATACAATGTATCATAATACACAAAACATGAAATATCAAAACTATTAATTACAATACATCTTACACACCCCACACATGACAAAAAATCATTACTGACACAAACTAATACAAATACACATATTGCCACTCATGTGCTTGCAAGGCAATATGTTTGTTTGCATTAATTTGTGAATTTGTCTTTTGTCATATTTGTGGGGTGGGTAAGATGCATTGTAATGAATAGTGTGGATATTGGAGCTGTCCCCCTCCCCATATCCTTGAGACTCTCCTGGCTGAGAAGTTGGGCTTCACCAACCCTGATTGATTGATTGATTGATATTTCATGTTTTGTGTATTATACTGAGGTGCATATAAATGATTTTGACTGTAATAAAACATAAATAAATGGTGATCCCGTTGTCCTCATGAACAAACACAAAAGTATTCAGTTTCAAAGTCAGTATTGGCCAATTTAGTGTTGCCTAGAGTTTCGAGTGGCCTAGCCTTACTGAGTAATTAAGGGCCCATTCCTCCACAAAGATATAGAACTTTTAGAAAGTTGGCATTTAGTGCCTATTGCCTGTCTCTGAGTCACATGGCTGGGTGTAGCTAATAGGTGGGCTTTGTGTATTCCTCCTACAGAACTACACACAATTAAGAGCTTCGTTGTGGCTGGATAGGGCATCACTAGCAGAATGGGAGAGCAGATCTGAACAGATCCCTACTTACATTTAAATAGTCTGTGTCCTGCCTCCAGACAAAGGGCTGCACACCCCTTGTAGTTAGTCTGCTGCCAGGAAAGGGAAGGTAGGGTAGCTGGAGACTACAAAAGGAAACATTTAGAAGCATCTACCCCACTTCAAACGCACCACTGGGTATAAATACAGGACCACAGACACCAACTTTGTGGTGCACTTCTAAACCTGTGCATCCTTTACCAAAATGAATGATTTGTGTGCTGCTGAAAGGACTTCTACTCTGATGTACTGTTGCTCTGAAGGACTGCTGTCAAGTTGTGCTGACCTGGTCTGTGCTGCCCACTTGCCTAGGTGAGATGGACTGAGCCTCCATCTCTTGAACCCAGAATTCCAGAGTGACTCCAAGGGACAGTTGGCTTGCCACCTGACTAGAGCCTCAGGGACAGAAGGCACCAACATTCTTGAACCCAGCACATAGACTCTGCCATTTGAATGTCTACTCTGCCAAGGGGTGGCACCTTAGTCCTGGACAGCCTTGGACGTGAGCCAAAGATGCTTTACCTGCCTCTGTGGATCAAGTATAACCAATTCATCTCCTCTACTGCACAGACCAACCCCAAGCAGAACCGACACATTGCTACTGCTGCAAGGATCAGATCCACCGCAAGGCCCCACATCCTAATGCAGTACATCAACACATTATAATTGTCACTGCACGTTGCATCCTTGGCACAGCCCTTACACATCCCTCAGTGAAGACAGCCCTGACAGTAACTCAGCGCTCTGCAGCGCAGCCCTGTAGCTCATTGGAAATAATGCATCGGGCCAGCTGTGTGCCATATCCTCAACACTAGACTCCGCATCTTAAGCCCTCATTGACTTTTTCCTTGAAAACATCACAGAATCTTGCATCACAGCCTCACCACATCTTGGAACAGGCATATCACTTCAGTGGTGTGAGGCATCTTTGATGTGGATCCTCGTATGCTCTGCAAACTAGTATTGAAGGTACTTTTCTCAGTGAGTCCAACTGGTTCCCCGTAGCCTGTCCCTAGTCCATCGTTGTTGACCTGAAGTTATGACTATGTCCTGTGACCAGATTTTCACAGTTAATGCTTTGTGTCTTTTGGCACTATTTATACAAAAAATAAAAATCTTAAAAACTGAATATGTCTGTTTCTAAGGATTGGATTTTTGTCATTGTGGTCTCATTTTATTTACTAAAAAATATTCATTTTTTCTAAGTATGTTGTGGTATCCTTTTGTGGTGTGTTTTAACTGAATGGTAATTGAAGTATTGCACAAATGCATTGCACATTGCCTCTGAGTTAAGCCTGACTGTTCTGTGTCAAGCAACCGGAGGGTTGAGCAGAGGTTAATTTAGGTATTTCTTGTGACTTAACCCTGAGAAGAATTGTGGTTGCTGTTTGAGAAGGGGTTCAGCTTCTTCAATCTGTAACCCAATTTCTTACACCAGTGTTATGTGGATCCCCAGATATTGGACACTAAGTAGAAGGAATGACAGCTGTTACTCCTAATCCATCACATGTCTGCTGCCCTTCAAAAACAGTAGAAGCGATTTGGAATAGTTGACCTGGAGGCCAGATGCCTCCCCATAAAGGGTCAGCATCTGAAACCACTATGGACCCATAAGGGAGGGACCTGCGCATCTCATCTGATCTATACCATCAGGGGCTCTATGGCTTGGGCAAAAAGAAGGGGGAAGAGGTAAGCCTTGTTGAGTGCCTTGGCTGACATTGAAGCGAGCAGATAGGACACTGCTAACCCGAACTTGGGCCTATGGACTTGAATACACTATCAGACAAACAAGTGAAATTTAGGTCCCAACCCTACCTCCAACAGCTCCTCCTTCAAAAAAGTCCAATCAATGGAGTTGAATGCTTTCTTTAAGTCAACTATCAAGAGGGAAATATGGTCTTCAACATCAGAGAGACAGGTAAGTGCTACCTTGACTCTATGGATACAGTGCCTAGTACTCCGATGAGGCATAAACCCATCTTGGTCCTGCTAGATCAGCCGTGTTAGTGTTCTAAGGAGTCAATTAGTGAAGACTGTAGTGTAGTTCCTATATCCTTAATGGGCTCTGCGCATTGGAATAATATACACTATAGTTTTGACATAGGACTAAGGTCAGTATGTCTCTATCGAGTACATTAAACTTGTTTACTTGTGTGTGCCAGCTAACTCAGAGGTCACTACAAACTTTCTCAAATAAACAAGAAGGGATTAGTCTCTGACAACTGCATAAGCATGACAACTTTGTTTCCCTTAGAGTCGGTACAATATCTTCAGAGTCATGGAAACAACAGATAACCGTTTCACTCAGCCAATCGTGCATGCTTCGTATTTACAGAGTTTGTACAGAATAGAGACGGGTGTGTCAATAAAAAGGGTTTATTGAATAGTCTTCTTTCTCATGCAAGGGATATGAACTGCTACAATCATAAGACAGAATGTGAAGTATAATGCGTACAGTGTTAACAGTAATATGAAATAATACTGTAATAGCATGGTCTGTAGCTACGACATATATAAAAATACATACATAAATAACACAGGCTAAAATAATCAACTGGTGCTTCTAAAATAATCATACCCCACTTTACCTAACCAAAGTCTAGTATGAGGGAAGAACTAGGTGCTGTCTTAGCATAAGTTCAGTTTGGTTAAGTTTTGCCAAGGGTTGCCAAAGGTTTCTCTAGGTTCTAATCAGCTCCATACCGAAGAATGAGAGAGGTTGAGATCTCTTTTCCCGGACTCGATTCTCCAACACCCCGCAAGGGGAGTCACAAACACTGGAGCTGGATTCTTGGCGAGGAGTATTACAGCGTCTGGTCAGTGCGTCAGTTGGGGAGATGACTTCCTTCAGGACTTGCTGTGGCGAGGCGCAGTATGCAAGTAGGTAGCTGAACCGCACCGTGCCTTGCCATCGCAAGAGAAGGTATATTTATACCTTGAAGGGGTTTAGGAATGCCAGTATTGACGTAAAAGTTGGGCATATGAACGCCATGAATGAACCCCTATGAAATAGATTTTCATGCATAATAAATGAGTTCTTGGAAAAATCAATATGCAGGCAAGGGGAAGTCCCTAAAGCTCAAGAGTCTGGTTTTCCAAGAATTTTTTGTGACAAAGATGAACGGATGTAAGTAGCCATGCTTGTATTTAGTTAGCCGTATTTCTTCAGGATACCTACCTGCCTAGTTGCCAGCGCCGGACACCCTGCTACCCTGCCGCATCTTGCCCCGCATCACCGCCGCCATTCACATCGACGCTGCCAGACTCCATTACCCGGCAGCACCTGCGGCGCGCACGCCACTTCGGGAGCTCCAAGCGCCAGGAGACGCTTATAAGGGTCATCGGGCTCCAGCGTAGCGGGATGCGCGCGCACGGTGCCTGGCGAAGCCCGGGCCAAGGGCGGGCCCAATTGAGCCCGTTCAAATACGAAAGAGGATGGGCCGGACCTAACCAGTACTTCAAGGTTAGTGTTTTCTAGTTGATTTGTTCACTCGTGTTCTAACCCTTACCTGGCATTTTGACACCTGGATTGGTTGATGTGTTGACTTTATTATCACAATTACCATGATGGCCAACTGAGGAGGAAAGGGGAGGAACCCTGCTAGGGGTGGGTTAGTGGTGGGGACGCTGGATCCCCACCAACTTCAGTGCTGGCCCATGAAATAGCCCTGACAGAATAGCGTTTATCATTGGACCCTATGCCCTATGCTATCTAAACAATCATCTCTGGGTGGGCTAATGCACGTAAGGTCACCTGAGCAACTTGCAGATTTGACTATTGACCCTCGCGCCTCTTTGGATGACGATAATCAGTCATTGCAGGACTCAATGAGCCTAGTTAGTACCTCTTTGTTATTGGATCCCACATCTATCACCTCGCCTGTTGCCCCAACAATTAAAGAGTTCGTAGCGTACCTCCCTGTGCTCTAACGAGGTCTGCTCGTAGCTCTTTATTGCAAGTCATGGACAAACTGCCAGAACCCGCTACAAAGAGAACGTGGAGAGGAGGCCCCCAAAGGTATAAAAATACTAAAATTCATAAATCTACTAGGAATGGTGCAACGGAGTCTACACCAACGCCAGCTACATCTGAGACCTGGATACCGACCCCTTTGTTGGGCATGCCCAATCCAGACATGGATGATGCTCATCCACCTTAAGTTGGAGAGGATTTTTGGGCCAACATGGGAGCCTTATATATTACATCTCTTTTACCAATTCTTGAAAGGCTCTCTTCAATAGAGGAAAAACTTTTGTATTTTGAATCACTTTCTGCATCTAACTACGTTAATAACAATAATCCACTGGGGGGCAATTCTGGGTTAGTTGTAACAACAACAAATCAAATGTATAATCCCCCTACCTCTACCAGTCCACCTATCTCATTGCCTCCTAACACAACACTAGCACCTCCTGGTGGGAATGTTGAGACTGATACCATCGTGAATCCTGGCAACGTGACACATGGTGGGGGAGAATCTATTGAGATTATGAATTTAGCGATACCTATTCAGGGGGGTGGTTTGGTGCCTGAATCAATGAGAAAAGATAAAATCTATGATTCACGTAGCCGCCCTCACAGTTGTGGTGTTATAAATTCTAGCTTGCCATGCATGGACTTACCACCTGCATCAATCCCCTATGTCATTGTATAAGCTGGTGTCCCTGTGCTGGAACATGGTAAAGAGGAGTCGTATTCTGATTTAAAAAATAAGTGTACTCATTGGTTAAACACTAATAGACCACTCCCACCACAGGTATTCAGTGAAATTATAAGCTGGGTGGGACAAAGAAAGAAACAAATTGAGGGGATTGCATTTTGATCAATTTCAGAGATAGGCGGGCGGTAGAATATATATGTGATTGGCATCAGATTTGGGCGGCCACTGGCATACAGTCCCTTTCTTTAACATAGTTTTACCTTCCCTTCCCTTTCTATCTTCCATTAGAGAGAAAGGCTAAGCCATGGGAAAGATGGGAACCAAGAGCTTTGAGTCTTTTCAACCATTTGCCTTCCCTGTAAGTAATAGATACAGCGTCTTAGACCAGGTAGATTGACTGACTTCTAGTAGTCAATATCTAACTCCCAAGGGCCAAAATTTTATCTTGCCCGCTATTGGTGAAGGAGTTGTGGCCCATGACCAGACATTGACCTTGAGCAGGGAATTGGGGAGAGAAGAAATCTGTAGGGGAACAATTGATATCATCAAGGAGGCTATAGATAGTACTCCATTCCGTAGGAAGGGGAGCTTGCCCAATAGAAGCAAAGTGGGGAAGTCCACTTCTTTATCCCAGGCCATAGAAGTCGAAAGGCCTCAGGGAGTTGTGGTTTTTGATTACCTACCGACGATGAGCAACGTCTTGGTACTAGTAGAGAATGCTAAAGGGGAAGTAGCTAGTTACTCTGGGGCTAATGTTGATATTAATGATGGCCATGAGGAGGAGATGCCGCCTGTGGCCCAGGAGAGAGGGGAGACCATTATAGATACACAGAGTATTGAGGTAGTTACACCAAAAGGGCTAGGGATGTTGTCTTGGAACATAGCTGGGCTGAATGCTAAAATGGCCCTCCCTGATTGGGGTGAATTCATTGATACCCATGGGATCTGCTTATTCCAAGAGACCTGGGCCTTGAAATCTTTGCATAGAGTTGGGTTTGCCACTTATTGTAAAGCGGCGGTTCAGGGGCATAGGGGAAGACCATTGGGGGGGTTTGAGTATCTGGATCAGTGTACATCTTAGTTGTTCAGTTAAACTGATAGAAACCCATTCACCTGATATTTTATGTATTATTCTTTCCCTCAACAACTTCCCAATGGTGGCTATTATTAATGTTTATTCTCGCTATGTTAGGTATGGGCAGACTTCGCAGACACTAGACTGTCTGTCCGCCCTTCTCTCTATGCTGCCCGAGCAAGCCTTTCCTATCATCGGTGGGGATTTTAACTGCCATTTTGAACCTTTACAGACAGATGTCTAGCACGCATTTTTCTCCGCAAAGCAGACAGCGTAGACCAGGAAAGATACAATCTTGCCAGATTGGTCTGAATGACAGAAACCATTTGATATTTATTTCTCGTAGACAAGGTAAACCCAGTATTTGACAATGCGCTCACGACACTTCATCACCAGTAGATTTGTCTCCATGGAGAACTGGGTGTCGCTGGTGAATTGGCTTGCCATATCGTAGCAGTAGGAGCAAAAATAGTACCCTGCAACAAGTCCAAAAAGTAGTGGCTGTCTGCCAAACACAGAGTACACGAAGTTGGGAAATATTCCAAGGACTGCTTGAAAAGGTGATAACAGTCCTGAACATACGTTCTTAAATGGATGTAAAATATCGCTCTTATCAGACATGTTTAAGTTACGACTTAACATTTCTGATAAATGTATAGGGCAGTTTGTATTCAAAAGGGCATGTATCTTGGCAGAAGTCCTTGCAATTTGTAGATCATAGGTTTCTTTGGCCGAGGTCAGTGGCACAGTTTTTTGCAAAAGGATGTCTTTCATTCTGCTTAGAGTATCAATTCATATAGAAGAGATGTTCAGTGAAGACCATAGAGGCGACTCCCTGACTGTCTTGGTTTGTGGAAACAATACTTGCATACAGCAAGTGACCCTGGAGGACACAGTTACTAGATATGGAATACCTTGCAACATGCCACAGCAGCCGTGATCATTCAACATGAGGTAACTTCCATTTGAAAGTCGTCCAAAAATTGGATCAATCACTGCAGCTGGTGAACCTTGCAGGTGACAGGATAAGTTGTTGGAGGAACCATTGCAGGCCCGTGTAAATGAATACGCTGGCAAAGGAGAGAACCGCTTAGTGCGTTTTTACAGTTTGTACAACTAAGAAACACTTCATGCCCCCCCCACTCCAACATATGTGTGTGTATGGTAAATCCCAGAATGTCTTGATGTATTCTTTACCCAACCTTTCATATCTGCTTCCTGCTGGTATGTGTTTTAGCCAATATTGAAAATGGAAAATTGTAACTGGCTGAGTGATTGTTCCATGTATTATCCATTCTGTAGCTGGTTTTTCAGCCACTGTGAATGGTAATCTTTCTAGTTTTTCAATGCTCAGCACCGTGTAGTCTGCTCTCCTTTGTGCCAGTTTGATATGTTTATCAGTGAGATTGAATTCTGAAAACAGTGACAAAGTAGTGAATAAAGGCTAAGGCACAAAACCTGAACGGTATTTTTGGAGCGTCCAACCCAATAGCACGATAGAACGTAGCTGAGACTGACCATGTTGCAACATGGCCAAGTCTTGTTCCATGATGTCTATGGCAGAAGATACAATGCTGTCCAATGAATTTATCCTGGATGACAGAGTCGTTATCCCATTGTCAACTACAGAGAGAGATTTCTCCAAATGAATGCAATCAATTTCTCGTATTCGTTCAGCAGTCTCTGCCTGCGCAATGTTCCATATTTCATTATATGCAGCATATATACCGGCATATATGAAACGTTTTTGACGCGGTTTTCTGGTCCTAGCAAGAATTTCCTACGGTCTGCACCATCTTTAAGTAAAGATAAGTGTTGCTATACATCCTGTAGTTTAGCTCTCTGTAGCCAATGAAGGCATAGTTTTCCTACACTGTATGTTGTTATTACCCCAGGATGCTGTCTTTGAACATATCTTGAGTCTGGCATATTGACTTTGAACCCTTGAGTTTTGTTCAGGAATCAATTGTGACGGTTATTTGTGTCTAGGGGCCAGAGCAACCATTTGTTCCAATCTGGATCTGATCTGTTGTGATGCAAAATATTATGTACGTCGACCTCCCCCCAGGTAGAACTATTGCTCACAGGTATTGGTATGGTCGGTGTGTTAAAGTCCTTGATCTTGGCTAACCCAAGGCAAGACGTTTGTTGGACAGTGTCATTCAAAAGCATAATTTGCTCAGGGAGGATACAGGCTCTAAACAGAGCTTCTCCCGACTGCACTGGCCAATCTTTTGCACCCCAGACAGTTTTTGTCTCAATGTTGTATTTTCAAAAGTCGTAGACAGTTGGGCATAAAAGGCTGCAGAATACATCTGTTTTTTATTGGTCAACATAATTTTCATTCCTGTTCTGTTTACATTTCTAAAGAAAAATGTTTCTGCATTCGATACATTGAACCCTGAAAAATATGGAAACTTATTCGCAAACGTTTTTGAGCTACCCTTTGGAGGCGTAGGTAGGACAATGTTCCCATTGGTTATACATATATACATTTATAGGCATTGTTGATTTGTGCAAGAAATGATGACCATAATGGTTATAACAATACATTTGTTCATAGTCTGGTGAACCTTCTAAATATTCCTGATTTGTGAATACTGCTGACATTTCTAGATCAGACATCATATTTCTTAAGAGTCTCGAAGTCCCAATTATCAGAAAAGGTACTAGAGGTAATAAAGTCACTTAATGAAAACCTAAATAAGTGTGGAATCTTCAACAGCTCTGATGGGCCAAAACTGTCATATTCTGTTTTGTCCCAAGCTATACCATCAGGTATAGGAACATCTGTGATGTTCTCTGCTGACAAGTCTCTTTGTTCAAGATGGATTGATTTGTGTGGTTTGAGGAGTAAGTTGACTTTCTGACTTTCTGTGTCCATTCTTACATATCTTACATTTATAAGCATGCCCAGAGTTATTACTAGAGTTAACCAAATTAGAAGAAAAAATATTCCCGACACAATCCATAATGCATTCCATTGGGAAGCCAGGTAGGTTTTTTCCAGGTGAAGAAAAGAGTCAGTTGCTTGTTCTTTGAAAGTTCTTTATGCTGGCGTTGTTTCATGTTCGCTGGGATCCTCAGAAAATGTATCAAACTTAGTGAAATAGCCAAAGGCAGTTCTGTCAATGGTTGGAATTGCATCCAGATTTGTTGACATCACTGGAACCACTTGATCACTTGTTACTTCACTGTAGACAGGTGCTACAGGACAAACTTTTATTTGGGTCTCAAGAGGAACGTGTCATATATCTTTGTTGCATAGTGCTACTTTTCTAACTGCAGATTCTTCAATGGTGATGAGTCTCTCAGTTTGAACCTCTTGGATTGTAGCTAGAGGAGTGCGTCTTCTACATTGTCGGAGTCCACTTGGCCTACTGCTTAGTATCGGCCACATAGTGTGGTTTGATCAGGTCGATGCACATAAACCTGTTCTCCTTTTTTCCAGCAAGGGGCGACCATATCACTGTTCTTGTTCTGTGGATTGCTAGAACAGGTACTGGTTGTCTGCAAGAAGGCCCAAATTCCTTCTTGTCTGCGATCTTTTCTCTGAGCAGATCACCAAGCTTTGGGATCCAGACAGGCCTTGCTGGGACGGGTGTTTTTTCCCCAGTGGTGGTTGGCTTCAGGAACACAGTGCTTTGTTTTGTTCTTAGTTCATTTAAGTCCTGTAAAACAGCCAAACGATCTTTGATATCAAATTTCTTAATTTCCACCACGGAGGTGTGACAATCAAGGTCAGGGACCAACATTCTTGTTCCAAATAGGACCTTACATGGAGTGAACCCCTAGAGAACTTCTTGGCAAGTTGTTAAGACTATGTTGGACACTTATTAGATGGTTAACCCATCCGTCACCCGAACCTGATACCCTAGCTGTTATAGATTGCTTTAAGTCCCATTTTTTTCTTTACACAATCGAATTTCCTTCAGGATGGAATGGACTAGAGTACCACAATGCAACACCAAAACTGGCCATGGCTTCTTTGTAAGCTCGAGAGTTAAACGCAGCACCATGGTCAGTATGTAGCGTGCCAATTGCGTTTGTGCCGATAAAGAATAACAAATCTTTTATAACAGTTTGGGCGTCAGCCGAGCACTGAGGTCACATCCAAAGGAACCTTTTCTTATTATTTATGGGACCACATTTGTCCACAGGGACATCTGCTGGTAGATAGTCTAATGCTGTCTAACAATGGTGTCTGTACTGGGATGGCTATGTTATAGTCAGGTATCTGGCGGCGCTATGTGCTGCAATCTCTATTGCAGTTAACACAGTCAATAATAATCCACATTTGTTAAGCGCACAATCACCCATAAGGGTTCTTTAGGCTCTGGGGGCCGTCGGGAAGATTAAGCAAGCTATTGACCACAGTCACATGGTACTCGGCTAATCTGCCGCCGGTGCCGGGGATCGAACCGTGATCCCCAGATTCCGGAGTCAGTCAACCTAGCCGTGGCGCCACACCTCTTCTGTGACAAACGGAATGACAAACGTGTGAATGTGTATTTCATTCCTGGCCACCAGCACATCTCTATTACAGTTAATATTGTTTTAGAGATCCCTTGATGTATCAGACCACCTCCCAAATGTACTCCATAAATCAAAGCTGATCTACGTTACCTGTTTGGAATTACTCTATCCCCCACTCCAGGGATTTGAGCAAACGGAACGCTATTTGCATCAATTATATATGAGTATTTGAGTGGAAACTTTTTAGGTAACGCTGCACCGCTGCCTTTGCTTGTAGCATTGCCAGCCAGCATTATTTCACTGTCTATTTTTGTTTTTGAATGAGTGTTTGCAGCTACGGAAGCCGATTGCCAGCCCCTTTCGTGGCTTCATCAGCCATTGAATTCCCTTCAACGTGAACGCCATAACGTTGATGACTCAGCGTGTGTATCACATGAGTGTTTTGCAGTCCTCTCGCCACTGAACTACTTGTTCCCAAAGCGTTTTATGCTTGATTGTGCCACCTTTTGCATCTTTGAAACTGTTTTGCAGCCAATTCTGTAAATATTCATTATATGATTGTACACAGTAGAAAGAATCGCACACTGTAAGTGTGGGGAATTCGTGATGTGTATTTTCAAGTGCCGTTATGAATGCCTGTAGTTCAGCTCGCTGAGCTGTACAATCTCCTAGGGATTGCGTTTTTGTGATCATAGGTCTGAATTTCCCATCGAGCATACTACCTTTAACGATCACACATTCAGCACTATAAGCTTGTTTCCCTTCCGTAGCAGGTTGTGCTCAGTATAAATGATAGATTCATACTGGTCTAGAGGTGGAATTTCAGTAGGCAGAGGACATTCTTGTGCATATTGCAGGATTGCTTGTGTTTTCAAATAAGGATCAAAAACGTATTCAACATTAGTTGCAGTAAAAGAATTAACCCATTGTATCCTCTCGGATGTAAAGCTTTAGCATTTGGAATGCTAGCTTTGTCACTGCCTCTAAGGCAGGTACTGGAGTTACGACCATAATGCATTTCCCCTGTGCTAGGGCTCTTTTTTTGTTAAGTACATGAATCCGCATTGACCCGGAATAATCCAGATCACTAAATTGCATACGTTTACGCATGTTTGAAAATGTTTGGTTGCTAACATGTCTGTTTGTGGAAAACGCAAAATTTCTGTGTGTTTTTGTGTCCAATTTACTGTTTTAAAATTAGGTTTGATTAATTCGTAGAGCGTTTTAACCCTTTCTGCGTAGTTTAGAATGTAAATTATTCCAAAATACATGAAACCTAGAATCAACCAAGTTTTTCAGTGTTTTTGGAGGTTGGAGCAATGCACACTTTTCTATATGGCTGAGATACCCGCCACCCCCTCTCAACACAAATCCCCAAGGATGGGAAGACGGAAACGGTTCTGACCTTTTGGAAGGCGGGAGGGAGTTACCCTTCCCAGCCGTATTTATTAAAATATGAAACAAAATGAAAACATTAAAATAACAGTTTCATATCATGTACAATTTCATTTATACAGTACGATGTTCTTGGCTGACCTTAACACATCTCTAATACAAAGGTTCTCCTAGCCGATACTAAACATCCTGCAAATGCATTTCTGAACATTGAAATTGTACATCCTAACGTTACGGGCCAACGGCAAGGTCGTAACCGGTGTCAGATCCCCAATACCAATTCCCACCTCACTTGTGAGGGGCGGGCGCACAGAGGACTGTACCTCTGTGCCAACTTCCAATTTCCCTTGCCTTAGCGGGGGCCCCCTGTTAACTCGACGCCATCTTAGTGGTCGTCCGAGGACTCGTGTGAGATGTCTAGAAGGTAGCGTAGACCCCCCTCCCACCCCATACAACTTAAGACACCTGCCGTCGCAGATGTCCGGGCCCCGGGAAATTCCGAGGAGGGGTCCGTATCCCCTCCTCCCCAGTGAAGGGCCTTCCCTTTCAGCGTCCCATCCTTAGATGGGACCGCCTCCCGTTTGAGGGGCCAATGGCCACCTCCCCCCGGGCGCTCCCATCCGTAATGGGTGACGCCCAAACCTCTAGGGATCTTCCAATTACTGCTCACCGATCATGACCTTACCGCCCGACCAGAAATAAATACGACATTTTAAACTAAGCTAACGAAAAGGAAATTATTACATTCAAACTATTTAACGTATAACTCTACTGAGCATCACCATTAAACTTATTCGCAATCATTTCTGCTAAGTAAACACGTTAAAACGAAAATCATCCTTTCTTATACACACATTCTCAACTTTATTGCAAGACAAACTGTAAGAGAGACCAGCTCTACTGAGCATCACCATTAATTTATTCGAAAACATTTCTGCTAAGAAAAACATGTTAAAACGAAAATCATCCTTTATTATACACACATTATCAACTTTATTCCAAGACAACCTGTAAGAGAAACCAATTCGCGTCAATCAATTTTATTCCAACAAATCGCTGTCAACAGGGGCTGGTGGGTGGGTCAAAATTGGCTCTTCGTTCCGTCTCGAGCTCACGTGCAACGCGGGGGTGCAGTTTCAGAGCACAGGAACAAGAGGATGCTTCCTTGGCTTGTCGCTCCTTTTATCCTTCTTCGGGCGGGCGTAGACCCTCCTCCAATCCGCCCCCCGGGCGTGGCTGGCGGTGTTGGTGTCTAGGACAACCCCTTCTTGGGCGGGAAAAGGCGCGCCCCAGCTACGCCGCTTCGGGCATACCAGCCGGGACACGCCTCCCGCCCAAAAATGGTTTCCCGGGGAGATCGGGGTACTCCACCATACGTTCGGGGGGACCGAGTGGTCGCCCCTTTCCATATGGCTGAGATACCCGCCACCCCCTCTCAACACAAATCCCCAAGGATGGGAAGACGGAAACGGTTCTGAACTTTTGGAAGGCGGGAGGGAGTTACCCTTCCCGGCCGTATTTATTAAAATATGAAACAAAATGAAAACATTAAAATAACAGTTTCATATCATGTACAATTTCATTTATACAGTACGATGTTCTTGGCTGACCTTAACACATCTCTAATACAAAGGTTCTCCTAGCCGATACTAAACATCCTGCAAATGCATTTCTGAACATTGAAATTGTACATCCTAACGTTACGGGCCAACGGCAAGGTCGTAACCGGTGTCAGATCCCCAATACCAATTCCCCCCTCACTTGTGAGGGGTGGGCGCACAGAGGACTGTAACTCAACGCCATCTTAGTGGTCGTCCGAGGACTCGTGTGAGGTGTCTAGAAGGTAGCGTAGACCCCCCTCCCACCCCACACAACTTACCACACCTGCCGTCGCAGATGTCCGGGCCCCGGGAAATTCCGAGGAGGGGTCCGTATCCCCTCCTCCCCAGTGAAGGGGCTTATGGCCGCCTTCCCTTTCGGCGTCCCATCCTTAGATGGGACCGCCTCCCGTTTGAGGGGCCAATGGACGCCTCCCCCCGGGCGCTCCCATCCGTAATGGGTGACGCCCAAACCTCTAGGGATCTTCCAATTACTGCTCACCGATCATGACCTTACCGCCACAGGCCCGGATAGTTGACCGGCTATCCGGACCCCGCACAAAACTCCTACTTAAAGGTCATGGCTATAAATTCTTCAACCAAGCTATGAAGTCTCCTATGAGTAAATCATTCCCCACCCGGGACAAATGCACCCCGTCCTCCAAATACATCTGATCACCCCTGATACACCCATGTGGAATAGAATGCAATGTATTCGTACGAAACAATCTACCAATTTTGTTATTTACCTTCTTCACAGAATGATTTAAAGCAGACACAGAATTAGCCCCCCGCCACACCTTCCGTGGGATCATGTGGGACCATGCAATTGTGCACCCAGGGACCCTCTTTGCTAACCAACTTACAGTGGATAGTATTACCTCGAGAAGCACTCGTCGACCAATCGTCACCAAATCATTGCCCCCAAGATGCACTATGAGTATAGATGGCGGTGACCTCGTCCGCCCTAACAAACCCTCCATAAAAACCTGAAACTGGTCAATACAGAGCCCGCCCCTTCCGTAGAAGGTCACCCTGTACCCGTATTCCCCAGCCATGTGAATCATGTCACCTGCTTTGAATACGTCTGCGGCACGCCTCACGTATGAGTGGCCCACGACCCACACCACTCTGTCCACAGCCGGTGTCCTTTGACCGCTGGTTCCCAGGTGTCGGGTCGACTGCACAGTCTGCCCCGCCTCGTAAGCATGCGAAACTGTAAAACCAAACAAAACAAGAAGCGTGAGTTCATGATATTAGCTTCATAACATGTGCAACCGCACGTACCGTTTATAACAATTCGAGGACCAACGCCCCAACTGTTTCACTTTATCAACACTCAGACCCCTGGCTGTGGCCTCCGTCGCAGCCCCTATCCTGAAGGAATGGGTCCCGAACTCACACAGGTTTAACCCTGCGGCTGTAATTGCCATCGCAAGCACCTGTTGGAACTGAAACCTCGTCAGCGGGGTGGCATCGGCATGCCTCAGTAAGCTTCCCCCCCATGCTGCCGCCCTCTGCGCTAAATATTCCTCCACGCAGGCTACCGGGCATATGGGCGATCCGGGAATCCGGCAGACTATTGCACACTCGCCGTTTGCTCCTTGATCGGTCTTGGACCTGGCAAAGGAGACTACCATTGTTTCCCCAGCAATGCGGATGTGCTCTCGGCACAGTCCCCCCCGTATCCTGCTTATTCCTTGCTACAAGCTCGCTTACCCTCATAGCCCTATGGAATGCTAATGAAAAAGCGGCTCTAAACAGTACTGTCTCATATTGTGATGAACATGTTGCAGGGAGTACTGACATCAACAGGGCCAACCTTTCCAGACCTATCGGGTGCCTATCATCCACTCTGCGACCCTCAAGGCGTTGCCACCCACGTAGCGCCTTCTGAACCACAAAAGATGCTGTGGGGTCCTGGAGACCATGAGCTCGGGCCATGAAAGAAATAGCGGCCCGGTGCCTTTGTGCCGTGGCTACTGATTTGCCTGCCTGACGTAATGATAACAGAAACTTCAGGACATTCTCCTCTTGGCCCCATAGCTCCCCCCCAGCAGAACCCAAAAAGGACCAATTGGAACGGAACGCCCCTTCGTATGCCTTCTTTGTTCTGGGAGCTAGACTCTCTCCCACGAGGTCTTGTAGTCCGGGGCACCGAGAGACCAGAGAGCTTCGGGAAAAGGTGCCGCCACCGGGTCCGCTGAGGGTAGGAAACCCCAGAAGGCCTGCATACGGGAACGAGAAAGCGCATCAGCAGCCTGATTTAACACCCCTGGCACATGTCTTGCCCTAAAGTGGACTTTTAGTCTCATACACAGCAAAACAATTTCCTTCAGCAATCTCAAGATCCATCTGCAGCGGGCAGCCTGACTATTGATACACTCAACAACGGTCATATTATCAGACCAGAACACCACAGTGCGGTCACGAAATCCCTCGGGCCATGTTTTCAAGGCCACCAGAATAGGGAAAAGCTCAAGAAATCCTATGTTACCTGTGAGCCCATTCTCGTGCCACCATGCCGGCCAGGTTTGTGCTGACCAGTGATTCCCAAAGATGGCGCCAAATCCAACACTCCCTGCCGAGTCTGTCCACAACCCCAACTCCTCCGAGGAGAACCCGGGTTTGCTCCACACGACCCGACCGTTGAAATCCGCCAGAAATGCCAACCATATGAGCATGTCCTGCCGGACCTCAGCCGAGAGCCTTGTGCGGTGGTGACCTTCCTTAAGGCCAACCATGGCCTGCGCAATTGAGCGGGAAAATGGGCGCGCCATTGGGATCACCCTCAGGGCAAAATTCAGTTGACCCACGACCTACTGTAACTGATGTAATCTCACTTTGGTCGCGCTAATACATGCTTTGAGCGATGCCTCGAATTTCGCCACCTTTTCCCTGGGCAAGCGGAAGCACCCCTCTTTGGAATCGAGCTCTATTCCAAGAAACTCGAGTGAAGTAGACGGCCCCACTGTCTTACCGGGTGCCAATGGCACGCTAAAGCGCTTCATGAGATCACAAAATGCATTCAAAGCTCTTGTACATTCTATGTCCCCAGCTGCCCCCAGGAACAGAAAATCGTCAAGATAATGCATCACATGAGTAAACCCTGTTATTCTTGTGAAGGCCCATTGCAAAAAACAACTGAATCCTTCAAAATAAGCACAAGAGAGGGAGCAACCCATTGGCATACATTTATCCATGTAATAGCGACCCTGAAACATGAAACCAAGGAGACGCTGATCGTCTGGGTGTACCGGGGGCAACCGGAACGCTGACTTGATATCTGATTTAGCCATCAGCGCTCCGGGCCCTAGGCGATTCAACATGGCGACGGCCTCATCGAAAGATGCGTACCGTACCGAACAGACATCCGGGTCAATCGCATCGTTCACCGAAAGACCCCTTGGAGCTGACAAATTATGTATCAACCTGAATTCCCCCGGATCTTTTTTGGGGACTACACCGAGGGGTGAACAAACAAAATTAGCAACTGGCGGGTTGTCATATGGTCCAGCAACCCGACCTCGGGCCACCTCCTTACCAATCTTTGCTTGTACCACCGCCGCATTCTGCTGCACCGATAGCTGATTCTTACATTGTGCCTCACCCTGAAAATCCCCCGCGGGGATGCGGAAACCATATGAGAAACCATCTCGCAACACCCCGGGGGAGATATGATCTGGGTATTCGTTTAGCCAAGGGATCATTGCCATGATATCAACCGGGGTCGGTAGCGGTGCCCCCTGGACCATTTCAGACCTGTTTGGCGCTACCCCTACTCCCCGTATCACTAGTCTTGGCTCTGCACGTGTTCTCCGGATGGGAGGACTGACCACACCCCGAACATTTGTGCCTGAATTTACAAGAACCCTGAGGCCTAGTACATTTGCCCCTGTTAAAGCTCCAGCAGACCCCTTTCTTCCCTGTGCTGCCGCTAGTCCTTGAGTTCCGGTCATTGCTGGAACTTGCTCGAAAGGGCGTCCCTGACGAATGGCGGGAATACCCGGCCATCTCACCCCCCAATACTGGTGACTTCCCCACTTCCATATTTTGCCATGAAATGGAGTCAAAACAATCCCATGTCAAGGATGCATCATGTTCCTTGGATTTACGAAATATATTATCATAGGCAAACCATTGATTTCCTCCATACGTTTCATAAAAACCCATGATACGTGTCTGATACACAGCCAATTCCCCCAACAAATCGGGCCTACGTTCCCCCATAATTGCAATGAACATTCCGAACGCTCTGCCCCAATTGCCTATCGATTCATCGACTCTAAAACCGGCCATCTTGGCTCGCCATACACTTGGATGCAGAAACTCTTTCTGGTTTTTTACATGCTCGATTTCGTAGTGATCGGTCAACAAGGAGAATATGTTTACATATTTATCTGCCCATATCCTCTCCTTCACCTCCTTCGGGATATGTTGCACAATTTTCTCCTTCCTCGAAGGTACCGATCCCTCCCCAACCATCGGCAATGGCTTACCTGAAGCTGCCGCTGTAACTGTCGACCCTGCCGTACCAACGCCTGATCCCGGATGACCCACTGGCGCCTGCGGGGAAACAAAAGGACAAGGTGGTTTTGCGGCCTCCCGTGATTGCCGCAACTGCCTCATTAATTGCTTGGCCTCCTCCGCCGTGTCCCCTGGAGCAACGGAACCCACGCTGTTACTACCCAACCATGCCGCCAGCTGGGCGGCCAACTCCGGGGGCATGTCCCCCTCGTTCACCGGGGTAACCACCACAGGGATCGGCTGCCCATCGACGGGAACCGGCACGGGAGCCTCCACCGGTCTGGGAGGGCTCGCCGGGGGAGCCTCCGGAACTGGGACCTCGTCCTCATTTGCCCCGTTCCTGGCCCTCTTCCTTCTCCCGGCAGGGACCGCAACTGGGATGGTTCTCTTGGGCCGTCCTGTACCATCTCTGGCAGCCATTTTCCTCTTCATCTCCGCCATGTCTTTCACCAGCATCCGGAGCATTTGGTCGGTGCTAACCTTCTTTGCGACCCTTTTGCCCGGCATTCTCCTCACGTATATAGGAAGGTCCTGGACAAGACTTGCAGCACTAGAAGAGAAAAAAGAGAAATTACAAATTTCAAAATTGGCTCTTCGTTCCGTCTCGAGCTCACGTGCAACGCGGGGGTGCAGCTTCAGAGCACAGGAACAAGAGGATGCTTCCTTGGCTTGTCGCTCCTTTTATCCTTCTTCGGGCGGGCGTAGACCCTCCTCCAATCCGCCCCCGGGCGTGGCTGGAGGTGTTGGTGTCTAGGACAACCCTTTCTTGGGCGGGAAAAGGCGCGCCCCAGCTACGCCGCTTCGGGCATACCAGCCGGGACACGCCTCCCGCCCAAAAATGGTTTCCCGGGGAGATCGGGGTACTCCACCATACGTTCGGGGGGACCGAGTGGTCGCCCCTTTCCAAAAATTTGGCTGCCAGGTTTTTGCCTTCACTCAAAAGTTCATATCCTCGTAAAAGGATGTTGATATAGGCAATTCTTGATTTTTTTACATTGAATTTGTACCCTTCAGAGGCGAAGCCCAATATAATGGTGTTCACCCTGTTCAAGTGCCTATCCAGGTCATCATCCGTCAGATAGATATCATCGACATATGACAATGCCGGGTCATCATAAATTTGTAGTAATTCTGTTTCCCTTGCTGAGAATAACCCTGGACTATTCTTGAATCCTTGAGGGAGACAACAGAATTGACCCTGTGTCCCCATTATTGAGAAAGCGGTCAAATACCTGCTTTCAGATGCAATATTTTGACAAAAGCAACCATTTGAAATATCTAAAGTGGTTTTATATTTTTTTACACACAATGTTATTCATTAATGCTGTACTGCGTGCGTTTTGCACTGCAAATGTTTTACAACAAGAGTTTAGGTGTCTGTAATCCAAAACTATACAATATGTATTGTCTGGTTTGGAAACAGGAAACAAAGGATTTTTCATTGATGAGGTGCATGTTACGATCACCCTTTGGTATTCATGTTGATCTAAAATCTCCCTGACCAGTTTTTTAGATTCTTGCTTAACTGGGTACTGCCTATGTGCAGTTGGTTGATTTTTTAACTGGATTTTATGGTGAGGTGAATCCTCATCCCATCCTACATGATTTCTGTATAATGCTGGGGCTTGGGCAACTGCCCACTTCCTGGTATAATCATATTTTAAATGTATAGGAATATGATTAGAGAAGGCTGGCATAAAGATATCTTTGCCATGTGGGCACTCCCTGCTGACAAATTCTGGTGGCCAGTCTTGGTCTGCTAGTAGTATATCATAGCCCTTGGAAAGTCGCTCCCAGAAGAGTGCTTTCACTTTTCTTGCTATATTCCGGAGTGTTATTTCATATTACCTATGTGGAGAGCTAACCCTTGTGTCTACAGTTTCAACTTGAATATCCTCATTCAATTCCACCGTCTCCAGAAGTCCCTTCACGTTCTGGCAAGCTACTGTTACTTCTGCTGCACTGTCCAACATTGTCTGAGCCCATTCTCCGTTCTTGAGTTGTGTCCTCAAGGTCCTCGGCATGTCTGATTTGTAGACCTGCTACCTTCTTTCTAATGAAGTGAGGTTTGTGTTTGCTTTTCTAAACGTGTTGATGGTCTTTGGACTTCACTTGTTCTTCTCTGTGATCTGACCGTCCTCTTCTTTCGGATGTCTGTGACGATATCTGAAAGGTACGAGAGGAACGTGTACCAGTATCTTGATACCATTCAGGTTTTCTCAAATTATCCTTAATCGTGAGGTTATACCTCCTTTCAGAGGGGTCCTTTTGAGGAGACCTACCTCGGGAATGGGAACGCTTCTCTTTAGAAGTTTGTTTACTATCCTTCCTGTTATTTTTAGTAGATGTAGGAGTGTTTTTAGTAAAGACCTTTTCAGGATTTTCAGACAGTTGTGGTTTAACTGGTTTCCCGCCCAAACTGTCTCTGCCTAATTCTTCATAAGATTTTTCAATTATTCTGGCTAGTTCTTGTGGTTGTTCCGTTACATCGAATTCCCTTAATTTCTGGTGGATTGTCACTGATCCTGCCTCTCCTTTAATATTAGATCATATTATTGTTGAGACTTGGTTAAAATTCTTCAGTAATTCCATACCTAAATTCAAAGCAGGCTCTGCCCCGTATTCGTTTTGAATCTGTTTCAGGATGTCAGGTATTACCACCATAGACGGTACAGCTTCTCACAATATATGTTTCCCAGTGACAATGTGCATGATTTCCACTCTACGCAGGCCCTATTTTGGGTTTGCCCAACACCAGAGTTTTTGGCTTTAATTGTGATGTGGTTTACACAAGTGTTGGGTGATGCCATTTTTCCCCCCATAATTAGGAGTTTGTTTATGTGACTTAATTATGTATACTTTGTGCTGAGTAAGTTCTTTTATATAATTTCCAGCCCTGAAGAGTCAGAGACCACTGACTGTTTCTCTGACGAAACACATGTCAGCTGGCCTTTCTTTTTGCTGTGACACATTAAAGGAACCAAGAAACCGACTGCGAATAATGTCCTAAATGTGTTTGGATTATGCATACACTGTTTATTTTTTCTTTGTACGTGTGCACAGGACTCGAGGTCACTTGGCCATGTGATTTGCAAGATTCTTGCATTGAATCCATGATTTGCAAAATATGGAGAAACGCCTTAGAAGCTATGCCATGAATTGTTGTAAGCCAGTTCTGCCAACCATAACAAAGAACACCATGGTTCCACAGCCTCCTTCACATAGCAACGTAGGTACTAAGTCTGGTTCAGTCTCTCAGTCTGGCCATCCGTTTGTGGATGGAAGCTGGTGGACAATGCCAGAGACACCTGACACCGAGACAATGGTTTTCGGCAGGCCATGTAGTCACACCACATGTTTGAGTAGTAGCCATGCCATTTGCCCTGCTGTGGGCAGGTTAATATAGGGATTAAAATGCCCCATCTTTGTTAGGCTGCCCTCCACCACCATGATAGCCATTTTCCTTGGTCGTTTCGTAGGCCTGTGATGAAATCCATACTGACGGTCAGTCAAGGTTGTGTGGGGGTTGGCATAGGAATCAATTTTCCTCAAGTCTTTGAGGTTTCTCCTTTGGATCTAGTGCAGTCCTCACATTCCGCTACCCATGACTTTACGTCCCTGATTAGATCATCCCACCAGAAGTGTTGTTGTACCAGTTGTATGTTTTTCTGCTACCTTGATGACCTGCAAGAACAGAGCTATGGCACCAGTCGAATGCTTTTCGTTGTATCGGCTTATATGGCAGATAGAGTTTGTGTTAAATAAAAGGCAGACCTTATTTTAAGCTTCATTGAGTATGTGTTCCTACTAACTTTTTCCAGAAATATGCTAAGTGTACTTTCTTTATTTCATTCAAGAAGTTGCTTACAGTTACAGAGCACAAAACTCGAGTGGGGGCTATGATGGCCTCAATAGGTGTTTTGCGAGTGGAACTGTTGGTACTCTGTCTCGACAAGGTGTCTGCCTTTCTGTTGTCTATCATGGCCTGTATGTGATGACAAAATCGTACTCTGCAAAGAAGAGCATTTTTCTTTGTGACAGCTGTCTCGCTGTCTTCATGTACTAAAGGTTTCTGTGATCAGTGTATACAGTCACTTGATGTATTGATGGCCACAGATAATGCCTCCATTCCTGAAAAACCTTTTTCATTGCCAGTAGCTCCTTCTCTGCAATTGTGTAGTTGAATTCTGCTGCACTAAGCTTCTTGGACATATAAGTCACTGGGTGCAGTTGTCCGGTTTGTTTGTCTCTTTGGGAAAGCTCTTCCCCTAAAGCCACATCTGAGGCATCAACTTTTACTGTGAAAGTATGATCGGTTGGTGGATTCTTGAAAACATGAGCAGTAGTAAATGCTCGCTTTAATTGAGTAAAGGCCTCTTCTACATCGCTGGACCAACAAAAGGCTCCCTTTTTCTTAGCAGTCTCGTGATGGGTGCTACTACATTTGAAAAGTGCAGTATAATCCTACGGTAGTAGTTAGTGAAGCCCAGGAAACTCTGAACATCATGCCCATTGAGTGGTGTGGGCCATTATTGAACCACTTTCACCTTTTGTTCTGTCATACATAAGCCTGACAGGCACAACATAACTCCTAAGAATTCAACCTCATTCACATGGATGTTGCATTTGCTCAACTTGAAAAACAAGAAGTGTTCCCTCAACTTCTGTAATACCATCAGAACATGGTGCCCATGCACTGTTTCATTCTTAGAATAGACTAGGATGTTGTCTATATACAACACCAAAAAGGAGTCTATGTATTCTTTTAACACATCGTTCAGGAAAAACTGAAAGGCTGCAGGGGCATTGCAGAGCCCAAATGGCATGACAGTATATTCAACCAACCCATAGCGGATTTTGAAGACAGTCTTCCACTCATCCCCATCCCTAATCCTGACCAAATGATAGGAACCCCGTAAATCATACTTGGTATAGATTGTAGCCTCCTTTACTTGATCCAAGAGCACTGACACTATAGGAAGGGGGTATCTATTACTCAGTGTTACCTGGTTTAATCTACGATAATCGATACACATTCTTAAATCCCCATTTGGTTTTGATATAAAAAAAGAGGGAGATACTGCGGGGACTCAGAAGGGCAAATAAACATTATTTCAAGATAATGATCCAAATACTCCCTCTGATCTTTAGTTTCGGATTCAGATAGGGCATACTCTTGACTTGAAGGTAGAGTGGCTCCCTACTATCAGATCTATCTGACAGTCATAGATTCTATGAGGAAGAGGTTTTTCCGCCTGAATTTCACTGAACACATCTTGATAGTGACCATACGCTACAGGCAACACTACATACTTTTCTGCCGCCATGGCATGTCACCAGTGGCGCGCTAAGGCGCTGACTTGAGAGGTATTACTACTCATATATGCGTATTTGTACTCCTTTGATAGAAAGTGCATAGATTTCTCTAGCCAATTTATGGTAGTGTTGTGGTGCCACAACCACGGCGTACCCAAGATAATTTCATACTGTAGGGCAATGATAATATTCAAGGACAGATGCTCCACGTGACTTTGTGTCCATCCAGGACAGTCAGTCTCACTTCTTCAGTCTGCTCTGTCACCGGCCCAGATGTCAAGGGTTTTCCTTAGACCGCTAAAACTGTCTCAGAGACTTCTCTACTGAATCTGTTCAGTGCTAGTTTCTGCACTAACCCTTGATCAATTAAGTTGCCTGTGGCTCTGGAATCAATCATTACACTGACTGAGTGAGAAAACTCCCTCACATATAACTTCATTGGAACCAAAATGTGGGCTTCTGTCTCCAACCCTTCAGAAGCTGACAAAGGCGGCACTTTCTATTGAATACAGTCATTCGCGTCTCTATAAAAGCAAACGAATTGTCCTATGTTTTTTTTTTCTCGTGCATAACCGAAACTGCTGCTTTTTTCCCTCACGTAAGGTTAATAAAGGATGTAGGCCTGGTAGGGCATTCACAAACAAAGTGCCCCTTCTTCCCACAGTACATGCATTGCCCTTTTACCCTTCGAGCCTCTCTTTCCATTTTGGAGAGAGGTGATCTAATCGCTCCTACTTCCATAGGCTCGACACTAGTTTCAGACTCCACTATTGGTTTCCTAACACCCTTATCATATCTCAGACTCCATCTCTCACTTCTTCTCTCTCCAACAATCTATGATCCAACCTGAGATTAAGATTCATTAAATCAGTGCAATTCGTGGGTTGGGGATCGGTCTGAGCAAGGATGTTCTTCATATTTGAAGTGACCCTTGACCCTTCTAGGTATCCCTGGTGGCCAGTGGTAGGACGTAGGTCTGCTCATCCTCCATTGTATTGCCTGTATTTTCTTTCATTGCTCCCGTTGTAGTGACTGCATTTTATTGTTGTGTCTGTGACTGCAGTTGTCTGTCTCCCCCGCTGTCTGTACGTGGTCTGTACCTGTTCTCTCCCTCTGTTCCCCTTGTGTCTCTCTGCCCGGTTTCCCTTCTGCTCCCCTCGCTGCCCCCGTGTCTCTCTGCCCGGTTTTTCCTTTTGCTCCCTTCGCGGCCCCTGTTCTCATTTTTGCCTTCTGTTGCTTAGCTACCCCTGCATTTCTGTGACCTTTCTGCATTCTGTGCCACTTGTTTCCCCCTGCTTTTTGTGACCTTTCTGCCCTTTTCTTGTGATCTTTTGCCTTCTGTGCCACTTGTTTCCCGTGTTTTTTGTGACCTTTCTGCCCTTTCTTGGGACCTTTCTGCCCTCTGTGCCACTAGTCCCCCCCCCCATTTTTTTCTGCCCTTTCTGCTCTTTCTTGTGACCTTTGTGCCTCTGTGAATCTCGTTTCCCTGTATTTTGTGACCTTTCGGCCGTTTTTTGGGACTTTTCTGACCTCTGTGCCACTCGTTCCCCCCGTTTTTTGTGACCTTTCTGCTCTTTTCTGTAACCTTTGTGCCTCTGTGCCACTCATTTCAATCTGTTTTTTGTGACCTTTCCGCCCTTTCTTCGGACCTTTCGGCCCTCTGTGCCACTCATTGCCCCCTGTTTTTTTCTGACCTTTCAGCCCTTTCCTGTGACATTTTTGCCTCTGTGCCACCCAGATAATAATTATGTTGGTAAATGTATTACTTTCAGGAAAATCATTTTTATTTTTATTTTAAGGTGTAGGATAACATTTCTTGTAAATTAATACTCAGATATTACTATTATTGTTACTCTTGTAATTAATATGGAAGTATTGATATAAATATGTATTATTAAGATATAACAAAATACCCAGGTATTAATTATGTAGGTAAATATTTATTGTTGATGATAATAATTATTTACTTTGTTTTATAGTTTCTGATCAACAATTTACTTAATTAATATTCAAGTTGTAATAATTTGTATTAGCATTTATTTGTAATGTAAACATGTATTATTGTTAAAAGTAAATTGTGAATAATGTTATATGTAAAGTATATGTAAATAATAAAAATGTAAAATAAATATAATGTATATATATATATAATATTTAAATATTTACATTAAGTGGCCGATTCCAAATCGGTAAAATCTCTTAAGGTTCGCCCTACGTAGCGTTATTCCCCTACGATTCGTACAGCATCAAAGTCCCCGTACGTACGATCATGTACGATCCAAACCTGAAGCAGATCTCCGTACGAATCATATCAAACACTGTACGATCAGAAAATACATACGATTTGTATTCGGTTCACGCAGTACGCGAGGTCCGTACATAAACAAGCAGCATTTTCCGGCCCAGCAAGTACGATTCATCTCGGCGACACTCCGTACGACCCTTTTACTACGGTAGCTGAAAACAGCGGTAAAAGCAGAGTCCGCCTCGAACAGCACACGGGTACGCGACATACACGCCATGAACCCCATCGTTCATGTCATCCCAATCCTGTACGCATACGACCTGGTGCATAGAAGCCGACGACGGCACCGACGGTGAGTACAACGTACCGCAACAATGGAAGTGTACATATACGGTGCATCATACACGCTTGCCTATACCACCATTGCAATAGTGATACGACCCGCACACACGCCATGAATGTTGGGGGTACGGTGTGTTTGACGCTCACGTATGGCACCGGTGTCATAGTGATACGACCCGCACACACGCCATGAATGTTGGGGTACGGTGCATTTGATGCTCGCGTATGGCACCATTGCAATAGTGATACGACCCGCACACACGCCATCAATGTTGGGGCACGCTGCATTTGACGCTCACGTATGGCACCAGTTTAATAGTGATATGACAGCACATACACCATGAATGTAGGGGTACAGTGCGTGACATCTGAGTAGTGGGTGGATATGACTCCCAGCAGTGCCCACACAGATGAGGGGTGGTGGATATGACTCCCATCAGTGTCCAGACAGATGAGGGTGTTGTAAATGAATCTAGGACCCTAATGTAATTTTCCCGATTCATGCCCTTATATAGGTATAAATTACCCAATCCTTATATAGGCATAGAAATCATTACCATACTTGGACTGAGCCTATGCAGCCCAAATACAGCATGGCTACTTTCACTAAGTTCCGAGAATCAACAACGATTTCTTAGAAAAACCCACCTTCAGCAGCCCGGGACTTACCTCGCCTGAATACTAATTTATCTAGGAAATCATTGCGTTTTCACAGAACTGGGTCTTTGAGTGAAGTTATTAAGTCCAATCATACGTCAAACTCTGCACCTTCAAAGTATAAATATGCCTACATTTGCCCAGACAAACACACAGTGGTTTGGAGCGGATCGATGAACTACTTGCCCGACGCCCTGCAGCAGCAAGTGCTGAAGGAAGCCGACCCTCCAGCTGACGCACTGATAGACACTGTCTTTTTTCCTGCCGAGAAATCCAGCTCCAGTGTTTCCAGGCTACCTTGCGGGTTGCTGGGAGATCAAGTCCTAAGAGAGAGATACAAGACCTCTTTCATTCTAAACCAAGGTACGGAGCTGATTAGACCGTTAGAGAATTCTTGGATAGATCCTTGGCAGAGAAATACTAAACTTAAGCTACTCCTCACTTACTTCTTCCCTTGTACTGGACTTAGGTTAGGTAGACCGGGGTAGGAGTATTTTAGAAGCACCAGTTGAGTACTTTTAGTCATTATTTTATCACTGTATGTAGTTTATATGTTTTAAGCAACTTATGGCTTAGAAACCATAACATGCTTCTACAGTACTACTTTATAATTCTTTTCGTATTTTAAACCTTGTACTTCATAACCAGTATTACGATTGTAGCAGTACATTTCTTATGCTTGAGAAAGAAGACTGTTCAATGAATACATTTTATTAAAAACGCTGTCTCTCTATTTTCTCAGCACCTCTGGTGAAACAAAGCATGCACGATTGACTGAGTAAAATAGCTATCTATTGTTTCCGCGACTCTAGAGATTGATTTCTTATTCTTCGGAAACAAAGTTGTCATGTTTATGCAGTTGTCAGAAAAGAATCCCTTCTTGTTTTTTCGAGAAAGTTTCTTCTTATCTTATCTTATCTTAAGTGCAATTTGTAGAGCGCACTAACACCTAGGCTTCATGGCGCTATAAGACAGAGTGAGAGAGTTAGGGGGAAGCGAGGGTGACAGTGTTCTAACCAAGGGGTGGGAAGGGATAGGTTTTGAGTGTTCTTCTGAAGTTCAGGAGGGAAGGGCTGGATTTGATGGACAGAGGGAGAAGATTCCAGAATGCGGGAGCTAAGTGGGAGAAGCGACGACCGCTGAATTTCTTGGGTTTAACTTTGGGGGTGACAAGCAAGTGAAGGTGGGCTGAACGCAGATTGAGTGTTGGTCGATGAGGGGCGATGAGGGATTTGAGAAATGCAGGGCTGGTGCAGTGAAGGGCCTTGAATGTAAGGCAGGCCACCTTGAAGGCCGCCCTTTGGCCAATTGGTAGCCAGTGCAGGCAGTGAAGTAGGGGTTTTGCCGATTGCCATCTAGGAGTTTTATGAATGAGGCGGGCCGCTTGGTTCTGGACAACCTGAAGGCGGTGCAGCAAAGAGTATGGGGGACCGTGGTAAAGGGAGTTGGAAAAGTCCAGATTGGAGAGTACAAACTAGATGATGGCCTGAGTGAGAGCGGTGGGCGGGAGTAAATGGCAAACTTTGCGGATCTTCCGGAGCTGGTACATACAGGATGAGATGACCGCGCCCACTTGAGCTTTGAGAGACAATTCGGTGTCGATAATCACACCCAGGCTCTTCACTGATTTGACAAGGGCTGGGGGGGGGGCGGGGGGGCTAGTACAGAAGGCCAGAACTGCGGGGCCCCAGTGAGCGTGGCTGAGACCGGGGAGGAGGAGCTCAGTTTTCCCGGGGTTTAGTTTTAGTTGATTCAGATTCATCTAGTGTTGGATATGAATCATGACAGCGTGGAACGTATTAATGGCATGAGGTGAGTTGAGAGGTAGGACGATCTGTAAATCGTCAGCATAATTGTAGATAGTGATGTCCCATTTCTGGAGTGAGTTGATCAAGGGCCGAAGGTATAGATTAAACAGGAGTGGTGAAAGGGAGGAGCCTTGAGGGACTCCGCAGGTCGTGGGGGTTTTGGTTGCGGTATAGGGGCCTAGGCGGACGGCCTGTGTTCTTCCCGTCAGGAAGGGCTCTAGCCACTTAAGGGCAGTGCCCTGGATGCCTGCCTGTCCGACACAGTGGAGAAGGATGTTGTGGTCCACCGTGTCGAACGCGGCCGACAGATCCAGGAGTACAAGGGCTTGGGGAATCCCTGCGTCCACGTTACTTCTGAGCGTGTCCAGGGCTGCCAGAATGACTGCCTCAGTAAAGTGGGCAGGTCTGAAGACGGCTTGATTGGGCTCGAAGTAACAAGAAGATTCGATAAAATTAGACAGGCAGCGGGTAACATGGGCCTCCATTAATTTAGAAAAGTAGGAAAGGAGGGAAATGGGACGATAATTGAATGGTTCTGCGGGGTCGGCGCCAGGTTTTTTTGAAGAGGGGCACTTGAATGGCCTCCTTGAAAGAGCTAGGGACAATGCCACTGCTGAGTGAGCCATTCAGCAGGGTAAGGATACAGTCAGGTAGATTGAGGTAAATATTCTGTAGGACAGATGGCGGACAGCAGTCATTAGGAGAGCCAGATTTGACACGGGTGGTAAGTTCCTCTAGTGAGGTAGGGTTCAAAGCCGGGAAAGTGGTAAGAGTCTGGTGGTTGTTAGAAGAGGTGTCCAAAGAATGTGGCTGGGGTGAGGGGGGGATAGCGTTTTTAATTTTTATCATTTTGTCCACAAAGAAGAGGTTGAGAGTATCGCAGGTTTCTTGAGTGGGGGTCTGGTCTGGGAGGGTTCTGTCGTCTGTGGTGAGTTTATTCATGACTTTGAACACCTCCTTTGATTTATTAGCTGCAGACAAGATCCTGTTGGAGAAGTGTTCCGATTTTGCTAGGGTAAGGGCGGTTTTGTATTCTTTGCGTGCTGCCATATAAGACAACCTGGCTGAGTTAGAATAGTAGCGTCTCCAGATTCGTTCTAGCTGGCGCGTTTTCAATTTGTGCTGATTGAGGTCATCAGAAAACCACCTATTTGAGTTATGATGCCTAGTGCGGGGGAATTTGGTCAGAGGGGCAAACTGGTCACTGGCAGACCTCAGCCAGGAACTGATGTCATTTTCTGTAACGTCAAGGTTGTCAGTGGGATTAGAGACTGGGCGAGTGTTGGCCAGGGTAGTAAGGAAGCCCTGGGAGTTATATGTGCTCCATTTATGAGAGGAGCCACAATCCATCAGAGGAGCAGGAATCCGGCCAGCGACAGTGATGGAAGTTTCAACTAAATGATGATCTAACCAGACGCAAGGGGATATTGCTGGCTGGGACAGAGCCGGATTGCAAGTCCAGATCTGGTCCAGTATATGACCTTTGATGTGAGTTGGTCTGGTGACCTGTTGAGTGAGGTTTAAGCTGTTAAGAGATTCAAAAAGCTCAGTGGCATGAGGGCCGGTGTTAGTATCATTGAACCAGTAGTTCAGGTCGCCGAAGAGTGACCTCTGAGCTAGCTGGCACTCACTATTAAGTTTAATATATACGATATAGACCTAGTTGACCTCAGTCCTACGTCTAAACTATAGTATGTGTTATTCCAATGCGTAGAGCCTATTGGCAATATAGGAACTACCCTACAAGGGGTGGGTGGATATGACTCCCAATAGTGTCCACATAGATGAGGAGTGGGTGGATATGACTTCCAGCAGTGTCCAGACAGATGAGGGGTGGGTGCAGAGGACTCCCCGCATAGGCCAACAGTATGGGGGTGGGTGGATATGACTCCCAGCAGTGCCCAGACAGATGAGGGGTGGGTGGATATGACTCCCAGCAGTGTCCACACAGATGAGGGGTGGGTGGATATGACTCCCAGCAGTGCCCAGACAGATGAGGGGTGGGTGCAGAGGACTCCCAGCAGTGTCCACACAGATGAGGGGTGGGTGGATATGACTCCCAGAAATGTCCAGACAGATGAGGGGTGGGTGCAGATGACTTCCAGCATAGGCCAACAGTATGGGGCTGGATGGATATGACTCCCAGAAGTGTCCACACAGATGAGGGGTGGGTGGATATGACTCCCAGCAGTGTCCATACAGATGAGGAGTGGGTGGATATGACTCCCAGCAGTGTCCAGACAGATGAGGGGTGGGTGCAGAGGACTCCCAGCATAGACCAACAGTATGGGGGTGGGTGGATATGACTCCCAGCAGTGTCCAGACAGATGAGGGGTGGGTGGATATGACTCCCGGCAGTGTCCACACAGATGAGGGGTGGGTGGATATGATTCTTAGCACTGTCCAGACAGATGAGGGGTGGGTGGATATGGCTCCCAGCAGTGTCCAGACAGATGAGGGGTGGGTGGATATGACTCCCAGCAGTGTCCACACAGATGAGGGGTGGGTGCAGAGGACTCCCAGCATAGGCCAACAGTATGAGGGGTGGGTGGCTATGACTCCCAGCAGTGCCCAGACAGATAAGAGGAGGGTGGATATTACTCCCCGCAGTGTCCACACAGATGAGGGGTGGGTGGATATGGCTCCCAGCAGTGTCCAGACAGATGAGAAGTGGGTGGATATGACTCCCAGCAGTGTCCAGACAGATGAGGGGTGGGTGCAGAGGACTCCCAGCACTGCTCAGATATAGGGGGTACATCACCATCAGCATACCACAACTACGTGGGGGTTTGTGCACATCCCTAACTTGTGACTTTCATGACATTGTCATAGTAACACATCACTTACAGCAGTGTCCCACTCCCTGGACGATGGATTACTGTCACACAATGTAATGGCCCACTAAACAAGGAGGGGGAAATGGAACACACACTGTCACCTACATTCCCGGGCTGATATGAATGTCCAGGTGGTGGGAAGACCACCAAGATGTAGTCTATCATGGAAGGAATAGGGTTCACAAACCTTAGGTACAATTATCAGAATTGTGAGTCATGTGCCCAAATACCCTGCAGAACAATTTCCAACATAGGCATAGTGTCAAAAAGGCATTTCTACATACTCAAAACACAAGTACAGTGAGTAGCATGGATGGCACAGACAAATGAACAGTACACATCTGTGAGCAGGCATGGCCCTTGCTAAAGGTAACCGTCACCAAAACAGGAAATGTGCACACATGTCAGCACAACAACTATGCAACTGTCTGCAGTGAAGGTCTCAGGTGTCACAGAGGAACAAACACGTTTTGGGACAATGTCTGTAGCCAAACTGAACATACACAACCAATGATTAATTGCAGAGACATTGTGAAGACACACAGATCCCATGGTCGACCTCATGACCATCATCAAAAAATTATAGTTCACAACCCCAAAACATTAGCATGACACCTACTCCAGGGCCCTCATCAACGACATCAACTACCTGAAATGCAATAGTGTAGAATGCAAAATAAAAGGCTTTATTCAGCTTCAAAAACTAATTTTTTGAAAAATTAGTCCAAGCTCTAAAGAGTCCAATTGGTAGTCCATAACGAAGTCCTTTGGGGGACGTAGGGGAGGTCGTCTACCCCAAATGTGCCTGTACATGAATGGACTAATGGTCTGTTGACCCTTGTGCGGCATCATCATGTTCAGGACCAGGCACCAAAGGGTCAGTGGTGGGAAGGGTAGGTGTGGTGGGTGCAGGGTGGGATGTATCATCCTCGGTGGCTTGTGCAGCGCCAAAGGTGGAAATGTACTCAGCGCTGCACACTGCTGCCAGTTCGTCAAGACCACCCCCAGCACCCGGGGACACTATTGGAGTGGAGGTTGAGGGCTGTGTGGGTTCTGGACTGTGAGTTTGGCTGCATGTGTGTGATCTGACCCCAGCCCCTGTTGGTGTGCCTGCCACCCTCTGAGATTGCGTGCCAGGAGGTGTGCGCTTTGACTTTTGTTGGGGTGTGCTGCATGTGTCCGTAGGTGTGCATGATTGTGCCTTCCTGCGTGTGCTTTGGACAGGTATGGGAGAGGGGAGTGTGGATGGGTCTGAAGGAGGGGGGGGGCAGACCGCTGCAGGAGGGCAACTTCTGCTGTCAGTGAGGAGTCCATGGACGTTAGAGTCTGAAGTTGGCCAGACATCATACCTGACATGCCCTCCATGAACGACAACAACTGGGTCAGTATTTTAGTCTGGCTATGGAGGACTGTCAGCATTGATGTCTGACCAACATGAATCTGCTGGAGTAGGTCCACAGACTCGGCACTAAGGGCAGCAGGGGAGACAGGGGAAGAGGGTTTGGTGCCTGGGCCGAAGGAGACATGGGGGCAGCACGGACAGAAGGGCCTGGAGCAGCTGGGAGGGTGGAGATGGTACTGGAAGAGGCGGGGACAGACACAGTGCTGCCTTCGGGTGTTGTGGAGTATTCCCCCTCTTCCAGGGAGTCAGAGGCGGACCCATCTGCATGATAGGAAGTGTCGCCTTCCAAAAGGTCTGCAGGCCGACTCCCCTCACCCTCCGTGCCACTGGCTCCCTCTGAATCCACAGCAATGGTGGCACGGTTGCTGGGTCCTTCCTCTTGGTCTGTGCATGTGTCTCCTTCTGTCTCTGTTGATGATGCTGTGGGCAAGTCGAAGAAACAGAAAGGCATCAGTCACCTGTACACATCTGACACATGAGCACAAAAACAGTAGGTCACACTGCAAATCATGGCCTGCATCATGAGTAACATCCAGATAGCCCTGCACATATTTGAGACTTGTACTGCCAGTTGGTATGGACACAATGCTACTTGGACACAAGGATCCAAAGAACACACCAGGCCACAACTTGAATGAGAATTACACATAGAGCCTACTGCTTCATTGCAGGAGAGCTGATCAATACAATGAAGTGATGCTACCTCAAGAGCACAAAAAAAGTAACAGTAGTGGTGACCCTCAGGGAACAATAACCCACCTCACTCCCCAATGTGATACAACACTCAGAGCCCTTTACGTACATTGTTTAAAATATCAATTGTAAGAAATGTTAGCATCTTGCGACTCACCACACTTTACATAATCGACATGTTTTGAATGTGGTAAATCGCCTTCTTGTGAAGGCAACACGTATGTGCCTGCATGACAGATGTCACTCAATGAAAAGCACACAAAAAAGATTTACACCTTCTTTGGAACAGCCGGCACCCTTTAAGATAAAACACTGTTAGAAACAAATGGCATTGCAGATTTGCCACATACATGGTCCAATGGAGTTTTGGATGTCTTGACACTCATTACTTTGTACAATTGTCAACAAACGAGTGTCAAGACCTCAAGCCACTGTAGGTGCATGTATATGGAGATCAAGACATACCGTTAATCACTAACACTGGACTCTTTGAAAAGCTGCCTGCTTCTCTGACGAAAGTTGAAATGTCGTTTTGTGCGCACTACCTTGTGAGACAACCATCATGCAGGCACATAAGCGTCATTTCGACATTTCCTCATATTAACACATCCAAAACATGAACAACTTTTTGACAAGTCTTGTGAGTGCCAAGGTACAATCATATATGACAGTCCTCACATGGACATCCATTCCCTGATGACACAGTTTCTTGCACATAAGACATACCAGTTGTCATGTGAAGTGGAACACATGGCCCAACTATGGACAAAGCTTCAGCTAATGGGCCTGCAATTGTGATGAACAAAATCATTGCTGCATTGTGGACACACCGTTATCCCCAGGTAAAATGTAAACTCAGAAATATGCACACTAACACAATACACCGTAGCATCTGAACTACATACATTTGCCAAAATTGTATGAGGCACAATCATGTTTGGAGCCAATTGACATCGACTGCCAAGCCCCAAATTAAATCACTGACCAACATCACAGGGGCAGTGCATGGTGAAACATTGATCAGCCAATTCACACCCACAGGGCAGACCAGGCAAAGCTAAATCAGGCAGGCCCATGTAGACCTCTTCTGCACAACACCCCCATACCTCAGTCAATGTGACTGCCACAGCTCAAGAAGTGAGACCTCAGAATCAGGCTAACAAAAACTGTACAGCAACAATCCAAAAAGTAACAGCACCTCACCTTGTGAGGCTGGCAATACATTTTACTCACAAACAAGCAACAACAGATTGTTGTGCATAGGCACACAGGCACTGCCCAGTGTGAGTATGCACAATCCAAATCTTGTGTCCATGTCCAGTGGACACATGTAGCAGACACAGGAAAAATACTAACTATGCCAGGGATCTATACCACTGAGGCAGACCCATACTGAAGCCACACAGAATGGGCACAGTGTTGGATGACACACATGATTAGGAGGCCAGGGTGTCTCAGGGGACTGTAGTGGGCACACTGATCCGTGGGTCTGGAATGAGCTGACTGTACCATGAGTAACCGTCATGACACTATGCATATCTCACACCGATGTACATCATGTCTGAGAACCCAACATGGGTCTTGCATACTGAAAATGTGTGCATTAGAAACCTCACACTCCTATATATACTCATCATTACTGCAAACAAGTATGAAGTCAAAACACAGTGCACAGGTCATGGCACAGGCAAGGTCCCAAATCAAGTCACAGACCACCCTCCCACATGATGCGTAGATCAGTGTGCAGTCTTATTTCCTTGCACTATAGATGAGCATGATACAAATGTGATTACACACAGACGGGACACATGTGAAGGAGGGGAAGGGATGAAAATGAGTACCAGGTGACTATGGTGAACTGGAAAACACTGCACATATAACCTGTCTGACCAGACACCACAACTGTGGGAGTGTAGCCAGGCTTCAGAACACTTCAAAAAGCATGTGACACACTACACAACAAACATCCATGTACCTACCCCTCCTTGCTGCTGTCTCTCATGCAACTGCCTATGGAGGTGTGGGAAGACGACTGCCAGGACCCGGATCATGTGGGGGGGGTGAGGTGACAGCTTCCACCATGCCGGCGTGGTGTCTCCAGGCCCAGCTGGACTCGGGCGATACACCGGGTCCAGCACCGGATGTCCTGCCACCGCTTCTGAATGTTGTGCAGCCGCCGCCGATGGTCCCCCGCAGACCTGACGGCCCGACTATCTCCAACCATATTTCCCCTTTCTCGTAGGCAGTTACCTGTCAGGAAGACAAAGTGAAACAACATCACTACACCTGCTCCATGTCCCCGACACACACACTTGCACACCATTGATAATGTGAATAGGGCATAGGATGGTGTCAGGACTTGCATCATTGTCCATGTGAATTAGGCCTGTGTGCAAGCCACAATGCACTACATGGCATTGAGAGCCTACAGATTGCGTGACGGGTGCAACAGACTCACAGATCATGGCACACACTGGGCAACACATGCAACTGCAGGGTCAGTGACGGCACGTCACAAGCACTCACATATTCCACTCTACTTGAGGACCCTCAGCAGACCAGACAGACAAACCCTGTCACAGATCACTCGCCTGTCACTGACAACAGCGGAACCAACCATCACTTTGCACATGTGCCATTTGACAATGGGGTGTCACAGGTGTTGTGCTAGCTTAGCAATTCAGGCACACAGTACTGCTTACATGTCACATCAGATTTCAGAGCAGCTGCATACACCATGCAGCAGTGGAGCAAGACATCAAATACACACTCAGCCAGATGACAAGGAACATTCACACACATCAATGTTCATGAGGTCTAACACATCATTTGGACAATCTCACCACTGGTCCCCTCAAGTCATAAACATCTGTGAGTACAGTCACCTGTCACTCCTGTTCCACCTCAGGACATTTGAGAATGAAGCAACCAAGGTCTGGCATGGCTGAAAGTGTCATTGACTATGCAGTGAAGGTCTCAGTAAGCACAATGCAAGTGAGGAGTGAACACACATGAACTACATCATGCTCTGCTTGAGGGACACCACCATGTACACCCCCGGGACTCACTCACAACCACATTGTATGTCTGTCCCACCAAGAAACAATGCCTGTTGTGACACTAACAAGGTGCACACTCAAAGGTTGTGCAGTCAGCAGCACTCACCTGCTCCTCTAATCTCCCATACAGCTTGATGTACTGTAGAAGAAGTGCATCCAGCAGGGCCTTGTTCTCCTCCTCACTGAAGGCTGGGGCCCTATCCACAGTACAAGCCATCATGATATGCCAGAGGATGCAGAGACAGCAGCAGTGTGGTCCACTCCAATGTTGTGCAGGCAAGTGCTCTCTCAGGGCTACATGCAGGCTTAAATCAGTGCTGCTCTCAGTTTCAGGAGTGCAGTGTGATAGGCCAGATTAGTTTGCATCCTACGTTTCATCCAATCCCTTCAAACACAAGGCCCTGACACACATTTGCATGGTTTAAAATTTGAGCTTCAGCTCCACAATAATTTTGCAACATTGTAAATTTATGACCAACTGAATTTTGCAGGGCACCTGTAGCACACATTCAAATCTCAGTATCCATGACACCCAGGATGCATTCAGGGCCTAGTACTCGTCCCCTAGGTTTTCCCTTACTCTTTTTTGACATGCACACACGTGTCCGGTGCGTTTCACGGGCTCGCGTATGGCATGATTACAATAGTGATACGATGCGTACACACGCACGCAATGTAGGGGTACTGTTCGCTCACGTATGGCACGATTACAATAGTGATACGATGCTCACACACGCATGCAATGTAGGGGTACCGTTCGCTCACGTATGGCACTATTACAATAGTGATACGATGCACACACATGCACGCAATGTAGAGGTACGGGTCGCTTGCGTATGGCACGATTACAATAGTGATACGATGCGCACATTATTGTTCTCCACTAGGGTTCCGTTGGTTTTCCCCTTATCGGTTACACTGCCAGTTCTTATTAACTCTTTTTCACTACTTTTATCTTTCTCTCTTACACGAGTCCGCATACATGTTATATTTTTACCGACACGGTGTGATATCTTTTCAGCCTCTCTCTACGTTTAACACTTATCATTTTTCTAATTTCCGTGTACACCCTTAGACAGGCGTCTATCTTTTTCCTGCACTTTTCTTTTCAATCACACTGCTTATTTGAATGCAGTCTGTTTTTTAATGACACTCTGATACATTATTGAAGTGTGCTTTTTGGATTGTTTTGTAGAGTAATCCCCTGAAGAAGGGCGTGGCCCGAAATGCATCGGGATTTGTGATAATCTGCTTTGAAAAACGTATCTTATGATGGAAATTTACTTTTGGATATCTTACGTTGATCGAATTATGAAGCAGTAATTCCAATAACTGTGGAATAAACAGTGAATACCGAATGACCAACTTGTCGTTTAATCATCATTACCCTCTCATGTTTTGAATGAACTAGACCCACGGGTCCTTCTTGTTGTGCACAGAGGTGCTCTCTCTTAACAGAGTGAGCTTTGTACGAGTTCCTTTGATTTCACACTGCTTGGCCAGACAGTGTTTCCTCTCGTAGCACACTACACACGTACAAAACGCATCACCTTTAAAAAAAAACTAAGCTGTGCGAGCTCCTCCTTCTCTTGAGTTCTCTCTGATTTCTGTCCCCGGATCTCAGCACGCTCTGAAAATGAATTTCGATTCGGTCTCTGGCATGACCGACCAAAAGGCGAGCACATTTGCCTTCACAGTAGAAGATGCAGACAAAATATACGGCCTCATCCAAGATGACATCACCTCCACAGGGAATTCTCGCAGTGTGGAGAGCAACATCAGACAATTACTCTACTTGTTAAAAAAACAATCCAATCAGAAACTACATGCTAGTACCTTGATTCGGTACCATCGGGCTCAACGGATCCCCCGGGGCCTTCGAGTCCCACTAAAACCTTTACTATGTAAAAACAACGTTAAATTTGTTGAGCGATGGTACTCCATCCTCAACAAGTGTTCTCTCGACCTGATCCTTTTGATCGTGGAAGAACTATCTAAGACTTTGGAAGAACTATCCCAGGAAATCACATGCGTAAAAAAAGAGCTGGACGATGCCATGTCAGCTGAAGAACTAGCCCAAATGTTGGAGGATGTGAACATCCAGATTGACAAACATACCAAGGAGACACAGGAGAGGAAACTATGCAAGTTCAAGAGAGACACCATAGATTATTAGCTCAGCGAGGTGTACACCTGGGCAGAGGTGTACGCCCTCCGACGCTCCAACAAAGCTTATAATCCTTTCTCCGGTAACAAGACTTCATCTTCTGAAGATGAAAATCGACAAAGACCAACCCGCGACACACCTAATACTGAACCAGAAACACCAAGCACATCCACTGACCCTGCGGTTCATTTTTTAGAATCAGGCCAAGCCCAACAAAAAGAACCCGGGGGGGAAAAACCCGCCGAGGAATCCGAAAAAACTCCACCAGCAACAAAAGTAAAGAAGCCGAACAGGAGATGATAAACCCGGATGAAAATCTAGTAATCAACATCTCCTCCATGGTTTTATCGACTGAAGAAATCAACACCCTTCAAAAGGGACAATCATTTGTGCCTACCACCCGTACCAACACGTTGGAGCTAGAAGTCAGTGCCTTCAAGTTAGTACGGAACATCCGTCTGAGACATTATTTTCAGAACATCTGTCCCACACCTTCGTTGGAAGAAGACATGCTCAGAGGACTTCGCCCTCACAGTACGTTTCTGGCACCACAGAGCCACAAGATCGTTGATTCTTTCGATAATTTGAATAAACAGGAGATCTCACGTTTACCGTTTCAATCTACCATGAAATATGGGAATCTGTCTAAAAAAGAGAGAAACATTCTTAAAAAGTTAGCTGACAACCCCACCATTACCTGTCAAAATGCGGATAAAGGCGGTGCGCTGGTGATCATGGACACCACTTTCTACGAGCAACAGATTGAGGCTCATATCAATGACACTAACACTTACGATACATTACCGGGAGACCCAACCTTGGAGTTCTCCAAAAATCTGATCCAAATTATCAACTTGGCATTTGAAAATGGTACCATCAATGACAAGACTAGAAGATTTCTGACTCCCATCAATCCTAGACCTCCTGTTATGTATATGCTTCCCAAGATGCATAAACATCCTACTAACCCTCCCTTTCGGCCGATCGTATCCACAAGAGGAAGCATACATGAAAACACTGGCAAATTTCTAGACAGATACCTGCAACCATTTGTGCTCAAGACTCAGTCACATGTACGTGACACCACTGATTTTTTGTCTAAGCTAGAACCCATCATGAATGAACTTACGAACACTGAATTGATCATGTGCACTGTGGACGTGTGTTCACTTTATACCTCCATCCCTCATGATGGCGGAATCGAAGCTATTGAACAAACTCTAATCACATCTGAGCTGGATCCTGACTTGAAAGTTTTTCTCATGCAACTTACTATGTACACTCTGTATCATAGTTACTTCACGGTGTTAGATAAATGGATACTACAGCTCAATGGCACTGCCATGGGTAATTCGGCAGCTCCTTGCTACGCTAACATCTACATGAAAGTGTTTGAAGAGTCACATATTTTATGCCAAAACACCTGGCTACAACATGGAAAACTGTACCTGCGGTACATTGATGACGTTTTTTTGTTATGGGAAGGTTCAATTGATACTCTTACTAACTTTTTGGAATCATGGAACAAAGTCAATGAACGTATCCAATTCACTTGGGAATACAGTGACAAATGCATCCATTATTTGGATGTTGAAATACACAGACAACCTAATGAGTGGTTCACTACAATCTACCGGAAACCCACTGATAGGAATTCTACTCTACATTACAAGAGTTTTCACCGACCCAACCTGAAGAACAATTTACCTTATGCCCAGTTTCTAAGAGTGAAGCGAATCGTATCCAGTGAATCAGAACGCAAGAAAGAACTCAGGATCACTTTGGAAAGACTCAAAGCACGCGGGTATCCCATACCCGTTCTGGATCTGGCTATGGAGAGGACAAACAAATGTGTGAGGTCTGAACTACTCAAACCCAAACCTAAAGAACCTTCAGACTGCATGGTTGTGGTTTCCAAATTCTCCAAAATGTCCAAACAGTTCCAATACATCATTCGAAAACATTGGCCCATATTAACTATGGAACCGGACTTTCACGGTCTATTCAGCCAACCCCCTATGTTCGCTTTCACCAGAGGTCGCAATGTGAAAGAAATATTGACTCAAACCTCTTCGACCGCTATTCCTATTGTCTACACGGGCCTAAAACCTTGTTACAACTGCAGCAATTGCAGTAACTGTATCCCCGGGAATAAAACCACCCACCCCATGAAAGGACATGTCATAAAACTCAGAGTGAATGCTACATGTAATAGTAGTAACGTCATCTACATGTTGAAATGCCCCTGTGGCAAATGCTACATTGGACATACCGAGAGGAAAATCGGTGTGCGCATTCTTGAACACAAAACTAACATTCGCACACAAAACTTGAAATCCAGTGTGGCTGCTCATTTTCTAGAAAACAGACACAGTGTGGCTCAATTGAAATTTCAAATACTTGAGCAAGTCAAAGTGACTGGGAACAATAAGAATACCCTTCTCAAAAGAGAGAACTTTTGGATCCGCCTTATGTCCACTATGGTACCCCATGGACTTAACGATCACATGGAATTTCCATGCTACCTGTAATGTAGTGTCATGCTTTATTGATTTTGTTCTGATTCATTTTTTGCATTACATTTTTCAGCCATGTTTTCCATTACTATGTGTCTGCCTTTGAATAATTCCCTCCTTTCCAATATGGCCACTTCTTTTCACCTTCGTTGTAAGCGGTTTCTTTTCTTTCTATGTTCGACTCTCAGTCCTCTTTTCATTTCTTTGCTCCCACACGCTTTACTTCAGTCCGGCCCTCCGGCTTTGCTAACTGATCACCGACTCCGCGGTACTCCGCGAAGTTTTTCCAACTTCGTCTTGATGTAAGTACCCAGTTTGGGACTACTCCCGACCCCGTTTATTGTTCTCCACTAGGGTTCCGTTGGTTTTCCCCTTATCGGTTACACTGCCTGTTCTTATTAACTCTTTTTCACTACTTTTATCTTTCTCTCTTACACAAGTCCGCATACATGTTATATTTTTACCGACACGGTGTGATATCTTTTCAGCCTCTCTCTACGTTTAACACTTATCATTTTTCTAATTTCCGTGTACACCCTTAGACAGGCGTCTATCTTTTTCCTGCACTTTTCTTTTCAATCACACTGCTTATTTGAATGCACTCTGTTTTTAATGACACTCTGATACATTATTGAAGTGTGCTTTTTGGATTGTTTTGTAGAGTAATCCCCTGAAGAAGGGCGTGGCCCGAAATGCATCGGGATTTGTGATAATCTGCTTTGAAAAAACTTATCTTATGATGGAAATTTACTTTTGGATATCTTACGTTGATCGAATTATGAAGCAGTAATTCCAATAACTGTGGAATAAACAGTGAATACCGAATGACCAACTTGTTGTTTAATCATCATTACCCTCTCATGTTTTGAATGAACTAGACCCACGGGTCCTTCTTGTTGTGCACAGAGGTGCTCTCTCTTAACAGAGTGAGCTTTGTACGAGTTCCTTGGATTTCACACTGCTTGGCCAGACAGTGTTTCCTCTCGTAGCACACTACACACGTACAAAACGCATCACCTTTAAAAAAAACCTAAGCTGTGCGAGCTCTTCCTTCTCTTGAGACCTGTCTCATGATGCCAGGGACCGGGGCACTTTGTCACTAGACATTTCATGCTCAGCATGACCCTATAAGACTATGTCTAAGACTATGTGTGCAATGTTAAAGATTGAGCTTGCTGTTTGTGTTCCGTAAACTGCATCTGCTGTTGATGCATCTAACATGGGTCTGTGTTGAGATGGGAATGGTTTCACATGTACGCACACCATGCCACATGTGCATTCTCATGACTTTTGGCTCTGATGGCCTCTGACATCATTTTTCCCAAGGAATACATGTCTGTATCGTGACAATGGCTGTGTTGTTTTGTTGTCACATGCACACCTTAATTGCAATGTGTTTGATATGTACATTCCATGTGACCTGTGCGTGTGCCTTGCAGTTTGCTATCTGGTTGGGATGACAACCTTACACTGCAGGTATTGTGACGTGTCTTGGGCTGTTCACTCAGACCAGCCCAGCAGCTCATTTGAGGGCATGTCATGTTTATTTTTAAATCAACTGGTGTATCTGGGTTGTTGTAGGGGTGCCAGCAAGCTGCCATATGTGTTCTGAATGTATTGCACACACCACACTCCATAGTGACCTGATGTGTATTAGCAGTTTTGCATGTGCTATGTACATTGCTATCAACGTTGGCTGACAGTTATTCTCCATTCCTCCCAACTATGTCCTGCAGGGCACCGACCCTACCAAGGCCATTTCCAGACTTGGCTACCATGAGGGAACATGACTGCATCCGACATTACATATTCACTCAACAGTTGATTCTGGGCTTGACGAACAGGCTGGAACCACATCTCCAACCGCGACACAGGTATCCAACTGCGCTGAGCCCCATGCTAAAGGTGATGGCAGCCCTCAATTTCTTTGCAACAGGTACATTTCAATTCACCATAGGGGATGTTTGGGGAATGTCCCAAACAATGTTCAGCCATGTCCTGCGTGATGTTTTAGCTGCCATGTTGGTGCACATAGATGAATTCATCAGATTTCCGACTCCGGAAGAGTTGACAGATATCAAGGGGGAATTCTATGCCCTGGGAGGGATACCACATATCATTGGGTCCATTGATGGGACACATGTGGCTTTGGTGCCACCACAGGCTCAGGAGCAGTCTTACCGCAATAGGAAACATTACCATTCAATAAATGCCCTGGTGGTGTGTCTTGCTAAAATGCAGATTTCCCATGTTTGTGCACGTTTTCCAGGATCGTGCCATGATGCATTCATCATGAGGTATAGCAGGGTGCCACGAATGATGCTGCAGCTGTGCAACGATCGGTCATGTTTTGTTGGTGGTATACTCTGTTTGCCCTCTGTGTCTCAGTATATTTTGCTCTGAAGGCATCTTCTAAACCACTAATTTGCATGATGTATATTTGTAGGTGATACTGGATATCCCAACATGCCATGGCTAATGACACCTCTCCGCAACTCAAGAACAGCTGCAGATCAGCGGTAAAATGATGCACACGGGCAGACCAGGCGAGTGATTGAGCGGACGTTTGTCCTCCTGAAGAGCCGATTCTGGTGCCTCGATAAGACCGGCGCATCCCTCCCATATGACCCGGCCAAGGTCTGTAATATCTTCATCGTTTGCTGCATGCTGCACAACTTAGCAGTTGAAAAGGCAGTGCCACTCATCCTGGATCCTGAGGAGCAGGAACATCCACCCGTTGAGGATGAAGGGCTTGGTCACGATGCAAGTGATGAGGAGGAAGAGGAGGATGATATCCGGAGTCAGCTCATACGCAACTTCTTCTCATAATGGTGAGTCACTGGGAAAGAGTGTACAAGCTTGTAGCATTGAGTGGCATGTGTTGCAATGCGTGTGTCCAGCTGACTGTATGCAATGTATATTTGATGTGTGTGTTCTGATGTGTCACACCAGTGCTAATGTCATGCCACACTGAAATGCGCAATGACAGAGCTAGAAATTTACATGTGTACTACATTGTTCCAGTCTATTACATGGCCATGTCCCTGTCAATGAATTTAAATGGTGAGCCCTTGTGTGTCTGTCATTTCCAGGTTGCTCTGCCTGTTGTGTGTTCGTGTCATCTTCATCCTCCTGCTATTCCTCATGATGATTGCAACGTGGACCGAATCAGCGTTCCATGCACGGACATGTGTAAATGTCAGTTCGGGTAAGAGATCCAAACAGGCTGTTTATGGTTGGTATGGTTTGAGAATGTGTGGGAACTGTTTATGTGCATTTTGTAGAACCATACATACATGTCACATCACCATGGATCACATTTCATGTTGCACCACTCCCATGACAGGACAGTCACCCTTCCTGACAGTCATCTGTTGTGGAGGTTTTTACTCTGGTGAAGCATCAATGTCTGTAAACCTTCACATTGACACATTGCGGATACCCCAGTTGACATTGTGTGGGACATCACAACCACAGGCTCTATAGGGAATTGCAGTATCACTGTGTGTAGATGGATGTGTTTGGCTCATCCACTTAATCTTGTGTGCCAGTACAACTGAATTTCCAATCAAACATGTTGTGAAGGTGTGGGCCAGTGTATGTCCCACATGTTCTGTCAAATGTTCGGTGAGTATGTTTGTATGGATGCATTGTCCCTTGTGCCAGTATGTCATGTCACTGTCACCTTGCTTCCTCAGGGCCGGTGTAGGACACTGCTTTGAAAGCCTTCTCGGTAAGTTGATGTTAACTTTCTATTTCCATGATGGCAGGAATGTTGCGCTGATGATGTCACAACGTTGTGCTGTATCAAATGTCAATGCTTATGTGGCACCTGCCGTCTGACGTGAATTCCAGGATTGTCTTGTGCAGTGTTGTATATCCGGATCACAGTAGGGGTGGTTTTGTGCCATTGTGCATCATTACTCTCTGTTGAGTTCTGGACCGGCAGCTTGTTAAGTTAGGCATTTGAAAGCCCAGTTGGACGAGCCAATGACTGTCTCTTGCGGGGCATCCTTGTGTTTACCTAATTTACTCCCTCTTCGGATGAGGTTCTCAAGGCTAATGCGGATAATGTGTCATTCCCTTCTTGAGCCACACTGATTCCCAGGGGTAACTACGGATTGTTGTCTTTCTGTGAGTAGCACTGCAGGGCATTAGAATTTCTGTTTATTGGAGCCATATTCATACACTGTGATTCCTTGATATCCGCATGGCAATAATTGCATAGAAGCAGCCTGCAGAGCTTTATGCCCCCTTCATTTAGCTGCTAAACTCTGCTACCTTTTATGTGTCCGTGTTCAATCCTCATTATTATTACTGTGATCCCAACTAGGATACAGTGGCTGTTGTTTTTCTTTACAGGTGTAACTGTTACAGTATAGGTCCTGAGGGATTATGTGATTCAGTGACAAGAAGTGTTGAATGTTGCTTGTTTACCTTTGTTTCAGATCTCATTCCATGCTGTTCCCTTCCTTTCCTTCCCTCGCCTGACCACCCTTTTGAGTCTGTCTGTTATACTCAGACCAAGGGAATATCGGGAGATGGACCACTTTGCGCAGCACACGTTTCTGAGGATTCAATGATCCGACAGTGCCAGGCAGTCGTGTGCAGATTGTTTCACCAGCATTACAGGAAACCTGTTTGGATGACTGTTATTTTCCTCTGAGCAATGCCACTGGCCATGGACATTGGCTATAGCAGCATGGCCTCAACACAACCTTGATCCATTTGTGTAGTAAATGTGTTCCCCACAGTACAATGTGCCTCATTATTGTCACCGCATTTCTCTTGCCAGTTTGCATGCATCATCTGTGGCATACTTTACGATGATTGTACATATGGGAGTATGTGTACTGTGGCAACATGCATGCAGTTTATCATGGATAATGATCCATAATGTGCATGAGGTACATGTTTGTGTATGTATTTGTGCAGCTTGCAACCACAACGGGCAGGCACCACCTGCTGACGCTTTGTATCCTGGCCGCAGCTTGGCCTTTTATTGCCTGATCCTGTGACCGTCATATTTGGTGATTGATCATCCATTGTCTTTCAGTGACCCATGAGTAACCAGACACTCATTTCTTTCCATACACCTGTTACATTGTGCCTTTCTAAGCTCCTTGACTTTGTGTGCTACTTTCTGCATGGTGTCTCACCCCTTCTGCCGTCATGTGTTCACTCATTCCTGCTGCTGCCTCCCCTGCAGCACTGCACCACTGAGTGCCCTGAATCTGCAACACACATGCCTCCGAGACGCTCCTCCCTCCCTTCACCCATTCTTTTTGCAGTCAGCAGCTTGTCAGTGCCACTGTTGCCCCACCTTTGTGGCAAAGGCAGGACTATCAGCGCCTTCAACGTGCACAGTGCAAAAGCCTCCGATCCTTCCATGACGTAGGTAACACAACAGACTCATGCTCCAGCCACATTAGGGAAAGGTTTCAGATGGCGGTAAAATGGTGATTGTGAATCTTAGACAGGATCTTGTATTGCTTGGCGGGCAAGGGGTCAGTAGGGGAACCAGATTTACACATCTGCAATTAGAGCAGAGAGGCTTCCTAAGAAATTGTGGCTAAATCTGACACCACAGAGCTGGGAAACAGCTTTAGTGATTGGTCCTCAGAAATTAAACAACTACATCACCACGCAGGCTCTCACCTACACATACTACATGGGTCAGTGGGACAGCAAGTCTTGGCTGGAGGACAACCACAGCACCATCAACATTTGCATCCACTTGTCCAAAAAACAGCACACTGTACCACACTCTGCTTCAGATGCACCAGTAAAGCTTGACCAGAGTCAACACAAACGAGCTGTGTGCCACCCTCACACAAGACACTCCAGCCATCTAGACCGTCACACCTTGCAACCACACACACTGGATCAGCAACTGACTAAGCATGGACGTAAAATCCATTCCGTTCACCGAATTTGCGGATTTTCTGCAATTTAGCGGTCCGCGAATCTTGCAAAATTGCAGAAAAATCCGCGAAATCACGTGCAGGACGGATTTTCAAAAACTGAAGTAGATGAAGCACTTACAGGGTTACAGCAGGTGCCCAAGTTGAAGCTAATTTCTTTGTAACCATTTACAAAATGGTTACAAAGAAATTAACTTCAACTTGGGCACCTGCTGCAACCCTGAAAGTGCTTCCTGAGCGGTGCCTCCAGAGTTGTTGCCTACTTGCAACTATTCTCTGACCCTGCTCTGACCCTCGAAGCAGGGTCAGAGAATAGTTACAAGTATGGCAGAATGCTCCAGGCTGTCACAAAAATTAAACCACAACAGGAAGCACTTACAGATAAGGAAGCAGGTGCCGGACTTGAAGCTCAAATTAAGTAACACATTAACCAGCCCCCAGTTGAGGCTGGGCAGTTGTGCTTTTTCCCCATAATCTTCAGTGGTGAACAAGAGGGTGCTGTGATGAACCAGAAGGTGCTGTTGTGAACCAGAGGGTGCTGTGATGAATCAGAGGGTGGCAGTGGTGAACCAGAGGGTGCTGTGATGAACCAGAGGGTGCTGTGATGAACCGGAGGGTGGCAGTGATGAACCAGAGGGTGACAGCGATGAACCAGAGGGTGGCAGTGATGAACCAGAGGGTGACAGTGATGAACCAGAGGGTGGCAGTGGTGAAACAGAGGGTGGCAGGGATGAACCAGAGGGTGGCAAGGATGAACCAGAGGGTGGCGCTGCTAAACTGTCCTGGAGCCCTATGGGTATGAGCCCCCTAACTACTGAGCTGCCCAGGGGTTGTGAGCCCACGCACTACTGAATTGCCCTGAGGCCCAGTGGGTTTGAGCCCCCATGCTGCCGAACTGCCCCGGAGCCCTCTCAGTGTGAAAAGCATTCATACTCAATTGCCTGGGAGCCCTCTGGGTGTCAGCACACATTGTGCTAAGTGCCCCCCTGCCCCCAGTACATATATACCCATACCACACAGCACCATTATGCTTTTGCACCATGAAGTCTGGTGCCTGGATGCTCCTGATCCGTGTAGGGGGTACCACCGTCTAGTGCAGTCAAAATGTAAAGTCATAACTTGCTACACAGCACCAATAAACACGTGTTCCCCCTGGCATCGGTATGTGCATGTACCAGGCGTAGAGCACCCGCATGCCACTGCACCCTACTGTCCAGCACCAGCATATGCCTGTACGGGGCAGTTTAGTATGAGATGGGACATAGTCCAGCAGCAGCAGCTGCATGTGTGTGAATCCACTGAGCAGGATCTGAATGGCTTTGTACCAACACGCGCAGCAGAGCTATCTTGGACATCTGAAGGGATCTGGGGTCCTGTGCCAAACGTATTTTTGCATCCATGAGTTTCCCGAGTGCCATCCCCGTGTATGCTCTGTGTGGCCCTGTCTGCACAATGCTGTGTCAATCCTTACGTCTGCTTCAAGCATGCACAGGGTTTTGAGGCAGCATGTGCATAAAAGTGACTGAGCTGAAATCTTGAAGATTTCAATCAACCACTTTTGTGAGGTGTTGCTGTGCCATGACAGCCAACCCCTCAGCAGGTGAAGCAACGGCGTCGTGAATGAAGCGCAAGGGACTTGTGAATCAGCACCGTGCATTGTTTTTGATTGGATGCTTCATCTGATCTGTATTTCTTTTGTTGTGTTACCTGACGATTGTGACAGTGGGGCACTCCATTTCCTGTCCCAGGAGGCTATGTTTGTAACAGGCCATGCAGGTAGTTGGAGTCTGATTTGGAACTGGGCGTCCCTCGTGGTGTGGCTCTCCCCCATGGGGCATGCTGCCATGACAGTGTTTTTGAGTTCCTGTCCAAGATATCTGACCTTGTTGTCCTGGTGTTAGTGTTTGCACTGGTAACAAGAGGGCCTTGTGCTGCCTACACCAGGGCCCAGTGTCAGCTTTCTTGTCAGTACTTTCACACTCCCTGTGCATTGAGTATGGTGCATGGGTGTGTACATGGGCCATATCGGATGAGTGCAATTGGCCATGGACGTACACAGAAATGTTGATAGGGGTGGCCAAATATTTTGCTTCATCGCCATCCCCCTTGCACCTTTCAGTCCCTCTGTCTTGCACTCTCCTCACCCTCCCCCTTGCACCCTCATCCCCTCTGCCTTGCAAACTTCTCACCCTCCACCTTGCACCCTCCTCCCCTCTGCCATGCCCAATTCTCAGCAACCCCCTTGCACACTTCCCACCCAATGGAGGGTGCTGCCACCTGGGACAATGGCACCATTTCAGGAGCATGATGGGCCAGGGTCGGCCCTGACTACGCCCACACCAGACACACTGCGATCCAGGGGGGCCAAGAGCCAGTCTTGCCCCCCCCCCCGCAGACGTCCATGCAATTGGGTCTTATTTGGAGTGCCACAATGCATTTTGAGACAGCCACCCTAACAGGATGCCGGACGTCCATTCTTGGGATTGTGCTTCCTGTAGTATGGGACATAACCTGGCCTTAGTTTGTCTATGGGGCATACACATGTTAGTGGCATTAGCGTAATTTTGGGCTGTAGTTATGGGTGGCGGATGCTTGCCACTTGTTGCTGGCATTTTTTGTACTTGGAGTGTGGATGTTACTTCAGTTGTTTGTATACTCACCAGGCTCCACAACTCCTTCAATGCCATGTACTCCCACCCTTGGTAGCAGGGCCATGACCTTTTCCTCCCAGGGCTGGTACTGTACTGGTCTACGGGGACCACCACCTCCAGTGTGCTGGCTATTGGTGTAGTCCTCATCCATCTTCCGCTTTACCATCCTCCGCAGATCGTACCACCTGGACTGGCAATCCTTCCTGGTGCGCCTGATGGGCGCAACAGCATTCACCCTATTGACGTTCCTCACCCACAGGCATGTTTTGTCAGCTATGCTGGTCGGTCTGACCAATGCGCCAAACAGCTGTAGCTCGACTCTGATGACTTCATCTACAAGGATCTCCATCTCCTCCTTTGTGAACTTTGGATTCCTTTGTGCCGACATGGTGTGGGGTGAATGTGATTGGCGGGCGGACGGTGTGTATGGATGTGGGTCTGAATGTGAATGGGGGGTGTGTGGGTCTGAATGTGATAGGGTGGGTATGTGTGAAGGTGGATGTGTGCAGTTGTTGGTGTGTTGTCTGTGTGTCTGTAGCTAAATGGCTATGCTGCAAAGGATGATGGTTTGTGTGTGTGGGCCATTTTTATTGGTCCATTTGTGGGTGGGGCTTAGTTTGAAAATGTTGGTATAATGGGTAGGTCTGAGTTGGGACCTCTGTTTGCCTGTTTGCATCTGGCCAGGACATTCATTTCCAATGGTTTGTAGACAGGAGACATTGTTTGGGGTGTTGTGCGAGTCGTTTGCACCCTCCTTGTGCTGTTTTTAGGGGTACGTGTACGCTTTGTTAAGGGGGGATTTGTTTCGAATTTATTTGTGTGGCTCGCTCATACGTGACGTTTTTACGTGTTTCGCGTCTGCTTCGTAAAGGGGGGGTTTGTTTCGTATTTGTTTGTGTGGCTCGCTCACAAGGTTTTTACTGGGTTCGCGTGCGCTTCGTTAAGGGGGGTTCATTTTGTATTTGTTTGTGTGGCTCACTCATATGCAACGTTTTTACTGGGTTCGCGTGCGCTTCGTTCAGGGGGGGTTTGTGGCGTATTTGATTGTGCGGCTCGCTCATACGTGATATTTTTCGTACAAATCGCTATTCATACGCGACAACGTTTTCCTGTACAACGGTATGTTTGCGAATCATACGGTTCACTTTCATAGTCTGTATCGTACGGATTTTTGCTTGTTTTTCGTACGGTTCGCAACATACGTACTACGCGATTCGGACGGATTTGTATGATTCGTATGGAAACGGCTATAAATACGAATCGTCGGATGGTTTTCTATCCCAAATTGAAATTGACCCTTAAATGTTTTTGGTCATTTTTAATTTTGAATAAACATTAACAAACCTTTATAAAGAAATAGAAAAAAGGTAATTTTTTTAAACAAAACTTTTATTGTTAATTTAACATTTTTAGAATAGTTGTAATACATTCAGAAAACAATATAAACAAATATAGTATATATTAATATTTTATAAACATATTTTTGCATTTTATTAAGTATAGTACCTTTTTATAATATATGTTTTAGCAAGTTTCTCACACTTTTCCATTGTTTTCAATGAGAGAAAATGTCCTTTTTTTTCTTTTTACACAAATATATGACGTTGACGCGTAGACATGAGTTTCATCATTAAGGAGAGCATCGCAGAAGCAAGGGATAGCTGCTTTAAAGTAAGATACATTTCATACAGTCATTAGGTTAACGGGCGTATCGCCACCGCCTGTATTGCACTGGTGATCCGCCCGCTGAAAACCTCAGCCCACCTAGAAATTCTCCTGCCACATTACCATGGCAAGGGGGGAACCATGCGGAAGGAAAGAGTCGACTGGGCCGAAAAGCAGCTAACATGGTGGTGGTTTTTGGGAGACACCGCCATCCATATTAGCATTGCAGCAAAGACATGCCTTTCTGTGGCGCCATAGAAAGGCAGACCGTTTTTGCTATTGGGGGCTCGTAGCGGGCCCTCAGAGATTTAGGGGTGGGGGGTGCACATGGGGGGTACCTATGGTACTCCCCTGCAGTTCCATGCACAACATGGCAGGCACCGCACGGTGCCTGCCACGTTGTGCATGGAAGTGCACAACATGCCTTCTTGACATTGCGGCAGGCGGTCCTGAGAGCAGTGTGGCAGTGTGGCGGGCGTACCCTCATGTCATGAGCGGGACCCCCGCACCAATGGAGGGCAGTCCCATTCCACAGTAGAATCCTAATGACCCCCATAGTGAAGTGGTAATGTTTATTGTGAGGAGAGATGAGGGAGGTATATTTATTAAGTAAATGTTTTTTATGTATGTTTGATGTGTTTTTACAAATTGATTTTGCAGTAGATGATATATATATATTAAGCACATGATGCGTTTATACATTGTTTAAACTGTAATATAGTTTGAATGTGCTAATAACTTATTTTCTACTGGATTTTTGGTCTAGATGGATTGATGTTTTGAAATTTGTGGAGTTTTTTTTAATTTTAAAAAACATATTTTTCGGGATTTTTTTCTTGGGTTTTCTTATTTTGGGTTTCAAAGGATTTCAAAAAATTGTTTGATTTGGATTACAGTTGGATTGCAACATTGGATTTTGTTGCGTTTTAAAAAAATTATATATTTTCTCGGTGTTTTTTTACTGGGTGCATTTTTTGATATATGCACTGATTTTAATGAGCATATTAATATCTTTCTCATCGGGTAATGGATTTTTCAAATGGATTATCTGTTATTTACTATGGATCAAAGAATAAAAGTACTTTTGGTGAAGTAATGGATGGTATGTAAGTCCAGAATACTTCTGAAGGTAAGAAGACCCGACTAGTTTTTACATTTAATATTTTTTGAATATGACCAATTGAATTCGTAGGAGTTATTTTAGGGTAAAATAGACAAGTAAAAATAATGTGGTTTAAAAGTGTAGGATGTGTGCAAGATTATCAAGGTAGTCTTGAAGCCACCTTCAACAAATATTGTAGTATTTCTAACATTTCCTTAGATCTGTTAGAAATACGTGGGTTCAGACTACCTGTTAATGATTGCACCATTCTCATTTCTTGGAAACTTTGCTCCTTCTTCAAAATTTAAAAAAATTTATAGAAATTAGGATGAAGTTTTCCAATTGCTTTGTTGAAGAAGTTGTGACATCCCTCTATGGCATTGTTTGTTTGTGCTTCTCCCTCTAAGCTGGTTGAGTAACAGTTCCACCAGTTGACATGCAAACTTGGTCTCCTTCTGTGACCTGACCTGTTTAGATGGCTAATCCAGGTGTCATTAAAATAATTTAGTATAGGTGGCACTTTTTCTTCATTTGCTGTAAAATATTCTGATTCAGTAATTGAGGTGTAGTACTCATCTACACTATCAGGAGTAACAAAGCAAAGGGCAGTAAGTTGTTTAAGTTAAAACTGTAGTTTACTGTCTGATATATAATCCTCTATTAAGGATGTTTTTTGAAGTTTGCACCAATATGCTTGAGAAAAGTGAAAGAAACATCCTTGAATTTGGGTTTCTAGATAATGTTTTGTAATTGTATTAATCATAGATATTTCAAAGTCAATTATTACTTTTCTAGGGCTTTTGTTACATGTTTTAGATTTCATCACTGATATAAAATCAGTGTACGTTGAGGAGTGTTTATCAGGCAGTAAACAGTATATTAAGGGAATGACTGGATTGTTAATGTATGCGTGAATAGTATATATTTGGTTCGATGGATGGGGCGTGCTTTTAAATGTTCCATCCATCATCCAAATATCACTGCTTTGTAACAAAATTTTCTGGTGTGCTGAATATTAAGATTCTCTTTTGAGGGTTTTCGTTATCATGCAATAGGAAAGGTTCATTAGAAGCAGTAACAAAGAGTTCAGGTGGAATTATGATGTCAGAGTATGTTTGGGGTGTTACTCTTTGCGGGTTACTTGTCTGTTTTTGACGATGAATAATTCTTCTCAAATTAGGTATTGTGGGCATACTACTTGCAACATGTGGGGGTATTTGATGTGATACCTCCCTTAAAAGTGAACTACAGGGTTCATTGGAGGTGGATGCAATACCTTTAATTTCATTTATTCTTTCACAAACTTCAATCTCCATTGCAGAGGCAGCGTGGTTATGTTTTGTGGTTTTAAAACAGTGTTGCCTAGAGTAACTGTCTGTGTAATTGGTTGAGTAATATTGCACACACCTCCAATGACATCCAGGTTCAGATAGTCTCTCCTTACAATAAACATACCCACTATGGTTCAGCAGCCTGTTCCCTCTTTTACTTTGGATGTACTTTGCTTCTTTGGATGGTGTTGCCATTTTTTCTTGTAAAGAGAAAAAAAATTAACTCTGCTATTTATTTTTAATTTAGTGATATATACCTGTTTAGAGGGAAAATGTCAGTATGTTTATATACATTTTTTGACAGTTTACAATGTTTGTATTTTTTTAATCTTGTAATTGTTTTTATTTTGATGTATATTTAGTTTTTGTTGTATTTGAACATAAACAATCCTGCTTTATTGGAAGGAAGGAAATTTAATTCATTGTATAGGAAAATAAATCAATTTGTCTTACCTTTGAATTAGATGTTGGAATGTTCTTTTGTGTTGGTAAATTAGTTGTTGTCTGTGTTTCTGTAAAAATAATAAATGTAGAGTTTTATTAGGTATCTATAGTTCATTGGTGAAGTCTCCTGGTGAGAATAACGTAATTGTTTATATTAGTTTGTTTTTGTTTTTGTAATCTTACTTTTATGAAATAATTTCGGTTGTTTATTCCTTTGATGTAAAATGTTTAGTTGTTTTGTGGTCTGCAAAAGATTACAGAAAATTAATGTTAGTGTGTTAATTTTTTAATATAATTTCTCTGAAATATAATAGCATTTTTTTTGGTTAAGGAACAATACAATCATTTTTCAAATTTTATAAAATGAACTTATTTATGCTAAGACTTACATTTGAAATTATCAGTGAACGTCTCTTATTCAACTATAATACATTTATTTCCCTGTCATATTTTTGTTTTGTTGGAGAGAACATATTATTTTCTGGAAAATAATTTCTGCAGAGTTTTAAAGTGTTAATAATTATTGATGTGGAAATTGCCTTGCTTCTGTTTTGTTTTTTCTTACTGTTTGAATTCTTGAAAGCTGGAAAAAAATGGAACATTGTTAATATTTTATGTTGATATATTTTGTATTTGTATGTTTTTCCACTTATTTTCTTTTTCTTAGTTGGTTATATTTGAGAGAATTACCTTGGTATATGATTGTGTTGTTGTCCTGTAGATTTTTAGACTTCTTTGTTGCGATGTTGTTTACTTTTGATGTTGTATTGTAGTACTCTCTTGATATAAAAAGAGAATTAGAGTAGGAATAGTAGTTTCATATTTTGCCCAAATTTTTATATCTTTTCCGCTCTATTCCCCTTAGAGTTAATAATATATTTTTTAGGAAACTGGATGGAATCTGCAGTAGTTTTGTTTGGAGCTACAAAAAACCTAGGAGATCAATGATGATAATAAAATTACCCCTAGAGAAAGGCGGATTGGAATTTCCGGACTTTAAGTCTTACTTTTATGCATCCTTGTTAGGATGGCTTAGGAGCTTACTAAATAAAAATGAAACCCAATTTTTTTTATCAATTTATGTTAAGCACAAATTCATCTCAATTTCTAGCAAGAGTACAAGATCCTAATTTTTTCAGAAGAGTCAAATTCAAGTCAGCAAGGGATTCGGTAGTGATTTTTAACCAGATCATGAAATTTTGTGATACCTCTTTTTTCATACAGATCTACCATTATGGGACAATCCAGGATTACCAGGTATTTTTAATGACAAAGCGGGGAGAGATTGGGCCATTTATGGGATTAAGACACTGGGAGATCTTTATGGTTCTGACGGTTTTCTTCAGTTTTCAACACTACAATTGCTTTACAAGCTGTTAGGGGAATGCTACTTAAATATATGCAAGTTAGGGACTACTTAATACGAAAAATGAAGTTGAATAAAATTACAAGCTCGGATATGTGGGGTTTCTTGTATAGCACAGGAAAGAAATCCCTAATCAGCTCTGGATACAAATTCTTAAGCCAACATAATGTGGATGATTGCCCAAGATTGTCACAAAAATTAACCATAGAATTTGGAATTAATGTGACACCACAGAATATATCAAGTGCTCTTGTTAATATTAACAAAATAGTCCATTTCTTGAGCTTAAAGCTTCAACTATATAGGACGGTCAGCCAACTATACCATACTCCGCTGAAAATCTCTAAAGGGTCACAAAATACCGATCGCACCAAATGCCCTAAATGCGATCTGGTGGCAGCAGATCTAACTCATATGATTTACTCGTGCCCTATGTTGGCTCCATTTTGGCAAGAAGTAGAAAACACCCTACTTCAAAAGCAACTGATCTGCTTCCCACTTACTGCACCTATGGTCTTACTTTCTCTAAATTCGAGAAGTAATAACAATACTGGCTGGCTAAAAATAGTGCTATGTTGTGCTAGACTGGTGGTAGCTAGAGCATGGATTTCACCTAACCCACCTTATAGGACAGAATGGTTAACCTTAATCCATGAAATATACTCCATGGAAAAGGCTCTTGCTAAGAATAGAAGCCGAAAGGCAGTAGAAAAAATGGAAAGGATATGGGCTAATTTTTTATAAATCCTATATGATATAAGATGAATGGTTTGCGACTATGAACATTGAAGATTGAATGCTTTTTGTCTACTTTGATTTCGTATATCTAGTCTTTTTGTCAGGCTGATGCTGTATTATGTGTAAGAATATTGTGTTACTTTGTATATTTGATCTTTCCCTGAAATCGCTCTAAAATTTGATTTTGATATAATGTTTTCTCTTTGACATGCTTGCCAAAATAAAAAATTTAAAAAAAGAGTAGGAATAGTAGTTTTAACTTTTTAATATTATGCTTGTTTTTATAACGAAGCTGATTTTGGAGAAAGAATATTTCTTTTAATATCAACACTATCCAGCATTTTCTTTGAGTTAAGCATGTTTTAGAGTAGGTATAGTAATATAAATATACTGGAAAGGGGCGACCGAATCGGTCCCCCCGAACGTATGGCCGAGTGCCTCGATCCCCCCGGGAAGCCATTTTTGGGCGGGAGGCGCGTCTCGGCTGGTATGCCCGAAGCGGCGTAGCCGGGGCGCGCTCGTTCCCGCCCTAGAGTGGGCTGGCCTAGACACCGACGCAGCCAGCCACGCCCTCAGGGGCAGGCAGGGGCGGGTATACGCCCGCCCTGAAGACGGATAAAAAGGGACCCAAGACCAGAAGACATCCTCTTGTTCTTGTGCTCTGAAGCTGCACCTCCTCGCTGCACGTGAGCTCGGGACAGAACGAAGAGCCAATTTTTGAGCGTTTTAATCTCTCTCTTTGTCTTTTAGATACTTCATCTGAAAAGATGCCCAAGAAAGGAGCGAAGAGAATGTCGACTGACCAGTTGGTTCGGGCCCTCATGAAGGACATGTCCGAAATTAAGAAGCGGTTGGCGGAGCGAGACGGCGAGGAGGGATCGGGGCGTCCACCGGCCGGAGGGAAGCCAAAGAGGCCGAGAAGGGGGCCGGTCGGGGGAGACGTCCCGGTTCCCTGTTCCCCGCTCGAGGCGCCAGCCCCGGTACCGGCCCCGGTACCGGAAGAGGGGAATCCGATTCCCGTGGTAGTCACCCCGACGTCTGCAGAGGATATGCCTCCCGAGTTGGCGGCACAGTTAGCAGCATGGTTGGGGGACGGTAATGGGGGCGCCATGGCTACCGAAGCGCAAGCACTCATAAAGCAGTTGCGCGAGAAACGTGATACAGCCAAGGTGCCCGCGCCGGATGCGGCGATAGACAAGCCACGAGGGACGGAAGCAGCGTCCGGCGCAGGTAAGCGGCCATTGCCGATTGCAAGGGATGAGTCAACACCGTCTCGTAGAGAAAAGTTGGGGCAACATGTTCCTTTGCCAATAAAGGAAAAGATTTGGGCGGGGGAATACGTTAACATTTTCTCCCTGCTGGTTGATCACTATGAGGTCGAAACTGTTAAGGGTCAAAAGGATCTGATGCATCCGAGTGTTTGGCGCGCAAAAATGGCCGCCTTTAAAGTGAATGAAAATATTGGTAACTGGGGTAATGCTTGGGGAATTTTTACGGCAATTTTGGGGGAACGTAGGCCTGATTGGCTCCCTGAATTTCCAGTATATCAGTCACGAATTATGGGGTACTCGACATCACACCAAGGTAACCAATGGTTCTGTTATGACAACCTTTTCAGGAAAGCGATGGAGCATAACAAAAGTTTAACCTGGGACTGTTACGATTCTTTGACATGGAATAAGATGAAAGAGTCGGGAATGTTGAAAGTGCCGTTGGTGGGGAGTGCTGTTGGTGAGTCCTCCCGCCAAAATGGGGGGACACCCTTTCGGTCGGGTACGGGTACAGACGATTACCCGAGACCCGCCGGCAATACAGGGAAGAGGGGTTTCTGTTTCAATTTCAACAGAAGTAAATGTACTAGGCCCCCGGGATCTTGTAAATTCAAACACGAATGTAGTGGTTGTGGGGCATCCCATCCTGAGTCCTCGTGCAGAGCCAAATCGGGTGAAAATGGGGGTAGAGGAGGCGCTAAACAGGTCTAATATAGTCCGAGGGGCGCCTTTACCAACCCCGATTGATACCCTGGCGATGATTCCCTGGCTCAGCGAATACCCAGATCGTACTTCTGCTGGGGTGCTACGAAACGGTTTTTCATATGGTTTCCGCATCCCGGTGGGTAACTTTCAGGGTGTCGGGACGTGCAGAAATCAACTTTCCGTCTTGCAGCATACGACTGTAGTACAGGATAAGATCCGGAAAGAGGTTACCCGAGGTCGGGTTACCGGCCCGTTTCGTGTTCCCCCGGTACCGAACTTTGTTTGTTCTCCTTTAGGGGTGGTCCCCAAGAAGGACCCGGGTGAGTTTCGATTGATTCACAATTTATCAGCTCCTCATGGCCTTTCTGTAAACGATGCAATTAATCCAGAAATGTGTTCGGTGCGGTACGCATCATTCGATGAGGCCGTAGCCATTTTGAATCGCCTGGGGCCCGGGACGCTGATGGCGAAATCAGATATCGAGTCAGCGTTCCGTTTGCTCCCGGTATACCCGGAAGACCAACGTCTTTTGGGATTCATGTTTCAAGGTTTGTATTACATGGACAGGTGTATGCCGATGGGGTGCTCTATATCTTGTGCTTATTTCGAGAAATTCAGTAGTTTTCTACAATGGGTTTATACGAAGAAAACAGGTTTTCGGAATGTGATGCATTACCTCGATGACTTTCTGTTCCTTGGGGCCGCTGGGGATGATGAATGTGCCCGGGCCTTGACTGAATTTTGTGTTTTAATGAATCAATTTGGCGTGCCGTTGGCACCAGGGAAAACTGTGGGTCCCACGACTTGCCTCGAGTTCCTCGGGATCGAGTTGGACTCTAGTGAGGGTTGTTTTCGTTTACCAGCTTCCAAAGTATCGAAATTCAAGACAACCCTGCAAATGTGTATTACTGCATCTAAAGTTACGCTGCATCAATTGCAGCAATTGGTGGGGAAGTTGAATTTTGCCTTAAGGGTGATCCCGATGGCCCGCCCCTTCTCCCGTTCGATTGCACAGGCGATGGTCGGCCTAAAGGAGGGTCACCATCGCACGAGGTTATCGGCCGAGGTCCGCCAAGACATGCGTATTTGGTTAGCATTTTTGGCGGATTTCAATGGTTGAGTCGTCTGGAACAAACCGGCCTTGTCCTCTGAAGAGCTTGGGCTATGGACGGATTCAGCGGGAAGCATGGGTTTCGGCGCCATCTTCGGCACAAAATGGTCGGCACAAAAGTGGCCAACATGGTGGCACGAGGAGGGGCTGACGAGTAATATTGCTTTCCTTGAGCTGTTTCCCATTTTGGTGGCCCTCAGATCCTGGCCCGATGGATTCAAAAATCACTCTGTCATATTTTGGTCTGACAATATGACCGTTGTAGAATGCATCAATAGTCAGGCAGCACGTTGTAAAATGATTTTGAGGCTGCTTAAAGAAATTGTCTTACTGTGTATGCAACTGAACGTGGTATTCAGAGCAAAACATGTCCCGGGGGTGATGAATCAGGCTGCTGATGCACTGTCTCGTTTTCAAATGCAGGCTTTCTCGGGTTTCCTTCCCTCAGCGGACCCAGAGCCAGCACCCTTTCCCGAAGCTCTCTGGTCTCTCGGTGCCCCGAACTTCGTTACCTCGTGGGAGAGAGTCTAGCACCAAGGACGAGGAAGGCATACGAAGGGGCGTTTCGGGCTTATTTAGCCTTTTTGGGGACTGAGAGAGGGGGACTTTGGGGGCATGAGGATTGGGTAGTACATTTTCTGATGTCCTTGCGTAAGGCTGGGAAGTCGGTGGCTACAGCCCAGAGGCATCGTGCTGCCATCTCCTTTGTTGCCAGGGCTCATAATATCCAGGACCCGACAGCGTCTTTTGCGGTACAGAAAGCGCTGCGTGGGTGGCAACGCCTTGAGGGTCGCAGAGTAGATGAGAGGCGCCCGATAGGTCTGGATAGGTTGTCCCAGTTGCTGGCCACACTCCCCGCCATATGCTCGTCTCAGTTCGAGGCCTGTTTGTTCCGAGCTGCTTTTACGCTTGCATTTCACGGGGCTATGAGGATAAGTGAGCTGGTTGCAAAGAGCAAGCGGGATGTGGCGGGGGGTTTGTGCCGGGAACACGTTCAGATCAGGGGTGAGACTATGACGGTATCCTTTGTCAAGTCAAAAACCGATCAGAGTGGGGTGGGAGACTGCATAGTCATTCGCAGGACTCCAGGGTCTTCCATGTGTCCGGTGAAGTGTTTAGAGGATTACCTAGCACGAAGGGTGGCATCATGGGGGGGGACATTGTTGAGACACGCGGACGCCACCCCACTGACGAAGTTTCAGTTTCAGCGGGTGCTCGCGATGTCAATTACCGCAGCGGGCTTGGACCCGGGTGAGTTTGGGACCCATTCCTTTCGGATAGGGGCTGCCACTGAAGCTGCAGCCAGGGGTCTTAATGTGGAACAAGTAAAACGAGTGGGGCGTTGGTCCTCCAATTGTTATAAGAGGTATGTGCGGTTGCACATGTTGTGAAGCTGTAATAATGTACTCACGCTTCTTGTCTTTTGTTTGGTTTTCAGTTACGCAAGCCTTCGAGGCGGGGCGGACTATGCAGTCGACCCAACACCGGGCCAGCGGTCAGACATCACCGGCTGTGAGAAAGGAGGTGTGGGTCGTGGGCCACTCATACGTGAGGCGTGCCGCAGACGTATTCGAAGCAGGTGACATGATTCACGTAGCTGGGGAATACGGGTACAGGATGTCCTTCTACGGAAGGGGCGGTCTCTGTATTGACCAGTTTCAGGCATACTTTGAGGGTTTGTTAGGGCGGATGAGGTCACCGCCGTCTATAGTCATAGTACAGTTAGGGGGCAATGATTTGGTCACCACCGGTAGACGACTTCTCCTGGAGGCAATGCTTTCCACTGTAAGTTGGTTGGCGAGGAAAGTTCCGGGGTGCATAATTGCGTGGTCTCATATGATCCCACGAAAAGTGTGGCGGGGGGCTATTTCGATCCCTGCTTTGAACCATTCTGTTAGGAAACTTAATAACAAAATGAGTAGGTTGTTCCGTTCCAGGACATTGCATTCTATCTCGCACGGTTGTATTACTGATGACAGTATGTATCTGGGGGATGGTGTGCATTTGTCTCGGGTGGGAAATGAGTTACTCATAGGAGACTTCTTAGCATGGTTAAAAACGTTGGAACATGACCTTTAGCTAGGAGTTTTGTGGGGGGCCCGGATAGCCGGTCAACTATCCGGGCCTGTGGCGGTAAGGTCATGATCGGTGAGCACTAATTAGTAGATCCCTATGAGTGGGCGTCACCCAACACGGATGGGAGCGCTCGGGAGAGGTGGCCATTGGCCCCTCAATGGGGAGGCGGTCCCTTCTAAGGATGGGTCGCCGGAAGTAAAGGAAAGGCGGTCAAGGCCCCTTCCTTTGTAGGAGGGGTTACAGCCCCCTCCTGGGGAATTTCCCGGGGCCAGTGACATCTGCGACGGCAGATGCGGTAAGTTGTGTGGGGTTGGGATAAGGGCCACGATACCTTCTAGATACCTCACACGAGTATTCGAACGACCTTTAACTGGCGTCGAGTTTTAGGTGCCCCCGTCAAGTCAAGGGAAATTGGTAGTAGTTGCACTTGAGGTACGCCTCCGTGCTGTCGCCCATCCCAAGTGGGAGGGGTAAGTCTGGTTAGGGATCTTGACACCGGTTATGACCTTGCCGTTGGCCCTTAAACGTTAGGTTGTACAATTTCAATATGTCAAGAAATGTTTTGTAGGTTGCTAGTTCGGCTAGGAGAACCTCTGTATTAGAGAATCTGTTAAGGTTAGCCAAACATCGCAATATGGTAATGAAATTGTACATAACATGAAACGTTTAATGTTTTAATTTTGTTTTAATAAATACGGCCGGGATGGTCACTCCATCCCACTTCCAAAAACTTCAAGAACTGTTTCCGGTTTCACTCCTTTTGGGGATTGTGTTGAGAGGGGGTGGCGGGTATCTCGGCCATATTGTATTGTGCACATTTCATGATAAAACATCATTTGGAGTTGAAATACTTATTTTAAGCTTAACACTATCCAGCATTTTCTCTCAGGCAAGCATCTTTTGGAGTTGGAATAGTTATTTTAACCTAAACACTATCCAACATTTTCTGTGATGTAAGCATCCTTTGGAAAAGGACTAGTAATTATAATATACTACTATCCTGCTCTTTTCAGAATCAAGCATCTTTTGGAATTGCACTAGTAATTTTAACCTAAGCACTTTCCAGCACTTTCTCTTAGGCAAGCATCTTTTGGAGATGGAATAGTTTTTTTAACCTAAACACTATCCATCATTGTCTGTGATTTAAACACCCTTTGGAGTAGGAATAGCAATTTACATTCTTCTATTTTTGTATTTAATTTATTTATAAAGCGCTAACAATCATCCTAGGTAGGATATCACAGCACTGAGGTTTGGTGCTGAGGGGTACGGCAACCGCATTGATTACTGATTATTCTGGTTTAGGGAAGTGTAGTGTCTTTAATTGTTTCCTAAATGATAACAGACATTCTGTCAGTCTGAGATTGGGAGGTAGTTCATTCCACTTGGTTGCAGCTAGATGAGAGAAAGCCCGCTCTCCCATCCTGACAGTCTTCACGTGGGTAGTGTCTTCTCTTCCTGAAGTTCTGGATCGAAGGTTCCTCGATGGTCTATGGAATTTGACTTTATTGTGTAGAATGGTAGGGCCTGTATTGTAAAGTATCTATCCTGCACATTTTCTGAATCAAGCACTTTTTGGAGTTGGAATATTATTCTAGCCTAAACACTGTCCAGCACTTTCTCCTACGCAAACATATTTTGGAGTTGGAATTGTTTTTACCTAAACACTATCCAGCACTTTCTCTTAGGCAAGTATCTTTTGGAGTAGGAATAGGTATTTTTAACCTAAACACTATCAAGCATTTTCTGTGATGTAAGCATCCTTTGGAGTAGGAATAGTCAATTGAACATACTACTACCCTGCAGGTTTTCAGAATCTAGCATCTTTTGGAGTAGGAATAGCAATTTTAACCTAAGCACTATCCAGCACTTTCTCTTAGGCACTCATCTTTTGAAGTAGGAATAGTTATTTTAACCTAAACACTATCCAGCTCGTTCTCTTAGGCAAGTATCTTTTGGAGTGGCAGTAGTTATTTTAGCCTAAACACCATCCAGCATTTTCTGTGAGGCAAACACCATTTGGAGTAGGAATAGTAATCTTAACATACTACTATCCTGCACATTTTCTGAATCAAGCACCTTTTGGAATTGGAATAATAATTATAACCTAAACGCTATCCAGCATTTTCTTTCTGGCAAGCATCTTTTGGAGTTGGAATAGTTATTTTAACCTAAACACTATCGGGCCCTTTCTCTCAGGCAAGTATCATTTGGAGTTGGAATAGCTTTTTTAACCTAAACACTATCCAGCATTTTCTGTGATGTAAGCATTCTTTGGAGTAGGAATAGTAAATTGAACATAGTACTATTCTGCACGTTTTCAGGATAAAGCAGTTCCTGAGTTTGAATAGTATTTTAAACCTTAACACTATCCAGCATGTTTTGTGGGGCAAGCACCCTTTGGAATTGGAATAGTAATTTAAAGATACTACTATTCTGCACATTTTCTGAATCAAGCACCTTTTGGAGTTGGAATAGTTATTTTGACCTAAACACTACTCAACATTTTCTGTGATGCAAGTACCCTTTGGAGTCGATGTAGTAATTTTTACATTCTACTATTTTGCAAGTTTTCTGAATCAAGTAACTTTTGGAGTTGGAATAGTTTTTTTAACCTAAACACTATCCAGCACTTTCTCTTAGGCAAGTATATTTTGTAGAAGGAATACTAATTTTAACCTTAACACTATCCAGGATTTTCTGTGAGGCCAACACCCTTTGGAGCAGGAATAGTACATATTTTTTTTAATCAAGCACATTTTGGTGTTGGAATTGTCACTTCAATTTAAATATTTTGAAGCAGTTTTCTGATAGGGAAGAAGCTTTTGGAGTAAGAATAGTAATTTTGATACATTATTATCATGTACATGTTCAGAATTAAGTGCCTTTTGTAGTTGGAATAGTTTTTCAAATGTGAACATTATCTAGCCTTTTCTCAGGCAAACACCCCTTTTGCACTTTTTCAGAATTAAACACCTTTTGGAGTTGGAATATATATTACTTCATTTGAACACTATCCAGCTTTTTCTCACAGGAAAGCACCCTTTGGACTAAAACTAGTAATTTAAATACATTATTATCCTGAACATTTTCATAATCAAGTTTAAACATTTTTTTAAGTGGAAATATTATTATAACTTTTAATATATTTTGTAAAGCGAATAATACATATTTTTGGGGGTGGAGTGATGTTATTTTTAGCATTATTTACTATAAATCAACTATTTTATATGTGTTTTAAATGAGAAAAAAATATGTTGTGAATTATATTTGACAATTATTGTCCCAAAAAGTCTATTTAGTAAAGTTTGTTGGAGATTGTAAAGTTTTCTATCAAACTGACAACAAAAATGTGTTGGAATTTAGCTTATTTGCATTTCTAAAAACTTGTCAAGTAGCTATATATTTTTATAGTTTGTACTTACTTCGAGTTTTAGCTGGCTTTCTTCGACGAGTAGATTTTGCAAAGTGTAATCCTGCGTGCAGTCTCTGGTAATCAGGTAACTACATTTTAAAAAATGGTGGATGGCTCCCTTCATATGTTTTGTTGTCTGGAACGTTATTTGAAAGTGAAATATGTTTTCAGTAGAATTTTTCTTTGTGTTGTTAATGGTGTGTGACAATATAAATAATTATTTTGTTATGTTACTTGTCGTATCTTTTTATTTTAATGGGTTTTAACATCCGTTTTGGCTATTTCCGGGTCTAAGTAATTTAATTGAAAGAGTTGTAGGACTTTTTTTTGTATCTTTAAAACAGAACTTTTTTTGTTGTTGTTGGTATTAGTTATGTATTATACTGCATTTGTTCTGTGAAAATTTGCATTTTATTAATAATAGTTTAATTTATGTTATTAAGTATTGTTTTGATGTTTGTGTATTTTTTCGTGTTTACTTAAAAACATTTTGAAAATGTTGCTCAAATATATGTTATGTTCAAACGTCATAAATAAATTAGTTTAGATTTATGTACGTTTTCGTTTTTAATTTAGATGTATATTATGCATTTTGGAAATGTTTTTAAAAATTATAATGTAAAAAATAAATATATCCGGAAAATTTTCCAGAGTATTAATGGTGTTACCTGTGTATTTTTTCCATTGGGTAATTAAATAAATATTGTGTTACTTTATTCATTTTAATACATTAATATAAGTTTAATTATTTAAATTGTTAATATTAGCTAAAGTATACATTTTAATACTCAAGTATTAATTTTATTGCTTGTGTATACATTTTTATTATTTACGTATTTAAAAGACTTCCCCACCCAAACTCCCTATTTTCCCTGCATCCCGCTCCAGGGGTTTATTATACAGAAAAAAATATATATTGCGTTGTAAATGTGTGCATTATTGTAGTCTGCGTTGTAATGGATCATTCAATTTATTATACTACATTTGCGTTGTAATGGTAAGTGTTGCAAAAACTTGCGATGTAATGGTACGTGCGTTGTAAAAGTTGTGTTGTAAAAGCATGTGTTGTGTTTGTTTGCATTGTAACTTCATATATTCGTTTAAAACAATCCATTCTTAAAGGCCTATTTTCTTTAACATATGATTTCACATTATGTAAATCTGGGCTACTGCCATTGTTGTGAATTTTCCTGATAGACTTGTCAGGCCTATTGCTTGGATCATTCGCTTTTCACCATAAGCAACCATAACCAATACTATTATATTGAGCATACATTTTTCAATTAGGCTAAAAGCTCAATAGAAGCTGAATTTTCAGGAGGAAGAACACAACTTCTGCAAAATAAAATTTGCACTAAATATTATTAATATATGGGCATCTCCCTTAGTTAAAGTTCCTTGTCTTTCAATCACCTAAGGTTTGGGAAAACTGTGCTGTCAAGCCAGATCTATTTTTGTCCTAGATGTCCAGTAAGTTGTGTTACCACTCAGTGGCGCCCTAAGAAGGCCACCTTATTTTGCTCTTTGCTGAAAAAGCAGATGATAAAACTGAGAGAAAATTCAAGGGCTTAAATGACAGAGACCATTACTTTGATCGGAAAAAAAAAAACACTAAAGTTCTTTCAAATGTTTATTCTATCAAAAAACAATGATTCATATAAAAAATTCTTGCAATTCAAAGTAGAACATTGTTTTTTATCTCAGTTTCACAACATGTGCTTTTGAAGTAAGGAATAGGTTCAGAAACACAGAGTGTCTTCTGAAATTGTACAGGAGCATGGTGAATATTTTTATGAATTGACGATTAAGACACAAACATTCTTCCATGTGGCACAACAAAGTTCCATGGAGGATAGAATGCTCAATACAAACAGCTATTTTGAATATGGTTGGACCCTGTCTTTGCAATTGGAAAAAGTTGAAGGAAGCCTTAAGGTTAACATGATTATATACCCTTAAGAGTACAGTAACATTGACCACATCGGGGCCGATTCCGATTCGGGAAAAAAAGCATCCGTCCGAATCGTATCCGTAGCCTTTTCTGTACGAATTGTACACGTCGTCTGAATTGCGTAGTATGATCCGTATCTCGTCAATACGTCTGAATCATCGGGAAATGTACGAATTGCAAGGCTGAAACCGTATGACACGGACCCTCCCAGTGAACCGTACGATTCATAAACATGCTGTACGACCCGATGAGTACGATCCGGACCGAGGTATGAGAAAGCGATTCGTACAATCCATGTCAGGTAAGGGCGATTCATACGGACAACCACACATTCACATACACACCTTACGGTGCGTATACCCCATGATCGCAGGGTGTACACACTGAACACCCTGCGATCATGGGGTACAATGCGTACACCCTGTGATCACGGGGTACGGTGCTTACACCCCATGATCGCAGGGGTACGCACCGTAACCCTGCGATCATGAGGTGTACGCACCGTACCCGGGGGGGGCATTTTGTACCTGTTTCGAAGCAAACTCTGGTTCTCCGGACATTTTGGGCTCCCGTAAATAAAGCGTTGCACGGTGCGTAACCGACGCGAATCGTACTTGCTGGGTCGGGAAAACCTGCTTCGAACCGTACGGATGACGCGTACTGTGGGTTCCATGGGAGAATCGTACGGAGATTTCAGTCTTACGGTCTTTGTACGATTTGTACGGAGTCCTGCGCCTGGTACGAATCGTACAAATCGTACGTACGGGGACGTTGCAGGGTACGATTCGTATGGGAAAAAAGCTCCGTACGGCTATTCGGAGTGGTTTTTCCTGAATCAGAATCGGCCCCATAGTATTGAGAGTATTGTAACATTGACCATAATCACAAATATAAATGGTTATATGGGATTAAGTACCCCTGGAAAATGCTGAGTTCCTTTATTAGGATCATGGAACATACAATATCCTTTTAATATACAGCAAATGGTATTATAGGCCTTATAAAAATTGCTGAAATCCTAAGGCACACATTTATGTACAGGTTGTGTCACTTTTGCACCACACTATGAAGTGCATGCATGACTCAACTCTAAAATATGATTTATCAAGCCCTGCAATGCCACTTTGAGTTGCCCTGATTTTGTAGATCTGAAGTAACACAATGCAGCGCAAATCACTGCATTGCATTACTCTGCCCAAGTGAGGTATTCCATGGGCATTGCTTGGGCGTTACTGCACAACATCCAACATACATTCCAGGATTTGCCATTACTGGTAGACCTAGAAATACATCAAAATGTTATTCTTTCCTAGGAGAGGTGCAACAAGGAGAAATATGTGCATTTCTCCTCGTTTCCCCCCTTTCTATGTGTGCTGCACCACCAAGAAACAGTAGCTTGTTGCAAAATGGTATTAGAATAAAATGTCCAATTCATATAAAATGGTAAAGCTTCGTATTTCATGTAATGACCTTATAATGCACTTTAGGGTGCAGAAAAATCATGTTGCCATAAATAGCTCCTTTATGCTTATCACTGTTAATTTTAGAAAAAATATACTTCAAGAACAAAAAGCTAGTTCTTGTTTTCCTTATTTAACCTGCAATTGTAGTTATGATGAGTGAGGTGCCTTTCACCTTAGCTGGTGAAACAGGCAGCAGACACTAGGATGTCACATTTCATCTGTAATTACTTGTTATAGTTGAGCAGCTATTTCATTTCATTTATTTGTTACAGGTGAGTAGAGACACCACAACTCGACTGTAAAATACAATGTTTGCAGGCTCACAAGTATTATTAATAAATTAACACTAAAATAACATTGCCCCACCTCATCATTATAAATAACTTCCATTATTTTGATTTAGGACATGTTAATAGGAAAATGGCTTACTTTGAGAAACTGCGTTCTAACCGTAATTTGGAGAAGAGAAAATTGACACAAATAAACTTTTTTAGTGTTTGAGATTGTGTTATATTTATTTTGGGATGCTTCACATGTGAATCCAGTGGGAAAAGCTAAACGAGCAACGTTTGGCAGTTTAGTGGCTTAATCTTTTGGTGTTTAGTCTGTTGGGGTTTTGCTGTGAAATGGCTGCACTTGCTTTCATGTGGAAAATGAGAAGGCTCTGTAACCGCTGATGTGGGAATAGAGAAGTAAATAAAAGGAAACTCCAACAAGCTCTTAATAGTACTAAGTGAAACTAACTGCTTACAATTATTGATGTGTTGTATTAAGGATTGACCAAAGAGTGCACGTCGTGTCCTTTTAATGAAGAATGATACTACAACAGAGGGCACGAAATCTGCCATTTATTGTCTGTTTCATGAAACGCTGTAAATTAGATTTTCTTTGACTTGTCTCATTGTGCCAGACATGAGGCAATTACCAGTGCAAGGCAATTTACAATCATTAGTTTTTCGAGGGGTTTTGTTTTTTAAATACAATGACCAATATATTAATTTTACTACACTGTCGATAAATGCTATAAAACTAAGCTTTTCAGCTTGATAATGGCAACAACTCAAGAGAAAGACAGCCAAGACCAGCGCAAAGTTCATGCAAAGGTAAAATAGGCTCATAAAGTAAAGCGCTCACTGCTGATACCTGGCTCTGTAGATTTGTGTTGAGATCATAGTCAGTATAGAATCTGTCATGTCATCAGATTTGTGGCATTAATATTTAAAGATGTTAGCTATATAACCAGTCGGCGCTAATTTAATTTCTGGAGCAAAACATTTTTTGTTGAAATTTTGCTGGGAACAATGGGGGCACATGCATCAAGGTAGGCTTTTGTGATTCATTAATTGCGATTATTAAGGAATCGCAATTAAGAAATCGCAAAAGCCTATGCATGTAGGAATCATTATAAAAATAGCGATTCCTAAACATTCCACAATTGCGACTCGCAAATTGCGACTCGCAATTAAGGAATGGGTTCCCATTCATTCCTATGGAACTACAGGCCCGTAGGAATGGCTGGGAATTTGCGCATGCAATTTCAAGGGTGCAAGGATGTGCACCCATGTTGCGCACACACATGCCCCAAGGGCATGGTTTGTGTAACTTGAAACTTTGAAAAATGCGCTTTAGTTCACTTTTCAAAGTGTTTGCAAATTACCGACCAGTTTAATTTTTCGGTTATTTACGACCCCAAATAGCAAAATTGCTATTTCAAAGTACTTCTAGCATTGCATTTAAGGAATCGCAAATTGTGTTTCCTTAAATGCAATCGCAATTTGGGAAATCGCGAAAATTGTGATTACCGAAATTGTGCAACCCAAAAACTTTCATGCATCGCAAAAGGCCATTTTGCGATAGCAAAAAGCCAATTTCTGCGAATCGCACTGTTTGCGATTGCAAAATCCCTTGATGCATGTGCCCAAATATTCTGAACTGTGCAATATGGTGGTAATAAGAAGCATTGCTCTATAAAAATGTTTTCTATAAAATTGTTCTAGAAAAATTAAAATACTGTTGAAAACTTATACCGCTGACAAATTCAAATGCTGATAACATAACTGTTTCTATGCATTTCCTCCAATATTAGTGACACATTACAAAGTTGCGTCCCTGATTCTGAGTTGTTGTTCGAAGTATTCTGACCCATATGCACCTTAATTTCAGCAAGCCAAAATGACTAAATTTCAACATAAGCAAAGTATACAGTATTTATGATACTTTGAGGATTTTGGTATGTTAAGCAGTAGAATATGCATATTTTTCTACAAAAACTCAAAATAGGTGCTATTTATGACACTTAATAAATAATATACCCTTGGATATCATTATTTATCAGTTGTGATAAATAGCACCTATACTTACATCAGGGTCTGCAAAGGCAAAACTGTTTACGTGATATGTCCCCATAGTAATGGGCAAGAATTTATTTCCATTTGTGGCAAAGCCAAGACTTTCTGTACTTCCAAAGTTTATACAATAATTATTGTTATATTGTGCTTTGAGACATTTGGTGCGATAATAAAAAAACTTTGCCCTGTAACTAAAATAGCAGGGGCAAATACCGTTGAATCGTTTTTGCAGCCTGTGTGATGTAGAATGGGGCAAGACATCTTTGATTCCCTTCATCTGACTTTTGACCAGGTTTAAATTAGAGGAGACCTTTTGTGAAACCATTGTATTGTTAAAAGAATGCTGAACAGAACCTGCAAAGAAATCATTTAAAGTGTGTTTTCAAATAAGAATTTATCAAAACCCCAGAAAACCTTTTTTTGAAAAAACAGAGGGAATTATTTTTGCCACCTATTAAATAAGAAGATCAGTCAAACTGACCTTGTTTGATTTTTTTCAGATGTCATAAAATGGAGTACAAGAAAATTCACAGTGTATTAAAATGTAAACAGAATTTATGGAAATTGGTTTGCCCAATGATTTGCTCTGGGACAAATGTTTTGTTGAGAACGAATTCCATTGCTTCCACTTAGAATGATCCAAAATGGTATAAATAGAATTGCCCTATGTGATTTGGTACTTGGGGGCTCATTAGGATGGCGGGCAGGCTTGAGTCCGCCTGCCATCCTTGCGGTGTTGGGACCAGCAACCAGACATGCGGCAGTCCTGCACCGCAAATTAAGATGCGACCGCCACCATGGTGGTCGCATTGTGCAATTTAACATTGCAGTGGGTGCTGCTGACAGCAGCACCTGCCGCAATGTAAAAATCGCATGCCAGGCATTTCACTGCACCAACATGGCAGGCAGCACACTGTGCCAGCCACTTGGTGCAGCAAAAGTGCAACCCACCTCCCCCAGACACAAAGGGGGCCTGCAACGGTCCCCTCCTAGATCCAATCCCCGCCAGCCTTTCCATGGCAGCGTTGCTGCCATAGAAAGGTCTTTCAAACTTGACATCCTAATATGGTGGGCGCTGCCTGTACGCCATTGTAATGAGCCCCTTGGTTCCCAATTTCCAAGAATACACTATTGCTTCTGCAAATGCAAATAATATTTCCCAGCGTTTTAGATGCACTGGAGTAAGTTTAATTTTCAACTGACATTTGAGGTATTTGTCCCAAATGACATGGATCAGCATCTTTAAAATGTTGGCATTTCAATCCACCCAATTTATAGTAGTTAGAAAAATAAATAAAAAATAAACTCCATAAACATTTTACGTTCCTTAAAACTGGACATCATTTAAGGAGTTTATCTCATAAACTGCATCAGCAATGCTGCAAAACAAATATGGGGCACTATTTGCATCGATTTATCCCTAACCCAGATGTGTTTCACAATGCCCAACAAATCAAATCAAGTATTATTTGTATAGCGCAGCACTGTCACCACTGTGTCCTGGTCGAACAGCCAGGTCTTGAGTCTCTTTCTGAAGTCCACCGGGGAGGGTGCAGTACTGAGGAAGATGGGTGGGTCATATAAGGTCCTGGCAGCGATGTAGGAGAAGGAACGGCCACCACTGTGGGGCATATACGGAATGAGTGCGTGGGCTGGAGATGATGAATGAAGATGCCTGGAAGGCTGATGAAAGCTCAGTCGATGTCTGATGTAGGATGATCCTTGGTCAAGGAGGGCTTTGTAGGCATGCAAGATGATATTGAACTGGCATCTCTTCTGGATGGGGAGCCAGAGGAGGTTTCTGAGGTGAGGGTGATGTGGCACCATTTTGGAAAGTTCAGGATGAGTCTGGCTGCAGCATTCTGTAGGGTCAAGAGTCTTTTAAGGAGCTGGTGGAGATGCTGGCATAGAGAGAGTTGCCAGAGTCGAGGCAGCTGGTGTTGACAGAGATCCATCTGCATTCTGCAGAGCATGCGGAGGGTGTGAAATTAGGAGGAGGCAACTGTGTTTGTTAGACCTGGCATCCTTTGGTGTGGGTTTTGCCTGTATTTTTGCCTTTACCTCCTTTGTTTTTGCTGAGAGTTGGACTTCATTTTGTGGGGCTAGATGCCCTGGGCACTTTGCCAGTGCTGTTCCATGCCAAAGCGCAAATGCTCTCTTTGTAAATTATTGTTATGGATTAATGTTTCCATGATTGGTTTATTTGGTTCACCGTTAGGTACCTAGTACAGTGTGCTGTGTGTGTCCAGGGCCTGTAAACCAAATGCTACTAGTAGGCTTGCAGCACTGATTGTGCCACCTACACAAGCAGCCTTGCAATAAGGTCTTAGGCCTGCCCTTGAGGTGCCTGTGTGCAGTCTAGTACTGCCATGTCGACCTGGCAAGTGCACCCACTTGCCAGGTCCTAAACTTCCCTTTTCTTACATGTGAGTCACCCCTAAGTTGGCAAAAGGTAACCCGGTGGGCAGGGTACAGTGTATGTGAGAGGTAGGGCCAGCACTAATGTGTGTGGCATGTCCTGATAGTGAAACACTGCTAATTTCATTTTTTACTATTGTAAGGCCATCTGTCCCATAGGATAGAATGGGGGGTTTGCTCAAAACATCTTATGAGCATTACTGCCCATGGGAACAAGATGGGAAAATAAAGTTTAGTATGCCTAAACTCAGAATGTTAAGATGCATCTTTTAGCGAGGCTGATTTTTACATTCTGGGTTTAGAAAGTAGGCATTTTCTTGCCTAACCATCCAGTGTGCCTCTGATAGGTTGTGTTTTGACTATACAGCTTTGTAACAACAGGGGCAGGGGATGTGCATTCTGTTCAGACAGCCACTTGGGCAGGTTGAGGTATGTCCTGCCTTTCCATGGAGAGTCAGGATTGGAATGAATAGACCTGGACTGCATTCATAGGAGGGGGAGGAGATTTCTCTTACACCTGAATGGGTCTGGTCTGCCAAGGACAATGCTATCTCCACCTCCTGCCAGGAATCTGCACCAGAAAGGACAGAACTGGTTGTGACTGGGCAAATAGCTTCTCTGCCACAGAGAACCAATCAATCAATCACTCAATCAATCAGGGGTTTATAAAGTGTGCTACTCACCCATGAGGGTCTCAGGGCCCTGGGGGTGGACGCTCCAGATCAGTGGAAGAGCCAGATCTTGAGGTCCTTCCTAAACGTGTGCAGGGTCGGGAGCGTCTAATGTTCACAGGGAGCTCATTCCAGGTTTTGTCTGTGATGTAGGAGAAAGCTCTCCCACCGCTTCTGTTTCTGTGGATGCAGGGGACTACTGCCAGGGCGAGGTTGGCATATGGAGGCTCCTCTTGGGTACGTGGAAGGCTACTCTCTTGTTCAGGTATTTGGGTCCGATGTTGTTGAGGGATTTGTAGGCATGGGTGCGAAGTTTGAAGGCGACTCTCTTCTCGACAGGGAGCCAGCGGAGGGTTCGTAGTTGTTGGGTCATGTGCTTGTGGCGCGGTGTCCCGAGGACGAGTCTGCCTGTTGTGTTTTGGATGGTTTGGAGTGTGTAGAAGAGCTATATTGATTCCGACGTAGAGGGCGTTGCCGTAGTCCAATCTGCTGGTTATGAGTGCGTGGGTGACGGTCCTTTTGCAGTCGGGAGGGATCTATTTGAAAGTCTTACGAAGGATGTGAAAGCAGTTGAAACTAGTGGAGGTGACAGCGTTGATTTGGCGGTTCATGGAGAAGGAAGAGTCTAGGATGATGCTGAGGTTCCTTGCATGGTCTGTGGATGTGGGTGGGCTCCCAAGGGTGGGGGTCCGCCAGGTGTTGTCCTAGGCAGAGGTGCAGGGCCCAAGGCTGGATGCCTCGGTCTTCTCTGAGTTTAGCTTCAGGCAGCTGCCACGTTCTTCATTCCTTCCTGGAAGCAGAGTCTGGTGTCTTTGGGGTTCTTTGTGAGTGAGAGGATGAGCTGGGTCTCGTTGGCGTAGGATACGATGCTGAGCCCATGCTGTTTGACAATGGTGGCGAGGGGTGCCATGTAGATGTTGAAGAGCATGGGGCTCAGTGATGATCCCTGGGGTACTCCGCAGTTGATCTCTGTGGGGTTGGAGAGAAAGAGAGCAAGTTAAATCCTCTGTATTCTGCCAGAGAGGAAGGACTGGATCCAGTCGATGGTGGCTCCTTGTATTCCTGCATCGTGAACTCTGGCTGCGAGCGTGCGATGTGAAATAGTGTTTAAAGCTGCGGAGAGGTCTAGGAGGATGAGGGCTGCAGTGTGTCCCTGTTCCAGTAGCATGCAGATGTCGTCAGTGGCGGTGAGGAGGGCTGTCTTGGTCCTGTGGTTCCTGTAAATTCCTGACTGGGAGGCATCCAGGATGGAGTTCTCTTCAATGAAGGCGGTCAGCTGGGCATTTACGAGTCTCTCTGTGACTTTGGCTGCAAATGGGAGGAGAGAGATGAGCGGGTAGTTTTTCAGGTCCCTTGGGCCGGCAGTTGGTTTCTTGAGGAGGGTATTTATTTGTGATATTTGTGAGGTTATTTGTAGAGCGCGGCGTTCGCTCCGTAGGGAGCATCTTGGCGCTAAAGATCCTGAGTCTTCAATCCTGCGGATGAAGGGGGGTTTAGATGGCCGCTTTGGCGTAATCATCAGAGAGGTTGAAAATCCAGGTCTTTAAAAGCTTTCTGAAGGGTTTTTAAAGCGTCTGTTGTCGGAGAGTTTTGGGCAGGCTGTTCCATGCTTTAGTGGCCAGAGATCCTAGGGTTTTGCCGCCCTTAGTCTTTAGGTTATATTTGGCAGGGACGATGAGATTGTCAAGAGATGAGCGGAGCGAACGGCTGGGGGTGTAGTGGGGAAAACGTCTGGAGAGGTATTTAGGGCCGGTTTTGTTGAAGGCACGGAAGGCAATGATCAGTATTTTAAAAAGAATTCTTTTATGGAGAGGCAGCCAGTGTAGCGAACAGAGAGCTGCAGAGATAGAGGATCTGCGAGGTAACCTGAGTACCAGTCGTGCGGCAGAGTGAAGCACACTTTGAAGTTTTGATAGCGTGTTCTTTTTTGCCCCTGCCAGAAGGCCGTTGCAATAATCTAGGCGGGAGATTATGAGCGCTACTGTCACAGTTTTCCTGGCGTCGGTAGGGAGGAAGTTGAATCATTTTCTAAGTGATTTGATTATTCCAAAGCATTTGCCAGCTACCGTTCTGGCATGTATGTCAAAAGAGAGGTCAGAGTCAAAGATAACGCCCAGGTTTCTGGCGGATGTGACAGTCTGGGGGGGAGGAGCTGAGTCATCTGGCCACCAGAGGGCTCGGCAGAAGGACGCGTTTTTTCCAATTGGAAGGATCTCAGTTTTGCTGGAATTGCATTTTAAATGGTTGCGGTCCATCCAGCGGAAGACTTCAGTTAGACAGAGTTTAAGGTTGAGCTCGGCATTAGTGGAATTGTCGTCTAGAGGCACGATGAGTTGAGTGTCATCGGCGTACGAGGTGACTGGTATACCAAAGGAATCGATCAGGGAAAGGAGTGGGATGAGATAAATATTAAAAAGGAGGGGACTTAGGATGGACCCCTGTGGTACACCAGACGAGACCATCTTTTCTTTCGAGTGGAAGGGACCAAGGGCTACAGTTTGTGAGCGGTCGGTGAGGAACGACTTAATCCAGGCTAAAACAGTGTCGGTCACGCCAATATCCATCAGTCTACTGATCAGGATGGAATGGGAAATGGTGTCAAACGCCGCCGTTAAGTCGAGGAGGATAAGAATTGAATTTTTCCTCTGGTCTTGTAATAATTTGATGGTATCTGATAGCTCTATCAGAGCAGTTTCTGTCGAGTGTTTTGGACGGAAACCCGATTGTTTGGGGTGGAGAATGTTGTTTTCTTCCAGGTGGCGTTTTAACTCTCTGTAGACTAGTTGCTCCGTTATTTTTCCCAGGGCAGGGAGTAGTGAAATCGGGCGAAGGTTAGTCAGGTCTGTCGGGGATTTATTGGCCTTTTTCATAAGGGGTTTGACAATTCCCTTCTTCCAACGGCTGGGGACAGACCCTGTGATGAGTGAGGAATTAACTATTTTATTGATCGTAGGATTCAACACCTCAATTAGTTGGTGCAATATTTTTGGGGGACAGGGATCGGATGGGGAGCCAGATTTGCAGGCCAGGATGATTTCTCTGGTTTGCTTTAACGTGGCCGGCGAGAAGCTCCTGAGAGTGCCGGCAATAGTGTCCGGGAGGGGGGGGAGAAGGGGGGTATCCGGGGCGGGAAAGTTGTTTTGGATAGAAGCAATTTTATCTTCGAAGAAGTCAGAGATTTGGTCACAGAGTTCTTGTGATGGGGGAATTTCCGGTAGGAGAGCTTTGGGTTGAGTAAATGATTTTACTATTTTAAACATCGTCTTTTGTTTTTGGCTGGCGTCCTTAATGGCGTTAACGTAAAAGTTTTTTTTGGCTGATTTAATTTTTGAGAGATACGTTTTCCTTACTAGAGTATAGGCAAGACGATTGACCTCATCGTATCGAGGGTGCGATGACGGAGGCAGCCCTGTTGAATATGTGAGGTGGGCAGGGGCCCGTGGGGTCTCCTTAGTGAGTTTTCTTCATGGTTGCGGCGATGAGTTCCACAGTAGAGGGATCCCAGGATGTGATGGTCGGCTATCGGTGGCGGTGGGGATGGGGGGGGTGTCGTTGGTTCGCTGAAGTTGTCTTAGAGAACCTTGATCTTCAGATGGAAGCAGGAGCTGATCTTGTGGCAGAGTTCCTGGGAGGGTGTGACATTCCTGGCCTCCCAGGTGGGTTTTGCGAGCTGCTGTATGACGTTGAACAGTTCCTTGGCGTTGGTCACATTGCTCTGGATCTTGTCTCTTATGAATGTCCGTTTGATTTCTTTTTTGCACTGGTGGTATTCCTTTTGAGCATTCTTGTGGTTGTTCCTGGCTTCTGTGGTTTTCAGGTTTCATCAGGTTTTCCCTAGGTATCTGCATGAGCTTCTGGCTTCTTGACATTCTGTGATGAACTGAGAAAGGCTGGAAATGCCAAAATGCATTTGCTGTTTGGATACCCTGTGCGTGCTCCTTACCTGTGGTCGAGTTGTTGTGTATCACGCGAGTCCTACCCTCGTGCAAGGAGACACCTGTTCCGGAGTTCGGCAGTGGCATTGGTGGGAAACCGTGATATATCTGAGCGACTTTGTGGTGAATATATATATATATATATTTATATATTTATATATATATATATATATATATATATATATATATATATATATATATATATATATATATATATATATATATATATATATATATCCAATTTTCTTATCAATTGATTATTTGCATGTATGCAATTATTAAGATGACACTGTATACAATTCAGTAACAGCAATAATTCAATTTTTATATTCCGAGAACAAAGAGGACTGAACAAATGAGACAAATATGTCCAAGAGATCCTATATTATAATTTTGCTCTTTAAAGTTCCTAAACCAAATATGAAACTGAATTGTATCAAAATTAAAATGTGGGCAAATTTATGTTACATATCTACAAACACAAAAAATATCAAGGTTATTATTTATGCATTGAAGCAATCATACAATGTTAAAAACATTTAAGAGCACGTATTTTCTTTATGCCCATGACCATGTGCAAATTCAAACCTATCACCGAGCAATTTGTCACTGTAAATATGCAAAAGATGACCACAACGTTAACATGTGATCAAGACTCGTTTGTGGTCTGTGTCAGTGTGTAGCAAGGCAAAGATGAGGATTCCACGGATATATATATATATATGTATATATCACTTAGACCTCACATATTACATCACTCATAACATGGTCAGTGACATCACTGATGACATCTCAAATGACATCCCTGAATCCATCATCCAGTGAGTGTTAATATTTTCTAAGAGTTTATAATTATTAAACATATATACTAAGCTACTAGAGAAGTGAAATATGTTCAAAAGGTGTATTACTAATGAGTGATACTACTTCTGATATTTATTAAGTGAGAGGCTGTATGACTGTGTGTATCCCTGTGTGAGTGTTTGTCTGAGTGGAGAAGTGTGGCTCAATGGTTAGAGCGGCAGACCCCGATGCAGAGGTCTTGCCCGGGACCAGGGTTCAATTCCCGCCTCAGCGGCTCTTGGGCTCAATTTCCCCGGACCTGATCATTCTCGCCTCGGTGCATATTCTAATCATGGGTCTCACTCTGCAACTCTGGGCAATAGCTTGCAAATCTCCACAACGGCCCCAACAACGCTAGGATGTCTGGCTTCATCTTGGGGGTGCCTAGGAGTGGGCACTTCACAGGGAAAGGCCAGGAAAGCTTCCTCAGCAGTATTTGTACAAGCGCTGAGATGCCTCATGGTGATTCGTGCGCTATACAAGTACCATTACATTACATTACCTTACATTACAGTGGCTGTATGGGTATGTTCATTGCTGTGTAAGTGGTTGTATTGGTGAATAAGTAGATGTGTGTGAGTACCTTTGTGGGTGAGTGAGTGGCTGTATCAGTGGCTGCATTGATGAGTGGACAGGCGTATGAGTGAATCAGTGGGTATCTGACTAGCTGTATGAGTTACTGGGTGTGTAAGTAGCTACATGTGTGAGAGGTTATTTGAGTGGGTGTTTGGTTAAGTGAGTTGGTGTGAGGGCTGTAAGGGTGAGTGAATGGGTGTGTGACCGACTGGATAGGTAAATAGGCAGGTAGGTGAGTGTGTGACTATATGGTTGAGTGACTGGTTGTATGAGTAGCGTGAGTGGTTGTGTTAGTGACTGTATGATTAAGGGGGTGTGTGAGTGGCTCTATGGATGAGGAAGTAGTTGAATGAGTACTTGTATGGGCCTGTGAATGAATATCTGAGTGGTTGGGTGTGTGAGTGAGTGGATGTATTAGAGGTTGTATGGAATGTCGGTGTGTGAGTGGTTCTGTGGAGGATGTCATCAGCAATGTTATTTGATAAGTCATGATGTCCCTGATCATGTCATGAATAATGTAATATGTGAGGTCATACGCAGTGTATTTCAGGGGCTTAAGATATTGTTAGCCCAGGTAAGAAAAACTGTTGAATTTCACTGGTTTTGTATGAGTGAAATATCAGCCTAACTATAATGTCTGTATTAGCTTTTATTCAGTGAATTCCTAAGTTTTTTTTTAATTCTATGTCCTAATTATACCATCCGTGTAACCTTTGTTTTTTTCAGTGAATTTATGTGTTTTTTTACAATTCTATTTGTTAACTATAATGTCCCTGTAAACGTTGTTATTTTTCAGTAGGATACTACAATTTGTTATCCTTATTTTCTAAATGTAATGTATGCATTGAGAATGAGTGTGTGACTGAGTACATTAGTGTCTTAGTGGGTGTGTTAATGAATATATGAATGTTTCAATTTATGGATAAGTGGGGGTTTTAATTAATGGATAAGTGGGTTTTCAAAATGGTGACTTGAAGTAGTTTTTTGGAAAGACCTCCTTAGAGCCTGAAGCGAAGCACCTAACTGCATCAGCTGCCTGGCTACTTCACTCAAAAACATGAAAGGAGTTTCCCTGCTGTGGTGGGCACTGAGGTCTAGGTACCCTCCTTTGTCTACTGGGAATGGCCCCTCCTAAGTCTGGAATAGTGTCAAAGGGTCATCAGCACATTCCAGTTCTGCCCCAGTCCTGCCTCCTCCAAGGCCAGGCCGAATGCTGATGGATGGTCCTCCTTTGTGGGGAATGCTTTTGCTCATGTTAATGCTCAACAAGTCGATGTCAATGTATCCAATGAAACATATGTATATAAAAATGAGATTGCATTGCTGTTGTTGAAATCACCTGATATTACCTCACCATCAACCTCAAGTCAGAAATATCTGGTGGGGCAGGGCCTGTGATCTAAGTCTGAGTCACTTCATTGACAGATCACAGGTGGGATGGCAGGTAACCAGCAGAACAAATGCCCGAACAGGAAACCCACATCAGTCCTACAGATAGGCAGCAATACCACTATGGTCCAGGGAGTGTGGCTCAATTTGGCACATGTGGCTGGAGAGGTGAACGCATTCCCAAAACACCATAAATTTAGATTCCACATTAAGTTACTCACAGCAGAGGCAGTGATCACACACTCCCTATCGAAGGCATTAGATATATGCAGTACTATAAAAAAAAGAAACCACTATGGCCTTTGATAGAATGATTTAGGCATCAGAACTGAATCCACAGAACAAAGGGACTTTAATGCTACTGTATGGTAATGAACATGTTTATCACAAGGTAGACGTACAAATTGATGTTTTATATGATCTCCAATTTGGATAATTTTGGGTAATCCTTAGTTCACAAACGATAATTCAAAGATATATGAGGACTGCCCATTTAATTTGTACATTTTACAAAAGCTCTTGTATTGTGGACCCTACTTCTATAGCACATCGTCCACTTACATCGCACAATGAGGCTACAATTGCTGAAAAAGTCACCATGCTTGCTGAAGAATATAACTCTACTAATGATGTTTCATAGCGAAAGAAGGCACAGAATCTACCACTTGATAGGCATTAGGACTGCCAAATTGATTTAGTGGTAGGTGCTACCTACCCTGCAGTAGAATGTACGTGTTGAGAGAGAGTGAAAACAAAAAAATGCTTGAAAATTTGGACACATATCCAAAGGATGGATTTAGTGGACCAGCCACAATTTCAGCACTTTTGTCACTGTTCCAAACCCCAAGAACAACAGCAAATGTAAAACTTGCATTGCTTAATGAAGATACAATGACATAACAGTTAAGAATCAATTTCCTCTTCCACACATGCACATTCTTTGGATCACCAACAAACAGACTGTTCTATACTAAGCTTGGTTTGAGATGAGCTTTACATCCGTCAGAGTTCAGGAGGGAGATAAGTAGACGACAGTATTCAATATCAGTTTTGGTGGCTCTGAGTAGTGGTTTTTAGGACTCTTTCAGTTATGCAGCAAATAAGCTTCCTAATAGATTTGACTGAACCCATATAGATTCATCTAATGATTTGTAATCCTCTCTTGTAAATAACAGTGGATTGAGCAAGGACCCATTCACCACTGATCTTCTTTGATAGCCAACCTGAGCACGAGGATCAAAGCATCAAAAATTCTTGGTGGTGGGCGGATCACTCCTGGTGTCTAGTTTCCAGGGCAGGCTAATGATTGTAGTCGGATTAATTGATAACAGCAGTGGCTGTTGGTATGAAAGTTTTACATGTTGTGCCTGTAAAAGTATAGGGTATTGTGCAAGATGGGTGTGGAGAGGAGAGTCATTTCATGACCATTTCTATTGCCCATCTTGCACTCACATCAAAAACTGCACTGCAGGGAAATGTGTTGTGCAATTGTTAAAGCTATTTAAATTGTGCTTTTGATGAAGACATATTGTGATTTTATGTAATCTATGTACAAAGGTCTTTTAACTTATGTATAAGGGTTACAGATTAATAGACATTTAAGAGCTTGAGGTCATATTGTGGGGTTGTCTGTAGAATATAGGCATATGGTACACGTCATGGTGTAGGTTAAAGCCTTATGGAGCCCTTAATTGTCTAGCTGTGTATGAGAACTAATCCTGGGTAAAGATGTTTAATATGTGCACTAGGATAAATACGTTGACTTTGAAGGTAAGTTGTCACTGGTCGAGATCCTATCTTGGTGTGATTGGAAGCACTCTGCGATCCTCTTTTTGAGGGGAGTTTGATTTTCCACCCCATATAGCAGAAGGCAGAGAAATCTATTATTTGTTTTTGTAACTAAAACTATGTATTGCATTTCAGGTCTCATTTGAAATCTTATTGTGATTGGTTGTATTAGTATTACTTCTATTGTGAAGCTAGGCTGAAATTACAATGGGTGCACTTTTGAAGGAGTCTACCATTCTACCCCTGGGGCAACCCTGAATGACCTCCTAAATCAGAAATACTTAACAGTCTGATTCCAAATGTTTTTTCTATAAGCAATAATTAATACTGTCAAAGATGTACAATACTCCTGAATATCCAAACCTGATTCACCGAGCGTTTATTCTAGCGTAAGCATGAATTATTCTTGGAAGAACATTAGAAGTCCCTCTCTAATCCTGCAGTAAGATTTGCCTACTCACAGAAAATGCTTTGTGTATCAGACCTGCATATTCAGAAGCAAAGAGGACAAGAGTAAAAAAAAACTTCTGGTACAAAATGTTTTGTCAGTTTGACCCATGTAGACATAAGGGATTAATTTACAGTTTGGCCCGGTCGGAGCACCTCCAATATGGCTGAGATACCCGCCACCCCCTCTCAACACAAATCCCCAAGGATGGGAAGACGGAAACGGTTCTGAACTTTTGGAAGGCGGGAGGGAGTTACCCTTCCCGGCCGTATTTATTAAAATATGAAACAAAATTAAAACATTAAAATAACAGTTTCATATCATGTACAATTTCATTTATACAGTACGATGTTCTTGGCTGACCTTAACACATCTCTAATACAAAGGTTCTCCTAGCCGATACTAAACATCCTGCAAATGCATTTCTGAACATTGAAATTGTACATCCTAACGTTACGGGCCAACGGCAAGGTCGTAACCGGTGTCAGATCCCCAATACCAATTCCCCCCTCACTTGTGAGGGGCGGGCGCACAGAGGACTGTACCTCTGTGCCAACTTCCAATTTCCCTTGCCTTAGCGGGGGCCCCCTGTTAACTCGACGCCATCTTAGTGGTCGTCCGAGGACTCGTGTTAGGTGTCTAGAAGGTAGCGTAGACCCCCCTCCCACCCCACACAACTTACCACACCTGCCGTCGCAGATGTCCGGGCCCCGGGAAATTCCGAGGAGGGGTCCGTAGCCCCTCCTCCCCAGTGAAGGGGCCTATGGCCGCCTTCCCTTTCGGCGTCCCATCCTTAGATGGGACCGCCTCCCATTTGAGGGGCCAATGGCCGCCTCCCCCCGGGCGCTCCCATCCGTAATGGGTGACGCCCAACCTCTAGGGATCTTCCAATTACTGCTCACCGATCATGACCTTACCGCCCGACCAGAAATAAATACGACATTTTTAAACTAAGCTAACGAAAAGGAAATTATTACATTCAAACGATTTCACGTAGAACTCTACTGAGCATGACCATTAAACTTATTCGCAAACATTTCTGCTAAGAAAACATGTTAAAAACGAAAATCATCCTTTATTACACAACACATTATCAACTTTATTCCAAGACAACCTGTAAGAGAAACCAATTCACGTCAATCAATTTTATTCCAACAAATCGCTGTCAACGGGCTGGTGGGTGGGTCAAAATTGGCTCTTCGTTCCGTCTCGAGCTCACGTGCAACGCGGGGGTGCAGCTTCAGAGCATAGGAACACGAGGATGCTTCCTTGGCTTGTCGCTCCTTTTATCCTTCTTCGGGCGGGCGTAGACCCTCCTCCAATCCGCCCCCCGGGCGTGGCTGGCGGTGTCGGTGTCTAGGACAACCCCTTCTTGGGCGGGAAAAGGCGCGCCCCAGCTACGCCGCTTCGGGCATACCAGCCGGGACACGCCTCCCGCCCAAAATGGTTTCCCGGGGAGATCAGGGTACTCCACCATACGTTCGGGGGGACCGAGTGGTCGCCCCTTTCCATATGGCTGAGATACCCGCCACCCCCTCTCAACACAAATCCCCAAGGATGGGAAGACGGAAACGGTTCTGAACTTTTGGAAGGCGGGAGGGAGTTACCCTTCCCGGCCGTATTTATTAAAATATGAAACAAAATTAACATCCTGCAAATGCATTTCTGAACATTGAAATTGTACATCCTAACGTTACGGGCCAACGGCAAGGTCGTAACCGGTGTCAGATCCCCAATACCAATTCCCCCCTCACTTGTGATGGGCGGGCGCACAGAGGACTGTACCTCTGTGCCAACTTCCAATTTCCCTTGCCTTAGCGGGGGCCCCCTGTTAACTCGACGCCATCTTAGTGGTCGTCCGAGGACTCGTGTGAGGTGTCTAGAAGGTAGCGTAGACCCCCCTCCCACCCCACACAACTTACCACACCTGCCGTCGCAGATGTCCGGGCCCCGGGAAATTCCGAGGAGGGGTCCGTAGCCCCTCCTCCCCAGTGAAGGGGCCTATGGCCGCCTTCCCTTTCGGCGTCCCATCCTTAGATGGGACCGCCTCCCGTTTGAGGGGCCAATGGCCGCCTCCCCCCGGGCGCTCCCATCCGTAATGGGTGACGCCCAAACCTCTAGGGATCTTCCAATTACTGCTCACCGATCATGACCTTACCGCCACAGGCCCGGATAGTTGACCGGCTATCCGGACCCCCCACAAAAACTCCTACTTAAAGGTCATGGCTACAAATTCTTCAACCAAGCTATGAAGTCTCCTATGAGTAAATCATTCCCCACCCGGGACAAATGAACCCCGTCCTCCAAATACATCTGATCCCCCCTGATACACCCATGCGGAATAGAATGCAATGTATTTGTACGAAACAATCTACCAAGTTTGTTATTTACTTTCTTCACAGAATGATTTAAAGCAGACACAGAATTAGCCCCCCGCCACACCTTCCGTGGGATCATGTGGGACCATGCAATTGTGCACCCAGGGACCCTTTTTGTCAACCAACTTACAGTGGATAATATTACCTCGAGAAGCACCCATCTACCAATGGTCACCAAATCATTGCCCCCAAGATGCACTATGAGTATAGATGGCGGTGACCTTGTCCGCCCTAACAAACCCTCCATAAAATCCTGAAACTGGTCAATACAGAGCCCGCCCCTTCCGTAGAAGGTCACCCTGTACCCGTATTCCCCAGCCATGTGAATCATGTCACCTGCTTTGAATACGTCTGCGGCACGCCTCACGTATGAGTGTCCCACGACCCACACCACTCTGTCCACAGCCGGTGTCCTTTGACCGCTGGTCCCCTGGTGTCGGGTCGACTGCACAGTCTGCCCCGCCTCGTAAGCTTGCGAAACTGTAAAAACCAAACAAAAACAAGAAGCGTGAGTTCGTGATATTAGCTTCACAACATGTGCAACCGCACGTACCGTTTATAACAGTTCGAGGACCAACGCCCCAACTGTTTTACTTTATCAACACTCAGACCCCTGGCTGTGGCCTCAGTAGCAGCCCCTATCCTGAAGGAATGGGTCCCGAACTCGCACGGGTTCAAGCCTGCGGCTGTAATCGCCATCGCCAGTACCCGTTGGAACTGAAACCTCGTCAGTGGGGTGGCGTCGGCGTGCCTCAGTAAGCTTCCCCCCCATGCTGCCGCCCTCTGCGCCAAATATTCCTCAACGCAGGCTACCGGGCACATGGGTGATCCGGGAATCCGGTGGATTACTACACAATCCCCGTTCGCTCCCTGATAAGTCTTAGACCTGGCAAACGAGACCACCATTGATTCCCCTTTAATTCGGATGTGCTCTCGGCACAGTCCCCCCCGTATCCTGCTTGTTCCTTGCTACCAGCTCGCTTATCCTCATAGCCCCATGGAATGCTAATGAAAAAGCGGCTCTAAATAGTACTGTCTCAGATTGAGATGAACATGTTGCAGGGAGTACTGACATCAAGAGGGCCAACCTTTCCAGACCTATCGGGTGCCTGTCGTCCACTCTGCGACCCTCAAGGCGTTGCCACCCTCGCAGCGCCTTCTGAACCACAAAAGACGCTGTGGGGTCCTGGATACCATGGGCCCGTGCCATGAAAGAAATAGCGGCCCGGTGCCTCTGTGCCGTGGCTGCTGATTTGCCTGCCTGATGTAAGGATAACAGAAACTTCAGGACATACTCCTCTTGGCCCCATAGCTCCCCCCCAGCAGACCCCAAAAAGGACCAATAGGAACGGAACGCCCCTTTGTATGCCTTCCTTGTCCTGGGAGCTAGACTCTCTCCCACGAGGTCTTGTAGTCCGGGGCACCGAGAGACCAGAGAGCTTCGGGAAAAGGTGCCGCCACCGGGTCCGCTGAGGGTAGGAAACCCCAGAAGGCCTGCATACGGGAACGAGAAAGCGCATCAGCTGCATGATTTAACACCCCTGGCACATGTCTTGCCCTAAAGTGGACGTTTAGCCTCATACACAGCAAAACAATTTCCTTCAGCAATCTCAGGATCCATCTGCAGCGGGCAGCCTGACTATTGATACATTCAACAACGGTCATATTATCAGACCAGAACACCACAGCGCGGTCACGAAATCCCTCGGGCCATGTTTTCAAGGCCACCAGAATAGGGAACAGCTCAAGAAATCCTATGTTACCTGTGAGCCCATTTTTGTGCCACCATGCCGACCAGGTTTGTGCTGACCAGTGATTACCAAAAATGGCGCCAAATCCGACACTCCCTGCCGAGTCCGTCCACAACGCCAACTCCTCCGAGGAGACCCCGGTTTGTTCCACACGACCCGACCGTTGAAATCCGCCAGGAATGCCAACCATATAAGCATGTCCTGCCGAACCTCTGCCGAGAGCCTTGTGCGGTGGTGACCTTCCTTAAGGCCAACCATGGCCTGCGCAATAGAGCGGGAAAACGGGCGCGCCATTGGGATCACTCTCAGGGCAAAATTTAGTTGACCCACAACCTGTTGTAGCTGATGTAATCTCACTTTCGTCGCGCTAATACATGCTTTAAGCGACGCCTCAAATTTTTTCACCTTTTCCTTGGGCAAGCGGAAGCACCCCTCTTCGGAATCGAGCTCTATTCCAAGAAACTCGAGCGAAGTAGACGGCCCCACTGTCTTACCGGGTGCCAATGGCACGCCAAAGCGCCTCATGAGATCACAAAACTCATTCAAAGCTCGTGCACACTCTATGTCCCCAGCTGCCCCCAGGAACAGAAAATCATCAAGGTAATGCATCACATGAGTAAACCCTGTTATTCTTGTGAAGGCCCATTGCAAAAAACAACTGAATCTTTCAAAATAAGCACAAGAGATGGAGCAACCCATAGGCATACATTTATCCATGTAATAGCGACCCTGAAACATGAAACCAAGGAGACGCTGATCGTCTGGGTGTACCGGGAGCAACCGGAACGCTGACTCGATATCTGATTTAGCCATCAGCGCTCCGGGCCCCAGGCGATTTAAAATGGCAACGGTCTCATCGAAAGATGCGTACCGCACCGAACAAACTCCCGGGTCAATCGTATCGTTCACCGAAAGACCCCTTGGAGCTGACAAATTATGTATCAACCTGAATTCCCCCGGATCTTTTTTGGGGACTACACCCAGGGGTGAACAAACAAAGTTAGCAACTGGCGGGTTGTCATACGGTCCAGCAACCCGACCTCGGGCCACCTCCTTACCAATCTTTGCTTGTACCACCGCCGCATTCTGCTGCACCGATAGTTGGTTCTTACATTGTGCCTCACCCTGAAAATCCCCCGCCGGGATGCGGAAACCATATGAGAAACCATCTCGCAACACCCCAGCGGAGGTATCATCTGGGTATTCGTTTAGCCAAGGGATCATTGCCATGATATCAACCGGGGTCGGTAGCGGCGCCCCCTGGACCATTTCAGACCTGTTTGGCGCTACCCCTACTCCCCGTATCACTAGTCTTGGCTCAGCACGTATTCTCTGGATGGGAGGACTGGCCACACCCCGAATATTCGTGCCTGAATTTACAAGAACCCTGTGGCCTAGTACATTTTCCCCTGTTAAAGCTCCAGCAGACCCCTTTTTTCCCTGTGCTGCCGCTATTCCTTGAGTTCCGGTCATTGCTGGAACTTGCTCGAAAGGGCGTCCCTGACGAATGGCGGGAATACCCGGCCATCTCACCCCCCAATGCTGGTGACTTCTCCATTTCCATATTTTGCCATGAAATGGAGTCAAAACAATCCCATGTCAGGGATGAATCATGTTCCTTGGATTTACGAAATATATTATCATAGGCAAACCATTGATTTCCTCCATAACTTTCATAAAAACCCATGATACGTGTCTGATACACAGCCAATTCCCCCAACAAATCGGGCCTACGTTCCCCCATAATTGCAGTGAACATTCCGAACGCTCTGCCCCAATTGCCTATCGATTCATCGACTCTAAAACCGGCCATCCTGGCTCGCCACACACTTGGATGCAGAAACTCTTTCTGGTTTTTTACATGCTCGATTTCGTAGTGATCGGTCAACAAGGAAAATATGTTTACATATTTGTCTACCCATATCCTCTCCTTCACCTCCTTCGGGATATGCTGCACAATTTTCTCCCTCCTCGAAGGTACCGATCCCTCCCCAACCATCGGCAATGGCTTACCTGAAGCTGCCGCTGTAACTGTCGACCCCGCCGTACCAACGCCTGATCCTGGTTGACCCACGGGTGCCTGCGGGGAAACAAAAGGACAAGGTGGTTTTGCGGCCTCCCGTGATTGCCGCAACTGCCTCATTAATTGCTTGGCCTCCTCGGCCGTGTCCCCTGGAGCAACGGAACCCACGCTGTTACTACCCAACCATGCCGCCAGCTGGGCGGCCAACTTCGGGGGCATGTCCCCCACGTTCACAGGGGTAACCACAACCGGGATCGGCTGCCACGCGTCGGGAACCGGCACAGGAGCCTCCACCGGTCTGGGAGGGCTCGCCGGGGGAGCCTCCGGAACTGGGACCTCGTCTTCATTTGCCCCGTTCCTGGCCCTCTTTCTTCTCCCGGCAGGGACCGCCCCTGGGATGGTTCTTTTTGGCCGTCCTGTACCATCCCTGGCCGCCATTTTCCTCTTCATCTCCGCCATGTCTTTCATCAGCATACGGAGCATTTGGTCGGTGCTAACCTTCTTTGCGACCCTTTTGCCCGGCATTTTCCTCACGTAGATGGAAGGTCCTGGACAAGACTTGTAGCGCTAGAAGGGAAAAAGAGAAATTACAAATTTCAAAATTGGCTCTTCGTTCCGTCTCGAGCTCACGTGCAACGCGGGGGTGCAGCTTCAGAGCACAGGAACACGAGGATGCTTCCTTGGCTTGTCGCTCCTTTTATCCTTCTTCGGGCGGGCGTAGACCCTCCTCCAATCCGCCCCCCGGGCGTGGCTGGCGGTGTCGGTGTCTAGGACAACCCCTTCTTGGGCGGGAAAAGGCGCGCCCCAGCTACGCCGCTTCGGGCATACCAGCCGGGACACGCCTCCCGCCCAAAATGGTTTCCCGGGGAGATCGGGGTACTCCACCATACGTTCGGGGGGACCGAGTGGTCGCCCCTTTCCAAAATCAGTGGTGCTCTCACCCAGCCAAACTAGGGCTGCTCTTTTTTAGAATTGGGGAAGAGCAGCGGCATAAGACTTTGAACTAATGGACCTTTTGCCACAGGGCTGTCAGGACAAAGTAACTATTGCCCCGCCGTGTTTAGGGCAGGACAACAGGCCTTCATTATACGTGCCATGCCAACCTTTGCCCAGTATGGAAAATAGACAATTTCCCCCATGGTTGGAGTGAAAACTCCCTGCACATCAAAGCTAAACAATTCCCGGTTTTGGGGTTTGTTTCTCAAAAAGAAAAATATTGCTGATTATTGCAACAAACATGGTGTCCTACTCAGCAAAGTTCAGTGCATTCAATAGTGCTGCCAACATCATACATTCAGTAGGCTTTCTCAGTTAAGGCAACGGAGGGAACACCCTCCCTGCACTGACTGAAAGTTCTTTGGGAATCAAGCTGTGTGTTGGTTCCTAGAAAATTAAATTAAATTGCAATGCAAAAAAAGTTTGATTTTATTTCTTTAAAAAAATATGGCCATATTCACAACGCTTTTTCCTAACTGTTGTTGCGCCCCCCCCCCCCCAAACTTTAGTAAAACTTTTTTACGATATTTCTGGAGTAACATACACTTAATCCAGGGAAAAGGCCTTGTGAGTAAAAGTTGTACAATAGTTTTAGACAGCGAGCCCGATCACACCTAATTTATATTCTTAACGATTTTAGCTGCAAATGTATCTATTCTAGCCTTCGCGTGACTTATTCATCAGTTTCCAGAAGAAAAACATGTTTAAATTGAGCCCAATATTTGTGAATTATGGACAATATTTTTCTAATTTGCCTAATGTATATAAGTAATAAAATATTTTTAACGGGCTCTATTAACTTCTATTTGACTCCTGCTGTAGATCTCTGAAGGTTTCTCAGACTGGGCCCTCTGAATTCTTATAAAAAACATTCCCCTTTTACTTTTCTGTGCACATTGTGTTCTTTAAATTCTAACGCAGTGGGTCACGCATTAATATCAGTTTCAAGGCATATACCAGGGTCTTCATAACACCTGTTTTAATAAACAAACCTGTCAAACCAGATTGACTGATTTAGATCAATGGAAGTGGATGCTTTTATGAACTTCTGTTTAACTTGATACATTGTTTTCCTACCAGAAGAAAGCAACATGGCAAAAAAGAGGGGAATGCTTAATTTTTTACTTGTGCCTGATGCTCATTAAATTGGTGAAACAAAAAGTTTAGCAGAACTGCATTTAAGGTTGCAGACTAGCAGGGCGTTGATAAAGCTGGCTGACAACCTTATGAAAAATATACCCAAGCACCGGTGTGGTGTTGTTTGTCACAAGACATCTTTACACAGCCATCTGCTCCAGGCTAAATAATGACAGGAGTGTATATGCTGCAACTAGCGAATCCTTTCTTTCTCCTGTCATCGCCACGACTAGCATTCTAATCTGATAAAGTCTGAATAAGATACATTATGTTCGCAGGTGGAATGACTCAATGTGTAGGTTATGTGCGTATGGGATGACGTGCAGACAGAGGCTGCTAGCTAACTTGCTCAAGTATTTGGTGAGTGAGTCAGTGTTTGAAAACCGATCTATAATAATTAATGAGGAACATCTAAGATAATTGGAATGTGTGGGAAGCAGTGTCTCGACATTCCTTGGTATTTTTCGCAGGTGTAAAAAATGATACAGCTAGAAGAAATATGAAAAAATTAATCTAGGTTGCTGACCTTTGTTCGAATTTAGATTTTTTTTCATGTTGGAAAGCAGGATGAAAGGAATGTTGTGTTTGGCCACAAAAGTAGCATTTTCCATACAAAAGAGTGATAATCTTCGAGATGAAGACAGTTAAAATTGAGTGTTTTTCGTTTTCTAGAAATGCTGTACTTAAGGCACATCAAAGCAATGTGCAGCTAAGAATGTACCAGTTGATTGTTACAAGATGGTAGGGGTAAATATAAGGGTAGGAAATCAGAACTGTGCAAGGGGAGGAAAGCAGACAAAGTGCATACATTCGATAGCAGATCAAAAACCATAGGAACTGGGGCTATTTCACGACTTTGTGGTAAGTTAAGGCAATGCTTGCTCCAAACATCTATTACTATTGTCAAATGAAACCAGGATACTGTATGTACAAATTTACTGTTCAAGTTCAAGTTCAGAGATTTGTATAGCGCACTACTCACCCAGAGGGTCTCAAGGCGCTTGAGGGAGGGGTGTGCTTTACTTATCGAATAACCACGTTTTTAGTTGCTTTCTGAAGGCGAGGTGGTTTTGTGTAAGGCGGAGGTGGGTGGGGAGACAATTCCAGGTTTTGGCCGCTAGGTAGGGGAAGGATCTACCACCCATGGTGGATTTATGGATGCACGGAATGGCGGTGAGGGCTTGATTGGACGATCATAGTTGGCGGGAGGGAGTGTAGAAGGACAGTCGCATGTTGAGGCATTCGGGTCCTTGGTCGTAGAGGGCTTTGTGTGCGTGGGTGAGGAGGCGGAACGTTATCCTCTTGTTGACCGGGAGCCAATGAAGGTCTTTCAGGTGGCCGGAAATGTGAGCTTGCCGAGGGGAGTCCAATATGAGTCTGGCGGAGGCGTTTTGGATGCGTTGGAGCTTCTTCTGTAGTTTGGCTGTTGTTCCGGCATAAAGGGTGTTTCCGTAGTCCAGTCGGCTGGTGACCAGCGCGTGGGTGACCGTCTTTCTTGTTTCGGTGGGGATCCAACGGAAGATTTTTTTGAGCATGCGGAGGATGTTGAAGCAAGATGATGAGACGGTGTTGGCTTGTTTGGTCATTGAGAGGGAGGAGTCGAGGATGAAGCTCAGGTTACGTGCGTGATCCGTAGGTCTGGGTGCGGTTCCCAGGGCCGGTGGCCACCAAGAGTCGTCCCAGGTAGAGGGGGAGGATCCTAAGATGAGGACTTCCGTTTTGTCCGAGTTAAGTTTTAAACGGCTGTTCTTCATCCACTCGGCTACTTCTTTCATTCCTTCGTGTAGGTTGGTTATGGCGGTGTATGGGTCTTTGGTGAGGGAGAGGATCAGCTGGGTGTCATCAGCGTAGGAGATGATGTTGAGGTTGTGTTGGCGAGCGATGGATGCAAGGGGACTCATGTATACGTTGAAGAGGGTGGGAATGAGTGATGATCCTTGTGGTACGCTGCAGATGACTTCAGTGGCCTCTGATTTAAAAGGGGGGAGGCGGACTCTTTGGGTTCTTCCAGCGAGGAACGAGATGATCCAGTCCAATGCTTTCCCTTGTATTCCGATGTTGCTGAGGCGTTGAATGAGGGTGCTATGACAGACTGTGTCAAAGGCTGCGGAGAGGTCGAGTAGGATGAGGGCGGTTGTTTCTCCGTTGTCCAGTAGAGTTCAAATGTCGTCTGTTGCTGCGATGAGGGCGGTTTCAGTGCTGTGTTTGGCTCGGAAGCTGGACTGTAAGGGGTCAAAGGATTTGCTGGATTCGAGGAAGGCGGCGAGTTGACTGTTGACGGCTTTCTCAATGACTTTGGCAGGGAATGGGCGGATCGAGATGGGGCGGTAGTTCTTATGTTCAGTGGGGTCTGCTGTGAGTTTCTTCAGAAGGGCGCTGAGTTCAGCATGTTTCCAGCTTTCCGGGAAGGTAGCGGAGTTGAAGGAACAGTTGATGACATCGTGGAGATGGGGTGCGATGATGGAGTCAGCTTTGTTGAAAATGTGGTGATGGCATGGGTCGGTTGGAGATCCTGAGTGGATGAAGTTCATCAGGCGGATGGTGTCTTCAGTGGTGATTGGGTTCCAGGCGAAAAGGATGTTAGAGTGCGGTATTGGTTCGGATGTGGGTGGGGTGGGCTGGTCTTCGGACTGGTTTTCAAAGCTGTTATGTATGTCGGCGATTTTGTTGTGGAAGAATGAGGATAGAGAGTCACAGAGGTCTTGGGAGGGAGTGATGTCGTTGGTGCCGGCGGTGGGGTTGGTAAATTCTTTGACGATATTGAATAGTTCCTTGCTGTTTTGGGAATTGTTGTCGAGTCGATCCTTGAATGCTGATTTCTTGGTGGATCGGATCAGTTGGTGGTGTTTGCGGGTGGCTTTCTTGAAGGTGGCCAGGTTGTCAGTGGTTGGGTTTTTTCTCCAGGCTTTCTTGAGGGTGCGGCAGAGCTTCTTGGATTTCTTAAGGTCATTGTTGAACCAGGGGGCTTTTTTGTTACTTTGCTTGAATAGATGGTTCTTCAAGGGTGCTAGTTCGTCAGTGCTGTGGGTGATTCATTGGGTGAGGTTGGTGGCTGCTTGGTTTGGGTCCGATGATATGGCAGGGGGGTTTTGGTGGAGCGAAGTGAAGAGCTGGTCGGTGGTGATTTTGTTCCAATTTCTTTGAGGAATAGGATGTAGGGGGTTGTGGGTCGTAGTCTTTTTTGAGCTGAAGTGGACGCAGCTGTGGTCCGTCCAATGAAGTATTGTGGTGTGATTGAAGGAGATGTGCTTGCTGGAGGTGAAGATAGGGTTGAGCGTGTGCCCGGCAAGGTGGGTGGGGGTGTCAACAAGTTGTTTGAGACCAAGATTGTCCAGGTTGTCCAGAAAGGAGGTGGTGTTGCTGTCGTTTTTCTTTTCCAAATGGAAGTTGAGGTCTCCCAGTAGAATGTAGTTTATGGAGGTGAGGGCATGTGGGCTGATGAAGTCAGTGATGTCTTCACTGAATTGTGTGCGGGGTCCTGGTGGTCTGTAGATGAGGGTGCTCTGAGTGTGGTCTTGGGGTTGGTGTGGATCTGGAAGTGAAGGTATTCAGCGGTAGCGAGGTTGTCGTCGGAGGTGGTTGTGATGCGGATGGTGTTCTTATGGACGTTGGCGATGCCTACTCCTGTTTGGTTGATGCGGTCCTTTCTGATGATCTTATAACCGTCCGGGATGGCTATGGCGATGTCGGGTGCTGAAGAGGCGTTCATCCAGGTTTCTGTAAGGAAGGCGACGTCCGGTAAAGTGGTGTCGAGTAGGTTCCAGAGTTCAATGGAGTGTCTGTGGGCCGAGCGGGTGTTTAACAGGATGCACTTGAGGTGGGTAGAGTCAGAATAATGTCTGGAGTTAGTGGATTTGGTGTGGGTCCTGATGCAGTCGAATTTGCAGGAGTGGCAGGTGAAGGGTCCATGGGTGTGTCCTGGGGCAGCTTGGTAGCATTGTGGTGTGCGGCCGGGGTTAAGTGCAGAGAGGGTTGCGGCATCGTATGTTATGCGGGAGGAATGGGATTTGCGGGGAGCAGGGGGTCTGGCGCTGGGCGCGGTTCAGGCACGGACGGGCGTAGACAGGCTTACCTTTGGCGCACCTTCGGCACGCATGGGGCGCGACCGCTGTGCGTGAACGCTGCACGCAAAAGCATCTGTCATAAGAGGGTAATGGAGGGGGAGGGGCGAGGGAGGAGCAGCTGGGAGGTGGGAGCGGGGTGGAGATCCGGGCAGGGAGGCACAACAACAACAACAAAATGGCAGTCAGTCTAAAGCAAAACAGGATGCAAATGCGATGCAAATGGCGGTGGCACCGGCACAATCAGGCACACATCAAAATCTACAGGCAGCGCAGCACAAATGAAACTGTAGTAACAGCGCACTTTGGCAATCTAGCGACACGATCTAAAAATGAATACATTAACAATCACAATCTAGCGCTACGATGTAAATATGAATTAATGAACAATCAATGCAATCTGGCGCTACTATGAGAATGTGCAAATTAATCAGGCAATGACAGCATTCTGGTCGTGATGCGCTATGATACCAGGCTGCAGGCAGGCAGGGCTGGGAGCAGCGTGGGGAGCTACCGCTTCTGTTGGGAACAGGACGGTCACATCGCTACAGCAGGGGAGCGGGCCTAACAGTATCAGTGGGAGGGAGGAGCAGCTGGGAGGCGGGAGCGGGGTGGAGATCCGGGCAGGGAGGCATAACAACAACAACAAAATGGCAGGCAGCCTAAAGCGAAACAGGATGCAAATGCGATGCAAATGACGGTGGCACTGGCACACATCAAAATCTACAGTGGCAGCGCAGCACAAATGAAACTGTAGTAACAGCGCACTTTGGCAATCTAGCGCTACGATCTAAAAACAAATTCAATAACAATCAAGGCAATCTAGCGCTACGATGTAAAAATGAATTAATGAACAATCAATGCAATCTGGCGCTACTATGAGCATGTGCAAATTAATCAGGCAATGACAGCAGTCTGGCGGTGATGCGCTACGATACCAGGCTGCAGGCAGGCAGGGCGGGGAGCAGCGTGGGGAGCGACCGCTTCTGTTGGGAACAGGACGGTCACAGCGCTACAGCGGGGGAGCGGGGCTAACAGTATCAGTGGGAGGGAGGAGCAGCTGGGAGGCGGGAGCGGGGTGGAGATCCGGGCAGGGAGGCACAACAACAACAACAAAATGGCAGGCAGCCTAAAGCGAAACAGGATGCAAATGCGATGCAAATGGCGGTGGCACCGGCACAATCAGGCACACATCAAAATCTACAGGCAGCGCAGCACAAATTAAACTGTAGTAACAGCGCACTTTGGCAATCTAGCGCTACGATCTAAAAATGAATTCAATAACAATCAAGGCAATCTAGCGCTACGATGTAAAAATGAATTAATGAACAATCAATGCAATCTGGCGCTACGATCTAAAAATGAATTAATAAACAATCAATGCAATCTGGCGCTACTATGAGAATGTGCAAATTAATCAGGCAATGACAGCAGCCTGATGGTGATGCGCTACGATACCAGACTTCAGGCAGGCAGGGCGTGGAGCAGCGTGGGGAGCGACCGCTTCTGTGCGATGATGGCCCCCATGGGAAGTAGGGTCGCAGACCAGTCTTCCTCTGGGGTGTTCGCGCAGGAAAGACAAGCTGTTGGGGTTAGGGGGTTGGACAAAGGGGTGGGGTTAGTGAGTGGTATAAAGGTGCAGGGAAGGAAGGCTCTTCCTCTTCCTGCACCCAGCACCGTCTGGGAGGGTTGAAAAAAATGTTGGACCACCCGTCCACCCTGCAGATTTTGAGGTTCAGGTGATGGGTTGGTCGGAGCATGCCAGTTACGACGGGTTGTAGGTTTTATTGACAGTACTTTGGAGGGGTGGGGAGTCACTGATGGGCACACCCACCCCTCGGGGGGAGGGTGAATGATGGGGGTGCGGGATTCAAGAGTGCGATGGCAGGAGATACAGGAGAGGATGTTGGAAGATAAGTGAAGAAGTGTGTGGCGTGATGGAGGGAGTCACGGAGTGAAACAGGAAGAGAGAATTGGAGCAATGGGAAACGGATGGTGTGAATGAAAGGTTTGATGTTGGTGATTGTAATGGTTAATTGATGTTTTGGTTAATTATTGTATTTTACAACCATGTCCAAATAAATAGCATTTTACGCTTCAAGTATAACGTGGAGTGTGATTATTGTGCCATGTATATTCAGATTTGTTTTTGACTAGTGGTTATTTATATGGATATTAAGTATCACGAAATCTATAACTATAAAAAGTCAGAAAAACATGGCTACATCGCTATGAAAAAATCCATTATGTCTGAAATGCATCAGTGTTTAGGAATAATGATGGAATGAAGAAGGAGATGGAGGAGTGGATCCTTCACTTTCTTTCATATATGTGCATTTGTGTGTGCATGTATTTTTATATATGTAAATATACATGCAATGTTTAAAGTACTCTGGCGACAAAATATAAAAGCAACAGCTTTCTAGCATCCTTAGATCTTGAATTATACAAGACCAGCCAAAGTCACTTTAAACCAAGGTCAATATGCAATTCCAACACAACACATGACTAAATTGACACATTTCACAAAGTGGTCATAAGGGTTCTGATGTCCATTCGGAAAGGGTCTAGTAATAGCTGTATGTCTAAATTAACGAAGAATCTGAAAGAGGTCATGGACACCTTGCCCAAAAACCACAATATCATTATTAAAGCCCCTAAAAAAAGGAGGTAACCTGGTATTGTGGGATGTAAATAAGTACCATGAGAAGTCACATAGATAGTTTCACAACACCAGAGATTACGAGAAGGGCACACCTAATTTTTACTACTCCTCGATTGATGCATATTACACACTTCTCAAGGGATGGAAAGAAAGGGGCCTCTTGATCAATGAGAAATAACTTTTCCTTTATGTAAAACATCATGTGGCACACTTTTTTTATATGTTACCTAAAGTGCACAAAAACAGGGAGGAACCACCTAGTAGACCAATGTTCTCTGCAAGTGGCAGTCTCTGAGAAAAAACTCCATCTATTTGGAATGTTTCCTGTTGTCTTACTTTTTAGTTCTACCCTCATATTATAGAAATAGCACAGATTTTATCAGCAAAATCTCCAACACACCTCGGCAACAGAATTACTCCTTGGTCACACTGGATGTTGTATCCTTATGCACATGCATTGATCACAGTCTGGGTATCCAGGTGTGTCAACACTTCTTCCATGACTAACCTTTACACACATTTGACCATTCCATGATGATACTAGAAATGTTAAGATTCTGCTTGGATTTTTTTCATTTTATATTCAATTATGAGTTATGTTCACAAATTCATCACAAATGGGGATGATTTTGTTGTATATGTCTTGATGGCTACTTTTGGTTACAGATTGGTGGGCAGCACCATCTTCCCAGTAAAGAACAGAGTGATAGAACGATATAGTGCCATCAAAAGTTGTAATCTAAATTACCCGGTGGCAAGACACTGGGCAAGAGCACATAACCAAAATGCTGATTTTTGTCTTATTTTGGCATTGACACAGTGTTGAAGAGTGCACAAGGAGGAGACAGGGAGAAAAGACTCAGGGGGTAGAATATCAGCTGATATTGACCCTGTGTTTTGAGCCCTCTGGTTTTACCTACTTACTGTATTAGTAGATTTGATCTGCTTCTTTTGATATTGAGATTGATAACTTGATATGCTATCTGGTTCTCATAGGAGAAACAAAAGTAATTTCTTTTATTCAGTGTGTGTGGGGTATAAAAACATAGAGGGGTTGAAGGGTGAATGGAGAATATATTTCTTACATTACAGGACAGCAGTCTCAGTGCCATACAGTTGATGGCACTGGCACATTTCATGAGAGAATATGTTTCCTCTCTTATTTTTTTAAAAATAATTTGCATTAGGATTTCATGCAGCTTATGCATGTCACTGTGCTTTAATATGAGCAAGGAGGGAAGGGGTCTCTCTCGCTTCACATATATTCCAATGGCTCACGCACAGAGTTTCCCTATGGATTGTTACATATCTGCCCACTCAGCATTTTTGGGGAACTACAGTAAATACACAGGCACAACAGTGCTTTACAGGTTGGTGTGATTTCATTTGATATGTCATCAGTGATGTCACTGATCATGTCATGAGTGATGTAATACGTGAGGTCATAAGCAGTGCATTTTGGGCTGTGAGTTATAGTTAGCTCAGATAACTATAACTGCAAAATTTCTCTGTTTTTTTAGAAGTGAAATGTCAGCCTATAACATCTCTGTAACCTCTGGTTTTTCTGTTAATTTCTAGGGTTATCTCCTAACTATGATGTCCTTCTACCCTTTGTTTTTTTCAGTGAATTTCAAAGGCATTTAAATTTTATTTCCTAACTTTAACCTGTAAACTTAAACAGTGGGTGTGTGAGTCACTGTATATGTTGGTGACTGAATGCGTGAGTGGCTGTATGAATCTGTAAGTGAGTGTGTAACTAAGCTGCCCTCATTTGGACATAATACAGATAACCCAAGATACATGATAGCTCCTTTAGTGCCCACCAACAAGAATTTTCGCTTTTAGGATTTTGTTAACCTGGGCCTGACCGTAGTTATAGAGCTGCATTTCATAAATGTATGTACTATCTTGAAAATAGATTAATATATGAGGGATTACGTGTTTATGTATTAAAAAAATGTCTTGCCGCTTAACAATTTTATGGTACATTGCACCAAACAAAAGTTAATATTGATCGAGTGTGTATCGTCTAGGTAATTATTTAACTGCATGAGTAGTGCCTTGGTGATTGTATGATTATAAAGGTAGTGCCTGTATGATTCTATGAGTGCAATTGCCAGAACATACTGGTAATACAGGGTGTTTTGGACAAAATGTAAAACACATTTATAGATATTTTTTACATAAGGTTTCTTTGTATCTAATTCATAAGATACTAATTTAATTTTCCCTTTGGATACATTTGTCAAAATAACTACATCAAAAATTAATTTTCCTTCATCACAGCAACACCAAAGGCCGCAATGACATCAGTAGTCACAAATAAAATGACGAAATGTGAAATTTAAAAATATTTTACACAAAGCTTGAGTCTAGCTGTTTAGTAACATCATTGTTTAACTTTATTTTAATAAAACATTTAACAAAAACAACAATTTCGAAAAATAACTTTCAACATCTAAACTCACAAATAGAACAGAATTAGAAAACACCCATGAAACTACCCATTCTTGCACAAACTCAACAGGAATCAAAGAACTGCTCCTAAACTAGTGCAATGCACACGCTGTAAAAAGATCAATTCTAAAGAGATATTAATAAAATATTCATGTGTAATAAAGTCCTTGGTGTTCCATCTTGAAACCTAACATAGAAAACATCTCTAACTGTAAGTAGAGAGAAGCTGGAGGACTGTCTACATCAATGGCACCATCAACGACAATTCCGGGCAAGAAAGTCCCTTCAGAGGTGCAGACTACTGTAACAGATATGGCTCCAGAGTTTAAAAAAATGGCTAAATATTGCATGGACTGTACTATTGTCATAAATGCGGGTGAGCAGTGTGTTATAGCTATTCACAATGCTGCAAAAAATCATGCGTGCTAATTGTATTCCCCTTTTATATTTGTTTGCACATTTCTCAGTGAACATTAATAAACTCTTTCAGTGCCAGTTGACATTTTTGTTACCATAAAAAAATTATACAACTTTACAAAACCACAAAAAAAATGATTCAAAAACAAAACAGAAAAGTCACAAGGAAATAAAGGAATATAATTGGATAATACACTTTTCAACTACAAAAATGAGAACACACAGAGATATCTATCTAGAACATTCTTTAACAGGAGTTCATAGTGAGCAACAAGAAGGCAACGCAAGGCTGAATGCCCCTGGACATCAATGGCAGCCACGAGAACATCGAAGCAGAGAGTCCATTCAAAAGTCCAATCCCAGCTTCAAGATTTAGCTCCACAGTTTTCCCCAATGGCATCCTACTGCCTGGATCATGGAGTTGTAGTAAGAGCTGAACAGCAGTCAATAATGGCCCTTCGCAAAGCTGCAAAGAATAATACATGTTGATGATTTTTTATTTTTGGCCCTTCATAGTTTTTCTACATTAGCAGTCATTTTAATAACCTAAAAAATGGTTTCATAATATCTATGTGTTTTTCATTGTATTATCTTCTAATTTATTGTAACACTACTTATATACAACTTGCCATATAGACAAGCCAAACCGTCCCTCTACAAATAAATGCACCGCTAACTTTTGCAAATTATCATTTTTTAGTTATTCACTTTTTAAATATAAGTCAAGAGTCTGTGTTTACATTTTATAGTAGGTACATTGACAACATATGCAAACATACTCTTGTTTTTTAGACAACCCTGTGATACATTCTGTACTCTCTCCTTTAAAACTATCAACTGTACATTATGTGTCCTGTTCCACAACTCCTCCTCTTAACAACTTTATATTTTTCTCTAGAATCCTGCTCAGGACCCAAGAAACAAAACTGCACATCATGACAAACCATTCTACGTCTGCCACCCAACTATGCAAAAGTGCTCTACTCATTTCTCTTAAGCATAAAGCAGGAATACAGCCTCCTAACTAAAATTCGCATTGTAGAATGTTGTAACTTTTTTTGTGTTTTAAACTTCGTCTTGGAAAGATATGCAGGAATTTTCTTAATATATTAATGGATTACTGTCTAATACTACAAGCACTACTACAATTCCATTTGTATACAGGATCCTGACTACATCTTCCTTGTACCTCTTCTGCAATAATGTCTTCTACATTTCTAGGTACCATCACCTCTTTTGCTATAGGGCAACCATTCCTCTTTCATCAATAGCATGAACTAATCTGTTATCCTTGAGATAGCTTTATTCAATAAAGAAAGGCTCTCTACTACATGCAGGTATCCATTTGCCACTAAAAACTGTAAAAAAGTTACTTCTATTCACTAATGTGTTTTCTGGTTTTGTCTCCTCAAGCACAGCACTATTTTGTCAAGAGTATTCATTCTATTTTGAATCAAAATGAAAAGCTTCCTCTTCAAAGCAAAGTCCTTATCATCTACTCTCTCAACTCGTTCTCACTGTTTCACCACGTCTCTCCTTCTCCAACACATCTATTTTTATTTCTCGCTAAATTTACAACCACTCTACGTCGAAACATCCTGGCTCAGATTTCCTTAAACTGCTTCTGTCTCCTGGTTATGTTGTGTCCATCTTGGTTACAATCTTTCCTTTTCTTCCAATGTACACTTGGTGCACTCTTGTTGTTTCTCATAGTAATAATTATATTTTCTTTTTTTGTAATCCTTGCAAATGTCCACATATATTTTTAAGAAACAACTTTGTACTCTTAGTAGTAGCTTCTTTTTCTTTCAGAACTTTTTCAGCATTTTGCCCCTATGTAACTCGTTTCTACAGAGATTCTGTAGTTGCTTCTAATGATTTTTGTCTTAGCTTTTGTAGCCAAACTGTGTGTAGGTATGCATATCTGGTTTTGTAAAGAAAACAAGCATATTTTAATTTTTACCTTAGCCAATGTACAAACTACTTTTCTATTGACTTACACATAACACAAAACTGTTTTAATCGTATGTTGCAGTTCTACAGATGAACCTAGCTATATTACTTCATGATTTACTTCAATATGGCAAACCCAAAGCAAAACACAAAGCTTTTTTATTAGTTACCTTATAACATTTTAGAACCCTGTCCTACAACACAGCTGCACCACATCTCTTTCGTAAATTTTATAATGACCATCAAGCCTAGGGAGTGTATTTACAAGCCCCATGTACCAAAAAGTAACTTTTTTTGACACACTAACCAGTAGGACAGTGGGATGAGCCATATTTAACAAGGCCAAGTAAAGCCACTCTGACTGTTTTTTTGTTGCATTATAAATATAGGCCCTTTTCACACAGCAGTTTGCGTGAAAGGAGTGTGCCATGGGTGCTGTGGGAGTTCCCACGTAACACCTGTTCATTTTGCCACATTTCCAAAGTCACAACGATTCGTACACCTGGGAATGCCTCAGAATTCTATGCCTCCCCAGGGGAGTTGTAAGGATGCACTACAAAAAGAAATACTTTTATTTTCCATCGTTTTTTTCTTCTTTTTATGCATGCTGCATTCTGCAGCACACCTCTTGTGATTGTTTTTGTGCAGCAAGGTGTGCATTAGAGCGCAAAACAATCATCCCTGCAACACAGGCACCCTTGCACCGGGGTGCAAGGGTGCCTCTATTGGAGCATGACAGACAGTTGTCCATCAGTGCAGAGGAAAGCATAGGAATCCCTCATGTTGTTGTAAATATGATGCATCCATGCGTTTTGAAAGCATTGCAGCACAGCGCAGTCAAACGACTTGCGGCTCTGCACCGCATTACTCAAGTGTAGAAGTACATACAGTGTCTCAACACTGTAAATCCCAAAACACACCATAAGAGCTGTTTGTGTGCCTCTCTACCACTGTTGTATCGAGTCAAAGGTGCCAACAAGGGATTTTGTTTAAAAAATTAATTTTCTGATTGATTATGTTGAAATAATTCAATGGTTCAGTCTAAACAGATCTTCAACCAACAAGTAAAATAAATTATTTACGCAGTTAATGCACGAAGAAACAAAATTAACAGAGCAAACACAGGAGTATCTTGTAGTAAATATCTAGATGTATTTTCATGGATAAATCACTTAAATAAGGGTACAATTAGAGTGAAAATAAATTCAATGCAAATCGTGAACAAATGTATATTCCAAATTGACCTATAATTCATGAATAAAAACATCCATTCCCAATTGGCCAAGACAGTGACGTATCTCCTTATATACGAAACAGTCACTTGAAATACATTAGTTATTGAGGAAGTGGATGGTACAGTCGACGTTCCGGTCTTCTGTGGTACAAATCCCTCAGACCATCTTCAGGACAGTAAATATTGCATATAGCAAAGACCACCTTTTTAGAAAGAACCAATTATATTCTCAGCTTGAAACCAGGGCAGATGATTCAATTTCAAGAGGCTTCAGTATTTTGCCACACCTTCAGTGTAGAAGATTTCACTCTGATCAGATGCTCGATACAACAATTATATCAATTGCTAAGGCATATGAATGTGCCTCAAAATTCAGTGATCTCGACAGTCACTGATTTACACACCTGACACACCTAATATACGGGCAGCAGTCTTCCAGAAATAGTACCACTGTGTCACTGGTGTATTGAGTATCTCAGTACTTTTCCACTTAAATGTATCAGATATATATTTTGGGAAACACTGCATATAAAAATCTCCACATTAATCTATATCCAACCATATAGCTTGCTGAATATTCTGAGTAATTGCAAAGAGTTGGTGACAGGTTGCATATATAATTCTCAACATAGTTCTAAAAGTCTACATATTCCTCAGTTAAACTTGTAAATACATGGGTTTGTGGTTGAATACATCAATGCCAGAGAACTGCTTGCATCTTTTTTGGCTGACAGAGCACAAGCGGTCACCTTGGGACCTTACCAATCTGCACAACTCTTGTTGCCATGTGGGGTTCCCCAAGGCTCATCTCTTAGTCCGACACTATTTAACATCTATGTGTCGGACCTTGCTAATGTTATCAAAGCACACGGGATGAGCCTAACCTCCTATGCGGACGACACGCAATTGGTACTGGCCATCAAAGGTGACAGAGGAAAGGTGGCACAAGGCTTTCAAAATGGAATGCTGGAAATCGGAGATTGGATGGCAACAAATTGCCTCAAGCTGAACTCAGGAAAAACTGAGGTAGTTATTTTTGGACCCCTCTTACCAGCTTGGTCATCATGCTGGTGGCCACCAGCCTTCGGAACACTTCCCACGACGACAGCAAAGGTCAGGAATTTGGGAGTCATCTTTGATGATGGTCTCAATTTCATGGATCACGCAAATAAAGTAGCAACCACTGGCCATTACAAGCTTAGAATGATTAGAAAAATCAGCCCTTCCTCCCAGAGGCAGCGACCAAAACTTTAGTCAGCTCCTTAGTTCTATTGTCTCTCGATTATTGTAACGGCCTATTCCTTAACGCCCAGGTCAGGGTTACGATGAAGTTACAGTCAATACAGAACGCCGCAGCACGCCTGCTTTCTGGAACGCCCAAATTCGAGGCCATATCCGAAATTATTAAGGAATACCACTGGCTGACGATCCGGAACAGAATTAAGTTTAAATCACTCTGTATAGTGTATAAGGCACTCAACAATCAAGGACCTCACTTTCTGAAGGACCAACTGAAACCCTACACACCTTGTAGACAGCTCCGCTCCACCACCCTAAACCAGTTAGTGATCCCACGAACCAAAACAGTGTCTTGGGGTGACCGCCGCTTTTTAGTGGCAGCACCCAAATTATGGAACACGCTGCCTCAAAACATCAGGCTGAGCCCTTTACTTCTTCAGTTCCGCAAACAGCTAAAGACATGGCTGTTTGACCAATAACTTTCATCAATTCCTTTATTAGATTTTTAACACCTACTTGAAGTTTGCAAATTGTTTAGCGCCGAGACACCTGCGGGTATTTGTTCGCGCTTTATAAATGTCAAAAATAAAATAAATAAAATGATAAGAAATAAATTCTCCCTGAATGATTGAATGAATGCATGGGTAGTGACTAGGTGATGCCCTGAGATTACAATGGGTGCCTAGATGTTTCCCTGACTATGTCATGACTCCAGGGGTCATTTCATATCTGCACACCTACTGCCTACATGTTTGCATGAGTATACCATTAGTATCTGGGTGATTGAATGAGTGGATGATTACAGCCTGAATGTTAGATAAAGGTGTGACTAATGCTTCAATAATTCCATACATGCATAGATACTGTTTAGATGATTACATGAGTGTAACTCTAGTGCCTGGATGATTGAAAGAATGCATATATATTATATAGTTGATTTATAGAATGGATGGACAGCCCATACATGATTGTTTAAGTCAATGCATAGCACCTTTCCTATTGAATGAGTGCATGAATAGTGTTTCAGCAATTGGATGCTTTCCATTTGTTTTTAGTTGAGTGAACAGGTAGATAACTACATGGGCAGTGCCTGAATAATTGAATAGGTGCATCAGTCCTGCATGGCTAATTAGATGAGTGCATGACTAGTGTCTGAGTGACTGCATGAGTCCATTGTTAAAGCTTGAGGGACTGGATGACAGTAAGTGTACTGCTGTTTTTTTTATTAGTGCAAGACTTTTGCTTCAGTAATTAAATGACTGCATAGGTACTTAATGGGTAATAGGTTTACTATACTAGTACTCTCTGCATAATTAGATGAGTGCAGTAGTGTTTCATCATTGCACACATGTGCCTCAGTATGTCAATGACTGCATTGGTAGTAAGTGGGTGTTTAGATGGCTACATAGGTTCTGAGCAAATGTTATAATGATTGCATTATGACAGCCTTCTTAATTGCCTACATAAATAGTTAGTACCTAGGTGATTAGATGAATGTATGGGTATTGCCAGCAAGAATACATGTGTATTGTCTGGGCAAATTAATAACTCCATGGATAGTAAATCACTAATTTGATGACTTCCTGAGTGGATGGGAAATTGACATCAGCGATGTCATCAGTGATGTTACTGACCATGCCATGTGTGATATAATATGTGAGCAAAACACACAAGATGATGGACGTAATGTTGCACAATGGCAAAACATTCACCTCCAGTCACAGATCTGGGTTTAATCCATTGTTATTTTGCTCACCAAGCCTCGCCAGTTCAGACATGGCCATATGCAAATCAGTCTTGACCCTGTGCCTCATGGGAACAGTCTAGCCCGAACTCCCAAGCCGTGTCTTCCCTGGACTGGAATCAAGCATCCTAGGACCGGTTTCTGGCTATCAGCCATCTTAAGCCAGGATAGCTTGACTCCAGTGGCTTAGTGAGCACGGGACCCACGTGGAGAAGTGTGGCTCAAATGGTTAGAGCGGCAGACCCTGATCCAGAGGTCTGGTCCTGGACCAGGGTTCAAAACCCGCCTCGGTGGGTCTTGGGCTCAATTTCCTCGGACCTGATAATTCTCGCCTCAGTGCCTATTCTAATCATGAGTCCCACTCTGCAACTCTGGGCAATAGCTTGCTTGATCTCCACAACGGCCCCAACAGCGCTGGGATGCCTGGCTTCACCTTGGGGGTGTCCAGGAGTGAACATTTCACAGGGAAAAGCCAGGAAGGGTTCCTAAGCGGTATACGGACAGTGCCGGGACACTTCCATTGGAGGTAGCTGTGCGCTTTACAAATTCTGGCCTTTACAAGTTCTGGCATTTACATATATACCAGCATTAAAATCATGCTCCCTTGTTAAATGCCCTCGCTGGAGGGGCCTTTTATGGCTGTTAGAGACCCCCAAAGGGGGTTATGAGGCTATAATATTTGACGATGTGATGACCATGCGAATACCAGTTAGATGGTGATGTTGACTTGAACGAATGTATTGTACAGTATTTAGGCACCTTTTCTGAATGTTATAGGTGCACATTAGCTAATATCTGGTGTTACTTCATCACAAAATACTGTGTATACTGTGTATATAAACAGTTTTTTCTTTATATCAATCTACATGATGTTTATTATAATCATCTATTTAAGATATCCAAATGATGACCTGTGGAGAGAGTCTTCTATATTTTTTGTGTACACTATTTATACATGTGAAGATGCTATATAGCTTTTTATGCTCATTTGTTTGAGACACTCAAAACGATAATCCGTGGAGGTTAACTCTAATATGGCACTCATTTGTTGTCATAAAGTCTATTTATTATGTCACTTTTAGTGTATAACGGAAGGTTTTCACTGTAATAATCATGTGATCAAGCCCGCCATATGCTTAAACGTGTCAGACAATGCAGTTTAACTAACGTAACTTAGGCGCATTTCGACTGGTCCTCACAGAGTACCTTAATTCATGGATTTTGATATTACATATAGCCTTCAGTCATCATTAATTCATATTAATACAAATAATTCATTAATCAATATCATGGTAGAATACTATATTAGTAAAAAAAAATAGAAATGATACAGCTAGTGGGTTCCATACAGATGTTTTCGTAACCTAATTTAAAGATTAGAGTGGCAACCTAAGCCAAAGTAAAGTTGCCAGTTCAGAAACCCAATAAAGAGTTTTGGTGAGAGAATAAAATGCATAAACAAAAAGCCATTACAATTAGGCAAAATACTTTTCAAGCTGCAAAGTATTCTCAGCAATAAATCAGCAAACAATTTTTAGTAAGGGAAAGGAATAAAAGGGAAATCTTGCCTAAAGAGATATAACCCAAGGGATCTCAGTGTAGGAAATCAAATCCAGAGAGTCAACGGTCTGAATGTCTTTGAGCCTAAGAGCCTCCTCTCTTGTGCTCTAAGAACACAGGCTATTACACATTTTCAACGTCACAGACTGAAACATCTGTTGCTTTCCTTGTTCTCTAGGTTGAATAGGATTTCTGAAAACTCCGGGAGAAGGTAAACCCTCTAGTTTCTCACTACATCACACAGAAAAATTCTTTAAAAATATGCTTCATCCAAATCTTGTGGTTCAAACAGTTCTTCCCATCTCCTCTGAAAGATTTACTGTCAGTCGTCTCATGCAAAAAAACGCCTATCACTAACTAACAGAAGCTTTCTGGAACGTTACAGCACCAGCAGTGAAAGAGAAAACCATTTTGTGCCAAAGAACAGTTAAATGTGAAACACAGGCTTTTCAATTATAATACAAAAACTACTTTTACAAGAGCAGCAATAGTGCTCATGTGTTTACAATGACTAAATATGATTACCAACTACACATTCTCTATTGTATGTGTGTTATTATGCTTTGATCTTTCCACTGTTCAGTCATAGCGTTTTTTGTGCTTCTACATTTAGCTATAGTGCAAAAGGTAAAATTCCTTTCTATGTTACCAAAGTACAGCTAAAAATGTGCTTATGGATGATGCCCTATATAACTACAGTCCTGCATTTCATAAGCCGCACATACAGATGTGCAAAGTGTAAAATGCTATTTATTGACATTGCTAAGGTAGTGGAGTGCCTTGTTCCCACTCCACATCAGGCAATGATACTAAAAGCACAGTAAACATTCTGTATCTGTTTATGCAATATAAGTTCATAACGAGATAGATAGATAGATAGATAGATAGATAGATAGATAGATAGATAGATAGATAGATAGATAGATAGATAGATAGATAGATAGATAGATAGATAGATAGATAGATAGATCGTTAATTATGAATGCACTGAATGAGGTTACACGAATCAAGTTGGTTTACAATGCTGTATGAATCTTGTTTTATGCATTGCTTTTGACAAATGGCAATAGTTGCATTTAAATCACTTTCATGGTATGACAGTTTTCATTAGTTCTTTTACTTGGCAAGCATGCAGGGTGTCATTAAAATATAATCATGCAGTTATATTTGGAATGCAACAGTGGAACATTTTTCTGATATCAGTTTTGACTCTTTCTTTCTTTCTTTCTTTCTTTCTTTCTTTCTTTCTTTCTTTCTTTCTTTCTTTCTTTCTTTCTTTCTTTCTTTCTTTCTTTCTTTCCTTCTTTCTTTCTTTCTTTCTTTCTTTTCTTTCTTTCTTTCTTTCTTTCTTTCTTTCTCAGGGAAAAGCTGTTAAAGGGCCTTTTCCCACTTCTAGGAAAACCACCGGGAATTCTAAATAATGTTATTTGAAGTATCAAAAGCAATCTGCATACCATTGCGATATATTAAAAATATGAATTCACCTCGAGAAGTCTTATATTATGGGCAATGCACTGATTTGATAGGAATGAGACCTTCCATGCAGTAATAGCTACAGGTGTGTGAAACACTAAGGTGGGAAGAAAAATCTAAACAAAACTTCTGTTTATAAGGTGTAAAGTAGTTGATATTTGTTATACACAATAAGGCATTTTGCTTTTTGCTTTTGTTCATTTTTCTTTTCGCTTTTGTTCATTTTGCTGAACAGTGGTATAAAGTACTGAGCAGGTCAAACTTTAGGATGTATGACAGCACAACGCATGCTTTTACATCGCAAGTTTTACAACGCATGCCTTTACAACGCAAAGGGGTCGATTCCGATTCGGGAAAAAACGCTCCGAATAGCCGTTCGGAGCGTTTTTCCCGTATGAATCGTACCCTGCAACGTCCCCCGTACGTATGACAAAGTACGATTCGTACCAGGAGCCGTACTCCGTACGAGTCGCACAAGACAACGTACGACTCTAATCTCCGTACGATTCTCTCTCGGAACCTGCTGTACGCGACATATGTATGGTTCGCGGCTGGTTTTTACGACCCAGCAAGTACGATACGTGTCGGGTACGCACCGTACGAGCCTTTTTCTACGGGAGCTGAAATCAGCCGTAAAAGCAGAGTTCGTGCCGAAACAGGTAGGGAACGGCCCCCCCATGATCGCAGAGGTACGCACCGTACCCCTGCAATCATGGGGTGTACGAGCCGTACCCCATGTACGATCAGTGTACAAGCCGTACCCCCATTGTACGATCGGTGTACGAGCCGTACCCCATGTACGATCGGTGTACGAGCCATACCCCATGTACGATGGAGGGACGGCTCGTACACCGATCGTACAATGGGGGTACAGCTCGTACACCGATCGTACATGGGGTACGGCTCGTACACCGATCGTACATGGGGTACGGCTCGTACACCGATCGTACACCGATCGTACAATGGGGGTACGGCTCGTACACCGATCGTACACCGATCGTACAATCGGGGTACAGCTTGTACACCGATCGTACAATGGGGGTACGGCTCGTATACCCCATGATCGCAGGGGTATGTGCCGTACCCCTGCAATCATGGGGGGTACGCGCTGTACGGGGTGTATGTAATCATGCGCTTTTCCGTACAAATCGCCCTTACCTGATGTGGACCGTACGAATCGCGTCCTGATTCCCGGGTCCGGATCGTACTCGTCGGGTCGTACGGCGTGTGTACGGGTCGTACGGTTCACAGTCTCAGCCTTGCAATACGTACGGATCGCGACGATTCGGACGGATTCACGGAATGCGGATCGTACTACGCGACTCGGACAGACGGGTACGATTCGTACGGAAAGGGCTACGAATACGAATCGTACGGTGGATTTTTTTACCGGATCGGAATCGAGCCCATAGTGTTGAGGGGTGCTGGATAAAGAATAGTTTAATTTACTATTCCAACTCCAGTCCCAGTGGATAGTAGGGAAGGTGTTGGAGAGTAAATTAAATCTATTCCCTATCCTAGAGCACCCCCCAGCGCAATGAGTTGTAATGGTTTGCATTGGAAAAGTTGCGATGTAAAAGCACTGCGTGGTAAAAGTTGCGTTGTAAAGGATGTTTCTCCAAACTTTACCTTGCTGAAGCGTTTGTCAGCCATAATGCCTAAGGTTTCAAGCAGGATGTACCACTCAGACGAATTCTCCAAATTTTCTGAGTCTACAACAAACATCAGAGGCAACAAGATGGATAACATAGGTGTGCATTTTTGCTCACAAATTCGAGGAATAGAGGTAATTGCACTGATGCAAACCAATGTGCAATCATGCATACACAAATTATTCAGGTCAATAAAATGCAGATTTTTGCACCTCTCATTCATGGCAAAGGCCTTTTGGACATAATTATCAGCAAATTAAGTGGTGTGAACCACTACCAATTAGCACAGAAAGAGGTCTAAAGCTCTATACCCAGAATGAGCGCTCTATTCCCATTCCTGTGACAAGGCCTTCTATATACCCTTAACTTAAGCCCTTTTTGAATGTTGCAACGTCAGAAATACCCCCGAAACAGCCCCAGAATCTGGAGCAAGGAGATTTAACACATCCGTTCATTGTCTTGTTCTTCTCAGACACCCCTCTGAGACTCCCTTCTGATTCCTGTGCTCGAGGCTGTGAACAGCAGAAATGAGTTTAACACCTTCCATGCGCACCAGTGCTATTGTGCGTAGGACTGTCCCTGGCCATCATCCCACATGGCATTTGAAAATCCCTCTTTCTTTTCTCCCCCAACATATTCATCCCTGTCATCATAGTTTTTACTGTCTCCTCATAGTACTCTCTCTCTCCTTATACACTCAGTCTTCTTCTTTTTTCTCCACATTTTTGTCTGTCTCTCTTTATATTCCTTCTTCTTTCCTCATATATACTCTTTTTTCCTTTTATTCTCCCTTTCTTCTTATTCTCACTCTTCTTTGCACATACTTTACATTCTTTTATCTCATTTTTGGTTTTTTTCTCATACTTTCCTCTCTCTGCTCACACTTCTTGTCTCTTTTCTTATATTTCCGACTCTGTCCTTATATTCTTCTCTTTTCTTATTGCCATATTTTTCTCATCTACATAATATCTGTTTATACCCCTTCCTTTGTCCTCATATTATTTCCTCCGTTTTTGTACACCCTTTTTCTTCTTATGCACCACTTTTTCTCACATGATCCCTTCTCTCCTTTGGTACTATTCTGTCTCTTGTTATATTCACTCTTCTTTTCTTATTTTTTTTGTCCTTATACTAGTGCCAGTTTTCACATGTTTCTTGTTTTCTGTATATAGTCCTTGTCTGTCTTATTATACTGTATCCTTAAAGTCTGTTTCTTTCTTCTTATACTGTCCATTCTCTCATCATACTGCCACTTTTGTCCTCATACTCCTTCTTATCTCTTCATACTTTCCAGTCTTTTCATAGTCTCTTTATGCCTTTAGACTGCAGTATCTGTTAATATTCTTTTTTCTATTTAAATTTCTCGTTGTCTCATAGTCCTCTTTCTCTTGTTGTAACTCTTTCTATTTTCATACTCCCACAATTGTTGTGATAATTTCTCTTCTCTTCTTATAAGTAATATAATAGTGTATTTCATATATTTATTTTTCTAAAGTGATATATATTTTTTATAATAGATTCTTTTGATCAACACTGAAAAAAAGTCATCATGCCTACAAAAATTGAAAAGAGGAAAGAAAGAAAGCAGTTTATTTAAAGAGAAGTGATCTACCAGATGTACCTGAACAAGAATGTGTTCTTGAATATTAGGATGGCAGGGGGACCCTGGCGGACGGAAAGACCGTCCGTCGCTTTTGCGCCCAGGTCGCCTTGGTGGCAGTGTCTATCAGACACTGCCATCGATATTAACATGGGCTTCTGTAGATGTCACTCCATGGCGGCAGGCATGCGGTCTTCACTTTGGGGGCCCCCTGTGGGCCCCCAGACTGAAGGAGAGGTGGGGGTGCACACGGGGTTACCTGTGGTACCCCCCTGCATTTGAATAAACAAATCGGCAGGCACCGCGCGGTGCCTGCCACTTTGTGTATGCAAATGCATACGTGCATTTTTAGCATTGTGGCGGGCGGTGCTGAGAGCACCGCCCGCCACAATGCTAAAAATGCAGGATGCGCCCGCAACAGTGGCGGGCGCATCCTAATGCCTCCAACGGAACCCGCCCGTATGGTGGGTGGTCCCAATCACCGATGGGATGGCAGAAGGACCAAGTCCGCCCGCCATCCTAATGACCCCCTAAGACTTTTCTGTGAAAATTGTTAAACACTAAGAGTAGTGTGCACAAAGACAAAAATAGTATTACTGTATCTGCATCTAAGAGGAAAGAGAACCATGGAAAATCATCTGTTGAAAAAAAACGTGTATAGCAAAAGGAGGAAAAAACAATATAAGGAAATAAGGAAGAAGATGTTCTATAATGGACTATTGACTAATTTGACTAAAGTAGTAAAGAATTGTAAATAAAATACGGTATTTTATAAGAAAAAGAAATGTATTGAAAAAGTTGTTGAGAAAGCTTTTGAATTGAAAAAAAACCTTTTTGTTTTAGTCATCAATAGAGTCATCAATAGAATTCGATCAGTAGATAAGCCAATCCATTTAATGAAGAAATGATTTGTTGCATGCAGTTGACACTACTGGTTGTGCTTATGAGGCTAAAAATGGTTGTCCTATTGAGAAAGAGAAAATTGTTCCTAGAAATGTAGAAGAGGTGTTAGCTGATGAAATTTTGGGGAGACATCCTAAAGGTCCAATGTACACTTGGAATTGCAGTAGTATTTGTAGTGTATGGCAGGAATCTATTGATTTTTTACACAATTTCTTACGTAACTGTATAAAAAGTGTTAAACAAAAGATTAAGATGTTGCAAGGACTAGACCCTTGCAAAGTGAGAGAAAATTCTGGTTTGTAAGGTCATTCTATGTTGAATTATTTTTCACCATTTCAGGATTTTAGCAGTATATCATACTGAAATGAGGAGATTAGTGAGAATGTTGTATTATGCAAAAAGTCAAGCACTAATGTTGAAAAAGCTGAACAGTGCTCTTTTGCGTGGATCTGTATCAGATGTAACGAACGTGTGTGATGAAATTCTGGTTCGTTACTTTGGTCATGAGGAACACATTGCAGAAATAGATATGTTAAAAGAAGGAAATGTGGAAGAGAATGTACAACATTGTAGTACAGAAAAATTTGAGCAAGAAACTTCAAAGTTCAAGGTGATTTCCGGTGAAACACCAAATTATTCTTGTATTTGTTGTCGACGTACTCATTATAAAAATCAGACCAGGACTGTTGATCTGTAATTAAAATGTGAAAAGGAAAATAATAAGGAGTGGATGGAATTTGCAACTTATTTGTTGGTAGAGAATTGTTTTGATTTGGGTTCTGATCAGCGTATTTGTAAATATTGTTATAACAAGTTAGACCAGAATAAAATGCCTGCTAGAGCTGTGCATAATAATTGTGAGTTGGTGAATATTCCTTCTGAACTGATGGATTTAAATACTTATGAGTCTATTCTTAATCAATGTGTGCATCCTTTTCAGGCTATTGTTCGTATGGAGCCTAAGACAGGGAAATTGCCTCCTTCAGATTTACAAAGAGGATTAAAGGGAAGAGTTGTATATTTGCCACTAGATTTAAAGAAAAATATTGTAACAATTGGTGTAGAAAATGTAGAAGATGAACCTTTAGTTATTCTTGTTAATGGCGTTCCTAATAAGAGTAAGAAAATCTGTCAGGAATTAGTGGATGTTAGGAAAGTGAAAAAGGCAACGTTGTATCAAGTAAAAAATAATCAGTACTATAAAAATGTGTATTTGGGATAAGAAGAAATAAGTTTAAAAGAAGATACTGACTTGTCTACTGGACAAATTGAAAAAGTCCAGAACTGAAGAAATCTACGAACATTACAGTGTTCATCCACTGCATTCTAAAGAAGTGATGGGGAATACTATAGAGTTATTCGAAATGGAAGAAGCAAAGGGAAGTCCCATTAGTATATGGGAAAAAAAATTGGAAGCTCGTTGTTTCCCTCAGTTGTTTCCCTCAGGAAAAGGAGGACGATATGATGATCCACCTGTGCAGATTCCTGCATCTGAATACCAGACATTAAGATTGTATGCATAAGATCCAAGATTTCGACAATGTATTCCGTATTTGTTTCATCTTTTGTTTGAGAGTGATTTTTCTGGACTTTCTTATGCAGTAAATCATATATTGAAAACAGGTGTACATCTGCAAAATGTTTCGGCAAAGGAATTTATGGATGAAGTATACCAGAATGATAATGTTTTGGAATCTCAGCTAATTAATCTCATGGTATGTCAGCGTGGTACTAATGAGTTCTGATACCATTGTCATGGAGAACTTAAATGTATGCTAAGGGCCTTAGGAACTCCTACATGGTTCCTTACTCTAAGCTGTGCTGAATATGCTTGGGATGATTTACTTCAATTTCTTCGAGAAGCAAATCCAAATATACTAAATATTGAATACAAGACACCTGGAGAATTGTGCTCTTTGGATCCAGTTAATGTATGCAGATATTTCAATCATAGATTTGAAGCTATGATGTCATTTATCACCAATAAAATAATCCTCCTCTTGGGGAGGTTCTGGACTGCTTTTGGAGAAAGTATATTAAGCAAGAGGTGCTCCTCACATTCATATGTTGATATGGATCAAAGATGCTCCGAAATTTGGAACAGAGTCTGATGATACTGTGTTGTCTTTTATTGAAGAATATGCTACATGTGATGTACCCAAAAGTACACAAGATAAGGACTTGAGACAACAAGTCTTACGATTCCAAAGCCATTGTTGTGGGAAATACTGTCGTCAAAAGTAGAAATCTAAGGACAAATTCTACACCAAATGCTGTTTTGCATTTCCACGACCTGTAATATCAATAGGAAGAGTGAACAGTTTTATGTCATCTTTGCGACATACTATCACAAGAAAGTTTCCAAAAAATACCTACAACTTAAGACGAAATGAACAATCAAAATATATAAATGACTATAACTGAGTAATTTTATCCATGTGGAATGCTAATATGGATATTCAATATGTTATGGACAATTCCATTGCTGTTGGTCGATATGTAACATCGTACATATCGAAATCACAAAAGACAGAATTGAAGGAAATGTGGGAAAAGATTTCTCACGAGAACAGTTTAAGTAAGAAATTATATACTTACAGTTTGAAGCTGTTATCTCATTGAGAAATCAGAGCGTATGAATGCTCAGATCGTCTATCATCTGCAAGTCTATACTCCAAATCAAGAAGAATCATTTGGGTGAATCTAGGTCTTGCTACAACTCGAAACCGAGTACTTAAAACTGTACAAGAAATTGAAGGGCGAATATCTCCAAAAGTTGGTAATAGGAGATAGCGATGTTAGCAACTGTTTCGAGTCGCTAACATCATGGCACGCCCACTTTGCATATCATTAGTGATAAATATCACTGACATGTAAAGTGGGGCCCAAGATGGTTGCTATCTCTTACTAGCTGTCGCTAACTGGTGTTAGTGACAGCTAGGTAATAGGGAGATAATGTTATCTCCGCTTTCTTGGCTTTTAAAGCCAAAAAAGTGGAGATAAACCCCCTTGATAATATGCCCCTGAATATTTAGCTGAAAAAGAGCCAGAAAGTACAGATATTGTGAAAACAAATATGTTGGATACATATTATCCAAATAGAAGTTATCATCTTGAGAACTTTTGTCTCTATGAAGTACTGCAAAACTATATTTTTAAATGAAATATTACAGAAAACATCAATAATGGTATATATGCTGTGATTCGTTCTGAAGGTTGTTTGGTAAAACAAAGAAAAGGACATTTGATTAATCACCGTAAATTGAGTTGCGAAACACCTAACAAAAGGGAATTTTACTATTTAGCTCTTTTGAAACTTTTCAAGCCATGGCGTTCAGAATTGGAAGTATTTGGAGACTTTGAGAGCTATGAAGATTCCTTTAACGCATGTAAAGATACTATAGAATGTCGTGTTTTTGCTAATCATGTGAAAATGTTAAACAACGAAATTGAACAAGTAGCTACAATTGCAGCTGAGATTGCTAGAGACAGTTCTCAAGACAGTCAAACTTCTGCTCCGTTGAGTAAGGATCCTTTAGGAGAACCAATTGTTCAAAATGAAGCAGCAACTGCTATGGAAGAGCTGGCAACAGCAATGTATCAAGCTCAAGGAGATGCAACAAACTTAAGAAACATGGAAGAACAACTAAATGTTGAGCAGAAACAAATATATGAGCAAGTGAGAGAACCGATTCACCATGGATTACTTCATGAGAAAAAAGAGTGCTCTTGCTCATAATTTGAACTTATCTGAATGTACGTGAGTGGACAAACCTGAACAGGGAAAAGTTTTTTAATTAAAGTAATTTCAACTTTTCTACACAAAACAACTGAGTCGCATTTGTCTTTTGTTGTCACTGCTCTAACTGGGTTAGCGGCACACAATATTAAAGGAATTACTTTACATTGTTTATTAATGCTACCAGTAGAGCATGAAAACAAATTGGAATACTACAAGCTATCTGGAGAAGCTTGTTGTGAAGTTTCGAGAGTGTTGAAGAGAATGAATCTTCTCAATATTGATGAGGTAAGCATGGTATCAAACTTAATGCTTGCCTTTGTGCATTTAAGAATGCAGCAAATTCTTAAAACAGAGTATGTATGACGTATTATTAGGAGGAAAACATGTCATAGTTTTTGGAGATCTACAAAAGCTTACTCCTGTAAAAGGACAACCAGTGTTTAAAACTTTGGTGCATGAAGATACCAGAAAGTCTTTGGGGAGCATTGGAAATGTAAACATTTGGTCATATTTTGAGTATAAGGTACTTATTAAAAATATGCGACAGGCAAATGATGCTGATTATAGAACTATTCTTCAAGATATAAGAATTGGAAAAGTGACAGAACCTGGCAAACAAGCTTTACAGAGACGATTACTTCCCAATTTGTTTCCAAGTGAAAATATTGTTCCTGAGAAAATATATATGAGAATTGCAGAAAACAAATCTGTAATCTGCTTAATGCCAACACTGTGTGAATGTTCTATATTCAATGACGAAATGTTAAAGTTGAAAAATGAAGAAAATATAAAATTGAAAGCTATTGATAAAATAGAACATGAAGGAATCACTATTATTTTGATTGAAAAGTTTAAGAGGAAATTGGATTCTTTAGAGAAGAAAAGAATTTGTATGCAAGTGTAAACTGTAGGGTCATTTTACGTCGTAATTTGCATGTGGAAAAAGTTTTAGTAAATGGAGCACTAGGTAAAATTGTTGAATTTGTTAATAATGTAAATAGCAATGGAATTGAATTTTTGAAAATCAAATTTGATGAAATTGCTGAAGTACAAGAATTTCGTTGTTGTTCAGCTCCGTTTTTGCTTATAAAAGATTTGTATGTACGCAGGAAACAGTTTCCTATTTCTTTGGCATATGCTGTGACTATTCATAAATCTCAAAGTTTAAGTGTAGATAATGCTTGAGTGAATATTGGAAGTACCGTGTTTAAAGAGGGAATGGCATATGTTGCTTTGTCTCGAGTGGGAAATTCATCTGGATTGCGCTTGATTGACTTTTAATGAGACAAAGGTTACTGCAGATGCAAATTGTGTGAAAGAGTATAATGGGTTAAGAAAAAAATATGCACCCTATTTAGGTCAATATCCAGTATTTGAAAAGCGTATGGTAGGTAGGAAAAGAAGATTTGAGAATATCTGTAGTGAAACTGTAGAGAAAGGAAAAAAACAGCAAATTGTTGAAAACCGGGAGGAGTGATTATGTTCATTGTTGTATTCTGTTTATGAGAAATGTAGTAGTGACAGAAGTAAAATACAAAGTGTTTCTGATATTCGAAATGTTTTGGACATATGTTCTGTTTCTACTCAATTCACGCAGAATATTCAGCAAGATTGTCAGGAATTTTTTATGTTTATGCTTGGTGTATAGGAAGATGAAGGTATAGATATTGAAAACCTTTTTGGCCTTTCTTATGAATGGCAACATGACTGTGAAAATTGTTTGTTTACATGTACCACTAACATAGACACGGAAAGATTCATATATTTGACTTTACCAAACTGTGAATCAGTGTCTTTAAACAATCGAGTTAGAGGAGCAAGTCAAAACATGCAGTGTAGACAATGTAAATCAGAAATATCATCAACATTATTAATAGAAAGATATGGACAGTATGTAATTGTAATGCTGCAAAGTTGTAGAGCTGACGGAAGAAAATTGGAAACTTTAATTAAAAATGTTGTAGCTACTCAAGTATCAATATCAGGAAGAACTTTTGTAGCTGTTGCAATTATTTTTCATGATGGACCTTCTACAACATCTGGACATAACCCTGTTTATTTAAAATGTGTGAAAGGTTGGATACATTGTAATGATAGTCAATTAATGTTTAAGCAACAATTGCCTAAAGAGTTACCAAATTCTTACCTAATATTTTTAAAGCCAAAATTTTAAGAACAAAATGTGGCATTTCAGGAACTGCTGTTAAGGTAGATTAATCTGGTGTTGTAGAGTATTTTGTAAGTGAGGGTGAGGCGCTTGAAGGGGATCCTCTTGTTGATGTTGAGGCAGTGTAGGTGTATCAGGTCGTGGGTGATGTGGCTGCAGCAGAGGACATTTTAAATCAGTCAGTTGGAGGTGCTTTGGATTTGTTGTAGTTGTGGCAGGTGTTTGGCTGGAATTCTTGTGTAGAGTGTGTTGCCACAGTGTAGTCTGTTGCTAATGAGGGCCTGTGTTACGGTTCTACTTCTTTTGGTTAGCATCTACTTCTAAATGTTGCGGAGCATGTGGAGGGTGTTATAGCAGTATGAGGAAATGCTGTAGACTGGTTTACACATGTAGGGGGAAGAGTTGAGGATGAATCATAGGTTGTGTACATGGTCAGTAGGTGTTGATACTGTTCACAGTGTAGTTGGCCAGCAGGAGTGATCTGAAGCTGAGGGGGTGGGTCTGAGGATGAGTACCTTCATGTTGTGCGAGATCAGGTTTAGAGAGCCGCTCCTTATCCAGTTGGTGATGTCCTTAATTGCATTGTGGAGGTTGTTTTTTGTGGTTTTTGGCTCCTTGGTGAGGAAGAGGATGAGCTGGGTGTCGTCAGAGATGTTGAATACCATTGGGCTGAGGGATGAGCACTGGGGGACGGTGCAAATGATGTCAGTGGTTTTCAATCAGAAGGCTGGAAGGCAGATGCTCAGGGTTACTATTGAACAACTTTCAAAAAAAAATTTCACACATACTATTTGGCGATGAGGGAAAGTATCTTAAACCATTAAGGACTTTTTGTTGTATATTTTGTCAGCATATATTAGTAAGTAACATTCTTTATAATAATTGTGAGTTGGTGAATATTCCTTCTGAACTGATGGATTTAAATACTTATGAGTCTATTCTTAATCAATGTGTGCATCCTTTTCAGGCTATTGTTCGTATGGAGCCTAAGACAGGGAAATTGCCTCCTTCAGATTTACAAAGAGGATTAAAGGGAAGAGTTGTATATTTGCCACTAGATTTAAAGAAAAATATTGTAACAATTGGTGTAGAAAATGTAGAAGATGAACCTTTAGTTATTCTTGTTAATGGCGTTCCTAATAAGAGTAAGAAAATCTGTCAGGAATTAGTGGATGTTAGGAAAGTGAAAAAGGCAACGTTGTATCAAGTAAAAAATAATCAGTACTATAAAAATGTGTATTTGGGATAAGAAGAAATAAGTTTAAAAGAAGATACTGACTTGTCTACTGGACAAATTGAAAAAGTCCAGAACTGAAGAAATCTACGAACATTACAGTGTTCATCCACTGCATTCTAAAGAAGTGATGGGGAATACTATAGAGTTATTCGAAATGGAAGAAGCAAAGGGAAGTCCCATTAGTATATGGGAAAAAAATTGGAAGCTCGTTGTTTCCCTCAGTTGTTTCCCTCAGGAAAAGGAGGACGATATGATGATCCACCTGTGCAGATTCCTGCATCTGAATACCAGACATTAAGATTGTATGCATAAGATCCAAGATTTCGACAATGTATTCCGTATTTGTTTCATCTTTTGTTTGAGAGTGATTTTTCTGGACTTTCTTATGCAGTAAATCATATATTGAAAACAGGTGTACATCTGCAAAATGTTTCGGCAAAGGAATTTATGGATGAAGTATACCAGAATGATAATGTTTTGGAATCTCAGCTAATTAATCTCATGGTATGTCAGCGTGGTACTAATGAGTTCTGATACCATTGTCATGGAGAACTTAAATGTATGCTAAGGGCCTTAGGAACTCCTACATGGTTCCTTACTCTAAGCTGTGCTGAATATGCTTGGGATGATTTACTTCAATTTCTTCGAGAAGCAAATCCAAATATACTAAATATTGAATACAAGACACCTGGAGAATTGTGCTCTTTGGATCCAGTTAATGTATGCAGATATTTCAATCATAGATTTGAAGCTATGATGTCATTTATCACCAATAAAATAATCCTCCTCTTGGGGAGGTTCTGGACTGCTTTTGGAGAAAGTATATTAAGCAAGAGGTGCTCCTCACATTCATATGTTGATATGGATCAAAGATGCTCCGAAATTTGGAACAGAGTCTGATGATACTGTGTTGTCTTTTATTGAAGAATATGCTACATGTGATGTACCCAAAAGTACACAAGATAAGGACTTGAGACAACAAGTCTTACGATTCCAAAGCCATTGTTGTGGGAAATACTGTCGTCAAAAGTAGAAATCTAAGGACAAATTCTACACCAAATGCTGTTTTGCATTTCCACGACCTGTAATATCAATAGGAAGAGTGAACAGTTTTATGTCATCTTTGCGACATACTATCACAAGAAAGTTTCCAAAAAATACCTACAACTTAAGACGAAATGAACAATCAAAATATATAAATGACTATAACTGAGTAATTTTATCCATGTGGAATGCTAATATGGATATTCAATATGTTATGGACAATTCCATTGCTGTTGGTCGATATGTAACATCGTACATATCGAAATCACAAAAGACAGAATTGAAGGAAATGTGGGAAAAGATTTCTCACGAGAACAGTTTAAGTAAGAAATTATATACTTACAGTTTGAAGATGTTATCTCATTGAGAAATCAGAGCGTATGAATGCTCAGATCGTCTATCATCTGCAAGTCTATACTCCAAATCAAGAAGAATCATTTGGGTGAATCTAGGTCTTGCTACAACTCGAAACCGAGTACTTAAAACTGTACAAGAAATTGAAGGGCGAATATCTCCAAAAGTTGGTAATAGGAGATAGCGATGTTAGCAACTGTTTCGAGTCGCTAACATCATGGCACGCCCACTTTGCATATCATTAGTGATAAATATCACTGACATGTAAAGTGGGGCCCAAGATGGTTGCTATCTCTTACTAGCTGTCGCTAACTGGTGTTAGTGACAGCTAGGTAATAGGGAGATAATGTTATCTCCGCTTTCTTGGCTTTTAAAGCCAAAAAAGTGGAGATAAACCCCCTTGATAATATGCCCCTGAATATTTAGCTGAAAAAGAGCCAGAAAGTACAGATATTGTGAAAACAAATATGTTGGATACATATTATCCAAATAGAAGTTATCATCTTGAGAACTTTTGTCTCTATGAAGTACTGCAAAACTATATTTTTAAATGAAATATTACAGAAAACATCAATAATGGTATATATGCTGTGATTCGTTCTGAAGGTTGTTTGGTAAAACAAAGAAAAGGACATTTGATTAATCACCGTAAATTGAGTTGCGAAACACCTAACAAAAGGGAATTTTACTATTTAGCTCTTTTGAAACTTTTCAAGCCATGGCGTTCAGAATTGGAAGTATTTGGAGACTTTGAGAGCTATGAAGATTCCTTTAACGCATGTAAAGATACTATAGAATGTCGTGTTTTTGCTAATCATGTGAAAATGTTAAACGACGAAATTGAACAAGTAGCTACAATTGCAGCTGAGATTGCTAGAGACAGTTCTCAAGACAGTCAAACTTCTGCTCCGTTGAGTAAGGATCCTTTAGGAGAACCAATTGTTCAAAATGAAGCAGCAACTGCTATGGAAGAGCTGGCAACAGCAATGTATCAAGCTCAAGGAGATGCAACAAACTTAAGAAACATGGAAGAACAACTAAATGTTGAGCAGAAACAAATATATGAGCAAGTGAGAGAACCGATTCACCATGGATTACTTCATGAGAAAAAAGAGTGCTCTTGCTCATAATTTGAACTTATCTGAATGTACGTGAGTGGACAAACCTGAACAGGGAAAAGTTTTTTAATTAAAGTAATTTCAACTTTTCTACACAAAACAACTGAGTCGCATTTGTCTTTTGTTGTCACTGCTCCAACTGGGTTAGCGGCACACAATATTAAAGGAATTACTTTACATTGTTTATTAATGCTACCAGTAGAGCATGAAAACAAATTGGAATACTACAAGCTATCTGGAGAAGCTTGTTGTGAAGTTTCGAGAGTGTTGAAGAGAATGAATCTTCTCTATATTGATGAGGTAAGCATGGTATCAAACTTAATGCTTGCCTTTGTGCATTTAAGAATGCAGCAAATTCTTAAAACAGAGTATGTATGACGTATTATTAGGAGGAAAACATGTCATAGTTTTTGGAGATCTACAAAAGCTTACTCCTGTAAAAGGACAACCAGTGTTTAAAACTTTGGTGCATGAAGATACCAGAAAGTCTTTGGGGAGCATTGGAAATGTAAACATTTGGTCATATTTTGAGTATAAGGTACTTATTAAAAATATGCGACAGGCAAATGATGCTGATTATAGAACTATTCTTCAAGATATAAGAATTGGAAAAGTGACAGAACCTGGCAAACAAGCTTTACAGAGACGATTACTTCCCAATTTGTTTCCAAGTGAAAATATTGTTCCTGAGAAAATATATATGAGAATTGCAGAAAACAAATCTGTAATCTGCTTAATGCCAACACTGTGTGAATGTTCTATATTCAATGACGAAATGTTAAAGTTGGAAAATGAAGAAAATATAAAATTGAAAGCTATTGATAAAATAGAACATGAAGGAATCACTATTATTTTGATTGAAAAGTTTAAGAGGAAATTGGATCTTTAGAGAAGAAAAGAATTTGTATGCAAGTGTAAACTGTAGGGTCATTTTACGTCGTAATTTGCATGTGGAAAAAGTTTTAGTAAATGGAGCACTAGGTAAAATTGTTGAATTTGTTAATAATGTAAATAGCAATGGAATTGAATTTTTGAAAATCAAATTTGATGAAATTGCTGAAGTACAAGAATTTCGTTGTTGTTCAGCTCCGTTTTTGCTTGTAAAAGATTTGTATGTACGCAGGAAACAGTTTCCTATTTCTTTGGCATATGCTGTGACTATTCATAAATCTCAAAGTTTAAGTGTAGATAATGCTTGAGTGAATATTGGAAGTACCGTGTTTAAAGAGGGAATGGCATATGTTGCTTTGTCTCGAGTGGGAACTTCATCTGGATTGCGCTTGATTGACTTTTAATGAGACAAAGGTTACTGCAGATGCAAATTGTGTGAAAGAGTATAATGGGTTAAGAAAAAAATATGCACCCTATTTAGGTCAATATCCAGTATTTGAAAAGCGTATGGTAGGTAGGAAAAGAAGATTTGAGAATATCTGTAGTGAAACTGTAGAGAAAGGAAAAAAACAGCAAATTGTTGAAAACCGGGAGGAGTGATTATGTTCATTGTTGTATTCTGTTTATGAGAAATGTAGTAGTGACAGAAGTAAAATACAAAGTGTTTCTGATATTCGAAATGTTTTGGACATATGTTCTGTTTCTACTCAATTCACGCAGAATATTCAGCAAGATTGTCAGGAATTTTTTATGTTTATGCTTGGTGTATAGGAAGATGAAGGTATAGATATTGAAAACCTTTTTGGCCTTTCTTATGAATGGCAACATGACTGTGAAAATTGTTTGTTTACATGTACCACTAACATAGACACGGAAAGATTCATATATTTGACTTTACCAAACTGTGAATCAGTGTCTTTAAACAATCGAGTTAGAGGAGCAAGTCAAAACATGGAGTGTAGACAATGTAAATCAGAAATATCATCAACATTATTAATAGAAAGATATGGACAGTATGTAATTGTAATGCTGCAAAGTTGTAGAGCTGACGGAAGAAAATTGGAAACTTTAATTAAAAATGTTGTAGCTACTCAAGTATCAATATCAGGAAGAACTTTTGTAGCTGTTGCAATTATTTTTCATGATGGACCTTCTACAACATCTGGACATAACCCTGTTTATTTAAAATGTGTGAAAGGTTGGATACATTGTAATGATAGTCAATTAATGTTTAAGCAACAATTGCCTAAAGAGTTACCAAATTCTTACCTAATATTTTTAAAGCCAAAATTTTAAGAACAAAATGTGGCATTTCAGGAACTGCTGTTAAGGTAGATTAATCTGGTGTTGTAGAGTATTTTGTAAGTGAGGGTGAGGCGCTTGAAGGGGATCCTCTTGTTGATGTTGAGGCAGTGTAGGTGTATCAGGTCGTGGGTGATGTGGCTGCAGCAGAGGACATTTTAAATCAGTCAGTTGGAGGTGCTTTGGATTTGTTGTAGTTGTGGCAGGTGTTTGGCTGGAATTCTTGTGTAGAGTGTGTTGCCACAGTGTAGTCTGTTGCTAATGAGGGCCTGTGTTACGGTTCTACTTCTTTTGGTTAGCATCTACTTCTAAATGTTGCGGAGCATGTGGAGGGTGTTATAGCAGTATGAGGAAATGCTGTAGACTGGTTTACACATGTAGGGGGAAGAGTTGAGGATGAATCATAGGTTGTGTACATGGTCAGTAGGTGTTGATACTGTTCACAGTGTAGTTGGCCAGCAGGAGTGATCTGAAGCTGAGGGGGTGGGTCTGAGGATGAGTACCTTCATGTTGTGCGAGATCAGGTTTAGAGAGCCGCTCCTTATCCAGTTGGTGATGTCCTTAATTGCATTGTGGAGGTTGTTTTTTGTGGTTTTTGGCTCCTTGGTGAGGAAGAGGATGAGCTGGGTGTCATCAGAGATGTTGAATACCATTGGGCTGAGGGATGAGCACTGGGGGACGGTGCAAATGATGTCAGTGGTTTTCAATCAGAAGGCTGGAAGGCAGATGCTCAGGGTTACTATTGAACAACTTTCAAAAAAAAATTTCACACATACTATTTGGCGATGAGGGAAAGTATCTTAAACCATTAAGGACTTTTTGTTGTATATTTTGTCAGCATATATTAGTAAGTAACATTCTTTATAACGGAAGAAAATTAATGATAGTGTTTTGTTATTTTAAGATTGTATGACATACCTTATAGTTACGTAAGAAATTGGATTGAGAAAAAAACAATCCTTTCTTTCTTTATCATCTTTATTGCGACAATATTGTCATAAAAGAGATTTCAATACATATAAATCAATACATTGTCATAAAAACTACCATCAGAGGAAATTCATTTGAGCTATAAAAAACACAGTGCAATAAAATCATTTAAAAAAAATCATTAAGAAAAACTGTCAATTAAAACAAGTTCATCATGAAACCCTGCACTTATGTAAATTGCAATCAGACTCCCCGGAACTATATACATGCGTCTACGCACTCCCACTAGGCTGAGCATTCAGATAGTTCCATCTCATGCACCACATTGCTGCTAGAAATTTAGATACAGCAAATTCAATTGGGGGGAGAGATCAGGCTTTAGTATTTGAAAAGGTTAATGACACTGTCTAATCCCCAAGTTTTTACAGATCGGAACTATCCACTTTTTTCTTGGGATCTGGTAACCAGAGCAGAAAAATACAACATGCAATTCATTTTCTAACTCCGCTGAGCATCCCCGACAATATTTTTGGGAACGGGGAGACCATTTACTTGTGAGGGATCTGATTGGCAAAGAGCCATGTCTCCATTGGAGATAAAATTTCCTAAGACCAGGGGGACTAATGTCATTCAGAACAGGCTCTAATTTATAATAGTCTTTGCTCATTAAAAATGTGTTCGTCAAGGTTCCTAATTTAGGATTAGACAGGCGGGCAGATAGATTGTGTTCAAAATATAGGTTAGCCAGCTGCTTGCGTGAAATGTTAGTGCATGCTTGCTCAGGGTTACTCCACATAAGAGGGAGGCTAAGCCTTTCAAATTCATGTTTTATATATTTTAACCAGGGGAGTTTCCCTGCATTAGGCAGTTTTAAAACCTCAATAAGCTCTTGCATGTAGTTATTAAGCTCTGGAGTTACCCAGAGTCGCCTCCAGAAAGTCAGGGTTTAAGGCCCAATTCCTCATTGAGAGGTCTGAGGCCCAGGTCAAGCCTTAGAGGTAGCTTTGGCGTACTTGGCGGAAGTGAGACCAGCTGTCTAAGGAATTTGTTTTCGGTGGCGACAATCGCGGGAGAGCAGTTATGGCCACACAATTCGCCACCGTAAACTACTGCCCCTCGTGCCTGCAATTTATACATTTCCAACAGTAGTCCAACAGGCTTGACTGTAGCCTTACTCAAAAGTTTAAGAATGCCCCCCACCTTTTATGTGAGCTTTAATTGCGATTTTATTTGATGTTGAGCCCAGGTCATACTTTTGTTGAGAGTTAGACCCAGATACTCAAATGTCTGGACTCTTTCTAGCCGAGGTCCTCCAATCACAGGGCTAGGACGTGTTATTCTCAAGGGGTTAAAAATCATAAATTTGGTTTTGGAGGTGTTTATTTCCAACCCTCATACAAAGGCGTCCAGAACTCGCTGTATACCCATAGGGGTCTTCGAGAGTAGTAGGGTGTCATCTGCGAACATAATCGCGGAGACCCCGATCCCTGCTAGGCTCGGTGCATCTCTATTAGAGACCGCATTCAGGTCGGCGGTTACACCGTTGACAAAGAGGCAGAACAGGGTGGGCACCAAGACGCACCCCTGCCTCACCCCTTTGCCAACGGGGAAGCTAGACGACAGTTTGCCTTCTCTCCCACACCTGACCTTCGCGAAGTTATCTGTGTGGAGTCGTATTATAATATTCAGTAGAGGGGCAGGAATGCCCATGTCTGAAAGCACGCTCCATAATTTCCAACGTGGGACCAGGTTGAAGCCGGCACGGAGGTCCACGAATACCGTGTACAGTGAGCCGCAATTAATTTTCACAGTTTTCCAGAAGAGCATGGTTAAACAAAAAATCTGGTCCCTGGTCGAGACATTCTTTCTAAAGCCAGCCTGATACGGACTTAATATGTCAAACTCCTCCAACCAACACTCGAGGCGATCCAAAATCAGCCTCGCAAAAAGTTTTTGTGAGACATCTATTAGGCTGATCGGCCTATAGTTGGCTGGGAGCAGAGGTGACCCCTTCTTGAAGATAGGGACTATCTCAGCTCCCAGCCAAGTACTTGGGACAGCCATGCCCCCTAGGATTCAATTAAAAATGAACGCTAGATATGGAGCCCATATCCTGGGCTCATGCTTAAAAAGGTCTCCAGGGACCTTCTCCAACCCCGGGGCTTTCCCAACGGGGAGTCTACTTATAGCATCCCTAACATTCAACATATGTTTTATTTCTATTTTTTAGATGGTTATTGAGATTGTTGTTTGTTTGTATTTTTAAGATAATCTTCTTGATTGTCTTTTTTTTGCCCGCTGTTATATGAGTACTATTGAACTCACTGTTTCTAGTGAAATTCAATATATTCTGAGAACAGCAAAAAAGGCAAATAAAATGCTTTACAAATTATTTTGTGTTGTAAAAGATGAATTGTAACTATATTTTTTTGTCTTCTACAGATGCTAATATTATAATATTTTTTTATTTTAAAGGTAAGTATAAGTAACTGTTAAAAATGATCGATGGGATGTACTTCTACAGAACTGAAGTAAGATAACATGGATGGAGAACATAAATATGTAAAGACATCACTGATGACATCACTGATCACATCTCAAATTACATCACTGATGACATCAAAGATGACATCTCATCAGTGATGTCACTGACCATGTCATGAATGATGTAATATGTGACATCATCAGCAGTGGATTGCGGGTGCGCGAAATGTAGTTAGTACAACTATCTATATAGGAGCAATTTCAATGGTTTTTTAAATGCTAATTCCTAACTATATAAGCCCTGAAACCTATGGTTTTTAGGTGAATTTGCAAGGTTTTTAAAATGATAATTCCTAACTATATAAGGCCTGAAACCTATGGTTTTTTAAGTGAATTTGCAAGGTTTTTTAAATGCTAATTCCTAACTATATAAGGCCTGAAACCTATGGTTTTTTAAGTGAATTTGCAAGGTTTTTTAAATGCTAATTCCTAGCTATATGAGGCTTGAAACCTATGGTTTTTTCAGTGAATTTGCAAGGTTTTTTAAATGCTAATTCCTAACTATATCAGGCGTGAAACTTATATGTTTTTTCAATAAATTTCAAAGGCTTTGTAAATGCTAATTCTATTAGCGGATAACGTTTTTATATGCTATTATCCTTCTGGGACCACCTGAGCAGCCATCTTGTTTCTCAGGAGAAGTGAGGCACAAGGAAGCACAAAACAAGAGTGGAAAACGTGAAAAGGGGGCAGGGTTGAGACCCCCTGACCCCCTAGCCCTTCTCAGGGGTCCCAGAAGGACCACCAAGTGCAAAAGACAAATTAAAATGTTTTAAATCGCGGGGTACGCGCACGGTACACGTACCGTATGTGTACGGTGCGTGTACTCCGCAATTTATTCGAATAGGGTTTTTTTTTGCCCTTTGGGATCCTTTTGGGACCCCCTAAGAAGGGCTAGAGGGTTGGGGTCTCTACCCTGCCCCCTTTTCGTGTTTTCCACTCTTGTTTTGGGCTCTCTTGTGCCTCAGTTCTCCTGAAAAACAAGATGGTGGCCAACACTTCCTGGTTTGGACAGTTTGGAATGTTGACAGTCGACTGCCAGCCAATCAGAAACTCGCTTGCGCACGTAAGGGTACGCGCACGTACCCGTACGGTACGCGTACTGTACACATACGGTGCACGTACGGTGAGCGCATATAGATATATCATCCGTGCAGCCGTTCGGGCTGTAGCCATGTCTAAATGTCCCATAGAAAATGCCATTTGAAAAACTTCAAATTCAATTTTCTCAAGAACTACTGGAGGGATTTTCTCCAAACATAGCAAAGGCACATCTGCATACCAGGCCCTACCATTTTTCCAAGTTGGTGTAATTCCAAACAGGATTTTCTGGATGTCAGATTGGAGGTTATAGACAATGTACTTACAAGTGTCCTGTTTCGTAAACAAACAGCTGGAAATAGCTTGCTTCACGCAGGGAGCTGCCACCCGACCAACTTAATTCGAAGCATCCCGCTAGGTGAACTGATTAGATCTAAACATAACTGCAGCTCACTGGCAGGATATGAGAGTGAAAAAAGCATGATGCATGAAAGATTCATGGAGAGAGTATACAGTAAAATTGTGATCAAACAAGCGGAGGCAAAGTTGATCAGATGGTAAGACACAATGTACTTATCCCTAAGCAAAGGGACAATAAAGAACAAATAAGATTTATCACTAATTATGAGTGTCAATCCTGGGACGTCAGGAGAAGCTTGAATAAATTTTGGAACATCCTAAAATTGGACAAAAACTTGATAGCGGTTATAAGTGATAATCCATCTATAACTTTTAGATAGGCTAAATCATTAAAGGACACATTAAGTACTGCTCTGATTAAAGAACAAGGCAACTCTAATCCGATATAAGGATTTTTTGTTTGCAAGAAATGCAAAGCATGCAAGAATAGCACTAATTGCAAAATCTCAAATTATCTGAAGACCTACCTCCACATAAAATAATGAAACATGTGGGCTGTAATACAGAATATGCGATATACGCATTACAATGCCCCTGTAATAAATGTTATATAGGGAGTACCATCAAAAAAGCCGTATTGAGAGTATTAGAACACTTGAGAGCTATCAAAAATGCGAACCAGCAATATCCAATTGCACGACACTTTGCAATAGAACACAAACAGAATCCAAATCTACTCAAATTCTATGTACTAGACTGTATTGCACACCGGGAGAGGGGAGGTAATAGATTGTTGGAACTGCGAAAACTTGAATCAAGATACATTATCAAGTATAACCCTACACACCCCACAGGACATAATTTGGATGAGGAACTGGCAGTTCATTTACAGACCGAAATTTGTATGATGAAGAGAAAAGGCTGTCTTTTCAGGGAATTCCATTCTTTGAATTTTAATGTGTTTTTAATTTAGAGTGATCAATATATGCTTTGACAGTAAATATTTCCTTCTTGTCCGTTTGATTCACAGATCACATCTGAAGATGTCATGTGCGGATGAAACGGGGTAGCCCACTGGGGCATTATCCCATGAAGCATATATTATCGTGCTGAACGTTGAAGCACACCGCTTGAAATTGCATGTCTTGTTATATTTAAAAATTGCTGATCGTTATTATGTTTCACACAGAACTCAGTCATTTTATTTGCCCACTGGGGCTTTATTGACGGACTTGAAAACCATGCTGAAATATATTTTATTCAATCTAGAATAACGTTTGCAATATGTAATGGATTAAATTACGATATGTTCCACTGAATTATGTGACTGCACGGCAGACATCAATTGAAAACTTTATTGTTTTCAGTCAGACTGAAATGGCAACAATGTAACTTTTCTATGTTTATTGATCACGTACACATTGTCAACCAAACACTGTATATTTAAATAGAATGGCCGCGAATTCCACCTCACAAGAACAAGCAAGAAGTCCGAGTACTTCGAAATGCGTAGGGTGTGTTTTTTTCTGGTACGCCATTAAAATTATTGCACTGAGCACTGAGCACTATTTGGGCCTCAGGTCTGGTTCTTTTCATCTCTGGAGAAGGAACGTGTGTACCAGGACGGTGGAGTAATATTTATATATACAAAGGTTTTGTATGAGTAGAATGACCAGCTAACTATAACTGGTGTGAAACCTATGTTTTTTTCAGTGAATTTCAAAGGTTTTAAAAATGCTAATTCCTAACTATAACGTGTGTGAAACCTATGATTTTTTCAGTGAATACATCACATATTACATCACTCATGACATGGTCAGTGACATCACTGATGACATCACTGATGACATCTCAAATGACATCACTGATGACATCATCCAGTGAGCGGGTGTTCTTCTGAAAATTAAGTATGTTTTATATATGTATATCTAAAGGTCGATGGAAGAATAAATGGGTAAGTAAGTGTCTAAAAGGAGGACTTTTTTTAAAAATTGATTGTATAACTGACTGATTAATTGTATCTTAGTGAATACATAGGTTAGTGAGTAATGTTTAAATATGTAAATATCTGTTTCAGTCTCACACATTTTTTGAATAAGTGGCTGCATAGGTTGGTGAGTAGCTACATGAGTGTCTATATAGGTTATTAGTTGTTTTCTTGAGTATCAGTATGAGTGTCTGAATGTTTATATGGTTTGGTGGGGGATATTACTTACCACATAGATGCATTAAAGAGTGACTCACTGTTTATATGTGTTTTGAAGACAGCATGTGTGCAGGACTGTATGGGTGGATGAGTGTGTGTATAGGCGTGTTAGTGAGTGAATGACTGTCTCAATACTGTCTTTATGACTAAGTACATATGTGTTAAACTACTATATGTGAGTATTGGTGTATATAAGGTGAGTATATATGTGAGTTAGAGATTTGAAGAGTACCTGTATAACTAAGTATTTGTTTCTATAAGTGATCATTTAAGAGAGTCAGTATGTGTATGTTTGTGTGTATAGCTGTATGTGCCAGTAAATGGATGTTGGACAGTTTATTTGCATGTGTGAGTGCATGTGTAAGTAACTCTATGGATGAGTATCGGCGTGTAATAGGATGTATAGGTGTATGAGTACATATGATGATTGAGTACATGTATGAGTGACTATATAGAACTGTTGGTGAATTAGTGGATGTGGAATAGGTTGTTCTAACTGGTATTGGTATCTTCATTTTCTTGAAAATTGTTGTTTCTATTTTTGAATGTGTGTATCAAAGGTTATATTAGAGTGCGAGGAGGTCTGCCACTCTTTCACAAGAATGATGTCATCAGTGATGTCATTTGAGATGTCATCAGTGATGTCATGAGTGATGTCACTGACCATGTCATGAATGATGTAATATGTGAAGTCATCAGCAGTGCATTGTGGGGCACGAGTTATAATTAGCTGAACTAACTATAACAAAATAAAATTTCTCTGGTTTTGTACGAGTGAAATGTCCAACTAACTATAACATCCCTGAAACCTATGGTTCTTCCATAGAATGTCCAAGGTTTTTTAAATGCTAATTTCTAACTATAACATATCAGTCTTGTTTTCAGAGTTATGGAGAAAGGTGAGCGTGGCCTCCAAACACCTTTTAGCAATCCCACTGTGTAGGATTTACTGGCGGTAACAGGAGAGGTAGTTAGCCCCCAACATCAACCTTGACAGCCAACTACCTCTTTTATTACCACCAGTAAGTCCCACACAGCAAGATTGCTAATTTGTTATATCAGGCCCGCCCCCTCCCTGCACCACTGTGCAAACATACCCCCTGGTGGGTTGTAAGTTAAGGGATTAAGTCCCCTTTAATCCTGAGGGTCCCTGAGGGTCAACTAGCCCACCAGGTACCTCTAGTAAGTGCCACATAGCTGCGTTGCGAAGAGGTGTTCTGAGGCCACGCCCCTTTTTATACCATGCTGCAAACGGGCTTCTAGCGTACTGCTGCTTGGAGGATGAACTCAACTTGTGACTGAGGTTACTGAGTCACAAGATGGCTGCCAACACTTACTGGTTTGGAGTGTTGGCAGCCAATCAGAGTGAAGCTCGTACCAAGGAGGGTTCACAAACCCTTCTCTGTGCTCAGATATCGATATGTTTTCTTTTTTACTTTTTTAAATTTCTCAGGAACTACTGAACAGATTTACACCAATCAACAAAAATGTCACAGTCTAAACAAAGACCTACCTTTTTGCCAAATTTGGTGTCATTCTGTTCAGCAGATCGGGCTGTAGCCTGTAATAAAATTCCTACGGAAATTAACGTGGGGAAGCGAGCTTTGGGGCCCCCATTTTTTCTCAGCCCCCACTAGACAAATCACCCCAAAACTTTGAGCACACAAACTGAGCCGTCCAAACCCGTTTTTGTATATATATATATATATATATATATATATATATATATATATATATATATATATATATATATATATATTCACTGAAAAAACCAAAGGTTTCACACCAGTTATAGTTAGGAATTAGCATTTAAAAAACCTTTGAAATTCACTGAAAAAACCATAGGTTTCACACCAGTTATAGTTAGGAATTAGCATTTAAAAAACCTATTAAATTCACTGACAAAACCAGTTATAGTTAGCTGGAAATTTTACTGACATAAAACCATTGAAATTCCCACGTTATAGTTAGTTGGACTCACTATAACTTGCGCGCCTGCAATGCACTGCTGATGACGTCACATATTACATCACTCATGACATGGTCAGTGACATCACTCATGACATCACTGATGACACCATCCTTGTGACAGAGTGACAGACCTAATTTCAGTGTAATGTAACGCTTGAAACAAATATTCAAAAATAGAAACAAACATTTTCAAAAAAATGGAGATACCCAAACCAGTAACAACAACCAATTCAGTAATTCCACCATCTATATACTCATCCACTCATTCACCAACAGTTCTATATAGTCACTCATATATATACTCACTCATCATATGTAGTGATACACCTATACATCCTGTTACACATCAGCAGTCATCCAAAAGTTACTCACACACATACTCACACATGCACATAAACTATTGAACATCCATTTATTTGCATATACATTTATACACACACTACCACCTTACTTCTAAGGAAACTTACACATACTTACTCTCTTAAACAATCACTTATAGAAACACATACTTATTTAAACAGGAACTCCTACAATCTCTCACTATATATACTATACTCACTTATATACATCAATACTCACATATACTAGATTAAAACATATGTCGTTAGTAATGAAGACACTAGTGAGACAGTCATTCACTCACTAACACACACATATACACACTCGTCCACCCATACAGTCCTGCACATATTCTGTCTTCAAAACACATACAAACAGTGAGTCAGTCACCAACCCCTGCAGCCACTTATACACAAAGAGAAACACTGATACAAACATTTAAATATTTAAACAATACTCGCTAATATATGTATTCACTAAGATACACTTAATAAGCCAGTTAACCAACCAATTTTTTTTTAAAAAAACATCCATTTACACACTTATTTAAACATTTATTCTTCCATCGACCTTTACAAATACATATATAAAACAAATTTATTTTTCAGAAAGACACACATTCACTGGATGGTGTCATCAGTGATGTCATGAGTGATGTCACTGACCATGTCATGAGTGATGTAATATGTGACGTCATCAGCAGTGCATTGCAGGCGCGCAAGTTATAGTGAGTCCAACTAACTATAACGTGGGAATTTCAATGGTTTTATGTCAGTAAAATTTCCAGCTAACTATAACTGGTTTTGTCAGTGAATTTAATAGGTTTTTTAAATGCTAATTCCTAACTATAACTGGTGTGAAACCTATGGTTTTTTCAGTGAATTTCAAAGGTTTTTTAAATGCTAATTCCTAACTATAACTGGTGTGAAACCTTTGGTTTTTTCAGTGAATTTCAAAGGTTTTTTTAATGCTAATTCCTAACTATATAAGACCTGAAAGCCCACCAGGAATCTCCAGTATGCGCCAGGGGACTGCATTGCAGAGAGGTGTAATGAAGCCACAACCCTTTTTACACCTCTCTGCAACGCAGCCCCCGTGCATGTTTGTAGAGGGGGGACTAATTCCCCTTGCATACTGGGGGTCCCTGGATCATATCTGCCCAAACACCGATATTCCGAACGATTGTAAATGACTTTTCTTGAGAAACATTTGGATTTGGATTATCATGTCCTATACTTTGGAATTTTTGAAAGACTGACTTTGAGGATGCTATAAATTACTCAAGTCTGCCCGAATTGTGTGGGTAAAATTGATACCTAGTCACTTTTAATAAGAATATACTTATGTCTCGTCTAACATTTGGAAGAAATATCTAGTTATATGACAACGGGATACCGACATAACTTGAAGGAAATAAGAACGCCCTGAAGAAGTTCTGTTGTACAGAACGAAACGTTTCGGCTGGCGGTGGTACATAAACTTAAGGAAAATAAAAGCATTTGAATATACACCAAGATTCAGCGCTTCAATAAGTACTCTAAGTGATATGATTTGATTGGACTCATTGTGAAAGTGGTGCTGTGCCAAACTTTGGAATATTCTCCACTACTCTCTACTACTTACTCTCTCCTACTCTCTACTACTCACTCTCTACTGCTCTCTACTACTCACTCTACTACTTACTCTCTACTACTCTCTACTACTCACTCTCTACTACTCTCTACTACTCACTCTACTATTCACTCTACTACTCTCTACTACTCACTCTGCTACTCTCTCTACTGCTCTCTACTACTCTCTACTACTCACTCTCTACTCTCTATTACTCACTCTCTACTCTCTACCTCTCTACCTCTCTCTTCTTCTCTCTCTACTAATCTCGACCTCTCTACCGCTACCTCTCTACCTCTCTACCTCTACACCTCTACCTCTCTACCTCTCTCTACACGCACACATATAGACATATATGCATATATATATTTGCATATGCATTTATATATATGTATGTGTATGTATAAAAAAAACAACTAAACATTTTTTTTTCTAAACAGCTACTTTTAAAACTGTCATTCTTTTTTCCCATGGTACGCTCCCGGGTACGCGCACCCGTGCGCGTACCGGGCGCTCCCCCCGCGAAAATCAAAAAAAAAAAAATTTTTTTTTTTGCCTTGCGGGGCCCTTTTATGGCCCCCACATCAAACCTAGGGGGTCAGGGGGGGTCTACTCTGCCCCCTTATGTTCATTTCCCTCTTTGTTTTGGCCACCTCTTGTGTCTCGATTTTACCGAGACACAAGATGGCGGCCGCTCCGGACTGTTTAGAATGTTTACAGACACCCGAGAGCCAATCAGCTTTCCTCGCGCAAGTCGCGTGGCGCGCACGGTACGCGCACCCGTGCGCGTACCCGTGCGCTGCTATAGATATATATATTTTTTTGAACCTTAATTACTCAAAATCCACTGGAGCACATATCTTGAGACATAGCAAAGGCACATCGGGCTACCAGTCCCTACAATTTTGCCAAGTTTGGTGGAAATCCATTCAGCCGTTCGGGCTAAAAGTGAAATCGACCGCCCTATGGAAATTAACATGGGGAAAACGCGTTTTGGGACCCCCCTTTTATCTCGGCCCCCGCTTGACGAATCCCCCCCAAACTTTCAGGGAAGGACCGGACCGCCATGAGACCATTTTCCTGAAAATTTCAGGCAGATTCGTCAACCGGCGCCAAAGTTATTCAAAATAGAATGTTGAGATTTAACATTGAAAATTATCCTAACTATAACTACCTACTGGCGACCGCCAGTAGGTAATATATATATATATATATATATATATATATTTTTTTTTTTTATTAGGCAAATTTAGGGCATGATTATGAGTTTGGCGGGGAGCGCTAAGTCCACCCCGCCTCTGAGCTGCCAAACCTGTGGCTGGGGGGTCCGCAAGATTAGGAATTTCATCATGTGTGGCAGACTTTTTTTGGGCATTCCCATAATGGTGCCTCTTAAAATGAGCACTGCCATGAGAACTCCAAAAACAGATACTGCATGGCATGGAATGTTAATGTAATACAATTATTACTTTGTTAAAAACAGCAAACTATATTCTCACTATAACAAGCAATAAATGCAATCCTATTTAAATTTGTAATTACTTAATTAACTTTCCAACCTATACCTCCGGAACTACACAACACAGATAAAAAAAATGTATATATAAATGTATAATATTTACACACTTCAAATAATTAATAATCTATTACAATATTATCAATACTTAACTAATACAAAAATAATTATATTTAAATACCCTTTCACCAATAAATTTGCAAACACAAACAACTCAAACATGATATATACATTTAAAAATATTGTAATTTCATAATTTACATAGTTACTTTAGGATTAAGAAATAATATTATGAATAATAACCAGTAATATGGCTGAGATACCCGCCACCCCCTCTCAACACAATCCCCAAAAGGAGGGAAACCGGAAACAGTTCTTGAAGTTTTTGGAAGTGGGAGGGAGTGACCCTCCCGGCCGTATTTATTAAAACAAAATTAAAAACATTAAACGTTTCATGTTATGTACAATTTCATTACCACATTGCGATGTTTGGCTAACCTTAACAGATTCTCTAATACAGAGGTTCTCCTAGCCGATCTAACATCCTACAAAAACATTTTCTTGAAATATTGAAATTGTACATCCTAACGTTTAAGGGCCAACGGCAAGGTCGTAACCGGTGTCAAGATCCCTAACCAGCTTACCCCTCCCACTTGGGGAGGGGCGACAGCACGGAGGCGTACCTCAAGTGCAACTACTACCAATTTCCCTTGACTTGACGGGGGCACCTAAAACTTCGACGCCAGTTAAAGGTCGTTCGAAGACTCGTGTGAGGTATCTAGAAGGTATCGTAGTCCTCCCCCCAACCCCACACAACTTACCGCATCTGCCGTCGCAGATGTCACTGGCCCCGGGAAATTCCCCAGGAGGGGGCTGTAACCCCTCCTACAAAGGAAGGGGCCTTGACCGCCTTTCCTTTACTTCCGGCGACCCATCCTTAGAAGGGACCGCCTCCCCATTGAGGGGCCAATGGCCACCTCTCCCGAGCGCTCCCATCCGTGTTGGGTGACGCCCACTCATAGGGATCTTCTAATTAGTGCTCACCGATCATGACCTTACCGCCTACCAAAATAAATACGACAATGCTAACTAACCTAAAAATACATTGGCCACTATGACCGAAAGAGCATGCTTAAAAATCGACACTATATCCGAATCTCTTTAATCACAAAACCTACACAAAATATACCATTCTTTATTATACTCAACATCAACATGATACTATCACAACCTGTAAATAAACAGAAACAGAACTATTGATCAACTTTATTACGAACAACTGGCTGTCTTCAGGGGCTGGTGGGTGGGTCAAAATTGGCTCTTCGTTCTGTCCCGAGCTCACGTGCAGCGAGGAGGTGCAGCTTCAGAGCACAAGAACAAGAGGATGTCTTCTGGTCTTGCGTCCCTTTTTATCCGTCTTTAGGGCGGGCGTAAACCCGCCCCTGCCTGCCCCGAGGGCGTGGCTGGCTGCGTCAGTGTCTAGGCCAGCCCACTCGAGGGCGGGAAAAAGCGCGCCCCGGCTACGCCGCTTCGGGCATACCAGCCGAGACGCGCCTCCCGCCCAAAAATGGCTTCCCGGGGGGATCGAGGCACTCCGCCATACGTTCGGGGGGACCGAGTGGTCGCCCCTTTCCATATGGCTGAGATACCCGCCACCCCCTCTAAACACAATCCCCAAAAGGAGGGAAACCGGAAACAGTTCTTGAAGTTTTTGGAAGTGGGAGGGAGTGACCCTCCCGGCCGTATTTATTAAAACAAAATTAAAAACATTAAACGTTTCATGTTATGTACAATTTCATTACCACATTGCGATGTTTGGCTAACCTTAACAGATTCTCTAATACAGAGGTTCTCCTAGCCGATCTAACATCCTACAAAAACATTTTCTTGAAATATTGAAATTGTACATCCTAACGTTTAAGGGCCAACGGCAAGGTCGTAACCGGTGTCAAGATCCCTAACCAGCTTACCCCTCCCACTTGGGGAGGGGCGACAGCACGGAGGCGTACCTCAAGTGCAACTACTACCAATTTCCCTTGACTTGACGGGGGCACCTAAAACTTCGACGCCAGTTAAAGGTCGTTCGAAGACTCGTGTGAGGTATCTAGAAGGTATCGTAGTCCTCCCCCCAACCCCACACAACTTACCGCATCTGCCGTCGCAGATGTCACTGGCCCCGGGAAATTCCCCAGGAGGGGGCTGTAACCCCTCCTACAAAGGAAGGGGCCTTGACCGCCTTTCCTTTACTTCCGGCGACCCATCCTTAGAAGGGACCGCCTCCCCATTGAGGGGCCAATGGCCACCTCTCCCGAGCGCTCCCATCCGTGTTGGGTGACGCCCACTCATAGGGATCTTCTAATTAGTGCTCACCGATCATGACCTTACCGCCACAGGCCGGATAGTTGACCGGCTATCCGGACCCCCACAAAACTCCTACCTAAAGGTCATGTTTCAACGTTTTTTAACCATGCTAAGAAGTCTCCTATGAGTAACTCATTCCCCACCCGAGACAAATGCACACCATCCCCCAAATACATACTGTCATCATTAATACAACCATGCGAGATAGAATGCAATGTCCTGGAACGGAACAACCTACTCACTTTGTTATTAAGTTTTCTAACAGAATGGTTCAAAGCAGGAATCGAAATAGCCCCCCGCCACACCTTTCCTGGGATCATATGGGACCATGCAATTGTGCACCCCGGAACTCTCCTCGCCAACCAACTTACAGTGGAAAGCATTGCCTCTAGGAGAAGTCGTCTACCGGTGGTGACCAAATCATTGCCCCCTAAATGTACTATGACTATAGACGGCGGTGACCTCGTCCGCCCTAACAAACCCTCAAAGAATGCTTGAAACTGGTCAATACAGAGACCGCCTCTTCCGTAGAAGGACACCCTGTACCCGTATTCCCCAGCTACGTGAATCATGTCACCTGCTTTGAATACGTCTGCGGCACGCCTCACGTATGAGTGGCCCACGACCCACACCTCCTTTCTCACAGCCGGTGATGTCTGACCGCTGGCCCGGTGTTGGGTCGACTGCATAGTCCGCCCCGCCTCGTAGGCTTGCGCAACTGAAAACCAAACAAAAGACAAGAAGCGTGAGTACATTATTACAGCTTCACAACATGTGCAACCGCACATATCTCTTATAACAATTGGAGGACCAACGCCCCACTCGTTTTACTTGTTCAACATTAAGACCCCTGGCTGTAGCTTCAGTGGCAGCCCCTATCCGAAAGGAATGGGTCCCAAACTCGCCCGGGTTCAAGCCCGCTGCGGCAATCGACATCGCAAGCACCCGCTGAAACTGAAATTTCGTCAGTGGGGTGGCGTCCGCGTGTCTCAACAATGTCCCTCCCCATGATGCCACCCTACGTGCTAGGTAGTCTTCTAAACACTTTACCGGACACATGGAGGACCCGGGAATCCTGCGAATGATTATGCAGTCACCCATCCCATCTTGATCGGTCTTGGACCTGACAAAGGAGACAGTCATCGTCTCACCCCTGATCTGAACGTGTTCCTGGCACAAACCCCCCACCACATCCCGTTTGTTCCTCGCCACCAGCTCACTTATCCTCATCGCCCCGTGAAATGCAAGCGTAAAAGCAGCTCGGAACAAAACCGTCTCGAACTGAGACGAGCATGTGGCAGGGAGTGTGGCCAGCAACTGGGACAACCTATCCAGACCTATCGGGCGCCTCTCATCTATTCTGCGACCCTCAAGGCGTTGCCACCCACGCAGCCCTTTCTGTACCACGAAAGACGCTGTCGGGTCGTCGATATTATGCGCCCTGGCAACAAAGGAAATGGCAGCCCGATGCCTTTGGGCCGTAGCCACCGACTTCCCAGCCCTACGCAAGGACATTAGAAAATGTACTACCCATTCCTCATGGCCCCAAAGCCCCTCTCTCTCAGTCCCCAAAAAGGCTAAATAGGCCCGAAACGCCCCTTCATATGCCTTCCTCGTCCTCGGTGCTAGACTCTCCCCCACGAGGTGACGAAGTTCGGGGAACCGAGAGACCAGAGAGCTTCGGGAAAGGGTGCCGGCTCTGGGTCCGCTGAGGGAAGGAAACCCGAGAAAGCCTGCATTTGAAAACGAGACAGTGCGTCAGCCGCCTGATTCATCACCCCTGGGACATGTTTTGCTCTGAATATAACGTTCAATTGCATACACAGTAAGACAATTTCTTTGAGCAGCCTTAAAATCAGTTTACAACGTGCTGCCTGACTATTGATGCATTCTACAACGGTCATATTGTCAGACCAAAATATAACAGAATGATCTTTGAACCCTTCGGGCCAGGTTCTGAGGGCCACCAAAATGGGAAACAGTTCAAGGAAAGCAATATTACTCGTCAGACCATCTTTATGCCACCATGTTGGCCACCTTTGTGCCGACCATTTTGTGCCGAAGATGGCGCCAAAGCCCATGCTTCCTGCTGAATCCGTCCATAGACCAAGCTCGTCAGAGGACACGGCTGGTTTGTTCCAGACGACTCGACCATTGAAGTCCGCCAAAAATGCTAACCAAATACGCATGTCCTGGCGGACCTCAGCCGATAGTCTCGTGCGATGATGACCCTCTTTTAGGCCAACCATCGCTTGGGCAATTGAACGGGAAAAGGGGCGGGCCATTGGGATCACCCTCAGGGCAAAATTCAACTTCCCCACCAATTGCTGCAATTGATGCAGCGTAACTTTAGATGCATTTATACACACTTGCAGGGCTGCCCTGAATTTCGACACTTTGGCAGCTGGTAAACGAAAACAACCCTCACTAGAGTCCAACTCAATCCCCAGAAACTCGAGGCAAGTCGTGGGACCCACAGTTTTACCTGGTGCCAATGGCACACCAAATTGACTCATTAACACACAAAATTCGGCCAAGGCCCGGCCGCATTCGTGATTCCCGGCGGCCCCAAGGAACAGAAAGTCATCAAGATAATGCATTACATTTTTGAAACCCGTTTTCTTCGTGAAGACCCATTGTAGAAAACTACTGAATTTCTCGAAATATGCACAAGATATAGAGCACCCCATCGGCATACACCTATCCATGTAATATGAACCTTGAAACATGAATCCCAGAAGACGCTGGTCGTCTGGGTGTACCGGGAGCAACCGGAACACCGACTCGATATCTGATTTCGCCATCAGCGTCCCGGGCCCCAGGCGATTCAAAATGGCTACGGCCTCATCAAATGATGCGTACCGCACCGAACATACCTCTGGATCAATTGCATCGTTTACAGAAAGACCATGTGGAGCTGACAAATTATGAATCAATCGAAACTCACCTGGGTCCTTCTTGGGAACCACCCCTAATGGAGAACAGACAAAATTCTGTACCGGGGGCACACTAAACGGGCCGGCGACCCGACCTCGGATAACCTCTTTCCGGATCTTATCCTGCACTACGGTCGTATGCTGCAAGACGGAAAGTTGATTTTTGCACGTCCCGACACCCCGAAAGTCCCCTACCGGGATGCGGAAACCATATGAAAAACCGTTCCGCAGCACCCCAGCAGAAGTACGATCTGGGTATTCACTGAGCCAGGGAATCATCGCCAAGGTATCAATCGGGGTTGGTAAAGGCGCCCCTCGGACTACATTAGACCTGTTTGGCGCCTCCTCTACCCCCATGTTCACCCGTTCTGGCTCTGCACGAGGACTCAGGATGGGACGACCCGCAACCACTACATTCGTGCTTGAATTTACACGATCCCTGGGGCCTAGTACATTTACCTTTGTTGAAATTGAAGCAGACACCCCTTTTCCCTGAATTGCCGGCAGGTCTCGGGTAATCGTCGGTACCCGTACCTGACCGAAAGGGCGTCCCCGCATATTGGCGGGAGGACTCGCCAACATTGCTCCCCACCAACGGCATTTTCAACATTCCTGACTCTTTCATTTTATCCCATGTCAAAGAATCATAACAGTCCCAGGTTAAACTTTTGTTATGCTCCTTCGCCTTCCTGAAGAGGTTATCATAACAGAACCAATGGTTACCTTGGTGCGATGTCGAGTATCCCATAATTCGTGACTGATAGATTGGAAACTCCGGAAGCAACTCAGGCCTACGTTCCCCCAAAATTGACGTAAAAATCCCCCATGCATTGCCCCAATTGCCAATATTCTCATTCACTTTAAAGGCGGCCATTTTTGCGCGCCAAACACTCGGATGCATTAGATCCTTCTGACCCTTAACATGCTCCACCTCATAATGATCGACAAGCAAGGAGAAGATGTTCACATACTCCCCCGCCCAAATCTTTTCCTTTATTGCCAAAGGAACATGTTGCCCCAGTTTTTCTCTACGAGAGGGTGCTGACTCATCCCTCGCGATCGGCAATGGCCGCTTACCTGCACCGGACGCTGCTTCCGCCACTTGCGGCTTGTCTATCACTGCAGCCGGCGCGGGCACCTTGGCTGCACCTCGTTTCTCGCGCAACTCTTTCATCAGCGCCTGTGCGTCGGCAGCCGTGGCGCCCTCGCTACTGTCGCCCAACCACGCCGCTAGCTGTGCCGCCAGCTCGGGGGGCATATCCTCAGTGGATGTCGGGGTGACCACGACAGGAATCGGATTCCCTTCCACCGGTACCGGGGTTGGCGCCTCGAGCGGGGTACAAGGAACCGGGACGTCTCCCCCGGCTGGTCCCCTTCTTGGCCTCTTGGTTTTCCCTCCAGGAGCTGCTCCAGCCGATGGACGCCCCGATCCCCCTTCCCCGTCTCGCTCCGCCATCCGCTTCTTTAGTTCGGACATCTCCTTCACGAGGACCCGAACCATCTGGTCAGTCGTCATTCTCTTCGCGCTTTTCTTGGGCATCTTTCCGACAAAGTATCTGGAAGACAAAAAGAAAGATCAAAACGCTCAAAATTGGCTCTTCGTTCTGTCCCGAGCTCACGTGCAGCGAGGAGGTGCAGCTTCAGAGCACAAGAACAAGAGGATGTCTTCTGGCCTTGCGTCCCTTTTTATCCGTCTTTAGGGCGGGCGTAAACCCGCCCCTGCCTGCCCCGAGGGCGTGGCTGGCTGCGTCAGTGTCTAGGCCAGCCCACTCGAGGGCGGGAAAAAGCGCGCCCCGGCTACGCCGCTTCGGGCATACCAGCCGAGACGCGCCTCCCGCCCAAAAATGGCTTCCCGGGGGGATCGAGGCACTCCGCCATACGTTCGGGGGGACCGAGTGGTCGCCCCTTTCCATACGTTAGTTATATTTAATGCTAATATATCTTAAACAATATCATACACATTTTACATAAATATTTATTTTATCAGTAGTTATTTAAAATTATCATAATTCTTAAATGAATATAATATGATTAATTTCCTACCCACCCTTTAGCCATACAAAAACAACACATTCCAAAAAAAACCAACATCATATATCACATTATGAACATATGTAATTATCAATTATTAATTTTTAAACATTTATTATTATTTATTTATAGTTAAAATATTTCCCACCCTGTACACCTACAAAACTCACAACCAACACCTAAAACCTAAAAAATACACACTCAACAAATAGTTATCAATTAAATAATTCATAAAAATTATTAATTAATTATAATTAATTTACTTCCCACCCTAAACCCCTGAAAACCCCAAACGAGCATGTCAATTAAATATTTATTATTATTCAAACATTAATTATTACCTAATTAAAATTAATGTACTTTCACCATATACCCCTACAAAACCCTCATCATGCACCTTGAATTTAACTTTAAAAAATATAATTACACAATTTCGTAATTAATTATCAATTAATTAATTATTATTATTTAAAAATTCATTGATAATAATTATAATGAATTTACTTCCCACCCTGTACCCCTATAAACTCCACAACCCACTGCCATACTAAAAATCACAAATATTTATACAATTTTACAAAAATTGTATAACACATATGTTTAAAATATATATTCTAAAATACAGAGCAATCATTAAAAAACAAAAAAAAATAACAACTATGGGCCTGATTTCAATGTCAGGCGAAATTCCTTACACCGGTCCCAGGATGCTTGTCTCCGGTTCAGGGAAGACCTGGCTTGGCAGTTCGAGCTGAACTGTTCCCATGAGGCACAGGGTCAAGACTTATTTGCATATAGCTGGGGCTGAACTGAGGTGGGGAAGTGAGATAAAGAACAATGATGGATTCAGCCCAGCTCTGTGACTCGGGGTGAGTGTCTGAAAAGTTTCAGCACTCCGTCCAGCATCTCCTTGTGTTTGCTTTGTTCGCCCTAAGTTGGCATGGTATACCCAGACGTGGGCCCCTTGCTCACTTTGCCCCTGGATTCAAGTTAGCTTGGCTGTAGAGGGGTGTTACCCTGAAACCGGTCCCAGGATGCCTGTTTGCGGTTCAGGGAAGACCTGGCTTAGCAGTTTGTGCAGGACTGTTCCCATGAGGCACAAGGTCAAGACTGATTTGAATACAGCTGGGTCTGAACTGAGGTGGAGAAGTGAGCTAAAGAATGATGATGGATTCAACCCAGATCTGTGACTGCAGGTGAGTGTCTGAAAAGTGTCAGCACTCCGTCCATTATCTTCTTGTGTTTGAGTTATTCAATGTTGTCATCTCCTTTCCACAGTCTTGAAGTCCCAGGGAGGAATTGTAACAATATACCAAAACAACTGAAAGATTGTGGTTAAATCAATTGAATATTGATTATGGAACATAAAAAACTCTTCAATATTGAGCTGTGCCAATTGCGTGTCACTCATCAGCAACCACTAAATTGACCTACCCCTGCATTAACAGCCACTATTTCATACAGGTGAGTTTATTATATTTTGACCAATGCCTCCACCTAATAAATCTAGCCTACAAGTATCTTTACATTTCAAATCTATTTTATTGTCAATGTTAGTTATTAGTTTTTTTCATAACTGCAGCTTTTATCTTTTTGTCTTGTACTTCATGGCATTTTATTTAATTAGTAATATTGTGCATTTCATAGCCCTAATCCATTATGACATTTAAAGTAGCAATTCTTTATTTTTAAATGCTACAGTTTTAATTAAGTATTTGTATTTATCCTAACACTAAAACTAACATTTTCATATATGTAACCACTTCCATGCTCATGACAGCTCCAGGCCGCCATGAGTCACGGTAGTCGTATGCTCATGACGTCCTGGAGCCATCATGCCTCTGCCGCTTCGCCCAACGCGCAAATATTTCCCCGCCTGTGCAGGTGAATTAATCAGTGGGCAGTGTTCTGATGAGTCCAGGCCGTCATGAGCACATGCCTACCGTGATTCATGACAGCCGGGAACCGTCATGAGCACCGCAAAACCACGCCCTACTCCTCTGGGCAACGCCAAAATTCACGCTGCGGCAAAGGGGTTAAACAATTCGTATCACTTTTATTTTACATTTTGTCTGAACTTAACCCATTTACTAATCTTACTGTACATAAACAAAATAATTATATTTAATTGAAATCACCATTTTATTGCTGTCTTCATTTTAACTATATGAATGTTTTAAATGTATATTTAACTTAGGCATTAGCTTAACCTGTTTATTTATTTGATGACACAATGGTATTTCAAATTTAAGACTAATATATTACTTTATAAAGAATGTACTTAATAAACATAGCTGCAATAATAAAAACATAAAATAAGGAGAATATCACAATAAAATGTATATGTTTTGTGGAAAACCATACCACAGATTTTCTTAAATAAATGTGAGTAGAATGACTAAAAGAGTAACAGACACTTTATATATTGTTCATCAATGAACTTTACTTTGCTGTATGGAGTCATGGGAAACAGTGTGGCATCATTGCAGGTTTCAATCACACCCACTGTTCTGAATGACTATTTAAACACCTGCTCATGCCCATCACCCTTTCATTAGTCCCAGTACTGGTGTGGATATTCATAAGTAAGTGAAGTAACTGTGAGATAACAAGAGAGTGCACTGGTCACTTTATTTTTATTTGACGCTTTTTGTTTTGCTTTGCCGAGTCACTTTATTCTTCACTTCTGTTAGAGTGAGGAAGGGAGCAGTTTGACATCTCTGTTAGGTTCCACCACATCAGCTTCATTGACAACCTGCTCACCCTTTCACACCAAAGAGCTCTTTATTACCTGAAGTGCAGATATGGAGGGCAAGCTAGTGAAGTGTGACAAGTGCATCACTGATGTGTTGACAGGCATTGGGGTATGGGCCAGAGCTTCTGCCCATTTCATTTTTTTGTGTTTTTTTGTGAGAGAAACTAGATAAGTGTTAGAAAAAGGGTTGTTAGTTGACTGGAGTGTAAACCCTGGTTAGGAAACAGCCAAAATCCCTTGTGGGGTAAAACACAAAAAGTCACCAAATTAACCTGGATAACTTGCCACAAAAAGGAGTCAGGCTTAATTTAGAGAAAATGTGTAAAGTATTTATGCAGCACACAAACAGTGATGAAGTGAAAACACAACACGAGAAAATACATTTAAAACTGGAGGACATTTTAATCAATTATTTCACACTGAAATGACAAAAATCCAATTAGTAAAACCGGAGCTAAGAATTGTAATTTTTTTTCTAAAAACTAGCACTTAAAAGATGAATACGTTAACCACTGACATCTAGTCGTGTGTTACCTGGTCAAAGTAAAAAAATTGGGCCGACCTCAATGGAGAACAGTTTGGATACAATAATTGGATTTGGCCTAGCCAGTGCTTAACTTCAGACTTAGAAATATTTCTGATAAAAAGTTTCTTAGAAGGTAAAGTTCAGTGGCGCAAGGCTACAGGAGGTGTCCGAAGAGGAGGCTTCGTCATCAGATTGCCTTGGATCAAAGTCACAATGAAAATATTCTACATTCAGGCTTGAGCTCTAAAATGTTGAAAATCATAAGCGGGACAAGGCAGAGGGCTGTAGCCGAACACAGTTGCACTAGGTCAAATATACCTTTGGCAAAGGATCACTGAATAGGATTTGCTGCTGTGGAGAAGAATGTAGCAAGAGAAGCCACAAAGTCCTTCTGACCGACGATGAAGTAGATATGCAGGCAGTTTGGTCTTGGCCTCCTTGTTCTCAGAGCTGTTTTTCTACCAACATTTTTAAGTCACCACTTTTTGATTTTGGCCATCTAAACACCGTCAGCATCCCTTCCACAGAACCAGGACTGGAGAGTTACGAGATGTGCGGTCAGGACTCAATCAGGCTGGGTCCAAGTGTGGGTTTAAGATGTAGGAAGCCTTTAGTGTGCCTGTGGCTGTGAACAGGAGCCCATCAAAATAGCACTTGCGAGTCACTCTGAAGGTCCTGAGACAGTTGAAGATTCAGTCCTTGTGACCAGGCAGACGTAGGAGAGCAGCAGGGCAACAGGGCAACAAACCAGTAGGGCAGCAGTTCTTTAGATCAGCAGTCCAGCCTTCCTTCCAGTAGCCCAGCAGTCTTTTTTCCTGTCAGAGTATCCACAGGTCCAGAAGTTTGCTCAAGAGTTGGTGCCTGCTGTTATACCCTAGTGCTCTAGTTCTGGAAGATGTGAAAAGCTTCTAAACAGTGTCTTTGAAAGACACAGAATTTCCTGACTTCCCTGTCCCAGCTCCAAGTTGATTGTGGTGACTATGTAAGGCTGCTTGTGAGAAGGCAGAACATGGGCTACTCAGTTTCAAGTGGGACAGTGCTCAACTCTGCTGGCCCCATCCTAACAGCAGATGATGAATTCAGGCACGCTTTTGTGTGATGACTGGGAGGAATTCACAAAGTCTCTAAGTAGCACTCAGTCATATGGCCTAGGCAAGGCTCCAGGCACCAAAGGGATAAAGGCAGAAAAATTGCAACTTTCTAAAAGTGTCATTTTAAAAATTGTAATTAAATATCTGACTTTACCATCAAATAGGGATTTTGAGCACAATTCCAAAGACACCAAGCATGAGGTACCTTCCTGCTCTCAGTTGGAAATACACCTTGTTCAATGAAATAAGAAATCTCCAATGATGTCCTAATGAATTTAGGATTTTTTTAACCAGCAAGACATGTACAATTTCTATGTACATGTCCAACCTTCTAATTACACAGCACCTTGCCCAAAGTGCTACCTAGGGCCTATCCTATGGTTAACTTATATGTAAAAAAGGGGAGTTTAATGCTTGGAAAGGGGGATTAAATGCAAGCCAACATGTCAGTTTATGCTGCAATCAGGCTGCAATGACAGATCTGGGACATATTTTAAGGCATTACTAGTGGGTGGCATATTAAGTGTGGCTAGGCCCACTGGTAGCATTTAATTTATAGGCCATGGGTATATAGTATACTACTCTACCAGGAATTATAAGTAGATCAAATATGCCAATTGGGTATACAGCAATGTAACCATGTTTTAGTGATTGAGCACAAGCACTTTAGCTTGGGTTAGCAGTGGTAAAGTGCAGAGTACTAAGGCAAACAAAAATAAGTGCAGCAAAAATGGAGGAGAGGCAAAATGTTTGAATGAAGACCACCCTAAAACAGAGTCATCCAGCAGTAATGATGAGAACATGACTCAAACTCTAATACCATAGATGATCATAGTGGTGGATAATAAATGTTTTCAACAGTATAGGGACACTCTTTTTGGGACAGTTTTGAAATGGCATACGTCCACAATGATGAAGGACTTACTCTTCTCAAATAGCTAAAGCAAATGCTTGTTTGACAGTGATAATATACAAAATGTGAGTTTGCTAAGCAAGGTATAGATAGCCTATGGCATCATTTCCAGCTGAACATTCTATGAACTTCAAGCTCAGAGCTGTAAATCAGAGGGCAGAATAATCACATTACACTGGATATTGTTGGCAAGGGTAACCTTTTATTAGGATTCGTAAATTCAGGGAATTAGCTGAAATAGGAAATGCTATGGACGCAGCAGGTAAACCTAGTGATAACATGGACTTCAATAATACTCTAAAAGGTGGAGAGGTTACCTTTAGAACAAATACATATTTTGATTAATGGATATACTGTAAGTACTACAGATGCATCTGCTATAAATCTCCCATCTTATATGATAGGTTAGATGTGAATAAGATGAAACGTTTGCTAAAGAAAGGAAGAATAAATTCCTCAATCCAGCCACAAAGATAGTACACAAGTAGTAATGCTGAAGGGGAAAAGGGAGCTTGAGTACCCTGTGATTGGTCTGCATGCTTTTAAACCTCATAAAAAAGGCACATAACAATAAGCGTAAATGTGCTTTAAAAAGTAAGGTTCACTCTAGTTCAATAGTGAGTGTGAAGCAACGTGGGATGGGGTTTTCACCCTGGAAATCATCAGTACAAATTCAGTGCACAAGCTGCACTCAAGTGGATGGACCTATGTCTCGACTTGAGGCTTAACACAATGTTAACATATAAATAATGCATCAATAACAGTGAAGTACATTTGGCCTCACAAGGATGACAGAAAGAAGTGAAATTGCAAATCATGAAGGTTTTTTAAGCTGATTTGCCAATCTGCAAACTTAAAACATTCAAATTAGTCATAAATAATAACTCATCAATTAAACAGTGACTGTCAGTTTAATTCCAAGTGATTCAAATGTACCAAATTCACAGACTATTTAAATGTGCCTTCTGTCAAGTAAGTTCAATTTTCCCCCGAAAAACAAAATCCCCATCATGCTAAGCTAAGTGACAAAGTGATTGAGGTAAATTGGAGCAGAAGGTATCAGCAAATAAGCACTCTAAAGACCGAATCAAATCAAGTTTTAGTCAAGTAAATGAGAAGCATCAAGTGTATAACTCTTTAAGCAGAATCAAAGGTTTGAAAGACTAGAAAGAAATATATATTCTCAAGCAAGTAGAAAGGGCATCTAGCAGTGCACAATTAAAGCACAAGGGGGCATATTACCAACAACTAGCGATAATTTTTGTCTCTAACTTGTTTAGAGACAAAAATTATCGCCGCACATCGGCGATTTTTATCGCAGATAAACCTTGCTATTAGCAAGGTTTATCGCAAATGCGATAAAAAACGGCCGCCATGCATGAATATCGCTGAAAAGTCAGCGATATTCATGCATTATCGAGCAAATGCTCTTAGCCATGTTATCCACCTCCCATTGGATAACATGGCTAAGAACTGCTCAGGGCATGTGTTAGCTTTTGGAGATATTCGTGCTTAGCGCGAATATCTCCAAAAGTTGGTAATAGGAGATAGCGATGTTAGGGACTGTTTCCAGTCTCTAACATCTTGGCACGCCCACTTTGCATGTCATTAGTGATAAATATCACTGACATGCAAAGCGGGGCCCAAGATGGTCGCTATCTCCTATTAGCTGTCACTAACTGGTGTTAGTGACAGCTTGGTAATAGGGAGATAATTTTATCTCCGCTTTCTTGGCTTTTAAAGCCAAAAAAGCGGAGATAAACCCCCTTGATAATATGCCCCAAGATTCTAAACAGTTTGACGCACTCCTGGCAGTTCCAAGAGAAAGGTATCCGTCAGACTTCAGCATTATTGATAATATGCTTTTAGTCTTCTTTACAGGCATAGCACAATGGAAGTGTTGAGCTGTGTGACCTTCAAGAGATATGTCGTAACAGGATCTTACATCAGAGTCAGCTTTTCCAGGCACAGGTGTGGAAAATCAGTACTCACTCCATATGAAACACATGCTGATAATGTGTTCTCGCAAAAATTAACAACTACAAAACTTAATTAGTTTAAACTGCTGTTGCTTGGAGCTTGGCTCCTGAAATGAGTAGAAAGGGAGACAGAATCACAGCAGCAAAAATGAATTTTCACGGTTAGCTTGAGTGGTAAAACCATGACCTAAATTTTCTATGGCTATCTTACATTGAACACATTCTAACTATAATCAATTACAAAGTGAAACTCACGCTTTATATATGACATATATATAATGTGCAAATTTGTATTTATTAATCAACCCAACAAATAGTGACAGAGCGTCACTAAGTGAAATCTTGATTATTCCAGATGAGGAAACCTTCAGCTAAAGTAAGCTTGTCCGAGCAGTGAGTCTATTCAAGGAGACGTTCAATGTAATGGCTATTTTGATAATCATGCTCAGCTAAATTCAAATGAAAAAAAGTGAGGTCAATGTTGCAGTAGCCCTGATATTTATTATAACTGCGACACAGGCATTCGTAGGTACAATTAGTGCTTCAGATATAACAAATAGTGTCTCTGCTTGTAAAGGGACAAGTGGTTTAGTGAATGCAGGTACCAAGAATAGTTTAAGACTATTACTAATAATACACATCTGCTAAATGAGCCAGCACCACTTGAGAAACAGAATGCACTACTGAAAGCATTAGGCTCAGCGCTTTAAATCCACAGAATAGTCTCCTTATGGTTGATCAAAGTATACTACAGTTATCTAATGAAGGTCCAGGAACAGATTGGAAATATAGGAAACAATTCATGATAATTTTATGTTTATAATATCATTCTGAGGGAGCTCAAAAAGTTTTCATCTGTGTTACTTTACTAACTTTTTATACATTTAATTGGCATAGGTGATTTTATGTCTTCAGATATCATTTTGAGATTTGTTTAGGTAAAGAAGGCCCTCAGAATCAGTCGACTAGAATTATGCTCATTTCTACTCATATTGTAAAAACACTTATTATCAATATGAATACATTAGAGATGGGCGTTAAGGTTGAAGGGGAGCCGTGGATTCGTATCCAGGTATCTTCAGGAGACAGTGCTAAATCATTTGAAGAAAGTAATACAGTTAAGCATTTGCTGCTGCAGCAGATAGAATGATTGGTCATGAATGGCCAAAGCATTAGCATGTGTGATTTGTGAATGGGCTGTTTTCCAGTGATTGCCCTCCTCATTTCATCTTACCTGCATACCACATGAGCAAATAATGTTCTAATTATTAAAGTGGCTGAGTATCATGCTGGATGAACCAAAGATGTTATCATTGACTTGAGAACAGAAAAGGACTACTTACCTCTGCTCACTAGATTTCAGCGAAGTCATAGATTCATTTGACAGTCTAGGTAAAGGATACACTGTTCACTTGACTTCTAACCTATGGCATGGAAGTAGCGCAACAGGCAGAAACAGGCATGGTTTTTAATGCACTATTCTCATTTCTAAACTTGAGTTGTGAAATGTTTGAGCAGGGGAAGGCAATTTGCAATGCTACCCATGTAAGTATCAGTCACATTTTAAATTGAACATTCACAGGGGGTCATAAAACGGCATGCCTAATAAAATGTTACTAAGAGAACGCAATCTGTGACCTCTATGATTGGCTGCAAATGGAAGCATAGAGGCTGCAAGGAGCACCAAACCCTCGCCCCAGCATTCCCAAACAAAAAACGATTAAAGGGTCCCGTGCTACCCCTGAGGCCACCGTCGTGATTGCCAAAAGGTAGATGTCCCATAGGGACAGCTTCCTTATTGCAAATGGAAAGGGGCGACCACTCAGTCCCCCCGAACATATGGCAGGGTGCCCGGATCCCCCCGGGAAACCATTTTGGGCGGGGGGCGTGTCTCGGCTGGTATGCCCGAAGCGGCGTAGCCGGGGCGCGCCTTTTCCCGCCCAAGAAGGGGTTGTCCTAGACACCTACACTGTTGGTCACGCCCTGTAGGCGTACCAGAGGAGGGTACACGCCCTCCCGAAGAGGAATATAAGGAGCAACAATCCAGAGAAGCATCCTCTTGTTCCTGTGCTTGGAAGCTGCACCCTCTCGTTGCACGTGAGCCCCAGACGGAACAAGGAGCAACTTTGACCCACCGACCAGCCCCTTATGGCAACGTTTAGTAATGCATTAAAGTGGAGTTGCATTAATAATATCCTTTTCAAAGTTTTTTAGAGTGTAATAAAGATGTCAGATGTTTGAACTGCAATAAAGTAATTTGCTTCTGAACAATTTTCTCATCCAGCGAGCAGAGTATCACAGTCTAATGGAATGTGTAGCATGTGTAAATAAGTGGATGAATAGTACAACGTCCAGGTAACCGCTTTTATCGCTCTTTTCTTTAGGTCCAAAAAACGTCGTATTTATTTTGGTCGGGCGGTAAGGTCATGATCGGTGAGCAGTAATTTCAAGATCCCTAGAGGGGGCGTCACCCATTATGGATGGGAGCGCCTGGGGGGAGGCGGCCATTGGCCCCTCACAAGGGGAGGCGGCACCCACTAAGTATGGGGTCGCCGAAGGGAAGGCGGTCATAGGCCCTTCCCAGGGGAGGAGGCGGCTCAATGCCCCTCCTAGGAATTTCCGGGGGCCAGGACATCCGCGATGGCGGATGTGGTGAACAGTGTGGGGTGGGAGGGGGGTCCACGCTACCTTCTAGACACCTCACACGAGTCCTCGGACGACCACCAAGATGGCGTTGAGTTAAATAAGGGGCCCCCGTTAAGACAAGGGAAATTGGAAGTTGGCATTAGAGGTACAGTCCTCTGTGCGACCGCCCCTCACACGTGAGGGGGGAGTTCTGGTAGTAGGGATCTGACACCCGTTACGACCTTGCCGTTGGCCCGTAATGTTAGGATGTACAATTTAATTTTGAGTATATGCATTTGCAGGATGTTTGGAATCGGCTAGGAGAACCTTTGTATTAGAGCTGTGTTAAGGTTAGCCAATAAACATCGTAATGTGAAAATGAAATTGTACATGATATGAAACTGTTATTTTAATGTTTTAATTTTGTTTCATATTTTAATAAATACGGCCGGGAGGGTAACTCCCTCCCGCCTTCCAAAAGTTCAGAACTGTGTCCGTCTTCCCATCCTTGGGATTGTGTTGGGAGGGGGTGATAGGCATCCCGGCCATATCAGATTTCACCACTTCTGGGGTGTGGATATCTCATCAATGGTTTGTGACTTTATCTGTAATTACAAACCACAGATACATTGCTCTCCTAATCAGAGAGGAAGGGGGGGGGGCTTTCATCTTCTCTCCTATTTGCAGTTTGGACAGGGCCACAAAACTTTGTATAAGCCAGTGATACTTTTTGACTCATAAAATGTCGCTTTCAAATTGTAAAAATGTACTCGATACTAGTTATTTTGTCAATCACATGCTTTGAAAACACATTCCTTCGTACATTGGCCTATTGTTCTTTCCTTCACAGCTTCAGAGGTGTTATGCATTATCAAACATTTGGAGGTTTCTGAAATGGGTTGGATATAGGAATAGACTTAGGGCTATCTTAGAACAGTCAAGATTAATACCAATGGCAACACCGTGTGCTATCATGCTACATGCGGTTTGGTTAACAAAGATTGTAATATTCTGAAGCTCAAATTACGGACCTTCAAAAATTAGGTAAGGATTCATGTGTCTTACGTGATAAGTAGTTGATTGTTGGGAAATCTTTTATAAATTGTGTAAAAAGCAGGAAGCTGAAATTTAGGTAACTAGAGTTGGAGCAAATTATCAATTGAACACAGAATAAAAAGTAAACATAATGTTGAGCAACTGACTGCAAGGAGCGCCACAAAAAGGGAAGTGGAACCAGTCTGGGTAAATTTGGAGGAATGTTAGGCACATCGTATTTCACAACTCTAGAGAGGTACCACTCGTACCTTGTCAACTGAAGAGCCGTTTTCTTTAACATTGATTTGTCCATGTTCAAACATCACATGCTATGATATTGAAACATTAATAATGTAAACAAAAACATTGCATACATTAGAGCTGAACAGCCTTCACATCGCAATAATCAAGATAAGAATGAACTATTGGACAGATTGTCTTCCCCATTGTTTAGGGCTTTGTCTTCAACTTGTCAGGTTACTCAGTCATGGCAGGGGAGTATGACCCTATCTACACCAAGCATTTGATTTGTAAAGCCAAAAAGGACATTTGTAAAGCCAATGAGGTGTTGCTTTTTTATCAAGCATTGCCAGAGCCAATAGGTTGCTTGTAACTCAAAATACAAGACAGACCTGTCAGCTTTGACAAAGCTTGTTGATACTGCATGCTCAATTCTACTAAATAGATAAATACAAATGGGACATGTTTATTCCCCAGCCAAATGCACAGCACTCCGCCCCCCTTGCAGCATTCAAAACTTTAACCATTTTACTCCAAATCTTCATTTTTAATAATTATTTATTTCTCCACTTTTGTCAACTTATTCATGTTCCATCTTAGAAATCCACGTCTGAAATATTACAGCCTTTTTCAAGCTTCTTATATTTATTCTGTGCCCATCCGGACCTCTTCAATTAATACGATTAATGCCAGGCTCATCTCAAGCAGTGTTTATTCCATAAAAACCCAATGCATTTTGGGAGACCCAGCGCCCTTCTTCAGGGGTCCCTAAAAAATGGTGAAACATTTCCCAATTAGTCATACATTCTCAAAAGTGCATTTTTCTTAAAGTGAAATCAACACACTGGTTTCTGTAGGAATCTAACCTTATGGTCATCTGCCGTTTCTACGCTTGTGGTTCATGGTAATCATAACTAAATCTCTTGGAGCGTTATTCTTCTGATCCGCAAATCATCCCTCCCACCATTCTTACGACCTGAGCACTAAGTTGTATGCAAGTATGTCTCTCCATTCCCCTTGGCGATCTTAATCCACTCACTTCTCCAACCCACATGATGTTTAACATTTAAATAGCCGCTTCTACGTCCGACCTTCTAACTCGTTTTTCAGAAGAATCTTTACGTGAATAAACGCTGGCCTAATAGCGCAGCATTTATTCACGTAAAGATTCTTCTGAAAAACGAGTTAGAAGGTCGCCTCTGTAGGCGTGGCCACAGCCGCAGCCTTCTGGTCGTTGTAGTGCTGCCGTCCTGCTGCAGTGAGCTACCAGCCCTTGACTTCCAAAGTTTTCAGAGGCGGGGAGTTGTGATACTTAAGTTGCCTCCAAAATTACTGTGTCTTTGCCATTCCAGCCCAATACCCCTGATGAAGTGTCTACTACGAAACGCGCTAGGTGGGACTTTTATATTGCTGGCGTGCCTGCCTGTTTGCATTGCTGTCTCCAATAAAGAAAAATTTGGATACAACTCAACTGCTGCGGGCCTCTTCCAAAGCAGGCAGCTTTTTCGTTGGATATTTATATATATATATATATATATATATATATATATATATATATATATATATATATATATATATATATATATATATATATATATATATATATATATATATATATATATATATATATATATATTCACAGAAAAAACCATAGGTTATAGTGGATATATAGTTAGGAATTTGCATTTACAAAACCTTGAAAATTCAATGAAAAAACCATTGGTTTTAGGCCATATATAGTTAGGAATTAGCATTTACAAAACCTTATTTTACTCGCATAAAACCATTGAAATTCCATATATAGTTAGAAGCGCTAACTATATATCGCGCACCCGCAATCCACTGCTGATGATGTCACATATTACATCATTCATGACATGGTCAGTGACATCACTGATGACATCACTGATGACATCTCAAATGACATCACTGATGACATCACTGATCACAACATCCAGTGATTGTATGTGTCTGTAAAGTTTAAATATGTTTTACATATTGAAGAATGAGTGGATGTATAAGTGTCTGGATGAAGAATTTAGTAGGTGCATCACTGACTGTATGAAAGAGTGATTAAATGTGTCTCACTGAGTGCATGGGTTAGTGACTAAACTGTCTTAATTTGTGCATCAGTATGTTTGTTGTTGTGTAAGCTGCTGCATGTGTTGATCAGTAGCTATAAGAGTGGCCATATGGGTTATTGATTGGTTGCCCAAGTATTTGAATGGGAGGCTGAGTGTGTGTGTGGGTGGCTGGGAGGTGCGTGACTCTGTGCATAGATGTGCAAGCAGTTGATTCACTAGGAGTATGAGTTCAAGAGTGCATGTGGAAACAGCTATATGGGCGGTTGACTGTGCATGGGTGTGTTGGTGAGTGAATGGATTTCTCATTGCTACATGTGCAAGTAAGTACGTATGTAAAACACAATACATGTGAGAGTTGAAATATATAAATAACTGAACATAAGAGCCAGTGAATGTGTGAGTGGCTGTATCGATCACTGTGAGCTTGTATCAGGGATTATATAAGAGAGTAAATATGTGTTATTATATGTTTGAATAAGTAAGATGTGTATAACTGTATAGTTGAGGAAATGGAGGTGTGATTGATTCTTTGCATGACTGACTAGGTGTGTGAGTAACTCCATGGATGAGTGACAGTCTGTGAGTGTCTGTTTATACTGAGTGTATGTAAGGTTATATTAGAGTCTGAAGAGGTTCATTGTATTATCACATGAGTGATGTGATCAGTGATGACAAATGAGATGTCATCAGTGATGTCATTTGAGTTGTCATCAGTGATGTCATCAGTGATGTCATTTGAGATGTCATCAGTGATGTCATTTGAGTTGTCATCAGTGATGTCATCAGTGATGTCATTTGAGATGTCATCAGTGATGTCATCAGTGATGTCACTGACCATGTCATGAATGATGTAATATGTGACATCATCAGCAGTGGATTGCGGGTGCGCGATATATAGTTAGCGCTTCTAACTATATATGGAATTTCAATGGTTTTATGCGAGTAAAATAAGGTTTTGTAAATGCTAATTCCTAACTATATATGGCCTAAAACCAATGGTTTTTTCATTGAATTTTCAAGGTTTTGTAAATGCAAATTCCTAACTATATATCCACTATAACCTATGGTTTTTTCTGTGAATTTCATTGGTTTTTTAATAGCAAATATGAAAAGCTTTAAAATGTCAAGTACGTGATAGATAAAAACATTTTCGTATTTATGCACGCTGATGTGCTTTGAACGCTGCACCCCCCCCCCCCTCCCCTCTTTTGTCTTAGTAGTACTCTCTCTTTGCAGATACTGAAGGGTAGTTAACGCAGGCCTTTACCCCCGTTGTAATCCGTCGTGCCTCCTTGTCTCTCCATTTGATTGATTGTTGTCCAAGCATTTACTGTTTTAGAATTGGTTCTCTTTGGATCATTCTCTATTTACAAACAAGCACAAAGTCGCAATACTCTGTTTAGTCTTTGCAGATAGTGAAAAATCGTGTAAAAAAAATAAAAGTAATCGAGCAAAATCAGTAGGCCACTAATTGGATCTCTTTTTGACCTCGCTAAAATAGAAATATTAGGAACAACCCTTCATGAGAAATACGAAAATAGTGAGATGAACTGAGCTCCACACCATGAGGGCTGCAAGACAGCTCGGCTCCGTCACCCATCCCGCCCAAAATAACGACAAACCCTATGCAAATATTAAAAATATAGACAACACACCAGCAAAGAAACAGGGTAAAACATTTTATTAAAAAACTATTTACATAACGTTGGTTTATAAGATGATGTCAGTAGTGGACCGATGTGTGAATAGATCGAAAACAGCACAAGGCTCCAAGATCCGGATGGCAAGCTCCTGGATGTTGGGTGCCATAGTTTAGAGTTCTGAATTTCAGCCTTTTTCAATGCCTGTGCTTTGTTGAATCAAAATGGCGGCTTGACACAAAGCTGACTCAAGCGTTGCTACTGATGCTATGCAGACCAAAACTGGTTTTCAGTTTGTACATTTTTCTAGATTTTTCAATCCAAGTTTGGTTGACTTTGTAGAACGATGGCTTCAGATTTTCAACATACGGTGTGGTGGCGCTGACTGGGAGGGGGCGCTTCGCTCCTGCCCCCTCCCCAAGTAAGATTTTCATACGTGAAAGTACGTTAATGGTTTTGGTCCCTGAGATGCTTCGATGTCACTGCCATTCTCAAATAGCATAAGTTCTGGATGTTGGGTGCCATAGTTAAGAGTTCTGAGCAGTGCTTGTAACACTGTCTGAAGCTTATTTCCACCTACTGCAGCTTCACTATTCTCAAAGTAAGTGAGTGTCGTTTGTGGACCTGACTGCATTAGAAAACAATGTGATATGTTACCTTCCTAAACAGCTTGACGGAGGCCCCTGAGGGGCGGTGTGATGGCCATGGACTCGGAGAAGACGCTTGGCTCCGACACCCTCCCCAAGTCTTATAGCACTGGTGTAGCCTGAGATCGCCCCCGACATAGGCGGCCGGCTCCCGGGGTCCGGCGGAACTTTTTGCCTTTTGATGACTCTTCAATTCTGGACCTTGTCCCACAATCCGTTTGACCTGAAGACAAGCTGTAGTGGGGCGCCCCTTTATCGTTTTAGTTGCCATTCCGCCCGCTTTTGCTACACTGTGCCTCTTCCGCCATTCAGCTGTTTACCGCCCGCTCTTGCGACTACAGCGTCTCGCTCACCATGTAGTTGAGATGCGCCCGCTCTTGCGGTGCAGCGATAGGCGGCTGCCACAGGACTCTCAAAATGGCGGCCGGCTCTTCGGTTTTGGGCCTGGTCCACTAAAATGGCCCTGGGACACCTTGGAACTCGGACGCTTGTCTGCTAGGGCTTGGGTCCCATTCTCGAAAAGCGTCCCCTCAGCCGTGAAGATTCTACAAAAGTCTTGGGGGCCTCCGACTCCCGCAGGCTTCTGGTGGGGAGCGGCTGCCATGATTGCTCGTGGAATGGCCACGACGGAGCTACGAGATGGTAGTGGTCTCATGCTGACGCCAGCTTTAGTCTGAAACATCCAGAAACACTATAGACTACCAATTCGATCAGTTCCGGTAGCGCCCCAACATGACCCGGAAGAGAAGAACTTGCCCTCCCCTCTTTGACTGATGGTTCTTGTTGCCTGTCCCCTCTGTTGTCATTTAACAGAACTTTTTGGACTGCTGAAAGGGGTTGTGTTCTGAACGCTGGTTGGTGGAGACATTTAGACTATATTCTTGACCTACGTTGTCGCGTAATGCGTTTTATGACACGCCGCGTTAGCGCACCCGGAAGTGATCCGAGGCGCGGCGCGCAGCGCGTAACGTAAGCATAACAGGTCATGTGACTTGTTAATAAAACTTTTCATTGGTTCATTTTACTTTTGTTAATTTAATGATGAAAAGCTTGGTCATATGACCTAAAAATTACGCTTTTTATTATTTTCGAACAATATTTTTTTTTCAAACATATGTTATAATATTCCAGGCTAATGTACTTTCCCGGAAAATTTACAACTGTCTTGCAAGTAAAATATATTCCTTTTTCGAGAAAAAGGGCGTTTCTTCCTTCCATGACGGAGCCGTTGAGTAAAAGAGATTCGGCCTGCTGTCTTAGTCGCCGATACGCCTGATTATCAGATTCTTATCGATCACTTTATGTTGCAGACATGAAAAACACAACTGCCCTTGACCATTTATCTTTACTGCGTTCCTACATATTATACCTTTTATCCGTCATGTAATTGGACTGCTTTATTTCACTTGCCTTTTACTGATTCGAAAACAGTCACTAAAAGTAAAAACTTTACCAATGTAAATACTACTACCGTGTTTTGTTTTAAAAACCTTTATTGTGAAAATGTCAGTATACAAATACGGGCCTATAACCACGTGGGCCGGCCACGGAGCAAACTGAAATCGTATATGATGAGGAGACATTTACACTGTAGAGGAACGTAACGAGCGGGCCATTAGGTTGCAAGAACTAAGGTGTCTAACAGTTGCGGAATCGGTGGACATACATTTTGTAATTAAAATAGAACAGGGCCACTTACAATAACATTTTCTAGATATACATTTGCGGGCAAGGAGTTACGAGTCCCATTTATACCGGCGCCATTTTGGGCGAGGCCGGGCAGGTCCAAGATATAGTCAAAATGTCTCCACCAACCATCGGCCAGACCAGAACCCCTTTCGGCCCTTTATGCTACAAGATGGTGTCTTCCATTCAGAAAATATTGTTGGCAGCATTTTGAAAGGAAACAGAAACAGCCGTTCTCCTAGTGAGTTTCACATTGTTACATTTAGGAAGAATGTTGAAGAGTAGTATGTGGAAAATCTGAAGCCATTTTTCTACAAACTCTCAATCAGACTTGGATGGAAAAAAAAAACCTGATGAATGTACAAACTGAAAACCAATTTTTTTCTGTATAGCACCAACAGTAACGCTTGAGTCAGCTTTGTGTCAAGCCGCCATTTTCATTCAATCAATAGCGTCCCCCTGCACACATTCAGGGACCTGGTCGTGTCTTCAGATGAAACGCATTGTAGGAAAAGAAGCAGAAAGGAAAAGGAAAAAAGTTCCGCCGGACCTAGTGAAGCTGCAGCAGGTGCAAATAAGCTTCAGACAGTCTTACAAGCACTGCTCAGAACTCTCAACTGAGGCACTCAACATCCAGGACTTGCCATTCGGATCTTGGCGCCTTGTGCTGGTTCCGACCTATTCACACATCGGTCCACTACTGACATCACCTCATAAGCCAACGGGGCACCCCACGCCGACTTTCGACGCAGCATTGTAGGATGGCCACACCAGTGCGGCAACTTGCTGGACACAACATCGGGGCCATCCAGATCTCGGCGCGTTCGACTCACTGTACCGCAACAGTGACCGCAACTCAGCTGGACACGCCGTCTTTCGGCGCAGCATTGTAGGATGGCCACACCAGTGCGGCAATTTCCTGGACACCACCTCGGTGCCATCCGGATCTCGGCGCGTTCGAGTCACTGTACCGCAACAGTGACCGCAATTCAGCTGGACACGCCGTCTTTCGGCGCAGCATTGTAGGATGGCCACACCAGTGCGGCAATTTGCTGGACACCACCTCAGTGCCATCCGGATCTCGGCGCGTTCGATTCACTGTACCGCAACAGTGACCGCAACTCAGCTGGACACGCCGTCTTTCGGCGCAGCATTGTAGGATGGCCACACCAGTGCGGCAATTTGCTGGACACCACCTCGGTACCATCCGGATCTCGGCCCGTTGTGCTGCCTTCGGCCTATTCGCACATCGGTCCGCTACTGACGCCGCCTCACGTGCCAACGGATTTTCTACGCTTTTTGTAGCCCTATGCCGCATAACAGGTCATGTGACTTGTTTATAAAACTTTTCATTGGTTCATTTTACTTTTGGTTTCCTAAAGATGGAAGGCTTGGTCATATGACCTAAAAATAACACTTTTCATTGGTTTAGAACATTTTTTTTTCCCAAACGATGAAAGCCCCACCTTGTTTCTGGATCATTCAGACTGAAGCTGGCGTCAGCATGAGAGCACCACCATCTCGTGGCTCCGTCGTGGTCATTCCGCGAGCAATCATGGCAGCCGCTCCCCACCAGAAGCCTGCGGGAGTCGGGGGCCCCCAAGACTTTTATACAATCTTCACGGCTGAGGGAACGCTTTTCGAGAATGGAGCCCAAGCCCTAGCAGGCAAGCGTCCGAGTTCCAAAGTGTCCCAGGGCCATTTCAGTGGACCAGGCCTAAAACCGAGGAGCCGTCCGCCATTTTAAGAGCCATGTGGCAGCCGCCTATCGCTGCACTGCAAGAGTGGGAGCAACTCAACAACATGGTGAGCGAGACGCTGTAGCCGCAAGAGCGGGCGCAACTCAGCTAGATGGCCGCCACCTGGGGAGGCCCGTTCACGCCGGCTCCCCCACGCCCCCCCCCGGGCCGCCGCACGCCAATTTTCGGAGCAGCATTGTAGGATACCAAAACCAGTGCGGCAGTTTACTGGACATCACCTGGGTGCCATCCACATCTCAGCGCGTTCTGCTGCCTTGGGACTATTCGCACAACAGACCGCTACTGACGAGGCCTCCCCCCGCACCACCCGGGACGCCCCACGCTGTTTTTCTGTGCTGCATTGTAGGATCCCTAAACCAGTGCGGCACCCAGGCGACATCACCTAGGTGCCGTCCAGAACTCTGCACGTTGTGCTGCCTTGGGACTATTCGCACAAAAGACAGCTTCTAACCATTGTTGCTTTTTGTGTTGAGAAATGTTTAAATGTTTTTAGTTTTTGTTCCGTTCGTTAAAGTTAGTAGTTAATAAAGTTTTATAACCTTACTTTGTTGGAGTGTTATCTATTTTTTTAAAAACGGGTGAATGGGGCCTTGAATCGGGTTATTGTCATGTGTGGGCTTTGGAAGTGTGCTTCTGCAGGATCGGACATTTCAAACTCAAATGCACGTTCTTTTTCTTACCTTTCCGAAGCATGGAGCGCAATAGCAAGCAGAGAAAGGGTGATGCACGTGTTGAACACTACCTGACCTGGCAAGTTGCTGGCAGTGCCCCCCCGCCCGCTCCTGAAAGAGGGCACACACACACACCGCCGCTCCGAGTACTTCACAAATCTTTAAAAGACCATGCGCTTGTTCATGAGGCTTAAATGGTTTATCACCTCTTCTAGAACCCCTGCATCGACCCTCTGACGTTTCCTGGAAAAATTACCATGTAACCCAATACCAAGCCCTGTCAGCTGAAACCCCCAAGGAATCGTGGGGCATATTATCAAGGGGGTTTATCTCCGCTTTTTTGGCTTTAAAAGCCTTGAAAGCGGAGATAAAATTATCTCCCTATTACCAAGCTGTCGCTAACACCAGTTAGTGACAGCTAAAAGGAGATTGCGACCATCTTGGGCCCCGCTTTGCATGTCAGTGATACTTATCACTAATGACATGCAAAGTGGCGTGCCAAGATGTTAGCGACTAGAAACAGTCCCTAACATCGCTACCTTCTATTACCAACTTTTGGAGATATTCGCGCTAAGCGCGAATATCTCCAAAATCTAACACCTGCCCTGAGCAGTTCTTAGCCATGTTATCCAATGGGAGGTGGATAACATGGCTAAGAGCATTAGGTCGATAATACATGAATATCGCTGACTTTTCTGCGATAATAGCAAGGTTTATCTGCGATAAAAATCGCCGATGTGCGGCGATAATTTTTGTCTCTAAACAAGTTAGAGACAAAAATTATCGCTAGTTGTTCGTAATATGCCCCCGGGTTTTTGCTTGCAGAAATCGGGAGGCGGGAGACTAGCACTGAAACAGTAGTCACACGCCTGAATCAGGAGGATTGGCATGTCTGAATTCTCTACAGCTGGGGCCATAAACTACATCCGCAGGGTTAGGTGATAGCCTGGGACCAGCCTGGCATCTAAAATGGCTGCCGTGCACGACAAAATTGTGGCATTCGAAAAAAGGCAAGATGGCGCAGCCGCTGGAAGAGATGTATCAACATATATCAGCCTCCTCAGCCACCCTCAGGAAACATAGGGGATTAGGACACGGAATCGTGGGGCATATTATCAAGGGGGTTTATCTCCGCTTTTTTGGCTTTAAAAGCCTTGAAAGCGGAGATAAAATTATCTCCCTATTACCAAGCTGTCGCTAACACCAGTTAGTGACAGCTAAAAGGAGATTGCAACCATCTTGGGCCCCGCTTTGCATGTCAGTGATACTTATCACTAATGACATGCAAAGTGGCGTGCCAAGATGTTAGCGACTAGAAACAGTCCCTAACATCGCTACCTTCTATTACCAACTTTTGGAGATATTCGCGCTAAGCGCGAATATCTCCAAAATCTAACACCTGCCCTGAGCAGTTCTTAGCCATGTTATCCAATGGGAGGTGGATAACATGGCTAAGAGCATTAGGTCGATAATACATGAATATCGCTGACTTTTCTGCGATAATAGCAAGGTTTATCTGCGATAAAAATCGCCGATGTGCGGCGATAATTTTTGTCTCTAAACAAGTTAGAGACAAAAATTATCGCTAGTTGTTCGTAATATGCCCCCGGGTTTTTGCTTGCAGAAATCGGGAGGCGGGAGACTAGCACTGAAACAGTAGTCACACGCCTGAATCAGGAGGATTGGCATGTCTGAATTCTCTACAGCTGGGGCCATAAACTACATCCGCAGGGTTAGGTGATAGCCTGGGACCAGCCTGGCATCTAAAATGGCTGCCGTGCACGACAAAATTGTGGCATTCGAAAAAAGGCAAGATGGCGCAGCCGCTGGAAGAGATGTATCAACATATATCAGCCTCCTCAGCCACCCTCAGGAAACATAGGGGATTAGGACACGGAATCGTGGGGCATATTATCAAGGGGGTTTATCTCCGCTTTTTTGGCTTTAAAAGCCTTGAAAGCGGAGATAAAATTATCTCCCTATTACCAAGCTGTCGCTAACACCAGTTAGTGACAGCTAAAAGGAGATTGCGACCATCTTGGGCCCCGCTTTGCATGTCAGTGATACTTATCACTAATGACATGCAAAGTGGCGTGCCAAGATGTTAGCGACTAGAAACAGTCCCTAACATCGCTACCTTCTATTACCAACTTTTGGAGATATTCGCGCTAAGCGCGAATATCTCCAAAATCTAACACCTGCCCTGAGCAGTTCTTAGCCATGTTATCCAATGGGAGGTGGATAACATGGCTAAGAGCATTAGGTCGATAATACATGAATATCGCGGACTTTTCTGCGATAATAGCAAGGTTTATCTGCGATAAAAATCGCCGATGTGCGGCGATAATTTTTGTCTCTAAACAAGTTAGAGACAAAAATTATCGCTAGTTGTTCGTAATATGCCCCCGGGTTTTTCCTTGCAGAAATCGGGAGGCGGGAGACTAGCACTGAAACAGTAGTCACACGCCTGAATCAGGAGGATTGGCATGTCTGAATTCTCTACAGCTGGGGCCATAAACTACATCCGCAGGGTTAGGTGATAGCCTGGGACCAGCCTGGCATCTAAAATGGCTGCCGTGCACGACAAAATTGTGGCATTCGAAAAAAGGCAAGATGGCGCAGCCGCTGGAAGAGATGTATCAACATATATCAGCCTCCTCAGCCACCCTCAGGAAACATAGGGGATTAGGATACGTCTCCCGCACCCCCTTATACCTAGTACTTTAATTAACGAAGCACAAAATGGCGAATTCCCGTTTCGCTACCAGTTTGCGGCCCAGTTCGCGGCCCGTGAAGCGCTTCTACCGTGAAAAATCATTTTTTTTTTATTTTCCCCACGGGACCCTTTAATAACCCCAACAACATTCCTAGGGGGTCAAGAGGGGGATACCTTGCCCCCTTTCATTAAATTCCCCCTTAGTTTTTCACCTTTTCTTCTCTCTCGATCCTACCGAGAGACAAGATGGCGGCCGCTCCGGACTGTCACGCAGCAAAAAAAAAAAAAAGCTCACGCACAGCCGCTGGAAGAGATGTATCAACATATATCAGCCTCCTCAGCCACCCTCAGGAAACATAGGGGATTAGGATACGTCTCCCGCACCCACTTATACCTAGTAATTTAATTAACGAAGCACAAAATGGCGAATTCCCGTTTCGCTACCAGTTCGCGGCCCGTGAAGCGCTTCTACCGTGAAAAATCATTTTTTTTTTATTTTCCCCACGGGACCCTTTAATAACCCCAACAACATTCCTAGGGGGTCAAGAGGGGGATACCTTGCCCCCTTTCATTAAATTCCCCTTTCGTTTTTCACCTCTTCTTCTCTCTCGATCCTACCGAGAGACAAGATGGCGGCCGCTCCGGACTGTTTAGAATGTTGACAGACACCGGAGAGCCAATCAGCTTTCTGCGCGCAAAGCTCCGATAAGCGAAAAGTAAGCGGACCGGATCGCTGCCCGGAGCGCTGTTACAGATATATATCTTGATTTAAACGTTAATTTCTCAAAATCCACTGAAGCACATATATTGAGACCTAGCAAAGGCACATCGGGCTAACAGTCCCTACAATTTTGCCAAGTTTCGTGCAAATCCATTCAGCCGTTCGAGCTAAAAGTGAGGCCAAAGGCCCTATGGAAAAATGAATGGGAAAAACGCGTTTTGGGACCCCCCTTTTTTCTCGGCCCCCCCTTGACGAAACCCCACCAAATTTTCAGGGGCTGCTCAGAAACAAAATGTGCCATTTTCCCGAAAATTTCAGCCGATTCCGTCCACAAACGCCAAAGTTATTAGACATAGAATTTTCAGAAATCCCATAGGGAATTAATCCTAACTATATATACCTACTGGCGATAGCCAGTAGGTAATATATATATATATATATATATATATATATATATATATATATATATATATATATATATACATATATACATATCTTGCAGCTGTGTGACCCAAGGAGTATGGACGCTGGCCCTCTCGGATGGGGTGGTGCGTTTAACTGGCAGGGTCACGCCGGTACATATTCAAAACAGGATTTTTACCTCGCAGTAAAAAGGAAATGAAGCGCACACACTTGTTCACAGAAGTGGTGGCAGTTTTATTTACAAGGTTCCACCATGCCCAATGATGGAACCTTGTAAATAAAACTGCCACGACTTCTGTGACAGCGCAGCACCCACAGTGCCTTTCAAACCCCACTCACCGGGTCTTCTTTCCTTTCCCAACCGGCTCGAAGTTATGGCTGAAATCAGGCACCGCTCATGGGACCTCTTCTGACCGCGCGCAGGCCCTGCAATGGCATAGGCCTGAGACAGGTTTGAAAGGCTACTTTGATGGGTGGCGCAAGCAGCGCTGCAAGCCCACCAATAGCATTTAAATTAATGGCCCGGGTATATGAGATACCACTTTACTGGGGACTGATAGGTAAATTAAATATGCCAAACAGGTGTAGCCCAATCCTACCATTTTTACCAAAGAGAGCATATGCCTTTACACTGGGCAGCAGTGATAACGTGCCCAGAGTCCTAAAACCACCAACACCAGGTCAGAAAAAATTACCAGGAGGAAGTCAAAAAGTTATGGAATGACCCTGCAAAAAGAGCCAAGTCCAAAAAGCAGTATCTAAGTGGGTCTGTGAGTAAGTATCTGAGTGGGTCTGTGAGTGAGTTTGTGAGTCTCTTAGTGGGTCTGTGAGTGGATGCATTAGTCTCAGAGTGGGTGTGTGATTTTCTGTGTGGGTCTGTGAGTGGGTAATTGGGTCTGTGATTGGGTATTTGAGTTGCCAGGCCTCATTTGAATGGGGATCAGAGGCTGCATGGACCACATCCCCAGGCTGATTTTACCAGAGGGCCTGCCAAAATACAATGCGGAGAGGGGGGCACATGTTCTCCCTTCTCAGGGTGATTTAGGGCCTGGGGGCCCTATCCCCTGGGTCCTAGCCTTAATTTAAATATATTTTAAAAAAGAGGGGGTACGCATCCTACCTCCCCCGGTCAATTTTGGTCCCAGGAACCCTATACCCTGTGGCCCAGACTTAATTTATATGTATTAAAAAAGGAGATTATGACCCATGAACCCCATTCCCTGGTGCCCAAGCTTGTAATGCTGGGTGCGCTGGAACCCAACCAATCACCAGGTTTGTAGACCACAAGGGGGCCCTGCGGTATCTGCCCGCTCCCAGGCAGAGTCATATTTTCTGCGGCACAGAGAGAGCCACTGAAAAGGCAGCTCCCTCCATGTAGGAGCAATTGTTTCATCTCTTTCCCTGCCCGCATGTCTGTGGGCAGGGAAAGAGAAGAAAACCTTCTTCCCAGTGGGTGGGAGAACTTTGTTTATAACTGCTGTCAAAGCTCCCGCCAAGCAAAAGCAAACAACTATGTCCTGGGGTGGGCACCCCAAGACATAGCAGGAGATAGCCTGGGGGTGGTGGCTCCAGGAGGGGGGCTGTGCTCCCCCTCCTTCTGTTTGCACAGGCCACCCCTTGGTAGTCCCCAGGACTGAGAACGGCCTGGAAGTGGGGCCCTCCTTCTTATAAAAAAGAAAGTCCTGGGGAGGTGGTTGGCCACAGGGCATGGTGGTCTGTGAGGACCATGCACCATATGTAAGTTATTCCTGTGGAGGTTGTGGTCCCTGGGGTTCAGGGGGCCCTGCGCTGTCCCCCATTCAAATTATTTACAGGCCCTGGGCTCAGAGGGAGAATGCAGCCACCCTAAAAAAGTATTTGTAGCACCAGGGATAGTCCAGGCAGCCCCCATATCATTTTTAATTTGCAGCCCTGGGGAGGTGGTGGTCTCCGGGGCCAGGCGAGTCTGCACACCCCGCTTACTACATACGTGGGTGTGTGAGTAGGTGTTTTAGAGGCCAGGCAACATTTTCTTGGGATGGAATGCTGCGCAGACCACATCCTCAGGTTGATTTTGGCCCTGGGGACCCTATCGCTCGGACCTGGCCACATTTGAACGGAGGAAGGGACCACAAAGCCACCCTGCATCGGCTGATGTCGGCCCTGTGGACTTCGTTCCCCAGGAACAGGCCTAACTGAATTTATGGAAGGGAACCTATTATCTCCCCTCTCTGGGCCAATATCAGCACTGGGGACCTCATCATCCAGGGCCCAGCCAAAATGCAATGATTAGGGGCCTTATGGCTCCGCCTCCCTAGGCTGATTTTGGCTTCAGGGACCCCGTTCCCTGGGGCCCAGCCTTATCGTATATTTATATTTTAAAAAAGAAGTAAAAAAATGAAGTTCTGGCTCCCCGCTTTGCTTGAAATTGGCCCCTTTGTGGGTAAGGTCCTAGCAGCCCCCCTCCTTGGAGCATTAAATCCAAAAGGACCACCACCTCCCTGAGGCATTTTGAAAATTGCCTAGGGCACGGGGAATGCCCTAGGCACTCCCCGTGCCCTGGGAATCACCACCTCCCACATTTGTATTAAATGTTAAAATTAAATATTGAAATAAGCCATTGATGGCCCCGGGGCCTGCCAACCCCAGGGCAGGCTTAAGCAATGTCCCAGGGGCTATAGCAAACTATGCTCTGCTTCAAGTAAAAAAGAGCATGTAAAATGCTCTAATTTAATCGAAGCAGAGCAGAATTGGTTTTGGACATAGGGAGCTGCCCGTTTAGCAGCTCCCTCTGCCAAAAAGCAAAGCCGACTCCCACAAGACATGGGGAGCCGGCAGGAACCACGGGGGCCTATCAGGCTGCCCCCTGGTCCCCAAAGTGAAAAACTGAGTGCACTGGGTGGGACCAGGGCATACATACTATAGGCCTGGCCCTGGGAAGGGGGTCGCAAGTCCCCCCTCCTATTACTTAAAGCAATAAATAAATGAAAAGACCAGGCCACTGGCATGAGGGTCCCCAGGGTCGAAATCAGCCCAAGAGGGTGTTGCTCGGCACCCCTTTCTATAAATGATCAACAAAAAAAAAAGGCTGGGACTGGGAGATGGGGGTCCCCAAGGCTGAAAATAGCCTGGGTAAGGCAGAGCATGCATCCTCCTCCCTTAAACATGGAAAAGAAAAGCCTCTGCAAGTTGCCAGATACCACACCCCCTCCAGCAACACTCTGCCAAATTGCCTCCTGGCACAGTGGTGGTTGGAGAATAACGTTCTCTTGGATGCTGAGGTTTCTTGCAGTCCAGGAACCCCTTCTGTTACCTTCAGGAAGTCCCAGATAGCAGCATTGCTGAGATGCCTTTTTAGACCATGCCCCCTTTCTCTATGACTCTGCCAACGAGCCTCCTGGCACACTGAATGAGTTTCACTTAACTTTTGAGGGCCTCAGGACTACAGTGGGCTTCTCCCCAAACCAGTAGTAAGCCAGGTGGCTTGTTTGTAGAGTGGTGGAGAAAGGGGGCATGGCCTCAGATGATATCTCAGCAATCCAGCTGTGAGGTAACAGGAGGGGTAGTTCATAACATAATTTTTTTAAATGAGCACTGAAATTCAGCAGTTAAAATTATCTCAAGCAACTATAACTTGCTCAGTGAAGTGACTATAACTTGCGCCTCCGCCATGCGCAAAGTTGTCATCAATTATGTCATTTCAGATGTTGCTGTGATATTATCAATGATGTAACTGAACAGGTCATGAATTGTGTAATATGTGTGGTAACTAGCAGTGCATGGTAAGTGAAAAAAAGGTTATTCAACCTCAGATCCTTACTGGAAATGTTCATGTTGATCTGACAAGTGAGGGCCTGAGAAAAATGGGATCACAAAATGCAATTTCTCTATACATTTTCCATAGGGAATTTTAGACAGTCAAAATGGTAAAACATAATTACATAGAATTTGGCAGAATTTATGTCATTTGAGATGTCTTGAGTGATGTCATTAATGAGATCATTGAGCATGTCATGAGTGATGTCATATGTCAGATCATAAACTGTGCATGGTGGGGGGTGCAAATTATAGTTATCTGAGTAAACCATCACTTTTAGTATATTTTTATTTTATATTACAAGTCCTAACTATAATGCCACTTTAGCCATCTGTTTATTTTCAGTGCACTGCAAGGAGTTTTTTAAACATAAAGTAAGATCTTAACATCATATCTAACTACAACGCTATTTTAACGTTTGCTTTTTTCAGTGGATTCCCATTTTTTTGTTATATTCACCCAACTCCTTTACTGACCATACTTTTGACAGTACACAGCTGAGTGTTGGATGCAGGTCCTGGCCTGTAGCCAAGCCTGTGCAATGCCTTTGTTGTGCACAGCTTTTGGCCGTGCAGAGCATGTGGTTGGAGGCAGTACCAGGCCTGTAGCCAGGCCCTGTACCCAACACACACATTGGGTGACCAAATTGTTCTTGACACTGCACTCAAAATAAACTTTTTGCAGGCTTGAGGGGTCCCTCTAATACCCCTCCATTACTGCAAAGTGATCATGACACCACTACAATGCCCTCTTATGTTTTTTTTGTTTAGTTTCAGGGCGCAGGACTACATTTCTGTGTCCTGTAATGGTGGCTGTAACATCTCTGTTTGTGTTGTAGTGAGCCAATCGGATTGTGTGGTTCTGCTGGAACAGTACTAGACCAGCAGAACCACGATGGCCGACTGGATAAAAAACTTCTTGACCAAACACATTACCCTCATTTTATTTTTTATTTTGTTACTGTAGGAGTACCATGGGACTTCTGGCAGACCAGCCATTAAAAATGTCACTTTATTTGTAACCTTCATTTCCCAAAAATGGCTGTACAGATTTATACCAAATCATGAAAAGCACGCTTTCCTAGTAAAGATCTAGCTTTCTTCATTTTTTTTCTGTATCACCTGTTAAAATGAATAAGGAAATTTGCATTGAGAAAATGCTTTTTGTAACACCTCTCTTTTTTTCGCTCCTCTTGATTGTGAGTTCACCAATTGCCAAATTTCATCCATGGAGTATATTTATTCAAGAAGTTGCGACATAAACATACTCCCTATGTAGAGAGTGTAGTACTCTAGATGCATTTATCTCTGATGTTACATACAGGGGCTAGTGTCGGCCCTGAATGCACACCTATTTGGATCTTCTCACAGAGCAGAAGCAGGTTCATCTATTTATCTTCAATTTTTTCGGTGACATTTAGGTTTTGACCTGTCTCACATTTTTACCTTTTCAGTTCCTTGCAAAAAATCTCTTTTCTCAATTATACTATGTTTATGTCACTTGAAGTTCATACTGCTGAACATGCTTAATTGAAAATTAAATTTGAACTGTGCAAAAAGCTCAAATGTCAGTGTTTGCACGAGATAAAAGTGAACATTCTTGCTGTCTGCCTAGCCTCTAGCTCTAAATTGCTCTGCCTTTATTTGTATTGAGATATGAGAGGCTGTGTAATTTGAGAGGCAACAATATTTCACACTCAGTGACTTAGTGAAAAGTAAACGTCTATCGTGAATAAGACCATCTATTTTCTAAAATCACACTTTAAAATACCACAGTATGCATACACAAAATCACAGAGTACGCAGTATTTCACCCCAAATCCCGACACATATGTTCTGTTGAGTAACTTTTCTGCCAAGGTATAGCCATGTTGTGAGACCATGTGGAAGACTCAACCTGAGGATGCGCGTTCAAATGCCATTTTCCTGGCAGCGCTTAGTGCCAACTGAGGAGATGCTGGAGGAAAGCTTGCCAATGTAGTCCATTGAGAGCCAGACGCTGCAGAGACCATGAAATTGGCTTCTAACTAAACCAAGCTGGAAAGAAAATCTGAAGAATGTGTTGTTTTTTAATGTTTAAGCACAGCATATTGGATAAACATTAGCATAACTTGAAAAATATTTCATATTCAGTACCCAAAGTTTTAATGTTGAACAAACAGGTTTACAAAAAAAATGATCCATGTCTATAGACAAAAAGCAATGAGATATATTGCATTTAGTGAAAGAAAGAGTACTACACATTCTAACATCTATTTGCAGTTCTATAAAAGACTGAACTGCCAGGTTTTGAATATAATATCTCAATTGTCCTGTTTTCTCAGAATTAGAAGTAATACAGACATACATTCTCGATGGGGTTTCACAGCTGCTATGTGCTCTTATTCAGCTTCTGCATTGGCTTCTTGTAATGAAGGTTGTTTGTAATTGTATCAGTAATATGTTCAGCTAGCCAGTAATGAGAAGCCACATCCATATTTCGTTTATTTTGGAAGTGTTGCATCTTGCATTAACCTAAAATGTTTTGTAAGCTATTATAAGCTTTTCTACTGAATAGTTGAAAACATTTGGTCAACAAATTGGGCTTCCTTAATGTGGCTAGATTGAAGTGGTGAAAAACAACACTGGGTGTGGGTTTTCCCCAGTAAGGCAAAGCCTCTCAATACTAGAACAACTAAACAAGTGCCAATACTGTTATTCCTAATTAACAAACCTTGAGTTACTACACAAAAAGAATCAAACTTAATGTGAGTTTTAGACTTGAAGATCAGTCTTGAATAATTCACTTTTATTTTTCATATGTTTTTTCAACATTTTATGTTGGTTACAATTTACCAAATACACAATTCATATAGAAGACACAGAACAATGATACTATCTCATAAAAATGACAGTTTCATAAAATTCATACTACCTCGTTAACTTTCATACATCATTGATCAACATTCTAATCTCACATTCTCACACATACCAAACATACATGTCAATATTTACAAAAATGTGATCTCTGTCACTATAAGTGGGGAGGGGTGAACTTCTGAGATAGCCAGCCCTTACTTTCTATGCCTCTTAACTTGAGATTGGAGTTTGCCCTACTTAATGCAAAACCGGGCGTGGACAACTGGAGCGCGCGTTTACTTTATTTCTTCCAGTTGTCCATGCCCGGTTTTGCATTAAGTAGAGCAAACTCCAATCTCAAGGTAAGAGGCAGAGAAAGTAAGGGCTGGCTAGCTCAGAAGTTCACCCCCCCACTTATAGTGACAGAGATCTCATTTTTCTTCCCTACAGCTATGAGGTCCTGATGAGAACCCCCCACCAATTAGGGGTTCGAAACGCGTAGACCGCCCTTCTACACCGTAAGATCTCCCCTTAAAAGATAATCACGTATGTGTTAAGAACTCTCAAATTAATCAAAAAATCATCTTTGGTTTGAATAAATAGTTTTTTGTTATATTCAATTGTAAATATTGACATGTATGTTTGGTATGTGTGAGAATGTGAGATTGGAATGTTGATCAACGATGTATGAAAGTTATCGAGGTAGTATGTATTTTATGAAACTGTCATTTTTATGAAATTGTATCATTGTTTTGTGTCTTCTATATGAATTGTGTAATTTGGTGAATTGTAACCAACATAAAATTTTGAAAAAACATATGAAAAATAAAAGTGATTCATTCAAGACTGATCTTCAAGTCTAAAACTCACATTAAGTTTGATTCCTTTTGTGTAGTAACCCAAGGTTTGATAATTAGGAATAACAGTATTGGCACTTGTTTAGTTGTTCTAGATTGAAGTGGGCCAGCAATGTTTGGTATCACACAAATTTATGGCTGATTTTGAAAGATGCTCCACGGATGGAGAATCTAAATCCTCAGGTCACCTGCCCTACTTAGAGCTGGATGGACTGTCAGCTCTCTTTTGACTGCAACCACTGGCCCATTTGATGGAAAGCTTACTCCAACAGCTGACATATGGAGTGCTGGCTGTCCAACTATGGGAATCTCACCCCATGCCATATTTAGAGTTGATGATCTAATGACCTTTTCTGCCCATCAGCCCCAGTGAGAACCTGGCAGCTGTAATGAGAAAAATAAAATAATGCCCCCACATCCAGGGACACACCTCCATGAGGGCAGGGTCTTAGATATTTGTTTTTCAAAATCATACTCCCAATTTGGAAATTTGTTTTTGAAAAGGAAAGTTTGGTATACAGCCATAACATTCAACAGTGGACATCCACCCAACATTTGATACTTTCACAGAAACTACTGTGATGGCCGTTCTTCTGATGGTACAGAGATCGCAGCTGGAATCGTGGTGATCTCTAAATAAGATGGTTTCATGTCCATCAGGGTAAAAGACATGCTGTCCATCGCCACCGAGATGAACAGAGTACATAAGATCATACAATAAATCAGGCCCTCAGAAGGATTAAAAAAGTATTCTGTTTGGTACAGAAAACCAGCAATTGTAGGAGAGATTTATTAGTTCTTGAATTCCAGATTTGAGGGAAAGTATTGCACATCCATTGTTTTTAAATATTTTCAGACTGGTTTGTCACAGGCTAAATTACATACCAAAACTCATGTCAAAACAAAACCACTGGTAAATCCAACAGGTGTGGCATTGCTTGCCAGACTTTTGGCATGGCCAATGCTTGCTTGGTAAAAGTTCTTGTAAAACCTTATTTTTGAGTAGCTGGTGGTCCCTCACCAATATAAAAAATAAGCACCAGCTCAACAAAAAGAACACTTTGCCATAATAATCCTTGAAACTGAAGTGAACTAATATAAGCAGAAATACTTTACTCACAGTGAGGTTACCCAATGTCTGAAGTTTGCTCACTGATAGTCCTATGCTATAATGGTTAAAGGGCTTAGGGTTAGGAGGTTTGGGTGTTTATTCACCGAAAAGAAGAAAATTAAAATTAATATTAAATTAATACATAGGTATATAGACGGGTTTTAGTTACCTTATTATAGTTACCATGCGTGGTAAAGGTATCTGCGTGGTCAAGGCATGCGTGATAAAGGCATGCATGGTATTGTTATATAACCAAAATAAATTGTAGAGAGAAAGGTAAGGCAGTGATCCTGTCTTCCTCAAGTGTTCTAGTCTTGGTTTATCAAGAGACATAATATACTGATTTTAAAGCCAACTATAAGGCCAGCTATAGGCATGTCTAACTCCTCTCTCTTGGGAGTCGCTCTCATGCAGTTTAGACTTTAGGACTTGAGTTCATTCCTTGACTTCAGTCATATTGGAGCAGGGTCTTCTGTCTTGAAAATAAAACAGAACCACATGTATATTTTGACTTTAAGATTTTGGTTACAAATGGTCAATAATGCAACAAAGAATTCCAGTCAGTATTTTTTATCAAATCTGTTGAATTCAATTTGCAATTGTTATGTGATTTGTTATTGAAATATCCAGGAAGGAGATCTCATTGTGAGTGCGTGACCAAGTAAAGGTTATATGAAGGCCCGTGGCATGAAGCCAGGAGCAAAACACTCATTTCATTCATCGAGTAATTCCATATGAAAGGTACATCATCAATATAAAACAATGTCACATGAACACATTTGGTCAGTAGGGATTGTTAGTACTATATGTAGCATATTTTTCAAAGCACCCCATGCATAGATTGGCTAGACTGTGGGGATACTGTGGTACTGGTTTAAATTCCTGAAATTTGCTCATTTATAGTGACAGAGATCACATTTTTGTAAATATTGACATGTATGTTTGGTATGTGTGAGAATGTGAGATTGGAATGTTGATCAACGATGTTTGAAAGTTAACGAGGTAGTATGTATTTTATGAAACTGTCATTTTTATGAAATTGTATCATTGTTTTGTGTCTTCTATATGAATTGTGTAATTTGGTGAATTGTAACCAACATAAAATTTTGAAAAAACATATGAAAAATAAAAGTGATTCATTCAAGACTGATCTTCAAGTCTAAAACTCACATTAAGTTTGATTCCTTTTGTGTAGTAACCCAAGGTTTGATAATTAGGAATAACAGTATTGGCACTTGTTTAGTTGTTCTAGATTGAAGTGGGCCAGCAATGTTTGGTATCACACAAATTTATGGCTGATTTTGAAAGATGCTCCACGGATGGAGAATCTAAATCCTCAGGTCACCTGCCCTACTTAGAGCTGGATGGACTGTCAGCTCTCTTTTGACTGCAACCACTGGCCCATTTGATGGAAAGCTTACTCCAACAGCTGACATATGGAGTGCTGGCTGTCCAACTATGGGAATCTCACCCCATGCCATATTTAGAGTTGATGATCTAATGACCTTTTCTGCCCATCAGCCCCAGTGAGAACCTGGCAGCTGTAATGAGAAAAATAAAATAATGCCCCCACATCCAGGGACACACCTCCATGAGGGCAGGGTCTTAGATATTTGTTTTTCAAAATCATACTCCCAATTTGGAAATTTGTTTTTGAAAAGGAAAGTTTGGTATACAGCCATAACATTCAACAGTGGACATCCACCCAACATTTGATACTTTCACAGAAACTACTGTGATGGCCGTTCTTCTGATGGTACAGAGATCGCAGCTGGAATCGTGGTGATCTCTAAATAAGATGGTTTCATGTCCATCAGGGTAAAAGACATGCTGTCCATCGCCACCGAGATGAACAGAGTACATAAGATCATACAATAAATCAGGCCCTCAGAAGGATTAAAAAAGTATTCTGTTTGGTACAGAAAACCAGCAATTGTAGGAGAGATTTATTAGTTCTTGAATTCCAGATTTGAGGGAAAGTATTGCACATCCATTGTTTTTAAATATTTTCAGACTGGTTTGGCACAGGCTAAATTACATACCAAAACTCATGTCAAAACAAAACCACTGGTAAATCCAACAGGTGTGGCATTGCTTGCCAGACTTTTGGCATGGCCAATGCTTGCTTGGTAAAAGTTCTTGAAAAACCTTATTTTTGAGTAGCTGGTGGTCCCTCACCAATATAAAAAATAAGCACCAGCTCAACAAAAAGAACACTTTGCCATAATAATCCTTGAAACTGAAGTGAACTAATATAAGCAGAAATACTTTACTCACAGTGAGGTTACCCAATGTCTGAAGTTTGCTCACTGATAGTCCTATGCTATAATGGTTAAAGGGCTTAGGGTTAGGAGGTTTGGGTGTTTATTCACCGAAAAGAAGAAAATTAAAATTAATATTAAATTAATACATAGGTATATAGACGGGTTTTAGTTACCTTATTATAGTTACCATGCGTGGTAAAGGTATCTGCGTGGTCAAGGCATGCGTGATAAAGGCATGCATGGTATTGTTATATAACCAAAATAAATTGTAGAGAGAAAGGTAAGGCAGTGATCCTGTCTTCCTCAAGTGTTCTAGTCTTGGTTTATCAAGAGACATAATATACTGATTTTAAAGCCAACTATAAGGCCAGCTATAGGCATGTCTAACTCCTCTCTCTTGGGAGTCGCTCTCATGCAGTTTAGACTTTAGGACTTGAGTTCATTCCTTGACTTCAGTCATATTGGAGCAGGGTCTTCTGTCTTGAAAATAAAACAGAACCACATGTATATTTTGACTTTAAGATTTTGGTTACAAATGGTCAATAATGCAACAAAGAATTCCAGTCAGTATTTTTTATCAAATCTGTTGAATTCAATTTGCAATTGTTATGTGATTTGTTATTGAAATATCCAGGAAGGAGATCTCATTGTGAGTGCGTGACCAAGTAAAGGTTATATGAAGGCCCGTGGCATGAAGCCAGGAGCAAAACACTCATTTCATTCATCGAGTAATTCCATATGAAAGGTACATCATCAATATAAAACAATGTCACATGAACACATTTGGTCAGTAGGGATTGTTAGTACTATATGTAGCATATTTTTCAAAGCACCCCATGCATAGATTGGCTAGACTGTGGAGATACTGTGGTACTGGTTTAAATTCCTGAAATTTGCCAAAAGAGCTAACCATGGAAGTGAAAGAAATGTATATTTAATTCTGGCTGACTACATTACAGGACAACAACTGTGATGTGTCGCAAGGATAACACCATCCTGTCATGGATAATAGTTTTTCAACTGCTGTGGACGATTGTGGTACAAAACCATAGTGTGACTCTAAGCATTACTATAATCAGTGAAGTGAGATGAAATTAAGATAACCTTGAGAATGTCAATGCAGTCATCTTTTGCATGTATTTGAATAATAATACAGTTCCTAAGAAAATAGTCTGAGTTTTTTCACAATGGTTCCAAAAAAGATCAAATGCAAGAGACAAAGGGTCTTTCAGGTGGACGATACCTGTTAGTCAGCATTTTAGAAAGAAGGAATGAGCAAATGGCGGTGAAATGCTCTATATTGCTATTTACTTGACACTAGATCTATGTCTGCTGTAGCACCCTTTTCACAGCAGCTTATGGCAATGGTGGGGCCATCCAAAAGCTCCCTAAAGATTTTTTATCTTCTGGCCTTAGATTTTGGAATGCTGGTCTTTTTTAGTTTCCAGAATGAACACATCATTTGGGACAGCTTGCTAAAATGCTTGGGCTTCAAGATGAACCATAGTTAAAGAAGTTGAATTCAGGTGGTTATATAGTCTACATGTATACAGAGTGGGGTTTATTCTTAATATTCTCTGAAAATACAATTGATAATAACAATGTCAAAGCACAGGCATGGGGCAACACTATGGATCTTATTTAGGCTATGTCTGACCGAGGGGAACACTGTAAACTGTTTGTTCTCCAGCGCAGAAATCCTGCAAATCCTGTGCTGTATTTGGGTTGGGGCAACAGCCGGTACACTGTTGGTTGAGCCTCCTCTGGCTCTCCAGTGCTCCATCGCCACAGTACGGCGGGATCATAGAGGTAGTCGTCCTACCTATTAAGGGTGGAACTATCAAATGTATTTTTCCTTGCTCACATTTACCATGCAAAAAGGGAGGAAACTGGCGGGGAAAAGCAACGAGTCCTCATGTGTAGGGAAAAACTTGATTTTAGGAGTTTTTTTCACATGAACTTAAATATTTGCCAGCACAGTGCTTTATACTTAGCTCGGGTTAGCTAATCTTGCCTTTATATAGGAGGTTTTTGAGGCTCCCTTTGCAGAACATATATTATCACAAGGCAGTCAAAGATCTAAACATAGGTTGTACAACCCTCTTTAGGGTTGTGGAGGTCATGATCTCAGTCTTCCAGAGGACTGGTGATTGACCACCATTTTCTAAATAAGCATCAAAGTCATTTATTGAGCACTCTTTTTTCAGTGTGTTTTAATGTACCATAGATGTTTACAGCTAGAGGCATGGATTATATTGGTCATTCCTTTAGTTGCAAGATACTCTTGGAGAGTTTGACTGACAATTGTAATCCGGTCCCATACAGGTCTTTTTAATGCCCATTTCCATGTTGACGGGCATGAAACATCAAGGACATATTAAATTGTTATTTTAATTAGCGCTGAAACAATATCTTTATAATGGTTTTGCTGTGGGCAGCCACCTGCCTCATTGTTGTGTTCCCTCCTATTCGGACTTGCCACTAGCGTCTACACATCCAATAGGGTCTACAATGAGGAGGCACACAACTGCTTTGTTAGGATTTATAGTTTTCTGTAGCATAAAAGATGGCTGCTCTGTTCTTTGCCTCCGCCTAGGACATACCACTGATGAGACACCCTACTTGTGCTCCGAACCACATTATGGACCCCCTCCCCTTTAGTTTTCAACTGAAAACTATTTTGCACCGCAACATTATCTAAAGCCACCAACTCAGCAGGCAAAAGTAGCCTGCAAGTAAGGAATGAAAGCAAAAGGTTCCTGAATGTATAGTAATAAAGGGCAGTATTGGGTTTTTAGGGTTCAGGGATGCGTAACGTTAAGAGGTAGTGAGGGTTATTATAGATCAGGGAAGAGTAGTGTAAAGGATTGCAAGGGCTGGGTACAGTAAAATGTAACTAAATAACTTACATTGTATTATTTTAATTAAAAATAAATGTAAAATACATTTAAATGAATACTGATTTTGTTATTTAAAACATAATATTACATTATTTTTAACATTAGGGGTGGGCGATAAATTGTACTTCACCGGCAGCCCACTCTGGATTATGCTTTTAATTCGGAGTTCCATCAAAATTCGACCAACTGCCTTGTGGGTGGAGCTTTTTCTCAGGTGCGGCTCACCAACAGTAAGTTGGCAGGTATAAGTGAGAATTGGCATCTCCTAGCGCAATTTTCAAGTGCTAGGATGGCACACAGCAAGATTTTCTTAACACTGGCAGTCACAACCCTTTGTGGAGTGAAACCTTTGCAAGAGTAAAAAATCAACTAGAACTGCAGCAAAGAAGCAGCACCCTCTTGCATACCACGTGGTTCCATTTGCACTGATTTTGTACTGCAGAACAAGCTCCTGGTGCTAAAAAACAGTGCAACATTCCAATTCAGCTCACTCCCGGAACCCCTTGTAGTTTTCAATCAACTCCTTGAGTCCCGCCCACCCCTAATTTAAATAGAAATATAATAATAATCTTTTCAAATCACACCTATTTTGTAGTAACTTTACTAATATTAGCTATTTACCATTACCTAGGGTAAAATGATCCCAAAAATAGATAAATCATTTAGATTTTTTTAAACTATTTTAATGTTAAATATGAATATAAATATTATATCATGTGAACTTAGAGCAAGTAAAAAAAGTAACAGTTCTATTATCTTAAAAGTGTGTTAAAAATACACAATTTAAATGTATTTAATTATTATAAAAATATGTTTTATTACAAAATATATCCCAGCTACACAAGATGTTTATTTTTATTTACAATACATTAAAATGTACTAAACTCTACATGTAGAACTCATTAAAAACAATCTACACGTTTGCAAAATATTGAATTCTACATTTATTTTTGTATTTTAGAAAGTTTATCACAAAATGATATAGTATATTTTTTATGATATATAATTTTTAACATTAAATAAAATGAATGTAAATTTTTGAAACTGAAAATAATTGAACGTATTTTAACATTTCCTATTGTCTTTAATTTTAAGGCTTTGCCTTAATAATTTTTTTGGTAAGGGTACAGCAATTCTAGTGATTTGCCATGTGTGGTGCTGGACTTACTCCAGGTCTGAGCTGGAGGGCATTTATGACTGTGATGGGTCCTTTTTGAGGGTAATGTCATTAGAACTGCAGTTTGTGAATAGCAATGGGCTACTCTTTTTAGGTGGATGTGTCTCCCTCCCTACTTCTCCCCTTAACCCCTTCTGTGCTCATGACTTCCCCCAGCCATGATGAGTCACGGTGGGGTGTGTGCGCACGACGGCCGGGGGCCATCCAAACCACGCCCAAGAATGGAATTTCCAGCACTACGGCGTAATTTGCACCGCAGCCAAGGTGTTCATTCTACCATTTTTTAGAACGTATAATCGATTTTCCTGCCACTTTCCGTCCCTCTCACATTTACTACAAAAATATAGGTGTGTATGCAGAGACCTCCTCAATCAGGGCAGAGAGCTACATGTAGAAAAGATAGGAGTTCTCCACACATACGTTAGTGAATATCATTTTGTAGTACGTGAGTAGAACTAGTGAAGTATTATGAAATGTACTAAAAAACACATTTTGTGACTAGGCCTCACACCTTTTGAAAAAACAATTCAGATCAAGGATTTATCATTAACTTGGTCACTAAAAAGAATGTTAGAACTAAAATAGTTTGATATATCATTTTTATTTGTATTTTTCTCTATAGCGCAAACAAGTCCCAGAATAGGGTATTAGAGTGCTTCATAGTAACAGAGAAATCCAAGGATGGTAAAGATTTCTGGTGCTTGGTAATGGAGTTGTTGGACTTGGCTCTTTTTGCAGGGAACAAGAAACAAATGTGGGATCACACTGCTTCATTTCCCAGCGGGTTCGTCCCTAAGCATTATGGTGGATGCAATTCATCAAGCATGTGTGCTTACAAAAAATTATTTCGAGTGTTTCACCAGGTTGATGCAGATCAATTCTGGATTATTATCCGTCATCAGTAGAGATTAGGCATGAAAATATTTGAGTTGCTAAGCAAGCTCCCAAAGTCTTCTCGGGTCACAGTACCTCTCCAGAGCGCAGGTGCTTCTCCACGAGCTCGTCAACTCAAAGTGGCTCGAGGCAGCCTTTTAAACAGGAAACAAATGTGGGATCACACTGCTTCACATCCCAGCGGGTTCGCCCCTAAGCATTATGGTAGGTGCAGTTCATAAAGCGTGTGTGCTTACATAAAAGTTCTTTCGAGGGTTTCACCAGGTTGGTGCAGATCAATGCTGGCCATCTCTAAACATGTATTTCTGGATTATTATCCGTCATCAGTAGAGATTAGGCATGAAAATATTTGGGGTTGCTGGGCAGGCTGACAAAGTCTTCTCGGGTCACAGTACCTCTCCAGGCACGCAGGTGCCTCTCCACGAGCTCGTCAGCTCAAAGTGGCTCCAGGGAGCCTTTTAAACAGGAAATAAATGTGGGATAACACTGCTTCACCTCCCAGCGGGTTCACCCCTAAGCATTATGGTGGATGCAGTTCATCAAGCGTGTGTGCTTACACAAACGTTCTTTCGAGTGTTTCACCAGGTTGGTGCAGATCAATGCTGGCCATCTCTAAACACTTGTTTCTGGATTGTTATCCGTCATCAGTAGAGATTAGGCCTGCTCAGCAACCCCTTACATTCGAATTGCCTAATTTCTACTGATGACGGATAACAATCCAGTAACACGTGTTTAGAAATGGCCAGCACCAATCTGCACCTACCTGGTGAAACACTCTAGAGACTTTGCAAGTACACACACTTGACGAACTGCATTGACAACATTGCCTAGAGGCCCACCTGCTGGGAGGTGAAGCAGTGTGATCCTACATTTGTTTCCAGTTTAAAAGGCTCCCTCGACCCATTTGAGCTGACAAGCTCGCGAAGAGGCACCTGCGCGCATTGAGAGTTACTGAGAACCGAGAACATTTTGGCAGCCTGCTCAGCAACCCCATACATTCGGATTGCTTTATCTCTACTGATGACGGATAACAATCCAGAAAAACATGTTTAGAGATGGCCGGCACCAGTGTGCACCTACCTAGTGAAACTCTCGAGAGACTTTGCAAGTACACACACTTGGCGAACTGCATTGACCATGATGCCTAGGGGCATATCTGCTGGGAGGTAAAGCAGTGTGATCCCACATTTGTTTCCTGTTTAAAAGGCTCCCTCGAGCCATTTGAGCTGACGAGCTCGTGTAGAGGCACCTGCGTGCATTGAGAGTTACTGAGAACCAAGAATATTTTAGCAGCCTGCTCAGCAACCCCTTACATTCAAATTGCCTAATCTCTACTGATGACGGATAACAATCCAGAAACACATGTTTAGAGATGGCCAGAACCAATCTGCACCTACCTGGTGAAACACTTGAGAGACTTTGCAAGTATACACACTTGGCAAACTGCATTGACCATGATGCCTAGGGGCGCACCTGCTGGGAGGTGAAGCAGTGGGATCCCACATTTGTTTCCCGTTTAAAAGGCTCCCTCGAGCCATTTGAGCTGACAAGCTCGTGGAGAGGCACCTGCGTGCATTGAGAGTTATTTAGGACCGGGAATATTTTGGCAGCCTGCTCAGCAACCCCTTACATTCGAATTGCCTAATCTCTACTGATGACGGATAACAATCCAGAAACACGTGTTTAAAGATGGCCAGCACCAATCTGTACCTACCTAGTGAAACACTCGAGAGACTTTGCAAGTACACATACTTGGCGAACTGCATTGACCATGATGCCTAGGGGCATATCTGCTGGGAGGTGAAGCAGTGTGATCCCACATTTTTTTCCTGTTTAAAAGGTTCATTCGAGCCATTTGAGCTGACGAGCTCGTTGAGAGGCACCTGCGTGCATTGAGAGTTACTGAGAACCAAGAATATTTTGGCAGCCTGCTCAGCAACCCCTTACATTCAAATTGCCTAATCTCTACTGATGACGGATAACAATCCAGAAATACATGTTTAGAGATGGCCAGAACCAATCTGCACCTACCTGGTGAAACACTTGAGAGACTTTGCAAGTATACACACTTGGCAAACTGCATTGACCATGATGCCTAGGGGCGCACCTGCTGGGAGGTGAAGCAGTGGGATCCCACATTTGTTTCCCGTTTAAAAGGCTCCCTCGAGCCATTTGAGCTGACGAGCTCGTGGAGAGGCACGTGCGCGCATTGAGAGTTATTTAGGACCGAGAATATTTTGGCAGCCTGCTCAGCAACCCCTTACATTCAAATTGCCTAATCTCTACTGATGATGGATAACAATCCAGAAACCCATGTTTAGAGATGGCCAGCACCAATCTGCACCTACCTCGTGAAACACTTGAGAGACTTTGCAAGTATACACACTTGGCAAACTGCATTGACCATGATGCCTAGGGGCGCACCTGCTGGGAGGTGAAGCAGTGGGATCCCACATTTGTTTCCCGTTTAAAAGGCTCCCTCGAGCCATTTGAGCTGACAAGCTCGTGGAGAGGCACCTGCGTGCATTGAGAGTTATTTTGGACCGGGAATATTTTGGCAGCCTGCTCAGCAACCCCTTACATTCGAATTGCCTAATCTCTACTGATGACGGATAACAATCCAGAAGCACGTGTTTAAAGATGGCCAGCACCAATCTGTACCTACCTAGTGAAACACTCGAGAGACTTTGCAAGTACACATACTTGCCGAACTGCATTGACCATGATGGCTAGGGGCGAACCTGCTGGGAGGTGAAGCAGTGTGATCCCACATTTGTTTCCTGTTTAAAAGGCTCCTTCGAGCCATTTGAGCTGATGAGCTTGTGGAGAGGCACCTGCGCGCATTGAGAGTTACTAAGAACCGAGAATATTTTGCAGCCTGCTCAGCAAATCCCCCTACATTCAAATTGCCTAATCTCTACTGATGACGAATACAAATCCAGAAACAAGTGTTTAGAGAAGGCCAGCACCAATCTGCACCTAACCAGTGAAACACTCTAGAGACTTTGCAAGTACACACACTTGCGGACTACATTGACCATGATGCCTAGGGGCGAACCTACTGGGAGGTGAAGCAGTGCGATCCTACATTTGTTTCCTGTTTAAAAGGCTCCCTCAAGCGATTTTAGCTGACGAGCTCTTGGAGAGGCACCTGCGCGCATTGAGAGTTACTGAGAACTGAGAATATTTTGGCAGCCTGCTCAGCAACCCCATACATTCGGATTGCTTTATCTCTACTGATGACGGATAACAATCCAGAAAAACGTGTTTAGAGATGGCCGGCACCAGTCTGCACCTACCTAGTGAAACTCTCGAGAGACTTTGCAAGTACACACACTTGGCGAACTGCATTGGCCATGATGCCTAGGGGCATATCTGCTGGGAGGTGAAGCAGTGTGATCCCACATTTTTTTCCTGTTTAAAAGGCTCCTTCGAGCCATTTGAGCTGACGAGCTCGTTGAGAGGCACCTGCGTGCATTGAGAGTTACTGAGAACCAAGAATATTTTGGCAGCCTGCTCAGCAACCCCTTACATTCAAATTGCCTAATCTCTACTGATGACGGATAACAATCCAGAAATACATGTTTAGAGATGGCCAGAACCAATCTGCACCTACCTGGTGAAACACTTGAGAGACTTTGCAAGTATACACACTTGGCAAACTGCATTGACCATGATGCCTAGGGGCGCACCTGCTGGGAGGTGAAGCAGTGGGATCCCACATTTGTTTCCCGTTTAAAAGGCTCCCTCGAGCCATTTGAGCTGACGAGCTCGTGGAGAGGCACGTGCGCGCATTGAGAGTTATTTAGGACCGAGAATATTTTGGCAGCCTGCTCAGCAACCCCTTACATTCGAATTGCCTAATCTCTACTGATGACGGATAACAATCCAGAAACACGTGTTTAAAGATGGCCAGCACCAATCTGTACCTACCTAGTGAAACACTCGAGAGACTTTGCAAGTACACATACTTGGCGAACTGCATTGACCATGATGGCTAGGGGCGAACCTGCTGGGAGGTGAAGCAGTGTGATCCCACATTTGTTTCCTGTTTAAAATGCTCCCTCAAGCCACTTGAGCTGACGAGCTTGTGGAGAGGCACCTGTGCGCATTGAGAGTTACTGAGAACCGAGAATATTTTGGCAGCTTGCTCAGCAACCCCTTACATTCGAATTGCCTAATCTCTACTGATGACGGACAACAATCCAGAAACACATGTTTAGAGATGGCCGGCACCAATCTGCACCTACATGGTGAAACACTTGAGAGACTTTGCAAGTACACACACTTGGCGAACTGCATTGACCATGAAGCCTAGGGGCGAACCTGCTGGGAGGTGAAGCAGTGTGATCCCACATTTCTTTCCTTTTTGCAGTCATCCTTGAACCTTTTGCTTTCTCCTGTATTTTTTCTGACCTGTTTTATTGGTTTTATTACTCTGGGCACTTTACCACTGCTGATCAGTGCTAAAGTGCATATGCTCTCCCCATTTGTTTCCTGTTTAAAATGCTCCCTCAAGCCATTTGAGCTGATGAGCTTGTGGAGAGGCACCTGTGCGCATTGAGAGTTACTGAGAACCGAGAATATTTTGGCAGCTTGCTCAGCAACCCCTTACATTCGAATTGCCTAATCTCTACTGATGACGGATAACAATCCAGAAACACATGTTTAGAGATGGCCAGCACCAATCTGCACCTACATGGTGAAACACTTGAGAGACTTTGCAAGTACACACACTTGGCGAACTGCATTGACCATGATGCCTAGGGGCGAACCTGCTGGGAGGTGAAGCAGTGTGATCCTATCGATGGGCTCCTCGCTTTTAGGAATGCTGTCAAAACCTTTCTTTTCCCCTTAGTCCCTTAGTTCTGTTGTGTTGTGTTCTTCTCACTCCTGTCCGGATCTTTGTTCTGTACCAGCGCCAGGACGCCCCTTTGCTGGGGCATCTGTGCGCTCAATAAATCTGGGTAACATAACATAACATAACATTTCTTTCCTTTTTGCAGTTATCCTTGAACCTTTTGCCTTTCTCCATCTCAGTGCTAAAGTGCATATGCTCTCCCTATTGTAAATTGATATATGCATTAGTGAGTCCATGATTGGCTGGTTTGGTTTACCTGTCAAACCCTAGTACAATGCACTGGGAGTGCCCAGGGCTTGTAAACCAAATGCTACTGGTGGGTTTGCAGCACTGGTTGTGCCACCCACAGAAGCAACCTGTAAAAGTGTGTCTAAGGCCTGCCATTGCAGAGCCTGTGGGCAGTCTGGTACTGCCATGTTGACTGAGCACCTGCACTCATTTGCCAGTCCCTAAACCTTCCTTTTTCTTCATATCAGAAACCCCTATGGTAGGCCCAAGGGCAGGGTGCATTGTAAGTATAAGGTAGGACATTCCCTGTTGTGTCTGGCATGTCCTAATAGAAAATTACAGTTAGTTTTGTTGTTCCCTATTGCAAGGCTACCTGTTCTCCATAGGCCAGAATGAGCAGTTAGAATATTAGATTTTATAATCCTAACTGACTCAGGGAACATGATAGAAATTCAAGTTTAAAATGCCTGATTGATAAAGTACATATTTTAGTGAAGTTGGTTTTAACATTCTGTGTTTGAAAATACCAATTTTAGAAAGTAGGCATTTTCTTGTCCAACCATCCACGCCTGCCTCTGCTAGGTTGTGTATTCTTTGAATGGAGTTTGAGTGACAGGGCTGGGGGATTCCAGGAGACAGGATGAGTCAGCCCAGTGGTGAATAGAGAGTTCTGCATCTAGATCGGTGGGAGGAGTTGCACCTGAGACCTGAATAGGGCTGTGCCTTCCCTCCACAATGCTGCCTCCACCTCCTATGGTGCGTCTGATGTCTCTGCCCAGCAATGTGAAAGAAGAGAAGGACTCATGTCAACAGAGAGCTCCAGGGCTGTGCCTTCCCTCCACAATGCTGGCTCCACCTCATGTGGGGCGTCTTATGTTTCTGCCCTGCACTGTGAAAGGAAAGAAGTCCTGCAAACAGAGTGCTCCAGGACTGACCAGAACTGGTTTGGACTAGGCAAAGCCTCTCTGCCTTCAGAGAACAAAGGATTTTGGGGTATTAGTATTGGGACCCTGATCCCAAGAAAGTAGATCACGTTTGGACAACAAGAAGAATCCTTTGCTGAGGAGTGGAACCAAGAGAGACTGAGGAGAGACCATCCTTTAGCTGAAGTGCTGGTTGGGCGATTGGCCTGCAGTGGTTGCCTGACTACCAAAGAAAGGAGAGAGGAACGTTGTGTGTACTTTCATCAACTTGTGTAAGAGTTTGCCTCCTGCTGAACAGATTTTACCAACCAGCTCCCCAAGAGTTCTCCTGAAGTACCTGCAGTTATGTTGGACTTTTTGGGGATTTGCATGTTGCAAGGAGCTGGAAGAGTGACTCAAGATCAAGAAGCATTTTGCTATACTGCCGCTTCCCAACACGAAGCGCCACGCATCGCCGGAGGAGAGGATCGACGTCGCAGCAGACCCCGCTGCATCACCGGGAAGTGTGTTGCAGGAGTAGAGGATCAACGGCACATCAGACGCTGCCACATCTCTGAGAAGCGCGTCACAGGGCCTGTCTCGGCTCATCGACGTCGCAGCCAGGTCATGAATGATGTAATATGTGACATCATTACCAGTGGATTGCGGGCGCGAGAGTTACAGTTAGTACAACTAACTATAACAGAGGAATTTCAATGGTTTTGTATGAGTGAAATGTTCAGCTAACTATAACATTCCTAAAACCTATGGTTTTTTCAGTGAATTTCTAAGGTTTTTTAAATGCTAATTCCTAACTATAACCTGCCTGAAACCTATGTTTTTTTCAGTGAATTTCAAAGGTTTTTAAAATGACAATTTCTACTTATTATGTTGATCACTTCTCCATATTTTCAACCACAAACTAAATCTGCAATGCTACGTAAAAAAAACAGGCAATAGTTCCACTTACCACTAACAAATTAACATCAACATTTAACTACTGTAAGAACGTTAAACATGTACTATGTGAATTGCATCGAACTCACACACATATTTAAAGAGCAATATGTCTTAGATATTCTAATTATACACTTCTGACACCCAACAAAATTACAATACTCAGCGCCACTATCATTACAACCACCCCCACGGACCTCTCCTTCCTACTACCTCAGAGGCAGCGCAAAACAGTACTACTACCTTTCCAAAATAATATATCTCCTCAACAGTACACTAGCTCGATCTACAGAGATATGGCAACCAAGTATGTATAAGGGAAAGAACTCGAACATCAACAATAATGTACACAATGCTAAGACTACGGTGAAATACTATACACAATTCGCTATAGAAATCAAAAAACTTTTCAGTGTGTACATATACCATTGATACGTGTAGTGTACAGAATAGTGGAGTAAACCATCTTATCTCAGACACATTAAAGCATTAGATTCAACCTCGATTTATTTAAAGCAGAGAAAAAAATAGTGCTGTTACACTGCTAGTATTGTAGAAATAAAAAAAGGATCCTAGGGTTCCCACTGATACTTGGTCCTTTTAAACCAACAAAGAAGAAATTGGCACAGAAGCTGAAATATAAAAGTTACATCTTTATTAACTTCAAATGAGTGAGACCATGTCACACAGAAGCCTTAGCAACTGAATGAGGCAGTCTGGGGAGTGTAGAAAAAAGAGGCCTTATATATGCTTAGGGTTACGTAGTAAGCATATGACCAAGGGGCAGCCCTGGCTCATGTAAGCACGTAAAATGACTAATACGGGTATACAGGTTCTACTTGCTCAACAAAGTGGGAGGAGAGTTACTTCTCCATACAGCAGCAAAAATAGCCTGAAAGTTATACTAGAGAAGAAGGTGCATTCTACTAGCTAGGCCCTTCTGGGCATGTGCAAAGGTAGAGGATTCTGAATATAGTTTGTCTCTAGGCAGATTTCAAGAGCAGTTAACAGAAAGGTAGGACAGAGCACATGGCAAGCACATGGCAAAAAAAATAGCTGCCAGAAATATAAAATGGCTTTTACAAAGTGGATAAGATAACTTCTAAATACAGGATGGCTTCTGTTAATGCTAACCCATTGCTGCCAATTTACAACAGTATGTGCAAGCACCTTCAATAGCTGCATCATGTGAACTATGATAACAAACAATGTACAAGTTTGCGCCAAAATGTACCTCCACCACCAGCAATACCAAGTACCTCTGGGGTATCACCCTCAACATCGCCACCAGACATACATCCCCAATTTGTGAAAGTTACAATGCACTGCATGAAGAGGAATCATATAATTTGTTGTGAGGAGCAATCAGTACACCTAGTTTTCACAGCAATTGATAACCATTGATGCTATTTTTTTCCCCCCTCAAAGTTCATATACTCCAGTATGCAACAGAGAATGATATCAGTGCAGCCCGTTCAGACCAGGCATCATCACAGGGTGAGCACACGATAAACACCAGAAGTACCACTAACTCAGTACACCAAAAGTAATAGCCACGTGCCCTTGTTAAGGCAAAATTCAATAGTCAAACCACATTTTTACCAGTGCGGTCTGCCTGGACCATGCATCATCGCAGGCTCCACACAAACCGCCCCTACCTCAGTCCACCACAACTCATGAACTCTTTATGATATAATATTCTGTGTATTATTTGATATACAATGCTCCTACCTTTGTACAGCAGAAGTCATAAACTGTTTATGATTAAATATCTGTATATGATTTCATGATGACTATTCTACTTCTTATCAACAACAACGTAATAAAATGGAGTCGAGCACACTCGCCCGTACCCACTTCAACTATCTATCAGTGTCTGTGTATTCATTGTGTTTGTAAAATGCTGCTCCTCCACCCTACCACATTATATTGTGCTATAAATAGCATATGCAACCATCTTACCTGTGACAGTAAGAGTAGACTATTCCTCCTTTTTGTTTAGGCTTATTTATATAGCGCAAAATCAACTCAAAACTAATACATTTTCAGGCACGCGTACATTACGTCATTACTCTACAATAAAAGGATGTGGACGCAACTCCGAGGCTCGAACACTGATTTCCAGCACCAAGTATTACAGTGTACCTGAATAACCAAATACGTAGATTAGCTGGCCTTCATGTGCCAAAAACTGCAACTTAAACTTTTTTCTCATCCCTGTATTACTACACCTACAGCACTCCACTGAATGTATAACAAAGATTCATAATCGCAGAAATGCGTCATGTCCACCATCTTTTATGTATGCAACTATGAACGAATGTAGAGCCAGTGATACCTCGTACCTTACATGTCGGTCAAGTTGTGAGACTGTACAGATATACTGTAACATTTCTTTTTAAGACCCGGTTGACGTCAGCACTACAAGATGGACACCCAAAGCACTTGATTTCTCATAAGCTCATGACTGGACCATGCCCGTAGCTCCGGAATCATGATTCAGAGCTTCGCGCAGCACTGGCATACGTCAGGCCAGCCGACTCCACTCACACTTCCAGGAAAACATAACAACGAAACACTGCCCAGATTTAATTGTAGTGATTTCTTACTTGCAGGTCTAGTTGTCAGAACGGTACACAAACACTCCCTCATGGCTGGTATACACCCACACCACACCCATCCAGCACCTGTGTCACAACACACGTGACCCTACCAATAAAAAAGACGGGGCGCACGTGCTCTATGCCATTTTAGAGTTGCTCCCATCCCAAGCACTGTGATGGCCCGTCTTAGTGATTCAAATACCTCATGTAGGCCCAAACCACCGAGTAGGGGAGCCCACCACTATGTGTGTGGCCTCTTTGGTCACTGAGTTAGTAGTATCAGAAGCACTGAGTGGGTGAGGAACCTGCGATGATGATGATAGGAGCATGAGTATTTCGTTAGCCATACCGATATCAAGACTCTGCACCATATATGAGACTTTTTGATGGCAGAGCGGGACTACATGATGCAGAAGCTGTCTTGTCCACGAAAAGGGGAGTAGTGAGGCCTGGGTGCACATTGGAGGAAGTCGATAGGCTGCAGCAGACTCGATACAAGAAAACAATGCCGCGATTTTGACAAACACAGTCCTATATAGTGTATCAAATTACATGTACAATTATTTTTTCCAATAGCAGGAACATTTTTATAATCAGTCAAACGTTCGGAATATAAACTATACAAATAGTTCTTTTAAATCTGAGAGGGAACATGCGTGAAAGGCCGATGTTATTCACTCCACATTAAGATAGTAACAATTACCTTTTAGATGTAGGGCTTCAGGGTGCATTATGTCCTAGCATTTGGTGAAAAACACACTGGTGACAGAAAGTTGAGCTGCGAATATTCTTTGCAGTCATTCACTCACTTCCTCTCTCCTTTCATAAAAATATTACACACAATGTTAACTTCCTTTTTATCTTACAGTTGTGTTTCACAAATTGGCTTCCTACCCAACACCTCTAAAACTCAAGGTTACCAGATTCTGCGATGATGCGTGGCCATCGTAACAACGTTTGAGAAGGCTGCTACGACACGTGGTGCACCCTCTTTGAATCACGCCAATGGTACAAGGTGAGCAAAAAAGCTTCTTTCTGAAACAACGACAAGTCATCTGTGAAAAGAGAGAGTGGGTAGTGTGCAGCAGCTTTACTGTGTAGGAATGTACATTTACCTCCGAGCAGTGACAATAGATAGAATTCAACAGTCTGAGAGACAAATCTACAAGCCCCTTACGCCACTTTTGTATGTACTTTACTATGACTAACTCTATATACAATATTTCAGATCACTAAACTGGAAGGTTCACTATGAACAAGCACATACTTGGTCACACAACCAAGGCAAAAGGTGAGCTACGAGTATTTTCTCCACTAATAACTGCTCCATCTAAAACTTTCACTCTCTCACAGTTTTAATGTTGTTTTCTCTCTCTTTCTCTCTCTCCCTCTCACATCTCTTTTAAAGTTTTGGACACTGTTGTCCACTGTGCCGTGACCAACCAAAGCTGAGTTCAAGTTGTGAACTCTGTTGGCCACAGTGTTTACACAAGGTAAGCAGAGCAACCTAGATATACAATGCTTTCGATTAAATACTTTAGAAATGAAAGACCTTATTTACAAGCTCCACGCGCCACTTTTGCATCATTTTCAACATGAGAAAAGTAACACAAATCTGGCGCAAGAGTCTTGTAAATGAGCTCTAAAGAATATTGTCCTGCATAATGATTTGATCTCTCACCGAATTTTGTCTCATCTCTGAATCATTTTAAAGACCTGTTGATCTGTAATGTAAATCTGATGCAGTAGGCTCTTCCATACAGGCACCGCTTGAACCCAAGCCTATAATACAAGGGAAATGTATCAGGCACACTGCATACATTAAAAGAACGAAATATCTTCAACTTTTAATTTGACTTGTAATGTTTGACCTCATTTAGTCACATCGATCTAATTTTAAACACTAATTATCTTTTTTGTTCTGCAGATTACATACCGTACTCCATATCACATTTTGTTTATGATAATGTTTTGTTAAAGTTATGTTTGTAGTTATTTATTGTATTGTTTTCTTTAAGTTACATTTCCAGTTATTTATTGTTTTAATAAAAGTAAATTTAAAAAAGTATATACCTTTTTTTTGAAGGGGAAGGGGTAAGCGGTCTCCAGTAGAAATTTTATGTATAATGTGAAGTATAATTCTGAGGCTAACTCTTTACCAGATCTTTACCAGAGTCTATACCTACGACTAACGGTTCCTATGGAAATGTTTAAAAACTCCAGCACAGTAACTTTTTTACATTACCAACACAGTTTTGCGAACTTCTAGCCTCTGTGCTCATTTAAGTGTTCCATGAACTGTTACTATGGTAACAGGCAGAGAGACATTTCGGGGTAGAGTTGGAAGGTACTGTCTGTACAAAAACCGTTATATTAACCCAGGATCCTCTACAAGACCAAAAAGGAAAACAAACTAAAACAACACACTGTGTACCAGATTTACAACCCTCTTGCACCACTTTTGCATCCAGGCCCCCCCTACAAAATTAGAAGTGTGTGGGCCTCAACGACCCCCCTCTAGCCTGAGAACCACCACCCCCAGAAATGTGTGTATTTTGAGAGACATACTGCGTGACCCTATGCCTACAGCCCTCGAGAGCCCTGGAGTCTGCAACGCCAGATGGCCGGCTCATGCAGTGTCCCAGGGTGCCTACCCCTGGGACACTGCTGTTTGCTTTGAGAGGGCGGGAGTCTCATAGCTCCCGCTCTCCCATAGCAGACTTAGTTTGCATTTTGAAAGACAGAGCAGAAAATCTGTTCTCACTTTCACTTTCCACATACAAGTTAGCATCTCCCCTTGCAGAAAAGCAATGCCGACTCCCGAGAAACGCGGGAAGCCGGCGGGACCGTGGGGGCATTGTAGCTCCCCTCACTGTCACCAACATTTGTTATAAGACCCGGGGATAGGGTCCCCTGAGATAATAAAAATTATTAATAGGGGCTCTTTTTTATTGTAAAAATACAAATCTGGTGTGCACCCGCTGGATGCACAACTTATAATCTGTAGGGTGCGTGACTCCAGAGCCTTTGATGCACAACATGTACGTGTTTGGGACTCGGCATGACTTTTCCACATCACGAGCTACTAACATACAACTCCCCATGGGAAAAGCAATCTGATTTTGATTTTGAAAGAGAGAACAGATTTCCTTGCTATGGGAGGCAGGATGGACACCCCTGAACACTACAGGAACCGGCCCTACCACAATACATAAAGCCCAGGGGAGTGGTGGTCCCCGGGGCATTGGAGACCGTACAGCCCCCCCTCCCTAATCATACTTTTTTTTTGTAGCCCCAGTTGGTAAAAGGGCCCTCGAGTGCTCCAGTAGGGGAGCCACGTAGTCCCCCTCCCACAATACATAAACCCCCGATGGGTCATGGTCCCCGCAGCTTTCAGGACCTTTGACCCCTCCCTCCACTTTTTTTTGTTTTTAGCCCCGGGAACTGACGATCCCCAAGGCTGGGGGTTTCCTCTGCGCCCCACATAAAATGTAATAATTTTTCCCCCAGATTTTAATCCCCCGGAGATGAATTATTTGAAAAAAACCTCCTTTTTATTGTATTTATTTTACGGCACAGTCCACGCATCCTACACGCATCCCGGTTTAAAAAAAAAAATGTGGGCCCTGGGGGGCTACAGGGTAAAGTTATTTCTACCCTACCCCCTTTCTCTGTTTTGAACACATATATTCCACTGACTTCCTCAGCCTCGCTTCTACAGAGACACAAAATGGCTGCCAACAGTTTGATTAGCATTGAGCACGTGATCGGGATGGTGCGCTTGTAATAGAATGACAATCCTCGCACAATCCGCTGCCCCGCGCCCATAGATATAATGACTTTAACCATAGTTTTCTCAGGAACTACTGAACAGATGCACAACATATAAGAAAAAGGCACAAGTCGGAACTGAAAACTACCTCTCTGCCAAATTTGGTGTAATTACGTTCAGCCGTTTGGGCTGTAGCCGTGTCTAAAGGTCCTATAGGAAATTGCATGGGGAAAATACATTTTGGGACCCCCCTTTTTTCTCGGCCCCCGCTTGACCAATCACCCCCAAACTTTCAGGGAAAGGAGCAGACCTGAGCTGGTCAAAAGTTTGGACAATTTTAAGAAGATTCATCAATCGACGCCAAAGTTATTGGCAATAGAATGTTGCGGTTTTCCTACGGATAATAGGTCCAACCGCCAGTAGGTAATATATATGTATCGAGATATAGTTGAGACTGTATTCAGTCTTGGGTGGCAAATCTCTCTGTTTAACATATAGTAGCCATTTAGAGGTCAAAAACAGAAAACAGTGGGTACAAATGGCCACATCTGTGACCTTATTTCTTACGCCACTCTTGTCCTTAAGTCAGTTTAACAGTTTCTAAAACGGTTGCCTAACTGGTGGAAGGCACTACTCCAACCACCCTCAAAACAGGATCAGATAGGCTTCTAAAAGGCAATTGAACACATTTGCTTTTGACATAAAACCGCTCCATTACAATGTCCAGATTGATTTTTCTTTTAGGTGATGTAAATTTCTCAAAGCCATATATTGTTCATTGTTAGAAATAGTGGTTCTGCTCAACTAGGTGGTGCAAGTAAGCCAGTCAGAACCTATCATTCTAGTGGGTAAGTTACACACCTAAGATAACCCCTACTCACAACATGATAGTTTGGCACAGAGCAGTCAGGTTTATCCTAGATGCAAGTACAACGTATTTGTGCAAACACACACAGTAAAACAATGAACATACTACAATAGGACTTACACCAGTTGAGAATAATACCCAATATTTATCTGAGTAAAACAAGATCAAAATTACAAAAATCCAACACACACAAATCAAGATGTCACTTTTTCAAAGATTAAATTAAGTATAGCAGTTGTTGTGAGGGGCTGGCCTGGTATATGATGTCTACTAATGTAACTGGGAACCTTGCACCAGTCCAGACAAACTTTATGGTGATTTAAGAGGTCTCAGACAACTTTAGAAAGCTATCCAAGTGGTAGCTGTGGAGAGCAGCCTTCAGGCTTAGTCTTGAAGAAGTGTAAGGCAGCTTGTTTTACCAGATAAGGGTTGCAATCTTATAGTATAGATTAAATGAAAGAGAACCACACAAGGTATTTATGAAAGTATGGGGCATATTATCAAGGAATGGCGTTAAAATTATCGCCATTTTAGCGGCAGGAAACTGCTGCTAAAGCGGCGATAATGGGCTTGAAAATATGCCCTTGAGAATTCCAATAGAAGCCCATGTTCTGGTGTTAACATGGGCTTCTATTGGAATTCTCTACAGCATATAATCAAGCCAATTATTGCCGTTTTAGCAGCAGTTTCCTGCCGCTAAAGCGGCGATAATTTTAACACCTTTCCTTGATAATATGCCCCTATGTATTTATTAGTACATAACTCTCTAATGCGTTCCAGTTTCGCCCACATGGATATATACAGAAAACACACAATACTATAGCAAATAAATCACAGTAAAAAAGCACTACTACACAGCGGGTCCCGGGGGGGACCGAACCATATACTAAAAAAGTGGTATGAGAACCATGACTCAAGTCAGGACAATGTCGAGATGAAGTAGAACTGCTGGGACCCCAAGGAACAACGTTGTGCATGTGCAGTGTGTGAACACGACCACATGCTCTGAACAAGTCTATGTGCAAGTCACAGTTGGAATTTTAAAGATTAATGACCATTCCCAGTGAATTTAGAGGAAACCCTGTAGAAGACAGAAGGTTGGAGACCCACCCCACCCATGTATGCCTAAGTACTCAAGTTACCTAACCCAGGGTAGGCCGTTGCATAGGTGTGAAGTGGCGTCAGAATCCGCAGTCGAACCCAATGGAGGACTCCGAAGAAGAGCCGCTGCTGGAAGAGGCGAAAGTTTCAGTTGGAATACAAATGTGGATTCTTGTCAAAGAGTACCTGAAAGCAGAGAGGACGGAGTCTGTGTCACTTGAGCATGACCAGGGGCTTGGTAGACGAATGCCCACCAATGTCGGGTGCTTCAGGATAGTTGAGGGTGATCTTGACTCTGCAGCTGCGTGGACCAGGCGATGTTGAGGATAAGCTGTCCCACAAAGGATGTCGAGTGCTGATGGGTCGGTGTCCGGCGGGAGCACCAAAAAGCCTTGGCAAAAGCAACCCACACAGCAAGTCAAGGAAGTGTACGGTTCAGGCCAGCAGGGTCCAGGAGACTCACAACAAGCAGGGGAGTCAGGGCAGGCCTGAGCAATCAAAGGAGCCCAAGGCAATTAAAGACAACCCTCAATTAGACCCATAGGGCAGAGGCACAGGAGTTGCAGGAGGACCTCTGGCAGTTTCAAAAAACAACAGACTACAGATAACTTGGTGTGAGGTGGTTGTAGATCTTTGTAGGAAAAGTTGCCAGAGGTTGGGTCTACTTGGAGACCAATGCACTTGTTGTAGATTTGCCAACAAGCACATGTACTTTCAAAATAAACTGCGCACAGGGGTTCATGTAGTGCAGCCCCCACAAGGGATTCTGACCTCAAACTTGGTGAAATAGTAGCTCAGACTTCAATAGATGAAGAAACCCACCTCCTGTGTTTCTGAGCCTTTTGTAGTCCATAGGAGCTTGGAATCAGTAGAATGGTGAGCAGTGTTGCGGTGCCTGCAAATGCAGGAAAGTGACTCCTTCACACAAAGGGAGATTATATTCAGGTGGCTTAGATGCTGCACAGGTCCTACACAGATCCTCTATGGTGCACAGGGACAGACAATTCAGTATAATGAGAGGGAGACAAAATCAGGCCCAAACGAAGTCCAGCGAAGTCGAGAGTGCCCTGACGGTCGAAGTGCAGTGGTTCAGTTCTGAATCTTGTCCAAGATGAATCTAAGGTCATACAGTCAGGTAAGCCCTTAAGTTCTCACAGGAGAGGGTTGGAAAGATTCTGGGGACCCTCCCAGGGAAGGATCTGGACAGGGGGAGGTTACTCCCATCTCCTTTGTCCAGTTTCACGCCACAGCGGGAGCCAACAGCTCCCAGGACTGGATTGAACTAGACTAAGCACAGGGTCACCAAATGTGCCCCTCATGCAGTCTTTCAGTCACTGGCAAGCACACCCACCCAGTCCTCATACACTAAACCCTGTCTGGGAGGTGGACACACTTCCCTGTGACAGGATGCCTGTTGTTCTGCCTTCCCCTCCTTGAGCTTGGCTCAGCAGTAGGAGAGCAGAAATGTGTGTCTGGTCGGCAGCAACCATTATGTGCTGTCTGGATCTAGAAGGCCTGTACTGGGAACACCAGGAGCCCCACTAAGGATGCTTCTGAGGGGGGGAATTCCAACATATTTGACACCAAATACAATAGGGTTTGTTTCAGCTATTTTAGAGTTGGTCATCATGCGGTCGCGTAATGCCCCTCTATATATAGAATATGGCTGCTTCACTGACAACCCAGGAGAATGGACTCCATAGGCTGCAGCGGTGTCCTGTTCATGCAGGGGCACCCTCTCAAGTAGAACCAAAACACATTGCCTTCAGGATTGTAAATGCCTGCTTAAGGGGTGACTTGTAGTGTTAAAGTGCAGTGACCCGTAGATATAGTAAAACTATATCTTAAGTAAGTTGTGCATGCACCAACTTACACAGGCTGCAATGGCAGGTCTGTAGTTCCATTTTATATGGCCTCTCATGAGTGGCATAATACATGTGTCAGCCCATGGGAGACCTCTGGGGTACCTATGCCCTGGGTACATATGTACCATATACTAGGGACTGGTACCCCAGTATAGAATCTGGACTGTACCTAAGTACAGAACACAATAATTTAGGGAGAAAGCTCATAGCCTTGGGTCCTGATTAGCAGGATCCCAGTCAGACTAGTGAAAAACCAGTATTACCATCCAGCAAAAAGTGGGGGTAACCATAAGAAGCAGATCTTACTTTCCTACAGTCAACCAAGACTCCACAAAGACAATCCCACCCTGATAGAGCGAGGTCCAGTTAGGGAGTCGGGCAGACCCCAGTACAGTACCTTGGAGGTATCAGGAAATACAAAGACGATGCAAAACACAGGGGAGGTGAGGTGTTGCGAAGGTAGGTGTGGGGCTGGGTCCTTACTGTTGCAGGGGAGGTGAGAGTTCAGTTCCGTACTGCTTGGATGAGGATGTGATGAGTATGTTCCTTACCGCTGCAGGGGAGTTGAAGCTGTAGTGGCAGGTGCAGTACCTTGGTTCCTTTCTGTGGAGTGGTGTCAATGCGATGACAAAGATCAGTCCACAAGGCTTCGGCACCGTGGTGTCAATGCAGAAGCACTGGCGTCAGCTGGTGTGGTGCTGCATTCCAAGTTGGTCTATGCGTTGTGCTCTTAATGAGCAGTGCTCTTGGCTCTGGTGCAGGCGGTGGCATGGCATTGATGCTGGAGGATGGTCGTCGGTGAAGTCAGGGTTGCAGTGTAAGTTGGGGTGGTGCATCATACTCTTCAAGAGTGGTGCCCTTGGCTCCAGTGTAGGCAGTAGCCTTGAGGATGACGTTGTGTGCTACCAGGGCTGCGGTGTAAAATGTGGCAGTGTGTTGTGCAACTCGTGACCGGTGCCCTCAGCTCTGGTGCAGGCAGTGGCATCGAAGACAGCACTGTGGTTGCTTTTCTTGGGTTGCAGCATAAACCACTTGAATCCAAGGGCACAGGAACTGGGGTAGCACCACTTGCGAAGAAAGAACCATCAGCAAAAGAGTGCAACTGCTGGTAGCAAGAATAGGTGAAGTCTTTGATGGCCCTGAGATTTCTTAACAGGAGGCAAGCTCAACTCAAGCTCTTGGAAATCCTTGGAAGCAGAATATGCAAAGTACAGTCCTTGCTATCCCAGGACAGACGCAGCAAAGCAGATGAACAGCACAGCAGAGCAATCAGCAAAGTGGCAGTCCCTCATGTGAGTTATCCAGCTCTTCTTCCTGGAAGAATATGCTCAACCCATAAGTGTTCTGACTATTTGGCGTCACAGCTCCAGAACCTATACCAATTTCAGCCTTTGAAGTAGGCAAACCTCAAAGGATAGTCTTTTTAGTGCACAGGACCCTGCATTTATCTGCCTTGGCTCCAGAAACACTACAGGGAGGTGGATACGGCTTTGTGTGAGTAGAGGCACAGCACTATTCAGGTGTCAGTGTCAACTTCTCCCACCAGTCCAGCTCAAGAAGACCCATCAGCCTGGTGATGGTCCATCAGGATATACAGGGAACTCATCAGCTCCCTTTGTGTGACTGTCTAGAGTGAATGCACAAACAGCCCCAATTGTCATGCTAACCCAGACGGGTATTCCACAGACAAGCAGAGGCACAGAATAGTTAATGTAAGAAAATGCCAACTTTGTTACAGTGCAATTTCTGACTAGCAATTGAAAAATCTACTTCACTAAAAGATGGGTTTTTAAATTGTAGGCCCAGAGACACCAAACTCATGTTCTCTAAAAGCTCCCAATTGGCAGATACACGCGTCAGATGTTACAACGCAGCTTCAATGCTAACACATGGGAGAGATAGGCCTTGATGTGGTTAAAAAGGAAATTAGCAGTATTACACAACAAGGACATGTAAAACACAACAGTATATGCCCCACCTTTCAAATGCAATGCACCATGCAGCTACCTTGGGACTAACATAGGGGTGCCTTACATGTAATAATAGGGAGGGTTTGGGACTGGCAAGTCGGAGCATTGCCATTTGTAGTTAGGTAAGATGCAAGTGCATTTGTAGTTAGGTAAGATGCAAGTGCATTTGATTAGTTATATAAGTCCTTCCGGGCATGGTAGTACAGTTTCCTTGCTTCCGCATACGCGCTTGAGTTCGAGAAAAATATGCAAGCTTACAGACATATGTTATTGAAGTTATAGGATTGGTTGAATTTAAGCAAAATTCATGGAACAGCAAAGCATTCTGACTGAATGTGTCATGTTACAGATCAAAATTCATGACCCATCCTAGGCACATACACATTAAAACATAAAATTACTGGTCAAAGTTTGGTAGAGATAACTCACACAGACAAGGTTTGGGTGCTAGACAAGTTTTGAGTGCTAGTCAACTGAATACTAACCTACCATTTTTTTTAATTTACGAATGCAAGTACAATTGCAGACTGATTTTCGTTAAAGACATTGAAATGCAGTCCATTTAATAGCGCTAAACAAATAAAGAAATGTGATAAAAGTTTATCTTAAAAAGATAATTGGGGCACATTAGTAGCAAATGATGATATAGCATTTCCTCTACATTTCAAAAATTATGTTGGGAGCAGATTTTCATAGTTTCCACACTGGACTTAATTTGAACTATTCTGCTCCTGAACATTCATGATGAGATAGAAAAAATTTCAAGATTTTTAAAAATCTGACTTTTAAAAATGATGAGTGGGTGTCCCGCAGAACCAGAAAATAGACTACTAATATGTGCATTTGGCTGTACCACATTAAAAGGGTTCTCTTTAATGATAGATAGGTCACCAACATAGACCCAAATCCCTGAACGTCTTTCTCCAACCTCACTTTAATTACAGATCATTACTGGACATTATGGAAAAAGGAGAATATTCTGCCATGATTCTTTCATCGTTTGTGGTTACTTGATTCTGGGTGTAAAATTGTATTTAGCTCAACTTAAATAGCACAAATATCACTTTAGTATGGGGTGCTCTGAATTTAGTCCTTTGAGGTCTCTAAACAAACTTAGGAGCAGATTTACAAGCCCCTTATGAAACTTTTGCACCGCCATTGCGCCCCCCTCTCTCTCTCTCGCTCTCTCTCTCGCTCACTCTCTTTCTCTCACTCTCGCTCTCTCTCTCTCTCTCTCTCTCTCTCTCTCTCTCTCTCTCTCTCTCTCCCCCTCCCCCTCCCTCCCTCCCTCCCTCCTGGTTACTGTCCAGCAGTAGTATTTTGTCCATGTTAAATAATGAGGGCTTATTTACATCTTTGCAATTCTATCTAACTGCTATTGGCAACATACTAAAGCAAAGTTAGAAGTGTATATTACTTTCCAATCGTTTAAAATGCAAGTTGTTTTAGTGAGAGAGAAAGTGTGTATGTGTGTGTGTGGGAGAGTGAGTGTGTATCTGTGGGAGACTGTGTGTGTGTGTGTGAGAGAGAGAGAATCTTGCCAACGTTTTCAAAACCTATTGGCTGCACTATATTTTCCTAGCTCCTCCCCCTGGCATTCCGAGCAGTCCATCTGTTTAACTAAAACTCTTCTCTCAACACAAGTGCATCAGATATATTGATTGTGATAGCTATAATTAGATTAAATGCTGCACCGTCAATATTAAAAATATGAAACTCCTTCTGCATATCTTTTAACCAAATTACTTCAGGCCCATTAATAACACAACATTTCCCCTACACAGATGGACAACGGTTTTACAGGAATTATATATTATGAAGATCCCTCACTGTACAAAAAAATCCAATCTCTATGCACGAGATGCCCATTAAAACGATATCAGGAAATTCTGCTTCTTTCCTCAGACACCCACTGAATCATTTTTCAAGCCAAAAAACTACATTTCACCAGGAGGAATATCGATCAAGATATTTTAATTCAAATTAATCACGATTTCGCTAAACTGATTGATCTTCTTGCATAGGTCAAACACGGATAGTGCTGACCTTAGTTTGTTAAGATATTGGCATACAGGATAGATGTGGTCATTATACAACAACTTTAGATAGTTATGTGTTTCTTAGTAAAAAAAAAATCCAATCACATTGAGGAGGAAATGCTGAACGTGTATTCTCGTTATTGGGGAAAGTTGTATTTGCTTGTTTATTTAAGGTTTGTTTTCAAACCTTTGCACACTTCGTGTGCGTACCTGTTCTTTGTTCTATGAGTTGAACGGTCGTTGCTGAAGCGTGCAACAGTCGGCAGGACGAGTGTTGAAATTCCGACAAGGCTGACTCACATTCCAGTATTCTGATGCTCGATACATTCTGTATCATTACATAGGCACTAATAATGCCTGTCGTTTATGGCGTTTAGGAACAACAGATGTGCAGCATGAAGCGCTATAGACAAATTATTAAGAGAAGTAATCGGGGAGCGCAAAAGAATGGAACTGGACTGGTGTGCGGAGAACATTTGATCAGCAGTGTCCCAGGTAGGATGCTGACAATTTTATTGAATTGACAAGGCACAGGTAAACACTTGGGGCCATATTATCAGCCCTTGCTGATAGGGCGATAAAAATATTGCCGCTTTAGCGGCAATAAGTGCGGCTAAAGCGGCGATATGGACCTGGCTAATATATCCCCATGTTCTTGTGTGAACATGGGCTTCTCTTGGAATTCTCAAGGGTATATTATCAAGCCCATTATCACCGCTTTAGCAGCAGTTTCCTGCCGCTAAAGCGCAGATATTTTAACTCTGTTTCTTGATCATATGCTCCTGGGTTGTAGTAGGCCCACTGAAAACCACCTTTCAATGCAGGACATGCTAAAAAAAGGCAGAACCAAAGACAAGGGTCACACTACGGCATGAACCTATAGACACAGCTTAAAAGAAACAATTATTAATCCAAACAATAATTTGAGATCCAAAGTTCAAAAACTAAAAATTAGGATGCCTGTTAAATAATCAGTACCAAAAATAAACTTAATGATATATATGAGTAGTAAAAGTCTCAGTTTTTAAAAACAAATTCAAGACAATATTGTAAATGAAAACAAAAGTGTTCTATAGATTGATTGCTGTATCCACTTTTATAGTATATATTCTAGTGCAATGAAAAAGATTGTTAAGTGAACTTTAAGTGTAGTGCTCGAAGAAATTGCCTGTGCAACAAATCAAATATAGGGTTCCATAGCACATTACATTCTTTGCAGGTACAAAGAGACTTGATGTACAAATCTTCAGTTGAATGTTTACTGAAGCAGAATAAGCAGTATATGGTGTTCTAAAACACATTTCGACTTACATGGACCAACGGTTTAACTCTAGGGAAATGTATCCATGCGTGATCCTCAGGGCAGGAGATAATTTAGAAGAAATCGGATGAAATACATGCAGAAGGTGGGTGGACACAGGCAAGAAATCGTCACCATACCTGATAGTCCAATAATTATTCTCTACTGTGAGAGCAGATCCGTATGAGTACAAGCTGTTGCTTGGATATCAGTTTACCTTGAATAAATGAAAAGACAAGAGCCATTTGGCAAAAACTGGATCAAGTTGGTTTAATTAAACGCTATGGCTAGGAGAGCCCCGGCAGAGTGAGTCTGCTCAAAGTCTCCCAGTGTACAACATTTTGTCTGCTGTTATATACTGTTCATGAGGTACAATAAAAAAAATATGCATTCCAAAAGGCATCTCAGTTGCAATTATAACAAGTGTGGGCTTCTCATACACACACAGATGGCTCTTGACCTTAGGGAGAGCTAATGTGGGCCAGTGTGAGTGTGTCCAGATGTCCAGCATGAGGACCACATGATCACTATGTGTGGTGTGCATTTTGTGTTCTAACTGGTTGAGTGTTTCTATCTACATGTGGTATCTAGCTTTCTGGTATTTTGGGAAACACAAGCCCTTGGCCAAACGTGTTATATTAGGGTCAATTTCCTCATTCCTGTTTTGTGGTGAAACTATCTAGCTGTGGGATCGGGCATGTTTGTCTTTAGGTTAAGAGAGACCTCATCTGTGACCTGGTATTCAATAGGCGTGGATGTGTGTCGGAGGACTTGTCTACCATGTATCTCTGACCCAGGGTTGATGGGGGAGCTCATCTTGGGTGAATTTGATAGCAATGATATGAGTTCATTGGAACTCCTAAAAATAACATGGCAGACAGTGGTATAATTTCTATTGACATCCTTAACATTGTGCATATCTTTGTGATAGCATATATTGACATTGTTCTTATTGGTATTGCCACGGTTAGGCTTGCTTAAGTGATAACTTAATCATCATTGTTTTTACTAGCAACAGTATAGTCATTTGTGCATGGATTATGACATACATTGGTCTTACTATTGCTGATGTCAGCGCCAATGTATGGGTACAGGTTATGACATACATTAATATTATGCTGATGGGCATTGGCATGGTCTTGCAAGCACACTTTATGGCATATACTGATATTGCCTTTATTGGTATTGCCACTGTTGGGCCTGCACATATCATGGTATTCTTTGACACAGTATTCACCCATTCTACCACTCCCCACTCTGGTTGATGATGATGATGATAACAATTTATAATGCGCAAAACAATAACCCGCAGGTATCAAGGCGCCTAACAATAAAATCAGAAAGTAGAACCATTCATCCATTACACATAGGCTTGCCGGAAGAGGCAGGTTTTAAGAGCAATACGAAATGTCTGTAGCGAGGGTAAGGACCTAAGATCCAGAGGGAGATCATTCCACCATTTGGGAGCTAGGGTGGAGAAAGCCCTGCCACCCCATTTAGCTTTTCGTATGCGAGGGGCTGATAGAAGCAATTTCCCGGAGGAACGCAAGTTCCTTCCGGGAGTGTAGTGGGAAATGATGGAGCCCACTCCTGAGTCACTGTTTTTTGAGATGGCTCTGTATGTCATGCACAGGACCTTAAACCTTACTCAGTATTCTACCGGAAGCCAATACAATGTTTTCCGGGCCAGTGTAGCGGAGGTGCGTCTGGGGATATCCAGAAGAAATCTTGCTGTGGCATTCTGAACCACTTGTAAGCGCTGCAGGAGGCTCCTGTTTAGCCCCGCGTACAGCGCATTACAGTAATCTAGGCGTGAGCCAATGAGTGCAACAGCTATCTGTTTTCTGGACTGTAGCGAAAGGTACTTTCTGATCCTTCGCAGGGTATGTATTAGTCCCCAGCAGGTGGAGATGGTTCTACTCACCTGTTTGCCCATATCCAGGGCAGGGTCTATCATCACCCCAAGATTTTTAGCAGGAGTTGTGGGGGAAGGGCACACTCCAAGCGAGTCAGGCCACCAGCTGGCTGACCAGATGTTTTCGGTCCCTCCAAACACCATCACCTCAGTCTTCTCCCCATTCAGTTTAAGGGAGTTCTGAATCATCCAGTGACCAACCGCCTCCATGCAAGATCTAAACTTGGAGGCGGTCTGCACATCTGAATGAGGGAGAGGGACGAGTATTTGGGTGTCGTCAGCATAGGAAACTACCTCCATCCCGAAAGATCTTACTAATCTGGCCAGTGGGGTCACGTAGATGTTGAATAGGGTCGGACTAAGATCCGACCCTTGGGGGACCCCACATAGCACAGGTCGGGATGGAGATAGAAACCCACCCAATTTGACTCTTTGTTCCCTCCCAGCAAGAAAAGAGGTCAAGAGATCTAGAGCTGCACCCCTTACCCCCACGTCCCTCAGACGAGATGTAAGTACTGAGGGGGAGAGGGTATCGAAGGCCGCAGTTAGGTCTAATAGGACCAGGAGGGTGGTCTGGCCCCCATCCACCGTCATGTAGATATTGTCGAGCACGACGGTGAGGGCCGAATCGGTGCTATGTTCCCTCCTGAATCCGTGCTGGGAGGAATCCAAGCAGCCCGAGCACTCGACAAAGTCCGCAAGATGCATGTTCAGATGTGCCTCAAGCATCTTCACCGGGGCGGGAAGCAGCGAGATAGGACGAAAGTTTTTTAGGACCTCCGGGTCGAGGGAGGCCTTCTTTAGCAGAGGCTTAACTACTGCCTTCTTCCACTCCGAAGGGAAGACACCGTTTCTTATGGCTAGATTCATTATTTCTAGCAGCGGTGGTAAGAGGGTCTCCCTACACTGCTTGATGATTTTCAGAGGGCAAGTATCCAGGGGGGAGCCCGATTTGATCCTATTAGTCAAGATTTCAAGATCTTGCAGGGTCAGGGGTGGAAAAGAGTCCAAGGTGTCCAATGGGGAGAGGTCGATGGTAGGCAGATTCGCCTCAGCCAAGACAGTAGGCACACTAATACAGGCTCTTTGTTTTTCAAGAGCTAGGTGGATATCCTGTATTTTCGTGTGGAAGAAGGAGGCAATACTGTCACACAAATCCTGTGAAGGTACGACAGGGTCAGGGACTTGTAAATTGACTAAGGAGTCAACAATTTTAAAAAGCTGCTTCGGTGATGAGAGCGAGGTTGTCAGGGTTACAAAGTAATCTTGTTTAGCCTGCACGATCTCTGCCTTATATTTCCTGATGAGGAGTTTGTGAGCTTCTTTGTTCTTAAGGTCCCAACTCGAATGCCAGAGTCTCTCCTTTCTCCTCACTTCTTGCCTGAGGAGCCTGAGAGAATCTGAGAACCATGGGGCAGATGGTCTCTGTCTGGCTCGGCGGCGGGTCTGTGTTGGGGCCAGTTCATTCAAGGCTTCAGTGATAACCTGTTCAAAGTGGCCGACTGCGATCTGTACGCTGTCCATACCCGAAGTGGAGAGGCTAGCAGCCCAGGGCACAAAGGAATGGCTACTAATGTACCTAAAGTTTCTAGTCATTTCCTGTATGTGATTCCCTTTTTTGTTTCCATCCCCCCTGTGATACTCCAGATAGAATGGGACTGCAAGGTGATCGGACCAGGATAGGTACACCGGGTCCTTGGTAGTTAGGCGATGGTCATTAGAAAAGATGCCATCTAACGTATGACCTGCCCGATGAGTGGACCCGTGGACCATGGTTGATTCATCATCTACGCTATCCTCCTCATATGTCATGACAGTTATGTTACTAGAAGGTGTGTGTGTGTGTGTAGTGTCTGTTGCTTTTTCCATAGCCATGTGCATACGGTTGTATGTCAATACAACGCAGTGTTTACACCGCACTACTATTACAACGCTGGTTTTACAACACAAGTTGTTACCACGACTTGCGCTGTAGGGTGCTGGACTTAGGAATCGTAAGATTTACAATTCCAGCACCAACCTACGTACAGTACAGTAGGGATGGTGTTGGAGTAAATCTACTAATCCTTAGCCTAGAGCGCCCTCCAGCGCAAGTCGTGGTAACGACTTGCGTTGTAAAACTAGCGTTGTAATGGTAGTGCTGTGTAAACACTGAGTCGTAATGGTTGTTCCCTGTGCATACTACCTAATTTGAGGGTGGCTTTTTTACAGTAAAACCCCCCTGCAGGAAACCGTGTAACAGAAGTACAGAAATGAGAATGGGCATGAATGATGTAAATAGATTAGATACCCATAAGGTATATGGTTACAAGGGTCAGAGGGCCATGCCATTCGGGGACGAGCTGGGTGTAGGCAAGGTCCCCACATTATTAATAAAGATCCATCAACATGGAGGTGCCCCATTACAGGGCCAGTATATGCATTTTCATGTCACAATTCTCTTTGTTGCCCAACAGTGTGGCTCCTTTGCCTCTGTAACATAAAGAGTACATTGTAAGTTTCCGTACAATTGCGGGTTACTCCTTCCCCACAAACCATATGCATCTATTCTCCCTGCTCCAGATTTCCTGGCACGGGATGTTTATGCAGGCGTTTGACTCTCTACCATGGGACACATTCCCCTCCTCGTTATTGAGAATATCGGCCCTGCACTGGAATTGGATGCCTGGATTCCATTTGCCATTAACATAGGTGGCCTCAATGATGTTGAGGGCCGCCCTGGGACCACAGACGGAGGCAGGAGTGGACATGTTTGTGCCCTGGTGCAGTGGTTTTGCTACCTCTAGGAACCTCTTTTCCACAAAGTCCAAGGCCAAACAGTGTCCTCCCCTACGGTACATTTCCTGCGCATCCTGTTTACCTCAGATTGGATATCACTTGGCTTGAAAAAGAGATAGGGTGCGGTGGGGTTGTTTTCATTTCGGGTGATGTTTACTAATGTCCTATTGGGTTTAACTCTATTGTGTTGGATATTTGCCCTGATTCTGCATCAGTACAGATAGACAAGGCATTTTGCTTTTTTGGGGAGCTATCTTCTGTAATAAGTAAAGCTGTTTGCACCTACCGCATGAGGTATTAGTGAACTGACGTAACATGATCTGTTTAGAGTTTGTGTGCCTACATCAGTCATGTGATAATTCCAGGTGTTATGTAGGAGTACACTATGCAGTGTGTGAGGAATACTAATGTTTGGTTCTGAGAAGGTGAGGTGAGACAGGTCTCTGCACATGTATTGCAGGAATGTAAAAGTAGAACTCATGAGATTAGGGATACTTTTGGCTCTGCACAATTGCTTGATAGGACCCAGGATAGAGAGAGCATGTACAAAAATACAAAAACACGTAACTTAGGAATCATTTTGTAGCAATGTCTGTCTCTCAGTGAAGTATAGCGTTTTAGGACCCTAGTGTAATTTTACCAATACATGCCCTTATATAGGTATAATTCACATTACCCTTATATAGGCATAGCAATCATAGCCATATTTAGACATAACCCATCCAGTCCAAATACAGGCATGGCTACTTCCACTACTTCCAAAAAGCCATGATTTCTTGGAAAACTCTGCTTCAGCAGTCAGGGACATCCCCTTTCTTGAATATTGATTTGCCCTGGAAATCATGGTGTTTTCAAAGAACTACCATTCCCTTGGGGTTCTTTGGTGACGTTATTATGTCTGACTTTACGTCAAACCAGACACCTTCAAGGTATAAATATGCCTACACTTGCCCTAGCAAACACATGGTGGTTTGGAGCAGTTCGACTATCTACTTGCCCGACACAGCTCGGTACAGCAAGTGCCGAAGGGAGCTGACCCTCCAACTGACGCACTGACATAGAGGCTGCCTTTCTCTAGTTGAGAATCCAGCTCCAGTGTTTCCAAGCTCCCCTTGCGAGGTGTTGGGAAATCGAGTCCCGAGACAGAGATATCAGACCTCCTTCATTCTAAACCAAGGTACGGAGCTGATTAGACACTAAGAGAAATCTTGGATAGATTCTTGGCAAAAAAACTAAACACATACTTACTTCTTCCCTCATACTAGACTTAGGCTAGGTACATTTGGGGTAGGCCTGTTTTAGAAGCACCAGTTGAGTACTTTTAGACTTTGTTATTTATGTATGTACTTTATAGCTTAGAAACCATTCCATGCTATTTACAGTATTATATTATAATACTCTTCTTGCTGTACACATTATACTTTACAGCCAGTATTACGATTGTAGCAGTTCATTTCTTTTGCAGAAGACTGTTCAATAAATACTTTTATTGAAAAGGCTGTTTCTCTATTTCTCTGCACCTCTGATGAAATGAAGCATGCACGATTGACTGAGTGAAATATCTATCTATTGTTTCCATGACTCTGAAGATCAGTTTTATTCTTGGGGAAACAAAGTTGTCATGTTTACGCCGTTGTCAGAAACTTATCCCTTCTTGTGTATTCGAGAAAGTTTCTAGTGACCTCCGAGCTAGCTGGCACTCACAATTAAGTGTAATATATTCAATAGAGACTGAGTCAACCTAAGTCCTAAGTCAAAACTCTAGGATATATTATTCCAATGCACAGAGCCTATTGGGAATACAGGAATTACACTTCACCAGGCCTATCGTCTGTTTGTTGTCTGTTGTCCAGCGTCTGAACGCCCAGAGGGTACAAAAAATGTTCTTTAGGATGAGGCTACAAAATTCAGTTTAGAGTTTGCTCTAATTGAGTGATTGGCCTTGTAAAACAGTCTTTAAAAGCTTTGATCAAAGAAATGGTAGACTGAGGCTACATTAGTTGACTTGTAGTTCAGTCAAAGACCTGCAGGTTAAGAGCTGTGGCTGGTGGGTTAGCTTGGAAAATACACATTATTAGGCAGTTTTGAGGCAGTTTTGGAACATTCCTGCATTTATTTGGGGACCAAATTTTTCTCGAATATATGTTGGTGGAATGGTGGGGTTTTACCTTGATTTTAGTATGTGCTAGATTTTGTGGAAAAGTGGTGACTTTTAAACCTTTCTAATGCCATTCGTACAATGTGGTGCTGTCTTTTCCTCTTCTTGCCATGGAGAGGGCAGTACTCCTCGCTGTGGGCTGCTTCACTTAAAAGTGTGATGTTTTAACAGGCGCAGTGGTGTACTTTTCACCTGCATGAACAGCGTGCAATTCTGAGGTAAGGCAGATGTTTTAATTTTAGGTTATCGGGAGGTGTGCCACAGATCAATTCTTGGGTTGTACACCAGAGAGGTGGCCCCAGGCTTCTCTCCCTTCCACCTTGACAGCGTTTGGTGTCAAGAATATTACCCAGTTGGGTCTATCGAACTTAGCCTGCTTCCACTTCCATAAGAATTTGCGGATGTAGATTTCTTTCCCTGGTTGTTGTGTTTGGAATGGTAGCTTCGCAGTTGGGCTCTCGAGTATTTGGTTGTTAGACTTGTTTTGTAAGGAACTTGGCAGTCCTTGTCAGCTCAGTGAGGTACACGAGCAGCTCATCCCCCAATCCTGAGAGCTAGCTTCAGCGCTTATTTTGGTCTGGGTCATTTGGATGGTGTGAGAAGTTGGCCTGATATGTGGTGTTTCCAATTCTGGAACCACCTTGTATCAGTCCAAACAATCCCTTATGGTGTCTGGTTGTAAGTCAACCTTGTAGACAAGCTATCCTAGGGGTAGCATGGACTAAGCAGCCTTAAAGGCTTAACTTAAGAGGTCGTGTCAAGCGAGCTGTTTTACCACATACAATCCTGTAATACCAAATGAAAGGACACCACACAGGTATATATTATAAAAATATATGTGTTTATTTCTAAATTAATCCCCAGTACTCTTTATGAGCAAAGGGGCACAAGCATTAAATCAAAAGCACAGTATAACATACAAAGTTGCACAATTATGGATGAGGGCGGGTGACCACTCAAACCATATACTAAATTTTTTTTATAAGAGATACCAATTGAACAGTGGTTAGGCCTAGGGCTAGAGAATCGCTGGGAGCAGTCAGGACTAGCAATGCTGAAGTCGGGAGAAGCCCGCGGGATTCGGGTGCAGCACGTAAAGTGCGGCTTGCACCAATGCAAAGTCAATGGTGCGTAAGTTACACAAAGTTAGTTTAAAGATACTTCCGCTGAACCTAGAGGAACAAAACTTAAGACACAGACCCTAGAGGTGTGTACCAACGTGGGCACACCGGCGTTGCAATGTTTCCTCACCCACAGGAAGTGGGTGCACAGGGTCGAAATGGCGTCGGGTTTTGACACGCAGGTTCTTGGTGCTTGGAGCTGGAGAAGCTGCAGGCGATGGGAAGCAGAAGTGTCCGGTGTGATCCAAGGGTGGATCGAAGTCGATATGAATCTGAAAGCAGAGGGGACAGAGTCTGGGTCACTCAGCAGTGACCAGGGTGGAACCAGGACGGAACCAGGCAATGTTGGGCGCAATCAGATGGTTGTCGAGAGGCTTCTCTCCGCTGTCACGTGGGCTCTGGGGCATCTGCGACGTCCAGGAGCAGGTCACGATCTGTCCCACGCAGGCTCTCGCCATCAGTACCGTCGGCTTCAAGATTGCAGCAAACAGCACTTGGCAAAAGCAATCCACGCGGAACTGGGAGATTACTTCTCACTCAGACCAGGAGAGTCAGCATGGGGGCTCCTTTTCACAGGAGCTGGTGCAGACCTGGAGCAACCAGGAAAACAAGTCGTTTTCAACTTTTCGTCGGCACAGGGGCCACAAGCCAGCTGGCAAGTGACCGGGCCAACGCGTCGAGCCAACACAAGCAGAAGGGCCCCACGCAGCACTCGTCAAGTATGGAGGGGGTAGCTTTGGTGCAAGTGTAGCTCAGGATTGGGGCTTCTCAAACTCCGGTGTACAGCTTCGAGGGTCACTCGTGGGCTGCACGGTTAGCATTTTGTGGCCTTTTCAAGATGGCGTGCCCCACGCTTCCGGTCGCCTCCACGGGTCTCAGCTCTGCAGGGACTGTGGATCGGGCTGGGAGAAGGCAGGCAAGCTTGATCTCGTCAATCTCTGTCGCTCGAGTTCCAGCGGGAACTGCAACAAAGCAAGGGTCGAGGGCTGGATGGTGCCTGTTTGCACAGGGTGGTCACTCCTTGACCACAAGGAAGATTCTTCAGTCTTCTACGTTGAGTAGGATGTCGAAGGGTCCAGAATTCGTTTCTTATGTTTCTTCAGGATGATCTGAGTTGCATTGGCACTGCTCCCACTCTTATTCGAATCTGGTGGGCTGGACATCCTGCTAGGTCCCCTCCTATGGGTGGGACCCAGGAAGGGAGTGGTTACACCCCTTTCCTTTGATCCAGGCCGCGCTGGGACTGGGGCTGGTGTGCCCCAGAACCGGTTTGGCCGGATTATGCAAGGGGCAGCCTTGTGCTCCCCAGGCAGTGTCTGGTTTCTTTGAAACCTCCCTGCTACAATCCACTATCTCCTGTCTGGGGTGGTTTGACACCGCCCTGCGACAGGAAACCCTTTGTCCAGGCCACCATTTGCTGAGTTTCGGTCAGCAGCAGGAGGCCAGACCCGTGTCTGTGGCAGAGGCATCCATTTTGTGGATCTGAGGCTCATTTTAAATCAACCGTGTTTCAGTAAAGTAACATGTCTTCTCCCTCTAGAAGGGTGGAATGCTACCCCCGTCGCCAGAACTGGCGAGGGGGTAGTATTCCAATTCGTATGACACCTTACACGACATGTTTTGCTATATAACCGCGAGGATTATAAGGCACTTAAGAGTATATGGTATGGCATTATCCCGGATCAGCTTAGGGAGTTGTTCCCTACAGCTGCAGACAGGCTCAGCTCATGCCAGAGCTCCATCTCACATAAAACCACACACTCTGCCTCCTGGATTGATAAGGCCTTCCATAGGAGTGACTCACAGGTTTATATGTGTCCAGATATAGGTTTAGATATAGGTATACTATATCTAAGCAAGGGGTGATTACACCCACTTGCCCCAGCTGAGTGATCAGCCAGTTGTGTCAATTTAAGAACCAGCCAGGGGTGGCAAAAGCTATGCTTCAGCCCCTGGTAGGCCTTGGTGGCACCTATGCCCTGAGCACCTATAGTGCATGGTACAGGGGCTGACAAGGAGTCCATTTCCAATTGGGGTATGTACCTATAGCACATGTATTACAAATTTAGAGAGAGAACAGCAGGCTGGGGGTCTGATTAGCAGGCCCACAGCCTCAGTCAGTGGAAAACCAGTGAAGCAAAAAGCAAAAATTGGGGTGACCATAGGATAGCAGACCCTACTCTCCTACAGATGGGCGTCGTCATTAGTCTAGTGACGACCTTGCTTGGCAGATCGGGCTGGACTGTTCCCATGAGGCACAGGGTCATATAACTGGGTCCAAACTGGGGTGGCGAAGTGAGCTAAAGAACAATGATGGATTCAACCCAGATATGTTACTGGGGGTTAGTGTCTGAAAAGTTTTAATGCTCCGTCTATCTTCTCCTTGTGTTTTTTTTGTTCGCCCGAAGTTGGCAGGGTATGCCCAGATGTGAGTCCCTTGCTCACTTTGCCACTGGTTTCAAGCTAGCTTGACTGGTGAGGGGTATTACCCCAAAACCAGTCCCAGAATGCTTGTTTACGGTCCAGGGAAGACCTGGCGTGGTAGTTCGGGCTGGACTGTTCGCATGAGGCACCGGGGGCAAGGCTGATTTGCATATAGTTAGGTCTGAACTGGGATGGTGAAGTGAGCTAAAGAACGATGATGGATTCAACCCAGATCTGTGACTGGGGATGAGTGTCTGAAAAGTTTCAATGCTCCGTCCATCATTTCGTTGTGTTTGCTTTGTTCGCCCTAAGTTGGCAGGGTATGCCCAGATGTGGGTCCCTTGCTCACTTTGCCACTGAATTAAAATTAGCCTGGCTGATATGGGGTGTTACCCCAAACCGGTCCCAGGATGCTTATTTCTGATCCAGGGAAGACCTGGCTTGGAAGGTTGGGCTGGACTGTTCCCATGATGTACAGGATCAAGACTGATTTGCATGTAGCTGGGTCTGTACTGGGTTTGCGAAGTGATCTAAAGAAAGATGATGGATTCAGCCCAGATCTGTGGCTGGGGATGAGTGTCTGAAAAGTTTCAACACTCTCTCCGTCATCTCCTTGTGTTTGCTTTCTTTGCTCTAAGTTGGGAGGGTATGCCCAAAAGTGGGTCCCTTGCGCACTTTGCCACTGGATTCAAGTTAGCCTGCCTGATGAGGGGTGTTACCCCGAAACCGCTTCCACTATGCTTGTTTCCGGTCCTGGGAAGACCTGGCTTGGCAGTTTGGGCTGAACTGTTCCCATGAGACACAGGGTCAAGGCTGATTTGCTTATAGCTGCGTCTGAACTAGGGTGGCAAAGTGAGCAAAAGAACGTTGAGGGATTCAACCTAGATCTGTGACTGAGGGTGTGTGTCTGAAAAGTTTCAACACTCCGTCCATCATCTCTTTGTGTTTGCTTTGGTCCCCATTAGGCTGCCTGACATAATCTGATGAGGTGTAAGGTGATGGCCGCTGATGGATGTGTTTCTTAATGTTAATAGGGCTGGGTTGACAGAGGAGCCACTTTCTATTAAGACTGGCACAAACTTTACAAACTTCTCTCTTGAGAAGACCATTCAGCCTCTCAATTATGACATTGCTTTGTGGGTGGTACTCTGAGACAAATTTGTGTGTGATACACAGGAGGGTGCAGATGTGATCAAAAACAGAGTTAACAAAGTACCTGTCATTATCTGATTTGAAGACATCAGGCACTCCCCATCTCAGGATTACCTACCTGACTAAGAATGTGGCCATAGCTTTAGTGCTTCGATCCACCTGGAATATGGGCAGACCACCAATAACAGTAGATGGACCATCGGTCTATCATATCAATGAATCTGATATTTTGGGATTTGAACGGCCCTGTAGCAACCTGCAGCCTGGGTTTGGAAGAATATAGTTGACAGACAGTGCAATTTTTGAGGTACATAGTCATTATCTTGGCCATGTTAGGGAGAAACCAGCCACTTTGAAGCTCCGCTGTGATGTTGTCTTTGGCCATGTTTATGGGCAGGTGCAGCTGGGGTAGGGCTATATCAACTAAACTGTAGGGAATAATGGGTTCTCCGGATAGGGTGTGTTGGTATATTGGGCTGTAAGCAGTTTGTGTGTAGCCATCACCAGCCACCGGCTCTTTTCTTAAGCTGGGACCATCTTCTGTAGTCCCTGTAGATATAATCTTGGAGTGCCCATGTACGGTTTCTCGTGTGATACCCCAGACTTCTCACTCTGCTGTACAGGCAGTATGTGAGCCTAGCAAACTCTCACATATGCTTCTCTCTTTGCCATCTGGCCTGTTAATACATTTCTGTGGAACAAAAAACGTTTGCCCTTTGTATGGGCAGCACACTTCACCAGGGCAATGCGCTTTGGCAAAGTTAGCACGTCTATCAGAAACTCCAGGAAGTCCTTGTGCGCAACGGGGGTGCTGTCCGAATTTAGGAACCCTCATCTCCACCAACTTCTCCTGCTTGTGTTCACGGTGACGTATGCAGAATCTGAGTAGGTGGTCACAGTCATCCTGGAGCTTTGGATGAGGGCTTTGATTAATGTTGTTACCTCTGTTGCCTGCAATGAGAGGTGGGGAGGATAGTCAGTTGCACAGTGACTCGTAGGATATCTGATTTGTCATCACCAGAGTCCATCACAATGGCTGCTCCTGTGTGCCTCATCCCGACCTCCAGATATGTTGTGGAGAACCTGTCAATAAACAGTCCATCGCTATTGGGAATGGGATCTTCTTCAGCCTGGCTGATCCTGTTGAGGGAGTGAGTCGTGCAATCAAGGATCTCGTCACCCTCCTTAACCTCATGCATTAGGAAAGCAACAGGGTTCACCAAATGTCACTGATTTTTTTTTGCAATGGCCTGAATACCAATATTTCATACCCTGACACCCATTGCTTAATCATTGCGCTCTTTGCTTTCTGTATGACTAAAAAACACTGAATGCTCTGAATACAAGGTCAGAGGTGCCCCATTACAATGGAGGTGCTTTTGACAACAGCAAAGGTTGCAGAAGCCAAGGCCTGCTCACATGGGAATTGGCCCTCCATGACTGAATCTAACAGTCCATTGTAATACACAAGTGGTTTGTGCCCCATGGGGCACTTTGGGTTAGAACGGTGGTCATAACTCCTCCTCCTCCTAGGAAAAACTCATTCCTGTAGTCAGGCGTACCTAACACAGGGGCGTGAAATATTACCACCTTTAGCTTGTCAAAGGTTTCTTGCATCTCGGGTGTCCAGACCAGCTCCTCACCACTGAATGTAGCCTTTTTCATTACCACGAGCAAGGGGGTGATGACTGTGCTATAATCGAAGGCCCCTTGTCGGACATAATTGCACAGGCCTAGGAACGTTTGCATACCCTTCTTTGTCCTGCGTGGTGGCAGGGCCCTGATAGAATCTGCCCACTTTGTGTACTCCACCTGTCAGTTGCTAAAATAAACTGACCTAGATAGCTAACCTCCTTCTGCACATATTGTACTTTCCCTTTTTCCACCTTGTATCCCCTTGTGGCAAGTGCAGTGAGGCAAGCCCTTAGCTCCTAAGGACACAGATCATCAGAGTGACTGCAGACCAAGATGTCATTAGAATACTGTATAAGGGTGTTGCATGACTGAAAGTTGGTGAGGGCTTTTCTCCGTATTCTATTAAAAATACTGAGGGATTTGCAGTACCATTGTGGATGTCTCCGGGATAGCAGCTGGACCCCATGGAAGATAAATGCTGTGAAGTACTGGCTATTAGGGTGCAATAGGGTGCTGAAGAATGCATTCTTTATGTCTACCACAGATAAATAGTGGGCGTCTGCCGATATGCTAGTTAATATGCCACAGGGGTCTGGTACTACTGGGAATTCTGAGACCACAATTTCATTGAGGGGGTATAGATTCTGCACTAGGCACAAAGTTTGTTCTTACTCTTTTTTTAATCAGGAATATCGGGGTGTGCCAGAGGGAGACCCCTACAATGGGGACTCCCTGGTCTATTAGTGCCTGGAACGTGGAGGCTATGACCTTCTCCTCCTCTTGGAGGATACTGCCACCAGTAAAAAGCAGGTGTTAAATACCTGCTGCTAACGCACCTTATCACCTGTTTTTGGATTGCATTGCAGATCTGGCTGGTCATTGAGAATATTGCGAAGTGGTGTTTTTGTGTTTTTTTGCACAGGAACGCCTACTCTGCATATAATTAGAATTAGTTGTCGCTCTCATCCATGGCAATGTTTTTTGTGGAAGCTATCGCTGGAAAACTGGTGATATCTGCAGTTTGAGAATGGGGTGATAATTCTTTTGCCACTTTTGCTGCGCTAAAGCACCGATAACTTGGCGATAAGTCCTTGAGAATATGCCCTTTTTTTGTTTAAAAAAGTTTGTAACAGATGTTAACTACAAAATGACAATAACATTCGTTTGTTTTCATACTTGGATGAGGGTCATGTCTAAGTTACATTTGGCTCATCCATCACTGCTGCAATCCTTCAAAGGCAAGTTACTCAAAATGGCGGAAGCGTAAAAGGAAAAACAAACTTAAACGATATACATCTAAGAATACTAAAGCCAGCACTTTTGAACCTGAAATGTAGTCCAGCGGGAACACGCTATTTTCTACACAAATCATCTACATCTTACAGAACATATAGAGTTTTTTGTTTGATGTATGGTGTTTAGACATGGACCATGTGCTTTGCCTCAATCGTATCCATTAATCTATGTCGACTGACAAGTAACATGACGAAGGAATGTGCAGTTCCTTGTCGTTGCTAGGGCCATGTTTTGCAGCAGAAATAAGCTCACCCCCATTGATGTCTATCTTACAAATAGTTGGATGTTTTATGTTCTTGTTGATTGCCCTATAAACACGGTCGAGTGTATTAAGGACCAGGCTACCACATATGTTTTCAATTAGTGATGATGGATGCCCTCATTCGATAAAGGGAGTGAAAAGCAAACACATCTTTTCGCTTTTACTATCATCCCCAGAGTAAACTCCTATTCATATCGCAGTTCTGAAATACAGGTACGTACTTAATCATGGCGCCTTTCCAAAGCCAATAAAATAGAGGCATTTTTTCTCTTGTGTTTCGTGAAAAATAACCTTATTGCATGTGCACAGCAAGCCGGAAAAATATTTTACCTGCAATCAAAAAGAGTACAGTGTATCCTCTCACTCTGCTTTCGCTTAAGACACAACTCATGCATTATTGCCCAAACAATAATGTCTATGCTTTCCATATCGACTACTGCATCCGTTTTATTGACGGAATCGAAGGTAAAGGACTGCTCAGTCAATTGTCGTTTATATTTACCCACATGTTATACTAGGTCATTTAGTAATGTCCAATGATGTAGCCTGCGAGAAGACATCTTGGGCACTAACGTGAAAGAACGCAATCGTCTAAGCAGGAATATGGTTGCATACGGGACACGTACTTAGTAAAACGAGCTCGAATATGTTCTGGCCGTCCCCGTCTCGCTCATCATAAGTCAGATCTGATCAATAGCCTACTCCTGTTTACCCACATTACCCGGATCGCTTACGGATACAGTTCCATTAGGCCCTCATTGTCAGTTGTGTAGAGAGGGAATTCTCATGTTTTTGCAGAATCCCACCCTCAAACTCAATAGAATAGGTGTTTCATCGGGTGCAGCAGTGCTAAAAACAGGTTCAAACTGCAGAAAAGGTCCCGAATTTGGGAATTGCATGAAAGAGTTGGAACAGTGATTTTAGGACACATTATTTCACTTTCTGAGTCATAAATTAAGGATGGTTAGTATTTGGTGAGGTGATGTGAACCGAAATCAGTAATACCAGGCATGGCATAACCACTCCCCAACAGCCATCCTGGAATTCAGGCGTTAAAGTTCTCATTACTTCATAACAGCAGTTTTTGTATGACCTGGGCCACTTCCTTACAAACATAATTTTTTCTCAGTCATATTTCAAGCCCTCTGAGTAAAAGCAGCTTAGAGGCAATCTCCCTCACCACAATGATCCTCAGTGCTGTGCTGACTCCTCAAAGAAATCATCTTTGGTGATGTAGGTAATACATCAAGGGCTGGAGACTATGAAGAAGCAATGTTAACACCAGAATTGAATCTAGGCATTACCGTCTCATTCATCCTACTTCTTACACTAGGTTAATTTTCCAAACTCCTCTTCTTCAGCCCTACTACCAAACCTTCATAAACATATTTACCCCCTCTTTACCCTGCAGTGGAAAATACACATTGAACAAGCATCTCTGTAAGTATCTAAAATGTAAGTTCAACCCACCTGCGAACAAAAAGGAGATAGCCAGCCATCTCTTAGAACATCCCTAAAAACAGCCAAGGAGACCCCTCTGTTATATTACATGGCAACGAGATTGACACCTTGACCAAACTGCTGATCCTGGAGGTAGAATCGTTTCAGTTATCATGAAAGGTATCAACATGCTCAAAAAGCTTTTGGCATACGTTAGAGTTTATTGACCCTTACAGATGAAGTGGTTAAAGGTGAAAAAAACGCTGATCATCTCTTCAGCTCACAAGAAACACACGGCAGACGAGATTGTCTTTTTGACACTGTTGCAGTAAATCCTTCGCATCAGCAACCTCCAAATGGCACAAGATTTAGATGCCAACATCAGAGCATACAGTGATGATTCCCGCAAGACGCACATTTAGTGTACCACGTCCTGGTTCTGTCTGGAAGTCTCCTACATCAGTGGCACCACAAGTGAAAAAAACAACCCAAGCTACTATTACAGGCATGTTTAGGTAGGAGGGGCCCTATGAATTAAACCACCCAGTGGCATGTTTGTACAGCAGGAAGCTAGCTAAAATGTTAGTGTTTAACCTCCTCCCTTTTTCATTATCGAAAGTAGTGGGATTTTTTAAATTTGTAGCAGCCATCTGCCCAAAATGGAAGGTTCCCAGCTGGACCTATTTTGCTAGAGTGACTGATCTGGAGCGCTATCACAATGTGCTGCAATTGGTTGGACAAGCTTTGTAACAGAGTGCTGTTTACACTGTCCACCTGACAACAAACCTGTGGACCAGTTGTCAAGCAACTGATGACGTGTACTTCTGCACACTGGATCTCCTTTGTGGAGGTTAGGCAACAGCTATCTACAGGTCTCAGGGCTGGAGTAAGTTTTAAGGGCATTCGGCGACATGCAACAGTAGCAATGTTCACCATGGAGAAATCCCATATAGCTGCAAACATCCTGGCTACAACCAAGAAGTCTCAGAATTGGATTTGTTGCCATATACAATGGCAGTAATATAGACAAGTCCGCGGCAGATGGTGGATGTTAGAACCGGCTGTCTCTAGTTGGCAGAGGTATGCACTTCTGACAAATAGGGACACTCCTTTTCTAGTCAGTGCAAGGGGATCACACCCTTCGATAACCCCTGCTCACCCCCTTGGTAGCTTGGCAGAGCAGAACAGGCTTATCTCAGAGGCTGTGCGTTAAGCAATTATGACCACATACAGTAATACAGTGAATACACTACAAATGGACACGACACAGTAGTATTATAAAAATAAGTATTTTTATATAAGGCTTAGCACAAGACCAAATAACGGCAAAACTGTACACAATCGGAATAAATACGTTCAGGAAGGAAAAAGGATAGTTCAAAGGTAGTTTCTTCTTTAGCACAAAAGTCTTTAGTATCAAGCAAATCTTCTTCTTGGAGACACAGTTCTTAGCAACAGGGTAACCCACACGGGAGTTGCACAACGTCGAGGCAAAGATAATCCACAGGTGTGGCGTCGACCGCGAGGAGCGCTACGTCGGGCCTGGAGTCACACGGACCCCCAACAACACAGTACCTTAGGAAAATGAAGCACACGATGATCCACGGCGTCGAGCGATCCGGCGTCGCGTCTTCGGTGTCGATCAGGCCTCAGCAGGTGTCGTCGATGATGCAGTTGCACAGAGTGAGCAGCGCTCACGGCGTCGAAGGGGCACACAGGTGATGCGATCAGCAGCGGTGCAGACACGAGGTCCTCTGGAGCTAGAGCCGTACTCCCACTCACTGGCGTTGCTGCTGGCGTCGGTCGGGCCCAGCGTCCGGTCGTCGTGATTGCTGGTTCTTTCAGAGGTGCTGGATTCACACTTCCAGCCAATAGCACTTTTAGCAGATGAAGTCTTTTAGCCCTGTGACTTCAGCAGGAGACTGGCACTCTTCCAGTCCTTGGAGATTTTCTTAGCAAGCGTGAGAGTACACACACAGTTCCTCTCTCCTGGTTCCTTGGCAAAAATAAAGAAGCACTGCAGGATTCCCCCAACAACAGCACACTTGGCAGAAGGGGTAGGCAGTCCCTTAGATCAGCAGGCCTCTTGTCCTTGGTTACAGGGTTCCTTGTCAGAAGTGATCTGATTTCCTAGTTCAGGGGTCCTTCTCTTATACCCCTTTTCGTCTTTGATCCCTTTGTCTATGCCGGGGATTTCCCAACATCCTGGGTCTGTGGTGGGTGGAGCTAGGCAGTAGCACCTGGCCTATTCATTGAGCCGGGCTGAGTCCTCAGACGCCCCGCAGGAGGTGGAGCCAGCATTGAAACTGGCAGGAGCAGAGCTATCGCCCTCCTGGCAGGAGGTGGGGCTAGGATCGTCCATGGCAGGCACAGAGCCACCAGTCGCTTAGCAGGAGGTGGAGCCAGCATTGTATCAGGCAAGGCAGGCTATCAACAACTACTCTCCCCCTACTCTCAACGTAAATGTCCAACTCATCCCATACTGACTCATCCAGACCTGTGGAGCCACCCAGCTCCTGTCACACACACGCAAGACCAGCAGAAACCAGATATGGTTAGGCAAGAAAATAGACACTTTCTAAAAGTGCTATTTTCGAACCCAGAGTCCAAAAACCATCCACACCAACGGACGCGTAATTGAACCCAGAGTTCAGGGATACCAAACTCGACATTGCACCGTGCTCTCCGAGCCAGCTAGGATCATAGCATTAATAATCCCGGTGGCCCATCCTAAGCAATGGAGAGCAGGCTACCTCGCAATAGTGAAGCACGAAGATGGCGGTACTTCACTATTAGAACAGGCCAACTTGGTCAGGCGTGTCCTACCTTACGCTTACAATGCACCCGGCCCGCGGGCCTACCATAGGGGTGACTAACATGAAGTTAAGGGAAGGTTGGAGGGGCTGGCAAGTAGATATACTTGCGCAGCCTGCGTGACAGTACAAGACTGCACGTGGGTCTCGCAATGACCGACCCGTAGACATTCTTTTACGAAGCAGCTCCTGTGGGTGGCACAACACGTGCTGCAAGCCCACGAGCGGCATTTGTATTTACAAGCCCCGGCACTCCTGGTGCACTAGACTAGGGACTGACAGTAAACCAAATAAGCCAAACACGGATACAATAGACACATCAATTTAACATCGGGAGCACTTGCGCTATGGCACTGATCAGCAGTGACACGGCGCCCAAAGCATATACCAGCAAAACATCGTAAAACAGTAGAGGCAAACAGAAAAAATGGAGGAGAGACTCAAGCCAATGATGTCAGGTCTAACACGTGTCCCCTCCAGCTGAAATGTGGGGAGAACTACCCTTAACCTAGGGAGTCCTCATCACTAAGGCGGAAAAATCTGGACAGACCATCAGCATTGGCGTGATCTGTACCAGGGCGGTGTTCCACCGTAAAGTCCATCCCCTGTAGAGAAATGGACCACCTCAACAGTTTCGGATTCTCACCCCTCATTTGCATCAACCATCTGAGGGGCCTGTGGTCTGTCTGAACCCGGAAGTGAGTCCCAAACAGGTAGGGTCTTAGCTTCTTCAGCGCCCAGACCACAGCAAATGCTTCTCTCTCTATCGCACTCCACCTTGTTTCCCTGGGAAGTAACCTCCTACTGATGAAGGCTACAGGCAAGTCTCGGCCCTCTTCATTCACCTGAGCTAGAACAGCCCCCACGCCATGCTCTGAAGCGTCCGTCTGAACAATGAATTCTTTCGAAAAGTCGGGTGCTTGGAGTATAGGTGCTGTGCACATTGCAATTTTCAGGGTGTTTGACAGGCATCAGTCCAGATCACGTTTCGTGGCTGCTTCCTGGAAGTCAGCGAAGTCAAGGGGTGCAGAATGTTGCCGTAATCCTTGACAAACCTCCTGTAGTAACCCGTGAGTCCTAAGAAGGCTCTCACCTGCGTTTGGGTTTTGGGCGGCGCCCAAGCCAGGATGGTATCAATCTTGGGTTGCAGGGGGGCAACCTTACCGCTCCCTACTTGGTGCCCCAAGTACACCACAGAACCCTGCCAAATCTGGCACTTACTGGCTTTGATTGTGAGGCCTGCTCCGCGCAGGACCAACAACACTTCCTGGAGGTGGTGCAAGTGTTCCTCCCAGCTGGCGCTGAACACTGCGATGTCGTCCAGGTAGGCGGCACTGAAATCCTCCAGTCCAGCCAAGACCTGGTTGACCAACCTCTGGAAGGTGGCAGGGGAATTCTTCATCCCAAAGGGCATCACCCGGAACTGGTATAGCCCATCTGGTGTGGAGAATGCTGACCTCTCCTTTGCCCCATCAGTCAAGGCGATCTGCCAGTACCCAGACGTTAAATCGAACGTACTAAGGTACCGGGCAGCCCCCAACCGATCGATGAGCTCATCAGCTCTGGGGATGGGGTGCGCGTCAGTCTTCGTGACTGAATTGAGCCCTCGGTAGTCCACGCAGAACCGGAGTTCCGGTGAAGCACCAGGCGCTGCAGCCTTCGGGACCAAGACCACGGGGCTGGCCCAAGGACTGCTAGAGGACTCAATCACCCCTAACGCGAACATTTTGGAGACCTCCTCCTTAATGTACGCTCTGACCTTGTCAGTCACCCTGTAAGCCTTGTGCTTCACAGGAGGGCTGTCTCCGGTGTCAACGTCATGGACACACCAATGCGTGACACCCGGAACCAAGGAAAACAGATCCGGGAATTGTCCCAACAGTTGGTGACAATCCTGTTTCTGTTCAAGGGTCAGTGTGTCAGAGAGGACCACACCATCCACTGACCCGTCTTGCTCTTTAGCACACAGGAGGTCAGGAAGAGGTTCACTCTCCTCCTCCATTCCATCCTCTGTAGCTAGGAGCATGCCCACTTCGGACCTTTCTAAGTGGGGCTTCAAACGGTTGACATGCAGGACCCGCAAGGGGTTCCTGGGAGATTTCAAGTCCACCAAGTAGGTGACATCGCTCTTCTTCTCCACAACCTTAAACGGTCCAGTCCACCTGTCCTTGAGCGCACAAGGTTCCACAGGGGACATGACCCACACTTCCTGACCAGGCTGAAGCTCTACCAGAGTGGCATTCTGGTCGTACCAACGCTTCATCTCCTCCTGGCTGGCCTCCAGATTTGCCTGAGCAAGTTCTCTGAAGCGCCGAGTCTGGTTCCGAAAGGCCAGCATGTAGCTGTATACATCCTGGGGAGGTTTCCTGGGAGATTGCTCCCAGCCTTCTTTGACCAGACTCAAAGGTCCTCTTACCGGGTGACCGTATAAGAGCTCAAAGGGGCTGAACCCTAGAGACTTCTGCGGCACCTCACGGTAAGCAAACAACAGGCATGGCAAGAGGACGTCCCATTTCCGCCTCATTGGTTCTTCAAGACCCATAATCATGCCTTTCAGGGTCCGGTTGAATCTCTCAACCAGCCCATTTCCTTGAGGGTGGTAAGGAGTGGTGAACTTGTAGGTTACAACAACAAAGGAGCTTATAACAACAACAAAGGAGCTTATAAAGCGCCTGGTGACGCCATCACGGCGTGTCCCCGCGCTGTGGAGAGAAATCAAGACCAGAGTGGGGTGTTACAGGGAAAACAGGTGAGTTTTTAAGCTTTTTACCCCACACTCCTTCCATAGAGACTTCATATAGTTCGAAATGAAGTTGGTGCCTCGGTCCGACACCACCTCTCTGGGGAACCCCATCCGGGAGAAAACACCCATCAGTGCCCGTCCCACCACGGGGGCGGTCACTGTTCTGAGAGGGATGGCTTCCGGGTACCTCGTGGCATGGTCCACCAAGACCAGGATGAACCTGTTGCCCAGGGCTGTCTTGGGGTCCAGGGGCCCAACAATGTCAATACCCACCCGGTCAAAGGGGGTGCTGACCACTGGAAAAGGTTGGAGGGGAGCCTTCTGCTTCCTTCCGCTTTTCCCACTTGCCTGGCAAGTGCGACAAGTCTTGCAATGGATGTCTACATCCCTACGCATCTGAGGCCAATAACAATGGGTGACAAGCCTGTCATAGGTCTTGTCCTGCCCCAGATGTCCAGCTAACGGTACGTCATGAGCCAAACCCAGTTGGAAGGCTCTGAAGCGCTGGGGTACCACCAGCACACGGGCTGACCCAGGCTCAGCAGCCTTAGGCTCGCTATACAGGAGGTCGTTCTCCCAGTACACAAAATGTGACCCTGACTGATCACCTGAGGATTGGGCTGAGGCCTGCTGCCTCATGCCCACAAGAGAAGGGCACACCTTCTGTTCCGCACAGAATTCCTCCCTGGAGGGACCACCATCCTGCTGCCAGTGGGTCAGCTCGGGCAGATCTCCCAGTTCGGCAATTTGTTCCCCTGTGGGCTCCAGGGCATCCCCCTCAGGGTCTACCTCCTCCTGGACCACGGGAACTATGGGGACCGGTTTTCCGCGCCTCCTGCCTCTTCTCTTCACAGCTGGGTCCTGGGCCATACTTTCAGGCTCCGGGACCCCATCAACACCCTTACTCGCTGTCATCGAACGAGTGGTTGCACACACCCACTCTGGCACACCCAACATTTTCAAGTGCGCCGCTCTCTCCACCTTAGCCCAAGGGGAGTCTTCTAAATCATTGCCCAGGAGACAATCGACAGGCATGGCGGGCCTCACAGCAACCTGAAGAGTACCTGAAACTTCCCCCCATTCAAAGGAAACCTGAGCTACCTCACACTCTTTCTGGGAGTTGTCGGCAGCTATCACAGGGTAGAATGCGTGGGGAACCACCTGCTCTCTGGACACTAAGTGACACTTGACAGCTGTCACACTCGCTCCGGTGTCTCTGAGAGCTTCCACTCTATGGCCATTAATGGTCACCCACTGCCTATATTTACTAGTGTTACTAGGCAGAGGGGGTGGAGGGACCATTTGCATGTCTCCTAGCGAGACCAGGGACATCTCTGCGGGACCCCTCCCACCATGGACAACCATCTCCTCCCCTCCCAAGGCTACACTCGCCAACTGACGAGGGGGTGCACGCGGCGGTGCATTCGAATCCTTTTTGGGACACTGGGGGTCATAAAACTGGTGTCCCACCTGCCCACAACCGTAGCAGGTTAGGGGGCCCCTATGAACAGGTTTACCCGTCGGGGCCCCTGGCTTCTTCTCAGGGGGAGGCTGGGAACCTTTCCCTTGGTTCCCTTGGGGATTACTTTGGGGCCCTTTCTGAGACTCCTTCTGTTTTCCCTTGTCCCCCCCACTCTTCTGCTGGGGACCCTGCCCACCTTTGGCTGAGTCTCCCACTGGACCCTTGTGGACCCTGGTACTGACCCAGCGGTCCGCCTCCTCAGCAAGTTTTCTAGGGTTAGATATCTTGCTATCAATCAGGTGCTGGCGCAGCTCTGGAAAACAGTTATTAGACAAGTGCTCCCAAGCAAACAAATCATAAAGAGCTTCATAACTTTCCACTTTGGTGCCCTTTACCCAACCATCCATGGCTCTGCAAAAATAAGACACATATTCAACTCACGTCGTACCAGGCAACTTTTTACATTCTCTAAAAGCTTGTCTGTACTTCTCGGGGGTTAAGCCATATCGCAACATTAAAGCATCTTTCATATGAGCATACGACATCCTATCCGCAACAGGCATGTCTAACAGGGTATCTCTTCCCTCATTCACAAAGCGACCCCACAACCCCGCTCCCCAATTCTTCTCAGGGACCTGGTGGGCCAACAATGCTAACTCATATGATTTAAACCATTGACCAATATCTTCATTCTTATTGTAATCTTTGATCACATCTTTCGGGAAGTAAAACTTACTTTCTGCAGGCTCGGATGGAATGCTGCCACCAGAGGGATTCAACTCTAACTTTTTAGCTTGGATATCCAGTTCCCTCAACCTGGCTTCACGCTCCAAAGCTAACTTCTCTCGTTCAAACTCCAACTTTTTGATCTCTAAATCAGCTTCCCTTCTACCTCTTGCATTTTCTAACTCCAACTGCCCATTTATTTTTAGCCTTGCCATCTCCATGTTGTAAGCTCGCTCTTTCGCCCTTTCTTCCCTTTCTTCAGGGGAAAGACCTTTGGAGGAAACACTGCTTCCGGGAGAGGGCATAGGTCCATTCACTGGCACCTCCTCATCCCCTTCCTCTGTGGGTACCACCACCACATCATAGGGATTTCTGGACTCCCACCAGGCCTGTAATGCTTTATAAAAATCATCTTTTCTCGAGAGGCCGGTGGTAGGAACTTTAAACTGGTCGCAAAAGTGTTTCAGCTCATCTTTCTTGTATTTCTTTAGCTTACTCCTCTCGAACTCCTCCACAACAACGATAGCAGGGGCAGTGACTCCGTTGTCACTCATGGTTAAAACTGGCAGTGTTAAAAAAAAATCAAGCTTCAGGAAAGCGGAAAACAAAAATAGGATCCTTCCGAATCAGATTGTGACTGCGCTATGGTCTGCTTGTGGGTAACAAGGACCCCCTGATGAGGATAAATATCCTGGGACAGGGTAAACACTATGTGAGAAATAACAATCCCAGGCATACAATGAGGAAATACACAATAGATACAACAAACAAACTAGTTCAGTTAGAAAAAATTATTATTTTTAATTTGATAAAAAGGGGATAAAAAGTAAGTGCATTAATCACAATTGATAAAAAAATACAAATGTATTCACACAACAGATTAAAAAGAGGTTAGATGGCATCCGGTCGACGCGTTTCGACATATACAATATGTCTTCATCAGGACTTTAACCATCAAAAAATTCTGTAAAACATAATCATAACATAGTATTACTATTATTGGATTCCTATCGTGACATATTCACAACTGAACTAGTTAGCAATTTGTTGCCACATTCTATTGGTAAAAGTATAATCTTCAATCCCAATTACTGATATACCGCTATAATTGAACAACTAAACAACTAAACAACCTATGCATGGACGTTGGTCTCAGAAACAACATAAAACTACATTCGTTTATATGGTGTAGATATTTAGAAACAAAACATGATATAAGTTGTGTTTTAAAACCAGCAAAATACATGGTAATAGAGCAGCAAATATTAGTTCCACTAAACCCAAATGAACAAGATGAAATGGATATAAGTTGTCCCTATTTTTTGGTTCGTATTCATATCAGGGATAAACAATTAATTTCTGCTGATAGTCGTTGATACATACTTATCACCATATTTGTATAAGTGTTGTTACAAATGAAACAATGCCTCTTTAAGTTAACTGATACAATACACAAAAAACATATTCACAGTAGTATTAGCATATATCTATTCCTAGATTGTAGGAAGGACTCAATAAGTCGTATTTTTTAGAAACAAGTGAAGGTAAAGGAAAAGATGAAAAGGAAAATAGGAAATAGGGTATTGTTACTTATTATGGGTAGTTGAGTGGTGGCTTATTCATTTATTAAGTGTAATTAAATGATTAAACCTAAAATAAAAGAAAAGGGTGTATCCTATTTATAGAAAGACTCTTACCTAATGCTCGTGTAATTAGGCAGCATACGTGGGCGGTACTTTAATTCACTTCTAATAAGGCTATGATTTAAATACCAGAATCATAGAACCTACGAGTAAATGGAGTAATTAGATTAGTACAAATCTAGTTGATATTGTTAGTTTGATATACACGGAGACTATTACTATAACGTTCTTACCATGAAAGTGGACTTTGGATATTCAAAGTATGGGTTCCAGACAGATGGTTGAGCAGCACCATAAGACTTTAGAAATGTAGTATTAAAATCCTATCAAAGAAAACAGAGGCGCACAATGTAGAGTAGATTCGAGTAATTTATAGTTTATATTGGAGTGCACGTGTAGCCCTGTGGGGTGTGGGATTCGGCGGGCCGGAATAACAGGCGGGGAGGCCAGATATAGTGCGCTATGTTTAGCGAGTTTTATTATAGATACAGGTAGGTGTGGCTTATAAGTCTCTGAACAAAAGGGGATCGATGGAGTTCTCCTGGGGAGGTCCGAGGTAGTGAAGACGTCCGGTCGGTGAGGGAAGGGAAGGGCTCCGGCTGCTGGGCTGATGTCCTCCGGATGGTATAAGGCTTCCCTCTCTGTAATGCCGTTGGGTCTTTGACTTCTGTTGGTGAGCCTCGGAGGTTTGGGGCGAGAGAAAAAATAGAGGACCGTTAGTCTTTCAGTCCTCTCGGTCTGTACAACTATCACCGACACCAGGGGGTGGGGATACAGAAAGTGGAAAGTGAGGGACGGGTAAGACGGGGAGGTGAAAGAGGCCGACAAATAGGAAGGGAGACCAAGGGTCGACAGGGTGCTCGAGGTGTAGGAAGGTGGGGGTCTATCTATATATATATATACAGTGCTCTCGTGCTCAAGTAGGTGCAGCGCTATATTATTTACACTTAATTACAACTATCTACAAACGGCACACGGAGATGGATGACGGTTACTCACGTGGCCCGCCGCAACTCCCTGGTGAGTTGCGGCCGCTCTCCAGCAACCTCCTGGGGACTCCACCAGTCCTCAGACCACACGTCGCCGTCGGCGTCCTCCTCCACTTCTTCCGGTTGGATATCCGACTCCTCGTCTCTCTCTCTCAGCTCCGGTTCCTTCCTTGCTGCCTCCTGCCACAAGTCCGCGGGTTGGAACGCCCTTCGTTGTGGTTCGCTGGTTTTTATACCTTCCGGGATATAGTCGGGGGCGGGACTTCCGGGTTCATGTAGAACTGCATCCGGGTATCCGTCTTCCGGTTTCTGACCTCGGTAACCCTGCAGTGGGAGAGATAGAGAAGAAGTCCTATGGAGAGGGAACAAGGCATCATCTATGTTAGACGGACCCCTCCCCGCGCGAGGAGGCCGCTTCGCTACTGCAGGTACGGTGGCCTTTCCACATCCCCTTTCCCTAGCTGTCTTTCTTGTGGGGGTGGGAGAACAGGGAAAGCGAGAGAGGTAATCCGCATTTCCCTGTTCTGCCCCTTTCCTATGTTCAGTTGTGAACCTATAGGGCTGAAGGGAAAGGAACCACCTAAGGACACGGTCGTTGTGGCCTCGGTTGCGGGCCATCCACGCCAGAGGGGCATGGTCCGTGTAGAGCACGAATTCCCTCCCCTCTAGGTAATAACGGAGACTGTCCACTGCCCACTTTATAGCTAACGCCTCCTTCTCTACACAGGCATAGTTCATTTCTCTGGGGTAGAGCTTCCTGCTTATGTACAGAATGGGCCTTTCATTCCCGCTTGTGTCTCTCTGGGACAGGACGGCCCCCAACCCCTGATCGGAGGCATCCGTTTGGAGGATGAATGGTTGGCTATAGTCAGGGCTTACAAGGACTGGTCTGGATAGGAGGGCCTGTTTTAAAGCTTCGAAGGCCTGCAGTAAGGACACTGAGGGATGTCTTAGGGCCTCTTCTGTTTTGGTACTTTTCTTTAGCAGATCTGTCAGGGGTACAGCTGTTTGGGAAAAGTTCGGTATGAACCGCCGGTAATACCCCAGAAGCCCCAGAAAGGCCCTGAGTTCTGTTTTGGTCTGAGGGAAGGGTATGGAGCGGATGGCCTCTATCTTGTTGTCTTGGGGTCGGATGAGACCTTCCCCTAAAAGATAGCCTAGGTACTTGACACTTTGTGCGGCCAAGGTCGTTTTGGCCGGGTTTATAGTAAACCCACTGTTGCCCAGAGCGGCCACCACCGCCCGGAGGTGCCCCAAATGTTGGTCCCAGGTGTTGCTGTGGATCACTATATCATCCAAATAAGCCCCAGCATAGTGGGAGTGGGGCTGTAGGACCCTGTTCATGGCCCTCTGAAAAGTGGCAGGGGCGCCGTGTAAGCCGAAAGGCATTACTCTGAACTGAAATAAGCCCTCAGGGGTAGAGAAGGCAGTCTTCCGTTTGTCGTCATCCTTCAGGGGTATCTGCCAGTACCCCTTGCATAAGTCGAGCGTGCTAATGTATTTTGCGGCTCCTATTCTTTCCACCATCTCATCAACCCGTGGAAGGGGGTAGGAATCAAATCGTGAGACTTTGTTTACTGCTCGGAAGTCAATACAGAACCGCACCGAGCCGTCGGGTTTGGGGACCAGTACTATTGGAGAGTTCCAGCTGCTAACCGACGGCTCGATAATGCCCATCTGTAACATCTGTTCTGTTTCCTTCTTTATTATGTTTCTGCGTGCTTCCGGGACCCGATAAGGCCGTTGTCTCACAGTTACCCCCGGATCAGTCTGGATGGCGTGTTCCACTAGTGTTGTACGTCCTGGCAGGGAGGAGAAGACGTTCTGTACCGGTGACAACATGGCTTTTAGTTCTTCTGTCAATGATGGGGGTAGATCCGGATCTATGCAACCCTCAAAGGACATGGGGTTACGCACCGGTTCACCAGATAGGACAGGTCGGGGCCCCTCCCATTTCTTTAAGAGATTGATGTGGTAGATCTGCCGGACTCCTCGGGTAGGCTCGGTCTCTACTTCATAGGTGACGGGGGTTACCTGACGAAGGACGGTGAATGGTCCCTGCCATTGCCCTAGGAGCTTGTGGTCAGAGGAGGGTAGTAGTAACAACACCAGATCGCCAACAGCCAAGACCCTCTTCTTGGCTCCCTTATCGTACTGTTGTTTTTGGGAGGTTTGGGCCTTTTCCATGTGTTGCCGTACAATGTCCCGGACTTGGGTGAGATGGGTCTTTAGATTGTCCACATACTCGGGAAGGGGCCGGGTACGATCAGGTTCTGCCTCCCAAGCCTCACGGGCCATATCTAGGAGGGTTCGGGGAGGTCTTCCATACAACAGTTCATATGGGGAATATCCGGTGCTACTTTGGGTTTTGCACCGGATAGCGAACAGTGCCAGGGGCAACATCTCTTCCCACCGCTTGCTTTCCAAATCCAATAACTTTTTCAGAGTGGCTTTTAGGGTGGCGTTGTTGCGTTCCACTAACCCATCCGTCTGGGGGTGGTACGCTGAGGTTCTCAGCTGCTTGATACCTAGCTGGGAGCATACCTGGCGCATCAAGGCGGACACGAATGGGGTTCCTTGGTCCGTTAAAATTTCTCGTGGAAATCCTACCCGGGAAAAGATAGAGACCAGGGCTTTCGCTATGTTCTGGGTGGTGGGATGTTTCAGGGCGACAGCTTCCAGGAAGCGCGTGGCATAGTCCACCACCACCAATGCATATCTACAACCGCTCCTGGAGGGCAACATGGGCCCGATAAGGTCCATTCCTACCCGGCTAAAGGGTATGTCTATGAGAGGGAGGGGCCGGAGGGGTGCCTTCGGGGGTCTGTAGCGGCTATTCCTTTGACAGATGGCACACTCCTTGCAATATTGTTTGATTTGGCTATACACTCCCGGCCAGTAGAACTTTTCGAGTATTGCCTGTCCTGTCTTCTCTTCCCCGAAGTGGCCGCCCAGGAGATGACTATGCGCAAGGAACAACACCTTGTCCTGGAATGGAACCGGAATAACTAACTGTGGAGGTTTCTGGGGTCCGCTTTTCGATACAACAAGCCCCTAGACCGGAAGAAGTAGGGACCTACATGTAGCGGGTCCTCATTGTCAAGGGCCTGGCCCCAGGCATGTTGCAGGATGGGATCTTCTTGCTGTGCAGCTCTAAATTCACGGTCCGTTTCCCAGGGATGCTGCGCCTCTTGTACTGGATATGCTTCTGTGTACCTCCTTCTTTCCTTTTTCTTTTGGTTTTTCGTTTTGGCCTGCTTCTCGGGAGAGGGACTCAAGGGGTGCTTTTGGGAAAAGGGGGCTTCCTTCCACCACTTTTCCAGGGAGTCGGTAGTGTCTCTTAGGAGAAGGGGAAGTCCACTATAATCACTACCCAGAATGGCTTGTTCTGGCAGGTTAGGGATCAGTCCTACATTCAGGGTTCTTCCGTGGTCAGTACTGGTTTGTACCGTGACTCATGCTGTGGGATAGCTTTTGGTGTCTCCATGTACGCACTTGATGGCTACTGTCCCTGTGACAGGGCCGACGGGTTTCAGCATGTCCTGAGGTCGTACCACGCTGTGTCTACATCCAGTGTCGGCCAGCGCCATAAGGGGTTGGTTGTTGATTTTCACAGGACACCTAAACGGTGGGGGTGAGGCTCCTGCGGTGAGACACACATAGTTCCGAGTCACCCCGATTTCCATAGGCTCCTCCTTCTGGGGGCAGTGACGGGCAATGTGTCCAAAACCACCGCAGTGGTAACATTGTGGTCCAGGTGGGTTTGGTCGAGGCATCATCGGATAGGGCACGAAAGGAGCAGGTTCTGCTTTTCGGGGTACGGGTGGCCGAGGGGGCCGGATGTGGCTTCCATGTGGGCCGCGAGGGAGATGTTCTTCCTTGTTCTTCTGAACTTCTTGGGCTTTGCTGTAGGCACTGGCGATCTCGACTGCCCGTTCGAGCGTCAGGTGAGCATGCTGCCGCACCCATTTTTGGGTGTTCGGATGAAGGGAGGCGAGGAATTGTTCCAGGTTTATTTTAGCGACTATCTCCTCTTTAGTGGACGTAGTAGTTTTCAACCACCGGGATGTTAGGTCCTGAATGCGATAAGAGAGGGCCCGAGGAGTTTCTTGGGGCCCCTCTCGTACTTGTCGTAGGCGGATCATATAGGATTCCTCGTCTATCCCCAGACGCTCGAGGATGCACTTTTTAATGTCGGCATACGGCGTCTGCCCCTGTATGTTGGCCTGTTGATAGGCTGATTGTAACTCCCCGGTCAGCAACGGACCCAAGTAATGACCCCAGCGATCTTCAGGCCAGTTAGCCGCTTGAGCCAGTCTTTCGAAATTCGTGAAGAAGAAGTCGGGGTCTTCCCCCGCGACATACTTTTGGAGGACGACCGACGGTAAGGGAGCCAGAGGCCTCTGCTGTCCCATTGCCTCCGTGAGCTTCCCTAGAGCCTGGTCCTGGGCAGTTCCTTGCCCTTTCAGGACGTCGTGGAGTTGGCCCCGGTCGTCCTCAGCGGTCTTCAGGAATCGTTCCATCATTTGTCCGAGCTGCTCCTGGCTTTCAGCCAGCTTCTTGACTGCGGCCTCCATGCCTCCGGGTGATCCCACTTCTGACACCACTTGTGGGGTGTGGGATTCGGCGGGCCGGAATAACAGGCGGGGAGGCCAGATATAGTGCGCTATGTTTAGCGAGTTTTATTATAGATACAGGTAGGTGTGGCTTATAAGTCTCTGAACAAAAGGGGATCGATGGAGTTCTCCTGGGGAGGTCCGAGGTAGTGAAGACGTCCGGTCGGTGAGGGAAGGGAAGGGCTCCGGCTGCTGGGCTGATGTCCTCCAGATGGTATAAGGCTTCCCTCTCTGTAATGCCGTTGGGTCTTTGACTTCTGTTGGTGAGCCTCGGAGGTTTGGGGCGAGAGAAAAAATAGAGGACCGTTAGTCTTTCAGTCCTCTCGGTCTGTACAACTATCACCGACACCAGGGGGTGGGGATACAGAAAGTGGAAAGTGAGGGACGGGTAAGACGGGGAGGTGAAAGAGGCCGACAAATAGGAAGGGAGACCAAGGGTCGACAGGGTGCTCGAGGTGTAGGAAGGTGGGGGTCTATCTATATATATATACAGTGCTCTCGTGCTCAAGTAGGTGCAGCGCTATATTATTTACACTTAATTACAACTATCTACAAACGGCACACGGAGATGGATGACGGTTACTCACGTGGCCCGCCGCAACTCCCTGGTGAGTTGCGGCCGCTCTCCAGCAACCTCCTGAGGACTCCACCAGTCCTCAGACCACACGTCGCCGTCGGCGTCCTCCTCCACTTCTTCCGGTTGGATATCCGACTCCTCGTCTCTCTCTCTCAGCTCCGGTTCCTTCCTTGCTGCCTCCTGCCACAAGTCCGCGGGTTGGAACGCCCTTCGTTGTGGTTCGCTGGTTTTTATACCTTCCGGGATATAGTCGGGGGCGGGACTTCCGGGTTCATGTAGAACTGCATCCGGGTATCCGTCTTCCGGTTTCTGACCTCGGTAACCCTGCAGTGGGAGAGATAGAGAAGAAGTCCTATGGAGAGGGAACAAGGCATCATCTATGTTAGATGGACCCCTCCCCGCGCGAGGAGGCCGCTTCGCTACTGCAGGTACGGTGGCCTTTCCACAAGCCCGCTTACCTAAAAGGTTAAATAGGCGCTGATAGTTGATAGGACCTTCCTTTCTTATGACGCGAAAAATGGAAAGCCGAGGGCGTTAGTAATGGGCCGTAGGAAGCGTGATGGCTCCTAATAGAGAAAAATGTATATCCCTTTTAATGTTTGTGTCCTATTAACATGATGCTAAAAGAAACACGAATAAATGATCAGGCTGCACCCTAATTAGGAGTGGAAACCATAGGGTAAAAATATATACCTTTACAGGAGAGAATTGTACGCGGTGCCAGCGTGCAGAGCCTCGTTCAACTGGAGCTTCGGATTAAAAGCATGATGATTTGGAGCCCACTTGATGTGGCTTCGCTCGTCAAACGTTAAGAAAAGGTCGATGATTCAGGGCCGACTTGCTGCCAATTCGGCTTAGGTACAGACGCATGAAATATTTCCTATGCGCTTGCAAGTCCTGTTAAATGGAAGGGGAACAATTTTAGCATAAGGGACCGCGGAAATTGAGGTACTAAAGCTAGTCTAGCTGAATACCGCGTACTCTTACCGTGAGCGCTGAAGATGAACAGCTGCATCCGGGTGTCTGCCAAAGGGTCAGGTTGCGAAAAAGAGCGACTCCGATTGGAGGGTTGGAGCGTTCTTATATACGGACAATTCCTAATGGATAAAGTGACCCCATGTGTGTTTCTTAAAGGGCAATACTTATTCTCGGCAAGGTAATGTTTATACGTAACTGAACCTAGTGACGTTAATAAATGTGTTCTAATGTGAAATAGAATGCGGGGAGTGAATGAACCGCGTTATAAATTGGGAAACCGAAAAAATGGCACACCTGGTAATGTGTTTAATGTATTATATTTATATAGACCACATTATATGAATTAATGTAGCACGAACTACGTTGTAAATGTGAGTGACAAAATTTTTTTATTATTATTATTTTTTTTTTTTCCCCAACATGGGGTTTCGTTTACCTTGTAAGAGAAGGGATAATACATGATATGTTTATATACGTATACAGACAGCTGCTACAAGGAAACAGGGGGCACAATCTCTTTACTGGGGTCTTATTGGCCAAACAGAGTATCGGATTTATATGATTGCATTCTCCCAGGGCAATTCATTATTCAGGCCCTGGGTGAAGGTCCTAAGGGAAAAGATCCAAAAAACTTCTCGTTTCTTTCTTATCTTATCTCCTCCCTTACTATTAGGAATACTGATCTTCTCCAAAATGCGCCATCGCAAATCTGATGGAGCATGTTGGAAATCCATGAAATGTGCAACTAAGGGCGCAGATAATTTTTTAGTCTTAATTGCTGACCTATGTTCTGTCAGCCGGATTTTTATGGGTCTCGAAGTTTCGCCCACATATCCCAAATTGCAAGGGCATAGGAGCAGATAGATGACATTGCTGGTGTTGCATGTCCATAAGTCGGTGGCTTTGATGTTGTAACCATTTAATTGGAATGTTTCTCCTGCTATAATGTCCTTACAGGATTGACAAGAGCCGCATCTTGAGGTGCCTTTCACAGGATTCGCACCTTGTATAGATTTTTGTATGAAGGGGGGCTTTTCAGAAGTACCTGTGTGTCTAGATCTTACTATAAAATCCCTAAGGTTCTTATTTCTACGATGGGCAAACATAGGTTTCTTCAACTTAGGTTTAGAGGGCTCTATATTCAGTAAATGCCAATTCGCATTTACTATCTGTCTGATTGTAGCATTCATGGTTGAATGTCGTGTGACACAAACCAATTTGGATTCCTGGGGCTCATTCTTGGGTCTCAAGAGTGCATCCCGATCGTAATATCGGGCTCTCTTGTAAGCTTGTCGGACTAATCGATGGGGGTATCCTCTATCAAGGAATTTTTTCTTCATTTTTTCAGATTGGATGTCGTAGTCCTTGATACTTGTGCAGTTTCGTCTTACTCTGAGAAACTGTGAGAAGGGTATTCCATCCTTTTGGCTCCTGGGGTGGTAGCTCGAAAAATGGAGCAGGGTATTTCTTGAGGTGGGTTTCGTATACAGGTCCACTTCTAATTTACTGTTTTCGTTTCTGATGTATACATCCAGAAATTCCACTTGGGCGGCGTTGAACTTGGCAGTGAAATGGAGGTTATCGTCTGCAAGATTTATCCACTCTAAAAATTCTTTAAGAGTCTGTTCCCCACTGGTCCAGATGAAGAAAATATCATCAATATACCTGTGCCAGTGGGAAACAGACTCGTAGAATGGGGCCATCTCATTATAAATATTGTGGGCTTCAAAGAGAGCCATATATATATTAGCTATGGACGGAGCCATGGCTGCCCCCATGCTCACGCCCTTGATCTGCTGATACATACGATTTCCAAATTGGAAAACATTCTCCTGTAATGCTATAGACAAGCACTCGTGGATAAATTGCTTGTCGCAGGGTATTTGATGTAGAATTATGAACCACATGGTGGCATCGAGAGCTCCTTTCTGTGGGATATTACTGTATAACGCTTCAACATCAAGCGTTACAAGAAGATCTGTATTCTCATCGAAAGCTAGGTTTTCCACCTTTGCTATTATTTCTCCAGTGTCTTTGATGTAGGATGGGGATAGTGAAATATAAGGTCTTAAGATATTGTCTACATATTTGGAGATCGCTTCTGTGGGGGTACCAATTGTCGAAACTATTGGTCGATAAGGTGGGTCCTGTTGGTTCTTATGCATTTTGGGCAGACCATAAATGCACGCTAATTTCCCTTGGGAGGTGTTTAGGAATTCATATTCTTTTTTGGTTATTATTTTTCTATCTAGTGCTCTTTTTGTTGTTTCACGAATTTTTCTTACTACCCTATCCGTTGGGTTGTTCATCACTTCCTTATAGAATGTGTGATCGTTAAGCATGTTAAGCATATTAATTTCATATGTGTTACAATCAATGAGGACGATACCACCTCCCTTGTCACTACTTTTTATTATTAACGATTTGTCATTTTTAAGATTAATCAATGAGTCATGTTCTTCTTTCGTAATGTTGTATTTTGATTTAGGGACAAATCTAAGGGCGTGATCTAATTTTGCCAGGACAACTTTCTCAAACATGGCCATTTCAGGGCCTAATTGGTCCAACGTTGGTGTGAATGTTGAGGGTAAGGCTACAATATTATTTTCAATATCTTCCTGTTCAATTTCTACTCTATCCAGGAAGAATTTTTGGAGCCTTATTTTCCTAAAGAATGCATGCACATCTTGATACATTTCAAATACATTAACATTAGCATGTGGGACAAAAGTCAAACCTTTTGAGAGTAAGGATATGTCTGATGTTTTGAGGTTATGTTTAGAAAGATTGAAAATAGGTATCACATCCATTGTCTCTGGTACTGCCTTCTGCGAGTCTCCAGATAGTGTTGGGGCTGAGGTTCCATAGGATGTTGATAAGGCTGGTGTTGACCCCGAGTCGATGGTTGGAAACGCACTCTCTGCCGTCCCCGTTTCCCTCCGCGGTAGCCTAAAAAAGGCTGGCGCATATTTCTACGGCCATTTTGGGGGTTGTAGGGACCGTCATCCTGGTAATTTTGTTCATTATCGGATTCAGGGTCCGATGAGTCAGAAAAATTGTTTATTCTTTGATGATTATAATTTCCTTCACCCTGTTGGTTATCGGGTTTATAAAAACCCTCACCTAGATATGGATATGCTCGTTCTAAGGTATAAAACCTCTTGTCCTTGGCGAATTTTTCTTGCTTTCTCTTAGTTAAATATTCAGCAAAGGATAAAATGTCATTGTTCAGGGATTCAAGTTGTTTATCTGCGTCTGTTAGTACTGTGGACGTTTTAATTTTGTTTTCTAGTTCTTCTATTTCTTTTTTGATCTCTGAGGCTAACTCCTTGGAGGTAGATATGATAAGGATCATAAGATCCCTCGAGCACCTACTAGCTATCATGCTCCATTTATGTATGAATGTCTTTATATCTACAAACAACCCAGGGATTTTTCTGACACGTAAACCTAAAGGGATGATGGCGGATTTCAGATAATTTAACATAAACTCACCATGAGCCTCTATCCTTATTAATTTCTTTTTCAGGTTTGACAGTTTAACTAGATCACTATTACTCTGTGGTTTCGACATGAAGTTAGAACCTGATGGTACACTAGTGCCAACCAGGGTAGCGAATTCATCATCGGAAAAGCCAAATGTTTCCATATGGGCCATGATATAATCTACCAATCAAGGGTAAAGAGTTAAAGAAAGTAGAATAGTGAGTAAATAGAGGTAAGAAAAAACAAGGAAAATGCTAATAATAGGGACCACTAAAGCATAGGTATGACAAGCGGTAAATTAATAGACAAGGGAACAAGCTGGTCCCACACGGAAACCCGTGGGTAATAGTTTGTGGGTAACAAGGACCCCCTGATGAGGATAAATATCCTGGGACAGGGTAAACACTATGTGAGAAATAACAATCCCAGGCATACAATGAGGAAATACACAATAGATACAACAAACAAACTAGTTCAGTTAGAAAAAATTATTATTTTTAATTTGATAAAAAGGGGATAAAAAGTAAGTGCATTAATCACAATTGATAAAAAAATACAAATGTATTCACACAACAGATTAAAAAGAGGTTAGATGGCATCCGGTCGACGCGTTTCGACATATACAATATGTCTTCATCAGGACTTTAACCATCAAAAAATTCTGTAAAACATAATCATAACATAGTATTACTATTATTGGATTCCTATCGTGACATATTCACAACTGAACTAGTTAGCAATTTGTTGCCATATTCTATTGGTAAAAGTATAATCTTCAATCCCAATTACTGATATACCGCTATAATTGAACAACTAAACAACTAAACAACCTATGCATGGACGTTGGTCTCAGAAACAACATAAAACTACATTCGTTTATATGGTGTAGATATTTAGAAACAAAACATGATATAAGTTGTGTTTTAAAACCAGCAAAATACATGGTAATAGAGCAGCAAATATTAGTTCCACTCAACCCAAATGAACAAGATGAAATGGATATAAGTTGTCCCTATTTTTTGGTTCGTATTCATATCAGGGATAAACAATTAATTTCTGCTGATAGTCGTTGATACATACTTATCACCATATTTGTATAAGTGTTGTTACAAATGAAACAATGCCTCTTTAAGTTAACTGATACAATACACAAAAAACATATTCACAGTAGTATTAGCATATATCTATTCCTAGATTGTAGGAAGGACTCAATAAGTCGTATTTTTTAGAAACAAGTGAAGGTAAAGGAAAAGATGAAAAGGAAAATAGGAAATAGGGTATTGTTACGTATTATGGGTAGTTGAGTGGTGGCTTATTCATTTATTAAGTGTAATTAAATGATTAAACCTAAAATAAAAGAAAAGGGTGTATCCTATTTATAGAAAGACTCTTACCTAATGCTCGTGTAATTAGGCAGCATACGTGGGCGGTACTTTAATTCACTTCTAATAAGGCTATGATTTAAATACCAGAATCATAGAACCTACGAGTAAATGGAGTAATTACATTAGTACAAATCTAGTTGATATTGTTAGTTTGATATACACGGAGACTATTACTATAACGTTCTTACCATGAAAGTGGACTTTGGATATTCAAAGTATGGGTTCCAGACAGATGGTTGAGCAGCACCATAAGACTTTAGAAATGTAGTATTAAAATCCTATCAAAGAAAACAGAGGCGCACAATGTAGAGTAGATTCGAGTAATTTATAGTTTATATTGGAGTGCACGTGTAGCCCGCTTACCTAAAAGGTTAAATAGGCGCTGATAGTTGATAGGACCTTCCTTTCTTATGACGCGAAAAATGGAAAGCCGAGGGCGTTAGTAATGGGCCGTAGGAAGCGTGATGGCTCCTAATAGAGAAAAATGTATATCCCTTTTAATGTTTGTGTCCTATTAACATGATGCTAAAAGAAACACGAATAAATGATCAGGCTGCACCCTAATTAGGAGTGGAAACCATAGGGTAAAAATATATACCTTTACAGGAGAGAATTGTACGCGGTGCCAGCGTGCAGAGCCTTGTTCAACTGGAGCTTCGGATTAAAAGCATGATGATTTGGAGCCCACTTGATGTGGCTTCGCTCGTCAAACGTTAAGAAAAGGTCGATGATTCAGGGCCGACTTGCTGCCAATTCGGCTTAAGTACAGACGCATGAAATATTTCCTATGCGCTTGCAAGTCCTGTTAAATGGAAGGGGAACAATTTTAGCATAAGGGACCGCGGAAATTGAGGTACTAAAGCTAGTCTAGCTGAATACCGCGTACTCTTACCGTGAGCGCTGAAGATGAACAGCTGCATCCGGGTGTCTGCCAAAGGGTCAGGTTGCGAAAAAGAGCGACTCCGATTGGAGGGTTGGAGCGTTCTTATATACGGACAATTCCTAATGGATAAAGTGACCCCATGTGTGTTTCTTAAAGGGCAATACTTATTCTCGGCAAGGTAATGTTTATACGTAACTGAACCTAGTGACGTTAATAAATGTGTTCTAATGTGAAATAGAATGCGGGGAGTGAATGAACCGCGTTATAAATTGGGAAACCGAAAAAATGGCACACCTGGTAATGTGTTTAATGTATTATATTTATATAGACCACATTATATGAATTAATGTAGCACGAACTACGTTGTAAATGTGAGTGACAAAAATTTTTTATTATTATTATTTTTTTTTTTTCCCCAACATGGGGTTTCGTTTACCTTGTAAGAGAAGGGATAATACATGATATGTTTATATACGTATACAGACAGCTGCTACAAGGAAACAGGGGGCACAATCTCTTTACTGGGGTCTTATTGGCCAAACAGAGTATCGGATTTATATGATTGCATTCTCCCAGGGCAATTCATTATTCAGGCCCTGGGTGAAGGTCCTAAGGGAAAAGATCCAAAAAACTTCTCGTTTCTTTCTTATCTTATCTCCTCCCTTACTATTAGGAATACTGATCTTCTCCAAAATGCGCCATCGCAAATCTGATGGAGCATGTTGGAAATCCATGAAATGTGCAACTAAGGGCGCAGATAATTTTTTAGTCTTAATTGCTGACCTATGTTCTGTCAGCCGGATTTTTATGGGTCTCGAAGTTTCGCCCACATATCCCAAATTGCAAGGGCATAGGAGCAGATAGATGACATTGCTGGTGTTGCATGTCCATAAGTCGGTGGCTTTGATGTTGTAACCATTTAATTGGAATGTTTCTCCTGCTATAATGTCCTTACAGGATTGACAAGAGCCGCATCTTGAGGTGCCTTTCACAGGATTCGCACCTTGTATAGATTTTTGTATGAAGGGGGGCTTTTCAGAAGTACCTGTGTGTCTAGATCTTACTATAAAATCCCTAAGGTTCTTATTTCTACGATGGGCAAACATAGGTTTCTTCAACTTAGGTTTAGAGGGCTCTATATTCAGTAAATGCCAATTCGCATTTACTATCTGTCTGATTGTAGCATTCATGGTTGAATGTCGTGTGACACAAACCAATTTGGATTCCTGGGGCTCATTCTTGGGTCTCAAGAGTGCATCCCGATCGTAATATCGGGCTCTCTTGTAAGCTTGTCGGACTAATCGATGGGGGTATCCTCTATCAAGGAATTTTTTCTTCATTTTTTCAGATTGGATGTCGTAGTCCTTGATACTTGTGCAGTTTCGTCTTACTCTGAGAAACTGTGAGAAGGGTATTCCATCCTTTTGGCTCCTGGGGTGGTAGCTCGAAAAATGGAGCAGGGTATTTCTTGAGGTGGGTTTCGTATACAGGTCCACTTCTAATTTACTGTTTTCGTTTCTGATGTATACATCCAGAAATTCCACTTGGGCGGCGTTGAACTTGGCAGTGAAATGGAGGTTATCGTCTGCAAGATTTATCCACTCTAAAAATTCTTTAAGAGTCTGTTCCCCACTGGTCCAGATGAAGAAAATATCATCAATATACCTGTGCCAGTGGGAAACAGACTCGTAGAATGGGGCCATCTCATTATAAATATTGTGGGCTTCAAAGAGAGCCATATATATATTAGCTATGGACGGAGCCATGGCTGCCCCCATGCTCACGCCCTTGATCTGCTGATACATACGATTTCCAAATTGGAAAACATTCTCCTGTAATGCTATAGACAAGCACTCGTGGATAAATTGCTTGTCGCAGGGTATTTGATGTAGAATTATGAACCACATGGTGGCATCGAGAGCTCCTTTCTGTGGGATATTACTGTATAACGCTTCAACATCAAGCGTTACAAGAAGATCTGTATTCTCATCGAAAGCTAGGTTTTCCACCTTTGCTATTATTTCTCCAGTGTCTTTGATGTAGGATGGGGATAGTGAAATATAAGGTCTTAAGATATTGTCTACATATTTGGAGATCGCTTCTGTGGGGGTACCAATTGTCGAAACTATTGGTCGATAAGGTGGGTCCTGTTGGTTCTTATGCATTTTGGGCAGACCATAAATGCACGCTAATTTCCCTTGGGAGGTGTTTAGGAATTCATATTCTTTTTTGGTTATTATTTTTCTATCTAGTGCTCTTTTTGTTGTTTCACGAATTTTTCTTACTACCCTATCCGTTGGGTTGTTCATCACTTCCTTATAGAATGTGTGATCGTTAAGCATGTTAAGCATATTAATTTCATATGTGTTACAATCAATGAGGACGATACCACCTCCCTTGTCACTACTTTTTATTATTAACGATTTGTCATTTTTAAGATTAATCAATGAGTCATGTTCTTCTTTCGTAATGTTGTATTTTGATTTAGGGACAAATCTAAGGGCGTGATCTAATTTTGCCAGGACAACTTTCTCAAACATGGCCATTTCAGGGCCTAATTGGTCCAACGTTGGTGTGAATGTTGAGGGTAAGGCTACAATATTATTTTCAATATCTTCCTGTTCAATTTCTACTCTATCCAGGAAGAATTTTTGGAGCCTTATTTTCCTAAAGAATGCATGCACATCTTGATACATTTCAAATACATTAACATTAGCATGTGGGACAAAAGTCAAACCTTTTGAGAGTAAGGATATGTCTGATGTTTTGAGGTTATGTTTAGAAAGATTGAAAATAGGTATCACATCCATTGTCTCTGGTACTGCCTTCTGCGAGTCTCCAGATAGTGTTGGGGCTGAGGTTCCATAGGATGTTGATAAGGCTGGTGTTGACCCCGAGTCGATGGTTGGAAACGCACTCTCTGCCGTCCCCGTTTCCCTCCGCGGTAGCCTAAAAAAGGCTGGCGCATATTTCTACGGCCATTTTGGGGGTTGTAGGGACCGTCATCCTGGTAATTTTGTTCATTATCGGATTCAGGGTCCGATGAGTCAGAAAAATTGTTTATTCTTTGATGATTATAATTTCCTTCACCCTGTTGGTTATCGGGTTTATAAAAACCCTCACCTAGATATGGATATGCTCGTTCTAAGGTATAAAACCTCTTGTCCTTGGCGAATTTTTCTTGCTTTCTCTTAGTTAAATATTCAGCAAAGGATAAAATGTCATTGTTCAGGGATTCAAGTTGTTTATCTGCGTCTGTTAGTACTGTGGACGTTTTAATTTTGTTTTCTAGTTCTTCTATTTCTTTTTTGATCTCTGAGGCTAACTCCTTGGAGGTAGATATGATAAGGATCATAAGATCCCTCGAGCACCTACTAGCTATCATGCTCCATTTATGTATGAATGTCTTTATATCTACAAACAACCCAGGGATTTTTCTGACACGTAAACCTAAAGGGATGATGGCGGATTTCAGATAATTTAACATAAACTCACCATGAGCCTCTATCCTTATTAATTTCTTTTTCAGGTTTGACAGTTTAACTAGATCACTATTACTCTGTGGTTTCGACATGAAGTTAGAACCTGATGGTACACTAGTGCCAACCAGGGTAGCGAATTCATCATCGGAAAAGCCAAATGTTTCCATATGGGCCATGATATAATCTACCAATCAAGGGTAAAGAGTTAAAGAAAGTAGAATAGTGAGTAAATAGAGGTAAGAAAAAACAAGGAAAATGCTAATAATAGGGACCACTAAAGCATAGGTATGACAAGCGGTAAATTAATAGACAAGGGAACAAGCTGGTCCCACACGGAAACCCGTGGGTAATAGTTTGTGGGTAACAAGGACCCCCTGATGAGGATAAATATCCTGGGACAGGGTAAACACTATGTGAGAAATAACAATCCCAGGCATACAATGAGGAAATACACAATAGATACAACAAACAAACTAGTTCAGTTAGAAAAAATTATTATTTTTAATTTGATAAAAAGGGGATAAAAAGTAAGTGCATTAATCACAATTGATAAAAAAATACAAATGTATTCACACAACAGATTAAAAAGAGGTTAGATGGCATCCGGTCGACGCGTTTCGACATATACAATATGTCTTCATCAGGACTTTAACCATCAAAAAATTCTGTAAAACATAATCATAACATAGTATTACTATTATTGGATTCCTATCGTGACATATTCACAACTGAACTAGTTAGCAATTTGTTGCCATATTCTATTGGTAAAAGTATAATCTTCAATCCCAATTACTGATATACCGCTATAATTGAACAACTAAACAACTAAACAACCTATGCATGGACGTTGGTCTCAGAAACAACATAAAACTACATTCGTTTATATGGTGTAGATATTTAGAAACAAAACATGATATAAGTTGTGTTTTAAAACCAGCAAAATACATGGTAATAGAGCAGCAAATATTAGTTCCACTCAACCCAAATGAACAAGATGAAATGGATATAAGTTGTCCCTATTTTTTGGTTCGTATTCATATCAGGGATAAACAATTAATTTCTGCTGATAGTCGTTGATACATACTTATCACCATATTTGTATAAGTGTTGTTACAAATGAAACAATGCCTCTTTAAGTTAACTGATACAATACACAAAAAACATATTCACAGTAGTATTAGCATATATCTATTCCTAGATTGTAGGAAGGACTCAATAAGTCGTATTTTTTAGAAACAAGTGAAGGTAAAGGAAAAGATGAAAAGGAAAATAGGAAATAGGGTATTGTTACGTATTATGGGTAGTTGAGTGGTGGCTTATTCATTTATTAAGTGTAATTAAATGATTAAACCTAAAATAAAAGAAAAGGGTGTATCCTATTTATAGAAAGACTCTTACCTAATGCTCGTGTAATTAGGCAGCATACGTGGGCGGTACTTTAATTCACTTCTAATAAGGCTATGATTTAAATACCAGAATCATAGAACCTACGAGTAAATGGAGTAATTACATTAGTACAAATCTAGTTGATATTGTTAGTTTGATATACACGGAGACTATTACTATAACGTTCTTACCATGAAAGTGGACTTTGGATATTCAAAGTATGGGTTCCAGACAGATGGTTGAGCAGCACCATAAGACTTTAGAAATGTAGTATTAAAATCCTATCAAAGAAAACAGAGGCGCACAATGTAGAGTAGATTCGAGTAATTTATAGTTTATATTGGAGTGCACGTGTAGCCCGCTTACCTAAAAGGTTAAATAGGCGCTGATAGTTGATAGGACCTTCCTTTCTTATGACGCGAAAAATGGAAAGCCGAGGGCGTTAGTAATGGGCCGTAGGAAGCGTGATGGCTCCTAATAGAGAAAAATGTATATCCCTTTTAATGTTTGTGTCCTATTAACATGATGCTAAAAGAAACACGAATAAATGATCAGGCTGCACCCTAATTAGGAGTGGAAACCATAGGGTAAAAATATATACCTTTACAGGAGAGAATTGTACGCGGTGCCAGCGTGCAGAGCCTTGTTCAACTGGAGCTTCGGATTAAAAGCATGATGATTTGGAGCCCACTTGATGTGGCTTCGCTCGTCAAACGTTAAGAAAAGGTCGATGATTCAGGGCCGACTTGCTGCCAATTCGGCTTAAGTACAGACGCATGAAATATTTCCTATGCGCTTGCAAGTCCTGTTAAATGGAAGGGGAACAATTTTAGCATAAGGGACCGCGGAAATTGAGGTACTAAAGCTAGTCTAGCTGAATACCGCGTACTCTTACCGTGAGCGCTGAAGATGAACAGCTGCATCCGGGTGTCTGCCAAAGGGTCAGGTTGCGAAAAAGAGCGACTCCGATTGGAGGGTTAGAGCGTTCTTATATACGGACAATTCCTAATGGATAAAGTGACCCCATGTGTGTTTCTTAAAGGGCAATACTTATTCTCGGCAAGGTAATGTTTATACGTAACTGAACCTAGTGACGTTAATAAATGTGTTCTAATGTGAAATAGAAGGCGGGGAGTGAATGAACCGCGTTATAAATTGGGAAACCGAAAAAATGGCACACCTGGTAATGTGTTTAATGTATTATATTTATATAGACCACATTATATGAATTAATGTAGCACGAACTACGTTGTAAATGTGAGTGACAACATTTTTTTTTTTTTTTTTTCCCCAACATGGGGTTTCGTTTACCTTGTAAGAGAAGGGATAATACATGATATGTTTATATACGTATACAGACAGCTGCTACAAGGAAACAGGGGGCACAATCTCTTTACTGGGGTCTTATTGGCCAAACAGAGTATCGGATTTATATGATTGCATTCTCCCAGGGCAATTCATTATTCAGGCCCTGGGTGAAGGTCCTAAGGGAAAAGATCCAAAAAACTTCTCGTTTCTTTCTTATCTTATCTCCTCCCTTACTATTAGGAATACTGATCTTCTCCAAAATGCGCCATCGCAAATCTGATGGAGCATGTTGGAAATCCATGAAATGTGCAACTAAGGGCGCAGATAATTTTTTAGTCTTAATTGCTGACCTATGTTCTGTCAGCCGGATTTTTATGGGTCTCGAAGTTTCGCCCACATATCCCAAATTGCAAGGGCATAGGAGCAGATAGATGACATTGCTGGTGTTGCATGTCCATAAGTCGGTGGCTTTGATGTTGTAACCATTTAATTGGAATGTTTCTCCTGCTATAATGTCCTTACAGGATTGACAAGAGCCGCATCTTGAGGTGCCTTTCACAGGATTCGCACCTTGTATAGATTTTTGTATGAAGGGGGGCTTTTCAGAAGTACCTGTGTGTCTAGATCTTACTATAAAATCCCTAAGGTTCTTATTTCTACGATGGGCAAACATAGGTTTCTTCAACTTAGGTTTAGAGGGCTCTATATTCAGTAAATGCCAATTCGCATTTACTATCTGTCTGATTGTAGCATTCATGGTTGAATGTCGTGTGACACAAACCAATTTGGATTCCTGGGGCTCATTCTTGGGTCTCAAGAGTGCGTCCCGATCGTAATATCGGGCTCTCTTGTAAGCTTGTCGGACTAATTGATGGGGGTATCCTCTATCGAGGAATTTTTTCTTCATTTTTTCAGATTGGATGTCGTAGTCCTTGATACTTGTGCAGTTTCGTCTTACTCTGAGAAACTGTGAGAAGGGTATTCCATCCTTTTGGCTCCTGGGGTGGTAGCTCGAAAAATGGAGCAGGGTATTTCTTGAGGTGGGTTTCGTATACAGGTCCACTTCTAATTTACTGTTTTCGTTTCTGATGTATACATCCAGAAATTCCACTTGGGCGGCGTTGAACTTGGCAGTGAAATGGATGTTATCGTCTGCAAGATTTATCCACTCTAAAAATTCTTTAAGAGTCTGTTCCCCACTGGTCCAGATGAAGAAAATATCATCAATATACCTGTGCCAGTGGGAAACAGACTCGTAGAATGGGGCCATCTCATTATAAATATTGTGGGCTTCAAAGAGAGCCATATATATATTAGCTATGGACGGAGCCATGGCTGCCCCCATGCTCACGCCCTTGATCTGCTGATACATACGATTTCCAAATTGGAAAACATTCTCCTGTAATGCTATAGACAAGCACTCGTGGATAAATTGCTTGTCGCAGGGTATTTGATGTAGATTTATGAACCACATGGTGGCATCGAGAGCTCCTTTCTGTGGGATATTACTGTATAACGCTTCAACATCAAGCGTTACAAGAAGATCTGTATTCTCATCGAAAGCTAGGTTTTCCACCTTTGCTATTATTTCTCCAGTGTCTTTGATGTAGGATGGGGATAGTGAAATATAAGCTCTTAAGATATTGTCTACATATTTGGAGATCGCTTCTGTGGGGGTACCAATTGTCGAAACTGTTGGTCGATAAGGTGGGTCCTGTTGGTTCTTATGCATTTTGGGCAGACCATAAATGCACGCTAATTTCCCTTGGGAGGTGTTTAGGAATTCATATTCTTTTTTGGTTATTATTTTTCTATCTAGTGCTCTTTTTGTTGTTTCACGAATTTTTCTTACTACCCTATCCGTTGGGTTGTTCATCACTTCCTTATAGAATGTGTGATCGTTAAGCATGTTAAGCATATTAATTTCATATGTGTTACAATCAATGAGGACGATACCACCTCCCTTGTCACTACTTTTTATTATTAACGATTTGTCATTTTTAAGATTAATCAATGAGTCATGTTCTTCTTTCGTAATGTTGTATTTTGATTTAGGGACAAATCTAAGGGCGTGATCTAATTTTGCCAGGACAACTTTCTCAAACATGGCCATTTCAGGGCCTAATTGGTCCAACGTTGGTGTGAATGTTGAGGGTAAGGCTACAATATTATTTGCAATATCTTCCTGTTCAATTTCTACTCTATCCAGGAAGAATTTTTGGAGTCTTATTTTCCTAAAGAATGCATGCACATCTTGATACATTTCAAATACATTAACATTAGCATGTGGGACAAAAGTCAAACCTTTTGAGAGTAAGGATATGTCTGATGTTTTGAGGTTATGTTTAGAAAGATTGAAAATAGGTATCACATCCATTGTCTCTGGTACTGCCTGCTGCGAGTCTCCAGATAGTGTTGGGGCTGAGGTTCCATAGGATGTTGATAAGGCTGGTGTTGACCCCGAGTCGATGGTTGGAAACGCACTCTCTGCCGTCCCCATTTCCCTCCTCGGTAGCCTAAAAAAGGCTGGCGCATATTTCTACGGCCATTTTGGGGGTTGTAGTGACCGTCATCCTGGTAATTTTGTTCATTATCGGATTCAGGGTCCGATGAGTCAGAAAAATTGTTTATTCTTTGATGATTATAATTTCCTTCACCCTGTTGGTTATCGGGTCTATAAAAACCCTCACCTAGATATGGATATGCTCGTTCTAAGGTATAAAACCTCTTGTCCTTGGCGAATTTTTCTTGCTTTCTCTTAGTTAAATATTCAGCAAAGGATAAAATGTCATTGTTCAGGGATTCAAGTTGTTTATCTGCGTCTGTTAGTACTGTGGACGTTTTAATTTTGTTTTCTAGTTCTTCTATTTCTTTTTTGATCTCTGAGGCTAACTCCTTGGAGGTAGATATGATAAGGATCATAAGATCCCTCGAGCACCTACTAGCTATCATGCTCCATTTATGTATGAATGTCTTTATATCTACAAACAACCCAGGGATATTTCTGACACGTAAACCTAAAGGGATGATGGCGGATTTCAGATAATTTAACATAAACTCACCATGAGCCTCTATCCTTATTAATTTCTTTTTCAGGTTTGACAGTTTAACTAGATCACTATTACTCTGTGGTTTCGACATGAAGTTAGAACCTGATGGTACACTAGTGCCAACCAGGGTAGCGAATTCATCATCGGAAAAGCCAAATGTTTCCATATGGGCCATGATATAATCTACCAATCAAGGGTAAAGAGTTAAAGAAAGTAGAATAGTGAGTAAATAGAGGTAAGAAAAAACAAGGAAAATGCTAATAATAGGGACCACTAAAGCATAGGTATGACAAGCGGTAAATTAATAGACAAGGGAACAAGCTGGTCCCACACGGAAACCCGTGGGTAATAGTTTGTGGGTAACAAGGACCCCCTGATGAGGATAAATTTATTTATTTATTTATTTATTTATTAATTTCTAAAGCGCGAACAAATACCACGAATGGTGTCTCGGCGCTGTATCCTGGGACAGGGTAAACACTATGTGAGAAATAACAATCCCAGGCATACAATGAGGAAATACACAATAGATACAACAAACAAACTAGTTCAGTTAGAAAAAATTATTATTTTTAATTTGATAAAAAGGGGATAAAAAGTAAGTGCATTAATCACAATTGATAAAAAAATACAAATGTATTCACACAACAGATTAAAAAGAGGTTAGATGGCATCCGGTCGACGCGTTTCGACATATACAATATGTCTTCATCAGGACTTTAACCATCAAAAAATTCTGTAAAACATAATCATAACATAGTATTACTATTATTGGATTCCTATCGTGACATATTCACAACTGAACTAGTTAGCAATTTGTTGCCACATTCTATTGGTAAAAGTATAATCTTCAATCCCAATTACTGATATACCGCTATAATTGAACAACTAAACAACTAAACAACCTATGCATGGACGTTGGTCTCAGAAACAACATAAAACTACATTCGTTTATATGGTGTAGATATTTAGAAACAAAACATGATATAAGTTGTGTTTTAAAAACAGCAAAATACATGGTAATAGAGCAGCAAATGAACAAGAAGAAATGGATATAAGTTGTCCCTATTTTTTGGTTCGTATTCATATCAGGGATAAACAATTAATTTCTGCTGATAGTCGTTGATACATACTTATCACCATATTTGTATAATGGAAAGGGGCGACCACTCGGTCCCCCCGAACGTATGGCGGAGTGCCTCGATCCCCCCGGGAAGCCATTTTTGGGCGGGAGGCGCGTCTCGGCTGGTATGCCCGAAGCGGCGTAGCCGGGGCGCGCCTGTTCCCGCCCTAGAGTGGGCTGGCCTAGACACTGACGCAGCCAGCCACGCCCTCGGGACGGGCAGGGGCGGGTTTACGCCCGCCCTGAAGACGGATAAAAGGAGACGCAAGGCCGGAAGACGTCCTCTTGTTCTTGTGCTCCGAAGCTGCACCTCCTCGCTACACGTGAGCTCGGGACAGAACAAAGAGCCAATTTTGAGCGTTTTGATCGTTTTCTTTGTCTTCCAGATACTTCGTCGAAGAAGATGCCCAGGAAAGGCGAAAAGAGAATGACGACTGACCAGATGGTTCGGGCACTCTTTAAAGATATGTCCGACATAAAGAAACGGTTGGCGGAGCGAGATGGGGAGGAGGGTTCGGGCCCTTCGCCGGCTGGAGGGAGACCTAAGAGGCCGAGAAAGGTTCCAGCCGGTGGGGACGTCCCGGCTCCCTCTGCCCCTCTCGAGGCGCCGACCCCAGTACCGATAGAGGGGAATCCAATCCCGGGGGTCGTCTCCCCGACATCCAAGGAAGACATGCCCCCCGAGCTGGCAGCACAGCTAGCAGCGTGGTTGGGGGATAGTGGTGATGGCGCCACGGCTGCCGAGGCACAGGCGCTGATAAAAGGGCTTCGTGAGAAGAAAGAGGCAGCTAGAGTGGCGGGGATAGACAAGCCGCAAGCGGCAGAAGCTGCGTCCGGTGCAGGTAAGCGGCCATTGCCGATTGCAAGGGACGAGTCAGCACCCTCTCGTAGAGAGAGATTGGGACAACATGTGCCGTTAGCTATAAAAGAAAAGATCTGGGCGGGAGAGTACGTGAATATTTTTTCCCTGCTTGTTGATCATTATGATGTGGAGCATGTGAAAAGTCAGAAGGACTTGATGCATCCGAGTGTTTGGCGCGCAAAAATGGCCGCCTTTAAGGTTAATGAGAACATTGGCAACTGGGGCAATGCATGGGGTATTTTCACATCGATTTTGGGGGAACGTAGGCCCGAGTTGCTCCCTGAGTTTCCCGGTTACCAATCACGAATTATGGGTTACTCGACAACGTATCAAGGTAACCATTGGTTTTGTTATGACAATCTGTTCAGAAAGGAAAAGGAACATAACAAGAGTTTGACTTGGGATTGTTACGATTCGTTAACTTGGGACAAAATGAAAGAATCAGGAATGTTAAGAATGCCATTGGTCGGGAGCAATGTTGTTGATTACTCCCGCCAGAATGTGGGGACGCCCTTTCGACCAAGTACGAGCACCGACGACCAGTCAAGGCCCGCAGGCAATACAGGGAAAAAGGGTTTCTGTTTTAATTTCAACAAGGGGAAATGTACCAGGCCTCCGGGATCGTGTAAGTTCAAACATGAGTGTAGTACGTGTGGGTCGTCCCATCCTGAGTCATCGTGCAGAGCCAGAACGGGTGAGAATGGGGGTAAGGGGGGCGCCAAACAGGTCTAAGCTAGGCCGAGGGGCGCCTTTACCAACCCCGATTGATACCTTGGCAATGATTCCCTGGCTCAGCGAATACCCGGATCGTACTTCTGCTGGGGTGCTACGGAACGGTTTTACACATGGTTTCCGCATCCCGGTAGGGGACTTTCAGGGTGTAGGGATGTGCAAAAATCAACTTTCCGTTTTACAACATACATCGGTAGTGCAGGAGAAAATTCAGAAAGAGGTTAGCCGGGGACGGGTCGCCGGCCCGTTTAGTGAACCTCCGGTACCAGGTTTCGTTTGTTCTCCGTTAGGGGTGGTCCCCAAGAAGGACCCGGGTGAGTTCCGTTTGATCCATAATCTGTCTGCTCCACGAGGTCTTTCGGTGAACGACGCAATTGATCCAGAAGTTTGTTCGGTGCGATACGCATCTTTTGATGAGGCAGTAGCCATCTTGAATCGCCTGGGGCACGGGACGTTGATGGCGAAATCTGATATCGAGTCAGCGTTCCGGTTGCTCCCGGTACACCCAGACGATCAGCGTCTTTTGGGATTCGGGTTCCAGGGATCATTTTACATGGATAGGTGTATGCCAATGGGTTGCTCTATTTCATGTGCTTACTTTGAGCAATTCAGTACTTTCCTGCAGTGGGTGTTCACTGAGACAGCGGGTTTCCGAAATGTAATGCATTACCTTGACGACTTTCTGTTCCTTGGCCCCGCCGGTAGTCCCGAATGTGCCCAGGCTTTAGACAAATTCTGTGTGTTAATGGGTCATCTCGGCGTGCCGTTGGCACCGGGTAAAACTATGGGTCCCACGACTTGCCTCGAGTTTCTGGGGATCGAGTTGGACTCAAGGGAGGGGTGCTTCCGTTTACCAGCTAGCAAGGTGTCGAAATTTAGGGCAGCCCTCCAAGTATGTTTAACTGCATCCAAGGTTACACTGCATCAGTTGCAACAGTTAGTGGGAAAATTGAACTTTGCCTTGAGAGTGATACCAATGGCTCGCCCCTTTTCCCGCTCAATTGCCCAAGCGATGGTTGGCCTGAAGGAGGGTCATCATCGCACAAGGTTATCGACTGAGGTCCGCCAGGACATGCGGATTTGGTTAGCATTCTTGGCGGACTTCAATGGCCGAGTTGTCTGGAACAAGCCAGTCATGTCCTCCGATGAGCTTGGGCTATGGACAGATTCAGCAGGAAGCGTAGGTTTTGGCGCCATCTTCGGCACAAAATGGTCGGCACAGAAGTGGCCCCTATGGTGGCACGAGAAGGGGCTGACAAGTAACATCGCTTTCCTCGAATTATTTCCCATTCTGGTGGCCCTGAGAACCTGGCCAGAAGGGTTCAGAGATCATTCTGTTGTGTTCTGGTCCGACAATATGACCGTGGTAGAATGCATCAATAGTCAGGCAGCCCGTTGTAAATTGATTTTGAGGCTGCTCAAAGAAATTGTCTTACTGTGTATGCAACTGAACGTGGTATTCAGAGCAAAACATGTCCCTGGGGTGATGAATCAGGCCGCTGATGCACTGTCTCGTTTTCACATGCAGGCTTTCTCGGGCTTCCTTCCTTCAGCGGACCCGGAGCCGGCACCCTTCCCCGAAGCTCTCTGGTCTCTCGGTGCCCCGAACTTCGTCACCTCGTGGGAGAGAGTCTAGCACCCAGGACAAGGAAGGCATATGAAGGGGCGTTCCAGGCCTATTTAGCCTTTTTGGGGGCAGAGAGAGGGGGACTTTGGGGGCAGGAGGAGTTGGTAGTACTTTTCCTGATGTCCTTACGTAGGGCTGGGAAATCGGTGGCCACGGCCCAAAGGCATCGTGCCGCCATTTCCTTTGTTGCCAGGGCCCATGGCATCCTGGACCCGACAGCGTCTTTTACGGTACAGAAAGCGCTGCGAGGGTGGCAACGTCTGGAGGGTCGCAGAGTAGACGTAAGACGACCGATAGGTCTAGACAGGTTGTCCCAGTTGCTGACCACACTCCCTAACACATGCTCGTCCCCGTTCGAGACCTGTTTGTTCCGGACTGCATTTATGCTGGCATTTCACGGGGCTATGAGAGTTAGTGAGCTAGTTGCAAGGAACAAACGGGATGTGACGGGGGGCTTGTGCAGGGAGCAGGTTCAGATCAGGGGTGATGCGATGATTGTCTCCTTTCTCAGGTCCAAGACTGACCAAGATGGGAGGGGGGACTGCACGATCATTCGCAGGATCCCCGAGTCATCCATGTGTCCGGTTCAGTGCTTAGAAGATTACCTAGCACGAAGGGTGGCATCATGGGGGGGGACATTGTTGAGGCATGTAGACGCCACCCCGCTGACGAGGTTTCAGTTTCAGCGGGTGCTTGCAATGGCCATTGCCGCAGCGGGCTTGGACCCGGGTGAATTTGGGACCCATTCCTTTCGTATAGGGGCTGCCACAGAAGCTACAGCCAGGGGTCTCAATGTAGAACAAGTGAAACGGGTGGGGCGTTGGTCCTCCAATTGTTATAAGAGGTATGTGCGATTGCACATGTTGTGAAGCTGTAATCATGTACTCACGCTTCTTGTCTTCTGTTTGTTTTCAGTTCAGCAAGCCTACGCGGCAGGGCGGACTGTGCAGTTGACCCAACACCAGGCCAGCGGTCACACATCACCGGCTGAGAGAAAGGAGGTGTGGGTTGTAGGCCACTCATACGTGAGACGGGCCGCAGACGTATTCAAAGCAGGTGATATGATTCACGTACCTGGGGAATACGGGTACAGAGTGTCCTTCTACGGAAGGGGCGGTCTCTGTATTGACCAGTTTCAGGCATTTTTTGAGGGTTTGTTAGAGCGGATGAGGTCACCGCCGTCCATAGTCATAGTACATTTGGGGGGCAATGATCTAGTCACCACCGGTAGACGACTTCTCCTGGAGGCTATGCTTTCCACGGTAAGTTGGTTAGCAAGGAGAGTTCCGGGGTGTACAATTGCGTGGTCTCATATGATCCCACGAAAAGTGTGGCGGGGGGCTATCTCGATCCCTGCTTTGAATCATTCCGTTAAAAAATTGAATAACAAAGTGAGTCGGTTGTTCCGTTCCAAGACATTACATTCGATCTCGCATAGTTGTATTAATGATGACAGTATGTATTTGCGGGATGGTGTGCATTTGTCGAGGGTGGGCAATGAGTTACTCATAGGCGACTTCCTAGCTTGGTTAAAATCGTTAAAACATGACCTTTAGGTAGGAGTTTGGTGGGGGGTCCGGATAGCCGGTCAACTATCCGGACCTGTGGCGGTAAGGTCATGATCGGTGAGCACTAATTGGTAGATCCCTATGAGTGGGCGTCACCCAACACGGATGGGAGCGCTCGGGGGAGGTGGCCATTGGCCCCTCAATGGGGAGGCGGTCCCGTCTAAGGGCGGGTCGCCGGAAGTTAAGGAAAGGCGGTCAAGGCCCCTTCCTGTGTAGGAGGGGTTACAGCCCCCTCCTGAGGAATTTCCCGGGGCCAGGGTCATCTGCGACGGCAGATGCGGTAAGTTGTGTGGGGTGGGGGGAGGTCCACGATACCTTCTAGATACCACACACAAGTATTCGAACGACCTTTAAATGGCGTCGAGTCTTAAGTGCCCCCGACAAGTCAAGGGAAATTGTTAGTAGTTGCACTTGAGGTAAGCCTCTGTGCTGTCGCCCTTCCCAAGTGGGAGGGGTAAGTCTGGTTAGGGATCTTGACACCGGTTATGACCTTGCCGTTGGCCCTTAAACGTTAGGATGTACAATTTCAGTGTTTATAGAGAATGTTTCTGTAGGATGCTAGTTCGGCTAGGAGAACCTCTGTATTAGAGAATATGTTAAGATTAGCCAAACATCGCAAATGTGATAATGAAATTGTACATAATATGAAACGTTTAATGTTTAATTTTTTGTTTTAATAAATACGGCCGCGGGAGGGTCACTCCCTCCCACATCCAAAAACTTTGAAGAACTGTTTCCGGTTTCCCTTCTTTTGGGGATCGTGTTGAGAGGGGGTGGCGGGTATCTCAGCCATATGGAAAGGGGCGACCACTCGGTCCCCCCGAACGTATGGCGGAGTGCCTCGATCCCCCCGGGAAGCCATTTTTGGGCGGGAGGCGCGTCTCGGCTGGTATGCCCGAAGCGGCGTAGCCGGGGCGCGCCTGTTCCCGCCCTAGAGTGGGCTGGCCTAGACACTGACGCAGCCAGCCACGCCCTCGGGACGGGCAGGGGCGGGTTTACGCCCGCCCTGAAGACGGATAAAAGGAGACGCAAGGCCGGAAGACGTCCTCTTGTTCTTGTGCTCCGAAGCTGCACCTCCTCGCTACACGTGAGCTCGGGACAGAACAAAGAGCCAATTTTGACCCACCCACCAGCCCCTGAGGACAGCAAGTTGTTGTGCAATAAAGTGGATTTTCTAAGTATGTTCTTCCTTTTTCGTTTACAGGTTGTGAAAGTATCAGTTTTGTTGTTTTTCATAATAAAGTATGGTGAATATCATTTAGGTTGTTACGATTAAAAGGACTTGATGTAGTGTTGCTTTTTGAGCATGCTCTTTCGGTCGTAGCGACCAATGTTTTCATAAGTTCGAATTGTCGTATTTATTTTTTGGTAGGCGGTAAGGTCATGATCGGTGAGCACTAATTGGTAGATCCCTATGAGTGGGCGTCACCCAACACGGATGGGAGCGCTCGGGGGAGGTGGCCATTGGCCCCTCAATGGGGAGGCGGTCCCGTCTAAGGGCGGGTCGCCGGAAGTTAAGGAAAGGCGGTCAAGGCCCCTTCCTGTGTAGGAGGGGTTACAGCCCCCTCCTGAGGAATTTCCCGGGGCCAGGGTCATCTGCGACGGCAGATGCGGTAAGTTGTGTGGGGTGGGGGGAGGTCCACGATACCTTCTAGATACCACACACAAGTATTCGAACGACCTTTAAATGGCGTCGAGTCTTAAGTGCCCCCGACAAGTCAAGGGAAATTGTTAGTAGTTGCACTTGAGGTAAGCCTCTGTGCTGTCGCCCTTCCCAAGTGGGAGGGGTAAGTCTGGTTAGGGATCTTGACACCGGTTATGACCTTGCCGTTGGCCCTTAAACGTTAGGATGTACAATTTCAGTGTTTATAGAGAATGTTTCTGTAGGATGCTAGTTCGGCTAGGAGAACCTCTGTATTAGAGAATATGTTAAGATTAGCCAAACATCGCAAATGTGATAATGAAATTGTACATAATATGAAACGTTTAATGTTTAATTTTTTGTTTTAATAAATACGGCCGCGGGAGGGTCACTCCCTCCCACATCCAAAAACTTTGAAGAACTGTTTCCGGTTTCCCTTCTTTTGGGGATCGTGTTGAGAGGGGGTGGCGGGTATCTCAGCCATAGTGTTGTTACAAATGAAACAATGCCTCTTTAAGTTAACTGATACAATACACAAAAAACATATTCACAGTAGTATTAGCATATATCTATTCCTAGATTGTAGGAAGGACTCAATAAGTCGTATTTTTTTAGAAACAAGTGAAGGTAAAGGAAAAGATGAAAAGGAAAATAGGAAATAGGGTATTGTTACGTATTATGGGTAGTTGAGTGGTGGCTTATTCATTTATTAAGTGTAATTAAATGTTTAAACCTAAAATAAAAGAAAAGGGTGTATCCTATTTATAGAAAGACTCTTACCTAATGCTCGTGTAATTAGGCAGCATACGTGGGCGGTACTTTAATTCACTTCTAATAAGGCTATGATTTAAATACCAGAATCATAGAACCTACGAGTAAATGGAGTAATTACATTAGTACAAATCTAGTTGATATTGTTAGTTTGATATACACGGAGACTATTACTATAACGTTCTTACCATGAAAGTGGACTTTGGATATTCAAAGTATGGGTTCCAGACAGATGGTTGAGCAGCACCATAAGACTTTAGAAATGTAGTATTAAAATCCTATCAAAGAAAACAGAGGCGCACAATGTAGAGTAGATTCGAGTAATTTATAGTTTATATTGGAGTGCACGTGTAGCCCGCTTACCTAAAAGGTTAAATAGTGATTAATGCACATACTTTTTATCCCCTTTTTATCAAATTAAAAATAATAATTTTTTCTAACTGAACTAGTTTGTTTGTTGTATCTATTGTGTATTTCCTCATTGTATGCCTGGGATTGTTATTTCTCACATTGCGCTATGGTCTGCTTTCACTATGTAGCGCACACTAATCACTGTACATGGGTCATAAATGCAAAGTCCAAATCCTCACCGCTGACCCACCAATGTTAGAACCGGCTGTCTCTAGTTGGCAGAGGTATGCACTTCTGACAAATAGGAACACTCCTTTTCTAGTCAGGGCAAGGGGATCACACCCTTCGATAACCCCTGCTCACCCCCTTGGTAGCTTGGCAGAGCAGAACAGGCTTATCTCAGAGGCTGTGCGTTAAGCAATTATGACCACATACACTAATACAGTGAATACACTACAAATTGACACGACACAGTAGTATTATAAAAATAAGTATTTTTATATAAGGCTTAGCACAAGACCAAATAACGGCAAAACTGTACACAATCGGAATAAATACGTTCAGGAAGGAAAAAGGATAGTTCAAAGGTAGTTTCTTCTTTAGCACAAAAGTCTTTAGTATCAAGCAAATCTTCTTCTTGGAGACACAGTTCTTAGCAACAGGGTAACCCACACGGGAGTTGCACAACGTCGAGGCAAAGATAATCCACAGGTGTGGCGACGACGCGAGGAGCGCTACGTCGGGCCTGGAGTCACACGGACCCCCAACAACACAGTACCTTAGGAAAATGAAGCACACGATGATCCACGGCGTCGAGCGATCCGGCGTCGCGTCTTCGGTGTCGATCAGGCCTCAGCAGGCGTCGTCGATGATGAAGTTGCACAGAGTGAGCAGTGCTCACGGCGTCGAAGGGGCACACAGGTGATGCGATCAGCAGCGGTGCAGACATGAGGTCCTCTGGAGCTAGAGCCGTACTCCCACTCACTGGCGTTGCTGCTGGCGTCGGTCGGGCCCAGCGTCCGGTCGTCGTGATTGCTGGTTCTTTCAGAGGTGCTGGATTCACACTTCCAGCCAATAGCACTTTTAGCAGATGAAGTCTTTTAGCCCTGTGACTTCAGCAGGAGACTGGCACTCTTCCAGTCCTTGGAGATTTTCTTAGCAAGCGTGAGAGTACACACACAGTTCCTCTCTCCTGGTTCCTTGGCAAAAATAAAGAAGCACTGCAGGATTCCCCCAACAACAGCACACTTGGCAGAAGGGGTAGGCAGTCCCTTAGATCAGCAGGCCTCTTGTCCTTGGTTACAGGGTTCCTTGTCAGAAGTGATCTGATTTCCTAGTTCAGGGGTCCTTCTCTTATACCCCTTTCGTCTTTGATCCCTTTGTCTATGCCGGGGATTTCCCAACATCCTGGGTCTGTGGTGGGTGGAGCTAGGCAGTAGCACCTGGCCTATTCATTGAGCCGGGCTGAGTCCTCAGACGCCCCGCAGGAGGTGGAGCCAGCATTGATACTGGCAGGAGCAGAGCTATCGCCCTCCTGGCAGGAGGTGGGGCTAGGATCGTCCATGGCAGGCACAGAGCCATCAGTCGCTTAGCAGGAGGTGGAGCCAGCATTGTATCAGGCAAGGCAGGCTATCAACAACTACTCTCCCCCTACTCTCAACGTAAATGTCCCACTCATCCCATACTGACTCATCCAGACCTGTGGAGCCACCCAGCTCCTGTCACACACATGCAAGACCAGCAGAAACCAGATATGGTTAGGCAAGAAAATAGACACTTTCTAAAAGTGCTATTTTCGAACCCAGAGTCCAAAAACCATCCACACCAACGGACGCGTAATTGAACCCCGAGTTCAGGGATACCAAACTCGACATTGCACCGTGCTCTCCGAGCCAGCTAGGATCATAGCATTAATAATCCCGGCGGCCCATCCTAAGCAATGGAGAGCAGGCTACCTCGCAATAGTGAAGCACGAAGATGGCGGTAATTCACTATTAGGACAGGCCAACTTGGTCAGGCGTGTCCTACCTTACGCTTACAATGCACCCGGCCCGCGGGCCTACCATAGGGGTGACTAACATGAAGTTAAGGGAAGGTTGGAGGGGCTGGCAAGTAGATATACTTGCGCAGCCTGCGTGACAGTACAAGACTGCACGTGGGTCTGACAATGACCGACCCGTAGACATTCTTTTACGAAGCCGCTCCTGTGGGTGGCACAACACGTGCTGCAAGCCCACGAGCGGCATTTGTATTTACAAGCCCCGGCACTCCTGGTGCACTAGACTAGGGACTGACAGTAAACCAAATAAGCCAAACATGGATACAATAGACACATCAATTTAACATCGGGAGCACTTGCGCTATGGCACTGATCAGCAGTGACACGGCGCCCAAAGCTTATACCAGCAAAACATCGTAAAACAGTAGAGGCAAACAGAAAAAATGGAGGAGAGACTCAAGCCAATGATGTCAGGTCTAACAGTGGATATTTCAGGGTCCTGTGTTTGGCATATTCCATCTACGGGATTTTGCTGGACTTTCGCATAAAAGAAGTCCTAGTCAACAACATAATTGTCACCTGAAAACCTGAAAAATATTCTGCACTATTTCAGTCATTCTATTATAGCCCAGAGGCAGTTAAGGATCTTTCATCATTCTCATAGAGTAGCAGTTAAAGTGCTCATACAGGAGTTGCCAACACTTTGGAACTCAACCTACTACATACTGCAAAGTCTGTTTGGGCAATACAGACTGATCAATGGCCATGTCCTTCAAAAAAGTGGGAAGGTAACTTGGAAAAGCATAAATACAGAGGTGGACAAATGGGAGCTAGTCTAATGCCTGACACAAATGGTACTCCCTTTTCACATTCTCACAGAGGCTTTCAGGACAGTATAATTGCTCAAGCTATGCCTTTGCTGCATCTGGTACAGGACCTGTTAAAAAAGGTGTTACCCAAGATGGATATCAGTTGATTGACACCTTAATCCTTTGCTTGTTTGTTAGTCCAAGACTGCATAGAGACTCGGGGGCCCGTTATGATGTCGATCTGATTGCCCCCGTCAGGCTGGCGGTAGCCACTGCTGGTCTGGCGGGGGCAATCCGCCTGACATCCTCTCCTGAATCCCCCCTGCCATATTAGAATAGCGGGGGGACCGCGGTGGACGGAAAGAGCGTGCGCCGCTTTTCCGCCCCGGTCGCCTTGCGGCCGGGGCGGAAAAGGATTAATATGGTGGCGGTGTCTTTCGGACACCGCCAGCCATATTACAATGGGCTTCTGGTGATGCCTTTCCGCGGCGGCGATGCTGCCACAGAAAGGCATGCGATCTTCACTCTGGGGCCCCCCTGCAGGCTCCCAGAGTGAAGGAGAGGTGGGGGTGCACACGAGTAGTACCTGTGGTAACCCCATCCATTTGCATAAACAAAGCGTCAGGCACCGCGCGGTGCCTGTCGCTTTGTTTATGCAAATGCTGTAATGCATTTTTAGCATTTTGGCAGGCGGTGCTGAGAGCACTGCCCGCCACAATGCTAACAATGCAGGATGTGCCCGCCACTGTGGCAGGCACATCCTAATACCACCCACGGTATCCCCGCCCTTATGTTGGGCGGTCCCAATCCCCGCTAGGATGACGGGCGGACAAAGTCCGCCCGTCATCCTAATAGGCCCCATTGTGTCCTCCAAAGAGGATATCTGTGCCACATTACTTGAACCACGATACAAAAAACTACTGCCTACTTTCACTCCTATTTTAGAATGGGATGTCTCACTCTACAAGACATGATTTGTTTGGCTAGCAAGATGCCTGGAAGAAGAATGGCGGTAATAAGATAAGGACATGCATCACAGGAACGTGAGCGTTTCCAAGAGGTTTGGTTTAACGCACATGGGATTATTTGCATATTAAAAGAGCAGGGCGACATTTCCACAGTGTGCATAATGTGACTCACAATGTTAGTTTAAGAATGAGAGGATAGGGGAAGTATTATATTCAGGTCTCTAGTTGTTGGTTATTAGACGGAATACACGGAGGGAAGCATTTTATAAATATAGAGACGATGAGCATGCTATAAGTTCAAAATGTAATAAGTTTTAAAATTCAAAACACACAGTCTAAAGTTATTGTTTATGCTTTGTAGTGAACCCCTGACGAAGGGCGAAGAAGAAGCCCGAAATGCATTTGGAATTACACACTACTGCCTATGTAATATGTATATGTCCTGCTGTTGTTAAAAGGCCTCGATGGACATACCTTCAGCATCAGATTTTTATACATTTAACACCTTCAGCGCGGCGCGAATTTTCGTGCTGTGATGAAGGTTCTAAATAACGGGCGTGGCAGTGACGGAGCGGTTCCGTCATAAGCACAGCCCAACCGGCGCTCGTGATGGAACCGTTCCGTCACAAGCATCGAAGGGGTTAATGGATTTCATGTGACAGGATGAACCGAAAAATTGAAAAGATTGGAACAACGTGAATAAAATGACTTCATGGACAATAATTGTGGCATATGTTTTATGCGATGCAACAGTGCTTCTGGAATGGAAGCGATTGTGTTCCCGCATATTTGGATTGTACTTTACTTATGTGGCCGTAGGGCGGACCGCATTTTCAGTTTGCACGCAAACAAATAAGATTCAACTAAAGAAAGAATGAGGATAAAAGACACAACTCAAAAACAGGGAGTGGGCCCAGACAATGCTGGACAGCGCAGCAGAGGTCACCATAGCTCGCAAGACCTTGAAGGATCATCTGGTGACAGTGGACTTGAATGAGTACATTCAAGTTGAAAGAGCTGATACCAGGGTTAGTGTACCCCATAAGTTATATGAAGTAACGCCCAGGATGAAAGGGGATATCACTAGGAAAATAAGAGCACTATTTTGGGAGAAGCTCTTTAAGGGTTATGACATTCCTCTAGCTGAAAAAGACTGGCCACCAAAATTTGACAGGCAGTGCCCACATGGCATAGACATCATTATGCCAGCCTTCTCCAATCATATTCCAATTCAATTCAAATATACCTATGCCAGAAAATGGGCTGTAGCCCAGGCTCCAGCATTATATAAAAATCAGTAACCAACGGTATAAGGTAGGTACACACTACGCAATACTAATAACCATAGGCCTAGATCACGCATGGACACATAACCTCTCTAGTATAAACTATACTAGTCAAAACACAACCACCTAAGAATAAAATACATTTAGGCATATAGGTCAGAAGCATTACACATGATGCATAGAAACATTCAGAGGTGAAGGTAAGACACATAATGCATAAAACATATTCAGAGGTGTCACAGGCATAATGGCAAAGCACATTACGCAGCAATCACATTTAGGCCTAAACAGTATAACTACAGTAGGCAATCTGTCACTAGTGTAAATACATTAGAATCTGCCTCCTAAGAATAAATCACATTTTAGTGGCGTAACTCACAGTGAAGTAAACTCGCACTAACATAAACCTACATAGGTAAAATAACCTCATAAGCATAGTAACATCACATTGCGCAAAAATCACATTAGGCAATATCATTCTAAACATAGTAAAATCACAATACGCAATATTCACATTAGGGCCTTGCGCCCTACCCACATACCAGCCCCCTGGCCAACTGGCCATCCAACAAGGGGACTCAAAAGCCCTGTGTCCAAAATGTCAGGGCGCAAACCTAAACGTTGCAGCTGCTCGCTACTTGAAGGGCATCTGGGAACAATCACAGGGCCTAAACGTTGCAGCTGGCACTAAGTGCTGCGCAGCTGTAGCAGGCCTGGCACCACTGTGCCATCTCTGTCCCTCCCAAGGACTCTCAAAATGCACCTAAACGGTGCATCTGCCCACTAACTGCTGGGCAGCTGGGAAACAACAAAACTGCAACAGAGCCCTCACGGACCCTAGAACAGAATTGTGCCCTAACGTTGGAGCCACACAGGCTCTAATTAAAGGTGCCCCACGGAGCCATCCGGCTCTGGAAACTAATGGGGGCGGGGGAGCCAGCTCGGCTCCCTAAACAACATGCCCCCAGACGTGGGAGCCACGAGGCTAGGAAAAACCACTTGCCCCTTTGTTGGAGCGGCTCACTGGGCATATGGGGCCGCTTGGACTCGGTCCCTGCACTGTCACCTCCAAAAACCATCTGCCCCCTCATGGAGCAGAAACAGAAATGCTCCCATGCCGTTGGAGCAGCCCTCTGTCAAGCGGGGCTGCTCTGAGGGTCACACCGGCGTGGTGCCTCCACTTCGCTCCCCCCGGCCGACTGTACTCACCGGCTCTCCGGGCGGGAACTCTTTCGGGACGCGGCAGCTCTTCTCCTGCGGGGCTTCTCGGGTCTCCTGAGAACCCCGCACTGCCATCGGCGGCCTCGGCCGCCATCTTCGCATCACCCGGGCCCCCTCCTGGGGCCCAGGGCTCTCTCTCTCCACCGGCAGCAACCGCGGGAGTCAGCCAATCAGGGTGCAGCTCCTCGACAAGCCCTCGGCAAGGATCCAATCCCAGCGCGAGCCTGGGGATGATGCGGCGGCCCGGGAACCAATCCCAGCACTGCGTTGCTGAGGGGGCTCGTCTCGCTCAACCAATCAGGGTGCAGCTCCTTCGGTTCCCTTCTCCGCGGCCCCGGCAAGGGACGGCAAGATCCTCAGGCAGTTTCAGGCCCCGGGCATCGGCGGTGATAAGCGGCACAGAGGTTTTTAGGGCACAGGTCGTAGATTGACCGCTCACAAGGCCACAAGCACACAGAGGGCAGGAGCGCTTCCCTCAGAGGAAAACAACAGCGCTCTGCCCAGGAAAGTAGAATAAATTGCTCTCAAGGCGCTAGGGCATAGGCAAGCTCACAGGCCCCAGGAATTACCCCTACCACCAGAAGGGTCCCACAAAGTCCTGGGTCTCAAAAACAAAGGTCCTGGGGGCAGAGTGAAGCAAAGGGGACCCCAAGAAAGAAAAGATCCTCAAGGCATCCAGGTCCATCAGCAGTCCATGGGCTGAGTAGGGCCCAGAGAGGCAAGCCTTCCCCTGGGCCCCAGCAGCAGCACGCCCCCGGTAGATTCTAGTTAGGAAAAAAAAGAACATCTTCAGGGTGTCACAGCACCCTTTTTATACAGCATTTCCCTTTGTCTGTGTCTGCAGGGTGGGGGGAAAACCAGGCACAGCTGGTTTGGGAGCACTCTTGATGTGCTCAGCCACCCCTCCCATTCACTAGTCAGGCTAGGGTCATCAGTCGCACCACAGGGGGTGGAGCCAGCATTGTGTAGGGAAAGTCCAGCCCAATTCAGGACCCAGATTCACCCCTCCCTCACATCAGCATGCTAATCTCTCCACTCACCACCGGGGCAGACCCATCCAGACTCCTGGAGACAGGCTCACCAGCCAGCTCTAGCCAATCACATGCCAGCACACTCACTGCACACGCACACCCATGTCTAGAAGTGGCACTCCAATACTAGACACATTCACGCCGCATACATCATTGCTCAGTATTCAATTTCACAAGTTCACACATACCAAACTCGACCCTGCACTCCCCACACAGCAGGTACTACCATGGTCACACATATTCCCTATGCATTCCTATGGGAGGGCAGGTCACTCTCACCACACACACAGAGAGCGCACACACTTTACACTGGACCACAGTGAAAAAGTGCACAGAGACCTAAAATCACTAGCACCAGGTTACAGAAACAGGCTAGGCAAAAGCAAAAAGTTTCGGGGTGAACCTGCCAAAAAGGGCCAGGTCCAACAATATTTCAAACGTTTTTTTTCTGTCAAAACATTGCACCTGAAAGCAGGAACTTGACCGCTTTCTCAATTATGGGGACACAGAGTCACCTCTGTCGTCTCCCCCAAGGAATCAAGAATAGTCCGGGGTTATTTTCAGTCAGAGTAACAGAGTTACTACAAATATATGATGATGAGGCATTATCTTATGTCGATGACATCTATCTAACAGACGATGATTTGGACAGGCACTTGAACAGGGTGACCACCATAATACTTTGCTTCGCCTCTTAAGGGTATAAATTCAACTTTAGGAAATCAAGAATTGCCCACCTCAAGGTCCTTTTTCTGGGATACGAGTTATCAAGTTAAGGCAAAAGCCTGGCAGCCAACTTTTTAGAAAAGTGTGCGCTGCTCCAAGATCCAAAAATACGGACAAATTTACAGTCAATTCTAGGTTTCCTGAATTTTGGAAGAACATACATTCTAAATTACGAAGAAAGGGTCAAACCTCTCTATGAATTAATGAAACCTGATTTCAAAACTAATAATTGGACGCAAAAACACACAGAAATGTTGCGTGCAGTGCAAACAGACATGTTAGCAACATCACATTTACAGACACGCGTAAACGTACCCAACCTTGAAATCAGAAGAATCCTAGGAAGATGCGGATTTATGTACCTAACCTTTAATGAAGGACAACAAGTACCAATTGCTTACAAATCATACTTGTACAGACAAGCTGAAATGAAATTAATTTCAACAGAAACAATTCTGTCAGCGGTTCAAACTGCAGTAGCAACTGCAGTAGCAAAAGAGAGAGCTCTCACACAGGGTAAACGCATAATGGTCATTACTCCTGTACCTGCCTTAGAGGCAGTGACAAAAGCAAGCATTCTGAATGCAAAGGCTTTAGATCCAAGATGGATACAATGGGTTAACTCTCTTGCTGCAACAGATGTTGAATACGTTTTTGACCCCTACTTGAAAACTCAAGAATTTCTACAATACGAACAAGAATGTCCTTTGCCCACTGAGAATCTGCCTCTAGAACAGTACGAATGTATAATCTATACAGACGGATCAGCACAGCCTGCAATTGGGGGTAAACAAGCTTATAGTGCTGCGTGCGTGATCGTTAAAGGTCGCTGGCACGATGATAATTTTCGACCTATCGTCACGAAAACACAATCTCTCGGAGACTGTACAGCTCAGCAAGCTGAACTACAGGCTTTCAAGATGGCTCTTGAAAATACCGATCGCGAATTCCCCACACTCATAGTTTGCGATTCGTATTACTGCGTCCAGTTTTACAATGAATAGTTGCAGAACTAGGTTCAAAATGGTTTCAAAGATGCAATAGGGGGCACCATCAAGCATAAGTTGCTTTAGGAACAAGTAGTTCAATTACAGAAAGAACTACAAAAGACTCACGTGATCCATACACTGAGTCATCAGCGTGATGGCGTTCACGTTGCAGGGAATTCATTGGCTGATGAAGCCACATAGGCAGCTGTGCAAACGGCTTCCGTAGCTGCAATCACTCATTCAAAAACTAAAATAGACGGCGAAACAAGGCTAGCTGTCAATGCCACAAGCAAAGGCAGCGGAGGGGCGTTACCTCTAAAATATCCACTAGAATATTCATACATAATTGATGCCATCTCCGTCCCTTTTGCTCGAATCCCTGGAGTGGGGGATAGATTAATACCAAACAGGAGACGTAGAGGAGCTTTGATACAGGAAGCACATATGGGAGAGGGTCTGATACATCAAGGGATCTCTAAATCCATTCTAGAATTAAAAGAGTCCTACTGGTGGCCAGGGATGAATGCTAACATTCAGGAGTTTGCGATTAATTGCCATGACTGCAACAGAGATTGCAGCAGAGAACTCCACCAGATACCTGACTACAGTGTAGCTAGCCCAGTACAGACACCATTGTTAGACAGCATTAGGATCTCTACACACAGACTTCACTATGGACGAATGCGGTCCCACGACTATTAGGACAAGATTAATTTGGATGTGGCCTCAGCGCTCGGGTGACGCCCTAACTGTTATAAAAGTTTTCAGAGTCTTTATCAGCACATAGGCAATTGGCACGCTACATTCTGACCAGGGTCCTGCGTTTAGCTCCAAACCTTACAAAGAGGCCATGGCCAATCTGGGCATTGCATTGCGGTATTCAAGTCCATTCCATCCTGAGGGAAATTCGGTTACGGAAAGAAAAAAACATGACATAAAGCAATGTATAACAGCTAGGGTACTGGGCTCGGGTGACGGGTGGGACAAACATCTAATAAGTGCCAAACGTAGTATTAACAATTTGCCAAGAAATTCTCTGGGTGGAATCACTCCATATGAAATGCTTTTTGGTACTAGAATGCTTGTCCAGGACCTTGATTGTCACACTTCAGTGGTGGAACAAAAACCCTTTGATATCAAAGACCGTTTGGCGGTTTTGCAGGACTTAAACTAGAAAAGAAGAAGTCAAAGCAAAACAATACAGAAGCCAACGACCACTGAATGAGAACCACTTGTCCCAGCAAGGCCTGTCTGGATTCCAAAAATTGGGGATCTAGTCAGAGAAAAGAATGCAGATAAAAGAAATGTGGGCCTCCTTACAGAAAACTAGTACCTGTACTAGCAATCCACGGATCAAAAACAGTGTTACTGCTGCCCCTTGCTGGAAGAAAAGAGAACAGGTTAGTATCCATCGACCTGGTCAAACCCCATCATGTGGCCGATAATAAGTAGTAGGCCCAGTGGGCTACAAAGATGTAGCAGAAGACCGAATCTTGATATTATCCAAGATGTTCAGACTGAGAGACTAATAACATTTGAAGACTCTGCAGCACAGAACAAAGGACTAAGCAATAAAGCTATGGAACTTGTGCCTCTTGAAACACAAATTACAGTTTGTCAAGACTCTCCGGTCTACAATGATGCAGCATCGGACTACACTAATATGACAAAGGATCTGGTAACCCCAGCGATTTCAAATAATCCTGATGCAATTCCAACAATTGACAGAACTGCCTCTGGCTATTTTGTTGTGTAGTTCCTATATTCCCAAATAGGCTCAGTGCATTGGAATAACATGTACTATAGTGTAGACGTAGGACTGAGGTCAACTAACTTTATCGAATATGTTAGACTTAATTGTGAGTGCCAGCTAGCTCAGAGGTCACTAGAAACTTTGTTGAATTCACAAGAAGGGATTTGTTTCTGACAATCGCATAAACATAACAACTTGTTTCCCCAGGATAAGAAACGCATCTCTAGAGTCGCGGAAACAATAGACAACTATTTCACTCAGTTAATCGTGTATTCTTCGTTTCACCAGAGGTGAAGAGAAATAGAGAGATGGGCGTTTCAATAAAAAGTATTTATTGAACAGTCTTCTTTCTCAGGCAAAGGAAATTAACTGCTACAATCGTAATACTGGTTGCAAAGTATAACGCGTACAGTACGAAGAGTATTATAAAATAATACTGTAAAAGCATGGTATGGTTTCAAAGCCATATAAAGTAACATAGAATACATACATTAATAAATAATGACTAAATGTACTCAACTGGTGTTTCTAAAATACGCCTACCCCGGGGTACCTAACCTAGGTCTAGTACAAGGGAAGAAGTATGTGAGGTGTAGCTTACGTTTGTATTCTCTTATGCCAAGAATCTGTTTCAAGAATTCTCTAAGGGTCTAATCAACTCCGTACCTTGGTTTAGAATGAAGGAGGTCTTGTATCTCTCTCTCAGGGCTCGATTTCCCAGCAACCCGCAAGGGTAGCCTGGAAACACTAGAGCAGGATTTCTCGGCAGGAGAAAAGACCGCGCCTCTCTCAGTGCGTCAGCTGGAGGGTCGGCTTCCTTCGGCACTTGCTGTAGCAGGGCGTCAGGCAAGTAGATAGTCGAACTGCTCCAAACCACCATGTGTTTGCCTGGGCAAATGTGAGCATATTTATACCTTGAAGGTGCAGAGTTTGATGTAAGGTTGGACATAATAATGTCATCAAAGAATCAGTTCTTTGAAAACTCCTTGAGTTCTTGGATAAATCAATATTCAAGCAAGGGGAAGTCCCTGACTGCTGAAGGCGGGTTTTTCCAAGAAATCGTTGTGGATTCTTGGAACTAGTGAAAGTAGCCATGCCGTATTTGGGCTGCATAGGCTAAGTCTAAATATGGTTATGATTTCTATGCCTATATAAGGATAGGGTGATTTATACCTATATATGGGCATGAATCGGGAAAATTACACTAGGGTCCTAAATTCATGCACAACAATTTCATCTTTGATACGTGAGGATCCCAGTGAGGCTAAAACGATGCCAGCAAATAAAACTTTTAAAGAGCAAGTGACAGAATTCTTTCAGCAACTTGAAAAAACGTATCTAGTTTCACCATGGGTTGAACTTTGGATTGCGCTTGGAGTACTTTTTCTCCTACTTTGACTAATCCTGGTATTAACTTTGGGGATGCTGATAAATGGAAAACATAGTAAAATGGACACAGCAAGTAAAAACATCAACTTGCTCCAGAAGCCACAAAAATCCTCTCATCGTGAACAAAGAGACTTGACATCAATAAACATCACAGCCGTTCCTATACCTGGTGGTATAGCATGGGATAGAACTGATTATGACATTTATGGTCTTGCAGAGCTGCTGAGGATTCAACATCAATTTAAGGTTTCCTTGAGCGACTTTGTTTCACAAAGCACGTTTTCTGATGATTGGGACTTTGAGACTGTTAATAATATGATGTCAGATTTAGAGATGTCTGCTAAATTTACAAAACATGAATACTTAAAAGGTTCATCAGATTATGCACAAATGTATTGTTATAATCACTATGGTCATCATTGTGTAAATGTAAATGTAAATGTATAGGCATTTATATAGCGCACTACTTACCCGTAGGGTCCCAAGGCGCTTCGACCTCTGCGAAACCCTTCCTGGCTTCCCTGAGAGATGGTCCCTTAATGGGTATCTCCAGGGTGAGACCAGGCATCCCCGGTGGTCTGGTGGGGCCGTTAGTGAAGATGAGGCAAGCTAATGCCCAGAGTTGCCGAGTGTGATCGCTGATCAGAGTGGGCACCGAGGCGAGAGAATTATCGAGTCCGCTGACCCTGGTCTAGAAACATGCCGCTCCGGGAATCGAACCCTGGTCCCGGGCCGTCCTCTGCTCTCGGGTCTGCCGCCTCTAACCGGTGAGCCACACTACTTCATTACGTGCACAAATCTGCCAACTCTAGAAATGTTTATACTTTCAATCAATAGGAACATTGTCCAACACCACCAAATGTTAGCTCAAAAACATCCTATGAAACATTTCCATACTTCTCAGTTTTTAATACCACAAATCCAGAAACATTTTACTTCAGAAATGTTAATAAGACAGGATTGAAAAGTATGTTAACCAATACAAATCAAATTTATTCAGCAGCCTTTTATGCCCAGCTGCCCTCATTAGGATTTGACTTTTGGAGTGACAACATAGAACCTAAAACTGTCTGGTGCACAAAAGACTGTCAAGTGCAGAGAATAGAAGCTTTATTTCGAGCCGGCATTATCCCTGAACAGATTACACTGATTACACCGTCCTACAGACATCCTGTCTTGGCCTAGTAAAGATAAAAGACTTAAACAAACCGTCTATACAAACACCTACATCTGCTAACAAAAACACTTCAGAAGGGGAGGTGACGTAAAAACTATTTTACTTTAAAAACAAACTGAGCCTGATTGGAGAAAATGGTTAATTTGGCCCACAGACACGAATACCTGTCAAGGTAGATTCTTGAACAAGGGTTTACAGTAACTTGGCCAGATCCAAGATATGTCCAGAGACATACAGTGTAGGGAAACTGTGCCTTGAGTGGCTAAAAAAATCTACACTAACAGAGGTTAAACAACACTTATCTTTACTTAAGATGGCTCCGATTTAAGGGACTTCTTAAAAGGTCCGGCAAAAGAACGTCATAAACGTTTCATCTACGCAGGTATATATGCCATTTATAATGAAGCTTGGAAAGAGACACAGGCAGAGACTGCAGAAAGAATACTAGAAATTGATCGTATAAATTTAGAGAAAGCACTCTCTGTAGTTGACAATTGGTTAACGACCCTGTCATCCAGAATGTATTCTTTGGACAGAATAATATCCTGACATAATGGAACAGGACTTGCTCATGCAACAGCATGGACAGTCACAATTGCGTTCTATAATGCTATTAGGCTGGACGTTACAAAATCTTCGTTCTGGATATGTGCCATGGAGTCTAATCAACACCACGTCACTGTTTTCAGTATTTAACCTTACAGACAAGCAAATCAGCTTGGCACAGAAAGGAGCAGACTATACAGTGCTGACCATTGAAAAACTGGAAAGATTACTATTAACTGTTTCAGAAAAGCCTGCAACAGAATGGATAATACATGGGATAATAACTCTGCCTATCACAATTTTCAACTTTCAATACTGTTTGAAACATATACCAGTTGCGGTTTATGAAAGGTTGGGTAAGGAATACATAAAGTCAACCTGGGAATTACCATACACACACAGATGTTGGAGTTGGGGTAAATAGGTATTCCTTAGTGGTACACAATGCAAAAGTGCACAAAGTGGTAAACTCTTATATCAGGGTATTAATTTACACTGGCCTGTGAAGGTTCTTCGAACAACTTATCCTGCCACCTGCAAGGTTCTCCAGCATCAGTGATAGATCCAGTTTTTAGGCAGCTTTCTAAAGTGAGCTATATCATTTTAAATGATCACAGCTGTAGTGAAATGATGCCAGGAATAGCCTATCTCGTAACGGTGTCAGCCAAGGTCACTTGTTGTAAGCAAGTATTGTTTCCTAAAGCTAAGACAGATGGGGAATCACCATTATGGCCTTCACTGAACATCTCTTCTATTCGAATTGATACTTTAAGCAGAATGAAAGCCATTCTTTTACAAAAAACTGTGCCACTGACCTTGTCCAAAGAGACGTATGAACTACAAGTTGCAAGGTCCTCTGCAGAGATACATGCCCCTTTATCCACAAACTGTCCTATACATTTCGTAGAAATGTTAGGTCGTATCTAAAACATGTCTTATACCAGTGGTATTGTACATGTTTTTAAGACAGTTTTTCGGGACTGTTAGCACCTTTTGAAGCAGTCCTCGGCATTTTTCCAAACTTTGTGCACTCTGTGTTCGGCGGCCTGCCTCTCATTTTGGGACTCGTAGCAGGAATACTATTCTTGTTCCTTCTGCTCCGATATGGCAAGTCCGGTCATCAACGACACCCGGATTACCATCGAGAACACTCTCCTGGCAACAAAGTGTCGTGAGCGCATGATACAGATCCTGGGCCTGGCTTGTCTAAGAGACCTGAATACCACGCGATTACTTTCATTCTGACCAATCTGGCAAGATTGCTTCTTACCTGTTCAATGATGCCTGCTATGTGGAGAAGAATGCGTGTTGGATATCTGGCTAACACTTCCATCAGCACTGCCAACGAATGTTGATACTCTGCTTGGTTCGGTAACGGCCAATGCATAGTGTTGTCCCCAACGGCTACCAATCCTGATGACGGCATTCATTGAGATCTCACAGACGCAATCTGCTGACGGTGAGATACGTGGATCGACAGGCACACAGGTACCATCTCCATCTCCTTCGAACATTGTTAATGCTGCTAACTGTGACGGCTTTTTAAATCCGTACCACACAATGCTCTTCTTTCATGTACAACAATTTCAAATGCATTCTATGTATTTTGGGAGGGATTTTATACACATCTTGCTTTATATATGTTCAAAGATGCTTAGAGTTTAGTAATATCGAACATAATAAAGTGGAGTGGGTGTTGTGAAGCATTTTAGAATCAAGCGTAATTTACCAATTCTTGCCCTTATATAGCTATATTTCACATTGCCCTTATATAGGCATAGAAATCATGTCCATATGTAGACATAACCCATACAGTCCGAATACAGGCATGGCTACTTCCACTAGTTCCAAAAAGCCACAATGATTTATTTGAAAACTCGGCTTCAGCAGTCAGGGACTTGTCCTAGAAATCATTGCATTTTGAAAGAACTACCATTCCCTTGGGGTTCTTTGGTGACTTTATTATGTCCGACTTTACGTCAAACTAGGCACCTTCAAGGTATAATTATGCCTACACTTGCCCTAGCAAACACACGGTGGTTCCGAGCAGCTCCACTATCTACTTGCCCGAAGCAGCTCGCTACAGCAAGTGCCGAAGGAAGCCGACCCTCCAGCTTACGCACTGACAGGAAAGCTGTCCTTTCTCTCACAGAGAATCCAGCTCCTATGTTTCCAAGCTCCCCTAGCGGGGTGTTGGGAAATCGAGTCCAGAGACAGAGATACCAGACCTCCTTCATTCTAAAACCAAGGTATGGAGCTGATTAGGCCCTTAGAGAAATCTTGGTTAGATTCTTGGCAAAGACAAACTAAACTTATGCTACACCTCACTTACTTCTTCCCTCGTACTAGACTTAGGTTAGGTACATCGGAGTAGGTGTATTTTAGAAGCACCAGTTGAGTACGTTTAGCCTTTGTAATTTGAGTATGTATTTATCTATGGTCTAGGAACTATACAATGCTTTTACAATATTATTTTATAATACTCTTCTTATTGTACGCATTATACTTTGCAACCAGTATTACGATTGCAGCAGTTCATTTCTTTTGCATGAGAAAGAAGACTGTTCAATAAACCCTTTTATTGAAAACGCCCGTCTCTCTAATATTCTGCATCTCCGATGAAACGAAGCATGCACGATTGCCTGAGTAAAATATCTATCTATTGTTTCCACGACTCTGAAGATTAGTTTTATCTTGGGGAAACAAAGTTGTCATGTTTATGCGGTTGTCAGAAACTAATCCCTTCTTGTGTATTCGAGAAGGTTTCTAGTGACCTCTGAGCTCTGAGCTCTGGGAATATAGGAACTACACTACAATGATTATTGTTGTTGTGTAGTGTTTGTCTATTTCAAACCTTTCCTAAACTACCTCTTCTCATCCATACATACAAACACCAACCCTCTTCCCCTAGGCTCCTTGATATGCACTGAGGTGTGACTCATGTATATACTACATAAATGAATCACACACTTAATGGGGCAGATGTGGTGAAAGCAACACCAACTCACTGCAGGATCTTCTATTACATGAGAAATATTCCACACCATCCCCACTTAACAAACCACAGATAAAAGAGATACATCATTTACATATATAACATCATTCATCAACATTATGTTTCAGGCCTTTCTTTGCGTACTCACTTAAGATTGTTCTGAGTCCACTTCTCCTGACTCAAGGGTTTTGTAAGTTAGTTTTATTTATTTTAATTAATTAATTAAATACTAACTCCCTACTGATCAAAAGGAAGCTACTATTGCTAGTTTTTGCTATAATATCAGGTCTTTCTGTCATAGTGGTAGTTTGGTTTAAGTCTTTCATATGTCAGGATATAAATAACCCACTAGCACTATGATTTCTTTCCATATAGTTGCCTGTGATGGATGATTCTTCTAAATAATCCTACAGTTGGAGTTCACCTAGGCGGCAGTGGGACCTTGCTTGTTATGTTTCCCCTGTTAGCATGCTAGTCTGCTATTACTACCACCACTGTTAAGGAGGCACCTTGGGAAACCCTGAAATTAGGTTTTGAAAGATTGAGAGATGTAACAGCCAACACTTCATCTATGCAGGTAAAAGAACTATGGAGTGAAGTGAACTAGTTTAGTTAGTAACTAACTCTTCTATCTTCTAAAACCTTTCTGATGATCAAAAATTTCTCCCTTAAATCCTCAGAATTCTTCACTCACCTTGGCTTGTTAATTTTCAACAGATAACCTTTCGACATACCCCTCCCTTATAGTGACTTTCCATTTCTTTGCTCACAAGATCTAACTCCTGAGGAAGTTCTACTTTCAATTACATCCCTGCTTACAATGTACCTATCCGCTATACTAAACTCGTCTTTATGATACCCTGTGAGGACGGTCTCGCTAAATATAATTGTTTGAACTTCAACTTGTCCTACAGTACTGAACAGAACTACCTAAGTTTACTTAGCATGTTTTTCCTATATGACAGATCTCTATCTGTTAGGACCCTACTAAACTGTCTTGAATTTGTTACTTGGTACTATGGAATGCTCTGATACCCTATTCTGGGTCTTGTTCGTGCTATGGAGAACTCTAAAAATACAATAAAATAATTAGGGGGATACTTCATAGGATTTCAGCCTGCTTTTTCTCTATCCTGCCACCACTCACCTTCTCCTGCTGGGCGCCGTGCTGCCACAAACACCCCTGCTGCCCTAGAGGATACAGACGCCATACCCTGGTGGGACTCGTTGTCCTAGGGTACTTCACTTCGCCCGCATTGGTTGCGGCTGCCACTGGGGGAGGCGTGGTAATCGAGCTACACAGCGCTGCCTCGACCCCGTGGCGCAGGACACTTCAGAGGATTTCAGCCCATTTTTTCTCTACCCTGCTACCACTCACCTTCTCCTGCTGGGCGCCGGGTTGCCACTAACACCCTTGCTGCCCTAAAGGATACGGATGCCATACCCTGGTGGAACTCGCTGTCCCAGGGTACTTCACTTCACCTACATTGGTTTCAGCTGCCACTGGGGAAGGCATTGTGATCGCGCTACAAAACGCTGCCTCGACCCCCGCGAAGCCTGGGCCAAGGGCGGGCCTGTCTGTGCCCATCCGTGGCAGGAAGAGGCAGGGCTGGGCACCCCTGATTCTAGAGTGGACTTCAGGGTGACCAACTAAGGAAACAAAAGGTACTGTTTTTGTATCCAGTATTAAAGTGCATCTAGCCCGCAGAATGAGCAAGCGCAGGGCAACGGGCTCCTTGGTGGGTGGTGGGGTCACAGGGACTCTTGATGCCTTCTTAACCAGAGCAGAATCATTATTGGTCCATGAAATCCAGCTCACGGAGAATAGACTTTCCCTGTACTCTATAGTGGCTCAAAAACGATCATCTATGGGCAGTATAGCCATGACTAAATCCCCCAACCACGGGGCTCTTCCATGCCTAGCAAAGACTGGAGGTGGTAATAACTTAAAAAGTCCAATTTCCGTTGTTTTTCCCCCGCTGGTAACTCCCCCGCTGCCCCCACTCATTGAGTTACAATCTGTGGCGAGTGGCTCTATAGAGAATGTTGCAAGAGATATTGGGGGGGGGGACACTGATTTGGACTTACCGTCAAGGCCGGGAGTGGGGCGATTGCATTGGTTGCATCAATTAGAAGAGTTGAAACTACCTCACGCTCAGGGGGGAGGTTATAACTCGCCCAAAAAGGGTCTCTAAATTAAATAGCTCTACAAAGTCACCAGACAGCGACACAGCTCCAGTAATGCGAACTAGGGGTGGGGGAGTTCTCCAATTCTAAACAAAAACTGACACAAAAGCCCAGACCAGTGTCTAAAGCTATTAGGCCTCCAGACATAGTAGGCATTGTAGATAACCACATGTGTCATAACTGTGGAGAAGATAATGCGGGGCAGGGAGGGGACACTGAACTATGGACAAGAATGGAAATGATGTTAACTGCTCTTCTGGGGCCCGTATTAGTGAAGATTAGGGCAGTAGAAGAAATATTGTCGCTCCTCTTGATACAGAATAGTACCCCAACCATTGAGGCCAATGGGCGTGCAAATAACAGCCCTGAGGTACAGGAGGGCCCCAACCAACCAGATGTACCAACTATAACAGAGGGGAAGGAGGGGGGAACAACGTCAATGAACAGCCCTGGGGCATAAAAGATAGAGCGAAAAGCGCATCACCCCCAGGGCCCCCGGAAAGAAAGGCACTCAGTACACATATCAACCCCAGAGGTCACAGGTACATGAGGGAATGGACTATTGGTTACAACACGAACCAACAACTAGGCGCCATTGATACTGGGGGTAGAGCAACCATAACCCATTACTCCGAGCAAATGTTAGTCTACACTGTTCAGGGTACCCCAGACCTGCCGTCTCTAGATTGACCACCTGCATCATGCCCATACACAGTGGTTCTGAAAGGGATTCCGGCCTGCATAAGTGATGGAGAAGAAATCCCACGAACGTTGATTAATAAAGTAGTCCACTGAATGAGTTGAAACGTAGGATTTAACATCACTAATCGCAGGCATATTTTAATGGCCAGAACGGTGTCTTGGATCGGCAACTCCAGGAAATGTTTTCCAGGGGACTGTGTGACCTTGAACTTAAGGTACCCAGAGGTTGCACACCACTTATTCATGCAGAGTAAGGGGTTTTATCATGATGAGGGTGGCTCCAGCATCAAAATGATCACCTTGGGATTCTTTTACAGGCATATGATGAATCCGAACAACCGTGTTGAATATAGGGGACATATGATGGGAACACACAGGGGTGGCATAACAATCCCAGTATATAACCGGTATGCCCCCTTAATAATGCAAGGGATCTAAATGACATTGACTGACTGGACCTCTGGGGGCAACTAGGGGTGCTCACGGTCTGGAAACTTATCTTTTTAATTAGTTTGCTGCAGCAGGCTTGGGAGAACTTAAGGGAAGCAGTAGAGCTAAAGATCACACCTGCTTTATGGAAAGTTATAATTGACCCTTGTTTCCAAGAAGAAAATAAACCAAGGGTAGCCAATCACATTTTGCCGGAGTCATGGCACGAGCATTTCCACGGGCTTTATAATCACTGCCAGACTGAGGCCCAGCCGGAAGCTGAAGGGGGGGAGCAGCTCATCAACCAGACAATTTTCATCCTGGGGGAGATCAAGGCAGGAACTGAAGGCCTGACTCGAAACAAGGCCCCGGGTCCTGATGGGATCCCACCCGATCTTTTCTTGAGTCTGGTAGATCTTTGGGCACCAATCCTGACCAGAGTCATTAATGCGGCAGTAGATATAGGTATGTCACCATCCTGGTCCACAGCCGTAATCGTTCCTATTTTTAAAAAGGGCAATAAGGACAGCCCCCTTTGCTATCGGCCTATTTCCCTAGTTGATGTATCAGCAAAAGTTTTAGGAAGGGCTATCCTCAGCCGGTTAATGGACTGGGCTCCGGATCAACATATTATCACTGACACCCAATATGGCTTTAGGCCAGGAAAGTCAACCACCGATCAATGTCTCAATCTATATGTACTGGTAGCCAAGTACACCATTGCAAGCTAAAAAAATGTGTACTTCGCTTTCATGGACTGGACAGCGGCTTTTGACCGAGTCAATCATAGGAAATTATGGGCAATTATGGGTGGCCTTGTCGTGGACCCTGGACTTATCAGCATTCTAAAAGTCCTGCACCAGAATACCACCACAACAGTTACATACAACCAGGAGGGAAGTACCACTGACCCTTTCCCATGTTCAAGCGGGGTGAGACAGGGATGCATCCTGTCCCCATTTTTGTTTACTCTATATATAAATGGCTTGGATCAGGCACTTAGCATTTTAAAGGTTGACAATCCGCGGATTGGCTCAAGAGGGATCCCCGTCCTGCTTTATTCGGACAACGCAGTTCTCCTTGTGCGTACACCGATAGGGCTGCAGGGCTTGATAGACAGCTTCCTTTATGGAGAACCTAGACCTGTCCCCCAACTTATCCAAGTCATACATCATGGAAGTGGAGAAAAAACCGAGCAAAACATATGTTTACTCGATTGGGCCCCATCTCATACCAGGGGATTTTATTTGACAGTCGTCTTCATTTTAAGACTCTTCTAGAAGAGAAATGCCGCACATTAGCGAGTTGCTCTGGGTCAATCATGAACTTTGCACGAAGGCTGGGACGTTGGTCCCAGGAGCAAATTCTGAGACTATACAGCTCTATGTGTTGTGCAAAATTCTCTACGGAAGCGAGGTATGGTGTTTCATTGACACGCAGCTTTTACAAACCGAGGAAAACAAGTTCCTTCAGTGCCTACTCACAGTGCCTCAGAGTACACCGTCCCACATCATTCATGAAGAACTGGGCGTCAGTTATATCAGAGATAGGCTGGAAGTCAAACCCCTAACCTGGTGGGCCAAAATATGGGCAAACACAGAGGCCTCATTTAGCAAACAGATTATAATAGACTGCCTTGCCCGTGACCGGGGGCTGAATATCCCATGGCGCAAGTATGTGAAGGACTCCCTAGAAGGCATAGGATGTGCAGATCTTTTTAATGACCCCACATAAATGTCAGTGCGTGATAAGGCTTTGGTTAAGGCCCGATTCCAGATGCATGTTATATCAATTAGGGAAGATAGGGAGCTGGTGAGCCGTCAGTTAGAGAACATCTCCTTACTAAATCATATCTGGGTATTGAACCGTACCTATCTCACTTCCATAATGCCCATAATAGATTTATAATGACACGTTTTAGGCTAAATCTTTTGCACCACATACTAGCTGACCCAGTAGGATATACTTCGACTATAGAGTTGAAGGGTCTGTATGGCTGCGACCATCGGTCTCCACTGGCTACCCTTTACTTTGTTTTATTATGTCCATTCTACTCACAACCCAAGAGTTTGTTTTTGAAAAGTATTTTAAAGACATCTAGATTCAAACATGCAAAGGTGGCCCTGCTATTTTTTTAAATTGTCCACAGATGCATTAACCCTGTTCTGCCCTGTAAACTTTTCAAGGGCAGCCGTCAGACTCAGAAACACAAGAGGTATTAGATGAACAAATGCGGTTCATAATGCCAGCCTGTAAAGGCACCTAAAAATAAATTGGATGAGGGGAGGGTTCTCTTAACTGTGGAGGAATTAAATATGTATTTATTTAAGCTGTTGAATCCTTATGTTTTTCGTTATATCATGATGTTTTCTACCTTTACTCCCGTGGTCTGTGATGTTAGTCTGTTACTGGCCCCAAATATGTATTCTATGTGAGAAGGGGTTCCCAATTATGGCTGGATCGAAAAGGTATCATTTTACGACGTTGATGTTTCTGTTTTTATATAATGTATTTTATTTGGACTTTTATGGTACCTTTTTAAACTGACTAAAGTATTAGGAATGAAGGAATGATTAGGCAATATAGGCATCAGCATACTCCTCTAGTGGTTAATACAGTTACAGAGGGTAGTAGGACAAGGATATTAACTAACTGGTATAGGCTTTGATAAGTGGATAAAAAAACAACAGAATTTGCTTAAATCAATGCAAAGAAAAACACAAAAGAAATATTTCCATCTTAAATAAATCCCACTTATATATTTTCAACAAATAAAACCCACCCTCTCCACCCACAGCATGTCCACCTCTCTAACCAAAACAATTAATAAATCACCCAACCAATGTCCAAAGAATCTAAAGTCCAACAAAGTCCTCCTTGGCCCAACTGCCCTTCCCAATTCTCACCCTCTTTTACATGGCACATTCATCGTAGATTATCTCATCCACCAAACTCTAAATCAAATACTTAGTTTCACGTTACTCCCTGCCCTCATCCTTCACCACAAACAATTTTCACAAATACCTTCACCTAGCTTCGGTAAGAAAAAATACTCTACTGCAGGATAAGTGAGAGGGAGTAAACTAGGTAGATGTTTTGCTATAGAATAGTGGGGTGTAATGGATCATCATTTGCTAAGATTTGACTTAGTCACTGCAGTTGATGAATGACAAAAGCAAAAACGTTTAACTGGCATGAATCTGTAACGGAAGCCATGAAATATATATACATAATTCCTTGGCCAGAAAAATGTTAAATATGGCAAGAAAGGATTTTTAAACTTTTTTGGTTTGCTTGGACAGAACTTAGGAAAGAATAATGGAGTAAGGTGGGTTCCAATTACACCTTTGGCGGTACGGTGCTGGGTCAACCACACCGCCACAGCTCCAAAGCTTTTTGTCAGACCATGCGCCAGATTAGGTGTTTCCATCTGTCCGGCAGGCTAGCTTTTGGCATTCTCAAGGCAGTGCCTCTAAAAATGGGCACAGCAATGGATTGAAAGGTACATGCCATGTTGGAACTGAGGCGCATGCACACAAGGGGGCACATGTTGTGCTCCTGTGTGCATCCCTACGTGGGGGAGGCACAGGGGGCCCTTTGTTTCCTCTCTGCCACTGTGTATATGGAGGAGGGGCCTCCATAACACAGCATTGGACAGGAAACTTGGAATATGCTTGGCAGGATCGCAATCGTCCCTCCAAGCATAATGCAGCCTCCTGACATCCTCAACACTGCCAGGGAATGGCGGCTTCCTGGCAGATGTGGTGAGGTTGTGTTGGACTGATCACCCTAGTCATAAAAGGGTGGTAGGAAGACCGCCACTGCAGCGCCCCCAAGAGTCTGGAGGTCCTTGGACCACCAGGCTCTTGATGGACCCCTTAGTGGGCACTGAGAAACACATCTTGTTTGTTTTTGGCTTGTACATTATAATGCATTGCAAACGTCATAATGCTGCACTGTTTACTGAAGCAGATGCATATTTCAGAGTCTTCAATGGCGTGTTGAATAAAATCATGCAGTTTTGGGTGGCTAAATGGCATGGGCACGGAATTGATGGCTGGAAAATCTGCCTTGCTTAATAAATACTGCATTGTCAATAAGAAAGCAAGGTGACTTACCACTTATACCTGCCGCCAATGGGTCTGCTCCCCCTTCGACCGCCCGTTCCTCCTCCTTCCCACTCCCTGCTTGGCCGCTGGTGCTGGCTGCAGTACTGGTGGTCTGTTTTGTACAAAGTCATCAGCAATACCTGACTACAGTTTGGTTAGCAGCATCTCCTATTGAAAATATCACTTGGGGAGGTTTGTTGATTGACAACATTTTAAAAATCCAGTTAGTTAGGTCAACCCAAAAAAAGGCTATGAAAGGATAAAAGTGAAGTGCAATGAAGGGGTGGAAGGGATTGGTCAATAAAGGACATATGGTACTGGTGCTAATGGAATCTCATTACTTTCCAGCCATGGTGCACTCTCATGGAAACTTCTAGGAAACTGTATAAGTAAGACAACATTAGTAGTCCATGATGAATGGGTAGACAGAGATGAACAAATCGAAATAACACACATATTACATTTATATTAAATTAACAAATTCACATTATATATAAATATGTTAAAAAAAATTCTATACTTACATCGTGAAAAACTAGATATGCACATTTATTAACCTTCGTGAAATATACTTATTTTTATAGTTAGCAAAAATGTACATAAAAATATATGTGTGTGTATACATATATATATATACTAGCAGCCCGTCCCGACGTTGTCCGGGTGTGAAGAGTTGAGTGGGTGACAGCTCGCGCTAGAGACGCTGCGCGTGTGGGAAAGTGCAGTCAGTTTCAAGGTTAGTGTGCCAGCAGGGCCGCTTAGTCGCGTCAGCCGCCGCTTGAGGCTGGCTCCAGCCCTGGTTGATGTTGGGCGAAGTGTGTAAATTCGTTTATGCAGAGAATTGAGTGACAGCGCACAGGAGACGCTGCAGTTATTGTCCCCGCAGGCACGCTCAGTGGTGTGTGCCCCCACTTGAGGCCCGACTCCAGCGGCGACCGTGTTACAATGCGAATTATGTGACCCTTGAAAGTTATTTCCCGGTATTATTATGTTTTTTAGGACCCACATGGCATGAAGGCAGGAACATAACGGCAATTTAGTAAAGCACCGACGGCATTCGGCCCCAGTCTGTTTGACATGCACCCAGCACAAGGCACACACTGCATTCGGCCCCAGTATGTATGACCCACCCCAGCACAATGTGCAGGCCCACAAGTGAGTAGAGCGAACGGTTACTTACCATGCCTCCAGCTGAACGCAGACGCCCATTGAACGCATACGCCCAGGTGCGCGATTGGCATCATAATTTCGGAATGTGGCGTGATTGTTGGTGGCTGATTTCCACGCCCATTGGCCACAGACCTTGCTCCCGTGCAATTGCGCAATTGGCATGCCTACAGCTGAACTCAGATGCCCATTCAACGCTCTTGACCCCGTGCATTTCTGCGCCCATTGGCCACGCCCCTTGCTCCTGTGCAATTGCGCAATTGCCGTGCCCATTGTCATTTGTCACGCCCCCAGCACACGCCCCCAGCACAACGCACACGTTTAAGGAACGCTTTTTTTTTGTCGTCATGCCGCGCCCCACCCACGCACACGCCCACAAGGGACTACTTTGCTGGCAAGGTTCTTTTACCTTTGAAATGTATATGGTGGCCATCTGTATAGCCTATGTCCTTCTGCTGCAACTGCCCTTTCCAATGCTGTACTGGGTGTTGTGATTGGTGCTGTGGTTACTGAGATTACCCACCTCAAAGGTTAGGGCTCTCTCTTTATAATATTATATATATATATCGCTTTCGTATTGCGCTGCACCGAGTCTTGCCAGCCAACAAATGAAACTCGGACACGGACCAAATGGGCTCTTGCTTTCCTTTATTGCAGAGGTACTGTCAAAGACGTTTCGGCTCAACGGAGCCTTGTTCACACGACAACGTTTTGATAGTAGGACAGCCCTTTTAAAGTGCTAGTGACGATAAATAATAAGTATCACCTGTGAATGTCTATAGCATGGACATAGAAGATATACTTCTAGCTACTAAATGGTAGCGTTAACATTTTGTAAAATAGATTACATAACGGTAAAATACCTTTAGTAGATACCAACGTCCCAAATACATATGAAAGTACCAGCATGAGAGGATCATTATTGGCAACAATAATCAATGTAAAATACATTAAGATGACAAGTCTGCATATGGTTAAAAATATGAGAGTAAATGGAGAAATCAATGCGAAAAATAAAGTGCAAGTGCATAGCTTATTCCATAGTACATATACACAATATTGACAATTCTAATTACATGTGCAAATATCGCAAAATGTGCAAAATGAAGCAAATGTCAATAACCTGTCTATACTAAATATGTGCAAAATATGCTAATTGTTGTCCTCCTAAGGTCCAATATTTCTATTGGAACTCCAACCTCAAATTTTATAATCAGACTTTGTCAAAACATGATGCCGTTATACCTTTCTACTCCCACTGGTCATTAATCTAGTTTTGTGCCTCAAGGTTAAATACAACTCTTATGTTCTGACCGGGGTTCCCCTGTTTGTAATTTTTTAAGACGAAATGTCCATAGTACATGCTACTGTATAAAAATAGTGATTACCACAACCAAAATAATAAATTAAACAATGCTGCATATTAATTTATTAATTTATATTTATCATTGTTTATGGCTTATCTGTAAGCAGCAGGTAAAGTCGATCATATATCTAGGATATCTGTTGTGTCGCCGCCAATTCATGGTGCATGCTCAAGCATCACCCAGCCGGGTGTACCTCGCGCATTACTACCATGAAGAGGAGACATGAATAGATTCAGGGCAAGCAAGTATAGAGATCCTCCGTGATGATGAGGCCTATTGGGGTCTTTGTGTTGAGCAATAAGATGTACTCGGTTTCAAGCCTCCTTAACTTGGTTTCCCTGTCTCCTCCCCTTCTACTGTTAATGATCGCATCAATCACACAATATTTTAGATTGGCGTTGTCGCTCTGGTGACATTCCCTGAAGTGGCGAGCCACCGGGTAAGTATTGTCACCATTGTTGATGGCGTGAAGGTGTTTGGTGCTGCCTACGTACTTCTTATCACAGGGACACTGTAATACATACACCGCAAATTCAGATTTGCATGTTAATACTTGGTTTATTGGGTGTTTTGTATCAGTGAAACCATCTCTGTAACTCTTGGTGTTAATTCCATGTTGGCAGGCTTTACAAGTTTTGCACTTGTAGAAACCATTATTTTCCTGCCACCATGAGGATTTTGCATAAGGCTCAGATGTTGGTTACCATTATATGGTCACGCATGGATGGCGCTTTACTGAAAGTGAGCGATACTCTTTTTGGGAGGTCTTTACCTATAACGTTATCCTTAGTAACGATAGGCCAATGTTTATCACATATTTTACGAATCTGTTTATGCTGTCTGTTAAAGCCAGTTATTATCCTAAAACAGTTCGCCAATGGTTGCTCCTCACTTTGAGTATTCTCAACAGATGTCGTTTGGCGTTCAGATTTTTTTACCAAAAGTTCATCCCTCGATAGGACCATAGATTTTTGTATGGCACTCTTTATTAGTTGGCTTGAATAACCCTTTCAAGAAAGCGAGATTCACTTTCCTTTTGCGCCTGTTCCAGATCTCGGGGATTGCTGCACTTTTTTGAAAATTTTAGTTTCTATTTTTGAAGATTTTTTTTAAGGGTTACTTTACAGTGAAAGGAGGTCAGTCACTCTGTCACAAGGACGGTGTCATCAGTGATGTCATGAGTGATGTCACTGACCATGTCATGAGTGATGTAATATGTGATGTCATCAGCAGTGCATTACACGCTCAAGTTATAGTGAGTCCAACTAACTATAACGTGGGAATTTCAATGGTTTTATGTCAGTAAAATTTCCAGCTAACTATAACTGGTGTGAAACCTCTGTTTTCTTCTGTGAATTTAATAGGTTTTTTAAATGCTAATTCCTAACTATAACTGGTGTGAAACCTATGTTTTTTTCAGTGAATTTCAAAGGTTTTTTAAATGCTAATTCCTAACTATAAGTCTCGGTTTATATGTTAGACTGTTAGTGCTCTAGTTGTTCTTTAAAACACTCTGGGACATTCTGTCATTGGGCTATATTTGGGCTACATTTGGGTTTTTTGTCTCTGGAGGCCATCTTTGGGCTACAATGGGCTACATTGGGCTACATTGGGCTACATGGGGCTACATTGGGCTACATTTGCGCTCTAACATATATATAGCCCAATGTAGGCCAATATATATTTTTTTCAAAGTTAATTTTTGTAAAAACCACTTGTGCATATATCTTGAGACATAGCAAAGGCAGATCAAGCTACCAGTCCCTACAATTTTGCCCAATTTTTTTTTGTATATATATATTTTTGTAATTTTTTTTTTGCCTTGGAGCGCTCCCGGTGCTCGCCCCGGTGAGCGCCCCGGAAAGCGTAGTTCTATGAAGAGCCCCGGGGCGCGCACCGGGGAGCGTCCCGTAAGCGCCAATCTCATGATCGTGACGTATCGCGTAGCTGCGTCCGCGTGATACGCAGGGCATGAGCGCACCCGGAAGCACTCGAGCGAATACGATCGCGCAACGCGCTTACGCGACGCGCCCCGGGGCGCGCCCCGGGGCGCGTAGCATAAGCGCATCGGGTCATGTGACCTGAAAATAACACTTTTAATTGGTTAATAACAGTTTTTTTTCACAAGTAGGGAAACACCCCACCCATTTCTCTCACAACCTGTTTGCTTTTGCTGAGACAACACCTCTTGTCTGTTCCTGCAAAAAAAACAAATGTAACCATGCCTGGTTCCCAGAACCCTTCCCAGGACCAGTCATAGACTCTTCAGATGGATTCCTGCCTGAGGTCCCCCCACAGAGAAAAGTGAAGGACCACTTCATTTGGAAGTTTTTCTCTTTTCCAGAAGGGGAGAAAAAATGCAATGCAGCAAAAGTCACGTGTAAAATTTGTTGTGACACTGTTCTCTCACGTGGAAATCCCACCCGGAAATATAGTTTCGGCAATGCAACATTACTCAGGCATGTTGAGAGGAAGCACCCGATTAATTTTGCACGGGAGAGCACCAGAGCCCTGGCTCGCAATCCACCACCCGATTGCCCCTCCACTTCCACCGGAGCATCAACATCATCAGTGAGAGGAAGACCAGCAGTGATGACCCAAAATATTCAGCCTGTTTTTGCTGATATTACATTTCGTTGTAAGCAGTGTGACCAACTGCTATGTTTGATGCTATGATTGTTCGAAAGAGAGAGGAACACCGCTGCGCCTCTCAGCCCTAATTTTTCCCCCCTTTTTTTTGCTCCTGTTGAGCAGTTTTGCATTCCCTAGTTTTGTTTTTGTTCTGAAAAAAATACCCCAAAAATTTAAAAACGTTTGGAAAAAGTAAAAAAAAATTAAAAACTAAAAAAGAAGCAAAAAAACAGTTCTTTTTAGGACTACCTCCAATTTATAAAAAAAATGCTACATTTTTTGAAAACTCTGTCATTCTTTTTTTCCCATGGTACGATCCCCGGTCCGCTCCCCGGTGCGCGTACTGGGCGCTCCCCCCGCGCAAATCAAAAAAAAAAAAAATTATGGCCCCCACATCAAACCTAGGGGGTCTACCCTGCCCCCTTATGGTCAATTCCCCCTTTTATTTTTGCCACCTCTTGTGTCTCGATTTTACCGAGAGACAAGATGGCGGCCTCTCCGAACTGTTTAGAATGTTTACAGACACCCGAGAGCCAATCAGCTTTCCGCGCGCAAGTCACGTGTCGGGCCCGGTGCACTCCCCGGTGCGCGCACCGGGGCGCGCCTATAGATATATTTTTTTGAACCTAAATTACTCAAAATCCACTGAAGCACATATCTTGAGACATAGCAAAGGCACATCGGGCTACCAGTCCCTACATTTTTGCCAAGTTTGGTGGAAAACCATTCAGCCGTTCGGGCTAAAAGTGAGGTCGACCGCCCTATGGAAATTAACATGGAGAAAAAACGATTTGGGACCCCCCTTTAATCTCGGCCCCCGCTTTAGAAATCCCCCCCAAACTTTCAGGGAAGGACCGGGGCGCCGCGAGGCCATTTTGAGGAAATTTTCAGGCAGATTCGTCATCCGGCACCAAAGTTATTCCAAATAGAATTTTGAGATTTAACATTGAAAAAAATCCTAACTATAACTACCTACTGGCGACCGCCAGTAGGTAATATATAATGATTTAGAAAAGGGGGTGGTGATGAACAGAGTGTCTGAGTTAAACAGACCACTCTTACCCAGTCCAAAGATCAGGGCTTGATCCATCACCGTTATTTATCTCACTGCCCCATCCCAGCTCAGAACCTGGCTATATGCAAATCAGTCTGTCCCTGGCCCAGTGCATCATGGGAACAGGGCAGACTAAACTACCAAGCCAATTCTTCACCAGAAAGGAGACAAGCTACCGGGGACCGGTTTCTGGCATTTCAGCCTTCTTCGGCCCGGCTTGCTTGAATCCTGATGGAGCAGTGAGAAAGGGACTCATGTCTGAGTATACCCTGCCACACCTATAGTGGCCAAAAATGATTTAGAAAAGGGGGTGGTGATGAACAGAGTGTCTGAGTTAAACAGACCACTCTTACCCAGTCCAAAGATCAGGGCTTGATCCATCACCGTTATTTATCTCACTGCCCCATCCCAGCTCAGAACCTGGCTATATGCAAATCAGTCTGTCCCTGGCCCAGTGCATCATGGGAACAGGGCAGACTAAACTACCAAGCCAATTCTTCACCAGAAAGGAGACAAGCTACCGGGGACCGGTTTCTGGCATTTCAGCCTTCTTCGGCCCGGCTTGCTTGAATCCTGATGGAGCAGTGAGAAAGGGACTCATGTCTGAGTATACCCTGCCACACCTATAGTGGCCAAAAATGATTTAGAAAAGGGGGTGGTGATGAACAGAGTGTCTGAGTTAAACAGACCACTCTTACCCAGTCCAAAGATCAGGGCTTGATCCATCACCGTTATTTATCTCACTGCCCCATCCCAGCTCAGAACCTGGCTATATGCAAATCAGTCTGTCCCTGGCCCAGTGCATCATGGGAACAGGGCAGACTAAACTACCAAGCCAATTCTTCACCAGAAAGGAGACAAGCTACCGGGGACCGGTTTCTGGCATTTCAGCCTTCTTCGGCCCGGCTTGCTTGAATCCTGATGGAGCAGTGAGAAAGGGACTCATGTCTGAGTATACCCTGCCACACCTATAGTGGCCAAAAATGATTTAGAAAAGGGGGTGGTGATGAACAGAGTGTCTGAGTTAAACAGACCACTCTTACCCAGTCCAAAGATCAGGGCTTGATCCATCACCGTTATTTATCTCACTGCCCCATCCCAGCTCAGAACCTGGCTATATGCAAATCAGTCTGTCCCTGGCCCAGTGCATCATGGGAACAGGGCAGACTAAACTACCAAGCCAATTCTTCACCAGAAAGGAGACAAGCTACCGGGGACCGGTTTCTGGCATTTCAGCCTTCTTCGGCCCGGCTTGCTTGAATCCTGATGGAGCAGTGAGAAAGGGACTCATGTCTGAGTATACCCTGCCACACCTATAGTGGCCAAAAATGATTTAGAAAAGGGGGTGGTGATGAACAGAGTGTCTGAGTTAAACAGACCACTCTTACCCAGTCCAAAGATCAGGGCTTGATCCATCACCGTTATTTATCTCACTGCCCCATCCCAGCTCAGAACCTGGCTATATGCAAATCAGTCTGTCCCTGGCCCAGTGCATCATGGGAACAGGGCAGACTAAACTACCAAGCCAATTCTTCACCAGAAAGGAGACAAGCTACCGGGGACCGGTTTCTGGCATTTCAGCCTTCTTCGGCCCGGCTTGCTTGAATCCTGATGGAGCAGTGAGAAAGGGACTCATGTCTGAGTATACCCTGCCACACCTATAGTGGCCAAAAATGATTTAGAAAAGGGGGTGGTGATGAACAGAGTGTCTGAGTTAAACAGACCACTCTTACCCAGTCCAAAGATCAGGGCTTGATCCATCACCGTTATTTATCTCACTGCCCCATCCCAGCTCAGAACCTGGCTATATGCAAATCAGTCTGTCCCTGGCCCAGTGCATCATGGGAACAGGGCAGACTAAACTACCAAGCCAATTCTTCACCAGAAAGGAGACAAGCTACCGGGGACCGGTTTCTGGCATTTCAGCCTTCTTCGGCCCGGCTTGCTTGAATCCTGATGGAGCAGTGAGAAAGGGACTCATGTCTGAGTATACCCTGCCACACCTATAGTGGCCAAAAATGATTTAGAAAAGGGGGTGGTGATGAACAGAGTGTCTGAGTTAAACAGACCACTCTTACCCAGTCCAAAGATCAGGGCTTGATCCATCACCGTTATTTATCTCACTGCCCCATCCCAGCTCAGAACCTGGCTATATGCAAATCAGTCTGTCCCTGGCCCAGTGCATCATGGGAACAGGGCAGACTAAACTACCAAGCCAATTCTTCACCAGAAAGGAGACAAGCTACCGGGGACCGGTTTCTGGCATTTCAGCCTTCTTCGGCCCGGCTTGCTTGAATCCTGATGGAGCAGTGAGAAAGGGACTCATGTCTGAGTATACCCTGCCACACCTATAGTGGCCAAAAATGATTTAGAAAAGGGGGTGGTGATGAACAGAGTGTCTGAGTTAAACAGACCACTCTTACCCAGTCCAAAGATCAGGGCTTGATCCATCACCGTTATTTATCTCACTGCCCCATCCCAGCTCAGAACCTGGCTATATGCAAATCAGTCTGTCCCTGGCCCAGTGCATCATGGGAACAGGGCAGACTAAACTACCAAGCCAATTCTTCACCAGAAAGGAGACAAGCTACCGGGGACCGGTTTCTGGCATTTCAGCCTTCTTCGGCCCGGCTTGCTTGAATCCTGATGGAGCAGTGAGAAAGGGACTCATGTCTGAGTATACCCTGCCACACCTATAGTGGCCAAAAATGATTTAGAAAAGGGGGTGGTGATGAACAGAGTGTCTGAGTTAAACAGACCACTCTTACCCAGTCCAAAGATCAGGGCTTGATCCATCACCGTTATTTATCTCACTGCCCCATCCCAGCTCAGAACCTGGCTATATGCAAATCAGTCTGTCCCTGGCCCAGTGCATCATGGGAACAGGGCAGACTAAACTACCAAGCCAATTCTTCACCAGAAAGGAGACAAGCTACCGGGGACCGGTTTCTGGCATTTCAGCCTTCTTCGGCCCGGCTTGCTTGAATCCTGATGGAGCAGTGAGAAAGGGACTCATGTCTGAGTATACCCTGCCACACCTATAGTGGCCAAAAATGATTTAGAAAAGGGGGTGGTGATGAACAGAGTGTCTGAGTTAAACAGACCACTCTTACCCAGTCCAAAGATCAGGGCTTGATCCATCACCGTTATTTATCTCACTGCCCCATCCCAGCTCAGAACCTGGCTATATGCAAATCAGTCTGTCCCTGGCCCAGTGCATCATGGGAACAGGGCAGACTAAACTACCAAGCCAATTCTTCACCAGAAAGGAGACAAGCTACCTATAGTGGCCAAAAATGATTTAGAAAAGGGGGTGGTGATGAACAGAGTGTCTGAGTTAAACAGACCACTCTTACCCAGTCCACCCCTTTTTGTAAATATTTTTGTCCACCCTAAGCGTGGAAGGGTATTCTCAGATGTGAGACCCTTGCTCATTGCACCATCAGGATTCAAGCAAACCGGGCCGAAGACGGCTGTAATGCCAGAAACCGGTCCCCGGGAGCTTGTTTCCTTCCCAGTGTAAGAATTGGCTTCTGTAGTTTGGTTTGTCCTGTTCCCATCATGCACTGGGACAGGAACAGACTAATTTGCATACAGTCAGGTTCTGAAACTGGGATGGTGCAGTGAGCTAAAAAACGGTGTTGGATCTAGCCCTGATCTTTTGACTGGGTGAGAGCTTTCTGTTTAATTCAGAGACTCTGTCCCTCACCACCCCTTTTTGTAAATATAGTAGGTAATATATATACACACACATAGATATATATATATACTCACTTAAAAAACCATAGGTTTCAGGCCGTATATAGTTAGGAATTAGCATTTTAAAAACCTTTCAAATTCACTTAAAAAACCATAGGTTTCAGGCCTTATATAGTTAGGAATTAGCATTTAAAAAACCATTGAAATTGCTCCTATATAGTTAGTTGTACTAACTATATTTCGCGCACCCGCAATCCACTGCTGATGATGTCACATATTACATCATTCATGACATGGTCAGTGACATCACTGATGACATCACTGATGACATCTCAAATGACATCACTGACGTAGCCTTATTTAGGCAGAATTCAGTAGGCAAAAGACATTGCTACCAGTGCGGCTTGGCCGGAGCACGCATCATCACAGGCTACACAGAACATTGATGCTTCATGTGCCACTAACTCAGTGCACCAAATATCATCGCTGGTTGCAGACACGCTAACATACCAATACTGTGTAGCTCTACTCAACGCAACCTGCGGTCATCAGAGCTCACAATTAAATAGACTCTTGATTCATTATTTTCAGAGTGCAGTACCAAACTAAGTATAACGTCCCTCAAACCTACACAATATCCCTTTAGTAGCCTTCCTTCAAGAATTTCTTTTATATCAGTTCTAGGTTTAGTTGAATAACAAAATTCACCATGCAAATGCAAAGGAACACTGAATGGCAGTGTACACTGCGGACAGCACAGGTCACAATTTGAACTATAATGTCACTGAAACCTACATATTTCAACAACGTATTCCATATATGTTTTGTCTTTTATTTGAATCATGATTATATATGATGCAGTCCAGTAGGCAACATTCAATGCTTCCAGTGCAGCCCCTTCGGACCACGCATCATCGCAGGGTGAGCACACACTGAGCACTAGATGTACCACTAACCTAGTACACCATAAATAATCACCATGTGGCCTTATTAAGGCAAAATTCATAGTCAAAATACATTCTTACTAGTGCGGTCTGCCCTGACCACACATCATCGCAGGCTCCACACAAACCGCCCCTACCTCAGTGCACCACAACTCTTGAACCCTTTACAATAGAATCTTCTGTATAATATTTCACATGCAGTGCTCCAACCTTTGTACAGCAGAAGTCATAAACCGTTTATGATATGATGATTACTATTGTACATGTTACCAACAGCAACGTAATAAAATGGAGTCAAGTGCATGTGCCTGTACCCACTTAAACTATCTATCTGTGTCTATGTATTCATTATGCTTAACCATCTTACCTCTGGCAGCAACAAAAACTTTGGTTGTATAACTTTCTCTCGCTCATTCTACAAATATGAACGTAGAAACTGGATCATTACTTTACCGCAAGCAAAGTGCATAGTAAATGTATAAGTTTGTGCTATTGCTCTGGGTTTTTTTGTAGCATATTTATATAGCGCAAAGTACACCCAAAACTATGTTTGCGATTTACATGAGCACTGTATTTACAGTACATTTTCAGGCATACGTAGATTACGTGATTTGCCTACAGTAACATGATGTGGACGCGACTCTGAGACTCGAACACTGATTTCGAGCACCAAGTTCGACAGTATACCCAATGACCACATACGTATATATATTAGCTGCCCTTCATGTCCCAAAAACTGCAACCTAAAGCTTTCATAGCCTTGTATTACTACAGCTACAAAACTCCACTGAATGTACAGCAAACATTCATATTCTCAGAAATGCATCATGTCCACCATATTTTATGTGTGGAACTATGGATGAATGTAGGGTCAGGGATTCCCCGTACCTTCCATGTTGGCCATGTTGTGGGACTTCACAGACATAATGACACATTCGCGTTTAAGACCAGGGTGACAGCAACACTACAACACAGACACCCGAATCAGTTGATTTCTGATATATCTCACGACGGAGTGAAGCCCAGAGCTCCGGAGTCATTGTTAACAGCCACGCACAGCACTAGCATACATCAGGCCAGCCCAATCCGCTTACTCTTAGAGTTAAACACAACAACGCTACATGGCCAAGATTTTCATTATAGTGATTTGCTAGTTCCAGGTCTAGTTGTCAGAACAGGACACACACATACTCCCTCATGGCTGGTATACACCCACACCACACCCATCCAATGATGTAATCTCTCACTTCATTCAATAACATCAATCTAATTTTAAGGACCTACTGGACCGTACAATAGCATTCTAACACCTTCCATGGCAGTATCAAGACACCGTTCCATTGTGGAGACCTGCTCTTCCATACAAATGTATCCCAGACTCTGAGCTTGCAGCAACACGTCGTGAGACACTCCAGTGGTGGCAGGTGAGCTGTGAAGCCTCAGTGTGCAAGACCTACAATTGAGCACATTGCGGGGTAGGGACTGGGGTGCAGCACTCTGGGTGCCCAGGTGCATACAAGCGATTTTCCCAGTAAGTAATAATGTAGGTGTATATTATCAAACAACGGCGATCTTGCTTCATGTATTTAATTTTAAGGACTTCTTAAACCACACTCTATCTCGCAGATCCCTGCCTCCCAGACAAACGAATGAAGAACAGTAAACACTAAAGACTGAGTGCAATAAGCCGACGCTCTATCCCCTCCTGCCTCTCTACTTTTAACTCTCCCTCCCCTTCTCACTTCCACCCACTACCCTCCCTTCCATTTTCACTATGATCCTTTAATTCAAACTTTAATTCTAGCTTTTTTTACCTCTTTAACATAGCACACATACTTATGTTTATGTTTTGCAGGTAACCTACGCTGCTACCACTGGAGTCCATCTCACGTTTTGTTTATTATACAGTTCTATTAAAGTTATGTTTCTGTTTATTTATTTCGGTTTTAAAGAAGGATAATAATAAAATTCAAAATAAAAATAACTGAGTGTATACGTTTTCATTTCTGACAACATTTGACTATTATTTAGTGTGATAATCATCTGCTCAGAGAAGATTTTAAAATCAAAACTAATTAACATTACAGTGCACCTACAAAAAATAATGTAAGTAACTCTTAGGCACATAAATCCTGAGTATTTATACAACTGCAAGAGTTCTATGAGTGTATCACTTTATAACAACATAAGTACTGTCCGTGTGATTACAAAACAAATAAGGCACTGCCTAGTACCACCGAGGCTTCAGAGACTGCAGAGGCACACCCTGCATATTAAAATAAAGATCCTGAGTATGACAATTCCCAGACTTAAAATTGACTCGAACTCTTCGATCAATAAGTGAATAATTCTCGGGAGGGTGGCCGTCTCCTAGACAAAATGTCTCTGTACCCTACCCCGCCCAATTCACATGTGACATTAACACAGTACTTGGGGGCATATTTACAAGGAAGCTGATAAAATTATATCCCTTAATTTGTAAAAGAATAACTGTTGGGGCTCAAAGTTTTACTAAGAAAAGAATGATGTTTATAACTAGAAATGTAATACCGGGGCTAACTCTTTACTAGCTCTTTACCAGAGGCTTTAGCTGCAATTAAAGGTTCAAATGGAAACATTTTAAAAGTCAAACACACTTGCTGTTTGGATTAGCAACATTGTGTAATGAACTTGTGACCTGCGTGCTCAATTACTGTGACTATGGTAACAGACAGTAAGCAGTTTGGGGGTAGCGTTCAAAGGTACTGGCTGTACAGAAACCGTGATATTTACCCAGGAGCCTCTACATGACAGGGGAAAGCAAACAGAGACGACAGAACACTGTGTACATTAGGAGCAAAAGGATTACACAACTCTTCGAATTAACCTCAAGAGAGGGCGCAAGCAATAGCCACTGGCTTTACAAAACCCCATGTACAATTTGCCTACTCTGAACTCAACAATGGGCAATTCTTTATCAATCCCAATCAGACACTGCTGCTTCACGTTTCACAGTGGGCAATTCACTAAATACTTTGTGTCTATTTAAATGGGAGACAGGATTGTCGACATTCCAAAACTTAGGGGCATATTTACAAGGACGGCGTTAAAATTATCGCCACCTTAGCGGCAGCAAACTGCCGCTAAAAAGGCGATAATGGGCTTGATAATCCTTTGCTGTCTTACCAGGAGATTTTTACTACACTGCTATTTGCTATGGCAGGGTGTGAGGCGAAGCTCCCGTCCTGCCATAGCAAACTTAGGGGCATATTACCAAGCAAGAGCGATAATTATCGCTATTGCTTGGTTAGAGACAAAAATTTACCGCTGCGCTGCGGCGATTTTTACCGCAAATAAACCTTGGTATTACCAAGGTTTATCGCAAATGCGATAAAAATCGCCACAATACATGAATATCGCTGAAAAGTAAGCGATATTCATGCATTACCGAGCTAATGCTCTTAGCCATGTTATCCACCTCCCATTGGATACCATGGCTAAGAACTGCTCAGGGCAGGTGTTATCTTTTGGAGATATTTGCGCTTAGCGCGAATATCTCCAAAAGTTGGTAATAGGAGATAGCGATGTTAGCGACTGTTTTCAGTCGCTAACATCTTGGCACGCCCACTTTGCATATCATTATGATAAATATCACTGACATGCAAAGTGGGGCCCAAGATGGTCGCTATCTCCTACTAGCTGTTGCTAACTGGTGTTAGCGACAGCTAGGTAATAGGGAGATAATTTCATCTCCGCTTTCTTGGCTTTTAAAGCCAAAAAGCTGAGATAAACCCCCTTGATAATATGCCCCATAGTTTGTATTTTGAAAGAGAGAACAGGGAAACCTGCTCTCTCTTTCAAAATGCCAAGCAGATTGCTTTTACCCACTGGGAGCTACATTTTAGCAGGTCCCCGTGTGCAAAAGTAATGGTGGCTTCAGAAGGACGCAGGTAGCTGGCTGAGACATTGGGACTCCACCGTAATGCCCCAACCTTGTATATACGCCTAAACAGTAAACAGGGCGATATCATTTTCACCACATTTTTGCCTTTCTTTGAAAATGTGGCAAAATAGCCCTTGTTAATATGCCCTCAAGTATGCTATGACAGACTGGGAACCTCGACTCCTGCCTTGCCATACCAAAAAAAAGTGTCCCGGGGGTAGGCACCCCGAGACACAGCAGGAGCTGATCCTGGGGAGTAGTGTTCCCCAGGGCCCTCGACTGCTCCAGAATGGGGGCCAGTGAACCCTCTCCCACAATTTAAAAAGCCCCCAGACGGTGGTGATCCCCGGAGCTTAGAGGGACCTTTGAGCCTCCTACCAAATTTTTTTGAAAGCCCCAAGGAGTAGCAGTCTCCGGGACTGGAGAGGGCCTTTAAGCAATCCATACCCAAGTATTTTACTAGGGGAGTACCTTTGAGCCCCCCACCCATTTATTTTGTAGCACCGAGGGATGGTGGTCCCCGGTCTACAGGGCCCCTCTGGACCCCCATCAAATGTAATATTTTAGACCCCGGGATTTGGATCCCCAGATAGCTAATTTTTAAACAAGCATAGGAGCCTATACTTCATTTTTATTTTATTTTTATGGCGGATCCATGCACCCTGTGTCTCTGTTTTTTTGGGCCCTAGGGGCCCTTGTGGGACCCCCTAAGCAGTTCTAGAGGGTCAAGATATTTCTAACCTGCCCCCTTCATACATTTTGAACACTTATTCCACAGATTTTTAGACCCTCGCTTCTACCGAGGCACAAAATGGCTACCTACCCTTCCTGGTTTAGAATGTTGACGACTGCAAATTAGCATTCAGCGCGTGATCGAGACGGTGCGCTTAGGGTGCGCTCAAGATGCGCAGATCCACCGCTGCTATAGATTTATTTGTAATTTTAATCGTGATTTTCTCAGGAACTACTGAACAGATTTACACCATTTAAGCAAAAGGCATGAGTCTGAACCAAGGACTACCACTTTGCCAAATTTGGTGTAATGCCTTTCAGCAGTTCGGGCTTTAGCCACAGTGAACGGATCCTATGGAAAATTGCATGGGGAAAACATATTTTGGGACCCCCTTTTTTCTCAGCCCCCGCTTCACGACTTTCAGGATAGGAGCAGACCGGAGCACCCCACTAGTTTTGAAAATTTCACAAAGATTCGTCAACCGGCGCCCAAGTTATTCCAAATAGAATTTTGCAGATTTCCTATCGAAAATAGGTCCTAACTATAACTACCTACTGGTGACCGCCAGTAGGTAATATACATATAATCCCTGCTGGCAGTCAGCACGATACAATAATGGTCAAATCGTTGAAGAAAGGTCGCGGGAGCCACTGCACTGCGGACCCATCTAGATGTAGATTGGGGTTAGAAAGCCATAGGTGTACATGCATTAGCTTACCTGAGAGCTGCTTCTCAAGTGTACGGATGGCGAGTGGGTCAGGGGGCTCATTAGGAAAGTGACAGCTCAGGGCTGAATAGACTGACCTGCATGTAAAGTGGTGGGAGGGGAGCACCTGGGAACTGAAAAGGGCTGTGCCTGCCTTCCACAATGCTGGCTCCGCCTCCTGTGGTGCGTCTGATGTCCCTGGCCTACACTGTCAGAGAAGGAGACCTTTAAACAAAGTACTCCGGGACTGCACAGAACTGTTTTGGACTAGGCACATACACTCTCTGCCTTCAGAGACAAAGGATTTTGGTGTATAAAAGAGGGGATCCAAACCCCAGAACTTTACATCACTTTTGGGAATCAAGACAAACCTTTGTTGAGGAGAAGAACCAGGAAGCTTAAGAAGAAGACTACCCCTGTGCTGTGTGTTTGGGGGTTAACCTGCAGTGGTTGCTTCATTTCCAAAGAAAGGAGAAGAGGACTGAGTGGGCTTTTCATCAACTTGAAGGAGAATCTCCAAGGGTTTGAACTTGATCTTGCCTCCTGCCTGAAGTTTCACCCAGCTCCCCCTGAATTCCCTTGCTGGGATTTGAAGTGCCTGCTGTTGTGCTGGGCCTTCTGAGAGACTGTGTGTCGCTGGGAGCTGGAAGCGTGACGCAACAATGTGAAGCGTGTTGCTGCCGCAGCAGCTGTCGTTGCATCACCAAAGAAGCGACTCACCACTGTCCTAAATAATCGCATTACCGAAGCGCGGCGCATCACCGGAGAAGCGTGCCGCCACCGCAGAGGTCGCTGTCGCATCACCTGAGAAGCGTGTTGTAGGGCCTGTTGCGGCTCCAAAGATCATTGAGTCGTTGCACGGCCATTGGGCATGCACGCATCACATCAACGTTGTCGCATCATAACCAAGACACAATTTTGTCATCCCGGAGAGCAGTAAGAAACCGATGCATCAGCTCCCTACACAGTAAGGAAGCGAGCATATATAATAATACTTATTTTTATAATGCAACCTGTGTGGTGTCCATCTGTAGTGTTGTCACTGTGTTACTGTATGTGTTCACAAACACTTTACACACTACCTCTGAGAAAAACCTGCCTGCTCATGCCAAGCTACCAAGGGGGTAAGCAGGGGTTATTTTAGGAGTGTAGCTCCTTGCCCTGACTAGACGCAAGGGTCCCTATTTGGTCAAAGGTACCTACCTCTGCCAACTAGAGACAGCCAAATCTAACACTAATAAACTTCTATAACAGCAATTTTGGCCCAAACATGCATAAGGTGCTGGATGAGGTGAACAAGGCCATCCATAAGGCATCTAAACTGGTGAATCAAAAGGCTGTCCTAAAAATCATATGGTTGGGTGACTTTAACATCCATCCATACCACCACAATTTAGAGCTGGTTTGTGGTGTGGAGGATATGTGGGGCGACCCTGTTCACCACTTTTCACATAATATCTATAAAAATGCTCATGGTTAATAATTTAGCCAATGATAGTGATAATTTGGCCTCAACTTTCCATCAGGATCACCGGGAAACAACAATTGATTTCATACTGGTCACTAACCCTTGAAACATCAGGTGTAGCAAAGTTACCAACCAATTTAACTCATTTAGTGACCATGCGATTTTGTGCGGCGAGATCCAAACTAAGTTGAGGGCTGCGACTACATCTCAAGAAAATGGGTTGCCTATACTAGCTAGGCGTAATGGATACCAACTGAAGTGGTCCAAAATTGACAAACTAGAGGTGATACCTATCATATTTAGCAATGCTATACATAATATACATAATTGTTTGGAAAGTAAGATTCACCCCCAACTTGTGTTGTCTTCCTATATAGAACTTTTAGTACACATAAGGAATACAATCACTAGAAAAAATATGATTAACACAAAACATGCCACGGTTTAGTTTGATTCTTCCTGTAAAAAAACAAAGAAAGCCCTTACTAAAGCTCTAAGCTGTATCTCAAGGAACCCCTCCGAAATTGCTATCTACGGTAGGGAATATACAATGGCCAGGAAAAATAGGGAGAAAGCGCTAAGAGAAGAATCATGGGCCAAATTCGAACAGGCTGTGGTTTTACGTTATTCAAAGGAGTTTTGGGGTGTAATAAATGGTCCACACTTTAAAACACCAAATGATAGTGCACTCGAAGTTAATGTAGGGGAGGAAGAGTGGGTGGCTCATTTTAAAGGTATCTTTGCCCCAACTGCTCATCTGATAACCCTGGTTTGTACCACCTCAGGGCATTCTCTTTCGTTACATACTGAGGAAGTTAGGAATGGGATTGAGGCCTGTAGTGCTGGAAAAGCCCTGATGGCGGCAATTGCAAACAAAACAGGTAATGGACCGAATGTGGATCAATGTCACACATTCAAAGATCTGGGCCCAAATCCATCGTTTTTTTGCACTCCACACCACCCCGGGTTAGACAATGGCGATATGCAAATCAGCTCTGACCCTGTGCCCCATGGGAACAGTCCAGTCCGAACTACAAAAGCCATGTCCTTCCCAGAACGGAATCAAGCATCCGAGGACCGGACCGGTTTCGAGGTAACACCTCTCATCAGCCCGGCTAGCTTGACTCCAGTGGTGTGGAGTGCTTGGGACCCACGTCTGGGCATCCCCAGCGCACTTAGGGCGGAATTTGCAAAAACAACAGGTGATGGACCGAATGTGGATCAATGTCACACACTCAACCCAGTCCAAAGATCTGGGCCCAAATCCATCGTTTTTTTGCACTCCACAACACAGTTAGACAATGTCGATATGCAAATCAGCTCTGACCCTGTGCCCCATGGGAACAGTCCAGTCCGAACTACAAAAGCCATGTCCTTCCCAGAACGGAATCAAGCATCCGAGGACCGGACCGGTTTCGAGGTAACACCTCTCATCAGCCCGGCTAGCTTGACTCCAGTGGTGTGGAGTGCTTGGGACCCACGTCTGGGCATCCCCAGCGCACTTAGGGCGGAATTTGCAAAAACAACAGGTGATGGACCGAATGTGGATCAATGTCACACACTCAACCCAGTCCAAAGATCTGGGCCCAAATCCATCGTTTTTTTGCACTCCACACCACCCCGGGTTAGACAATGTCGATATGCAAATCAGCTCTGACCCTGTGCCCCATGGGAACAGTCCAGTCCGAACTACAAAAGCCATGTCCTTCCCAGAACGGAATCAAGCATCCGAGGACCGGACCGGTTTCGAGGTAACACCTCTCATCAGCCCGGCTAGCTTGACTCCAGTGGTGTGGAGTGCCTGGGACCTACGTCTGGGCATCCCCAGCGCACTTAGGGCGGAATTTGCAAAAACAACAGGTGATGGACCGAATGTGGATCAATGTCACACACTCAACCCAGTCCAAAGATCTGGGCCCAAATCCATCGTTTTTTGCACTCCACACCACCCCGGGTTAGACAATGGCGATATGCAAATCAGCTCTGACCCTTTGCCCCATGGGAACAGTCCAGTCCGAACTACAAAAGCCATGTCCTTCCCAGAATGGAATCAAGCATCCGAGGACCGGACCGGTTTCGAGGTAACACCTCTCATCAGCCCGGCCTAAGGGCATGTCTGTGTGTCACATTGCACAGGTGTGCATGCACAGATGTGCATGCACACCTGTATTCTGTATTTTACCACCCAATAGGATTGGGTGGTAAAATACCAAATCTGACTGGCCTTTGATACTCAGAAGAGTCCCACCTACATATGCAAGTTACCGAATTGGTACAAATACCGATTCGGTATTTTACCGATTTGGTAAATTTACCGATTTGGTAAATTTACTGAATTTGTAAAATAGGCCCCCTACATCAGGAATGACCATTTACCGGTCGTTAACGGACAAAATCGGCCGCTACTGGTCGGTAAATGGCTACCTACATCTGGCCCTCAGTCGGCACAACTGAATGAACTAACCCCAGTATTGGAGGAGAATAACTACTATTATCTGGCTGATGTTACATTACCACAGCACAAATATCTTTTTCTTAGATTTCATCTAAATTTGATTCCCTTGATGGTGGGATATTCAGGGAAGAAATATAAACATGTCTTGTCCGTGTGACAATTTATCTACACAGAATGATCTTCATGTTTTATTTTTTTTGTGGTTTCTACCATCAGGAAAGGCGTAATTGTATTGTACCAATTTACAAGCGCTACAATGTTAAATATTGTTGTGTAGCACTGTTTTTCTCAAATCCTTGCATAATTCGTTTGTGTGCTTTTTGATCGCATCATTCCTATGGGCATGTATTAAAAAGAGAAAGCATATTGGCACATAAGACAACTTAAAATAGACTTACAACATTTTTACTGTTTTATGTAAATAGATTAAATGAATTGTAACTTAATCTGGATGGTAGCACACTTTTAAGATTCAGGATTTAAGTTATCTTTTACAATGTCTTTTGTCTAAAATGTGACTGTAAATATTTTTATGATACTTCTATGATCATATGTATAAGATCGAATAAAGGATTTGATTGATTGAATGATTGATTGATTGACATGTTAAATTACATCATTGATAACAACATTGATGGCATGTCAAATTATATTTTTCCTGTGGAGAAATCTATTTCTCTACATCTCCCGAAGTTTGGGATGTGCTGTTCACTTTCTCACACACCAACATTGATTTACCCAGCCCTTAACTTGTATAAATATATTACCATTTATAAAGAGGAAAGGGTCGGAGAGTAGTTTGTAAATGCTCACAAACAGACTTGGTTGTGGTCTACCCATTTCCCTTCTCTTGGATGGTTTTAACTTCTTGGTAATTGAATGCACACTTTTGGTAACATTATAAGGGCATACATGGATCTAAGCATGCGTGATCGCAGTTGGTGAATTCTTTACTGGCCTAGATTGACATAATTTTTGTTAGAAAAGTACTTTAATGACAGAAAATGCCTATGTTAATTGGAACCTCAGTCATTTATTGGAATTGTTATTTGGCATTTGCAAATCACCACTACTGTAGAACATATAACGAATTACTATAGATAACAAGGGCCAGATTTACAACTTTATCATGCAACACAGTCTAACAACCAAATATAGTGCAATGCACAAGGGGGAAACAGAATGCATCTACTAAGATTGGCATGCTGATGATGTCATCTACTGTGGTGTCACACACATAGGCTGCCTTGCTTGACACATAGCCTTTCACAACTGTGCAGACATGGATGGGTGCTATCTAGCATTGAATCTCTACTGAAAGCATACCCTTGCAGTATAAAGTTCAATGCCTAGACATACTCAGAGGAATTCTAAATATAGTCTGTGTGCTGCACACTACAGCACACATGCCCTTGGTGGATCATTTTGAGAAAAAAAAATCCTATGTTAACACCAGATTAAAGGAGCCATTTGCTTTTGGTGCAAAGTCTGATGTGGCTATCTAAGTAGACTTAAAAGCAGCACAAAGATGTTATTTATTGAAAACAAAGTACATTTAAAGAGCAAAACACCGTTTGTGCTGGATAGTAAATATCATTACTAGACGTTGTGTCACTTTGCACTGTTGGGAAGTCTTGTTAAAACTCTGAACTCAAATGTTTTACCCCCCCAAAAAATGTGTAAATTACATTTGCAACTTGATGGCCGCTGGTAAGGAAAACTGACTGTCAATTGTACCCATGAAAAAAAAGAACCCAGCCTGTTGGAGAGTGCATCTCTTCTTTCTCAGGGCTAAATGAGAAGTTGTTAGATATTTACAGCAAGGCCCTAAGCGTTCGGGTACAGCACAGCCTTATTCAAACAAAGAGCTGCATCGCCCACAAGGAGATTAACATAAGAGATGGGTGTCAGCTGCTATTGCAGACTTCTGTGTTACCGAGGTTCAGATCAGCCTCTGAATGTTGGGTTATTAACAGGCTTGCGCACTATGAAAGCAAAGCATCATCGGTGTACAACAACCCACTGAAGGGATAAAGCAATATTATGGAGGACCACCAGGACCAAAATTCCCCAATAATGTTCCCATTGGGGAGGATCACTGAAGGGCCATAAATCATTTAAAATGCAAACTCCCTGATGACTCCTGATAAGGAAAATGGCCTGCCGATTGTACCCGTTATTAAGGTCGCAAAAATGCATAGGCGAGGTACACACCTTTGGTGTTCTTTTGAGCAATCAAAAGAAGAACCTAGCCTGCTGTTGAGTATGTCTCTTCTTTCTCGGGGATAAATGAGAAGTTGTGGGATATTTACACTGCGGCCTGAAGCTTTCTGGGACAGCACCATCTCATTCAAAAACAGCACTGCATTGCCCAAAAGGAGATTAGAAAAGAGATGGGCATCGACTGCTATCACAGACTTCTGTGTTACCAAGGGCCCAATCAGCCTTTCAAAGTAGGGCTATTAAAGGGAAGACAGGCTTGCAAACTATGAAAACATAGCATCATCAATGTGCAACAGCCCATTTGAGGGCTCATACAATATTGTGGAGGACTACCAAGAACGGAATGCTTCAATACCGTACCCATTGGGGAGGCTCACAACTTCGCATTTACCTCTGAGAAAGCTGAGAGGGAAGAGACACACTTGCCAACAGGCTAGGTTTTTCATATACATATATAGTATTTCTTTCATAACTTTGGAGAAGGGCATCTACATAAATTAAGCAATTGTGATGGCGATTTGAAAAAAAACATTGAGGAAGGCAGTTACATGCCTATACGCATCTCTTTGATCTCACAGATCCATTTACTCATACTGCCACTCACACAAATACAAACACAGTCATATAGCCATGTGTACCCACTCACTCACCAATACAGCCACTCACACATCCAGTCATTGTGACAAACAGATACTTACACACCTACTCAAACACCCATACAACCACTCAAACACTGAATCAGTCACCCATACAGCTATTCACACACCTACTCAGCCCCCATACAGTCGCTCACACAATCACTTCCTTACTCATATAGATACTAACACATGTACATACTCAGCTATACAGCCCCTTACACAAAAACTCACACATACACCCACTCTAATATTCACTCACCCATACAGTCACTTACATACCTATTCACTTACCCTTACATCTACTCACACACTACAACACTATCTTTACATGCCTCTCACACACTGACTCACTCACCCATACATGACTGATACACCCACAAACTCACCCATACCGCCACTCACACATCCATTCATTCACCTATATAGCCACTCATTTACCATACAGCTAGTAACACAACCACATATTCACCCATACAGCCCCTCACACACCCTTTCATAAACCCTAGAGCCTCTCAAACACCCACGCCCATATGGATACACACAGTCACACTTCCAATCACGTGATATATTTTAGAAATAGTAACACTCAGTATACTAATTTACGTTATGTAGTAGCTTACTATATATATTTAATACTTAAACTTTTAGGAAACACTCGCACTCACTAGATGATGTCCTTTGTTATATCAGTGATGTCATATGAAATTTCATCAGTGATGTCAATTGTGATGGAATTTGTGAGGTCATAAGCAGTGCATTGCAGGGGCGTAAGTTATAGTTAGCTCAGGTAATTAGAAGTGCTTAATTTCTCTGGTTCGGTACGAGTGAAAGCTGAGCCTATCTATAGTCAGGACAACTGGAATTATGCGGCAGGAGAGGGCCAAATTATGCTGCAGCGACGGGTAAATTATGAGTCAAGAAAAGGTAAATTAGGCAGCTGAATGCGGCACACTTTGTAATATTATTAGTTCATTATTTCATCATTTTTAAACATGGTAACACTGTCTGGGCATTTGTTGCACCTCATTAGTAGAGTTTAACCCCCAAATATAGAAATAAGCAACAAAAAAGTGACCAGTTCAAAAATTGTTTTGTTAGAATATTCAGATTATGTGGCAAATCCATAATTAAGTGAAAATCACTGCAGCCGCACAATCGTATAATTCCAGAGGCTCTGACTATATCGTCCCTGTATACAAAATACAGGAACCCTATGTCAAGGGTCCAGAGACCTGGTAGGTGTTTGTATGGTCACTGCTTACTCAGTCAGTGTGTACCAAAAATGTGTAAGAAAGAAAAATTTCTTTCTAGAGTCCCCTCACTCACCGGGGTTGCCCCACGGTGACATGCTTCATCATTGGGGCCATCCCATTTCTCTACGAAAAGGGGCGTGCTGCGACAAGGCGACTACGCTGGAGCACTGGTTTTGTGAGATGACTATGTGTGGTGCAAGTGTGGTGGTGGTGGAGTGGGTGTGGAATTAAAAATACCGTGCTAGTGGGCCTCAACAATTTATTTCTGCTCCTAGTGTGGTATAAAAATTAAAAAGGGGTAACACTGTATTCCAACTTTTACTGAGCTAGATCAGTGTCAAGGTCAACATGTTTCAAGCTCCCCCAAGCTTTTCTTCAGGACCATACAGGGTCCAGCCCTGTATTGCCACTCCTGTTTTCTAATGAAAAAGTGTTGCTAAAAAATACTTATTTTCAATTAACGCTGTTGTTAATAAAACATGCGTGTGGTTGTACATACGTTTTTGTATTTCACTTCGATTCCTGTAAAATAGAATAACAGTTGTTAAATGATGGACAACCCCTTCCAGGAAGGGGAACAACTCACATGCATCTCACTCGAACTAGGGCGTGAGTGTGCCCTTGGCATCATAATGATGCGTGCTGATTTTCAAACCGGTGTAGAAAGATAAATCACTGTGAATAAAGTGGTTTAGTGGTTTCACACACAAAACATATAGACTTAATGTGACTATTGACAAGACACACAACACATACACACGAAATAATATGGCAGATGGTTATATTTACATAAAAGAGTGTATGATTACACCCCATGGTCTTAGGCAAGGGCAGGAACGCCTCGTGGAAACATTGCTGAAAAAGGATTATCAAGGTTTAGAGTTAGAAGGCTCCTTTCCTGTTTGCCCGTTTAAATTGCCGATTTTCTTGCAATCTAGCGTAGCTCATACACTTACTTCCTATTGGCAAACCCGCTCGGTACTACCTGGTGCTTCCTCACCCGACCGCATACTGATCTGAACCCGGGCTCGCGGTGTATTTAGAACACGCGCGCTTCCGGGTTGCCGGGAAACCTCCGTTAAGCTAGAGCGCTTACTTGGGGCGGCCATCTTGGTGGGATGTGATCGCGCTCGGCGCGAGTGTTAGTGAAAAGTAGGGATTATTACCGAATGTTGCTGGGTTTAGGGATAAGAAGCATTTTAGAGTGATACTGTGAGCTGGGGCATTTTTATACAATAATTTAGAACACAGGTTTTTTTCTTCGGGTGGATGAAGTTTTTGAATGTCCAGGTATATTCTCAAAAAACGGGTATCTTAGCACTTGGTAGACAGGAGGACTAGTACCTATCTTTGCTAAAAAGATTGCGCTGGGTCTTACGATATTGTGGAAAAAGATATTTATGGTGACAAGGTTTTTATTGGGGGGGGAGAGAGTATTACCATGATATTTATTCAGGTGTGGTTCATACTATCCCAAATCAATTCAGTAAGAAATGGTCTATGGCCGAAAGGCTCCCCATGGGATTTCATCATTAAGTCCTTGGGTGTCCGTATGTAGACGAAACACCCATCTTTGTTCTTTTTCATGGAGGATTCGTTCCAGATTGTCTTTGTTTTTCACTGTTTCTATGACCACCCAGGTTAAATCATTAGGTGTATGGTTCTGTTCAATGAAGTGGGTGGTCATTCTTGTTGTGGCTCGCTTGCACCTGATGTTACTTCTGTGCTCTACTATGCGAGTACTGACCTTCCTAGTGGTCATTCCTACATAGTGGAGGTTGCACGTGCAGGTTATTAGGTACACAACCCCACTAGTATTGCAATTGGAAAATCCCTTCAGTTCCCATCTCATAGTGTTGTTGAAAGTCACGTTTTTGGTTGGGGAAGTCAAATGACAAACACTGCAATTGTTGCATGGAAAATGACCATCAGGTAGTGGTTGGGATCTTACTGTCTGGGTTATCTGTGTAGGGCGGGTATGTACCAAATAATCCTTCAAATTTTTACCCCGCCTATGACTGAACATGGGAGTAGGTATGTGAAGGCCGCCGCTGTTAAGAATTGGCCAATGTTTTTTGATTATTTTGGACACACTGTCAGAGACTTGATTGTACGTGGTAATACAGATCGGTTTTTTGTCCTCAGGTTGTGTTCTCTCTTTGGGTTCTAGAAGTGCTTCCCTATTGTTGTTAGCCGCCCGTTTTTTTGCCTCTTTGATCAGTTTATTTGGGTATTTTCTGTATCTCAGCTTGTTGCTTAAGTCTTCCGCTTGGGTTAGGTAGTCGGATTTTTTGCTACAGTTCCTGCGCAAACGGAGGAATTGTCCAAATGGCAGGTTTTGTTTGAGATGGCGAGGGTGAAAACTATCAAAGGTCAAGAGACAGTTTCTTGCTGTCTCTTTAAAATGGGTTGTTGTCACCAGTCTGCCTGACTCAGCATGAATGTTTAGATCAAGGAAAACTAGATCGGTCTTGCTCATTGAGCAGGTGAATTTGAGGAAACGATCCTGTGTGTTGAGCCAGGTGAGAAAGTTCTGTGCTTCTTCTTCTGTGCCTTGCCATATCAACAAAATATCGTCGATATAGCGTTTCCAATGTAGGATTTGATGTCTGTGTGGATTCCTCTCATTCAGTATTTTGTTTTTCTCCAGTTGATGGACGTACAACCCGGCTATGCTCGGCGCAAATGTACTGCCCATACTGGTCCCATGCTGTTGTTTATATAGGGTAGACTCAAAGCGGAAGAAGTTTTCACACAGTGCTAGTTGGCAGCATTCGAGTACTACATGGCGAGGAGTATGGAATTCCCACTCGTTTTCGTACAGTACTTCCTCTAGAATCTGTAAAGTCGCTCTGTGTGGCAAGCTGGTATACAGACTTTCGACATCCAGACTTATCAGAAGGCTGGATGTCGCGTCAAAGGTTAGGTCTTGTAACAGGCACAGTACGTCCTTGGTGTCCCTCAGATAGGTGTCTGTTTTTTGCACAAGGGGTCTGAGAAAGGCATCTGCGAATTGCGAAAGGGGCTCTAGAATTGAGCCTATCCCCGAGACTATGGGCCTCCCTGGTGGGTTCTCCAGTCTCTTGTGTATTTTGGGGATAGTGTAGAAGTATGGAATTGTTGGTTTTTTGTTTGTTAAGAACTCAATTTCTTTTTTACTAAGCCAATCGTTGGCTTGACATTCCTCTGTCAGGTATGCAATTGAGATTCTTAGACGTTCTGTCGGGTCTTCATCCAGTTTGGCGTAGTTTCTTGTGTCCCCTAGTAGACGGAGACATTCATTCCTGTAATCCGTGGTGTTTTGTAATACAATTGCCCCGCCTTTGTCGGCTGGTTTTATGGTAATTTGGTTGTTTTTTGACAGTTCTTGTAACGCGGATTGTTCAGCTTTGCTGGTGTTATGAAATACTTTGATGGTTCGTGGGTCTAACTCCTGAACCTCTCTCATGACCGCTTTTTCAAAAGTTAATACTTCCACAGGTAGGCTGTGTGATGGAGGGACAAAGTTTGATTTTTTATGTAGTCCTGTGTCACTCTTTGTTCGCTCTGTGGGGTCTTTGTCTTGAAAGAATACCTGCAATTTGATTTTTCTCAGGAATTCTTTTAATTCACAGCATAGTTTGAACTTGTCTGTGGTTGGGGTGGGTACAAATCCTAAGCCTTTGTTAAGCACTTGGATCTGTATAGCTGTGAGGCATAGTGATGATAGATTTACTACTAAATCGAGCTGGTGCTCGTGGTTGGTTCCGGCGGGCCTTTGCTCCGTGTGTGACGTGTGGTTGTCACCACTGGTTCTGCCCATTGTACTCCCTGGCTGGGTTTGTTTTTTGCTCTTTGTGCCTGGCGGCCTCTCCCTAAAAAAGGTTTCCTTTGGTTACCTTGGTTTCCTTGATCATTCCCCCAGTTCTGATAGTTGGGTTGATTGTACATGGGTGGGCCATAGAAGAAAGGCGGGGGCGGGGGGCAATAATTATATGGGTCTTGGTACATGGGCCACATAGGCGCTTGATTGCCTCTAAAACCCCTTGTATTGCCTCTCCCTCTTCTAGGTCTTCTGTTGGTGGTAGTGCTGTAATTGCTTGATCCCCCAGAGCTATTTGATCCGTGTCAGAGCCATCACTATCAGTGTTGTATCCAGGGTTCTTATTGTTGGTTCTGTAATCGTCCCTAATGTAAGGATACACTTTTTCGTGAGCAAATGCTTTTTTATCCTTAGATAATTTGATGTATTTTGAATCCTTCAGGCTGATTTCGAATTCAGACATCGTTTTATTCAGCTCATTCAGTCTTTTTGTTAGTTCTGCTGGAGTTTGAAAAGACTTGAGGCGTATCTCCATGGAATTTATCTCTTCCTTCAGGGAATCTACTAATCTGGTCGCGGTTTTAATGATCAAGACCAGCCAGTCTCTGGTACAGTGCCAGGATATTTGTGACCAGTCCAGCTTGAATTGTTTGTCGTGCTGGAATATAAATGGTTCATTCCTGACTATGAGGCCCCTTGGTGCTGCGTTCGCTTGTAAATATTCCGCCATCATGACGCCATGAATCAATGTTTTTATCTGTGTTCTCTTTAGTTCAGTCAATTCGTCCCAACATTGGCTCGCATCACTGTTTTCTCCTGTGGGTGCTCCTGCATGTGGTAACATGGAGGCAATTGCTCTATCAACTTCATCCTCCGAGAAGGATAGTCCTGTGTTCTGTGCCATAATTCTTTCTGTGAGTGTTTCTTTGTGTGTGTTGTCTTAGTCCTTAGATCAACCTGGTATATACCAGTCAATTGACCTATGTCTGAGAGAAAGAAAAAGAAAAACTCCCGCAGCCCGTGGCTGCTTAATGCATAGACAAAAAAGAGGGAGAAGGAGGTTAAACCAGACCAGGTCGGACTCCAGTCTGTGTACAAAATACAGGAACCCTATGTCAAGGGTCCAGAGACCTGGTAGGTGTTTGTATGGTCACAGCTTACTCAGTCAGTGTGTACCAAAAATGTGTAAGAAAGAAAAATTTCTTTCTAGAGTCCCCTCACTCACCGGGGTTGCCCCACGGTGACATGCTTCATCATTGGGGCCATCCCAGTTCTCTACAAAAAGGGGCGTGCTGCGACAAGGCGACTACGCTGGAGCACTGGTTTTGTGAGATGACTATGTGTGGTGCAAGTGTGGTGGTGGTGGAGTGGGTGTGGAATTAAAAATACCGTGCTAGTGGGCCTCAACAATTTATTTCTGCTCCTAGTGTGGTATAAAAATTAAAAAGGGGTAACACTGTATTCCAACTTTTACTGAGCTAGATCAGTGTCAAGGTCAACATGTTTCAAGCTCCCCCAAGCTTTTCTTCAGGACCATACAGGGTCCAGCCCTGTATTGCCACTCCTGTTTTCTAATGAAAAAGTGTTGCTAAAAAATACTTATTTTCAATTAACGCTGTTGTTAATAAAACATGCGTGTGGTTGTACATACGTTTTTGTATTTCACTTCGATTCCTGTAAAATAGAATAACAGTTGTTAAATGATGGACAACCCCTTCCAGGAAGGGGAACAACTCACATGCATCTCACTCGAACTAGGGCGTGAGTGTGCCCTTGGCATCATAATGATGCGTGCTGGTTTTCAAACCGGTGTAGAAAGATAAATCACTGTGAATAAAGTGGTTTAGTGGTTTCACACACAAAACATATAGACTTAATGTGACTATTGACAAGACACACAACACATACACACGAAATAATATGGCAGATAGTTATATTTACATAAAAGAGTGTATGATTACACCCCATGGTCTTAGGCAAGGGCAGGAACGCCTCGTGGAAACATTGCTGAAAAAGGATTATCAAGGTTTAGAGTTAGAAGGCTCCTTTCCTGTTTGCCCGTTTAAATTGCCGATTTTCTTGCAATCTAGCGTAGCTCATACACTTACTTCCTATTGGCAAACCCGCTCGGTACTACCTGGTGCTTCCTCACCCGACCGCATACTGATCTGAACCCGGGCTCGCGGTGTATTTAGAACACGCACGCTTCCGGGTTGCCGGGAAACCTCCGTTAAGCTAGAGCGCTTACTTGGGGCGGCCATCTTGGTGGGATGTGATCGCGCTCGGCGCGAGTGTTAGTGAAAAGTAGGGATTATTACCGAATGTTGCTGGGTTTAGGGATAAGAAGCATTTTAGAGTGATACTGTGAGCTGGGGCATTTTTATACAATAATTTAGAACACAGGTTTTTTTCTTCGGGTGGATGAAGTTTTTGAATGTCCAGGTATATTCTCAAAAAACGGGTATCTTAGCACTTGGTAGACAGGAGGACTAGTACCTATCTTTGCTAAAAAGATTGCGCTGGGTCTTACGATATTGTGGAAAAAGATATTTATGGTGACAAGGTTTTTATTGGGGGGGGAGAGAGTATTACTATGATATTTATTCAGGTGTGGTTCATACTATCCCAAATCAATTCAGTAAGAAATGGTCTATGGCCGAAAGGCTCCCCATGGGATTTCATCATTAAGTCCTTGGGTGTCCGTATGTAGACGAAACACCCATCTTTGTTCTTTTTCATGGAGGATTCGTTCCAGATTGTCTTTGTTTTTCACTGTTTCTATGACCACCCAGGTTAAATCATTAGGTGTATGGTTCTGTTCAATGAAGTGGGTGGTCATTCTTGTTGTGGCTCGCTTGCACCTGATGTTACTTCTGTGCTCTACTATGCGAGTACTGACCTTCCTAGTGGTCATTCCTACATAGTGGAGGTTGCACGTGCAGGTTATTAGGTACACAACCCCTCAAGTCTTTTCAAACTCCAGCAGAACTAACAAAAAGACTGAATGAGCTGAATAAAACGATGTCTGAATTCGAAATCAGCCTGAAGGATTCAAAATACATCAAATTATCTAAGGATAAAAAAGCATTTGCTCACGAAAAAGTGTATCCTTACATTAGGGACGATTACAGAACCAACAATAAGAACCCTGGATACAACACTGATAGTGATGGCTCTGACACAGGATCAAATAGCTCTGGGGGATCAAGCAATTACAGCACTACCCCCAACAGAAGACCTAGAAGAGGGAGAGGCAATACAAGGGGTTTTAGAGGCAATCAAGCGCCGATGTGGCCCATGTACCAAGACCCATATAATTATTGCCCCCCACCCCCGCCTTTCTTCTATGGCCCACCCATGTACAATCAACCCAACTATCAGAACTGGGGGAATGATCAAGGAAATCAAGGTAACCAAAGGAAACCTTTTTTAGGGAGAGGCCGCCAGGCACAAAGAGCAAAAAACAAACCCAGCCAGGGAGTACAATGGGCAGAACCAGTGGTGACAACCACACGTCACACACGGAGCAAAGGCCCGCCGGAACCAACCACGAGCACCAGCTCGATTTAGTAGTAAATCTATCATCACTATGCCTCACAGCTATACAGATCCAAGTGCTTAACAAAGGCTTAGGATTTGTACCCACCCCAACCACAGACAAGTTCAAACTATGCTGTGAATTAAAAGAATTCCTGAGAAAAATCAAATTGCAGGTATTCTTTCAAGACAAAGACCCCACAGAGCGAACAAAGAGTGACACAGGACTACATAAAAAATCAAACTTTGTCCCTCCATCACACAGCCTACCTGTGGAAGTATTAACTTTTGAAAAAGCGGTCATGAGAGAGGTTCAGGAGTTAGACCCACGAACCATCAAAGTATTTCATAACACCAGCAAAGCTGAACAATCCGCGTTACAAGAACTGTCAAAAAACAACCAAATTACCATAAAACCAGCCGACAAAGGCGGGGCAATTGTATTACAAAACACCACGGATTACAGGAATGAATGTCTCCGTCTACTAGGGGACACAAGAAACTACGCCAAACTGGATGAAGACCCGACAGAACGTCTAAGAATCTCAATTGCATACCTGACAGAGGAATGTCAAGCCAACGATTGGCTTAGTAAAAAAGAAATTGAGTTCTTAACAAACAAAAAACCAACAATTCCATACTTCTACACTATCCCCAAAATACACAAGAGACTGGAGAACCCACCAGGGAGGCCCATAGTCTCGGGGATAGGCTCAATTCTAGAGCCCCTTTCGCAATTCGCAGATGCCTTTCTCAGACCCCTTGTGCAAAAAACAGACACCTATCTGAGGGACACCAAGGACGTACTGTGCCTGTTACAAGACCTAACCTTTGACGCGACATCCAGCCTTCTGATAAGTCTGGATGTCGAAAGTCTGTATACCAGCTTGCCACACAGAGCGACTTTACAGATTCTAGAGGAAGTACTGTACGAAAACGAGTGGGAATTCCATACTCCTCGCCATGTAGTACTCGAATGCTGCCAACTAGCACTGTGTGAAAACTTCTTCCGCTTTGAGTCTACCCTATATAAACAACAGCATGGGACCAGTATGGGCAGTACATTTGCGCCGAGCATAGCCGGGTTGTACGTCCATCAACTGGAGAAAAACAAAATACTGAATGAGAGGAATCCACACAGACATCAAATCCTACATTGGAAACGCTATATCGACGATATTTTGTTGATATGGCAAGGCACAGAAGAAGAAGCACAGAACTTTCTCACCTGGCTCAACACACAGGATCCTTTCCTCAAATTCACCTGCTCAATGAGCAAGACCGATCTAGTTTTCCTTGATCTAAACATTCATGCTGAGTCAGGCAGACTGGTGACAACAACCCATTTTAAAGAGACAGCAAGAAACTGTCTCTTGACCTTTGATAGTTTTCACCCTCGCCATCTCAAACAAAACCTGCCATTTGGACAATTCCTCCGTTTGCGCAGGAACTGTAGCAAAAAATCCGACTACCTAACCCAAGCGGAAGACTTAAGCAACAAGCTGAGATACAGAAAATACCCAAATAAACTGATCAAAGAGGCAAAAAAACGGGCGGCTAACAACAATAGGGAAGCACTTCTAGAACCCAAAGAGAGAACACAACCTGAGGACAAAAAACCGATCTGTATTACCACGTACAATCAAGTCTCTGACAGTGTGTCCAAAATAATCAAAAAACATTGGCCAATTCTTAACAGCGGCGGCCTTCACATACCTACTCCCATGTTCAGTCATAGGCGGGGTAAAAATTTGAAGGATTATTTGGTACATACCCGCCCTACACAGATAACCCAGACAGTAAGATCCCAACCACTACCTGATGGTCATTTTCCATGCAACAATTGCAGTGTTTGTCATTTGACTTCCCCAACCAAAAACGTGACTTTCAACAACACTATGAGATGGGAACTGAAGGGATTTTCCAATTGCAATACTAGTGGGGTTGTGTACCTAATAACCTGCACGTGCAACCTCCACTATGTAGGAATGACCACTAGGAAGGTCAGTACTCGCATAGTAGAGCACAGAAGTAACATCAGGTGCAAGCGAGCCACAACAAGAATGACCACCCACTTCATTGAACAGAACCATACACCTAATGATTTAACCTGGGTGGTCATAGAAACAGTGAAAAACAAAGACAATCTGGAACGAATCCTCCATGAAAAAGAACAAAGATGGGTGTTTCGTCTACATACGGACACCCAAGGACTTAATGATGAAATCCCATGGGGAGCCTTTCGGCCATAGACCATTTCTTACTGAATTGATTTGGGATAGTATGAACCACACCTGAATAAATATCATGGTAATACTCTCTCCCCCCCCAATAAAAACCTTGTCACCATAAATATCTTTTTCCACAATATCGTAAGACCCAGCGCAATCTTTTTAGCAAAGATAGGTACTAGTCCTCCTGTCTACCAAGTGCTAAGATACCCGTTTTTTGAGAATATACCTGGACATTCAAAAACTTCATCCACCCGAAGAAAAAAACCTGTGTTCTAAATTATTGTATAAAAATGCCCCAGCTCACAGTATCACTCTAAAATGCTTCTTATCCCTAAACCCAGCAACATTCGGTAATAATCCCTACTTTTCACTAACACTCGCGCCGAGCGCGATCACATCCCACCAAGATGGCCGCCCCAAGTAAGCGCTCTAGCTTAACGGAGGTTTCCCGGCAACCCGGAAGCGTGCGTGTTCTAAATACACCGCGAGCCCGGGTTCAGATCAGTATGCGGTCGGGTGAGGAAGCACCAGGTAGTACCGAGCGGGTTTGCCAATAGGAAGTAAGTGTATGAGCTACGCTAGATTGCAAGAAAATCGGCAATTTAAACGGGCAAACAGGAAAGGAGCCTTCTAACTCTAAACCTTGATAATCCTTTTTCAGCAATGTTTCCACGAGGCGTTCCTGCCCTTGCCTAAGACCATGGGGTGTAATCATACACTCTTTTATGTAAATATAACTATCTGCCATATTATTTTGTGTGTATGTGTTGTGTGTCTTGTCAATAGTCACATTAAGTCTATATGTTTTGTGTGTGAAACCACTAAACCACTTTATTCACAGTGATTTATCTTTCTACACCGGTTTGAAAACCAGCACGCATCATTTTGATGCCAAGGGCACACTCACGCCCTAGTTCGAGTGAGATGCATGTGAGTTGTTCCCCTTCCTGGAAGGGGTTGTCCATCATTTAACAACTGTTATTCTATTTTACAGGAATCGAAGTGAAATACAAAAACGTATGTACAACCACACGCATGTTTTATTAACAACAGCGTTAATTGAAAATAAGTATTTTTTAGCAACACTTTTTCATTAGAAAACAGGAGTGGCAATACAGGGCTGGACCCTGTATGGTCCTGAAGAAAAGCTTGGGGGAGCTTGAAACATGTTGACCTTGACACTGATTTAGCTCAGTAAAAGTTGGAATACAGTGTTACCCCTTTTAATTTTTATACCACACTAGGAGCAGAAATAAATTGTTGAGGCCCACTAGCACGGTATTTTTAATTCCACACCCACTCCACCACTACCACACTTGCACCACACATAGTCATCTCACAAAACCAGTGCTCCAGCGTAGTCGCCTTGTCGCAGCACGCCCCTTTTCGTAGAGAACTGGGATGGCCCCAATGATGAAGCATGTCACCGTGGGGCAACCCCGGTGAGTGAGGGGACTCTAGAAAGAAATTTTTCTTTCTTACACATTTTTGGTACACACTGACTGAGTAAGCAGTGACCATACAAACACCTACCAGGTCTCTGGACCCTTGACATAGGGTTCCTGTATTTTGTACACAGACTGGAGGCCGACCTGGTCTGGTTTAACCTCCTTCTCCTTCTTTTTTGTCTATGCATTAAGCAGCCACGGGCTGCGGGAGTTTTTCTTTTTCTTTCTCTCAGACATAGGTCAATTGACTGGTATATACCAGGTTGATCTAAGGACTAAGACAACACACACAAAGAAACACTCACAGAAAGAATTATGGCACAGAACACAGGACTATCCTTCTCGGAGGATGAAGTTGATAGAGCAATTGCCTCCATGTTACCACATGCAGGAGCACCCACAGGAGAAAACAGTGATGCGAGCCAATGTTGGGACGAATTGACTGAACTAAAGAGAACACAGATAAAAACATTGATTCATGGCGTCATGATGGCGGAATATTTACAAGCGAACGCAGCACCAAGGGGCCTCATAGTCAGGAATGAACCATTTATATTCCAGCACGACAAACAATTCAAGCTGGACTGGTCACAAATATCCTGGCACTGTACCAGAGACTGGCTGGTCTTGATCATTAAAACCGCGACCAGATTAGTAGATTCCCTGAAGGAAGAGATAAATTCCATGGAGATACGCCTCAAGTCTTTTCAAACTCCAGCAGAACTAACAAAAAGACTGAATGAGCTGAATAAAACGATGTCTGAATTCGAAATCAGCCTGAAGGATTCAAAATACATCAAATTATCTAAGGATAAAAAAGCATTTGCTCACGAAAAAGTGTATCCTTACATTAGGGACGATTACAGAACCAACAATAAGAACCCTGGATACAACACTGATAGTGATGGCTCTGACACAGGATCAAATAGCTCTGGGGGATCAAGCAATTACAGCACTACCCCCAACAGAAGACCTAGAAGAGGGAGAGGCAATACAAGGGGTTTTAGAGGCAATCAAGCGCCGATGTGGCCCATGTACCAAGACCCATATAATTATTGCCCCCCGCCCCCGCCTTTCTTCTATGGCCCACCCATGTACAATCAACCCAACTATCAGAACTGGGGGAATGATCAAGGAAACCAAGGTAACCAAAGGAAACCTTTTTCAGGGAGAGGCCGCCAGGCACAAAGAGCAAAAAACAAACCCAGCCAGGGAGTACAATGGGCAGAACCAGTGGTGACAACCACACGTCACACACGGAGCAAAGGCCCGCCGGAACCAACCACGAGCACCAGCTCGATTTAGTAGTAAATCTATCATCACTATGCCTCACAGCTATACAGATCCAAGTGCTTAACAAAGGCTTAGGATTTGTACCCACCCCAACCACAGACAAGTTCAAACTATGCTGTGAATTAAAAGAATTCCTGAGAAAAATCAAATTGCAGGTATTCTTTCAAGACAAAGACCCCACAGAGCGAACAAAGAGTGACACAGGACTACATAAAAAATCAAACTTTGTCCCTCCATCACACAGCCTACCTGTGGAAGTATTAACTTTTGAAAAAGCGGTCATGAGAGAGGTTCAGGAGTTAGACCCACGAACCATCAAAGTATTTCATAACACCAGCAAAGCTGAACAATCCGCGTTACAAGAACTGTCAAAAAACAACCAAATTACCATAAAACCAGCCGACAAAGGCGGGGCAATTGTATTACAAAACACCACGGATTACAGGAATGAATGTCTCCGTCTACTAGGGGACACAAGAAACTACGCCAAACTGGATGAAGACCCGACAGAACGTCTAAGAATCTCAATTGCATACCTGACAGAGGAATGTCAAGCCAACGATTGGCTTAGTAAAAAAGAAATTGAGTTCTTAACAAACAAAAAACCAACAATTCCATACTTCTACACTATCCCCAAAATACACAAGAGACTGGAGAACCCACCAGGGAGGCCCATAGTCTCGGGGATAGGCTCAATTCTAGAGCCCCTTTCGCAATTCGCAGATGCCTTTCTCAGACCCCTTGTGCAAAAAACAGACACCTATCTGAGGGACACCAAGGACGTACTGTGCCTGTTACAAGACCTAACCTTTGACGCGACATCCAGCCTTCTGATAAGTCTGGATGTCGAAAGTCTGTATACCAGCTTGCCACACAGAGAGACTTTACAGATTCTAGAGGAAGTACTGTACGAAAACGAGTGGGAATTCCATACTCCTCGCCATGTAGTACTCAAATGCTGCCAACTAGCACTGTGTGAAAACTTCTTCCGCTTTGAGTCTACCCTATATAAACAACAGCATGGGACCAGTATGGGCAGTACATTTGCGCCGAGCATAGCCGGGTTGTACGTCCATCAACTGGAGAAAAACAAAATACTGAATGAGAGGAATCCACACAGACATCAAATCCTACATTGGAAACGCTATATCGACGATATTTTGTTGATATGGCAAGGCACAGAAGAAGAAGCACAGAACTTTCTCACCTGGCTCAACACACAGGATCCTTTCCTCAAATTCACCTGCTCAATGAGCAAGACCGATCTAGTTTTCCTTGATCTAAACATTCATGCTGAGTCAGGCAGACTGGTGACAACAACCCATTTTAAAGAGACAGCAAGAAACTGTCTCTTGACCTTTGATAGTTTTCACCCTCGCCATCTCAAACAAAACCTGCCATTTGGACAATTCCTCCGTTTGCGCAGGAACTGTAGCAAAAAATCCGACTACCTAACCCAAGCGGAAAACTTAAGCAACAAGCTGAGATACAGAAAATACCCAAATAAACTGATCAAAGAGGCAAAAAAACGGGCGGCTAACAACAATAGGGAAGCACTTCTAGAACCCAAAGAGAGAACACAACCTGAGGACAAAAAACCGATCTGTATTACCACGTACAATCAAGTCTCTGACAGTGTGTCCAAAATAATCAAAAAACATTGGCCAATTCTTAACAGCGGCGGCCTTCACATACCTACTCCCATGTTCAGTCATAGGCGGGGTAAAAATTTGAAGGATTATTTGGTACATACCCGCCCTACACAGATAACCCAGACAGTAAGATCCCAACCACTACCTGATGGTCATTTTCCATGCAACAATTGCAGTGTTTGTCATTTGACTTCCCCAACCAAAAACGTGACTTTCAACAACACTATGAGATGGGAACTGAAGGGATTTTCCAATTGCAATACTAGTGGGGTTGTGTACCTAATAACCTGCACGTGCAACCTCCACTATGTAGGAATGACCACTAGGAAGGTCAGTACTCGCATAGTAGAGCACAGAAGTAACATCAGGTGCAAGCGAGCCACAACAAGAATGACCACCCACTTCATTGAACAGAACCATACACCTAATGATTTAACCTGGGTGGTCATAGAAACAGTGAAAAACAAAGACAATCTGGAACGAATCCTCCATGAAAAAGAACAAAGATGGGTGTTTCGTCTACATACGGACACCCAAGGACTTAATGATGAAATCCCATGGGGAGCCTTTCGGCCATAGACCATTTCTTACTGAATTGATTTGGGATAGTATGAACCACACCTGAATAAATATCATGGTAATACTCTCTCCCCCCCCAATAAAAACCTTGTCACCATAAATATCTTTTTCCACAATATCGCAAGACCCAGCGCAATCTTTTTAGCAAAGATAGGTACTAGTCCTCCTGTCTACCAAGTGCTAAGATACCCGTTTTTTGAGATACCCGTTTTTTGAGAATATACCTGGACATTCAAAAACTTCATCCACCCGAAGAAAAAAACCTGTGTTCTAAATTATTGTATAAAAATGCCCCAGCTCACAGTATCACTCTAAAATGCTTCTTATCCCTAAACCCAGCAACATTCGGTAATAATCCCTACTTTTCACTAACACTCGCGCCGAGCGCGATCACATCCCACCAAGATGGCCGCCCCAAGTAAGCGCTCTAGCTTAACGGAGGTTTCCCGGCAACCCGGAAGCGCGCGTGTTCTAAATACACCGCGAGCCCGGGTTCAGATCAGTATGCGGTCGGGTGAGGAAGCACCAGGTAGTACCGAGCGGGTTTGCCAATAGGAAGTAAATGTATGAGCTACGCTAGATTGCAAGAAAATCGGCAATTTAAACGGGCAAACAGGAAAGGAGCCTTCTAACTCTAAACCTTGATAATCCTTTTTCAGCAATGTTTCCACGAGGCGTTCCTGCCCTTGCCTAAGACCATTGGGTGTAATCATACACTCTTTTATGTAAATATAACCATCTGCCATATTATTTTGTGTGTATGTGTTGTGTGTCTTGTCAATAGTCACATTAAGTCTATATGTTTTGTGTGTGAAACCACTAAACCACTTTATTCACAGTGATTTATCTTTCTACACCGGTTTGAAAACCAGCACGCATCATTATGATGCCAAGGGCACACTCACGCCCTAGTTCGAGTGAGATGCATGTGAGTTGTCCCCCTTCCTGGAAGGGGTTGTCCATCATTTAACAACTGTTATTCTATTTTACAGGAATCGAAGTGAAATACAAAAACGTATGTACAACCACACGCATGTTTTATTAACAACAGCGTTAATTGAAAATAAGTATTTTTTAGCAACACTTTTTCATTAGAAAACAGGAGTGGCAATACAGGGCTGGACCCTGTATGGTCCTGAAGAAAAGCTTGGGGGAGCTTGAAACATGTTGACCTTGACACTGATCTAGCTCAGTAAAAGTTGGAATACAGTGTTACCCCTTTTTAATTTTTATACCACACTAGGAGCAGAAATAAATTGTTGAGGCCCACTAGCACGGTATTTTTAATTCCACACCCACTCCACCACCACCACACTTGCACCACACATAGTCATCTCACAAAACCAGTGCTCCAGCGTAGTCGCCTTGTCGCAGCACGCCCCTTTTCGTAGAGAACTGGGATGGCCCCAATGATGAAGCATGTCACCGTGGGGCAACCCCGGTGAGTGAGGGGACTCTAGAAAGAAATTTTTCTTTCTTACACATTTTTGGTACACACTGACTGAGTAAGCAGTGACCATACAAACACCTACCAGGTCTCTGGACCCTTGACATAGGGTTCCTGTATTTTGTACACAGACTGGAGGCCGACCTGGTCTGGTTTAACCTCCTTCTCCCTCTTTTTTGTCTATATATCGTCCCTGTAACCATTGTTTTTTTCAGTGAATTTTTAAGGTTTTTTAATTCTATTTCCTAACTATAATGTCCCCTTAACCTTTGTTTTGTCAGTGAATATATGTGTGTATATATATATGTATATATATATATATATATATTCACTGAAAAAAACATAGGTTTCAGGCCTTATATAGTTAGGAATAAGCATTTAAAAAACCATTGAAATTGCTCCTATATAGTTAGTTGTACTAACTATATTTCGTGCACCCGCAATCCACTGCTGATGATGTCACATATTACATCATTCATGACATGGTCAGTGACATCACTGATGACATCACTGATGACATAATTCATGTGATAATATGATGCACCTCCTTACACTCTAAAATAACCTTTTATACACCGTGTTAAATCCAGACTACCTTTCTTGAAACCATTGACACACCAATACCAGTTACTACATACGCACTCACTGATTGCTAGGTTTACACACACATCCACTTATTCACCCATAGAATCACTCATACATACAGTCACTCATCAATACAACACTAACATATGCACTCATGCCCCTATACAGACACTCACACACTGCCACTCATCCATGGAGTTACTCAGACACCTAATCAGTCATGCAAAGAATCAATCACACTTCCATTTCCTCAACTATACAGTTATACACACAACACCTTACTTATTCAAACATATACTAAAACATACTTACTCTCTCATACAATCACTGATACAAGTGCACAATGATCCATACAGCCACTCGCACAATCACTGGCTTTCATGTATAGTCATTTATATATGCCAACTCTCACTTGCACTGTGTTTTACATATGTACTTACTTGGACATGTAGCACTGAGATATCCATTCACTCACCAACACACACATGCACACAGTCAACCGCTCATACACCTGTTTCCACATGCACTCTTGAACCCATACACCTATTGAATCAACTACTCACACATCTATGCACAGAGTCACACACCTCCCAGCCACCCACACACACACTCAGTCTCCCATACAAATACTTGGGCAACCAATCAATAACCCATATAGCCACTCATATAGCTACTGATCAACACATGCAGCAGCTTACAGAACAACAGACATACTGATGCACACATTCAGACAGTTTAGTCACTAACCCATGCATTCAGTAAGACACAATTAATCACTCACTCATACAGTCAGTCATGTACCCCTGCGATTTTCCGGAAAAAAAAATATTTTTGGGGGGCCTTGTGGGACCCCCTGTGCAGGCTTAGGGGGTCAAGGTGCTTCTACCCTGCCCCCTTTTTGAGTTGTACACGTTTGTTTTTCTGCTTTCCTGTGCCTCAGTCTACTGAGGCACAAGATGGCTGCCAACAATTTCTGTTTTGGAGTGTTGACAGACAGTGGCAGCCAATCAGCATGCAGCTCATACTCAGGAAGGTACAGAGTACAGTAAGCTTACAGTGCACTCACGGTGTCCCGCCCATAGATTATATAATTTGGGAAAATTCAATTTCCTCAACAACTACTGGAGCAATTTTCACCAAATATAAAAAGGCACTACTGCATACCAGTCCCTACCATTTTGCCAAGTTTGGTGTAATTCCATTCAGCCATTCGGGGGGAGCCGTGTCTAAAGGTCCTATGGAAAATTGCATTGGGCTACATTGAACATTCAATTTTTGCAAAAAAACTGGAGGGATTTTCACCAAACATAGCAAAGGTACATCTCCATACCAGTCCCTACCATTTTGCCAAGTTTGGTGTAATTCCATTCAGCCGTTCAGGCTGTAGCCATGTCTAAGGTTTCCTATGGAAATTAACATGGGCAAAACACGTTTTGGGATCCCAAATATATATATACATTCACTTCTCTATAGTTGCATCTTCGTGTGTTTATGCTTAAAGTTGTCTGGGGTATTGAGAAAAATCTATTTGAAACACATAAGAATGTTAAAAATGAAAATGATTTGTCCCTTTCAGAAGTTGCCTGTGTGTATTTCTCCCTACTCTTACATTCTTTCCAGTGTCCTTGAACTGGGAACATATTGTTCTAAAATTCGAAAATAATAAATGCTATTGAGATCTATGGTTACCATTGTTCTTTTAGTATACTTCAAATCGATATTTTATGTGTTTTGAAAGTGTGGATTATTATATTTGCTCAATATCTCTCTTAGTGCACTGGTGAGAAGACACACTGAACAGAGCAGCAGTGAATGCATAATAGTTCGAAACAGCATTATACTTCTGTATTTGTTTCTTGTTTTTCAAGTAAGGAAAACAAAAATGTGAACTAAAGATTTGTTTTTTTCCGTTTCTCTTCCAAGGCCATTTCAGAAATCTAGCAGTGGCAAACATCTCTGACACTACTATAATATATAAGGGACGATGTTAACGTCATGACAATGAAGATCACATTCAGAGCCAGAATAGGAACCCATAACAGCGCTGGCAAATTTTGTCTGACGAGCCCCAATAGTGTGCATAGCGAGCAAGTCTGACCACTACAATAGGGCATGGGGGCTCTTTCCCTCCACCCAAGATAATTCCTTAAAAAATGATAAGAACTGTGCATTCTATAAAACATTTTTCATTATATAGTCAATTGTATGATGACCTTACAATGCACTAGGGTACATCAATCTTTATTTGCGTTCTTCATTGATTCCCTCACTATCACTCTCTAGCTGTGCCTCTCATCCCTCCATATCCCTCTCTGACATGTATTTCTTTTGTTTTATAGCACCTTTCATGCCAACCTAGAGCGCTGGAGGACTTTACATCATACACACATACAGAGGCAATGAATCATACGTTTGTAAATTAGTGTAGATTCCTGTGTCATCCGTATTGGTAGGCAATTTTTAAGATTGCGTGATCTGGGGAAGCAGAAACTCGGGATTCAGTATGTAGCACAGTAATCAGGGTGGACTTCACGAATAACAATTTATTTCAATCCAAACAAACCCTTTTTAGCAAAATTAGGATAATCAGAGACAGGGCAAAAAGATAACTTTCTAACCTGTACCATTCGGCTTGTATGCAGCTATTTGATGGCAGTTCATAGCTCACTGTGCTACATTAGGATTGTATTTTATAAACTGCATGGTAAGAAAATATAATAACAATTCCCCAGCACACGTGATATATAAGCAACAACAATTTCAGATGTTATTCACATGTAATTAGCTGAATTCATAAGTAAATCTGATGTTAAAGGTATTGCTGTTCAAATGTTCTACGAACTCAACCAGTTTACCAGTGTTTCCTGTCCAAACCATCAGACAATCATCGATATATCGACCCGAAACAAGATGGAGTCATTTCATTTGGTACCCAATTGGTATACAAATAGACTTATATTCAAGCACATTTCCTCACGTGGTTATCATTATCAGATGCCCAGCAATGGAGCATTCCCAGACCTTGTGAACGTATTCTCCCTACTCTGTGTTATATGTCACCATGCTTTGCACTTTATTGCATGTACCAACACAGAGAGTTATGTTTGAATATACAAAAGTGAAGATGTCACAATGGAATGTTTTCCATAGGAAAAACTTCGTTTTTTTAAAGTGATGGGAGCAAAATAGTGATTGTATATTATATCTTTATCTTGCCTTGAAAAAGTTGCATGTACAACCATACGGAGGTGAAGAAACACATTTGCTTGGGAACAGTTCACGAACTAAATCTTGAATAAAGAATAAAAGGGCAAAGAAATAACTTGAATCCATTGTTTTGTTCAAATTACACGTGAATAACATCTGAAATTGTTGTTGCCTACATATCACGTGTGCTGGGGAATTGTTATTATGTTCTCTTGTTGCTTAGGCCACAATTTGTAGAGAGGCTGGTGGCACCTTAACTACAGTTGAAACAAATCATATATTCATAGTTGAATCACCCTTTTGGCACCTGTTACCTATTAATTATACCACAATCTCTACATATATGGTAAGAAAATAAGCTACTGTGACAAGAACATTATCCCACTGTGCTATGTACATTAAATATCTGTGATCTGCAAAATTCCCGCTCTTTGCAACAAGTACATGAACTCTCTGTGCTAGCCTACAAAAATCAAAACTGCCACCATACAAAAACGCTGATCTCACTCCAGCAGGTACATTAATCACCATGCTTTTCAAACTGCTGCACTGTTACAAAAGCAGCCCCCTCCAACAAACCATCCCTACACCCTTCCAGCCTCCTTGAGAAACACCAGATCCCTGGCACGGCCATTCCAGCCTTGATCACTTTGTAAGGTTATTGTTGTAAAAAATTACATAATTGCACAGAAAAAAGTAATGCTAATTCATGGTTAGCTGCACATTCTTTGGGTCATATTTTTCAAAATGCAACACTGAGTACCGCAGCAAGTCACCTTGCTGTGCTGCGTGACAGGGTAAGGGCAGAAATGCACTGTATTTATCACAATGCATGGCATTCCTGCCCTTTTCCCAGGGCAGACACACCATGTGCTGCCTAGCACCAATGCAGGCACCCTTGGATCATCGTACATGAGTGCTGAAAAACTGTCCCCAGAGGCATTCCCTCTTTCTATGTGTGCTGCTGAATGCAACACATAAAAGAAAAAGGAAACAACAAAGAAAAATGAAGATGTTCCTCCTCGTTATGCCTCCCCTGGGAAAGCGTAGCATTTTAGCGCATTCCCAGGTCTGTCAGTAATGGTAAATCAGGGAATGCATCAAAATCCATGGGTGTGCGTGTATCACCGATGCTCCATCCATGGAATGTCTTCCTGGGGCAGAGTAACGCAACACGCAAATTGCATTGCATCATGTTACTCTGGATTTACTTGGTAACTCAGGGCCATGCAAGGCATTGGCAACACATGTCTGAGAACTTTAGTTGTGCTTATTATCAATGACACACTAGTTTTGCATTTTGAAAAAACTAACCATGACTGATCCCAGGAGAGTATTTCCTGGTTCTGATGAACGTTTCTGGAACCAGAACTTTTTTCCAGGTCAAATGTTGCTAGAAACTTGCTGAGCACCAAGGACAAAGGTGTGCAGATTCTGCTAAGAATTGTGCTATCTTATTAAAACTTCTCCCCAGAAGCTGAAGATAGCACAGAAGCTCATTGGAGACAGAATAGCTGGACTTGCTTTGGGAGTCCAGACAACCTTGTGCATAGAGGAAAAGTTTAGCTTTTGCAGAGAAAGCCAGAGGATAATTTTTAAATGGACGCTATGCTGAATTTACTTTGTGGGGAGTGCCCTCATTCTAGAAACCATAGACTGAAGATTTGGACATTTGGCACCCTTGTGCTTATGAACAATAATATTTCCCTCTACAAGAAATCAGAAAACCTACTTTCTCAAAGAAGATGTTCTAAAGATTTCTCGTTCCCATCTAGACTGAGTCCTAAAAACATTGCTTTTTTTCCATGACATAAAATGCACTGCTGCCGTTTTGGCCATTTTTGCGAACTGAGTCCAACAAGTTCCTTTTTTCATTTTATAATCCTCTTACCAGAGTGGACTTTTCTATTTTAAACAAGAATTATTCATTTTGACTATAAAATTTGCTTAATGCACCATACTGTCTTAATTTTTTCGGTATCTTGAATTGTGTATTCTGGACCTAATTTACTTTGTGCATGTTTGCATTCTTAATTTTTTTAAATTATATTCCTGTTTTGGTCAGTAATCACCCATTTACAACACACATTACTCTGATAGACGCTTTACATAATGTGCTGGAGTCCCCTACTAAAGGGATGACACCATATTGAGGACCCAATTTCCAATTACTGATTATCTCTGAAAGCTGTATCAGATGATGGTTCCACTAGGCCTTTTACCTTCTTGCCGGGGTCCTGAAATAGATTTGCTGGTGTGGAGTACCTGTTTCCTCAGCCTGGTGAGGTTGCACCAATGGCAGATCAGATCATTTGTACTGGTCCCCCAGAGGCCTCGAAGTCGAGGTTTCTAGAGAAATTAGGAGCAGTCCAGTTAGATACAGCCAAGTGTCCTGACATATCAGGAAGTGCACTTCAGCAGAGGCCACCAGAAGGCTCTAGGTCATGTCTAATTGCTAGTAGTAATCTGGGAACATTTTAGAGCTTTTCTGTCCATTTAGCTCACATAGGAAGTCTGCAACTGACCCTCGGAGTCTACTTCTTCGTCCTGGTTACAAGTGAAAGCATGGAGTTTGGGTAATGATCGGTTCAAAATCTCTGGAAGAAGGTCCAGCTAGACAAAGATAGCATGCCAGGAATGAATCAAGTAGCTTACACAAGTATGTATAAAAGTATGTGTATCCAGTGAGTTAACACCACACGACTCGCCATACAATTTTGAAGGGCTTAAGCGTGAAAGTAGTTATAAGAAGGAAAACACACATTCAATGGGTTGATTGAGATAAGAAGCCACATTATTGGAGAGGCAGGATAGAAACTGAACCCTACAACTCACACAGTCCCAATAATGATGAAAGACAATAGAACAATGGCTTGTAGAAGTTGCAATAACAGCAATTTAATTACAAATGTGTGCAAGCTGGTGCAGTTAATAACTTGCAGAAACTCAGCGTCTGTGGTATTCTCTACTGACCTGTAATCGTAATATGTTGCTCCAACCTTTCATTCTAGGAAACACATCTCTGTCTGTGGAGCAAGTAAGACTAGTTCCAGAGCCTATACCCATGCACAACAACACAAAATGACCTCAAGTTCACAGAACACATAAGCTGCCTTCAAGTCCTCAGAAAAATGACACAAACTACAGAAAGAGATGAAATAATAAAAAATGCCCCTCTGTCACTGCCCCATTCTGAATTAATGTTTTAAAGCTTAAAGAAAAAAAAGTGTTTTGGCTATCTCTCTCCCGGAAACATACCGAAATTCTCTTAAATTTGCAAACAGAATCTCAAAGGTTACCGGAGGCCAGAGGTATACTGAACATATACAGACTCACTTATACAGACAGACAGACACATATGCACATACTTTCTGCCCATCGCTCTCTCGTTCACTTTTTACAATTGGTCATTCAGAACTCAGTTCTGGACACATGCATCTTAAAGATGTGTCATGTCTCCTCTGTGTCTCATATCATTCATCAACTGTAGAAAAATAATCCTCCTATGAAAAGCAATATATTGGGTTCACTCTACACCTATCATTCCTCCACCTATTCTGCTTCGTGACATTAACTGTGAACATTTCATTCATTAATTAGGTTAGTTTGTTCCTGGTTGATAGCAGCCATCTAAAAATACAAATAATAAAACAAACATGCAAAACGATACAACAGAGCACATTAACACCTGCCAAAACCTGAGGAAACAATGAAGCTTTTATTCTTCATAGCTACCTCCCAATCTTAACAGTTTATATTTATTTCTTATGATTTACTGTCACTAAAATATGCAGAATGAAATAGCTTTTCCATTACATTATCAAAAAGAACAACAATATACCAGAACTTTACTTCATAAAATTTGGAGAAACAAGAACTCTTTGTGTCTCTGGAAGTGTTCTGCGGAAGGGACCTTTATTCATACATGTTGGCACTGCCCCGGAATCTGCTCATTCTGGGAATAAGTGTCCAAATCATTGGAGGAGGTGGTTGGGACCACTGTCGATCTTACACCCAGTAGGGGCTTTCTGGGTAAATGGGAACCCTCAGATCTAATTTGGTAGCAGAAGATTCTGGTGAAAATGGGGTACATGATGGAGAAGAGGGACGTCTCTCAGAAATAGGTGTGTAAATACGTCACCATCATTCAGGCACTGGGAAAAAGGAATGACACGCTGCAAAATAATTCAAAGAGAGGTCTATAAAGGCAGAGGCTGCAAGAACAAGAATGAGAAGATATGGGGGGCTTGGGATATGGGAGATACAGTGGAATAGGGAGGTGACCACTAGATAGCATGCTAATAGAGTCGGAGAAGTGGAGGCACAGATGATGGGTATGCACACATAAGGTCTAGCACACAATGAGATTTCACAATTAGATTGTGTAAAGCTTGGAAGCTTCATCGTTCACAGGAAGGTAGGGGGTCGGGTGGATATAATATATCAGAAATATATGTCTTGGATTATGATCTACTGATGTATTAATGTGGTGCCCCTGCACTTATTGTTCATTGTATTTGAAAAACAATAACATCTTTTTTTTAAAACACCAAGTGATACATGATTCGAAGATTTGAAATCATGTCCATAGAACCTACATAGTCCACTCAAACGACATTACTCCTTACTAAGCCAGGGCAAAGCACTACACTATGCTCGCGTAGTTTGCGAAGTTTGCTCTACTTAGCACTACGCGATTTGCACGTAGCACAGTGCAAACACGATTAGCGTAACATAGCATAGTGCAGCGGTCATTTTTTGCTTGCTCGCAGTCCTCAAAGTCAAGTTGGCGACCGCAAGCAAGAAAAATGACATCCTGGTGAGACTTTTTCCTCGTTCGCGAACAGCAACATCAAGTTGCCGATCGCGAGCGTGCAAAATAAACCTCCTTGCCAGCTTCTCAACGTGGGAAGGTCAGGTTTCTCATTGCGAGTGGGCACTTATGCTTGCAACCACTCTGGATGAGAAACTACCAGTCCGCGTTGAGAAAGCTGCTGCTCGAGTAGAAATTTACTCAAGCGGCAGAAAACGATCGCTTGCACTGTGCAAGATGCAGTTTGCGCTGATTGCACAGTGCGGACAAGCATCCGGCACTGTGCAATCGGTGCGAACAGCATTTTGCACAGTGCACTACGCAGTTCGCATAGCTACGGGTAGCTCGCATAGTGTAAAGTGCACTTTGTGTAGCTACGCGTATTGGTACTTCGCAAACTACGCCCAGGGTTACTCCTTACCAAGTGTCACTTATTAGATATGCAGGTGTCTGAATTAGTGCTAAATTTCCAGTACTATCAAATTGCATTGTAGAATAATTTGAAAAGCGTCAATGACATTCTAGAAACATTCAAATCTACGGTTAAACCCACCACCTTCAACCAATCTATGAAAAATGGAATGTAGTCTGAACATTACCAATTTTTATCTACGATAATTCCATTCAGTTAGGCATGGCGTGGCTAAAGACAAAAAAACATGCTTGAAGGAATACCCTAACTATAACCATATTTCAGTCATTGTAAAATTACATCTGATTTCAAGCAAATCAAAAGTATAAAACATAATTGTTGGCTGAATTAAAAAACAAGAATTGACAAAGCTAATAAGTCTAGTTTTGGCTACCAGACTTTTGACTTTGTCAATGCTTGTTTTGTTTTTGCAAAACATTTTTGCCAGGGAACATGACAGACCTTTATCAAGCGAAAAACATACTATCACATTTACTAAAAGCAAAAAGGGGTTTTAGGTCTCAAAAGGAACACATTTCCAGAGGAGGGAACTTTGTTGCCTGTGAATGTGCTCCTTGTGAATAGGCAGAATACTGTCCCTCTCAGTGAGGTTAGCCAGTGCCTGAAGTGGACGGGTCCAGTATTGCATGCAGTATGCTAGCATAGGCCCCCCCAAAGGGGACCTCACATGCCGGCACCATAACGGCCGCCATAGACCTAGAAAAAGCCAGTTTAGCTGCTTCAATTCGCCCAACAACAAGGGGGTATTCTTCCCCTCCCTGGGCAACAACCAGCTCTAAAGTTAGCACGAAAATACCTGGCCAATAGGTGGCCAGGTGATGTTTTTAACCCCTAATGGGGGGGTGGTGCTGCATGCCAGGAGGAGACAATGTGGGATTATAAGGGGACCCTCGCCCCAGCACAGGTTACTTTTGGAAGCTGGGGCAGTGTGCTGATCAACTTTTGAGAGGATATTCGGAGAGAGGTTTTGGGTACCTTCATATTGGTGAGGAAGTTACGGCGCTGCCATATCCAGCATACTAGGGTGTCCAGCAGGAGATGTCAGGGAAGAAGGAGGACTGCGGCGACGAGGTTCGGTGTGGAACAGCAGTGCCTGGAGGCCTTTGATAGGGGTCTCAGTGAGGAGGCCTCGGGGAGGGGCATCCGTGTTTGGTTCAGGTATGTGTGATGGTGGTCCGGCATGCTCCACTTCTGTGTGTCAGCCCTTTGCTGTATCTGAGTCAGCCTGTTTTGCGGCTCTCTGTTGGGAAAGAGGATGCTGTGACTTGGTGGTCAGTAAATGCTGTGGGTGTGCATGTAAAATGGAGTACCCCGTTGTCATCTGTTGCTGGTAAAATAGCTTGGTAGGATAAGAAAGCACATACAGAGCAAACCTGGGGGTAACATGAAAGTTGTGAGTCTAAATCTATCAAGCAATTCAGCCTTTCACCCTTTAAGGTTGAGAAAATTAGAATATCAGCTCAGGGAAACAAGGCAAATTGTACAGTGCGACACTTACATGTAGAGGGTAGAGGTAATTCTTTTTTCAGACATGCGGCATGTCCCTACTGTGCAATTGCACTCTTGGGGTGGCAATTCTTGTCAAGGTGTCTCAGGGCCCTGCTGGCGGAACCCTATGCTTATGGGTGGATCACATCGGTATCTCCGGGCCTACAATCTAGGGCAGGATGAGGGTGTGGGCTTGTGCAGTGTGGCCGATGCTCATGTGGGCTTTAGGGTCGAAGTGATGATCTGATGGTGGGGATTAATTAACACAGAGACTACAGGTGTGGATGCAGTTGGTGTTATAGGGAATGAGGCAAGTAGATAAGCATCCTGAATGGGGGCCAGGGTATCCCTTGTCAGGAGCCTTACATGCCTCCCATTACACTGTCACTGGAAGACCAAGGCTCTTAATCTTGATTACAGTACTATGAAAGAACCGGGTTCGAGTCCCGGCATTGGTTCAGCATGCTATAACCCTGGGCATATCAGTGCATAAAAAAGGCAAACATTCACTTGGGCAGCTTTGGTACCGCAGGGTATGTCGGATGTGCCCAAAAATAAGGCAATTTAACTATTAGTACAGGCTTTCTCAGTTTACACCAATCCGAAGACTTACAACATGAATTGCAAACATGCTTCAGATACTTACATTCGCAACCAGAAGAGGAGCAAAATACTCGGTGAGCTCGCCAGGGTGTTTGGTTCATGTTAGATTCGGGGGTCTCTAGTTGGCACAGGTAGGTACTTGTGACAAATAGAGACCCTTGCCTCTAGTCAGGGTAAGGGTGTACACTCCTAAAATAACCCCTGCTCACCCCCTTATCTTATCTCAGAGGCAGAGTGTAAAGCATTTGTGAATACATACAGTAATCCAGTGACAACACTACAGATGGACACCACACAGTTGTATAGTAAAAATAAGTATTCTTTATATAGATTTAACAGAAGACCATAAACAACTGTACTTAAAGTGGTAGGTTTAGCTTAGTTCTCTTTATATCTTAAAATGCAACACTTTGAGTCAATGTACCCTAAGATGAGACACGCAGGGCAACAAAAGTGTTGCAAAGATGGTGATGCGTTGAAATTTTGGTGCAAAGAAATAAAGATGTTGTCTTCTTCTTGTTGCGGCACGCTCCTCTGATGATATGAGAAATCTCAGCTCGATGCGTCAGCTGCAGCAGTGACACCCTTGTTCTATGATGCGACAACAACAGCTTTTGCAGTGAAACTCTTCTCCAACGTTGCGAGACACTTCAGCGCAATGCGACAACTGCAGCGTCGACACCCTCGTTCTGTGATGCGACGACAGCAGTTCCGACGGCGGCACGCTTCTCCGTGGATGTGAAACGCTTCTCTCAATGTGGTGCAATACGACAGTTACAGGGGCGACATCCACGATGCAATGGCAGCAGCGACAATGACACGCTTCTTCTTCGTTGTGAGACGCTTCCAGCTCCTTGCGACAAGCAGTCCCTCAGAAGGCCCAAAAAGCAGCAGGCACTTCCAAAGAACTCTTGGTGAGCTGGGGGTTGAAGTCTGTTGTCCCTGAGACTTCAGCAGGAGGCAAGCTCTTCTCTCAAGCCCTTGGAGATCCTTTACAAGTTGAATAAAGTGCCCACAAAGTCCTTTCTCCTTTCTTTGCCTGACTGACAAAGAAAGGAGAAAGGACTCTGTGGGCACTTTATTCAACTTGTAAAGGATCTCCAAGGGCTTGAGAGAAGAGCTTGCCTCCTGCTGAAGGCCAATCCCCCAAGCAGCACTTCAGCTTAGGGATAGAGTCTCCTCAGTTTCTTCAGGTTCCTCTCCTCAGCAAAGGTTTCTTCTTATTTGTCCTAAAGTGATCACAATTCTTGGGATCAGGGTCCCACTACTTATACCCCAAAATACTTTGTCCTCTGAGAGGCCTTTGCATAGTCCAAACCAGTTCTGGTCAGTCCTGGAGCACTCTGTTTCCAGGACTCCTTCTTTCCTTTCACACTGCAGGACAGAAACATCAGATGCCCCACAGGATGTGGAGCCAGCATTGTGGAGGGAAGGCACAGACTTATTCAGGTCCCAGGTGCAACTCCTCCTACCCATCTAGATTCAGATCTCTCAATTCACCACTGGGCTGACTCATTCTTTCTCCTGGAATCGCCCAGCCCTGTCACTCAAACTCCAGACAAGAAATACACAACCTAGCAGAGGAAGGCTTCGATAGTTAGACAAAAAAATACCTACTTTCTAAAAGTGGTATTTTTAAATACAGAATGTTAAAACCAACTTTAACTTGTGGCAGTCATTCTGTTGCTCATGGGTCAGGGCGGAAGAGAGGTTTACACCATCCACTGACCCATCTTTCTCTGTTGCAGACAAGAGGTCAGGAAGAGGCTCAGTCTCCTCCTCCATTCCAGCATCTGTTGCTAAGAGCATGCCCACTTCGGACCTCTCTAAATAGGGCTTCAGGCGGTTGACATGCAGGACCTGCAAGGGTTCCTGGGAGACTGCAAGTCCACCAAGTAGGACCAGGAATTTTGCGCTTCCCTGCCTCAAATGGTCTGGTCCACTTATCCTGGAGCACGCAGGGCTCCACTGGGGCCATGACCCACACATTCTGACCAGGCTGAAGCTCTACCATAGTGGCATTCTGGTCATACCATCGCTTTATGTCCTCCTGGCTGGCTTCCAGATTTGCCTCGGTGAGTTGTCTGAAAAGCCTAGTCTAATTCCTGAAGGCCAGCATGTAGCTACATACATCCTGGGGAGGTTTCCTGAGATATAGCTCCCAGTCTTCCTTGACCAGACTCAGAGGTTCTCTCACTGGGTGGCCATAGAGAAGCTCAAAGGGACTGAACCCTAGAGTTTTTTTTGGCACCTCCCGGTATGCGAACAACAGGCATGGTAAGAGGATATCCCAATTATGCCTCATAGGTTCCCCACGACCCATAATCATGACTTTCAGGGTTCGGTTGAATCTCTCAACCAACCTGTTTCCTTGGGGGTGGTAAGGAGTGGTAAACTTGTAAGTTAACCCACACTCCTGCCAAAGGGACTTCATGTACTTGGAAATGAAGTTGGTCCCCCGGTCAGACACTACCTCTCGAGGGAATCCCACTCGGGGAAAAATTCCCATCAGTGCTCGTCCCTCCACAGGGGACGTCACTGTCCTCATAGGTATGGCTTCCGGGTGGCATGGTCCACCAAGACCAGGAAGAACCTTTTGCCAATGGCTGTTTACGGGGTCCAATGGCCCCACAATGTCAATACCTATCCATTCAAAGGGGGTGCTGACCACAGGGAATGGCTGTAGAGGAGCCTTCTGCTTCCTCCCACTCTTTCCACTTGCCTGGCAAGTTTGACATGTCTTGCAATGAGTGTCTGAACTCTTGCACATTTGGGGCCAATGAAAGTGGGTGACAAGTCTGCCCCAAATGTCCTGCCAATAGCACATCATGAGCCAGCCCCAGTAGGAAGGATCTGAAGCCCTGGGATACCACCAGCACATGGGCTGACCCAGGCTCACCAACCTTAGGCTCACTATACAGGAGACCATTCTCCCAGTAGATCCAATGTGACCCAGACTGATCACCTGCTGCCTGGCTTGCAGCCTGCTACCGCAAACCTCAAGAGAAGGGCATTCTTTCTGCTCCAGGCAGAACTTTTCCCTGGAGGGTCCTCCTTCCTGCTGCCAATGGGTCAGCTCATGGAGGTCCCCCAGTTCAGCTACCTGTTCCCCTGTAGGCTCCAGGGCATCCCCCTCAGGGTCTACCTCCTCCTGGACCGTGGGAACTTTGGAGGCCGGTTTCCCGTGCCCCCTGCCTCCTCTCTCTAAGGCAGGTTCCTGGGCCTTCCTCTCAGGCTCCAGGTCCTCTTGAGCACTCCTACGGGCTGCCATTGACCGGGTGGCCACACACGCCCAGTCAGGCAGACCCACCATCTCCAAGTGAATACTTCGCTCCACCTTTCCCCAAGGTGAGCTCTCTAAATCATTCCCCAACAAACAGTCAACAGGCATGGCGGGCCTCACAGCTACCTGAAGAGTACCAGAGACCCCCCCACTCAAAGGGAACCTGAGGCATTGGACAATGGCTTTCTGTGTTTTCGGCGGCAACAACTCAGCAAAATGCATGAGAGACAATCTGCTCTTGAGACACTGGCTCCTGTATCTCTAAAAGCCTCCGCCTTATGGCCATTGATGGTCACCCACTGCCCATAGTTCTCAGTGTTGTTGAGCAGTTGGGTCCCTGGGACCACCTTACAGTCTCCTAAAGAGACAAGGGAAATCTCTGCGGGACCCCACCCACCTTGGACACCAATCTCCTCCCCAAAGGCTACTCTCGCCATCTGCCGGGGTGAAGCACCATGGGGTGCTGCTTTTCCAAATAGGTGGCACCTGGGGTCATTCGCCTTTTGACCCAGGTCCCCACAATTGTAACATTTCATGGTTCCCTGGGGAACAGGATTACCTATTGGGACCCCTTGCTTTCTCTCAGGGGGAGGCTGGGCACCTTTCCCTTGGTAATTACTTTGGGGCTCTTTATGGAACTCCTTCTGTTTACACTTGTCCCCACCACTCTTCTGCTGGGGACCCTGCCCACCTTTGGCTGAGTTTCCCATGTGACCCTTGTGGACCCGGGTGCTCACCCAGCGGTCCGCCTCCTCAGCAAGCTTCCTAGGGTTAGTCAACCTGCTATCAATCAGGTGCTGGCGCAGCACTGGAAAACAATTACTGGGCAAGTGCTCCCATGCAATCAAATCAAGAAGTCCCTGAAAATCATTAACATTGCTGCCCTTCACCCAACCATCCAATGCTCTGCAAAAGAAAGTGACATATTTCACCCAGGTACTGCTCTCCATCTTCATACAATTCCTTAACCTCTGCCTATAGAGTTCAGGGGTCAAACCATACCTAGACATTAATGCATCCTTCATGTGGCTATAAGAATTGTGGACTTCAGAAGGCAAGTCTAACAGTGTATCCGGCCCCTCGCTAAGAAACCGCCCCCACAACCCCGCTCCCCATTCTCTCTCAGGAAACAGGTGGGAAGAGATGGCTATCTCATAGGCTGTGAACTACTGCCCAATATCATAATTTTTATAAAATTCTTTCACCACATCTTTAGGAATATACACTCTTGCTTCCATAGGCACTGGCGGTGTGCTGCCACCAGAGGGATTAATCTCTAAGCTCTTGGCCTCCAATTCCAACTCCCTCAAAACCTTTTCATGTTTAAACTGCAATCTCTTTTCCCCTAGGGCTAATTTCCTATTTTCTAACTCCAGTTGCCCATTCAATTTGAACTTGGTCATCTCCATTTCATGCCTCCTACATCTCTCTTTGTCCTGCAGCTCCTCTGGAGACAGACTCTTAGCAGAAACACTGCTACCTTCTGGGGAAGCTGCTCTCCTTCCTCCTGGACCAGAGAGGTACAAGTTCATCATCGCGCAATGGGGCTGCATTTTTCAAAGGGCTCACAATTCCTTTTCCCTGGACTAGGATTGAGAGTTGGGTGTGTGCAGTCCACTGGCTAACCACGGACGCAGATGAGTGATTTTGATTTACTAGTGCGAGACACCTAAAGCTAAGAAAAATTATCTTATGTATAGCAAATGGCTCTTATTCTGAAATATGCCAAATATTCCAAGCATACCATGACAAGACAATTCCAAGCGGCTTCTCATTTGTCCAAGGAAACGTGGAAATGCAATGAAAGTGGTCCAGGTGCCAGACTTACAAGGACGCTTACTTACAGATTAGCATCCGCCTTTAGAAGTGCAGAGCAGCTTCTTTTAAAATTGAGTTTTCCTAGCTCTGCAGCTCAGGGAGAGGTTGGGCTTGGGCCAAGCCGATAGTCGATCTAAGAGCAGTCACGCTTTTGTTAACTCAGGGCTTGGATAGTTGATTGTGCCATTCCTGGTTCTTAGAGGATTGTCACTGAGATGAGTTGTATTAAAATCCATGGAGAGACAGCCGGGGGCCTTGAAGCATGGCTGGGGCCTAATTGAGGGACTATAGAATGAAGGAAGTGTGTTGCAGGGGAGGACAGTGACTTTGATTGAATAACAATATGAGGTCACAACCTGTGGCTGAGAGCACTGTCAGTATGCACATTAATTTAAATGGCGCTGTACACAGTGTAAGCTAGGCTGGCATAAAAATTTACTGATAATTCATGTTAATTCCATGGGTTTTGCAGTAGTTTCAGGGCTTTTTTACGCTTTGCATTGCTCGGAGTGTGATTTCTGTTTTCGAGTGAGAGAGTGTCACTCATTTAACACTTGATTGTTACTCAGAAGTGAACTGAATGTTATTAAATATCACACATAAGCAATCTGCTAACCTAGAAGCTATGCATATGCCATGAAGGATAGTGCCCTTCCTTGCTGGTGCTGTGTAGCAGTTTTAAGATCTAGTTAGAGTTTTCCTGCTGCTCAAAGGGGCGTCATTTGTGATATTTATGTTTCCTGCTTGATTTCTGCCTGCAAGAGTGTTGCACACATGTGTTATTTCATTTTTTTAAAAGGTTGGCTTCTCTGGATGAGTGGAAAATGGCATCAGGACCTTAGGTTTGAGCAGTATGATCCACCGACTGCAATCTTCGAGAAGGGCCATCTGCCGTTTAAGTAGTGCCCATAGTTGTCGGGCACGCTACACAGAGTGCGTACATCATACCAGGTTAGAGGGGCCCAATTTTAAAAAAGCAATAATAATTATAATATTAGCGCATGTTTGAGCAGTAATGAGACATAGGACCTCACCCCTGCTATAACCCAACTGGTATTTTCATTTTTCCAGCAGTGGCCATACATTCTGAAGCAAAGCTAAAGAAAAGCGCATCTGTCTTAAGCTAGGATGGTAGCTTCATGCAATGTATTTCTACTGTGTGTTAAAAAAAGCATCTTTTACAAACCTTACTGCATAATGACCTTCCTGGTTTGAATCATGGTACAGGAAAATGTGTCTTTGTAGGTAAGTCAAGGTGAAACCAGCCTATTAACTGGGATATTGATAGCGGAAGCCTATAGAGTAGTTTGAATGTAATGATATTGGCTGTACTCAATGATAAGCTCGCTGAGACGCTAGCTCACTGTTACAAGTCATTCACACTGGCCCAGGAGGAAACTGCTGCAGATAGAGAGTTGTGGCTCTAGGTGGGAGTGTGATGTAGTGCTTTCAGTACAATGTTTAACAGAAGTTGGTTAGTCCCCAATGTGTTTTCTAGACAATGCCATGTAGATCTAAGGGATTTAAATTAGCCATCGGTAGCGGTGGGGTACAGCCTGGGGGCACAAAGAAACGCTGGGGTCAAAATGTTGTGCGAGAGACCAAAACAAACATGTAAGTATGCCCACTCATTACCCAGCAGGCTTTCCAACCGCTGAAGCGCAGAGCAACCATGGCGGAAAAAGGTTTGGCATGTATGAACAAAAGTGCCTTCTTGCACCCTGAAATCTTAACTCTCAAGGATAAGTGTTCATTTCTTGGTGTTTCAATGTGTCTGTGCACCCAGGTACAGTGGTAGTTTCTTAAAGTGGTGAATTAAGAGGGTCCCCTCTGTCCCGTTTGCCGGAAGTTAATGGGATGGGTGTCTAACACAGCCATTTATTGGCATTAGTCAAGTAAATGAGTTTGTTGGTGAAGGTGTGCTACTTCACTCCTCACATTTGTTGGTAAGGAGGCACACCAGCAGGGTAGTGTGCAGGAGGGAGGCCATTCACCTGGGGATGCAGTATGGCAGGGTGAGCAGTCAGGAAGGGGGGAACAAGTGGGGATATCACTAGCAGTCCAGACCTGCCGAATGGCAGGGCACAAAATGGACAAACAAGGTAGCAAGTTGGGGACTAACTCCAGGGAGAGGCAACCCCATACGCAATCAGAGGGAAAACCAACAGGGAAATGTATGACCCCATAAAACAGCATGTATGATGGCCTGAACAAACTAAGAAGTGTCACAAGAATGGCAAGCAGATAACCAAGCATGATTGTGATACATCAGAAATGATTTAGGACCTGTCAGCCGTTGGGAATGTGCCGTTGAGATATAACCTGTCATGTGATTAACGTGCCTGTCAAAAATGATTTATGGCTGCTAAATGGATTAATTAATGGACTGTCATGTCTATGATTCATGAGCTTGTCAAAATGGTTCATGATATCCTGTGATGTTAGTTCATGGCCTGATCATAGCGGGCTATGACCACAGTACTGTAAAACAAAAAGTAAGTCATACATGTTTTGCAAAATAAACTGCGGTCAACATCTACCACAAGAAACAAGATGCCCAGGAGTTTTCAGACTTTATTGGAAAATATATGTAAAGAATGACATGCAGGCAGTTTTGGGAGTGGGCTCCGTGCAGGGGTCATCTATTGGAATAATGAAAAAGGTGAATAATACAATAGCCGACCAATGAATGGAGAGCCATTGAATGAAATGGGGCTACCCTGTGTCCCTCAAAACCTGGGTATGCAGTTATGAGCTACAAACAGTTATGTCAGGTGAACAAAATCTCCTCAAGGGGAATTGTAAAATAAAGTTTATCATTAAACATTAAATACTAAAAGGGCCTTTAAATGATCACTCAAGCATGTGTGAAACTTTTCCTACTAAAAAAAGACAAATCTTTAAACAAAATAATTTTCATAAACCACTGACACAGAACAACCATTACCTTGTTTTAAATGTTATTTTTATATATCAAAATATGTATCTCTATCTCTTTTCATATTTACTCTTTTCAACAGCTGTCCAGAGGACATAAAGAACAATACATCACATTAACATATACATAGTGAAAAACACAAATCTCCTGGTGATCACATACACAAACATGAGACCTTGGAACCACAAATAATCAAAATGTCCCAAAAATGTTTTGTTCAGTGTATCCTTATATCTTTTTTACATATTTCAAGGATAGCTGGCATAGGATGTAACCTAATGTTGTTGATGTTTCGACCATGTGATCAAGTGTTATTCACTATTCATCATGGCGGGTCTACCTCAGGACTAAAACAGACCACAGGGCAGCCTTAAATATATTCAAAGAAAGACAGATATGGCATTTCCAAAACTATGTCCTTTAGTTATGTAACATGACATCCCAGACCCCAGTCGGGGTTCACTCGATGTGCGACAAGATAGGAGTTGCTGCTGTTTGCTTTAAATGAAGCCACGATTGTGTCAAGAGCCCTCCGCTATCCAGCACGTTCCCTGCTAATTTTACCTCTCCGCTACCTTATACTTTCCCTACTGTTGCACTCACTGGTGTGGGAATAGTAACTTTTACCCCTCCGCTATCCAGCACTTTCTCTACTGTTGCACTCACTGGAGTGGGAATAGTAATTTTTACTCCTCCGCTATTTAGCACTTTCCCTACTGTTGCACTCACTGAACTGGGAGTAGTAATTTGTATACATCCAATCCAATACTTTCCCTACTGTTGCACTCTTTAGAGTGGGAATAGTAATATTTACCCCTTCGCTATCCAGCTCTTTCCCTACTGTTGCAATAACTGGAGTGGGAATAGTAATTTTTACTCCTCCGCTATCCAACACTTTCCCTACTGTTGCACTCTTTGGAGTGGGAATAGTATTTTTTACCCATCCGCTATCTAGACCTTTCCCTACTTTTGCACTCACTGGAGTGGGAATAGTAATTTTTACCACTTCGCTATCCAATACTTTTTCTACTGTTGCACTCACTGGAGTGGGAATACTAATTTTAACATTCTGCTATCCAACATTTTCAATACTGTTGCACTCAATGGAGTTGGAATAGCACATTTCATTCTTCCGCTATCCATCATTTACCCTACTTTTGCACTCACTGAAGTGGGAATAGTAAATGTTACACCTCTGCTAACAAACACTTTCACTACTGTTGCACTCTTTAGAGTGGGAATTGTAATTTTTACCCCTCCGCTATCCAACACTTTTCCTACTGTTCTATTCACTGGAGTTGGAATAGTACATTTAATTATTCCACTATCCAACATTTTCCCTACTGTTGTATTTATTGCATTGCGAAATGTACATTATAACTTTTAATAGTTTCATGTTTTGATAATTATAGAATCTTTTTTTATTTTAAATGATTGACATATGTATATATTGTATTTTTATATAATTTTAAAGTTTTCAAATGAAATAAAGATAAAGTGAATAAATTATTTTAGAGTAACTATATCTATAAATTATTATGTTTGTGTGTATATTTTTTTAAATTAAGTTTCTTTTTTATATTTAATTAAAAAGAATGTTAAATTTAATTTATTTTGTTAAAGATATTCATATTTTATATATTTAATATATATTATTTTATGTCATTTATATTTTTAAATTGACATTTTTTACATCTATATTTTTAACTTCAATATATTTTATTCAATATTTTTATACTTACCTTTTTAAGTATAGGGAGTCAATATTTTAGCATTCTATATTTTTTCATCGATATTTTTGTCATCTATATTTTTGCTATTGATATTTTGTCAGTGAACAGTTGTGAATTTCAGAGGCAAGTTAAATTGGGTGTGATGTTTAAACCTACATGCCAGTGCTACTTTGCAAGCTAAGTCTTGCTAAAAATCTTCAAAATGATGAGGTAGTCAGTGTGTAACCGCTTTCAGTAGGGACATCAGGAACCTAGCCTTTTAAGTCGGAATTTTAAATTAACGTGCCTAATCATATGAGAGGTTGGTAGCAAGAGTCCTTTCGAAGGTATTTGTGCCCTTGGACAGTGATAGATTGATTTGACCACCGTACTAATGAAAGCTATGCCTCTGGCACGGCCATCATCAGAGTTGGACAATTGATAAATTATTTAAAAAGACTTCCTAAAACATATTATTGTTGCACTCTACATCATGCCTTAGTTTACTAGCCTATAGCCTTCAAGTTGGTGAACTATGTATATCTGCTTTAACCCTACTTCCATGCGTCGACCACACCAAGGTATGTCTTTATCACATAGGGTATCTGCCTATCCCCAACCAGAACCAATTTGACTATGGTAACACACCTGGGCCACAGACTTACCCCCCAGCAAGACACAAATATGGCAAGTGGGGCAAAAGGGTGGAAACCAAATGTCATTTTGGCATTTCACCAATACCAGATAAAATCATTGTTCGGTTATTGAAGGAAAAATCCTCTAGCCAAGCTGTGATAGGTTAAAAAAATAATAATAATTAAAGTCCCCACGTTTGTCCTTATGACCATTTTTTGGCTCGACCAGAATGCTCTTAACTCAATTGTTTCCTCAAACCAATGGTTTTTTCATGATGTTACATCATATGCGACTGTAATTAAGTAAGCTGTTACTTCGTAGCTCATGCATACAAACACCAACAGTGAAAGTGATTGAAATAAACAGGGTAATTTTTCCGATTTAAGAACAAGAAACAGGCGCGCTCCTCGCACAGAAGCTTATTGGCATCACAAAATGAAATAGGTAGTAACTAAACGGAGAAAAATCCTAACTTTAAGACATTCAGTATTCACAGAAGGCATTTAGGAGTCCTAAAGTTAGGAGTCCTAACTTTTCTACTCCTAAACTGAGAAACATTCTAACTATAAGACTTTCGGCATTCACCGAAGGCATTTAGGAGTCCTAAACTTAGGACTCCTAACTTCTGTGAATACCGAAATGAGTAAGTGCCTTCTGTGAATACCAAAATGGTATTAAGTTTAGGATTTTGTCTTAAGTTAGTTCTTTGAATCGGGCCCTCAGAATTCAGATGAGTGTTTAGGGTTGCCCGTTCAAACACCAGGACCAGAAGTGCATCACTGCAGTCAAGAGAAATGATAAGAGCCTAAATTAGGGTTTGGCAGAGAGGGCACTCCATCACAAAAGTGACAGAGTACTCTCTCTGCCAAGCTGATGGTCTGTTGCCTCCTTTTTGAGTGGGTCAGACCTTCAGTATGTCAATGGTAGAGGCTACTACATCTGCACTGCAGAGATACAATTCCAATAGCCCGACAGAGTAAGCGCCGTCAGACGTTTTGTCATTTGTCCACACACCCTATTTAGAGTGGGAGAAAAAATTGTAACTTTTCGCTGTCCATCACTGCCAGGTAAAAATTGGTGGTAAGGGGTGGTGAAAAATTCAAAATGACTTCAACACCATAGGAGAACACCGCCTCCCTAGCATCAATTGCAACAGTGTCATTATAAACTTTAAGCACTGATCAGAATTATTTTGTACCATTTTTCTTCTGGCTGTCTGATTTTATTTGTCTGCATCAATTTATGTTTATGGATTTTTTTTCTATTTTTGCAATACTTTCTATATGACCATATATAATTCACTGGGGCATACACTTGATATCCCTTTAGTATTTACAACACTGAAGTAGATTAGGAATCCAACGTAAACCCAACCCCACCCACAATGCCAAACATCAACAACCCAGTCAGATAATTAAACAAGCTTGCAAGGTTATTCTACCACGAGCATAAAGATCCTACACAACCAATCAAAAATTTACCCCACTTGGCTACTCTTGCAGATCTGACAGTTATTTCTGACAATATTCATCCAAGATCCCCTACATCCAAAGTCTCCAATCCCACTCTCCGTCAGAACTAAATATGAACCACACTACCACACCTCTCTGCTGACCCCATCCCTCCTCTTTGGAAAATCCTCCTAAAAGTCCACCAAAATCCACTCCTTTCAGTAACAAACAGCATGACCCCATAGAACATTCCAAGCTCTATCTCTCAAAAACATACAATAACTACTCTCAGTCTATCAAAGCTCCTTGCCTACTAACACACCTCAACCTAACACTCATATTGCCACCAGCAGTAGCAAAGTCCAGCCCATCATTAGAATGACCCTAATTCTCTGACTCAAATCCCTCAGTTCATTACACACATCACAACTAAACCCCTCAAATCCTTTAAATGCCCTCTGTGTAGCTTTAGATCAACATTGAAACACTCCCTATAAATCACCAAATAACTTGATCTATTATAAGTATGAGCGGAAAATCCGTTCCGCTCGCGGATTTTGCGAATTTTCGGTAAATTCGCGATCCGCGAACTCCCGCGAATTTACCGAGAATTCGCAAATCCGCGAGCGGCGGATTATTCCGGGGGCAAAAGTTGAAGCCTGGCCTGTTGTAACTAAGCATGGGCGGAAAATCCGTTTTGCTCGCGGATTTTGCGGATTTTTGGGAAATTCGCAATCCGCGAGATTTGCGAATTTCCTGCAAAATCCGCAAATTCGCACGCAGCGGATTTTTTTTGCGGCGCGCGGCGTTGGTGATACAATTTTTGCGGCGCGCGGCGTTTATCATCGTTTGCCGGGTTGTTTTTCTCGATAGTTTGCGAGTGCTGCGCCATTTTGGATCTTGCTGTGTGATCCCGCGGGAATTGGCGAGCGCGCAACGTCATCGCGGATTGCCAGCGAGAGTTTGTCAACGCGAGTACGGCGAGATCACGTCTCGCGGTACTTCGCAATTGCGAGATTTGAGATGCGGCGAGCGAAAATATAAAATTTGCAATTCTGCACAAGAAATCCACCAGCAAGCAGCATAAACCTTCTAGAAATGATGATTTTTATCTGAATAACTCATTAGGTTGACATTTGCCTGCACTTTTTTAGCGAGGAGTCCATTTTGGGGAGGGGGGAGGGGGGTGGGAGGAAGGAAGTGCCCCACAGTCTTCAACTTCCTGTTCCTGTTCAGCAGGCTCCTCCCAGTGCTTTGTCCATCTCCCGGTCACTTTTCATTTGGATCTGGAGCTGGAAGGATTACTTTTTGTGGATGCTGCTGGATATTTGGATTTGAGGCCTTTTTGACTTTGTTTGGATCACTGTTGGATTAGAAATTTTACAAGTAAGTTTGTTTGGGGCATTACAGTTGCTGCAACTAAAATTTTGGAATTTTCGATTTTTGGGCTGTTTTGGGGCCTTTTGCCCAGGGGTACTCAGTGGTGGGTGGACTGAGTCTTTCTGTGGGTTGTCTTGAACTTAAACATCATGGAGGCCATGGATGGATTGGGATTGTGCTGATTTTTCAGTGATTTTCGTTTTTTGGGGCTGTACTTGTGGCCTTTTCACCAGGGGTATTTGAGTCTAGCATGGGCCTAGTCTTTCTGTAGGTTGTCTTGAATTTAAACATCATGGAGGGCATGGATGGATTGGGATTGTGCTGATTTTTCAGTCATTTTCGTTTTTTGGGGCTGTACTTGTGGCCTTTTCACCAGGGGTATTTGAGTCTAGCATGGGCCTAGTCTTTCTGTGGGCTAGTTTGAACTTAAACATCATGGATGGCATGGATGGAATGGAATTGTGCTGATTTTGCAGTGTTTTTCGATTTTTGGGGGTGTTCATGGGGAGGGACAGGCCATGTGGCTGGTGGCCATTTTGAGTGCAGCTACAGGCACTGGCCATGTGCTGGCAGGCAAGTGGCCATTTTGAATGCAGGCTTTGTTGTTAGGCCTGCAACCATTTTGCCTACTTTTCAACCTTTATTTATGCCCAGGGGTAGTGAGTCTTGCATGGGCCTAGTCTTTCTGTGGGTTGTCTTGAATTTAAACATCATGGAGGCCATGGATGGAATGGGATTGTGCTGATTTTTCAGTGATTTTCGGTTTTTGGGCCTGTACTTGTGGCCTTTTCACCAGGGGTATTTGAGTCTAGCATGGGCCTAGTCTTTCTGTGGGCTGTCTTGAACTTAAACATCATGGAGGCCATGGATGGAATGGGATTGTGCTGATTTTGCAGTGTTTTTCGATTTTTGGGGGTGTTCATGGGGAGGGACAGTCCATGTGGCTGGTGGCCATTTTGAGTGCAGCTACAGGCACTGGCCATGTGCTGGCAGGCAAGTGGCCATTTTGAATGCAGGCTTTGTTGTTAGGCCTGCAACCATTTTGCCTACTTTTCAACCTTTATTTATGCCCAGGGGTAGTGAGTCTTGCATGGGCCTAGTCTTTCTGTGGGTTGTCTTGAATTTAAACATCATGGAGGCCATGGATGGAATGGGATTGTGCTGATTTTTCAGTGATTTTCGTTTTTTGGGCCTGTACTTGTGGCCTTTTCACCAGGGATATTTGAGTCTAGCATGGGCCTAGTCTTTCTGTGGGCTGTCTTGAATTTAAACATCATGGAGGCCATGGATGGAATGGGATTGTGCTGATTTTGCAGTGTTTTTCGATTTTTGGGGGTGTTCATGGGGAGAGACAGGCCATGTGGCTGGTGGCCATTTTGAGTGCAGCTACAGGCACTGGCCATGTGCTGGCAGGCAAGTGGCCATTTTGAATGCAGGCTTTGTTGTTAGGCCTGCAACCATTTTGCCTACTTTTCAACCTTTATTTATGCCGAGGGGTAGTGAGTCTTGCATGGGCCTAGTCTTTCTGTGGGTTGTCTTGAATTTAAACATCATGGAGGGCATGGATGGATTGGGATTGTGCTGATTTTGCAGTGTTTTTCGATTTTTGGGGGTGTTCATGGGGAGGGACAGGCCATGTGGCTGGTGGCCATTTTGAGTGCAGCTACAGGCACTGGCCATGTGCTGGCAGGCAAGTGGCCATTTTGAATGCAGGCTTTGTTGTTAGGCCTGCAAGGCTGCAACCATTTTGCCTACTTTTCAACCTTTATTAATGCCCAGGGGTAGTGAGTCTTGCATGGGCCTAGTCTTTCTGTGGGCTGTCTTGAACTTAAACATCATGGAGGCCATGGATGGAATGGGATTGTGCTGATTTTGCAGTGTTTTTCGATTTTTGGGGGTGTTCATGGGGAGGGACAGGCCATGTGGCTGGTGGCCATTTTGAGTGCAGCTACAGGCACTGGCCATGTGCTGGAAGGCAAGTGGCCATTTTGAATGCAGGCTTTGTTGTTAGGCCTGCAACCATTTTGCCTACTTTTCAACCTTTATTTATGCCCAGGGGTAGTGAGTCTTGCAAGGGCCTAGTCTTTCTGTGGGTTGTCTTGAATTTAAACATCATGGAGGCCATGGATGGAATGGGATTGTGCTGATTTTTCAGTGATTTTTGTTTTTTGGGCCTGTACTTGTGGCCTTTTCACCAGGGGTATTTGAGTCTAGCATGGGCCTAGTCTTTCTGTGGGCTGTCTTGAACTTAAACATAATGGAGGCCATGGATGGAATGGGATTATGCTGATTTTGCAGTGTTTTTCGATTTTTGGGGGTGTTCATGGGGAGGGACAGGCCATGTGGCTGGTTGCCATTTTGAGTGCAGCTACAGGCACTGGCCATGTGCTGGCAGGCAAGTGGCCATTTTGAATGCAGGCTTTGTTGTTAGACCTGCAAGGCTGCAACCATTTTGCCTACTTTTCAACCTTTATTTATGCCCCAGGGGTAGTGAGTCTTGCATGGGCCTAGTCTTTCTGTGGGTTGTTTTGAATTTAAACATCATGGAGGGCATGGATGGATTGGGATTGTGCTGATTTTGCAGTGTTTTTCGATTTTTGGGGGTGTTCATGGGGAGGGACAGGCCATGTGGCTGGTGGCCATTTTGAGTGCAGCTACAGGCACTGGCCATGTGCTGGCAGGCAAGTGGCCATTTTGAATGCAGGCTTTGTTGTTAGGCCTGCAAGGCTGCAACCATTTTGCCTACTTTTCAACCTTTATTAATGCCCAGGGGTAGTGAGTCTTGCATGGGCCTAGTCTTTCTGTGGGTTGTCTTGAATTTAAACATCATGGAGGGCATGGATGGAATGGGATTGTGCTGATTTTGCAGTGTTTTTCGATTTTTTTTGTGGTGTATAACTGAACTGATGTTCCTCTGTCTTCCATTGTTTTTAGGTGCACAAGACTCAAGAGAACCACCAGTGCCAGGAAGAAGTCCTGCAGCGGTGTGTGTGTGCAGCATAACGTCACGCGACGTCACGTCTGGCCTCAGACAACTCTACAATTCGTGCAACTGCGGCCTGCTGTCTGACCTGCTCTGAAGAAGATGGCCCCAAAAAAATTTCTCCGTAGCTCCTCTAGCAAGAAAGTTGCTAGTAAGGAGCAGAAGAAGCAAGTTACCAAGGAGGCTGGTGTGCCACCCGCCACGTTTTTTGGGAGCAAAAAAAAAAGTACGCCTGCAGCAGCAGGATCTGCTGGGGACCAAGCTGGGAGCAGCACCCCTGCTCCATTGGGTTCAGTGCCTCCACCACCACGCCAACTTAAGCCAAAGCCCTTGAGTGCTTCAGAGGCAGTCAGTGTACTTCTCCAATCACCATCGACCAGTGATGTTGGCTCATCGCAAGAAAGTAGCAGCAATGTCCCTGAATCAACACAGGTTGTTGTAACTCATCTGACAAGTGTTGAACAACCACAGCCGCAACAACAACACCATGTGCAAGTACACGCCCAAGTACATGTGGAAGGAGAGGCAGCAAAAGGAGATGCGCAAGCAAAGGTGCATGGAGGTTCACAAGTGCCCACAATAGTTGTTCCTCCCGAAGTAGGGGCACATCAGGAAATCGACAATGAAGCCGAGGTATCATTGGAAGCCACACCTCCTGATGATCATTCATTGTCTTCCACATCCCTAGCAAGGAAAAGATCAAGGGGGGTGTCTACATCTTCTTCAAGCCCACCTCCTTCTGATGATACGGATCCAGCTTGGGAACCACCACTGCGGTCTGAGGATGATACACACCATGATCTGACAAAGGTACCTAAGCGTAAAAGGAAAGTCGTCGAAAAACTCATACCTATGGAGTGTGATGAGGCTCAACAAGAAGTGACAGATACTGCTGGTGATGAAGCCTCTCACGATGACGACGAGCCAGTCATCACAAAGGTCACTGCAGCCCCACCGGGCATGCATCAAAGAGACATTTTGACCCTATCCCGAGAAGCTGCTGAGCGTGATGATGATGTCGACGAGGAGGCAATGGAAATGGAATCATTAGATTTGGAGTTAAGTAGTACACCAAAACCTACCGCTTCCATATTTCTTCCTCGCAAGAAGGTACCCACCTCGACCTCAATTCATGGTGGTGAAAGTGCAAAACGTACTGAAGTTCGGCAATCCACATCCTCCACTTCATCTGGCATTAGCAGCAGGACCACCACCACCAGTATCGCCGCCTCCTCCGGCCCCCAAAGACATTTCAAGTCTCCAGTTTGGGACTTCTTTAGTGTTTGCCCAAAAATGGAAAACGTAGCCATTTGTAGCCTTTGTAAGGTTCGAGTTGGTCGTGGTAAGCTTGGTTCTAACTATGGTACCGGAGGCCAGAGAGGTCATCTTAAGAGAGCGCACCCTGTCCAATGGCTTCCGCACCTAGAGGCGTTTATGCAAGCCAGAATTGCACGTAATCAAAACGTTGATTTTTCATCTGATGATGACGAGGAGGAAGAAGACGATTCAAACACTTCACTTACACCCAGTACCCCTGTCAGCAGCACACCCCATGTGAGCCACACTAAGAGTGTGGGAGAGAGTGAGACATCAATGCGGAAAAGTTCATCAGCGAGCGTAACTGGGTCGAAGATATCATCATCCTCCCGTAAATCCTTGGTCCAGGGCAACATTAAAAAGATGTTGTTTACAGAAGCGCAATATGAACGCAACCACCCAATGACGCGTCTGTATAACACTAAGCTGGCTAAAATGCTAGCTCTGGACCTTCTCCCTTTTTCTTTTGTAGAAGGGGTTGGTTTTCTAGAATTAGTGGCAGCGCTCTGCCCTAAATGGAAGGTTCCTAGCCGGTTCTATTTTGCCCGAGTTGCGGTTCCAGCACTACATGAAGATGTTCTGAAGGTGATTGGGGCAGCTTTGCAGAAGAGTGCTGTTCACACTATACATCTGACAACAGACATGTGGACCAGTGGCGCAGGCGCTGATTACATGTGCATCACTGCACACTGGGTCTCTTTTTCAGGGGCTAAAGCAAAGCTAAACACAGGTGTTGACACAGACATTGTTTTTAAAGCTGCTCGGAAACATGCAACACTAGCCATGTTTGGTTTGGAGAAACGTCACACAGCAGAAAACATTTTGGATGTCTTTAACACAAAGGTCCTTAACTGGCTGTCCCCACTAAAACGCCGGGTTGGTTATGTTTCCACGGACAATGGCGCCAATATAGTTAAGGCCATGAGGGACGGTTACTATTTCAGAGTGCCGTGTTTGGCGCACTGTATAAACCTGGTTGTCCAAAAATTCTTGGCTAATAAAGCCAGTGCAGCGTACAGTGTATTGGACACCTGCCGAAAAATGTGCAAGCATTTCAGCCATTCTTTTAAGGCCCGGAAGCAGCTGAGGAGCCTGCTATATCAACGTAAAATGCCAGTGAAAGCACTCATCCAGGAGGTGGTAACACGTTGGAACTCAACCTTCTACATGCTTGAGCGTCTGTATGAGCAGTATACGGAACTCGATCAATATTTCCTTACAGAGGGTACAGAGGAGCTGAGGATGGGTGGGCCGCAATGGAACATAGTTCAAAGCCTGACACGCATGCTTCGTCCTTTTGAGTTCTTCACGCGTGCAGTCAGCAAGGAGGACTCTAATTTGGGAAAAGCTATCCCATTGTTGTACATGCTGGAGGACCAACTGAAGGAGGTGTGTTCTGTGTTTGAAAAAGATGACAAAAACCAAGACTCTTTGCTTCTGGCTGAGCAATTATTAGAGCTCCTACAAGGTGATGAACGTCTTAAAAAGATCCACTCAGAACAGCATAACATTTGTGCTACTATTCTGGATCCACGCTACAAAAAGGCGCTGGCAGGCCAAGCATTCTTTAATTTTGTTGATGAACATGTTCCAAAGTACAAACGTTGGCTAGCCTTGTCAGCCAAGAGGTTTGAAACAGAACGGCTGGAAATTGAAGGAAATGGCAGTACATCAGCAGGCCATCCCCAGTCAAAACAATCCACTTCTGCACCTGTGGCTGTGGCACAAGTGACCTCTCAGCCGTTAAAGACACCGGCAACCGGATCATCTGCACGAAACACAACAGAAACATGGGAGGCTGAAGAGGATTGGCTAGCTCTACGTGGGTTTGGTTCTCAAAAGGTCAGAGGCACAGCAAGAGCTAAGCAAAGTGGAGGAACCTTGGATGAGGACCTTGAGTCGATGGTGAAGGACTATCTGAATGACTCAACAGAGGTCTATGTTAATTCTGACCCATTGGCGTATTGGCATGGGAAAAAAGAATTGTGGCCACAGCTCACCAACCTGGCTTTAAACTACTTGTCTTGCCCACTCGCAAGCGTGTCTTCTGAACGGGTTTTCAGTGCGGCTGGTGGCATTGTAACTCCCAAACGGAGCCGCCTCTCGCCCAAAAATGTGGAGAGGTTAACAATGATCAAGATGAATCAGCACCTCATACCACCAGATTTCAGAGTACGAGAGAGCGTGCCGGATGAAGAGGAGGTGGCCAGCAACATAGATGAGGGAATTTCTACTCTGTCAGGTGACACTGAGCTCACCCTGCCTAAATTCGCAGAGTATGATGACGAAGCCTTATTCTTATTCCTGGACCGTGATACCGAGCCCTGAAAATTAGACAACGAATCAATAACTTTCTTTTTCATCCCTATTCACTTTTATTCCTGTGTGTCTGTCTTTCTTTGTTGTGCACAGTTAATATATTTCAAACTTTAATCAGATAATCACAAAATCAAGCCCATCAGCAGAACTGTCTTCACTGGTTTGCTAATTGATTTGAAGTTGCCGCAGTCTGCATTCCTCAGGTTCACAAGTTCAGAAGAACATGCTCCTCTATCCTCCTCCTCCAGACTCCTATTTCCATCAAACCAGAGGGCTGGTTTACGCTCAATGAAGAAAGACTCAGCACTTGTGGGATGTTGTTGTACCTCTTTGCAGGTGAGTTGACGGCTCTGGGACCATTGTTGGGAAGCTCTAATACCGGATAAAAGTGGTTTGGACCAAATCCCAGGAAGAATTTTTTTTGTGTTTTTGATGACTTGCTTGCCTTTTAGGTGCTCTTAGGGAAGGTTCCGTCTGTTTGTGGGTGAGTTTCGTGGTCTGGGAGCATTGCTGGGACACTCTAATCTTGATTGCATTTGCTTATCAGGAAATCCGTCGTGGCAACCCCGACTTATGGCCTAGCTACGCAGCGCGTTTGGACCGAAGGCCGAGAAATATTGCAAGTATGAGATTTTGCTTTTGGCCTGTTTGGGGGTGTTATGCTTCTTGGCGGGTGGGTTGGCGTGTCTTGGGGCATTCCTGGGAAGGTCTAATACCGGGTAGAAGTGGTTGGGACAAAATCCAGGCCGATTATTTTTTTGGCTATTTCTGACATTTTGCTCAATGTAGCGTTTTCGGGGGCCTGTTTGGGGGGCTTCCTGGTGTTTGTGGGTGAGTTTCGTGGTCTGGGAGCACTGCTGGGACACTCTAATCTTGATTGCATTTGCTTTTCAGGAAATCCGTCGTGGCAACCCCGACTTATGGCCTAGCTACGCAGCGCGTTTGGACCGAAGGCCGAAAAATATTGCAAGTATGAGATTTTGCTTTTGGCCTGTTTGGGGGTGTTATGCTTCTTGGCGGGTGGGTTGGCGTGTCTTGGGGCATTCCTGGGAAGGTCTAATACTGGGTAGAAGTGGTTGGGACAAAATCCAGGCCGATTTTTTTTTGGGCTATTTCTGACATTTTGCTCAATGTAGCATTTTCGGGGGCCTGTTTGGGGGGCTTCCTGGTGTTTGTGGGTGAGTTTCGTGGTCTGGGAGCACTGCTGGGACACTCTAATCTTGATTGCATTTGCTTTTCAGGAAATCCGTCGTGGCAACCCCGACTTATGGCCTAGCTACGCAGCGCGTTTGGACCGAAGGCCGAGAAATATTGCAAGTATGAGATTTTGCTTTTGGCCTGTTTGGGGGTGTTATGCTTCTTGGCGGGTGGGTTGGCGTGTCTTGGGGCATTCCTGGGAAGGTCTAATACCGGGTAGAAGTGGTTGGGACAAAATCCAGGCCGATTTTTTTTGGGCTATTTCTGAAATTTTGCTCAATGTAGCGTTTTCGGGGGCCTGTTTAGGGGGCTTCCTGGTGTTTGTGGGTGGGTTTCGGGGTCTGGGCGCACTGCTGGCTATATATACTTTACTTTGCAAGAGGTTTGAAGCAAATCCATGGTGGCAGAGGGGAGTTAGGGCCTAGCTGCAGAGCGCGCGCGGAGTGATTTGGGAAATTTGTGAAAAATTGACTAAGTCCCCATTTTTGTACTTTTGCTCTTTGGCTGTTTGGGGGTCTTCTACTCGTTTTCTCCTGGGTTGACGGCTCTGGGGCCATTGCTGGGAAGCTCTAATACCGGATAAAAGTGTTTTGGACCAAATCCCAGGCGGAAATTTTTTTGTGTTTTTGATGACTTGCTTGCCTTTGAGGTGCTCTTAGGGGGGGTTCCGTCTGATTGTGGGTGAGTTTCGTGGTCTGGGAGCACTGCTGGGACACTCTAATCTTGATTGCATTTGCTTTTCAGGAAATCCGTCGTGGCAACCCCGACTTATGGCCTAGCTACGCAGCGCATTTGGACCGAAGGCCGAGAAATATTGCAAGTATGAGATTTTGCTTTTGGCCTGTTTGGGGGTGTTATGCTTCTTGGCGGGTGGGTTGGCGTGTCTTGGGGCATTCCTGGGAAGGTCTAATACCGGGTAGAAGTGGTTGGGACAAAATCCAGGCCGATTTTTTTTTGGCTATTTCTGACATTTTGCTCAATGTAGCATTTTCGGGGGCCTGTTTGGGGGGCTTCCTGGTGTTTGTGGGTGAGTTTCGTGGTCTGGGAGCACTGCTGGGACACTCTAATCTTGATTGCATTTGCTTTTCAGGAAATCCGTCGTGGCAACCCCGACTTATGGCCTAACTACGCAGCGCGTTTGGACCGAAGGCCGAGAAATATTGCAAGTATGAGATTTTGCTTTTGGCCTGTTTGGGGGTGTTATGCTTCTTGGCGGGTGGGTTGGCGGGTCTTGGGGCATTCCTGGGAAGGTCTAATACCGGGTAGAAGTGGTTGGGACAAAATCCAGGCCGATTTTTTTTTGGCTATTTCTGACATTTTGCTCAATGTAGCGTTTTCGGGGGCCTGTTTGGGGGGCTTCCTGGTGTTTGTGGGTGGGTTTCGGGGTCTGGGCGCACTGCTGGCTATATATACTTTACTTTGCAAGAGGTTTGAAGCAAATCCATGGTGGCAGAGGGGAGTTAGGGCCTAGCTGCAGAGCGCGCGCGGAGTGATTTGGGAAATTTGTGAAAAATTGACTAAGTCCCCATTTTTGTACTTTTGCTCTTTGGCTGTTTGGGGGTCTTCTACTCGTTTTCTCCTGGGTTGACGGCTCTGGGGCCATTGCTGGGAAGCTCTAATACCGGATAAAAGTGTTTTGGACCAAATCCCAGGCGGAAAATTTTTTGTGTTTTTGATGACTTGCTTGCCTTTGAGGTGCTCTTAGGGGGGGTTCCGTCTGATTGTGGGTGAGTTTCGTGGTCTGGGAGCACTGCTGGAACACTCTAATCTTGATTGCATTTGCTTTTCAGGAAATCCGTCGTGGCAACCCCGACTTATGGCCTAGCTACGCAGCGCGTTTGGACCGAAGGCCGAGAAATATTGCAAGTATGAGATTTTGCTTTTGGCCTGTTTGGGGGTGTTATGCTTCTTGGCGGGTGGGTTGGTGGGTCTTGGGGCATTCCTGGGAAGGTCTAATACCGTGTAGAAGTGGTTGGGACAAAATCCTCGCGGAAAAGCCTTTTGGCACTTTTTGTAACTTAGGGTTCGTTAGGGTTAGCCCTAGCAGCAGGATTGCATGTGTTTCGGGGTGTTCTAGATTTTTGCAACTGAGTTCTGGGGTCTTAGAGCACTCATGAGAATGTGTAATTTTGGTTGCAAGTCATTTGAAGAAAATCCATGGTGGGAAAGGGGGGATTTGGCATAGTTAAAGAAAGCCTTTGCCACTATTCTTAACTTAGGGTTCGTTAGGGTTAGCAGTATTTCTATTGCATGTGTTTGAGTGGGGGGGATTTCGAGTCTTGGAGCGATGCTGGCTATGGCTAATTTTGCTTGGTTGCTTGCAAGTGGTTTGAATGCAATCCACGGTGGATAAGGGGTAATTAGGAAGGGGGTACTTCGGCCTACTTTTACTTTCAAAGTAAGTTTTGTCACCAGTTTTCTGCTAGGCCTCGTTTTTTGAGATTTGATTGGGGGTCTTCTACATTTTTGCGACTGGCTTTAGTAAGGGTCTGGGTGGGAGCACTGCTAGGAAGATCTAATTTTGTTCTAAAACACAGTTTACAGTACACCTAGCTTGAGGGGAAAGATCCGCTACATTAATTTGCCCATACTTATTTATCCTTCAAAAGGTGACTCAGACAGAGTACGCACTTTCAAAAATATTGTACTGTCTACTAGGAAAATCAAATTGTGACTTTTTGCACTCCACAGCCTACATACCTTATATTAATTTATCAGTGGTGTTGTAATATTATATCACTTCCTGTTTTTCGTTGAATAATTACAGGCCGTGTTTCAGTCTCTGCAATGGGGAAAAAAGGATGGAGTCAGGCTTCACAGTAGCGAGCCACAATTCAGCATCAGGCAGGCAGTGGACAGGGTGTCTTCTGGTGACCAACATCGATGGACGAAGCGTCGGCTGCAATGGAGGAGTGCCGCTAATAAGAGGATTTTTTTTCTGCAGGCAACTTACTTACCACTTCCAACAGGACCACTACAACCACATAGATACAGTATCCCTTGCCTTTTTCTCTGACTGTGACTGCATTTCTTGGATCTCTCTCTGCTTCTAAATTGATCCCTTAACACATCACTTAGTCCACTCCACTATCACATCTGCACCACACATAGTCATTTGTAAGTGCTCCTACGTAATTCGCAAGTCGCAGCACGCCCCAGGCCGTAGAGGACTGGGATGGCCCCAATGATGAAGCATGTCACCAAGGGGCAACCCTGGTGAGTGAGGGGACACCTAGAAAAAAAACAATTTCTCCTTTTCTATCTACTATACCTTCCAGACCAACCCATTGAGTGTTGTTGTGAATGGATTTATAGTGACCAGCAAGGCTCTCGGGTATCTGGCTACAGAGACCTTATGTTGAATATCGTTATCAATAATTCCACACAGGCCCTATACTGTCGCATTCTTTCTTCCACAGTTGTCGAATGTACTACTTACTTTTCACTGACATGCATGCAGTAGTGCATGCACTTTCAAAGATTGATGGATAGGTTTGTACCCAAAGAATTGTTTATGTTCAATTGTTTGTCTATGCTGTGCTTTTTTTTACAGGGTGTCTTCTGGTGACCAACATCGATGGACGAAGCGTCGGCTGCAATGGAGGAGTGCCGCTAATAGGAGGATTTTTTTTCTGCAGGCAACTTACTTACCACTTCCAACAGGACCACTACAACCACATAGATACAGTATCCCTTGCCTTTTTCTCTGACTGTGACTGCATTTCTTGGATCTCTCTCTGCTTCTAAATTGATCCCTTAACACATCACTTAGTCCACTCCACTATCACATCTGCACCACACATAGTCATTTGTAAGTGCTCCTACGTAATTCGCAAGTCGCAGCACGCCCCAGGCCGTAGAGGACTGGGATGGCCCCAATGATGAAGCATGTCACCAAGGGGCAACCCTGGTGAGTGAGGGGACACCTAGAAAAAAACCAATTTCTCCTTTTCTATCTACTATACCTTCCAGACCAACCCCATTGAGTGTTGTTGTGAATGGATTTATAGTGACCAGCAAGGCTCTCGGGTATCTGGCTACAGAGACCTTATGTTGAATATCGTTATCAATAATTCCACACAGGCCCTGTACTGTCGCATTTTTTCTTCCATAGTTGTCGAATGTACTACTTACTTTTCACTGACATGCATGCAGTAGTGCATGCACTTTCAAAGATTGATGGATAGGTTTGTACCCAAAGATTTGTTTATGTTCACAATTGTTTGTCTATGCTGTGCTATTTTTTCTTGTCTCCCAAAACCTTTCCCAAAAACCCCAGTACCCATCCATTTTTCAAACCCTAACCCTCTTCCCCCGGGCTGTGTGGTTTTGATTGATGTGTGACTAAATTACAGCAATAAATCCACACACTTGCTGGGGAGGATAAGGTGATAGCAACAGGCTGGTGAAGAAATCCGAGGATATATTCTTACTCTGCTTGACAAAGAACCATTGCTAATGTGAAAGAACTTCAACCGAATTAGTAGTTATACTTTACCATTTGTTAGGCTACAATGTGGCACTGTTCTACTGTACTTCTGTCACCTGCTATATTCTCAGTTGTACCGTTGAATTGCTCAGGAGGACAAACCAGATTTCATTTTCTTTTTTTTCATAGGCATGCAACTGCCACTGTGTCACACCACTAGTTCCACCGCTATGAGGAAATTTTATCCGACCAAGATTGCCAACCTTATATGGCTGAGATACCCGCCACCCCCTCTCAACACAATCCCAAAGGATGGGAAACCGGAAACAGTTCTGAAGTTTTTGGAGACGGGAGGGAGTGACCCTCCCGGGCCGTATTTATTAAAATATGAAACAAAATTAAAACATTAAAATAAACAGTTTCATATTATGTACAATTTCATTACCACATTGCGATGTTTGGCTAACCTTAACATATCCTCTAGTACAAAGGTTCTCCTAGCCGAACTAACATCCTACCAAACATTTACTTAACTTTTGAAATTGTACATCCTAACGTTTAAGGGCCAACGGCAAGGTCGTAACCGGTGTCAAGATCCCTAACCCAGACATATCCCCCTCACTTGTGAGGGGCGGCACGGAGGCTTACCTCAAGTGCAACTACCAATTTCCCTTGACTTGAAGGGGGCCCCAATAAAACTCGACGCCACTTAAAGGTCGTACGAGGACTCGTGTGAGGTATCTAGAAGGTAGCGTAGACCCCCCCCAAACCCCACACAACTTACCACATCTGCCGTCGCAGACGTACTGGCCCCGGGAAATTCCCCAGGAGGGGGCTGTAACCCCTCCTACCCATGAAGGGGCCTTGACCGCCTTCCCATTTCCTTTCGGCGACCCATCCTTAGAAGGGAACGCCTCCCCGTTGAGGGGCCAATGGCCACCTCCCCCGAGCGCCCCCATCCGTAATGGGTGACGCCCACTCATAGGGATCTTCCAATTAGTGCTCACCGATCATGACCTTACCGCCCGACCAAAATAAATACGACAATGATAACTAAATAACTAAAGCTAAATATAACAGACAGTAGCAACAACAACTTTATTCAAAGCATGCCTACTGATGAACACTAAAGCAGAATTACTTTATTTGCAAAACATAACACAAAGTGATCATTCTTTATTGCATACTCAACATCTTCACGATAATACCGCAACCTGTAAACGAAAATCAGAATTATCAATCAAACTTTATTTAAAACCACTCGCTGTCTTCAGGGGCTGGTGGGTGGGTCAAAAATGGCTCTTCGTTCCGTCTCGAGCTCACGTGCAGCGAGGAGGTGCAGCTTCAGAGCACAGGAACAAGAGGATGCTTTCTGGTCTTGTTCCTCCTTTTATCCGTCTTCAGGGCGGGCGTAAACCCGCCCCTGCCTGCCCCAAGGGCGTGGCCAGCCGCGTCAGTGTCTAGGCCAACCCACTCTAGGGCGGGAAAAGGCGCGCCCCGGCTACGCCGCTTCGGGCATACCAGCCGAGACTCGCCTCCCGCCCAAGATGGCTTCCCGGGGGGATCGTGGTACTCTGCCATACGTTCGGGGGGACCGATTGGTCGCCCCTTGCCATATGGCTGAGATACCCGCCACCCCCTCTCAACACAATCCCCAAGGATGGGAAACCGGAAACAGTTCTGAAGTTTTTGGAGACGGGAGGGAGTGACCCTCCCGGGCCGTATTTATTAAAATATGAAACAAAATTAAAACATTAAAATAAACAGTTTCATATTATGTACAATTTCATTACCACATTGCGATGTTTGGCTAACCTTAACATATCCTCTAGTACAAAGGTTCTCCTAGCCGAACTAACATCCTACCAAACATTTACTTAACTTTTGAAATTGTACATCCTAACGTTTAAGGGCCAACGGCAAGGTCGTAACCGGTGTCAAGATCCCTAACCCAGACATATCCCCCTCACTTGTGAGGGGCGGCACGGAGGCTTACCTCAAGTGCAACTACCTATTTCCCTTGACTTGACGGGGGCCCCAATAAAACTCGACGCCACTTAAAGGTCGTACGAGGACTCGTGTGAGGTATCTAGAAGGTAGCGTAGACCCCCCCCCAAACCCCACACAACTTACCACATCTGCCGTCGCAGACGTACTGGCCCCGGGAAATTCCCCAGGAGGGGGCTGTAACCCCTCCTACCCATGAAGGGGCCTTGACCGCCTTCCCTTTCCTTTCGGCGACCCATCCTTAGAAGGGACCGCCTCCCCGTTGAGGGGCCAATGGCCACCTCCCCCGAGCGCCCCCATCCGTAATGGGTGACGCCCACTCATAGGGATCTTCCAATTAGTGCTCACCGATCATGACCTTACCGCCACAGGTCCGGATAGTTGACCGGCTATCCGGACCCCCCACCACACTCCTACCTAAAGGTCATGTTTAACGTCTTCAGCCAAGCTATGAAGTCTCCTATGAGTAACTCATTCCCCATCCGAGACAAATGAACACCATCCCCCAAGTACATACTGTCATCCTTAATACATCCATGCGCGATAGAATGCAGTGCATTGGAACGGAACAACCTACTTACTTTGTTATTAATTTTTCTCACAGAGTGATTTAAAGCAGAAACCGAAAAAGCCCCCCGCCACACCTTTCGTGGGATCATATGGGACCATGCAATCGTGCACCCTGGAACTCTCCTCGCTAACCAACTTACAGTGGAAAGCATTGCTTCCAGGAGAAGTCGTCTACCAGTGGTGACCAAATCATTGCCCCCAAGATGTACTATGACTACAGACGGCGGTGACCTCGTCCGCCCTAGCAAACCCTCGAAAAATGATTGGAACTGGTCAATACAGAGACCGCCCTTTCCGTAGAAGGACACCCTGTACCCGTATTCCCCAGCCACGTGCACCATGTCACCTGCCTTGAATACGTCCGCGGCACGCCTCACGTATGAGTGGCCCACGACCCACACCTCCTTTTTCACAGCCGGTGATGTCTGACCGCTGGCCCGGTGTTGGGTCGACTGCATAGTCCGCCCCGCCTCGTAGGCTTGCGTAACTGAAAACCAAACAAACAAGAAGCGTGAGTACATCATTACGGCTTCACAACATGTGCAAACGCACATACCTTTTATAACAATTGGAGGACCAACGCCCCACACGTTTAACTTGTTCCACATTCAGACCCCTGGCTGTAGCCTCTGTAGCAGCCCCTATCCGAAAGGAATGGGTCCCAAATTCACCCGGGTTCAAGCCCGCAGCTGTAATCGACATCGCAAGCACCCGCTGAAACTGAAACCTTGTCAGTGGGGTGGCGTCCGCGTGTCTCAACAAGGTCCCCCCCATGATGCCACCCTTTGTGTTAAATAATCCTCTAAACACTTCACTGGGCACATGGACGACCCGGGAATCCTGCGTACAATTATGCATTCACCCATCCCACTCTGGTCGGTTTTGGACCTCACAAACGAGACAGTCATCGTCTCCCCTCTGATCTGAACGTGCTCTGCGCACAGTCCTCCCGTCACATCCTGCTTGTTCCTTGCCACTAATTCGCTTACCCGCATAGCCCCATGAAATGCCAGCGTAAAGGCGGCTCGGAATAACACTGCCTCAAACTGAGACGAACAAGTTGTAGGGAGTCTGGATAATAACTGGGCCAACCTATCCAAACCTATCGGGCGCCTCTCATCTACTCTGCGACCCTCAAGGCGTTGCCACCCACGTAGCGCTTTCTGCACAACGAAAGACGCTGTCGGGTCCTGGATCCCATGAGCCCTAGCAACAAAGGAAATGGCAGCCCGATGCCTCTGGGCCGTGGCCACCGTTTTCCCTGCCAGATGTAATGACATCAGAAAGTCCACAACCCCTTCCTCCCGGCCCCAAAGCTCCTCGCTAGCAGTCCCCAAAAAGGCTAAATAGGACCGGAACGCCCCTTCATATGCCTTCCTCGTCCTGGGTGCTAAACTCTCTCCCACGAGGTTACGAAGTTCGGGGCACCGAGAGACCAAAGAGCTTCGGGGAAGGGTGCCGGCTCCGGGTCCGCTGTGGGCAGAAAACCCCAGAAGGCCTGCATACGAAAACGAGAAAGGGCATCAGCCGCCTGGTTCATTACCCCAGGGACATGTCTTGCTTTGAACAACACATTCAGTTGCATACACAGTAATACGATTTCCTTAAGCAGCCTCAAAACCCATTTGCACCGTGCTGCCTGACTATTGATACACTCAACCACGGCCATATTGTCAGACCAAAATACCACAGAGTGATCTCTGAAACCTTCGGGCCACGTTCTCAGGGCCACGAAAATGGGGAAAAGTTCCAGGAAGGCAATGTTACTTGTCAGTCCACTGTTATGCCACCATGTCGGCCATTTTTGTGCAGACCATCGAGCACCGAAAATGGCACCAAAACCTACACTCCCTGCCGAATCTGTCCACAGCCCCAGCTCCTCAGAGGACACGGCTGGTTTATTCCAGACGACTCGACCATTGAAATCCGCCAGAAATGCCAACCAAATGCGCATGTCCTGGCGGACCTCGGCCGAGGGCCTCGTGCGATGATGGCCCTCCTTCAATCCGACCATGGCTTGAGCGATCGAACGGGAAAAGGGGCGGGCCATAGGTATAACTCTCAGGGCAAAATTCAACTGGCCCACTAACTGCTGTAACTGATGCAGCTTAACCTTAGCTTCACTCAAACACATTTGCAGGGATGCCCTGAACTTTAACACTTTATCACTTGGTAAACGAAAACAACCTTCTCCGGAGTCTAACTCGATCCCCAGAAACTCGAGGCAAGTCGAAGGACCCACCGTCTTACCTGGTGCCAATGGCACGCCAAACTGATTCATTAAAACACAAAATGCAGCCAAAGCTTGTCCACATTCCGGATCCCCGGCCGCCCCCAGGAACAAAAAATCATCGAGATAATGCATCACATGTTGAAAACCCGTCTTCTTTGTGAAGACCCATTGTAGAAAACTACTGAATTTCTCGAAATAGGCACAAGAAATTGAGCATCCCATCGGCATACATCTATCCATATAATACTGACCCTGAAACATGAAACCCAGTAGACGCTGATCGTCTGGATGTACCGGGAGCAACCGGAACGCTGACTCGATATCAGATTTTGCCATCAGCGCCCCGGGCCCCAGGCGATTCAAAATGGCCACGGCCTCATCGAAAGATGCGTACCGCACCGAACACATTTCCGGGTCTATCGCCTCGTTTACGGAAAGACCACGTGGGGCTGACAAATTATGTATCAGCCGAAACTCACCCGGGTCCTTCTTGGGGACCACTCCTAAAGGCGAACAGACAAAGTTAGCCACCGGGGGTACACTAAACGGACCGGCGACTCGACCTCGAGTAACCTCCTTCCGGATCTTTTCCTGTACCACGGTCGTATGCTGCAAGACTGATATCTGATTTTTGCATTTTTCCACACCCTGAAAGTCCCCCACTGGGATGCGGAAACCATATGAAAACCCGTTCCGCAACACCCCAGCAGAAGCACGATCCGGGTATTCACTGAGCCAGGGAATCATTGCCAAGGTATCAATCGGGGTAGGTAAAGGTGCCCCTCGGACTATGTTAGACCTGTTTGGCACCTCCTCTACCCCCGTTATCACCCGTTTTGGCTCTGCACGTGGACTCAGGATGGGATGATTGCCCACACCCACTACATTCGTGTTTAAATTTGCACGATCCCTGGGGCCTAGTACATTTACTCCTGTTAAAATTCCAGCAAACCCCTTTTTTACCTGTATTACCGGTAGGCCTCGAGTGATTGTCGCTACCCGTACCTGATCGAAAAGGCGTCCCCGCATACTGACGGGAGGATTCGCCCACATTACTCCCTACTAAAGGCACTTTCAACATACCAGTCTCCTTCATATTGGACCAAGACACAGAATCATAACAATCCCAAGTTAAGTTTTTATCATGTTCTTTTGCTTTTCTGAAAAGATTATCATAGCAAAACCAATGATTACCCTCGTGTGATACCGAGTACCCCATGATCCTTGACTGATAACTCGGCAACTCGGGTAGCAATTCGGGCCTCCGTTCTCCCAAGATCGATGTGAAAATTCCCCAGGCCTTGCCCCAATTGCCAATGTTTTCATTAACCTTAAAGGCGGCCATCTTTGCGCGCCAAACACTCGGATGCATGAGATCCTTCTGACCCTTAACATGCTCCATCTCATAATGATCAGTAAGCATCGAGAAGATGTTTACATATTCCCCTGCCCATATCTTTTCTTTAATAGCTAAAGGAACATGCTGACCCAACCTCTCCCTTCGAGAGGGAGCCGACTCTTCCCTCGCAATCGGCAATGGCCGCTTACCTGAACTGGACGCTGTCTCTGCGACTAAAACCGTCCCCTGTGGCTTCTCTACGGCCGCAGCCGGCGTGGATACCTTCGCTGCTTCACGAGTTTCCCGCAGTTGCTTCATTAACACCTGCGCGTCGACAGCCGTGGCGCCCTTGCTACTTTTACCCAACCACGCTGCTACTTGTGCTGCCAGCTCGGGCGGCATGTCTTCCCCGGACACGGGGGTGACCACCACGGGAATCGGATTCCCTTCTTCCGGCACAGGAGTGGGTGCTTCGAGCGGGGCACTGGGACCCGGGGTATCTCCCCCAGCTGCTCCTCTCCTGGGCCTCTTGCCTTTTCCTCCCGGGGCCGTTCCCTCCAAAGGACGTTTCGGGCCCCCTTCCTCGTTTTTATCCATCCGCCTCTTTAGGTCGGTCATCTCCTTCATGAGAACCCGCAGCATCTGTTCGGTAGTCATCCGCTTTCCCGCCTTCTTCGGCATTCTCCGACAGAGTATCTGTAAAACAAACGAGAAAGATTACAACGTTCAAAAATGGCTCTTCGTTCCGTCTCGAGCTCACGTGCAGCGAGGAGGTGCAGCTTCAGAGCACAGGAACAAGAGGATGCTTTCTGGTCTTGTTCCTCCTTTTATCCGTCTTCAGGGCGGGCGTAAACCCGCCCCTGCCTGCCCCAAGGGCGTGGCCAGCCGCGTCAGTGTCTAGGCCAACCCACTCTAGGGCGGGAAAAGGCGCGCCCCGGCTACGCCGCTTCGGGCATACCAGCCGAGACTCGCCTCCCGCCCAAGATGGCTTCCCGGGGGGATCGTGGTACTCTGCCATACGTTCGGGGGGACCGATTGGTCGCCCCTTGCCATTCGCTGTTTCCTGTGGAGCCAGCCCTGGGTCTAGCCCTACTTTCAAACACAAATTACAGGTAAGATAAGTGTTTGGTGGTTTGGGGGTATAATGGAGTATTAGTAGGAGAGACGAGAGACTGAAGGTAGTACTACTAAAGTCCTAGGACTCTTGGATTCACTTCACTTAGTCTGTGAGAGGCACTTAGTGTTGAAAACATTTGGGCATTTACACTTAAAGGAAGAAAATGGAACTAAACTTTCAGGAAAACAAAGTCACTGTTAAACCCCCACCCACCAGGCAAGCAGTAAGAAACGGGTATGCTCAGATAAAGTTTGAAAAAGTATATTTATATCCCTAACAAAATAATCTCCCGCAAGACCCTCCCTAACCCCAACGATTGTCCTTCAAAAGTCCCCAAAAACCCAACTCCCAATTCCCACCCCCCAAAAGTCTCTAAAAAAGGGGCAAGGGACACTATGGGTGGATGCTGTCAACTTTTTGGGCCAGGGCATCATGCTCCTGGCGGAGCAAGGCGTGCTCTACGCGGAGCCCCTCCAACTCCTTTGAAAAGTGGTGGAGCTCCTGCTGGAGGCGGGACACCATCAGGGTACTGCGGCGCAGGCGTGCCTTCAATGCCTTGTAGGTGCAACGGCTGTGAGAGGAAGCTGTTGTCCTTGCTACTCGGCGGTGGCGTTTGGCTTTGGCAGCCCGGCTCAGTCTGGGTGGACCACTGTGCTGGGTGGCACTGGCAGCCCGTGGGGGAACGGAGGCCGATGCAGACGACGTAGTTGTTGTGGTCGACTGCACACTTTCTTCGTCCTCCAGGGCCACCAGCCGCCGATATTCGGCCACAGTGGCATCGATCCTCCGTTGCCGGGCCGCTCTAGCCAGCTCCTTCCTCCTTGTTCGTTTGGAAGGAGAACCTATATGAAGAAAGAAAGACATAGTCTGTAACCAATGCTATTTAAGATTAACTCAATCATTCAGCAGAAATTTGTGTTGCACTACAACTAGCAACTTGCAAGCGCATTACATAACTATTGAGGCCAGTATCTATCTAACCTCACACTTCTTCATCCTTGCTCTAACATTAGTGGGAGTTTAAGGAACAAATTCTACGAGCACTATGGACTTCCATTGGAGTCGACTATGAAAGTACACCAGTCTAATTCTTCTTCTTGTCTCTTGTTTAGGAAAATTGGTACGTTATCTTCTGCAAGCCGGCATAATGCCAGCGCAGTAAACTTGCACCCGAGAAAAAGAGACGCACGCCATGAGGAGTGACCTAGACTTGCGTTGCGTTACTGTACCCGTCCAGTACATGCAGGTGGTGAAGCTCTTACTTTTCTATTACGGGTGGCACTGAGAATACTCTGTTACAAATCAAGGGCTACTGCTTAATTAATTTAACTTTCACCCTACAGTGGAAATGAGTACTAGAAATGGAAAATTGAAGAAGATAAATAATCTGATTATCTATCACTTCACATGGGATGTTTTTGCTTATATATGGGATGACTTTAGGTGCTTTGCTTTTTATTGAGTGACCAGTGATACATCCACACATGAATGACTGAGTACTACTAAACTTATTAAGAGAGGTAGGGAGTGGCCACCGTAATAACCGGATCTATGCTGTGCTTGCAATACAAACTACTGCTACTATTGATGGTAGTATTTGGACAAAATTAAAACTTCTTTTCCTTGCCTTTCCTACACTGGAACGGACGTGCGGGTGCAGTGTTACATGCTCTTCAAAGTTACACTTAGTTCATCCACTGACCGTCTACTCTCTCTAGATCATGGGTACTCACAAACTTTCTCTCAGGGGCTAAATTTACAGTGTAGTTTGTGGCCGAGGGCCGCACTGGTGGGGGCGGAGTCAGAGGGGGCGGGGCTAAAGCAAAACGATAACTTGTGACCATGAGGTTGCACACAGGTCCCTGCAGCAGATGCCCTCATCCACTGAGCCACCAGACCCAGCATTTACATACATCTCTCTCCCTCCTGCTCTCCCTCCTGCCCTCCCTCTCCATCTTTCTCTCCCTCCTGCCCTCCCTCTCCCTCCACCTCTGTCATCTCACTGTGTGTGTGTCTATCTGTGTCAGCCTTCAGCCCGGGTTGAGACCGCTTCCTCAACGCGCACACACAGACAACAACACCAAAGTACTTAACAGGTCTTTAAAAGACCATTAACATATTATTGAGGCTTTGTTTGTTGTAGCGCCCCTGCTTCTCCACCCTGACAATCACTGCTTGCCCGGCCCCACAGAGCAGAGGCTTTGTTCTATTTCACCTCTTTGTGGCCTTGCATCTCCACTCTGCTCTGTGGGGGCCGGGGGAGCAGTGATTGTCAGAGTGGAGATGCAGGGGCGCTAACAGGTGAAATACAAAAAAGCCTCTGCTCTGTGGGGGCCGGGGGAGCAGTGATTGTCTGCAAGGTCTGAGCACCGCCAAGGAAGGCTTGCCGGGCCACCACCGGCCTGCGGGCCGTACTATGAGTACCCCATCTCTAGATACACATATGCTATCTAAGAGTCAGATAGTAGCATGATCCAGGTATATGGACACATACAGTTTCTGTGTCACCCACCCAGGCTGTTGTCCTTCCACCCATCATTGCTTCATCATTTACACAGCCATGCATCTCATATTCTTGCCTTCCCAGCTAGTCTTCAATCTCAATAAGTAAGGAATATATAAGAGCTTACCTCTGGCCGCCACCACCACCGTCTCAACTCTCACAGCCGCCGCCTCCTCCCCTGAAGAATCGCCCTCCGCCTCCGTGTCGAGCACCACCACCTCCACACTGGCCCCGCCACCAGATGTTCCACCTACAAAGTACATTTAAGAATGTTAGAATAAAGCACTCACTAGTCTTTGGTCTAGGAATGAAGACATGTGAAAACAATGTAATTTGTGACTGTCTACTTTAAAGTTAAAAAAAATGTCCCTTTTTCCAGGGAAGGTTGTCTTGCTGCACTTTTTGGCACAACTGATGAAGGCTGTTTTTTTAACACGCACCATTTTTCTCCACACAGACAGAAGATGGACTTCTAACAACAAGATCAAGTTGAAACCAGGTGAGAGCTCGGCTCGACCACAAGAAATGTCTTCAATTAATCGTCAGCACTAACCACTTTTCCATTATCAGTTAAACGTTTAGTTTTATTATGACTTCATTTTAATAAATGTGTTTACTTTTAATAAAGCTTTTAAACTTAAATACAATCTGTGTTTTTTGGTCCAGACTAGAGTGACTGAGCGAAAGGTTTTGCAATTTTTGCAAGCATGAGTCCAGATAGAACACTTCAAAAGACATTATGGACAATCCCAGAGGACTGCACTAAGTTGATAGAGCTATTGCTGACTAGAATCATGGGAGTTTCGCCAACCGTGCAATCTTAGTTAGCTACACAGACAGACTAATAAGAATAATCTAGTAATACCACAGTGAGTCATAGTAGAGGCAGGATAAGAATTTAGATACAGTCTACAAGAAGATCAAAGACAATTTTGAAAAAAGTCAAATGAGGAACGCTAGGAAAAATAGGTACTAGTCTAAAATGAAAACTTACTGGGGCCAGCAGAGGAGCCCTCGCCTGCCCGATCCTGGCCCTGTTGAACAGCATCCGCCGCCTGCTGCTCCTGTGTCCTCCTCTCGCCCCTGGGGGGAGCTGACGTACAACATGAAAGAAAGAACAGAAAACATGGATGATTGTTGCTTGTCAATGTCAGCCAAATCAAACATTTCAAAAGAACAATAACAAAATATTTCCACGAAAATATATTGATTAGGGTTAGTTTTCATTTATTTGCGGACCTGTGACTTCGAAAGTCACGTAACTCACTAAACAAAGTACTGAAACGTTCACCTAGGACTGGCAGGCAGCAGTCCGCAGGCAAGACGCAAAGTGACAGACAAACTCCATTGTGATTTCAGTCAGATCAGTGACAACACTAACAGTTGCCTGCTACATTACCAGTCATTTAAATAGTCAAACTATCAATCTACCGCCACTATTTTTCTTATTGTCAGGGGTACAAAGGAAGGGGCAGATTTAAGCCCCTTGCGGCTCTTTTGCGCCATTCTTGCGTAACTTTTGTGACGCAGCAGCTAAACAAAAAAGGGCGCCATGGTGCGGCGTATAATATTATAACAACGTGACGCATTTGGGAGATGCATCCCGTTATAAAGCCCTGCGCCATCAGGGGGCGTTCCGGCGCAAGGGAGGGCATTCCTGCACTGGAACACATCCTAAAAGTGGCTGAGGGAAATCTAAAAAATTTCAATCAGTCACCTTTAGGACAATGATGCGTCACACAAACCCTGCACCTGCTTGAAGCAGACGTACGGCTTGACCCAGCATTGGGGAGATAGGGTACCCCAGAGCATTGCTGGAGCTGCGCCATCGTTGCGACGCGACTCCAGTAGTAAAGCTTCGGTGACGTTTTGGGCCCATGGTGCGCCGCATTGCAAATACGGCGCACCATGTTTGGTGGTGGTAGCGGGCCGCACAATTAATGGCTCATCCTTGCTACTTTGCAGGGATGCAACGGTAATTGCAATTCTGCCCCTTAGGGGCATACTTACTTACGCGTTCTGGCGCATCTCCAGAGATGCGCCAGATCAAATGCGTCACGCAAAACTACCCTTGCGACACGGCAGATGCGCCTCATTTACAATGCGGCGCGCCCTGGCGCAAGGGTAGGCACTTGCGTGACGCATCTCGTCACGTAAGAGCGGCGCTTCGCTGGAGTCACGTCGCCAACGCAATGCAACTCCAGTAATGCTCAGGGCCACCCAATACTTAACATGCTGTGTCAGTCCTTTCGCCTGCTTCGAGCAGACATAAGGAATTGAATTGACGTAGCAGTGTCGCAGAAGTGCCTGCGTTAAATCTTGTAGATTTCACGCAGGCAATTTTGCCAGGCGCACAGCCGCCGGACCGCCCACCCTGCGTACTAGGAACGCACCCATTGTGGTGCAGGCCCATGGCTTTATAACGTGACGCATCTCCCTAGATGCGTCATGCTGTAAATGACTCGCAGGGATGCGGCACGTTTACGCCGCTGTTGCGTCACGCAAGGCAACGTAAACGTGGCGCAAGGGGCTTGTAAATGTAATCTGCCCCCTAGTGTCTAGCATTACGCAGTTCTGTAAAGTACACTCATACATAATAGTTACTCAGGCCAATGAGACCACGAAATAGAAAACAAATAAGCATAGTAGCAACGCCACTGAGAATGAGAGCAGTGCACCTGAAATGCTCAGAAGATTTTGAAATATAATTTAACTACAATGTAATCGTCATCAGCGGCATTATTGGCTTGCTCCATGTAAAAAACTAATATTTGCAATACAACAACACAGAGCAGGAGAAAACATCATAGTAGTGAGTGATTAAATGGCTACTACTACTCACCAAGCCCGGGGATCTCCAAGCCGAGCTGGTCCAGCAGGTCGCGCTCGCGGTCCAGGAGGTCCGTCCAGCGATGGGTGACCTGGCTGTAGGTGCGCTGGACCCCGTAGAGGTGGGATATGGCCCAGCACACCTTCTCCCACCGCTTCCGGCGCTCCCGCATGTTGTAGCCGCCGGCCGCGATCCTGCCGCCTCCCGCGATGGTCCTGGGCAGGCGGCGCTGGACGAAGTAGACCAGCGCGCCCACTTCCTCCGGGCTGAATATCTCCCGTTGCGTCACCTGCTCCCCCCTCAATCTCCCGCATGCTGTCCTGGCACTGGGTCCAGCACTACTCCCCGCCGCCGCTGCGGCCCTCAAGTGCCTGGGCAGCTTCAAGGCGCCTGGCTTGACCATGGTCTGGGCAGGTAAGGTAGGAAGAAGTAGAAAATTAAGAAAGAATAGGATAGGGAAGAAGAAAAGAAAAGAGTTTAAAAAAGTAGTTTAAAAGTAAAGAAAAATAGCAGAAAAGACAAAAATATACAGCTAGGAAAAGAGAGGGATAGATAAGAAGCAAAATCGTAAAAAAAAAACTGAAAACAAGCAAAGGATGGCAAAGATACCAAGAGGATTAAACACCATGCCCAGACACAGGAAATGAATGAAAAACAAGATGGCCGGCGCCCGTTCACGAGCGCGAAAGTAAGTTCGTGCGAGATTTTCCTCGCGATCTCGTGCGAACCTCTAGATTTCCCGCGCGATCTCGTGCGAACCTCTACTCGCAATGCGCTTACTGCGCGAGATTATACATAGCGGGCGGAAACGGAAATACGTCACGCAAACAAAATGGCCGCGCCCGTACTCGACCTTGGGGTAAATTTGCGTGTTGAGCTGCAAGCGGCTCGCGAATACTGCAAAAAAACTCGCGAAACAACAAGCCGCAAAAAAATAAAATGCTCATTCGCAAGAATTGGCGGCTTCCGCGGTCGGTTTCGCACGACGCCGCGCCCCGCGAATAGCGCGAAAAAAACGAAAAACGATTTTAGCAAAAGCAAAAGCAATGAGCAGGTGCAAAAGGTCAACCTCATGATTTGTAACGATTCTCTGTAGTGCTTCCTGAGGGGGCCCTCCAGAAGTCGGTTGCCTGCTTGCAACTATTGTGTGACCCTGCTCTGACCTTAACTGTATGCCACAAAGGTCCTGATTTACAGCTAAAGGAGCAGACAAGCAGGTGCCAGGCTGGAACTTGAAATTCTTTCAGTGACACATTAATTAGCCCCTAATTCATTATTGTCAGTTGGGGCAGGGCAGGTGTTGTTAATAAACTAACCCCAAATTAATTCATGTCAGTTCAAGCAGGGCAGGTGGGCTTGCTTTTCCCCCCATCTTCTACAGTGATGATGAACCAGAGGGTGGCATTGATGCAACAGAGGGTGGCATGGGTCAAAGAGAGGGTGCCAGTGGTGAAACAGAGGGTGCTGGGAGGCTGTGATGATGAACCAGACGTAGAAACAACATAGTCGCGACCGTTGCGAGCCGACAAGTAAGTTCGCAATTGCGAACTAGTACCAAATCCTCGCGAACTGGCAGAAACACTTGCGAACACAAAAAAAAATCCGCAAATTCGCGAGAATTCGCGGATTTTGCGGATTGCGAATTCGCAAATCCGCAAAATTCGCGAACGCGAGATTCGCAAAATTCGCCCATGCTTAGTTGTAACTATTTTACGATGGCGCCGGCAAGCTGCCAGCGCCATCCTAAAATAGTTACTAAGTTAGCTTCAACAGGAAGCTCTAATAGATAAAATAAAGCAGGTGCTCGATTTTATCTATTAGAGCTTCCTGTTGAAGCTAATTTAGTAAATATTTTAGGATGGCGCTGACAGCTTGCCGTCGCCATCGTAAAATATTTACAACATGCCCTTCCTGTGAGCCCAAAAACAATCGTGAGCGTCGTCGAGGCAGGTGTGCCTTCTTCACAAATCTACCTTGGAAAATCAGCTGTGATGCTGGATAGAGGCTTTTGCATCCTTGACTTTCACGAGCGCAATACCCGTGCTGTTTCTGTGACCAGGAGCTTATTTCTCTTCATCTGCTGAACGGGTCTTTCTCTGACCTTTTATACACACAAGAAGCATGTGTGAACTCGCATGGTAGCCCTGCCCATTTGGCCCCGCCCACACACTCGCGGTTTGCACCGTCTTCCCGCCATTCACCCACTATGATGGACAGCTCACTCAAGGGACCCCTGCACCCTTCGGGGCGATTGCATAGTAACACACACATGGTCGCTCGAACTAGTTGATGCTCAAATTCAGTGACTCATTCATTAGCCCAAAAACAATTGTGAGCGTCGTCGAGGCTGGACAGGTGTGCCTTCTTCCCAACTCTACCGTGGAAAATCAGCTGTGATGCTGGATAGAGGCCTTTGCATTCTTGACTTTCACGAGCACAATACCCGTGCTGTTCTTGTGACCAGGGGTTTCTTTCTCTTCATATGCTGAACTGATCTTTCTCAGACCTTTCAAACACACAAGAGGCATGTGCACTCGCATGGAAGCCCCACCCCAAATCCACGGATCCGCAAATCCGCAAAATCCGCGGATCGTGGATCCGCAAAATCCGCCCATGCATAGGAGAAACATAGCTCAGTGACACTTTCAAACCTAAATGGATCTATGTATCCCATCGGTATACTCACTCCTCTGCCATGATGAAGAAGAAATGTTAGAAGGTGATGGTGTACACTATCTCCAGTCTTCAACCGAAATGGCAACAGTTTTGTTTAAATATATGTTTGTTCGTTTGAATATAGCAGATTCTACTCACACAAAATTCCTCATCACCCAACACCCTCAAGGAAAGCATCTAAAAAATATTCAACAATTGATGGAGCTCCACCCTGAAAATGTGTACGTCTCCTCTAACAACATTTTCCTAGGAAACTTCAGCTTTCACTGTGCTTGACTGAGTGACTCAGTCTCCTCTCAACTGTAACTCCTTCTGTGATGCAACAGCCTTTTGCAATTTTGCTGCTTCCACACATGTGTAAGGAATGGTATACTCAACTTAGGATTTGTCAGGGTTTGCATTCTAGAAAAAAAACGTCAATCAAAGCTGACCATTTAGAACACCTCCTTGTACCTTTTCCCCTCTTGATCTGCAAAATCAATACCACTAGTTAGCCTGTTAAACCCAAACAATGGGCTTGTGGCTACAGAGACATTAACATAGCCACCCTTTATTCCCACAGCTCCGCAAACGTACAAGCATGCATAGCTGAACTTGCTTTAAGTACACTCACTGATCACTACAACACTATTATGACCAAAATAATTGATGAGCTAGCACTACTCAAACTAACAAGACAGAATGAAAAAAATCAAACACATAATAATCAAAGAACCTGAATGAGGAGAGTAAAACACTCAGATCAAATGAACACACCTCATACCAAAATCCCTGACACATGGGTGTTTGGAGCATCAATCCCCATAAATTTTCCAATGATCATCCTAGGCCCCTGGGCTTCTCCAAATTACATGTTCTATATCCACGACATGGCGCTACTCAACCTCCTTCTGACCATTGCAACCAAAAATATTGTCAACGAATGGAAATTGTTTAAAAAGATATCACATCACCCTTGGGGGCCTGGACTTCATAGTTCAGAGATACCAATATCTCCCAAGAAGAGACCCAATTAACCCCCGAATCTCTGAGAGGGCTTGGAAAACTCTAGGTGGGGTTTTAAACCACAATCCAGCTGGTTTTCTAGCGCCCAGAAATTGCACATGGGGTGCACATTTTCGCTCGCCAACTCAACATTGGTGAGCTGCGCATGGGAAAAACTAGTTGGTGGCGATTAGCAAGAACTCCATGTTACAAATGTAACGCAGAGTGGGCAAGATTCTGGGAACTCTGCCGGCAGAGCTGAGTTTATTGCCCACCTCTATTTGATGGTCGAATGCCCCACCTTAAAGCCCCCTTGCTCTATGAGGATTACACATTTTGCTTCCCTCCACTCCTTGTGTGTGCCCAGTACAATCTTAGAAAAACATATTCCCGCTCTAATAGATCTGTTTATAGTTTTGGGGGGATGAAATGTTACTCTTTTAAGGATAGGTTTGATCACCACACCTTTCCAACTTGGGGGCCGATTACAATATCAGTTGCAAGGGCTTCAAATGGCATTCAGTTCATCCGAATCTGATTCGTAAAGCCTTCCGACTGACCATTTATGATAGTCAGAAATAATTTTGTGTTTCCGACCCGGTTCCGAATGGCATTTGGAGTAACCGAGTCATTCGAAGCCGAATTGTACAGGTCTACAGAGTGTGTTTCTGACCAATGTATTATGATGCCATATTCGGACAGCCTTTCCAAATGGGTTGTTCCTAGTTGGATCGGCTGTCGTAATGCAACTTTTGCTGCCCATATCAGACCCCCTGTCACACGGGGCCCTCCGAAAGAGGCCCATGGAGGTATCCATCTGGTTCAGAATCTTGTCCACATAAAATCTAGGGTCCTATAGCCAGGTAAGCCCTTTCGTACCCACGGGAGAGGGTTGAACAGATTCAGAGGACCCTCCCAGGGGAGAGTCTGGTCAGTGGGGAGGTTACTCCCATGTCCTTTGTCCAGTTTTGCAGCCAGAGCAGGAGCCAAAGGCTTCCAGGACTGGTTTGAACTGGACTATGCACAGGGACACCAAATGTGCCCCTCATGCAGACTTTCGGTCGCTTGGAGGCAAACCCACCCAGGCCTAATACACTAAATCCAGTCTAGGAGGTGGTCACACCTCCCTGTGACATGATGCCTATTGTTCTGCCTTCCCCTGCTTGAGCTTGGCTCAGCAGCAGAAAGGCAGAAATGCATCTCTGGTTGGCAGCAACCCTTTTGGTCTAGCCCGGGAGTAGAAGGCTGGTACCAGGAACGCCAGGGACCTCACAATGCTCATCTCTGAGTGGTGGAATAATATCTCTCACATTGGTTACCTTTGTGGGGGTATGATTCCAAAATGTTTGATATCAAACACAATAGTGTTACTTTCAGCCGTTTTAGAGCTGGTCATTACGCGGTCGCATAATGCCACTCTATATGTTGTGAATGGCTGATACAATGAAATCCCAGGAGAATGGACAACCTGCACAAGCAGGGGTGTCCTGCCCTTGCAGGGGCGCCCTCTCACTTTGGCCCAAGCACCCTGCCTTCAGGATTGTTAAGGCCTGCTATATGGGTGACTTATAGGTTTTAAGTGCAGTGACCCTTAAATATAGGAAACCTATATCGAAAGAAAGAGGTGCATGCGCCATCTTACACAGACTGCAACGGCAGGCCTGTAGTTCCATTTTGCATGACCTCTCATGTGTGGCATAATACATGCTTCAGCACATGGAAGGCCTCTGGGGTACCTATGACCTGGGTACATGGGTACCATATACTAGGGACAAACAAGGGTAACCCCAGTATACAATCTGGAGTCTACCTAAGTACATGGCATAACAGTTTCGGAGAAAGCAGATAGACTGTGATCCGGATTAGCAGGATCCCAGTCAGACTAGTCAAAAACAGTATCACATGAAGCAAAAAGTGTGGGTAACCATAAGAAGCAGATCCCAAGTCCTACAAAACCCCCCAAACGTTAGGAGATAAGACTAACCTTGCTCAGTTGAGTGTTTATTTTCTAATTTGAAATATCTGGAGAGTCCATCTGCATTGGCGTGGTTCCTCCCAGGTCTATATTCCACTGTATGGTCCATTCGCTTTAGGGAGATGGACCACCTTAAAAGTTTGGGGTTTTCACCCTTCATCAGTTTTAGCCAGAAGAGGGGCTTATGGTCTGTCTGAACAATGAAATGATTGCCAAACAAGTATGGCCTCAGCCTATTGAGGGCCCAGACTACAGCAAAGGCTTCCCTCTCTCTAGCTGACCAACATTTCTCTCTGGGGCTCAGCTTTCTGCTCATAAAAGCTACTGGTTGATCCTGACCCTCTTCTTTAGTTGTGATAACACAGCCCGTACCTCCAACTCAGATGCATCTGCTTAGACAATAAATTGCTTGGAGTAGTCTGGACTCTGCAGAATGGGAGCAATGCACATGGCCTGCTTAAGATCATCAGATGCCTTCTGGCAGCATACTGTCCACTGAACCGTCTTGGCCATTCTTTTTGATGTGAGATCATTCAAGTGAGTGACTATAGATCCATATCCTTTAACAAATTTCCTGTAATACACAGTCAGGCCCACAAAAGCTCTGACCTGAGTGTGGGTAGTTGGAGCAACCCAGTACATGATGGTCTGGATTTTGCTCTGTAATCGTTGAACTTGACCTCCACCCACAAGGTGGCCCTAGTATACAACCTTGCTCTGCCCTATCTGGCACTTAGTAGCCTAGATATTGAGGCCAGATCTCTGCAGAGCCTCCAAAACATTATTCGGGTGGACCAGGTGATCCTCCCAGGTGGAGCTAAAGGCAGCTTTATCATCAAGATATGTTAAACTATAGGCTTCCAGGCCTGTAAGGACTTCGTTCACCGGCCTTTGGAATGTGGCAGTTGTATTCTTCAAACCGAAGGTCTTACAATACATTTATAATGCCCACTAGGGGTTGAACATGTTGTAGCCAGCAGCTAGGTCAAATGTACTTAGATACTTGGCTAAGGCCAAAGTATCAATACGTTCATCTGGCCTAGGATTAGGGTGAGCATCAGTCCTAGTGACTGCATTAAGTCCTCTGTGGTCCACACAAAACCTCATCCCTCTTTTACCACCTTTAGTGTGAGGTTTCGGTACCTGGACTACTGGGCTAGCCCAAGGGCTATATGAGGGCTCAATCACTCCCAATTCCAGCATCTTTTGGACCTCTGTCCTTTTGCAATCTCTGACATGGTCAGGCTGCCTGTAGATTTTATTCTTGATAGGTAGACTCTTACCTGTGTCCACTTCGTGGGTACACCAGGTGGTTTGACTGGGAGTCAGAGAAAATAAATGCCTGTATTGATTGAGGACTTTCCTACAATCAATCTGCTGTTGACCCGTGAGGCCATCTGCCGAGACTACACCATCACTTTATCCATCATCAGGGTTCTGTGAGAGAAAGGTCAAGGAGTGGGGCACTCTCTTTCTCTTGTCCCTCATCAGTTGTCGTGAGCCCTGTCAATGTATGGCTTGAGCCTCTTCAAATGGAGCACCCTGTGGGGGCTCCCGTGAGTACCAATGTCCACCAAGTAGGCAACATCTCCCTTTTGTTCTTTTGCTCAATAATGGTATGGGGTCCACTCCATTTATCTCAGAGCGCTGATGGGGCCACAGGCTCTAAAACCCACCCCTTCTGCCCTGGCTGATAAACAGACAGAACAGAATTTTGGTCATGCCAAGCTTTGTAATTCATGACTTGCCTCAAGGTTTTTGTCGGCCTTCTTCATGTACTCAGCCATCCTGGAGCAGAGGCCAAGTACATAGTACATAGTACACTGTCTCTTGTTTAGGAGGTTTGAGAGGTAACTCCCATCCTTCCTTAACTAAACACAAGGAATCCTAACTGGATGCCCAAACAGAAGTTCAAAAGGGCTGTAGCGAACCCCCTTCTGTGGAACCTCTTTGTAGGCAAAAAGAAGGCAGGGCTACATGCCATCCCATTTTCGCCTAAGCTTTTCTGTGAGGCTCATGATCATGCCCTTGAGGGTTTTGTTGAATCTTTCAACTAACCCATTGCATTGTGGGTGATAGGGTGTGGTGAACTTGTAGTTCACTACACACTCTTTCCACATTGCAGTGTTGTAACTTGACATGACATTTGTACCTCTGTCAGTTAAGACCTCCTTGGGGAAACCCACTCTGAAAAAGATTTCCAGGAGGTCCCTGGCCACCACAGGTGCTATGGTGGTTTTATGGGGCGTTGCGTATGGATACCTAGTGGCATGGTAGACCACCACTTGTATATAACTGTGCCTGAATGCAGTAGGAGGGTTCATAGGACCAATGATATAAATCCCAAACCTCTCAAAGGGAACCCCCACCACAGGTAGCGGTATGAAGGGGGCCTTTGTGGTACCACCTGATGTACCATTGGCTTGACAGGTGGTACAGGAGCCACAAAACTCCTTTGTGTCTTCTGACATGTGAAGCAAGTGAAAGTGAGGGGCAAGCCTGTCCCAAGTTTTACTTTGGCGTAGGTGTCCTGCTAAGGGGATGTCATGTGCTATGGTGAGTAGGAAGCCTCTAAACATCAGAGTTATGACCATCCTCCTGGTGGCACCAGGATTGGGGTCTCTACCCTCTGAGTATAGGAGTCCCTCATCCCACCGCTGCCACCAATGTGAGAAGTTGGCCTTGTATATGCTATCTACTAAGTAAAGTGGGCACCCTGCACCAGTCCAAACAATCCTTATGGTGATTTAAGAGGTCAAACATAACCTTAGAAAGCTATCCATGGGGGCAAGATGGCGGCCGCTTGAGACCACAGTGCAGGTCGCCTAGTGCTCTCACTCTGAGGATGTTTTTTTTTCCCTAAGATGTGGTAACATCTATTATCCGGACTGCAATTGAAAGGACAATATCGTGGGAAAGACAAGATCAACCACATAATGCTCTTGGAAAACCTTAAAGAGGAGCAGACTGCACGAGTGGAGAAGAGTCAAATACCCTTGCTGGCTACTGCAATTGGACTCACACTTATTCAATACTACTGCAGCCTAACAAAGAGACATAAAGACTGTTGCCTGTCTCACCTTTGCAGCCCTGCGGGCGGTGGGTTGGAGTCGAAGCCGGAGTCGAGTGTCAGCACATTGGATATGCCGCCGAAAAATGCTGCCGCAGCAGCGGCTGCTGCAAAGACTTGAGCGGCGAGGCTCGCTATGCGGGAGAACACGGAGGTGTCTACAAAAGGCGTAACAAAGAGCCCAGCCGCTGCAGGAACCCCAGACAAGACGCCGAATAAACCGAATGCTGGCGCCGCTCGGAAAGATGCTCAGAGTGCCCCCTCGGTCGTAGAGCTTCTCCGCAGGATCCCGGGGAAGCTTCTTCCGGGTCAGGGCATGCAGAGTCAGCCGGGAGCCGAACTCGTGTCTCAAACGCCGCCCCCTGAATCGGAGTCGGCAGTCATCACTGTAGCAGCTACGACCAGAGGCAGGCTGGTGGAAGGAGAGGGGGCCAGCGATAAAACGGTGAGCAGGCACAATGTGGAGAGCGTGGAGAGCATGCATGGAGTAAGGAGAGATGCACCAGCTAGTGCTAATGAGCAAATTAATGCAAGAGGGCAGGCTGTCTCAATTTCACCAATTGTGAATGCTAATTTACCCAATATTCCCCCGATGACTGAAATCACGGAGTTATCGAAGACAGCCCCGGGAGTATAAAGAATATAGTAGCACAAACAACACTACTGGAAAAGTCTGGGAAGGCTGGTGCAGAGCTAACACAACCTAATGCATCCCCCATGCTTAGCTCGAATGCAGTTGCAGATACCAATGCTGGTGGTTCCGGGGGGCTCAGCACTCCACAAAATACAAATATACATACTGTAATCTCTGACGAATTTGAAAATCTCAGCGTGGAACGCACACAGTCAGCTCCACCTCAGACTATTTCTAAGGATCCAGATAGCCAGGCTGAGGCTCAGTTGGGTGTTCAGGGTCCCTCGCTGAAGCAAAAGACGAAACTTCTTGAAGGCCCATGCAATCTGAGTGACGATGACCCTGATAAGGACAAAGACAAGGATAAAAATAAGGATAAGGATCCAAGTGATTTTTATTCTTTCTCAGATAAACTGGGCTGGTCAACAGATATCGGCTCACACCTAAGTGACTCTAGCGATGATGAAACTAGTATTAAGGCGGTGAGAAATGCTCAAAAAAACGTATTGAGACATAGAAAGAGCCATCGTGATCCAGCTGAGCTGGCATGAGACTACGCATCCACTAGTAATATACTTCCTATAGCAACTCCAGCAAGCCTACATGGTCCAACCCAGCAGTTGGATTCAGGGTCTTCAGTAGATACCTCTGCCCCTACGATCGAGACTGTGTTACTAGCCATCGCTGCGCACAGAGAAGAGACTTCTCATGATGGGCGGAAGGCCCAAGCAGAGTTACGGAAGGTGCAGGGAGTGGTCCGTAAACTTTCAACAAAAATCAGCTCCTTTAATGATCGAATGACTGAAATGGAAACGAGAGTTGAGGGTAATGAGTCAGAGATTGCCGCAAATCGTGAGCAGATCGATACTCATGAGAAAGAGCTCTCAGATGTAATGTGGAAATTAGAGGACATGGAAAATCGTTTACGTAGAAATAACCGGCGGGTTTTGGGTATTCCTGAAGGAGCAGAGGGAGGCGACGCACGCACCTTTATGGTCAAAATATTTCAAGACTCTTTACCAGAACTTTCAACGTTGAATTGGGACCTAGAGGTGCAGCAAAATACCCCAAAACCTGGTGCATACCCAAGAGCTCTATTGGTATAGTTTGGCAATTTCATACTGAGGCAGGCCGTTTGGGAGAAAGCGAGGCCAGAGGCGAAGAAAACTAGTGGTCACATAACTTATTTTGTGCGTCCTGACTTCTGTCACACAACGGTTGAGCGGAGGTGGCGCTTGCGCCAACTCATAAAACCTTTTCAAGATAAGAAGCTGCAGGCGTACTTGAATATTCCAGCTCGCTTGAAAGTAATTAATGGTGACCAGATAAAGTTTTTCGCCTCCGAGGTTAAGGCAAAAGAATATTTAGATAGCCTTTCATGAGACTACCTGTAAAAACTTCTCAATCCTTTCAAGTCCGGGATAGAAATGGCCCCTCTTTTCTTTTTGTCCCGCTGGTATATGGTTCATGAACCACAACTTAGGTTTCTGGGATTTTGGGTAATCAGTAATAGTTTAGTTTGAGAGCACTGGAGGGATAATGCACGTCCATCACCACAGACTCTAACGGAGTCTAATCGCCTCATTTTGGGGAGGGTGGGGGGGAGCAGGGGGTTGGGGGGTTAAGGGGCGGAGGGGGCACAGATGGGAGAAAATGTATAAAAATGGCAATCATGATTGTAGAAGCGGAGTTAGAAAAATAAATTGTAGTGTTCATAGAGAACATAGAGTCAAGTTTGGTTTTATAGTAGATATGGATTGGAAAATAAATACAGCACTGTATGGCTAGAGTAAAACTTTGTTCTTGGAATGTGGCGGGCCTTAATGATAGGTTGAAAAGAGAACAAATGTGTGGGATAATTAGACAAAATGCATTAGATATAATATCTCCCCAAGAGACACATATCCCCTGGGCAGAAAGGGGAATATTGAGGATTCCTGGGTTTAATCTTTTGGTATGTACATCTTACACCTCGAGGACCAGAGGGGTTGTTATTTTTGCTAAACCTTTTTTGGGTGAGGCCATACGTGTAGCTGCTGATTCTGCGGGCAGGTGGGTATTGTGGAACTTAAGTGTGGAATCACAATATGCTCAATATACGCCCCTAATGAAGATGACCCATCTATATTTACTGAACTTGAGACGGAACTTTCTACCTGGTCTCAGGCACTTATAGTTTGTGGAGACTTTAATATCTCCTTACCAAAAATGGATTTATAATACAATCAAGTTAGAAATAAATATGTTGGTCGTAAGCCTAAAGTTTATAATGCTGTTTCTCAATTTAAGGAAAGTTTAGACTTAGCTGATATATGGGATTTGAAACAGCCACAAGATCGAGGATATACTTATTTCTCGTATCCACACAACAAGTATGTCCGCATTGACTATATTTGGATGTCTAGTAACCGGGCTAGTCAGGCAGGAATTTCTAAATTACCAAAGATTATAGCGGATCACAATCCCTTAGTACTTTCTATTAATATAGATAATATAGTTAGACCCCGCTCTAGCTGGACCTTTGATAGAAAACTGCTTGCTAATAGGGAGTATACTGAGTATATTAAGGTATGGGCGCAAGGATTTCAGGACTGTAATCGGTATAGCGCATCTAGAAACACAGTGTGGGACTTTTTTAAGGCAGCAGTACGGGCCAGACACTTAGTTATGTAGACAGGAAGAAGAAAGAGAATGCAAGCTTAAACAACCTTCAACTTCAAGAGTTAGCTAGAACAGAAGAGAAGAACACTGCTATAATAGCCCGAGGCTGAGAGGGGGGCTCAACCTTGAGAGAAATGGCGATTTTAAAAGCAGAGATAAATAATAAGCTTACTCAAAGTGCAGCTGAGACCTATCAATCCCATCGCAATAAGATTTATGAAACAGGAGAGAGGGTTGGGAAGCAACTCGCCCTTAGTACTCGTCAAAAGCAATCTCTCAACTCAATTACGTGCATAGCGTTTGAAGGTCAAGAAAACACATCACCTGTGACTATTTTAGAAGTGTTTAAAAAGTTTTATGAGAAACTGTATAAAAATGAAGACTCCTCTGATTTTGCTACAATTAAAGAAGTTGTGGCTAGATGGGAAGCCAAGACTGAAAATACCCTAGGAGTAGATATGGATACTAGGCAAGACTTAGAAAGGGATATAACTATGAGTGAAGTAGAAATCGCTTTAGCAGAACTAGCCTCGGGCAAAGCGGCAGGCCCAGACAAAATCCCTCTCGAGCTTCATAAGATTCTGGGCAATACTATAACCCCTCTACTCCTCGATCTATTTATTTGAATTCAAGTTAGGGGCACTCCCCCTAGGTCTTGGATGGAAACGAATATTGTGATCTTCCCAAAAAATGATAAACCTCCTAAATTGCCCTCATCCTACCGTCCTATCTCTCTTATCAATTCAGACTCGAAGTTATACTCAAAGATTCTGGCTAATCGGCTCAGGGGGACTATTGAGCGTCTGGTTTCTCCGTGGCGATTCAGAAAAGGGGGTGGTGATGAACAGAGTGTCTGAATTAAGCAGACCACTCTTACCCAGTCCAAAGATCAGGGCTTGATCCATCACCGTTATTTATCTCACTGCACCATCCCAGCTCAGAACCTGGCTATATGCAAATCAGTCTGTCCCTGGCCCAGTGCATCATGGGAACAGGGCAGACTAAACTACCAAGCCAATTCTTCACCAGAAAGGAGACAAGCTACCGGGGACCGGTTTCTGGCATTTCAGCCGTCTTCGGCCCGGCTTGCTTGAATCCTGATGCTGCAGTGAGAAAGGGACTCATGTCTGAGGATACCCTGCCACACCTATAGTGGCCAAAAACGATTCAGAAAAGGGGGTGGTGATGAACAGAGTGTCTGAATTAAGCAGACCTCTCTTACCCAGTCCAAAGATCAGGGCTTGATCCATCACCGTTATTTATCTCACTGCACCATCTCAGATCAGAACCTGGCTATATGCAAATCAGTCTGTCCCTGGCCCAGTGCATCATGGGAACAGGGCAGACTAAACTACCAAGTCAATTCTTCACCAGAAAGGAGACAAGCTACCGGGGACCGGTTTCTGGCATTTCAGCCGTCTTCGGCCCGGCTTGCTTGAATCCTGATGGTGCAGTGAGAATGGGACTCATGTCTGAGTATACCCTGCCACACCTATAGTGGCCAAAAATGATTCAGAAAAGGGGGTGGTGATGAACAGAGTGTCTTAATTAAGCAGACCACTCTTACCCAGTCCAAAGATCAGGGCTTGATCCATCACCGTTATTTATCTCACTGCACCATCCCAGCTCAGAACCCGGCTATATGCAAATCAGTCTGTCCCTGGCCCAGTGCATCATGGGAACAGGGCAGACTAAACTACCAAGCCAATTCTTCACCAGAAAGGAGACAAGCTACAGGGGACCGGTTTCTGGCATTTCAGCCGTCTTCGGCCCGGCTTGCTTGAATCCTGATGGTGCAGTGAGAAAGGGACTCATGTCTGAGTATACCCTGCCACACCTATAGTGGCCAAAAACGATTCAGAAAAGGGGGTGGTGATGAAAATAGTGTCTGAATTAAGCAGACCATTCTTACCCAGTCCAAAGATCAGGGCTTGATCCATCACCGTTATTTATCTCACTGCACCATCCCAGCTCAGAACCTGGATATATGCAAATCAGTCTGTCCTTGGCCCAGTGCATCATGGGAACAGGGCATACTAAACTACCAAGCCAATTCTTCACCAGAAAGGAGACAAGCTACCGGGGACCGGTTTCTGGCATTTCAGATGTCTTCCGCCCGGCTTGCTTGAATCCTGATGGTGCAGTGAGAAAGGGACTCATGTCTGAGTATACCCTGCCACACCTATAGTGGCCAAAAACGATTCAGAAAAGGGGGTGGTGATGAACAGAGTGTCTGAATTAAGCAGACCACTCTTACCCAGTCCAAAGATCAGGGCTTGATCCATCACCGTTATTTATCTCACTGCACCATCCCAGCTCAGAACCTGGCTATATGCAAATCAGTCTTTCCCTGGCCCAGTGCATCATGGGAACAGGGCAGACTAAACTACCGAGCCAATTCTTCAACAGAAAGGAGACAAGCTACCGGGGACCGGTTTTTGGCATTTCAGCCGTCTTCGGCCCGGCTTGCTTGAATCCTGATGGTGCAGTGAGAAAGGGACTCATGTCTGAGTATACCCTGCCACACCTATAGTGGCCAAAAACAATTCAGAAAAGGGGTTGGTGATGAACAGGGTGTCTGAATTAAGCAGACCACTCTTACCCAGTCCAAAGATCAGGGCTTGATCCATCACTGTTATTTATCTCACTGCACCATCCCAGCTCAGAACCTGGCTATATGCAAATCAGTCTGTCCCTGACCCAGTGCATCATGGGAACAGGGCAGACTAAACAACCAAGCCAATTCTTCAACAGAAAGGAGACAAGCTACCGGGGACCGGTTTCTGGCATTTCAGCCGTATTCGGCCCGGCTTGCTTGAATCCTGATGGTGCAGTGAGAAAGGAACTCATGTCTGAGTATACCCTGCCACACTTATAGTGGCCAAAAACGATTCAGAAAAGGGGGTGGTGATGAACAGAGTGTCTGAATTAAGCAGACCACTCTTACCCAGTCCAAAGATCAGGGCTTGATCCATCACCGTTATTTATCTCACTACACCATCCCAGCTCAGAACCTGGCTATATGCAAATCAGTCTGTCCCTGGCCCAGTGCATCATGGGAACAGGGCAGACTAAACTACCAAGCCAATTCTTCACCAGAAAGGAGACAAACTACCGGGGACCGGTTTCTGGCATTTCTGCCGTCTTCAGCCCGGCTTGCTTGAATCCTGATGGTGCAGTGAGAAAGGGACTCATGTCTGAGTATACCCTGCCACACCTATAGTGGCCAAAAACGATTCAGAAAAGGGGGTGGTGATGAACAGAGTGTCTGAATTAAGCAGACCACTCTTACCCAGTCCAAAGATCAGGGATTGATCCGTCTCCGTTATTTATCTCACTGCACCATCCCAGCTCAGAACCTGGCTATATGCAAATCAGTCTGTCCCTGGCCCACTGCATCATGGGAACAGGGCAGACTAAACTACCAAGCCAATTCTTCACCAGAAAGGAGACAAGCTACCGGGGACCGGTTTCTGGCATTTCAGCCGTCTTCGGCCCGGCTTGCTTGAATCCTGATGGTGCCGTGAGAAAGGGACTCATGTCTGAGTATACCCTACCACACCTATAGTGGCCAAAAACGATTCAGAAAAGGGGGTGGTGATGAACAGAGTGTCTGAATTAAGCAGACCACTCTTACCCAGTCCAAAGATCAGGGCTTGATCCATCACCGTTATTTATCTCACTGCACCATCCCAGCTCAGAACCTGGCTATATGCAAATCAGTCTGTCCCTGGCCCAGTGCATCATGGGAACAGGGCAGACTAAACTACCAAGCCTTTCTTCACCAGAAAGGAGACAAGCTACCGGGGACCGGTTTCTGGCATTTCAGCCGTCTTCGGCCCGGCTTGCTTGAATCCTGATGGTGCAGTGAGAAAGGGACTCATGTCTGAGTATACCCTGCCACACCTATAGTGGCCAAAAACGATTCAGAAAAGGGGGTGGTGATGAACAGAGTGTCTGAATTAAGCAGACCACTCTTACCCAGTCCAAAGATCAGGGCTTGACCCATCACCTTTATTTATCTCACTGCACCATCCCAGCTTAGAACCTGGCTATATGCAAATCAGTCTATCCCTGGCCCAGTGCATCATGGGAACAGGGCAGACTAAACTACCAAGCCAATTCTTCACCAGAAAGGAGACAAGCTACCGGGGACCGGTTTCTGGCATGTCAGCCGTCTTCGGCCCGGCTTGCTTGAATCCTGATGGTGCGGTGAGAAAGGGACTCATGTCTGAGTATACCTTGCCACACCTATAGTGGCCAAAAACGATTCAGAAAAGGGGGCGGTGATGAACAGAGTGTCTGAATTAAGCAGACCACTCTTACCCAGTCCAAAGATCAGGGCTTGATCCATCACCGTTATTTATCTCACTGCACCATCCCAGCTCAGAACCTGGCTATATGCAAATCAGTCTGTCCCTGGCCCAGTGCATCATGGGAACAGGGCAGACTAAACTACCAAACCAATTCTTCACCAGAAAGGAGACACGCTACCGGGGACCGGTTTCTGGCATTTCAGCCGTCTTCGGCCTGGCTTGCTTGAATCCTGATGGTGTAGTGAGGAAGGGACTCATGTCTGAGTATACCCTGCCACACCTATAGTGGCCAAAAACGATTCAGAAAAGGGGGTGGTGATGAACAGAGTGTCTGAATTAAGCAGACCACTCTTACCCAGTCCAAAGATCAGGGCTTGATCCATCACCGTTATTTATCTCACTGCACCATCCCAGCTCAGAACCTGGCTATATGCAAATCAGTCTGTCCCTGGCCCAGTGCATCATGGGAACAGGGCAGACTAAACTACCAAGCCAATTCTTCACCAGAAAGGAGACGAGCTACCGGGGACCGGTTTCTGGCATTTCAGCCGTCTTCGGCCCGGCTTGCTTGAATCCTGATGGTGCAGTGAGAAAGGGACTCATGTCTGAGTATACCCTGCCACACCTATAGTGGCCAAAAACGATTCAGAAAAGGGGGTGGTGATGAACAGAGTGTCTGAATTAAGCAGACCACTCTTACCCAGTCCAAAGATCAGGGCTTGATCCATCACCGTTATTTATCTCACTGCACCATCCCAGCTCAGAACCTGGCTATATGCAAATCAGTCTGTCCCTGGCCCAGTGCATCATGGGAACAGGGCAGACTAAACTACCAAGCCAATTCTTCACCAGAAAGGAGACACGCTACCGGGGACCGGTTTCTGGCATTTCAGCCGTCTTCGGCCTGGCTTGCTTGAATCCTGATGGTGCAGTGAGGAAGGGACTCATGTCTGAGTATACCCTGCCACACCTATAGTAACCAAAAACGATTGAGAAAAGGGGGTGGTGATGAACAGAGTGTCTGAATTAAGCAGACCACTCTTACCCAGTCCAAAGATCAGGGCTTGATCCATCACCGTTATTTATCTCACTGCACCATCCCAGCTCAGAACCTGGCTATATGCAAAGCAGTCTGTCCCTGGCCCAGTGCATCATGGGAACAGGGCAGACTAAACTACCAAGCCAATTCTTCACCAGAAAGGAGACAAGCTACCGGGGACCGGTTTTTGGCATTTCAGCCGTCTTCGGCCCGGCTTGCTTGAATCCTGATGGTGCAGTGAGAAAGGGACTCATGTCTGAGTATACCTTGCCACACCTATAGTGGCCAAAAACGATTCAGAAAAGGGGGTGGTGATGAACAGAGTGTCTGAATTAAGCAGACCACTCTTACCCAGTCCAAAGATCAGGGCTTGATCCATCAACGTTATTTATCTCACTGCACCATCCCAGCTCAGAACCTGGCTATATGCAAATCAGTCTGTCCCTGGCCCAGTGCATCATGGGAACAGGGCAGACTAAACTACCAAGCCAATTCTTCACCAGAAAGGAGACAAGCTACCGGGGACCGGTTTCTGGCATTTCAGCCGTCTTCGGCCCGGCTTGCTTGAATCCTGATGGTGCAGTGAGAAAGGGACTCATGTCTGAGTATACCCTGCCACACCTATAGTGGCCAAAAACGATTCAGAAAAGGGGGTGGTGATGAACAGAGTGTCTGAATTAAGCAGACCACTCTTACCCAGTCCAAAGATCAGGGCTTGATCCATCAACGGTATTTATCTCACTGCACCATCCCAGCTCAGAACCTGGCTATATGCAAATCAGTCTGTCCCTGGCCCAGTCCATCATGGGAACAGGGCAGACTAAACTACCAAGCCAATTCTTCACCAGAAAGGAGACAAGCTACTGGGGACCGGTTTCTGGCATTTCAGCCGTCTTCTGCCCGGCTTGCTTGAATCCTGATGGTGCAGTGAGAAAGGGACTCATGTATGAGTATACCCTGCCGCACCTATAGTGGCCAAAAATGATTCAGAAAAGGGGGTGGTGATGAACAGAGTGTCTGAATAAGCAGACCACTCTTACCCAGTCCAAAGATCAGGGTTTGATCCATCACCGTTATTTATCTCACTGCACCATCCCAGCTCAGAACCTGGCTATATGCAAATCAGTCTGTCCCTGGCCCAGTGCCTCATGGGAACAGGGCAGACTAAACTACCAAGCCAATTCTTCACCAGAAAGGAGACAAGCTACCGGGGACCGGTTTCTGGCATTTCAGCCGTCTTCGGCCCGGCTTGCTTGAATCCTGATGGTGCAGTGAGAAAGGGACTCATGTCTGAGCATACCCTGCCACACCTATAGTGGCCAAAATGGTTCAGAAAAGGGGGTGGTGATGAACAGAGTGTCTGAATTAAGCAGACCACTCTTACCCAGTCCAAATATCAGGGCTTGATCCATCACCATTATTTATCTCACTGCACCATCCCAGCTCAGAACCTGGCTATATGCAAATCAGTCTGTCCCTGGCCCAGTGCTTCATGGGAACAGGGCAGACTAAACTACCAAGCCAATTCTTCACCAGAAAGGAGACAAGCTACCGGGGACCGGTTTCTGGCATTTCAGCCGTCTTCGGCCCGGCTTGCTTGAATCCTGATGGTGCAGTTTGAAAGGGACTCATGTCTGAGTATACCCTGCCACACCTATAGTGGCCAAAAACGATTCAGAAAAGGGGGTGGTGATGAACAGAGTGTCTGAATTAAGCAGACCACTCTTACCCAGTCCAAAGATCAGGGCTTGATCCATCACTGTTATTTATCTCTCTGCACCATCCCAGCTCAGAACCTGGCTATATGCAAATCAGTCTGTCTCTGGCCCAGTGCATCATGGGAACAGGGCAGACTAAAGTACCAAGCCAATTCTTCACCAGAAAGGAGACAAGCTACCGGGGACCGGTTTCTGGCATTTCAGCCGTCTTCGGCCAGGCTTGCTTGAATCCTGATGGTGCAGTGAGAAAGGGACTCATGTCTGAGTATACCCTGCCACACCTATAGTGGCCAAAAACGATTCAGAAAAGGGGGTGGTGATGAACAGAGTGTCTGAATTAAGCAGACCACTCTTACCCAGTCCAAAGATCAGGGCTTGATCCATCACCATTATTTATCTCACTGCACCATCCCAGCTCAGAACCTGGCTATATGCAAATCAGTCTGTCCCTGGCCCAGTGCATCATGGGAACAGGGCAGACTAAACTACCAAGCCAATTCTTCACCAGAAAGGAGACACGCTACCGGGGACCGGTTTCTGGCATTTCAGCCGTCTTCGGCCTGGCTTGCTTGAATCCTGATGGTGCAGTGAGGAAGGGACTCATGTCTGAGTATACCCTGCCACACCTATAGTGGCCAAAAACGATTCAGAAAAGGGGGTGGTGATGAACAGAGTGTCTGAATTAAGCAGACCACTCTTACCCAGTCCAAAGATCAGGGCTGATCCATCACCGTTATTTATCTCACTGCACCATCCCAGCTCAGAACCTGGCTATATGCAAATCAGTCTGTCCCTGGCCCAGTGCATCATGGGAACAGGGCAGACTAAACTACCAAGCCAATTCTTCACCAGAAAGGAGACAAGCTACCGGGGACCGGTTTCTGGCATTTCAGCAGTCTTCGGCCCGGCTTGCTTGAATCCTGATGGTGCAGTGAGAAAGGGACTCATGTCTGAGTATACCCTGCCACACCTATAGTGGCCAAAAACGATTCAGAAAAGGGGGTGGTGATGAACAGAGTGTCTGAATTAAGCAGACCACTCTTACCCAGTCCAAAGATCAGGGCTTGATCCATCACCGTTATTTATCTCACTGCACCAGCCCAGCTCAGAACCTGGCTATATGCAAATCAGTCTGTCCCTGGCCCAGTGCATCATGGGAACAGGGCAGACTAAACTACCAAGCCAATTCTTCACCAGAAAGGAGACACGCTACCGGGGACCGGTTTCTGGCATTTCAGCCGTCTTCGGCCTGGCTTGCTTGAATCCTGATGGTGCAGTGAGGAAGGGACTCATGTCTGAGTATACCCTGCCACACCTATAGTGGCCAAAAACGATTCAGAAAAGGGGGTGGTGATGAACAGAGTGTCTGAATTAAGCAGACCACTCTTACCCAGTCCAAAGATCAGGGCTTGATCCATCACCGTTATTTATCTCACTGCACCATCCCAGCTCAGAACCTGGCTATATGCAAAGCAGTCTGTCCCTGGCCCAGTGCATCATGGGAACAGGGCAGACTAAACTACCAAGCCAATTCTTCACCAGAAAGGAGACAAGCTACCGGGGACCGGTTTCTGGCATTTCAGCCATCTTCGGCCCGGCTTGCTTGAATCCTGATGGTGCAGTGAGAAAGGGACTCATGTCTGAGTATACCTTGCCACACCTATAGTGGCCAAAAACGATTCAGAAAAGGGGGTGGTGATGAACAGAGTGTCTGAATTAAGCAGACCACTCTTACCCAGTCCAAAGATCAGGGCTTGATCCATCAACGTTATTTATCTCACTGCACCATCCCAGCTCAGAACCTGGCTATATGCAAATCAGTCTGTCCCTGGCCCAGTGCATCATGGGAACAGGGCAGACTAAACTACCAAGCCAATTCTTCACCAGAAAGGAGACAAGCTACCGGGGACCGGTTTCTGGCATTTCAGCCGTCTTCGGCCCGGCTTGCTTGAATCCTGATGGTGCAGTGAGAAAGGGACTCATGTCTGAGTATACCCTGCCACACCTATAGTGGCCAAAAACGATTCAGAAAAGGGGGTGGTGATGAACAGAGTGTCTGAATTAAGCAGACCACTCTTACCCAGTCCAAATATCAGGGCTTGATCCATCACCATTATTTATCTCACTGCACCATCCCAGCTCAGAACCTGGCTATATGCAAATCAGTCTGTCCCTGGCCCAGTGCATCATGGGAACAGGGCAGACTAAACTACCAAGCCAATTCTTCACCAGAAAGGAGACAAGCTACTGGGGACCGGTTTCTGGCATTTCAGCCATCTTCTGCCCGGCTTGCTTGAATCCTGATGGTGCAGTGAGAAAGGGACTCATGTCTGAGTATACCCTGCCGCACCTATAGTGGCTAAAAATGATTCAGAAAAGGGGGTGGTGATGAACAGAGTGTCTGAATAAGCAGACCACTCTTACCCAGTCCAAAGATCAGGGCTTGATCCATCACCGTTATTTATCTCACTGCACCATCCCAGCTCAGAACCTGGCTATATGCAAATCAGTCTGTCCCTGGCCCAGTGCATCATGGGAACAGGGCAGACTAAACTACCAAGCCAATTCTTCACCAGAAAGGAGACAAGCTACCGGGGACCGGTTTCTGGTATTTCAGCCGTCTTCGGCCCGGCTTGCTTGAATCCTGATGGTGCAGTGAGAAAGGGACTCATGTCTGAGCATACCCTGCCACACCTATAGTGGCCAAAAATGGTTCAGAAAAGGGGGTGGTGATGAACAGAGTGTCTGAATTAAGCAGACCACTCTTACCCAGTCCAAATATCAGGGCTTGATCCATCACCATAATTTATCTCACTGCACCATCCCAGCTCAGAACCTGGCTATATGCAAATCAGTCTGTCCCTGGCCCAGTGCATCATGGGAACAGGGCAGACTAAACTACCAAGCCAATTCTTCACCAGAAAGGAGACAAGCTACCGGGGACCGGTTTCTGGCATTTCAGCCGTCTTCGGCCCGGCTTGCTTGAATCCTGATGGTGCAGTGAGAAAGGGACTCATGTCTGAGTATACCCTGCCACACCTATAGTGGCCAAAAACGATTCAGAAAAGGGGGTGGTGATGAACAGAGTGTCTGAATTAAGCAGACCACTCTTACCCAGTCCAAAGATCAGGGCTTGATTCATCACCGTTATTTATCTCACTGCACCATCCCAGCTCAGAACCTGGCTATATGCAAATCAGTCTGCCCCTGGCCCAGTGCATCATGGGAACAGGGCAGACTAAACTACCAAGCCAATTCTTCACCAGAAAGGAGACAAGCTACCGGGGACCGGTTTCTGGCATTTCAGCCGTCTTCGGCCCGGCTTGCTTGAATCCTGATGGTGCAGTGAGAAAGGGACTCATGTCTGAGTATACCCTGCCACACCTATAGTGGCCAAAAACGATTCAGAAAAGGGGGTGGTGATGAACAGAGTGTCTGAATTAAGCAGACCACTCTTACCCAGTCCAAAGATCAGGGCTTGATCCATCACCGTTATTTATCTCTCTGCACCATCCCAGCTCAGAACCTGGCTATATGCAAATCAGTCTGTCCCTGGCCCAGTGCATCATGGGAACAGGGCAGACTAAACTACCAAGCCAATTCTTCACCAGAAAGGAGACAAGCTACCGGGGACCGGTTTCTGGCATTTCAGCCGTCTTCGGCCCGGCTTGCTTGAATCCTGATGGTGCAGTGAGAAAGGGACTCATGTCTGAGTATACCCTGCCACACCTATAGTGGCCAAAAACAATTCAGAAAAGGGGGTGGTGATGAACAGAGTGTCTGAATTAAGCAGACCACTCTTACCCAGTCCAAAGATCAGGGCTTGATCCATCACCGTTATTTATCTCACTGCACCATCCCAGCTCAGAACCTGGCTATATGCAAATCAGTCTGTCCCTGGCCCAGTGCATCATGGGAACAGGGCAGACTAAACTACCAAGCGAATTCTTCACCAGAAAGGAGACAAGCTACCGGGGACCGGTTTCTGGCATTTCAGCTGTCTTTGGCCCGGCTTGCTTGAATCCTGATGGTGCAGTGAGAAAGGGACTCATGTCTGAGTATACCCTGCCACACCTATAGTGGCCAAAAACGATTCAGAAAAGGGGGTGGTGATGAACAGAGTGTCTGAATTAAGCAGACCACTCTTACCCAGTCCAAAGATCAGGGCTTGATCAATCACCGTTATTTATCTCACTGCACCATCCCAGCTCAGAACCTGGCTATATGCAAATCAGTCTGTCCCTGGCCCAGTGCATCATGGGAACAGGGCAGACTAAACTACCAAGCCAATTCTTCACCAGAAAGGAGACAAGCTACCGGGGACCGGTTTCTGGCATTTCAGCCGTCTTCGGCCCGGCTTGCTTGAATCCTGATGGTGCAGTGAGAAAGGGACTCATGTCTGAGTATACCCTGCCACACCTATAGTGGCCAAAAACGATTCAGAAAAGGGGGTGGTGATGAACAGAGTGTCTGAATTAAGCAGACCACTCTTACCCAGTCCAAAGATCAGGGCTTGATCCATCACCGTTATTTATCTCACTGCACCATCCCAGCTCAGAACCTGGCTATATGCAAATCAGTCTGTCCCTGGCCCAGTGCATCATGGGAACAGGGCAGACTAAACTACCAAGCCAATTCTTCACCAGAAAGGAGACAAGCTACCGGGGACCGGTTTCTGGAATTTCAGCCGTCTTCGGCCCGGCTTGCTTGAATCCTGATGGTGCAGTGAGAAAGGGACTCATGTCTGAGTATACCCTGCCACACCTATAGTGGCCAAAAACGATTCAGAAAAGGAGGTGGTGATGAACAGAGTATCTGAATTAAGCAGACCACTCTTACCCAGTCCAAAGATCAGGGCTTGATCCATCACAGTTATTTATCTCACTGCACCATCCCAGCTCAGAACCTGGCTATATGCAAATCAGTCTGTCCCTGGCCCAGTGCATCATGGGAACAGGGCAGACTAAACTACCAAGCCAATTCTTCACCAGAAAGGAGACAAGCTACTGGGGACCGGTTTCTGGCATTTCAGCCGTCTTCTGACCGGCTTGCTTGAATCCTGATGGTGCCTTGAGAAAGGGACTCATGTCTGAGTATACCCTGCCGCACCTATAGTGGCCAAAAACGATTCAGAAAAAGGGGTGGTGATGAACAGAGTGTCTGAATAAGCAGACCACTCTTACCCAGTCCAAAGATCAGGGCTTGATCCATCACCGTTATTTATCTCACTTCACCATCCCAGCTCAGAACCTGGCTATATGCAAATCAGTCTGTCCCTGGCCCAGTGCATCATGGGAACAGGGCAGACTAAACTACCAAGCCAATTCTTCACCAGAAAGGAGACAAGCTACCGGGGACCGGTTTCTGGCATTTCAGCCGTCTTCGGCCCGGCTTGCTTGAATCCTGATGGTGCAGTGAGAAAGGGACTCATGTCTGAGTATACCCTGCCACACCTATAGTGGCCAAAAACGATTCAGAAAAGGGGGTGGTGATGAACAGAGTGTCTGAATTAAGCAGACCACTCTTACCCAGTCCAAAGATCAGGGCTTGATCCATCACCGTTATTTATCTCACTGCACCATCCCAGCTCAGAACCTGGCTATATGCAAATCAGTCTGTCCCTGGCCCAGTGCATCATGGGAACAGGGCAGACTAAACTACCAAGCCAATTCTTCACCAGAAAGGAGACAAGCTACCGGGGACCGGTTTCTGGCATTTCAGCCGTCTTCGGCCCGGCTTGCTTGAATCCTGATGGTGCAGTGAGAAAGGGACTCATGTCTGAGTATACCTTGCCACACCTATAGTGGCCAAAAACGATTCAGAAAAGGGGGTGGTGATGAACAGAGTGTCTGAATTAAGCAGACCACTCTTACCCAGTCCAAAGATCAGGGCTTGATCCATCACCGTTATTTATCTCACTGCACCATCCCAGCTCAGAACCTGGCTATATGCAAATCAGTCTGTCCCTGGCCCAGTGCATCATGGGAACAGGGCAGACTAAACTACCAAGCCAATTCTTCACCAGAAAGGAGACAAGCTACCGGGGACCGGTTTCTGGCATTTCAGCCGTCTTCGGCCCGGCTTGCTTGAATCCTGATGGTGCAGTGAAAAAGGGACTCATGTCTGAGTATACCCTGCCACACCTATAGTGGCCAAAAACGATTCAGAAAAGGGGGTGGTGATGAACAGAGTGTCTGAATTAAGCAGACCACTCTTACCCAGTCCAAAGATCAGGGCTTGATCCATCACCGTTATTTATCTCACTGCACCATCCCCGCTCAGAACCTGGCTATATGCAAATCAGTCTGTCCCTGGCCCAGTGCATCATGGGAACAGGGCAGACTAAACTACCAAGCCAATTCTTCACCAGAAAGGAGACAAGCTACTGGGGACCGGTTTCTGGCATTTCAGCCGTCTTCTGACCGGCTTGCTTGAATCCTGATGGTGCAGTGAGAAAGGGACTCATGTCTGAGTATACCCTGCCGCACCTATAGTGGCCAAAAACGATTCAGAAAAGGGGGTGGTGATGAACAGAGTGTCTGAATAAGCAGACCACTCTTACCCAGTCCAAAGATCAGGGCTTGATCCATCACCGTTATTTATCTCACTGCACCATCCCAGCTCAGAACCTGGCTATATGCAAATCAGTCTGTCCCTGGCCCAGTGCATCATGGGAACAGGGCAGACTAAACTACCAAGCCAATTCTTCACCAGAAAGGAGACAAGCTACCGGGGACCGGTTTCTGGCATTTCAGCCGTCTTCGGCCCGGCTTGCTTGAATCCTGATGGTGCAGTGAGAAAGGGACTCATGTCTGAGTATACCCTGCCACACCTATAGTGGCCAAAAACGATTCAGAAAAGGGGGTGGTGATGAACAGAGTGTCTGAATTAAGCAGACCACTCTTACCCAGTCCAAAGATCAGGGCTTGATCCATCACCGTTATTTATCTCACTGCACCATCCCAGCTCAGAACCTGGCTATATGCAAATCAGTCTGTCCCTGGCCCAGTGCATCATGGGAACAGGGCAGACTAAACTACCAAGCCAATTCTTCACCAGAAAGGAGACAAGCTACCGGGGACCGGTTTCTGGCATTTCAGCTGTCTTTGGCCCGGCTTGCTTGAATCCTGATGGTGCAGTGAGAAAGGGACTCATGTCTGAGTATACCCTGCCACACCTATAGTGGCCAAAAACGATTCAGAAAAGGGGGTGGTGATGAACAGAGTGTCTGAATTAAGCAGACCACTCTTACCCAGTCCAAAGATCAGGGCTTGATCAATCACCGTTATTTATCTCACTGCACCATCCCAGCTCAGAACCTGGCTATATGCAAATCAGTCTGTCCCTGGCCCAGTGCATCATGGGAACAGGGCAGACTAAACTACCAAGCCAATTCTTCACCAGAAAGGAGACAAGCTACCGGGGACCGGTTTCTGGCATTTCAGCTGTCTTCGGCCCGGCTTGCTTGAATCCTGATGGTGCAGTGAGAAAGGGACTCATGTCTGAGTATACCCTGCCACACCTATAGTGGCCAAAAACGATTCAGAAAAGGGGGTGGTGATGAACAGAGTGTCTGAATTAAGCAGACCACTCTTACCCAGTCCAAAGATCAGGGCTTGATCCATCACCGTTATTTATCTCACTGCACCATCCCAGCTCAGAACCTGGCTATATGCAAATAAGTCTGTCCCTGGCCCAGTGCATCATGGGAACAGGGCAGACTAAACTACCAAGCCAATTCTTCACCAGAAAGGAGACAAGCTACCGGGGACCGGTTTCTGGCATTTCAGCCGTCTTCGGCCCGGCTTGCTTGAATCCTGATGGTGCAGTGAGAAAGGGACTCATGTCTGAGTATACCTTGCCACACCTATAGTGGCCAAAAACAATTCAGAAAAGGGGGTGGTGATGAACAGAGTGTCTGAATTAAGCAGACCACTCTTACCCAGTCCAAAGATCAGGGCTTGATCCATCACCGTTATTTATCTCACTGCACCATCCCAGCTCAGAACCTGGCTATATGCAAATCAGTCTGTCCCTGGCCCAGTGCATCATGGGAACAGGGCAGACTAAACTACCAAGCCAATTCTTCACCAGAAAGGAGACAAGCTACCGGGGACCGGTTTCTGGCATTTCAGCCGTCTTCGGCCCGGCTTGCTTGAATCCTGATGGTGCAGTGAAAAAGGGACTCATGTCTGAGTATACCCTGCCACACCTATAGTGGCCAAAAACGATTCAGAAAAGGGGGTGGTGATGAACAGAGTGTCTGAATTAAGCAGACCACTCTTACCCAGTCCAAAGATCAGGGCTTGATCCATCACCGTTATTTATCTCACTGCACCATCCCCGCTCAGAACCTGGCTATATGCAAATCAGTCTGTCCCTGGCCCAGTGCATCATGGGAACAGGGCAGACTAAACTACCAAGCCAATTCTTCACCAGAAAGGAGACAAGCTACTGGGGACCGGTTTCTGGCATTTCAGCCGTCTTCTGACCGGCTTGCTTGAATCCTGATGGTGCAGTGAGAAAGGGACTCATGTCTGAGTATACCCTGCCGCACCTATAGTGGCCAAAAACGATTCAGAAAAGGGGGTGGTGATGAACAGAGTGTCTGAATAAGCAGACCACTCTTACCCAGTCCAAAGATCAGGGCTTGATCCATCACCGTTATTTATCTCACTGCACCATCCCAGCTCAGAACCTGGCTATATGCAAATCAGTCTGTCCCTGGCCCAGTGCATCATGGGAACAGGGCAGACTAAACTACCAAGCCAATTCTTCACCAGAAAGGAGACAAGCTACCGGGGACCGGTTTCTGGCATTTCAGCCGTCTTCGGCCCGGCTTGCTTGAATCCTGATGGTGCAGTGAGAAAGGGACTCATGTCTGAGTATACCCTGCCACACCTATAGTGGCTAAAAATGGTTCAGAAAAGGGGGTGGTGATGAACAGAGTGTCTGAATTAAGCAGACCACTCTTACCCAGTCCAAATATCAGGGCTTGATCCATCACCATTATTTATCTCACTGCACCATCCCAGCTCAGAACCTGGCTATATGCAAATCAGTCTGTCCCTGGCCCAGTGCATCATGGGAACAGGGCAGACTAAACTACCAAGCCAATTCTTCACCAGAAAGGAGACAAGCTACCGGGGACCGGTTTCTGGCATTTCAGCCGTCTTCGGCCCGGCTTGCTTGAATCCTGATGGTGCAGTGAGAAAGGGACTCATGTCTGAGTATACCCTGCCACACCTATAGTGGCCAAAAACGATTCAGAAAAGGGGGTGGTGATGAACAGAGTGTCTGAATTAAGCAGACCACTCTTACCCAGTCCAAAGATCAGGGCTTGATCCATCACCGTTATTTATCTCACTGCACCATCCCAGCTCAGAACCTGGCTATATGCAAATCAGTCTGTCCCTGGCCCAGTGCATCATGGGAACAGGGCAGACTAAACTACCAAGCCAATTCTTCACCAGAAATGAGACAAGCTACCGGGGACCGGTTTCTGGCATTTCAGCCGTCTTCGGCCCGGCTTGCTTGAATCCTGATGGTGCAGTGAGAAAGGGACTCATGTCTGAGTATACCCTGCCACACCTATAGTGGCCAAAAACGATTTAGAAAAGGGGGTGGTGATGAACAGAGTGTCTGAATTAAGCAGACCACTCTTACCCAGTCCAAAGATCAGGGCTTGATCCATCACCGTTATTTATCTCACTGCGCCATTCCAGCTCAGAACCTGGCTATATGCAAATCAGTCTGTCCCTGGCCCAGTGCATCATGGGAACAGGGCAGACTAAACTACCAAGCCAATTCTTCACCAGAAAGGAGACAAGCTACCGGGGACCGGTTTCTGGCATTTCAGCCGTCTTTGGCCCGGCTTGCTTGAATCCTGATGGTGCAGTGAGAAAGGGACTCATGTCTGAGTATACCCTGCCACACCTATAGTGGCCAAAAACGATTCAGAAAAGGGGGTGGTGATGAACAGAGTGTCTGAATTAAGCAGACCACTCTTACCCAGTCCAAAGATCAGGGCTTGATCCATCACCGTTATTTATCTCACTGCACCATCCCAGCTCAGAACCTGGCTATATGCAAATCAGTCTGTCCCTGGCCCAGTGCATCATGGGAACAGGGCAGACTAAACTACCAAGCCAATTCTTCACCAGAAAGGAGACAAGCTACCGGGGACCGGTTTCTGGCATTTCAGCCGTCTTCGGACCGGCTTGCTTGAATTCTGATGGTGCAGTGAGAAAGGGACTCATGTCTGAGTGTACCCTGCCACACCTATAGTGGCAAAAAACGATTCAGAAAAGGGGGTGGTGATGAACAGAGTGTCTGAATTAAGCAGACCACTCTTACCCAGTCCAAAGATCAGGGCTTGCACGGCAGCACGGCTTCGTCCCGGGCAAGGGCACTACGGACCACTCTAGGCGTGTCATTGCCCTGTTCGATGCTATGGCTTTCGCGGGCTAGCCGGATGTCGATGGTCCTCCTAGATGCCGAGAAGGCCTTTGATCGGGTCTCATGGGCATTTCTGTGGGCAGTGTTAGAACAAAATAATATGGGACACTATTTTATGAAGTCTTTAAAAGCAATGTATGTCTCACCAAAGTCCAGAGTTCAGGCGATGGGTCAAGAGTCGATGCTGTTTGATATATCACCTGGGATAAGACAGGGCTGCCCATGTTCCCAGATCCTTTTTGCCCTATACATTAATCCCCTTATTATAAAATTATTAAATGCTGAAGCAATTAGACCAATCACTTGGGGCCAATTTGAAACTAAAATATTAGCCTACGCCGATGACGTGGCGGTAGTAACATCACACACCACGAAGGCAATAACTGAAATTGAACAGATCACTCAGACATTTGGCCAAATTTCGGGTTATTCCTTAAATAGGGATAAAACAATGGTTATATGTACCCAAAATACTCATTTCATAGATCCCAGGAAAGTAGAAAGTGCTGTCTATCTGGGAGTTCGTATATCCCCCCAAATTGGCGAGATCATCAAAATAAACTATGATCCTCTTATAAAAAAAATTAAAACAGATTTAAAACCGATAGATAGCATACATCTGTCGATTATTGGAAGAGGTAACTTCCTGTAAATGAATATACTACCCCGGGTCCTATATTTGTTTCGAGCAATCTCGTTATTGGTAGATGACAAAACCATTAAGGTTCTCGAATCCCAGATGAGTAAGTTTATATGGGGATATGGGAAGATAAAGAGATCTATCCGCTTTTTATCTCTTCCAGCTATAAGAGGGGGGCTTGCAATTCCCAATTTGGGATTCTATATGTTGGCCGCTTTGTTACAGCAGATGACGACATTATTTTGTGTAAAGTCTTTGGAAAGAGAAACAGGAGAGATCATATTAAGCATGGGCGAATTTTGCGGATCTCGCGTTCGCGAATTTTGCGGATTTGCGGATTCGCAATCCGCAAAATCCGCGAATTCCCGCGAATTTGCGGATTTTTTTTTTTTGTGTTCGCCCGTGTTTCTGCCAGTTCGCGAGGGTTTTTACAATTTCGCAATTTGCGAACTTACCTGTCGGGTCGCAAGTTTTGCGAACTTGTTGTTTCTACGTGTCCAGCCTGTTTGGGACACTCTTCTTCATCACTGCCACTCTCTGTCACCACTGCCACTCTCTGACTACTCATGCCACCCTCTGGCCCACCCATGCCACCCTCTGTTTCATCACCACACCCTCTGGTTGTCCAGTGTACATTATTTTCGGCAAAGCAAAGCACACCTTCCCTGCCTCAAGTGACCTGAATTAATTTGGGGCTGATTAATGTGTCACAGAATATTTTTTTAGCTGGCACCTGCTTCCTTAGTGCGCCCTGATTAGTGATCTTTTGCACTTGCTAAGTGCTTTCATTGTTGCAAAATTAGTTACAACACCTGCCCTGCCCCAACTGACAATAATGAATTAGGGGCTGATTAATGGATTTTAACTTCCAGCCTGGCTCCTGCTTGTCTCCCTTAGCTGTAATTCAGGACCTTTGTGGCATATGTGTAACTATTCTGAGGTTCAGAGCAGGGTCACATAATAGTTTCAACTGGCAACTGAACTCTGGAGGGGCCCCTCAGGAAGCACTACAGGAAATGGCTACTAATGATGAGCCTGAACTTTTGAACCTGGTAAGTAGTTACTTTCAGTTTTGCTAAGAGCGTATTTCTGCAATTTTGCACCTATTCGCGGGGCGCGAACTCACGCGAACAGTGCGAGCAAAATCCGCTGCTCGCAGATTTGCGGATTTTGCGGGAGATTCGCGAATCTCGCGGATTGCGAATTTCCCGAAAATCCGCAAAATCCGCGAGCGGAACGGATTTTCCGCCCATGCTTAGATCATATACCTTCAATATTTGAACTGGTCATCGGAGATAAGGCTAATGACCTTCTAGTAAAACAACTTGAACCATCATATTTCAAAAAAGTAAAATTTAAGATAATATTCAGTGTCTGGGGTATATGGAAGAAAATTCGTAGACAAATGAGCATTCCTAAGTATAATAAGTACACTTCGCTATGGCACTGTACTGTACTACCACCACTTATATATGACGTGATTGCTAGGAAATGGGAAACTTTAGGAGTTTTAACCCTTGGCGATTTCTTATTGCCCTCAGTTGGTCAAAAATTTCAACAGCTGCAACTTAAATTTGGTATTCCCAATAATAGTGTATTTAAATTTATTCAGATTAGTACAATCCTAGATGTAAAAAAGGTGGATATTATATTAGAGAATATCCCTCTAGTTGACAGTTTAGTTAGACCTCTTACTAAGATCGGCACGATTTATGACATCGTAATTGACAGTCAGCAGGATGACGTTGTTTCTATCGAGCAGGGAAGGTCAAGGAAACTAAACAACCCCAATGTAGATATTGATATGTCACTTATTTTGTCAACAAAACTGTTTATGTCTTCCAACCTGAAAGCACAATTGTATAAGACTCTTTATGATTTATATTTTACCCCCGCTAAACTCTTCTCATGGGGAAAAAGAGCTACCTCAGAATGTCCTAGGTGCGGAAAAACTGTAGCCCACCTGCTTCATATGTTGTATGAATGTGAAAAACTAACAGTTTTGAAAAATATGATAACAGGATTTTGGCAGGAAGTGTTTGGTCATCCAGTAGCCGAATCCCCTACTCTGTACATCTTGGGTTATGATAATACATTATCACATACTATCGAAGAAGAAACATCTCTCTTTTTGGGGACAGCTGTGTATCGTATAATATTAACCGCACGTTGGAAAGACACAGATCCACCTAATTTTCAGAATTGGCTATCACGACTCTTAGGAATGTTTAATCAAGAGAAGGCGATTTTTGCTTGTAAAGGCGTGAGGGCAAAAGCCTGGGGCATTAAGATTTGGAAACCAATTGAAAACTGGAGTAATAATATCAGAGTGGGTAACTAGGCCTTCCCTAATAATGTAAATAATGTTGTGCTTTCTTCATTTTTTCTTATTCTTTTTTATTTCTGATATCTGCCTATTATTTTGATTGTTGTATTACTTTTTCTGTTAAATGTGATTAGAGAACAAAATGTTGTCTTTAATGTCTGTTTCTGCAATTATGAGATGCCAAATAAATAAATAAAAAATAAAAAAAAGAAAGCCATCCAATTGGTAGCTGTGGAGAGCAACCTTCAGGCTTAGTCTTGATGGAATGTTCAGCAGCTTGTTTTACCAGAATGTACCCTTATTGTAGTGGTTAAATGAAAGTAGAACCACACAGTAGTTATAGAAATATGTATTTATTATAATAACACACTCTAAATACTTTACCGGATCTGCTACACGCTGATAAACACAAAGCACACAATACCGTAGCTCAGAAACATTCGTAAGTAGCACTTACAGACAGTGGGCACCAGGGGAGACCAAACGATATACTAAAAAAGTGGTATAAGAACCATGACATAAGTCAAGACAGCTTCTAGAGGATGTAGAATCACTGGGACCCCAAGCAACCACCTAAAATGATTAAGTAGGGACCCCACGGAGGACGGGTGCAGGGTGGGAACATGACTGTATGTGCCATACAATTCTATGGGAAAGTCGCAGTTGCAGTTTTAAGGTTTAAGGACCCTTCTGAGTGGACTTTGAAGAAACCCCGAGGAACTTAGGAGGTTGGGAAGCCACCCCACCCATGAATACCATAGTACCAGAGTCACCTATCCCAGGGAAGCTGGGTGTATAGGGTCAACATGGTGTTAGAAACCGCCATCAAACTCAATGGAGGACTTCAAAGAAGAGCCACTGCAGGGAAGAAGGAAAGTGTCAGTTGGAATCCAAAGGTGGATTCTTGATGAGAAATACCTGAAAGCAGAGGGGACGCAGTCTGGGTCACTCAGGAGTGACCAGGGTAGACAAATGCCCACCGATGTCAGGTGCTTCAGGTGCTAAGAGGGGGTTCTTGACTCTGCAGCCACAGGGACCAGGAGATGTCGAGGACAACCTGGAGCCGGATACAAATGTCCCGCAAAAGAATGTTGAGGGCTGAGGGGTCAGTGTCCGGCTGGAGCACCAACAAGCCTTGGCAGCGGCAACACACAGAGAAGAAAAAGAAATGTTACAGTTTGCCCAGCAAGGTCTATTAGACTCTCCAAACACAGGTTAATCAGGGAAAGCCTGGAGCAAACAGGGGAGCCCAGGAAAAGCAGTGTTGACCCTCAAGAGGACCCACAGGCCAGGGGCACAGGAGTCTCGTGGGGACCTCGAGCAGTTTTGCAAAGCAGCAGCTCACGGAGCACTCGGTGCGTGGAGGCCAGAGTTCTTTGGTGGAAATGCTGCCTGAGGTTGGGGCTACTCAGAGCCTAGGGCACTTGTTTTGGGAGCGCCAACAAACATATGAACTTGAAAGTATGCTTTGCACAGGGTTACAGGTATTGCAGCCCCCACGAGGGATTATGAACTCAATCTTGGTGAGAGGGCAGCTCGGACCTCGAGAAAATTGGAACTCCACCTCCTGTGTTGCTGGAGCCTTCAGAGTCCATAGGAGCTCAGTAGCAAATTTGCATTGAGGTAACTGCGGTTGGAGGAAAGTGACTCCTTCACTCCAAGGAAGATATCTTCAGTTGTTCCTTATGCTCTGCAGGTTCTGCACAGAGCCCGTATTGTTCAGAGGTACAGCCAATGCTTCAGATTGTGTGGGAGATGGAATCAGGCCCAAACAGAAAGTCCAGAGTGTCCAGAGAGTCAAAGTTCAGTGGTGGCTGTTTCAGAATCTTAGCACCATCGAATCTAGGGTCCTACAGCCAGGTAAGTCCTTTTGTACTCACGGAAGAAGGATGGACAGATTCAGGGGATCCTCCCAGGGGATGGTCTGGACAGTGGGAAGGTTACCCCCATGTCCTTTGTCCAGTTTTGCACCAGAGGAGGAGGCGACGGCTCCCAGGACTGGTTTGAACTGGACTATGCACAGGGACACCAAATGTGCCCCTCAGGCAGACTTTGGATTGCTGGCAAGTGCACCCACCCAGGCCTAATACACTAAATCCTGTCTGGGAGGTGATCACACCTCCCTGTGACAGAATGCCTATTGTTCTGCCTTTCCTTGCTTGAGCTTGGCTCAGCAGCAGGAGGGCAGAAATATGTCTCTGGTCAGCAGCAACCCTTTTGGGCTGCTTGGGACTAGAAGGATGGTACCTGGAACACAAGGGACCTCTTTTCTGAGGGATAGAATTATACCTCCATATGCCGGTTACCGGGGTGGGGTTATGATTCCACAATGTTTGAAACTAAATACGATAGGGTTACTTTCAGCCGTTTTAGAGTTGGTCATTACGCGGTCACATAATGCCACTCTTTATGTTGTAAATGGTTGACACACTGACAACCCGGAAGAATGGACTCCGTTGGCTGCAAGGGTGTCCTGCTGATGCACGGGCACCCTCTGACTTAGAAGCAAGCCCCCTGCCTTCAGGATTGTAAAGGCCTGCTATTGGAGTAACTTATGGTTTTTAAGTGTGGTGACCCTTAGATATAGGAAACCTATACATAAAGTAAGAGGTTCATGCACCATCTTACACAGGCTGCAATGGCAGGCCTGTAGTTCAATTTTGCATGGCCTCTCATGGGTGGCCTCTGGGGTACCTATGCCCTGGTTACATGGGTACCATAAACTAAGGACTGACAAGGGTACCCCAGTATCCAATCTGGAGTGTACCCAAGTACATGGCATAACAGGATAGGAAGAAAACAGATAGATTGGGTCCTGATTAGCAGGATCCCAGTCAGACTAGTCAAAAACAGTATCACATGAAGCAAAAAGTGGTGGTAACAATAAGAAGTAGATTCTACTTTCCTACAATATACAAATATACATAGATGAATATTCACTGACAAAACCAAAGGTTAAAGTGATGTTATAGTTAGGTGAAGTCATCAGTTAAAAAATGTCATTTTAAATGTACAAAACCTCTGAAAATCACAAGTTATAGTTATCTCAAGGTACTATTATCGTGCTCAAGGGTGACTATAACTTGGCCCCCACCATGCACAGTTTTCTCATCAATGGTTTAATTGCAAATTTTGCAGTGATATTACCAATGATGTCATAGAAAATATCATGTGTGATATAATATGTGGGGTAATTAACAGTGCATGGAGAGCTCGCGAGTTATAGTTACTTTAGGGCATAATTTATAGTTACTTGAGATAACTTTAACTGGTGATTTTAACAGGATTTGTACATTTAAAACAACATTTTTAACTGACATCTTCACCTAACTATAATGTCACTTTAACTGTTGTGTTTTACAGTGAACTTCTAGGGTTCATTTTGTACTACGTATGTTAAATCTGCCACCCCTAGGACCGTGAGCAGTAGGGGTAGACCTCAGGGCCTAGCCTGCAACCAGGTGCTGCATCCAACCCCCATGGGCAGCCAACTCCTTCCCGTGCATGGGCAACCAACTCCTCACTGTCTTTAGCAATGCACAACAGGGATTTAGCCACAGGGCTTGTTCTGCAACCATGCTCTGTGGTAAAATAAAAAACACCTCAATACACAGTGTATTCTACTTGGTAGGCGCAATACATGTAACTAAACCTTGTGCCTTCTCCATGCACTGTTTATAGACTTTCATATTATGTAATTTGTATCATCTAAAATAATAGCAATTAGAACAACACTTCATCGCAAGTCATGTCATTTGTGGAAACAGAGCACGTGGTAGAATGCCAAGTTATAGTAAATGTATTGTGGCTACTGGGTTAAATACACTGTGTATGGAGGTGTCTGAGTTATAATAATTTGAATGCGTTTCATAAACTATAAATTAAAGGTATAAGTATAACTTTAGAATTTTTTTATTTGAGTAGTTTAAGTTTTGTTTGTATAGAAAGAATAAATAAAGTTATAGTAATTTAAAGGTGGTGCAAAAATTATAAATATATAGTATGAAAATAAATGTAAATTTCTAATGTTTTTGTAGGTTACATCTCATTTATATTTAGGGCTCCCGGTTTTATGGTATTTATTTTTTTGCCATTTCAGTCTGTATTTATCCATATTTATTTTTTGGGCATTTTTTCAGTATTTATCCACATTTATTTTGGTCACAAGCAAAAGACGACGCTCCAGCTAGTATTTTTCCACATTTATTTAAATTGACAATGCACACATGCGCTCACTTGAACTAACGATTTGTTGTGGCTTTAGCAGTGCTTTAAATGGTCTGGTGCTGAGTAATTTGAAAAGGAGAGTACCTGTGTTTCTCAGTTCTGCTATAAAAACACTTTAGTATCACACCATCAGTGCTTAATTTGTGCCGACCAGAGCATTACTGTGTTAAACTCCGTCAGTAGTGAAACACAGCACTCTTGGGGGCATTAGGTTGTCTTTTAGTTGTATTTCTACAATAGGAAGCCATCATGCACACTCTCAGCCACTGTTAGATTAAAGCTCTGTTACAATCTGTATAATGTTTAATAACACAAACAATATTTACCTTGAACTACTTACAGTATTAAAACATAGAAATGTGAGGAACAATGGGGCATATTACCAAGCAATAGCGATAATTATCGCTATTGCTTGGTTAGAGACAAACATTTACCGCAGCGCTGCGGCGATTTTTACCGCAAATAAACCTTGGTATTACCAAGGTTTAACGCAAATGCGGTAAAAATCGCCGCAAAGCATGAATATCGCTGAAAAGTCAGCGATATTCATGCATTAGCGAGCTAATGCTCTTAGCCATGTTATCCACCTCCCATTGGATAACATGGCTAAGAACTGCTCAGTATCAGAGAGAGGGTTAACCCAAAGGAGTCACTGGGACCTGGGTATTTAGCGTTAAGAAGAAGGGGTCCCAGTAAAGAGGACGTATGAATAGAGAGAATTTGGACAAAGAAGATACAAATAAGTGCATCTATAATGTTTTAATCACATTATAGGGAAAACGTTATCAAAACCAAATGTACAATACACAGTTGTATTAGTGCCCCTTGGGGTAGGGGGGACGTGCAGTCGTGAGGGTAGTGTGAGGGGGAATTGTGACAATAAAAGCACGTATTATTCAGACATTTATCATAAGTTCAATGTCAAATGGACAGCATATAGATACTGAATCAGCTTGAAAGTTCAAAATACACATGCCCCAAAGTCCATATTATGCAAAATTGGGGTAGGAGGAGGCTGTGTAGGAGCTGAGAAAGTCGACGTTTCGACCCTGGGGAAGCAGGAAGTGTTAAAATCCTTGCAGGTGGGTCTTCATCAGGACGGGAAGAGGGTGACGGGGCAGGCAATCTGAATTTGGGTAAATATTGAGGATCAGTAAATTATTTGCAGAGCTGGGTACTTAATAAGTTACACAAGGGTATACATGTTAAACAGACTAACCTGATATAATCAGTGTTGCTGGGTTATATTAATTAGTTGAGGTCGGTATAAGCATTCAATCCTAAGTAAAGAAAATTAAATTAAGAGCCCATTAGCAGTATGAAGGGTGTGTTCATATCAAGGGCTGGCGGGGAGATTATCTCTGAACTTACTTGTGAAAATAAAGTACATATCCCACATGGGTAATGGAAAACGAAACGATCCGTGTGCTGGGCTGGGGGGGACCACTCCAAATATCTGAGTAAAGGAGGACATATATCAGAATGGAAAGTGGGCCATTATTAAAATCACTCAAGGTCAGATATAAATGATGGTAGAAATCGGTAACGCTTATTCATTAGCAGGAAATCAATCCCGTGTCCCCGTGGAAGGAAAGGATTAGTCAAAATCCGTGACCTGTTACAAAGGAAACATGGGGGATCAGCAGTTGTTGGGCCCATGACGGGGCGCGCAAACATGGATCAGGGTTAATATCGGGAGCCGTGTGGGGAGAAAGGCTTACCGGTCTGTGACGGCTTGGTTGGAGCGCAGCGTCTCTCTCGGCTGTCTCGAGGAGAACGCCGAGCTTCCGGGTGTCTCGGTTGTCATGGCACCGGATGGGTCACATGATAATGGATAGTGTAGAAAGACTAAAGAGTCGGTGGTAGTCATAGTTACCCGATCGAGGGTAAGAATGCATCGGTATCTTAAAACCGAAATCTATTTAACATAAGTAGTGCAGTATACTCGGATCAATTGTAATTCTTGTTATAGGCACAAAGGGAATATGGATCATAAGGGACGTTAACGTAAGGTTGTAGTCCAAGGAGTCTGTCCGTGTGGGGATGGTCATGCCCTCACTGCTCGAAGATAGATTCTATCATCAAATTAGTGCAGATGTACATTGCGCATGGTCATACTTAATAACCCTGTGACCCTGTGACCAGAGGTGTGAGACACTGTAATGCAAGAATAATCAGGGGAATATACAATAAGGCATATATCTGAATTAATAGACATAGTAGCATATGAGTATTAATGCGCTGAGATGTGATCATGAACAGTAGTACTGCGAACGTATCGCATGATGGTTAAGGCAGTGTCGATGGTACACAAAATTTCTGTCAAACGGTAGGGGGGGATTGCCAATGGACAGTTATGGTTCATTTCTTGTTACAGTGAAATGTAGCCAACAAGAAAGGGCAATAGTTGTTCTCCATGACGGTATGTAAAAAACACCAAATCTCCATAAACCATATGCATCAGAATTCAGAACCATATATATGTACAAAACTGCGTACCTATCACATGATGGTAAGGCAGTATCAGTTCGTAAGTGGTTATGCATTACCAAGAATACCCTAGACAGGTCAAAGTGAAAGTTTGAAAATACGAAATTTAGGGTAAGGTAGCAAGCTGAGAGAAAGAGCTGTCATGTTCATTTAGACCACATTGGATAGCGTTGAAAAAGAACATCCATTTGAGTTCTCTGATGTTCAATATAGTTGTGATGTCACCTCCTCTGGGGCCCAGGGAGGCTTTTTCAATCACAATCCATTTCAAGCTTTCCGGAGGGTGTGAAGCTGATTTGAAGTGGTCTACAAGAGGAGCCCCTACCACTTCACATCTTATTCTGCTCATGTGTTGTAAGATGCGCTGTTTGATTTTCTGTTGAGTTTGGCCGATGTAAATGAGGTTACACGGACAGGTGATGGCGTATATCACCGTTGATGTATTGCAGTTGGTTAGAGATTTTAGTTGGATCTTGTTCTGATTATGATGAAACTCTTTGGTTTGTAACGTACTGCTGCAGGCTTTGCATTGCCCGCACTTAAAGTGACCTACTGCAGGTTGGAGGTTCCAAAGTGTTCTTATAGTAGGTTCCTCCTTTGTTGGAAGGAGTGAGCGTACAACATAATCTTTGACACTTCTTGATTTCTTGAAAGCATGGAGAGGTTTATCAGGGTGGTTAATGTCGTCTGTGATCAATTGCCAATGGTTATTGACAATTTTCTTGATTTGGTTACTTTTGGTGGAAAAGGTGGTGACACATACAATGCGGTCCAATGAATTGATGGTGGAATCCTTTGCTCTCAGGAGTTCTTCACGAGGGTAGAACCAAGCTCTCTTTCGGGCTTTAGTGATCAGTCTTCTTGGATAACCACGCGTTTTCAGGCGGTCTGATAGATCTTCTGATTGTTCAAAGTAATGTTCCTTTGTGGAGCAATTTCTGCGAATTCTCAAAAACTGCCCAAAGGGCAAGTTGTCTCTTAGTGCCCGGGGATGGTGGCTACTATATTGAAGTAAGGAGTTCCTTTCAGAGGGTAGTTAGTAGGTGACCTTCATAGTGATAGATGGTAATATCAAGGAAGTCAATGTTGTGGTGGTCAGATTGGATAGTGAATTGTAGATGAGGAGATTGCTGGTTGAGCCACTTGTGAAATTCAGTGAACGTGGTCACATCGCCATTCCAAATTATAAGGATATCATCTATATAACGGACCCATATATTTAAATGGTGTTGAAAAGGATTCCGAGTATTCAGTACATTGTTGTCCTCAAAGGATGCCATATACAAAATGGCTACATCAGGAGCAAAAGGAGCCCCCATTGCCACCCCTTTGGTTTGTAAGAAGAATTCGTTCTTAAAGGTGAAGAAATTTTTGGTCATAGCAATGCGGAGAAGAGCTATGATAAATTCCGTTGGGACCCGCATGGGTGCCGGTCTTGTGTCTAGATACCTAGTGGTAACTGCTAATGCCTCTTCCTGCGGAATGCAGGTATAAAGGGATACCACGTCGCAGGTTGCCAGTAGTTGTGTCGATGGATCAAATGGTGCGTTCTCTACCAGATTGATGGTTTGTAGAGTGTCCCTCAGATATGTTTGTGTGGATTCTGCCAGGGGTTTTAGGAAAAAATCAATATATCATCCAAGTGGCTCTAATATAGATCCACATCCTGAAACAATCGGGCGTCCAGGCGGATTGGTCATGTCCTTATGTATCTTAGGCAGTGTATAGATTGTTGCCAGGCGAGGGTGTCGTTGGTTGAGGAATTCAAACTCAGTTTTGGAGAGAAAACCTAGGTCTAAGCCTAGTTGGGTAATCTCCAAGATCTCACGTGCTATAGCCTGTGATGGATCCGACCATAGTTTTTGATAACTAGTTCCATCCGTTAGTTGTCGTAGGATTTCCAACTCGTATTTTTGGACGTCTTGAATTACAATTGCTCCGCCCTTATCAGCTCCTCCTGATGTAGCCATTTTGTATATGGCAGCCTTTGAGGACAACAATGTACTGAATACTCGGAATCCTTTTCAACACCATTTAAATATATGGGTCCGTTATATAGATGATATCCTTATAATTTGGAATGGCGATGTGGCCACGTTCACTGAATTTCACAAGTGGCTCAACCAGCAATCTCCTCATCTACAATTCACTATCTAATCTGACCACCACAACATTGACTTCCTTGATATTACCATCTATCACTATGAAGGTCACCTACTAACTACCCTCTACAGGAAACCCTCTGAAAGGAACTCCTTACTTCAATATAGTAGCCACCACCCCCGGGCACTAAGAGACAACTTGCCCTTTGGGCAGTTTTTGAGAATTCGCAGAAATTGCTCCACAAAGGAACATTACTTTGAACAATCAGAAGATCTATCAGACCGCCTGAAAACGCGTGGTTATCCAAGAAGACTGATCACTAAAGCCCGAAAGAGAGCTTGGTTCTACCCTCGTGAAGAACTCCTGAGAGCAAAGGATTCCACCATCAATTCATTGGACCGCATTGTATGTGTCACCACCTTTTCCACCAAAAGTAACCAAATCAAGAAAATTGTCAATAACCATTGGCAATTGATCACAGACGACATTGAACACCCTGATAAACCTCTCCATGCTTTCAAGAAATCAAGAAGTGTCAGAGATTATGTTGTACGCTCACTCCTTCCAACAAAGGAGGAACCTACTATAAGAACACTTTGGAACCTCCAACCTGCAGTAGGTCACTTTAAGTGCGGGCAATGCAAAGCCTGCAGCAGTACGTTACAAACCAAAGAGTTTCATCATAATCAGAACAAGATCCAACTAAAATCTCTAACCAACTGCAATACATCAACGGTGATATACGCCATCACCTGTCCGTGTAACCTCATTTACATCGGCCAAACTCAACAGAAAATCAAACAGCGCATCTTACAACACATGAGCAGAATAAGATGTGAAGTGGTAGGGGCTCCTCTTGTAGACCACTTCAAATCAGCTTCACACCCTCCGGAAAGCTTGAAATGGATTGTGATTGAAAAAGCCTCCCTGGGCCCCAGAGGAGGTGACATCACAACTATATTGAACATCAGAGAACTCAAATGGATGTTCTTTTTCAACTCTATCCAATGTGGTCTAAATGAACATGACAGCTCTTTCTCTCAGCTTGCTACCTTACCCTAAATTTCGTATTTTCAAACTTTCACTTTGACCTGTCTAGGGTATTCTTGGTAATGCATAACCACTTACGAACTGATACTGCCTTACCATCATGTGATAGGTACGCAGTTTTGTACATATATATGGTTCTGAATTCTGATGCATATGGTTTATGGAGATTTGGTGTTTTTTACATACCGTCATGGAGAACAACTATTGCCCTTTCTTGTTGGCTACATTTCACTGTAACAAGAAATGAACCATAACTTTCCATTGGCAATCCCCCCCTACCGTTTGACAGAAATTTTGTGTACCATCGACACTGCCTTAACCATCATGCGATAGGTTCGCAGTACTACTGTTCATGATCACATCTCAGCGCATTAATACTCATATGCTACTATGTCTATTAATTCAGATATATGCCTTATTGTATATTCCCCTGATTATTCTTGCATTACAGTGTCTCACACCTCTGGTCACAGGGTCACAGGGTTATTAAGTATGACCATGCGCAATGTACATCTGCACTAATTTGATGATAGAATCTATCTTCGAGCAGTGAGGGCATGACCATCCCCACACGGACAGACTCCTTGGACTACATCCTTACGTTAACGTCCCTTATGATCCATATTCCCTTTGTGCCTATAACAAGAATTACAATTGATCCGAGTATACTGCACTACTTATGTTAAATAGATTTCGGTTTTAAGATACCGATGCATTCTTACCCTCGATCGGGTAACTATGACTACCACCGACTCTTTAGTCTTTCTACACTATCCATTATCATGTGACCCATCCGGTGCCATGACAACCGAGACACCCGGAAGCTCGGCGTTCTCCTCGAGACAGCCGAGAGAGACGCTGCGCTCCAACCAAGCCGTCACAGACCGGTAAGCCTTTCTCCCCACACGGCTCCCGATATTAACCCTGATCCATGTTTGCGCGCCCCGTCATGGGCCCAACAACTGCTGATCCCCCATGTTTCCTTTGTAACAGGTCACGGATTTTGACTAATCCTTTCCTTCCACGGGGACACGGGATTGATTTCCTGCTAATCCGTAAGCGTTACCGATTTCTACCATCATTTATATCTGACCTTGAGTGATTTTAATAATGGCCCACTTTCCATTCTGATATATGTCCTCCTTTACTCAGATATTTGGAGTGGTCCCCCCCAGCCCAGCACACGGATCGTTTCGTTTTCCATTACCCATGTGGGATATGTACTTTATTTTCACAAGTAAGTTCAGAGATAATCTCCCCGCCAGCCCTTGATATGAACACACCCTTCATACTGCTAATGGGCTCTTAATTTAATTTTCTTTACTTAGGATTGAATGCTTATACCGACCTCAAATAATTAATATAACCCAGCAACACTGATTATATCAGGTTAGTCTGTTTAACATGTATACCCTTGTGTAACTTATTAAGTACCCAGCTCTGCAAATAATTTACTGATCCTCAATATTTACCCAAATTCAGATTGCCTGCCCCGTCACCCTCTTCCCGTCCTGATGAAGACCCACCTGCAAGGATTTTAACGCTTCCTGCTTCCCCAGGGTCGAAACGTCGACTTTCTCAGCTCCTACACAGCCTCCTCCTACCCCAATTTTGCATAATATGGACTTTGGGGCATGGGTATTTTGAACTTTCAAGCTGATTCAGTATCTATATGCTGTCCATTTGACATTGAACTTATGATAAATGTCTGAATAATACGTGCTTTTATTGTCACAATTCCCCCTCACACTACCCTCACGACTGCACGTCCCCCCTACCCCAAGGGGCACTAATACAACTGTGTATTGTACATTTGGTTTTGATAACGTTTTCCCTATAATGTGATTAAAACATTATAGATGCACTTATTTGTATTTTCTTTGTCCAAATTCTCTCTATTCATACGTCCTCTTTACTGGGACCCCTTCTTCTTAACGTAAGAACTGCTCAGGGCAGGTGTTAGCTTTTGGAGATATTCCCGCTTAGCGTGAATATCTCCAAAAGTTGGTAATAGGAGATAGCGATGTTAGCGACTGTTTTCAGTCTCTAACATCTTGGCACGCCCACTTTGCATCTCATTAGTGATAAATATCACCGACATGCAAAGTGGGGCCCAGGATGGTCGCTATCTCCTACTAGCTGTCGCTAACTGGTGTTAGCGGCAGCTAGGTAATAGGGAGATAATTTTATCTCCTCTTTCTTGGCTTTTAAAGCCAAAAAAAGTGGAGATAAACCCCCTTGATAATATGCCCCAATGTATCTTAAATAAAATATTTAAGAGGATAATGCCCAACATTTGGAAATAAACTTTTGTGAGGACTGAAAAAAATGCAGTATTTAACAGAATTTTATATATCTAATCCAGGCCTAAAAAATATTTTCTAGGTAACTGCTACTGGCAGCACATTCCATAAAACTAAAGGTCCTTCAGATCAGCCTCACATTTACAGCTTTCAAGTTGAAAACGTAAACAAATAAAGTCAGTCAGTGCGTGTTGAATTGGAATGTGAATGGTTCGGAACACGCAGTAAATATAGAATACTGCTCACCATTTCTGTAATCCTTATTCGTACCCATGGGAAGCAAAGGTCACGTACTAAAAAGCAATGCACTTTTAAACACTTGTACTGTACGCTAAACTGCTGTGATGCACATGAAAAGTTAGATAGTGATACAGAAGCAATTCTGTATTCCACGTTGTGCTGCTGCCTAAAAATCATGAATAACTAGAAGCAATTCAGAACGTCACTAACTTCTGCGTCTACTGCTGCCCCCTTTCCCAGCTCGTCACAGTAGGGTGAGATCAAAGAGGCTTGCTGATCCACCCAATGATTAGCAATGATGTGACGAGCTGGGAAGAAAGGGGATTGGCACGCACTCATGGGATTCACAGGCTGCAGCCTGAAGTGCCCAAGAGGCAGTCAGTCAGCGAGGGTGGGATACGTGAGGCATGAGGAGTGGCATTACATTCTGACCGAGGTTTCAAACCAGGGCTGAAGTCACTCCAGCTCTGAAAAACCTGCGACATGGAACATGCGCAGTAAGAGCATGTGCCTGTGTGCTGACACTGCCTGACCCTCGCGCACAGAGAGGGTCAGAAATATGCAGGCATTGCAGGATGATTGTTTCTGCAACGGGTGCGAGCCACTTATTTAATTACACAAATAATAGAGGCAAATGGGGTTAGGGGCTCGCCCCCCTCCCGCCCTTATTAAGAATCCACTCCTGAGAACAATAAAGCCTTGTTACAAGTAAATGACCTGTGAAGCACTCGGGTGCGCCTGTGTGTGTCCGGGAAAGAATTTCCAGCAGAAGGAAGGGGGCATGGGGAAATAACTCTGGATTCGAGCACGCCAGAGCAGCAACATTTTTCAGTATTTTGCAGTTTTTACATATAAATACAGACAATGGGAAAATGGTTTTCCGTCTGTATTTATATGTAAAAATCAGTTTAAACGGAAAACCGGGAGCACTATTTATATTCAAAGAATAAATAAAGTTTTCCGAACTGTAAGCAAGGTACAACATTTTGTTTTTCCATAAATTAAAAATATATATATTAAAACGGTGTGTTCAATCATAGAGTACAGTATTTTTGAAGTGTGGTTAAGTGGAGTGTAGCACGGTGGAGTGGAGGAGGAGACTGTTGTACACTGCAGAGTGTGTGTTTGTAGAGGGCAGTAGAGCAGAGTGTGGTAGAGTAAAGTAGTGGAGGGTACAGTGGATTAAAGTGTCTTTGAGTGCAGTGGCAGGTTGTGTAGTACAGTAGCATGGAGTGCATTAGATTGGACAGGTTTCTTTTCCAATTGGAGTGGTGTATTGCACAGTACAGTAGAGTGGTGTGTTGGAAAGTGTTTTAGGGTAAAGTAGAGTGTTGTACAGAGGAGTTTAGCAGCATTTCAGTGTGGCGTAGTGACAAGAGTGTAGTAGAGTCTTGTAGAGTGGAGTTCCTTTGAGCTGTACAGCGGGGTGTTTTACAGTGCCAGAGAGAGTGTTGTGCAGTGGAGTAGAGTGAAGTGGAGTTCAGTGGAGAAGAAGTGGTGTAGCATAGATTAGCATAGAGTTGAGTTGTATGTTGTAGAGTAGCATGGTGTGGAGTGGAGTAGAGTGGACTGGCATAGCACAGAGTGCCGTAAAGTGTTGTAGAGTGGAGTGGTGTGTATTTCAGTGAAGTGGACTTGTATGTTGTGGAGTGTCAGAAACTGTCACAAAGTGAAATAGAGTAGAGTGCCACAAAGTGGACTACTGTGTTGTATAGTTGAGTGGTATGGAGTAGATTAGAGTGTGGTACAGTATGGTAAAATGGAATGGCATAAACTGTATTAGAGTTGAGTGACATCAAGTAACGTATAGTGGAGTAGCATCAAGTGCAGCAATGGAGTACGGTGGAGTACAATGGAGTAGTGTCTCACAGAGCAGAGTAGAGTGAAGTAGGGTGGAGAGGCATAGAGGGAGTTGCATGGAGTGTTGTAGAGTGCAGTAGAGTATAGTCCAGTGGTACAGAGTAAAGTATAGTGCTGTAGATCTCCATTGACATTGATTACATTGTTGTACAGTGGAGTTTTATAAAGTGTAATATAGAGTGGTAGAGTAGAGGGGCGTAGACTGTCGTCGAGTACACTTTTGTTGAGCGGAGTACAGTGCAATTTGGTAGAGAGAAGTGCCGTACAATGGTATGGTGTAGAGTAGAGTAGCATAGAGAAAAGTAGCATACAATGTAGTGGTGTAGAGTGGAGTGGCATACAGTGAAACAGCATACAGTAGAGTAGCGCTCATTGAAAACAGCAAAAAGTGGTGTAGCCTTGTCTGGAGTGGTGTACTGTGGAGTGGCATAGAATGGAGTGGTGTAGAGTGAAGTGGTGTAGACTGGAATAGTGTACAGTGGATTAGCATATATTGGAGTGGAATAGGGTTCAATAGAGTGGCATACAGTGGAGTGGAGTGGGGTGGGGTAGAGTGGAAAGGTGTAGAGCTGAATAGCATAGAGTTGAGTGACATAGAGTGGAGTGTGGTACAATGTAGTGACATACAGTGGAGCATGTAGAGTGGTGTGGCATTGAGTGGAGTGATGTACAGTAGAATAGAATAAACATTGAGGGGCGAAGAGCAGAGTGGCATAGAGCGGAGTGGGGCGGAGTGTAATAGACTACAGTGGAGTAGGGTTGAGTGGAGCGGCATAGAGTATAGTAACGTAGAGTCAAATTGCATACAGTGGAATGGCATACAGTGGAGCCACTCAGAGTGGAGTGGTGTACAATCAAATAGCATAGAGCGGAGTGTCATAGATTAGAATAGCATACAGTGGAATAGAATAGAGTGAAGTCACGTAGATTGGAGAAGTGTACATACAGTGGTGTAGACTGTAGTGGTGTAGAGTGGGGTGATGTAGAGTGGAGTGGCTTAGAGTGGAATAGCGTAGATTGGAGTGGTGTACAGTGGAGTTGTGTACAGTAGAATAGCATAGAATGAAGTAGTGTAGAGTGGAGTGGTATACAGTGGAGTGGCATAGACTGAAGTTGCATAGATTAAAGTGGCAAACAGTGGAATAGCGTGTGGTGTGGTTCAATGGTGTAGAGCACTGTTGCGTAGAGTGGAGTGGAATAGAGTGGAGTGGCGTAGTGTGGAATAGTGTACAGTAGAGCAGCATAGAGTGGAGTGGTGTAGAGTGGAGCAGCATAGAGTGGAGTGAGGTCCAGTGTAGTGGCATACAGTGGAATAGCGTAGAGTGGAGTGACACACAGTGGAGTAGTGAAGAGTGGAGTGGGCTACAGTGTAGTGGTGTGCAGGGATATAGCGTAGATTAGAGTGGCATAGAGTGGATTGGCATAGCTATAAGGGGGTTGAGCTCAGGTTAGTAACTTTGATGTTTCACCCCGACAAGGGTTCTGATTATTATTTGAGGTGGGTAGTCACCCTCCCAAAATAATAATCCAGTTTCATATAACATTTATACTTTTCGGTAATAGAAACAGATGAAAGATAAGTGCGTTAATTTCCAGTAGGATAGTTGGGAATCATTCACAACAAAAATAATTTTAAATAATTTTACAGAACTTCAATCGAGGGGATGCGAGCCTACCTCCAAATCCAGCTTCCAGAATCTCTGGCCTGATTAGGCTATTTTCAAGCAGAAAGTAGAGGGCAGAGATATTCTGCTGAAACAAACAGAGATGATCTAGGTGGCAGATGCTGAGCTGAAAGAGCCATCAGTTAGGTTAAAACAAAGAGAGATGGTCTTGGTGTTAGATGCTGTACTAAAAGAGCCATCTGTTGGATTAAAGATGAATGAAAAGAGGTTGTGATATTCTTTGTCTCCAGCCGTGGTCGGCAGTAGGAGTTTCTGCAGTGCGGTGACGTGGGGAGGGGGAGGGGCAGAGGTGGGGGGAAGTAATGCATAGATTACAGTTTTTAACAGGTAAGTAAACATATAAATAAATAAAACAAATTTCATTGGGCGCACTGCATCGCATTTGGTGATGCAGTGCACGCAACGAAATTCATTTTATTTATTTATATGTTTACTTACCTGTTAAACTCCGTAATCCATACATTACTACCCCCCACCCTGCCCTTCCCCCTCCCCACATCCCCACCCTGCAGGAACTTCTACTGCTGACCGCGGTTGTTTGTCTCAATAAGGAATCAATCAGTTTTTAAACTTAAAAGGATTAATAATGTATCCAGTTAACAAAGATCTAAAAACAACTGATATACTGTTATACAGTATGGGTTTGTGTGGCAAAGGATAAAGCAATCCTTGATGTGAGGAGCAGTGTCAACTGCACTAAGAAAGCCCTGCACATCCCTTGTTTAAAAAAGTTGGTATAACATCCAAAGGTATTTGAACTTAATTGAATTTGCAATACAAGGCATAGCCTGTGTAACAAATATTGATGATTTCAATAAACAAATGCTTTGAGAAAATAAATTCCTTGGTATGGCAAAAGAGAATTTTAGATCGGCAGATAACAATAACTCTCTATGGCCTCACGCCACCTTATAATTATCTTTAAAAAAATATCCATTGCTATGATAACATCTGTTAGCACCACTGAAAGACCTGTCTATTCATTTCTTGTGATGGACCACCACAAACCACCTCACTCAATGTTAATACCTTGCGATCGGATAAAGATGTTTATCAAATGATATCAACATTATGCAACCGTTAAGGCAGTTAAAAAGGCTCTGCTCGTCAGTGCTGTGGAGACAGAAGCAAAACTGCAGGGCAAAGTAAATTCAATCTTCTTAATCTGAGGTCAATATAAAATGAGAGTCATTGAGTTGAGAAGTAGTGCAAGACAAACCTCTGGGGAATTATCACACCAACAAACTGTAGGCATCAGGTTCGTTGGTAATTTGAGATCAACTTGACAATAGAGCAAAGGTTTTGCAGATGAATACTACTGAGGACTAGGAAGGCTTTTGGTGCAAAAAATAGGAACCTATCTGGACATGTGTTGAACCTGGAACGAGCTCCCAGAAGACATCAGACTTGCCCCCTCCCTGAACACCTTCAGGAAGATACTCAAGACCTGGATTTTCAGCTAATGGAGTTGGGACCCCCCCTCAGCGCCTTGAGACCCTCACAGTTGAGTAGTGCGCTCAACAAACCCCTGATTGCTTGATTGATTGAATAAGCTGCCTTATCTTCCTTGGCTAATTACTGATGTTACTGGTGTTGTTCAGTCTTTTAATTGTATGTGCCAGTGCAGGAACTACAGTGTGATTACAAGGTAATGACCAGATTTGGCTAAACCTTTCCCTACTAGAGATCACAGGTAGGGTAATTAGGGCAATCTGGGATCTGTAGTCCTGATGAAGGCCAACTGGCCATGTTGGGCAAAATGTATTGAAGCTGAAATATGTCAACATTTTTGCAGATAGGAGAGATGTAGGGATAATTATTCTCCCTCAGCATCACTGTCCTTTCTAGATTTTTAAATCCTTGCCAAGTAATCGAAGAATAAAATGTTTGTGGGGATATTCCCGAGCCAGTTTAAATCATGGTTGCATTGGGATTCTGCACAATAGGATCCCTCAGACATATGTGTTTGTACTGTGTTCCCTTCCCCTTGCCTTAATCCCATGCGTTGGTCTGAGCAAGCCTAATAATGAACTGAGGATTGCGCTGGCACTCAACAATGCCAGTGTCACATAGGGCACAGACTGTTGTGTGCTGAACTTGTCAGCAAGGCTTTGAACAATAAAGTTTTCAACAACGGCTGTTTTTTGGTTCAACACTCTTTAGTATTTTATTCATACTTGTTGAAAGTTGTTGTTTGCCAGTTTCAAAACTTTTTTCAATCAGTCGGTATATTTACTCAACAATTGTATTTGTATCCAACTTATATTTCAAAAGAATACATTCCATCTATTCCAATGCATTTCGGCCTGGTTGGGCCTTCATCGGGGAAGTCTGTGAAACAAAGATAGTATCTATCACTATACGATACGGGTATTTACATATACAATATACAAAATGATACAACTCCGTTGATCACATTTTTAGAACATAATGCATTAAATACAGTGTCCAAACAGCGTTTACAGGAACTTGTTTTATGACGCCTGATGGATTGCTACCCCTGAATTTTACGTGCTAAACTTGTTGGTGTGTTACTATACTCTACTAGATTTCTCATCCCAAAACTGCTACCAACATCATATTCATATGCCCACAGTTATCACATGTCCCGGAGGGTTTGTAATAGATTTTAAAGAACTGGGTTCGTGTAGTTATAAGCGTTTTAAAGCGTTTTTTAAAAAAAAATAAGTATCTTACGCGCAGTTATAGGTCTTACCGGGAATGTTCTAATAACTGAATCGCAAGCTACACAGGAGGCGACTGCTCTCTTCGCGCAAATAGCAACTAAATTCTGTCGGTTCATTAATGCCTAATGGGCGTAAAGTCTGTAAGTGGAATATCCAATGATTTTCACGTTTTAACAAGGCTTTTCTGTTGTCTGTTTCTTCATTCTTTTCTACAACTTCCAAAATACATGCTTTGATTTGGTTGATCTGGTGGTTGTGCTCGATGAAATGTGTAGCGACGGCTGACTTTAGCATTTTTGTCCGTATATTACTTTTGTGTTCGGTTAACCTGGTCTTAAATTTGCGCTCAGTTTGTCCAACATAGGCCTTGCCACATGGGCATTTCAACATGTATATAATGTTCTTTGTATCACAAGTACCATTTTCATTTAATTTGATCTTGTTACCCCTCATGGGGTGGGTGATGGTGTTACCCTCTATAATGTTATTGCAGTTACCGCAATTTCTGCATGGGGTGGTTCCTTTAGAAAAGAATGAAGAAACAGACAACAGAAAAGCCTTGTTAAAACGTGAAAATCATTGGATATTCCACTTACAAACTTTACGCCCATTAGGCATTAATGAACGGACAGAATTTAGTTGCTATTTGTGATTCGCAAATCATGTAATTATAGTGCTACATGCTTATAAGATCTTATACCATTTTACATTGTGATACATTGGCATACCCCGATAATCCATAGCCTGGCCCTTTAACTAAAGCGCGCGCATCAGTATAAATGAAGCCCCACCCATATACGTCACACGCCAACTTTTCCGCGAAGAGAGCAGTCGCCTCCTGTGTAGCTTGCGATTCAGTTATTAGAACATTCCCGGTAAGACCTATAACTGCGCGTAAGATACTTATTTTTTTTTTTTAAACGCTTATAACTACACAAACCCAGTTCTTTAAAATCTATTACAAACCCTCTGGGACATGTGATAACTGTGGGCATCTGAATATGATGTTGGTAGCAGTTTTGGGATGAGAAATCTAGTAGAGTATAGTAACACACCAACAAGCTTAGCGCGTAAAATTCAGGGGTAGCAATCCATCAGGCGTCATAAAACAAGTTCCTGTAAACGCTGTTTGGACACTGTATTTAATGCATTATGTTCTAAAAATGTGATTAACGGAGTTGTATCGTTTTGTATATTGTATATGTAAATACCCGTATCTTATAGTGATAGATACTATCTTTGTTTCACAGACTTCCCCGATGAAGGCCCAACCAGGCCGAAATGCATTGGAATAGATGGAATGTATTCTTTTGAAATATAAGTTGGATACAAATACAATTGTTGAGTAAATATACCGACTGATTGAAAAAAAGTTTTGAAACTGGCAAACAACAACTTTCAACAAGTATGAATAAAATACTAAAGAGTGTTGAACCAAAAAACAGCCTTTGTTGAAAACTTTATTGTTCAAAGCCTTGCTGACAAGTTCAACACACAACAGTCTGTGCCCTATGTGACACTGGTATTGTTGAGTGCCAGCGCAATCCTCAGTTTATTTCGTACTCCCGAGCGGGGGGTACACATAGGAGCACGACCTACGCCCTAATCCTAGGATAAACCAAAGTGCCGTGCACGGCTATTATCTTAAATAGTTGAACTCAAGCCTAATAATGAACCATGCCACTACTAGTGGCTCAGGGCATTTTTAACAAAGTTTGGGGCTCATTTACAAGCCAATTGTGCCACCGGTGAGTTGCTTTTAGTGATGTATCCGCAGTGCAATGGGCTTCCCCATATTTACAAGGCCATGTAAAGTCACCCAGTGTGACTTTTCATACCCTTGTAAATATGTTGCCCTTTCACGCATAACTCTGCGTGAAAAGGGCATGCCATGGCTGTTGATGTGGGTGTTGACATGCAACATCCATGGATCTTAACATGTTCCCTGATTTGCAACATTCTGTACACCTGGGCATGCGTCAGAATCCTATGCCTCCCCAGGGGAGGTGTAAGGAGGTGAACCGAGGAAAAATACTTTTTCTCCGAGTTTTTTTCCTCTTTCTGTGCGTGCTGTATTCTGCGGCATACATAGAAAGAGGAACATGCCTTTAATGACACCTCCCTATACAAAAACATCATCCCCTCATCGCAGGCGCCCTTGCAAAATCGCGCAAGGGTGTCTGTGCTGGCGCACTCCTGCTGTTTGTGCACTGGCGCAGGGGAGAAGGACAGGAATGCGCTGTATCTTGTAGATAAGGCACATTCCTGCCCTGAGTCACAATATTGTAAATGAGGCCCTTTGTGCTCTATTTGTTTTGCACTCATCCTAGGTTACACTTCTTTTCTCTTTTGCGTGTTTTAATTACTGAAACTCACTCACTTTGAAACTCAACCAATATAGAATTCTATCCCCAATTTCTGGTTTCCAGGTTTTAAATTGTATGGTCTGGACACACATGTTTTCAGTGTACTGCATTCTAATAATTTCATTTAACTAAACTTTGTCATACTGCCAGCTTGATACCTTGCAACAGAAAGCAAACAATTAGCAAGACGTTGAGAGAATATAAATTTGATGTAGACTAATATTTCACCTGGAATTGCTTTCAAGGCACCTTCAAATCACGTGCTAGCTTATCACAAACCTCCAAAATGTATAATTACCTAAGTAAATAAATAAGTCGAAAAATAAATAAATAAATGAAGGAACTAGAGATAACGTTATCAAGCAAACATTGAATGCACTGGTAGCCAATGTTAATCTTTTAAATAATCTGAGGGAAAAAAGACATTTTCCCTACATTTTTTACACCATCAATGTAGTTCACCCTGACGACGCACACGGTGACAATCTACTGAATCCTTTTTTTCTTTTGTAGTTGAGTCACACACGTTTACTTTATTCCGCGGTGAATCGAGTTTACCTCTATGTTACAGAATAGATTTTGAAGTTGTATAATAGAACACATGTATTATTTTCTATAGATGTTAGATGTATACCTTTCACTAATACATCCATCTGCTTATGGATCATTACTTTATTAAGCAGCAAGAAATTCTAATGCCTAAGAATGTGTGCATAATGACACTGTTGTTTTTCATTGATTATCTGCGTCGGCCAGATGTTGCACAGATCATGTTTGCATTCTTAGTGCGATCACGGCATTGATAGGGCACATGTTTCAATTTAATGGTGGACTTTATCCCGCTCTCTAATTAGAGTTTGGGCCACAGGATGCAGTTAGGGGACTGGAATGTGGCTGTAGGCCTAGTTTATTAATCTGGGGTTTCCTAAGGTATTTAGGACATAAACTGCAGCGTCAAATATTTCTAGGCATAAAGCCACTTATTTAATTGAGCTTTATTTTTCGAAAGCTATGCCCTTCATGTTGATCCTCCACGTAGCATAATGTAAGGTATGTGTGTGAATGCTGAGTTTAGCCATCCGACAACCTCTGCATCTAAAATGTTGGCAGATCGCTTCAGACATATATTGATTCAGGATCCACTTATTTCAATAAACTTAAAAATAATGCACTGCCCATCAGAGACATGCTTATGCTACCGAAGCCTACTAATGTTCACTGAAAGCATCTTTTCAATACATCAGTGTTAATCACCAGGCTGTGCTCTCTACACTTTGAGAAGGTTTCAGCATTTGGAACCAATTTTGTTTATGCGTATTCATGCTCGAGATTGTATTTTAAAATCGCATGTGGATTTAAACAATTTGCGCTCATATTAATGCATTTCGTGTCATGCCTATTGAAAATGTATTGCAGTTCATGAGTGAGAGGGGAATTCAAAGTAGATCACCCAACTAGAATTTATACAGATACTCACCTGGGCCCATAATTTTCATCAACTTTTGGTTTGGGTAACACACGCTCTACTTTCAGTATATTATGATGAACTATTACTGACTCCTATACCAGTATCTTACAAATCTTTGACATTAGTTACTTTCACACAATGGATCAGGGAGTTGAGTCAAAGTAAGGCACTCAAATATCATAACGTTTGTAATTATATAATAACCACAGAGTCAGGGTAGGTTCAAACTTTTATCTAATCATCTTCATCATCATATGTCATGAGCAGAAAATTGAAAGCGATAAGACTATCAATAACTAAAATCAGAAACAGTGTATAGCTATGTATAAGATAGAGTATGCTAAGCATTTAAAGACTTAAAGTAAAAGGGTATGGGAAAACAAGGAACATGCTAATTTTAGATAACAATCTTTCGTAACTTTGATTAAAGGAGGGTAAAGAAAGGGAACATACTAAACCCAAAGACTTTCGCAATACTCTAACAGTTTGAAAAGGAGAAATGCAACTATGTAATTCGAGAATTCGATTTCAGCTCACTTAATTAAAGGGAGGGTAAGAGTTGGAACATTCTATAGATTCAACTTATCTCCTAAAGGGAGGGTGAAAAAAATGGAACATATACTATATAGAAACGATTTGGCATTGACTAAAGTTGGGTTGAACAGTGGAACATGCTAAAAGTCAGTAAAACGTGAATATTTCTTTACCAAGGGACAGGAAAAAAAGAACATATGCAATCAAGCTTTACAAGTTCAGGATGGGAAAGAGAGAAATGCAAATGTATCTATTAACACCCACACAGACTTATATTTACCCAGTATAGAGTGAAGACCAACCCTGGCCACGGGTCAGTTGGAAAAGACAGGAGGAACCCCAAGGACTTCAGTGCCAGTAGGCGAGTAGGTGCAGCTCATGTATGTATGTATGTATGTATAAAAGATTTTATTACGCGCTCTGCTACTACAGAGTATCCATGGACAATCAGGACAGGATAACCCCAGTATTTGGATCAGGACAGGTTCACCAAAGGTTAAGACCAACACCGCAACTTAGGTTGCAACGCCTGCGCTACTCCCTCTCTGCAAGGAATCTGCCAAAACCCCGATTGGGTTCTCAAACCTCCCAACAGAGTGCTCCGCAGCTCTCTGTTTTCAGTCACCTATTGAGTGCGTTGGGTCAGTGACAGGTCAGCTATTCGGACAAGTCGGACAATTTCTCCAGCTAAACCTACGCTAATTATACTGTTTTTCAGGTCAGTGTACTACCCCCCAATGTTGCAAGTGTAAGGATCCCCAATTTTGATTGGACAAAGGAGGAGGACAGGTCATCACACCCCCTATTTTCCAGACTTTCTCAGGCTCTTTATTCAGATTCCGTTCACGCCCATTCAATTCCAGGTTCTCATGACATATGCCTTTGGTTAACAATGATGAATATAACATTGAATACAATTGTAACAAATTTAAGTACAGTTCAGCTTCTTCTAGCTAGGTCGCAGGTCGGGTTCCCAGGCGCATCTTGGCTGTTGCTGCTATCTGGCTGGGTCAAATGCTGCGAAGTTCATTTTCCCTCCGCGGAGACATGGCAAATGGGACTTCCAAAATGGGGTAATAAGCACCTCCCAGGCCTAAAGAGTATGAAACATGAAAAGTAAAAGAATACAATTTAGAACATAATAATAAAAGATTACACTGTATTCCATGAATCGCTATACTATACCCATTACTTTAATAATAACTATAGCATTAGGATTAAGCAGAATGAACAGCTTAACGAAAGCAGCAATGCAAGCTTCTCGCATGTGAGAACACAGAACATCCATTTTAACACTAGTGTACAGATGCAAAAAGGTTCCCTCCAGAACTGCGAGTACGTCATGTCACGTGGGTATGACAGACGCATGCGCAGTAGAAATTCCCGCGTAGCAGCAGCCATTTTATATGCAAGTGTATTATGATTAGAAAACACATTAGCAAGCTTCACTCGGACACCCAAATGGGGAAAGAATAAGGGGCAAATTAGTAAGACATACATGTTGGTTACATAGTTAGGGTTATTCGAGGTTCATGAGTACGAGCAAGTCGCTTTACATGCAAATCCTTGCTCCATCAATCCCCTCTTTGATGATATTTTATATCATCACAAATTAATGAAACAGATGCCAACTTTTCACATTTCACCCATTTCAATCTCTTCAAACTTTCTATTCTGCTTTTTCTCATTACTCTTGATAGGATGAGAATTGTTAATCTTTTAATAGATCTGACTATTCAACTCTTCTAATTCAATCTCTTCAATGTTTCTTTTTACCCCTCGCTGGTTCACGGAATATTTCTTCTTGTGTTTTTGACACTTGCAGCAAATTACTATCCATAGAACTATTAAACCTATTCCCGCCATTGGCATCAGTATCTTACTCACAAGACTTTTACCTGGATATGAAAAACAACTACCTACAGAGGAGAGACCATCAGTCAGTCTCTTACAGGCACTATCAACCTCCAGTGGTTTGAGCTCCTTTTCCAAATTAGTTATGTTTTTCACATACTTCTTAATTTCAACACTTTTTTCTGGAATGTAAGTACAACAATGTTGCGCTTTCAACATTCTACAGACTCCGCCCTCTTCTGCCAATAGAGTGTCAAGAGCAAGTCAATTTTGTAAAACCATAGATCTCATCACAACTAATTCGGTATTAACCATCAAGAAACCTCCAGCAGTGTCAGTAGATAATCGATCTACTACTGTTGACAATTTGCAAATTCTGTGTGTATTCAGAGCCACTCCCACTGTAGGTATCAATGCACTAAATATGTCACCTATTATTTCTCCAACACTTTCTCTTTTATTATGTATTAATCCATTAGTTTCTTCATTGCTTCCAGTATCTTTACCCACATGGTATATCTTTGGGAAGACAATACCAAAATAACAGCTTTCACACCCTTGATCTGGTAATTTGAAATAAGCCTTGTTCCCACATATGTAATAAATTCCGGGAAATACAGGTTCTGTTCCATCTTTGAAACCCCAACCCCCAATTACCTTATAATTGTGCTCACCTATACTGGAACCAATGAAAATGGTATTATAATAGTCATTTCTCTGTGTAGACAAAGTTTCCCCTTCTTTTCGAAATCTAGCAACATAGCAGCGTTAGCTCCACCCTTTGAGGTGCTCCCTATATTTTCAGCCCATTCAGGGGTTTTCTGCTTTTTGGCATTCGCTTTTCTTTGGAAACTTTCTCTTCTCTTCTCTACCATATTTAGAAATATTTTTTCTTTTTGTGTAATAGACATGTTAAGTTATTTCAGTGTGCCTCACCTCTATCTATTGTACCTATAGTTAGAAAGTATTCACCCATATAATGTGTTACATCACTCTTAGTATGTACAGGATTTAGGTTACCATGTATAGGAAGTTCAGAAAATATCACATCTGAATTAGAATAATAATACTGTAAAGGTCCTTTCTTAAAGAATAAACTAGCCAAAATACTACAGGAAATTCCATATGTTAGTGGCAAGTGATGGTATGTCACACCCTCAGCTACTGAAGCGGGCAGCTTCATGCAGACATAACAGTCTTCTATCTCCATTGCTTCTACATAGTGCACTAAAAGGTTTGCAAATACATTTAAATGAGTTCTGTTTTTGATTCTATTATAGTGCCGTCCTTCCTCAACTGGTGCATCTAAGTCTAGTCTGGTTTGTCTAAGGCTAAGTGCTTTCTCTTGTGTATCTACTCTTTGTGGTGTAACTTCCGTTTGCAGCTCATCTGTGTTCATTGTCACTGGCTTAGTAGGGTACAAATTAGTATCTTTACTCATCATGTAAGGAATAGTTATGGTTAGTCCTATCCAAGTTATAAGTACTAATGCTACACTACACAAACATACTTTGCAGCATGTTCTTACACAATTCTTTTCGGTTTTCTGTTAACAGTTGAATCTGCCATTGGGTCTAAAGGAGTCTCAACCTCTCTTTGAAACTTTCACTCAATCTTTGCCCTAAGCAATACTCAGGTGGGTCTTAGCAGTCAATTCTTCATCAGTCTCGTCACTTATCTCTAGATTTTCATAATCTTCCAGAACTATATAGGTCCACTTGTTATTAAGTCTTTTTATTTGTGGACTTCTTCTTCTGGGCTGTATCACAGGTGGATCGGTTTGGCTTGTTACCTCATCCACTTGTTCAGGCTCTTCATTAATCTTCTTTAAACACAGTCTCAGTCTCTTGACATATCTAGGCCACTTGTCTCCTTTTCTGAATCGTTTACCTGGTACTGTGCTCTGGCCCTCTTCGAATGCTCTTTTACTTTCGCTCAGTTGTGGCACATTGATCTCAGTATCTTCTTCTTCTTTCCTCTCTATCTGACTGGTTCCAGGTCTTACTTCAGTTTCTTATGCCTGGTTTCTAAACTGGCCTTGTCCAGGAACCTGTTGTATTTGTCCTTTATCTATTTCACTTTCTTCGTCCTGAACACAATCGTCTATTCCTATCTGCTCCTGCTCAAGCTCTTCAAACTCTTGATCTTCTTCTCCTTGAGTCTTCGCCCTAATGTTTGTCTGTCCCTTTTCAGATTCAGGAGTTTTGGGTGGTGTATCAATTATCTGATCTCTCCTTATCTGGTCGTCCTCAGAGTCACTTTTGACATGAATTTCAATGACCTGAGTATCTTGCTCTATTTCTGTCTCATCCTCGCTATCACTCTGTCTGTCTAAATAAGGATGACTTCTGGTACGGATATAGTCTGCAGGTATGTCAATTACTGGGATCCAATCATCTTGACTGGTGCTCGGTTGTTCTTCTTCAGCTATTTCAGGATCGACCTCTTGAGACCCTTCAGCTGCGCAACCTTCAGCCTCAGTTTCATCAATTTCCGTCACCTTCTTTGTATGACTGACATGGATCCAGTGTGGAACTCCTGCACACTTTACTGCTGTGGTGGTGATCAGGATCACTTGTTGTGGTTTACTCCACGTGGGTGTGAGGCAGGATTTACGAGTATATTTCTTAAGGACAACCCAATCTCCTGGATTCAAATCATGAGCTGGAGTTGCTGGTCTGTCGACAGCGTCTTCCCCAACCTGGCGAGAGATAGAATGCACTTGATCTGCCAGTTCTTTGCAGTATTCCAGTTCTAAATCATCAGATATGTTTAGTAGTCTGTGTCCTGGCACCCATGCTTGCTATCACTCTGTCTGTCTAAATAAGGATGACTTCTGGTACAAATGTAGTCTGCAGGTTTGTCAATTACTGGGATCCAATCATCTTGACTGGTGATCAGTTGTTCTTCTTCAGCTATTTCAGGATCGACCTCTGCCATCTGGCTGGATTTCGAAAACTGCGAAGTTCATTGTCCCTCCGCGGAGACATGCGCAAACGGGACTTCCAAAATGGGGTAATAAGCACCACCCAGGCCCAAAGAGTATGATACATGAAAAGTAAAAGAAAACAATTTAGAACATAATGATAAATGATTACACTATATACCATGAATCGCTACACTATACCCATTACTTTAATAATAACTATAGCATTAGGATTAAGCAGAACGAACAGCTTAGCGAAAGCAGCAATGCAAGCTTCTCTCATGTGAGAACACAGAACAGGCATTTTAACACCAGTGCGCAGATGCGGAAAGGTTCCTTCCAGAACTGCGAGTACGTCATGTCACGTGGGTATGACAGACGCATGCGCAGTAGAAATTCCCGCGTAGCAGCAGCCATTTCATATGCAAGCGTAATATGATTAGAAAACACATGAGCAAGCTTCACTCGGACACCCAAATGGGGAAAGAATAAGGGGCAAATTAGTAAGACATACATGTTGGTCACACAGTTAGGGTTATTCGAGGTTCATGAGTACGAGCAAGCTGCTTTACATGCGAATCCTTGCTCCATAAGTAGTAAAATAGGAAGAGCATGTTTTGGGAGAATGATACTTTTATTTATATTTGAATTTATTTTGTTTTTCATCTGCTGCATGTGATAGGCTGCTTAATAGAAAGAACACTTCCATTCTTACAAATCAATGGGACATGTATTCTCTTAAGTTTACATCTAGTTCTAGAGTGCCTTTTTAGCTTTATTGAGATTCGCCATGGTTTGCAGGGGTACTCCCTGTTGAGAAAACTGGCACAGTATTCTAGACGAACACCTGCAATTGTTTTGTTTATTACGTTTTCATTTGAGCAGACAAACAGGTACATAATTGTCCATGCAAAAAAGGGACCCCACGTGTTGTGTGGGTTTGCCCTTGAGATGCCTAGCCAGGATTCAAATTGTCTCGACCCTTTGCATCAGTAAATCGCTAGTCAGATCTAGAATGGGATTGTGGTGTAAGATCACTGCAAGTGTGATTACATGTTCTTATTGGTGTATATTCATATTGTGAAATAGAAACATGAATATGCCCTTGAAAGTCAAGTCATTTGTGTAGCTAAGTTCAATAAGTAAGGGCAGTATTGCCTCAGTGATTGAATCTATGACAGAACAAAGAAATTTAAGAGAGATCTTGGGAAGTCCATGTAACTCCAATGGGCATCCAAAATTTTCTGTACCAGTTTGGTGGCTTCCGCAAGCAGAGAGGGCAGGAGATCAACCTCAAAAAAACAAAATATATGGGATTGAATCCTTTCCAGATGGCTAGATTGCACTCAGTCCTTAATGGCTCTCACCTGCAGGGGGTTTATACTTTTGAATACCTGAGGCTCACCCTCAATAAGCTTTTTAGTTGGTCACTTCAGTTTCAAAAGTGCTTACTCAGACTAGAACATTACACTGGTAGTATCTTGGGAGTTTTGATTGGATCTAGCTTTTATCTGATAACAACTACATTGCAAATGTACAACTTGCAAGCTCTGGGGGACAGGGTCTGTATTTGGTGGGGAAGTTTGGGAGCAAGACAATTTCCATGATAAGGAGTCGATGAAAAATATTTTTATCTGACTCCTCACCAATCTTTCTGCCTGCACTCTATTAGTGCCACTCTGACTGGATCTTGGTATTCAACCTTTTGCCCTCAGAGTAAAACATGAACCCTTATTGTATTGGAGGGGGAGTTGGTCCACCGCTTACCTTTTGCCATTTCGGCTGGGTCTAGAAAATATCACAAAACTCCATGGGGCTAAAAAGGATCTCATGGTTGGGGTACATTAGACATGAAGTGTGGGTGTGGAAATATGTGGGCCCATCTGGAAACGTCATGTGGGTTTTTATTTTTTTATTTTTTTTACTTAATGTGATTTTATATAGTGCGAACATTACCCGAAGGAGTCAGAGCGCTTTACATAAGAACCAGTTGCAATACATAAGGACTTAGGATTACATGAGTTACATAAAAGATACAAACAGAACAAAAATGCAAATGTACAAGTGGTAAAGTCACACAAGGAAGAGATACAAGCAGAAAAAATTGCAAATGTACAAGTTGTAGAGTCACACAAGGAAGAGATACGAACAGAAAAATGTTTGCGAAAGTACAAGTTGTAACGTCACTAAAGTAAGAGATACAAATGGATAAACTCTAAGTGTCACATAGGCATGGTTGAGAGTATAAAGGTCTACTACATATACTTTTGGTTAGAGTTATCTCTATATACATGTATATACAAATAGTAGAATTTCTCAGGTCAAGACTGAAAAAAAACCAGGAGAGTAGAGTTACATTAAGGGGGTCAGAGGGGGGACGTAGTCACAGCACCAGGGGAAGGGGGGAGGGATACAAGGGTATGGAGAAAAGCAAATCAGAGGATCATCAAGGGGGAAAAGAGGGAAAGGGGTAATGGACAAGGGAATGGTGTATTTTTGCCTACAATATTAGGCACATAGGAGGAAACAGATGTTGCCATTGTGAAACAATCTGGGCATCAGGGTCTCAAAATTTGCAACCAGTATACTTAAGGCAGACACCACTCAACCACTTGTATTTGACATTTCTCGCTTCCTTGCATACATGTGGCGACACAGACAAAAGGTTTGCTCTATTGGTTCTTAGTGCCTAGTGCCCAGAACTTGTGTGATTTTATGATGTATCCTTCAGTTTTCCATGATTTCATAAATTGTATGCTCCTTTTCGAATACGGATTTCTGGCACATCTTACAGCGTAAAATCATGTCTAGGTGGTCTGAAATTAACTTTGGTTTTGCACTTTAAATTGTTGTCATGTCTCCCTCATATGCTGCCAGTTATTATTCTCATGTGCCTTTCTAACTATTTTATATATCATGATTGCAAGGATTTTAATAATTAATGATTTTTATTCTTTTAACATATTTTTATATTTGCTTATATGGCAATAGCCTAGATAAAGTCTACTAAAAAAGTAACTCCCCGAGCATGGATCTGCAAAAGCCTAGTGTTTCTTTAGTTATTGAAAACCAAAAGCAGATATATTGTGTATTTGTACGTTAAACTTCATTTTTACAAAGAGCCCAGGAACATTACATTCTCCATAGTATGCTTGAAAACCTGCCACGCTTCAGTACAGGCACAGATTTTATACTTTTTGTGATCTGACTAATTATTCATGATCTGGAACAGCGAGCCCACCTTTGTATAGGGCAATGTTAGTAAACTCAAATTCACCCATGCCTCCTTCCATATCCCCCACTGCATGCTAGGTCTAACACGGCAGAACAAACCACCCCACAAAATTAATTACATAATTTCTAACGAATCTTAGTAAAAAGAGACACTGACTTGATAAAATAGCTATTCAGATGCTTCTTATTTTTAAAAACATGGAATATATTTCACCGTTCAGTCTTATTATCTCTCTAGTCCATTATGTAGCAAAGTATTTTCTTGAGTGAATAGGTGAACTGCTTATCCTTATCACTTTAAATTGTGCTGTTTATCCTTTTCAAGGAAATAGAGATGTTGAACCGTCCTGTAGTTTTTGTTAGTGTATATAATGTTGAATATTTGTGAGTAAAGCAGCATTTTAGAAATTTGTTTGAATTTCCTATTTCGCAATAACTACTGGGTATACATTTGAATCAAAGATGTCAACCATGTCAAACAATTATAAAGTAATAGATATTGTGTGACTGTATTTGAATACCTTGCCATTGTTTTTAATATCTTAATATGTATGGAAGTTGTTCAATGTCATGTAGGAATACAAAAAATGAAGGCGATTCTGGCTGATTTGTCTTTCTTAGTCTTGTCAATTTATAGCTTCTGGATGTTGAGCCTTAAGTTTATATCTTTGTGATGATTCAGAATGTATCAGCCTAAATTAATATTTTAATTTTCCTCCTATCCTTGAAAATATGTTTTCTTTAACTATCTTTATTTTTTCTGGTTTATTTAGATTTGTACAAATATTAACTTAAAAATGTTGCTCAGAAGAATTGCAAGCAATGAACTAAGCATTGCTATGAAGGTAGGAGAACAGACTATACAATCCTAATAAACATGTAGGTTAGGCTTATATTACATGACAGTGACATTATAGGAGATTTGCCTAGTGGTAACTAAGTCAAGCAAGTGCCTCATCTGGAGCGGATTTTACACTACACAATTCGCAAACCAGAACTACTGTTCTGCTTGGATGTTAAAGAGTGCTGAAGAGACATTTGTAATAATTGCTTACATGCACAACTTTTGTTACATTTGCAATATCAATAAAAACATGGGATAAGTTAAATCTTGTACAACAAAAGGACAGAATGCGGCTGACCAGGGTTCAGCACTTCGGTTCCTAAATGGAAATGAATAATTAAAGAGTCTGTGCAACAACTTCCTGAGTTCGCCGTACTTTCACTCCACTGGAGACCAGATAGGTAAATTTGTATGTATGGGAAGGTGCACCAGAATGAAGTCAGAGAGCTCCAAATATATTAAAAATGTCCTTTATTGTGCTTGAAGTAAAAACATTGGACATCAGCCAACGCGTTTCGTTCCACAGCTGGAACTTCATCAGGTCTTAAATAGTACAATCCTGCTCCGAGGTCTGTGTACATAATTCAATGTGAATAGAGATCCAACCAGATAAGAACAATACCAAAATCGCTAATAAAATAAGTTGTGGACATATAAGTTCTATAATGTCCCACAATCCTCCAAACCCCTTGATTCGCGTTAGTGGCCCAAAATGTTGGTCTAAATCCTCCACATCCAAACAAGCGCAATAACGCAATGAATAAGATTTCTCTGTGGCATGTATTGCAGGTGGCCAAATTGGCAACCAATCTTCCCTGTCACTATCCGCACCAGAAACGTAGGTCACACGTCCGGACTTGCTAAGTTAAATCTTGTACTTGCATCCTCCAGTTCGAAAAATCTTGCACTACTCTATTGGCCATGTGGCCCATTACATAAAGATTTCCATTTCCTTTACCCACTGATATATTCCTTAGGACATCTTTTTAATTCAGTTGATTCAGTACTTATCCAATATCAGTCAATTTATTTTTTATATTTAGCTAAGAGTAATGAAATAGTGAGAGAAACATTTGGACCTGTATATGAAAAGCAAGTTTGTGTCCTTTGAAGAAAAAACAAATAGCTTTTATATTGGTCCCGTCCTATTTTAAAATTATGGTAGAATAAAAAGAAGTGGATAAAACAATGTGGCAAACACTTAGATGGCACCGAATGTCTTTACAAAAATAATGGATTTGTGTTTGCTAAAGCAGTCTGACACAATATTTAATTACGACATAACAAAGAAAGCACTGTTGGTTAAATGCAAATGGGTGCAGTTTGTGGGGAATAAATCATAGTCAAACATTGGCACAAAGCCCAGCTGCAGAGTAACCCATCGTCGAGAAATGTTAGAGTCTGCTTGATGCAGGTCTGATTTGTTGTTTGCACACTGCCCTGTTACATGAACCTACCTGCATACGTTTCATGCCATTCGTCTATTTGAGATGAAGTCACACTAGACTCCATGGACCAGTTCTATTATTATAGACGGTAACCTCCTGGCCGGACGTTTCCCAAATATTTTTCATCTACATTTTTCATTGTTTGGAGTTTTTGTGCGGCGCGAACTCGACCCAAAGGTATCAGAGTGCTTTATATAAGCAGATGGACACATTAATTTTTCTCAGGCACGGGGAGATTAAGTGATTTGCCCAGAATCACAGGATGTTGAGCGTCCCTGCCGAGATTCGAACCGCATTCCCCAAATTCGAGGACGACCGCTCTAGCTGTTAGGAAGATAAATAATATGATTTAATGGATTTTTCACATTCTTGGCTACAACGTCATTATTATTATAGCTGCTCCCATTAAAGGGGATAGCTCTATTTATGCCTTTCCGAGCATAAGTATTTTTACCTTTTTTTTCTCTGGTAGATGTGGCATATGCAGATCGCATTAAACCAAGCAAATAGCCCCCTGGTTTTATCTCCCTCGCTTTGCGCAGATAACTATACATAGCGGGCCTCATTTATGAAAAGTGATGCATCGCTGCGTGAAAACAGCGATGCGTCACTTTTCATTGCGCCTTCCTTCCGACACCAATGATGCGTCATATTTACAGTATGACGCATCATGTCGCACAGAGTTACAGATACGTCAGTATTTCTGACGTATCTGTAGGCGCAAAAGTTACGCATTGCTGGAGTGTGTCACCAAAGTGACCCAACTCCAGCAATGTGCCCTTTCACATGGGGCAATCAGGTGTAAGATTTTGACGCATTTGAGTCCTAGAAGTGGCGCAGTGAATTCTCATAGATTTCACAGCGTCACTTCCATGACCCTTTCTTGCGTCAATATACCCCCCTTGCATACATTATACCTGGCGCAGGTATAATGTGGCGCAGGGGTTTACAAAGTGACGTATCTACCTAGATGCGTCACTTTGTAAATATGGCGCAGCTAGGCGCATTTTTTACGCCACTGGTGCATCACAAAAAGTGACGCACCTGCTGCGTAAAAGTGACGCACAGCCTCTTAAATGAGGCCCAGTGTGTTTTGGAATGTCTCTAGTGTCTCCATCAGAGAAGAAAGTTTAGTCCAGTTCAGGTCCAGTTGCCCCAATACTATGTTTTCCCATAAAAAATCTAGTTTTTTAGGGCTCGCTGCGAAAAGCGTGCGAAAGCGCGCTCTCACTGAGAGCACTATAGCTGTCGTCTCAGCCGACAACGAGGGGAGACAGGAGCTGGCCACGTGCACTTTGAGACGCATGGCAGAGTCGGATTCCGACGCGCGCCATGGTATTGGGTCGCGCGCGTCGGAATCCGACTCTGCCATGCGCCTTGTTTTACTTGGTTTCCTGGTCTGATACGGTATCCTGTATTCAGCTTTGGTGCCATTGCTGCTTACGTGGAAACATAGCATCCTTCCCATATCCTTTTTCTGCCCCAGTTGTGTTGGTGTTGCCTCGGGCACTGTGCCTCTCACTGTCCGGCTCTGTTTATTGTATTTAATACGCTTTTAAAGACTTTTTTGTGTCCGCGACAATTGAGCTTCTTTCTGGTAGCATTTGCTTTATTTTGGGCTCAAAAAAGGAGATCTGGCTTGTTTCAATTGTTCACGCCCCTGTCTCCGGCCGGACTCTCACTTTGATCTGACATATTTTATCTTTGTGTAAGTATTAGTCTGCAGCAATAGTGCATTTAAGCCACTGACTATACATTGACTTGACATTCTTCCCGTTTTGCCAGCATGCTTCTAATTTGATTTGTGTACTAGTCTTTAGTTTACCTTTCATTTACAATACCGCGTCTATTTCCGTTACGCCACTCACAAGTAATCGCCCTCTGCCGTCTTTCCCCACCCTCTCACTCAACACTGGTGCCCGCCCCACCCCTCTGAGATAGCAGCTTTTTAATGTAAATGCTTATAATTAAAAAGCTTTGGCACGGGGGCGATTAAGTGATTTTGGCCAGATTCCCAAGATATTGAGAAACTCAGAGGCTCGAACACTGATCCACAGGTCGGGAGGGGGAGGGGGAGGGGTAGAGCCGGGTCCGCTTCAGCGCTTGTTTTTTGTCCTCCCTGATAAGACAAACCTGACCGTGTATTCATAGATGACCCCCGAGGTGATCAGATGACATACAAGAAAGGGACGTGGGGACCAGTACTTCCCTTCATTCGGTAGTCAAATGCAGGCACTTTCCTCTACACATTTTTAAATGTATGTGTCAAGGTGGCTGTAAATTATAAAGCTTAGAGCACAACAAAGCTGCGAGCCTGCTTTAAAATAGAACACTACGAGCAGCCTTTACTCAGCATGTGTTTTTGCTTGACTTAATTTTATTTTCCGAATTTGTATCTAAGCTGCGAACATCACCTTCGTAAAATGTGTTTTTGCTTACAAAAAAATATTTTTGTAATCTCGGAATAAATTGAGATTCTGAGTCCGTCTGTATTTTTGCTGAGCCCGGATGGTGCTGGTACATTTTCACTTGACGTGATGTTTTGTGTTAACAGAAGCATGGCCACTATCTGGATAAGAAATCGTGGATGAGTGATCAAAAATGCTTTCATTCATGTTCCTAGTCATGAAAATGTGGGCTCAATAGGGAGCCCGTGTCAAAGAAACTAAGTCGTCAATGCCAAAGAACTAATATTTTGTAACATGATAATGAAATTCTAAATATGAGCTCATCTGAGAAATTTGTACCCAAAATCACTCAATCAAGATAACTACACTGAAAATGCATTGTACACCTGACATCTTTCTTTCTTGTGAAAAATGTTTATTTAAATGCACTTTAAATATATTGTTTATTGTTCAAAAATCCGTCATTCCGAATGTAATTCTTATACCTTTCGTTGGCAGACTTGTTTCAGGTGCGCAAAAATATGTTCTAGTGATTACTCTACAAAAATGATCTGTTCTTATCATAAACAATGACTTTTGAGTCTAGTTTTATACAATTCCAAGTCTAAATTACATTTGTTTCCCCGGGGCTTTATGAGGGTGGCCGTAAAGTTAGTACAGCCGACTTTGGGTCCTATTTCTAGCTCCTGTACCTATAGGACCAGTTATTCAGAGCCTTTACTATATACAGTAGGCTTTGGGCACAGCGGTCAGCTTTTTACATTTGTCCGAGCATAGTGGCTTCTCCATTTGGAAAGAGGAGAAATACCAATCACAAAGGAAGAAATACAACTTTAAAAAAGTTAAAAAATCAAATATAAAAATGCTAAATCTATAGTTCATTAGACAAAATCATCTCTTATGGGACACTATAGTTAAAAATCCAAACGAAAACCCACTGAAATCCTCCAGCTACAGAAAACCGCACACAATTTTTTTCCGAAATACACTTGTTACCTCATCGATCATGTCACAGATAGTATCAAAATTCACATCTTTGTTCATGACATCCCTGAGAGCATGTACAATGGGCTGTTTTGCCGTATGGAGTGGCCACAGGGCACAGCAGCAAGACATGTCGCATGGCAAGAATCTCCTGTGGATTCAAAAACATCATGAGGGGTCTGGAAAGAGGTGGACTGGGCATGTCTAACAGCCTTATCTTGCAATTAGTGCAGATTGAAGATATCGGAAAGGCATGCACCGTGACCCCTGGGTTTTAGGGAAGGGTGTTGGGTGTATCCAAAGACCATGCCTTGAGCCTAGAGCCTGCTACACAAGGCTACATTTCTAGCACAGTGGGCTTTGAGGTGACAGGATATGGTCACAAAAGGCCAGTCCCTGTATGTAGACACTTCTGTGCATGGCCGAAAACTGTGTGAAGTCAGTTCTTGGGCTCTGTGGACATTGGTGCAGAATTTTGCCGATGGCGGCACCTGCATCCATACCCTGCAGTGCACAACTGAAGGACATGTGGTTTGGACTTGGTTCTCGTTTGAATCAGGAGTAGGGTGTGATCACAAACAATGATCACTCATTGGAGCCTAGTCCACACAGCTAAAGGCCTTGGGATGCGGCTGCTGGACTCTCAGACACAGAGCAATTAGCCATAATGAAAATGCCTTCTTATCGCCTACTAGACATTTACAGAAGGAATCCTGGCAGGTGGAAATAATTTAACCTAGTGCAGAGACATGTGCAACTTCCAGGAAAGTGAGCGAAGTAGGTTGAAACGTTTTTGAAGGCTGACACATTTATATGGTTGTGGGGCTTTACAAACTGAAATTTAACCTTTTCAACCATGGTCAGCAATTTTTGCAAGGATTGGAAAATCATTACTTCCAGTATGGGAAAGGAAATGGACCTCGTGTAAGGGCTTGCAGCACAGTAAAACGGCTTTCCCTGTGGAAAAAAAACGAAACCATGTGTTCTCCTTTCCCCTCTCCATATTTGTATGTGATGTACAATTGTGCACTCTTGAAATGAGAGCCCCAGAAGAATGTCACATGACACTACCACAGCATTGTCTGAACTTCAGCACCTGTTGCAGTTTTCCTGGTATACTATCTGTTTTTTTTCCCGGAGTTTTATATATCGCAAGCTTGACCAAAAGGTTTCAGAGACTTTACATGAGCACCAGTTTTGTTACAGATAGCACATTCGTTTTTGGGCCGAGCCTGGGCAGCTCATGCGCTGCTCTGCAAAGTATGCTGTATTGAAGTAGGGACTTGAAGCGCTGTCTACTCCGCTTACATTTTTTATTGGCTTTCATCATTGTCCACTGTAAACTGTGGCTGTTCATTGGTCAATACGCTTAGTAGTCCCTCCTTAGTACTGCTTTGTCTCTTCTTGTAATCTCTCATGGGGGCACCCTCTGTTACGTGTATTCTTACTTGGCAGGCTTTAATTAGAGCTTCTGAGCACTATTTTCTCAAGTAGCTTTGTCCTGCTTACTGTTGCATGCAGTACACGCTCTCTCCTAACACTTAAAAATATAATTTACAGCACACATTTGCAATGCAGTAGGTCCCACATTTGCAAGTTTAAGCTATTGGCATTGCATGTGTTGTTTTAAAAACAACACATAAATAAAAGGCATTGTCATTTACAATGCCAGTAGCTTAAACTCTTGTAAATGCGAGACCTATTGCATTGCAAATACCTGTATTAACATTATGTTATTCCCTTTTCTAATTGTTATGGGTTTTTATTATCACCAGTGCATATCCATTCATCATCACTTTCATGGCTGTCCAGGTCACACCTCTATTGCTTACATGTGTCTGTGTTTTCATAAAAGGAGAGCCCTATGTGGTTGAATAGCAGGCTCCCGTTTTAGTGCACATCTGTCGCAAATTGCGCTTGTCATTTTGAAAGAAAAACGTTAATTCAGCCTAGACTAATTGTGATGTACTTCAGAGTAATATGATAACGTCCCTTCTTCAGCATTTCTTTTTCCCCAAATAGCTATCACTCCCATGTCTTGAACAGTAGAGTTCCTGCCATCCTGTAAGTCCAATTGCTCAGGTGTTATACCTTCGACACTACAGTTGAAGTCTCCCACAATCAATAAACATGTGCCCCCTGATCCGAACAGGCATAGCAAGGGAGTGGCACGAGTTTTGGGGGCAGCAAACCCTCCCCCCTCACTTTACCTGTGGCCGTCGCGGGCAGCAAACACAAGGCCGGTCACCCCCTCCCTCCCCCCCCAGCTCTCACCTGCGGCCGTTGCAGGATGGCAAAAGCCCCGACCGCCCAGTGCTTAATTTGTGCAGGTGCTTTCCGGTGCTTAGCACCGGCACTTAATTGACAGGGCCGGGTCTACTCATCTCACCCGTGCCTCATTGATGTTTCTTAACATTTTATTTACCGTAAGAGCACTCTGTGTACTCAGCTTGTCAATCATCATGCAGGTCACAGGAGCGGACGGTTAACAATGATTGTGGTACTGTTGCAGGTGGCTGTGTGTGAGATCATGACTAATAACACAACTTCTCTTCTAAATTAGCTGCCTGCCTGCCACGCACCGCGCACGGTGCCGTCCAAGAGAGAATAAATTATTGGTGGCGCGCGCGCGCTTGTGATTATTATGGCGGCCTTAGCCCTTCTTCATGGTTACTTCTTAGTTCTTAAGTTCTTAATTCACACAACAGTGAGTGGGCTGTGCACGTTCACTGCACTCAGAGTCACTGTGAGTGTGCGTGCGCGGCGCACCTTTCTCGTTGCTTGAAGATGGTGGGCGGGCGCGGGACCAGTACACTGGCAACAGCAGTACTGTCTGTCTGACTGGGGCGCCAGGGGTGGGCTGGATTTAGGTTCTGAATGTTCTGATAGGGGGGTAGGGGCCGCTGTACGCGCAGATTTCGACACATGACCACTCGTGCCCCAGCATAACCACCGTCCACAGCAAACTGCTTACCAGCCCAGGACAGTGTCTGGAAGGCATGCGTAACCAGCGGCTAACTGGACCACGGCCGACTGCCTTGAACACACACACCTGCCTGTCTGAGGCAGCCTGTATCATGCCCAGTGGACGGTATTGCTGTGGGCGGGCGAGGTCCAAGTCGGTTTGCATCTGCTGGACACCACTAACTAGCTGGCTCTTGCCAACCCTCCCGACCTACAGAAAAAGTAAGTCAGTGCCCAGCCTAGCATATCCCTGATGACACAAAAGCTAGCAGATTAGACACGCATGCACGCCTTCACTTTTTTTTAATTAATGTGTTCAAGTTCGTTTTATTTAGCGCGACCAGCCACAAGTGGGGGGAAAAACATAATTACTGAGATCAGGCTTCCACCGGCCTCCGCACCAACCATGTATATCCAGTGTCTTCACTAAGCGCGGCCGTCTAAACTATTAGGCAGTCTGAACTAGCATCTTGTTGTTTATGGGGTCACTTGCAAGAACGCCTGGCCGAAGCTGGTTTCCCAGCTTGCCAGCACCTGCCCAACTCGTGTCTGCTCAAATAAGTAGGAGCTGTAGGCCTCGCAGGCGGGCATGTGTAGCAAAGCGGACATGGTGAAGTATCTAGATGATTTTGTTTTTGCTGTGGCATGAACCATGGGAAGTCAGGCAAGATCATTTCTTTAACATGGCTCTCAAGCTTCTGGCCTCCCCCGCCCCCAAAGATCATAATGACTGTCTGTCTGTGATGCTGCTTGCCACTCTTCTTTGTTCACACCCAAGAAGCCTACATTCCCCATACATACCGCTTACAGATTTCTTTTATGGCTAAAACTTTGGTTAAACTTTGCCCGTCCGCTGTACTACGTCCTCAGCGGCACATGAGAGCCCTGCTCCAGCTGGGAGCATCTGCCATCCCGACACCGCAATAATGAAAAGGTCCGTAAAAAAATAATCATGTCCCATTAACAGCAGCACTGTGCATTTGTTCAGAGGTATAGTTTTCACCCTTTGACCAAATATTTACCTCTAATTATATTACTATCCGAATTGAGTAATATTCTTAGTCTTAATGAGCTGCACTGATTTTAATTGGTGACTACTTCTGCAGCCATCAAAAAAGTTTACACATTTTGGGTCTGTAAACGAAAAGGAATATTGGTGAATGTTATTGTCAAAAGCGATCTCACTTTGCACTGCAGTCTATGGGTTATGAGAGAGGCTGAATACAAGAATAAGTTATGAAACTTCCATGAAAAATGATATTACGAGCTGTCTTTATGCATCATTGTTATGTTTCTCTACCGTTCGTTTCTGCCATGGATTAACTGTGGGAGTTTTATGCTTTTATTAGCAGAGTAAAGCAAGTTTACTGTTGAGGTGCATTGGTATAGGAGCTGGCGTGGGTGCCATATTTTGCATCTGGTACGAATGAGGTGCATTGTGTTCAATGCTTATTTGGTAACATTTTAAGTGCAGGAGCCTCGAGAATTTCTGGGGCCTGTCGGCCCAGCCCAGTGGCCAGGTTGTCTAATTTTCCTCATTCCTCTTTCTGCACCTCGCTCCACTTCTTTTCATTTTCTCGCTCTTTAAAGGTGCCCTATTCTTTGTTGGCAGCGCTCGCAGGGGTAATGGGTGGTGCAGGCTGTCGTGATCGCCTGAAAAGGGCCCTGTCACTTATCTTTATTTACAAATTAAGCACTGGGGTGGAGTAACTAGAGTAAGTGGGTGGAGCCATTGGTGGAAGTGGGTGGAGCTGAGAGACGTTGGTGTGGCCTCCTAAAAGAAATTGAGCACCTGCACTTCATATTTTACAAATTAAGCACTGCGACCGCCATGAGCGTCAAAAAGGTCTAGGAACGCCACTGGATCAGAAGTAACACAGCTATGTAAAATACATTCGTTCTTCTATGTTCAGGCCTTTCTATAATCATGGTCCATACGTACGTACACTTCATTAGCATATACCCACACTGTCCTTCTGCGTTACTGTAATTGGTACTTGGGATAGACAGTAAAGATCCCTCTCTCCTCCTATGTCAGTTCCATTTACCAGGAACATGCCACTTGCAAGTTTTATCTTGTAAAATATGAAATAACCTTCTGGGTTTGCATATGCATTTGTGCCGCTCACATTCAAGTGAGACACATTATACCTCTTCTTATCTTATTGTCATATTTATGCAGCATTCATATTGATATAACCGTTCAATAACACCATCTGGCATACCTCTAATGCCTTTGTCCCATATTTGCATGTTTATTACTGTAAATACCACAACACCTCCATCCCATTCCCCAGTGCAAACCCACACCGTCATATTCAACCTTATGGTCCATTAACTGTTAAGGAACTTTTGCATTCAAATGTTCACCCATTTTCTATTCAGGGTCCAGAAAGAAGTGTGGGTGAATGTTGCACAGTATTTTTAGGTTGGTTGGAAAAGGCATTGTATATTTCCGTTCACTGCTTCCAAACATAATTGTGATATTTTTCTATTTTAGCACGCCTCTCCATTTTGGCGCTTTAAGTATTGAATCACTGTCTCTGTATTCAGAATTCTCTTTATTCGACTGCGAACAGTCATAAAAGCATACAAAACATGTGCAAAAATAGCTATAAAATACATACAACATCATAAAATTACTTTTAAAACCACTCAAATGAAATACATAAAATCATCAGGTTAGGAAATAGAAATAGGCTGCTATAAACACAAACAAAGCTAAGACAGAGTCAGGTGCTAATTCATTGGTCAGCTGAGGCAAGAAATACATTACTCTAAAAGCATCTACCTTACATTTCATCATCTGGTAATGCTAGTAAAAAGTGATACACTTGGATACAGGGTCTTAAATTCCTAAGCCTCAAAAAGGATAAAAGTCATTATTTTTAGCATACATTTTATAATTCTCACAGAACAAAAAATGTAACATGGTTTGTTTGTGCAAAAAATTACATGGGCATTCAGAATAAAAATCTGTCTACGTAGTTTAAAAGGTAGAATACAGTGGCTCTTTGGGACACTCCGGTCAGTTTAAGAGGTGCTGCACTCTGTGAATCTGCTCCCACAAAACAAACAGATATATAGTTCTCTAGTTTTCACTGAGATCTAAATGCATTCTTTTAGAATTGGCTCCAAACTCTATCCAAGCTAAACAATGCAGTGTTAGAGACAATTCTTTGATGGTTTGGGATTTTGAAACTCATCTATGCTTCAGTTAATTATGCTTGAGTTTTTATATCGGGGTTCCTGCATCATGTCCTTGTCGGAATACTTTGTGTAATGTAATCTCGTGCAATTATGAAAACAAATCGTTGACATCCACTGCTTCCTTTGCTATCCACCAGCCCTCATCTGTTCTTTGGCTGTCTCACTGAGTCTTCACTGGTCTATCGCTTTTACAGTCCTAAATATTGTAGGAATAGTCTTCTAATCAGAGATTTCTCCAATAGCTCCCAGTTGAAAATGTGTCTCAATGCATCCCAACTTTCCACCTAATCCTCACACAAACTTGCACCTAACTCCTACCCCCTCTATATTTCTTCTCACAGTATACTTTCTGCTCCATCAGCACTGGGCAATTTTCCAGGTGAGTTGCACATAGAGGTCTTTCCTTCCATTCAATGTGGCCACTGTCGCACTTTGCCAGTTGTCTAGGAGGAAGAGGAGGATCAGGGGAGGATGCACAGGAGGGTCTTGGAATGCAGCCTGTTGAGAAGGAGTTAACCCACTCCCAAGACTGAAATTGCCTCCCAAGTAGGGGAGCAGTGTGTTTTTTCACAACCTGTCCTCAGAGGAGCTGGTGGAGAGGGAGATGGAGAGGGAGTACAAACTGGAGATGGCTAAGCTCAGAATGGAAGAAAAGAGACTGGCGAAGGAGGCAAAGCAAAACAAACTGTCCATAGAGGAGAGACAATTGATGCTGGCTCATGTACAGAGTGCTAAGGAGCTGGACTTCAAGCCAGAGTCCACCAGTGATGGTGGCAGCATTTCTACAGTGCTCTCTGGTGACAAGAGGGTACCTAAAGTCAGGTAAGGGATGATATTTATAAGTGGTTTGAGGCTTATGGGATTGCCTTACAGAGGCACAAGATCCCTGAAGAAAATTGGGGGAAGCTAGTCTGTGGAGGCATAACCATAGTGAAGGGAGGGACACCCTTCACGCCCTAGAGAAGCGAGACAGGAGGAGGTGTACCCCCATGACGGAAATCCTTGTCACGAAGGATGGTCGGACCCCAAAAAGGTAGAGAATGATGTTTAGGAACAGCCAGAAACTGGCCCACTAGGCCTGGGTGGATTGTGTGGATTCCATTTGCAAGGCAAAATGGATGATTGGCTTAAGGGCAGTGAAGTAAAGGATTATCAGGGAATGTACAAATTGATTGCAAAGGAGCACATGTCTAGTATTTGTTTTGCGTATTTGGGCCAGTACCTGCTTGACAGTAACATTTTTGACCCTAGAGAATTTGATAAGAAGGCGGACTGCAGGGGCAGCACCAGGGCCCATAAGAAGGTAACTGTGGGGGATCACCACAAGGGTGGGCTGGGTCCCCATCATGAGAGGGAGGGGTCGATAAACATGAAAATGAGGAGTTCTCTATAGGACCTGAAACTAGTTCCATGGTCGGAACTCCCATCCCAAAACCACAACTGAGAAAAAGAAGAGATGGTTCCGTAACAGAAGGTCTGCAGGAAAGGCAGCCCCTTAGTGCTATGATTGGCAACAGGATTAACACTTCAAGGGGGATGCCCAATGTCTGTCCCAGATTTTGTGGGTGACAGAGTAGAGGTTACTATAGTGTCCCTGAGTAATAGATAGATGGTGCAGAGAACTCACATGGCTAGTAATACTAAGAAGTACAGGCAATGGGTCACCATCAATGGGCTAAGGGTGGAGGCTCTGAGGGACACTGGAGCAAGTATGACAACTGTCAGATGTAATCTGGTGACCTCAGAGCAGGTATTCCTCAATGCATTCTGCCAAATTGTTACAGCTGACAACCATTAGTGTCACTAGACAGTGGCTCTGAGTCCCTTTAAGTGGGGGGGATCTTGTTCCTTGAGGGTAGCTGTGAGTTGGTCCATGCCTGTGAACTGTGTGCTCAAAAATGACCTGGAGCACACCTTTGGGAGTTGGTGGAGGACAGGAACCACTGGAGATGGTAGAGTTGTCTGAGTGGTTGTACCTGGTCACACTGTCCATGGCAGTCTGAAAGTGTAATTAAGTTGACCTGGAGCCTGGAAAAATGTCCCAGGTGTCTCCCAAGAAGAAGATGGGTAAGGAATAGTGGAAACCCACTCCTGAAACTCCCATAGTGAACAAGGCCTTCTGTGTGTACCCAGAGCAAAAAGGCTCGACATGGAGCAAAAACACTATCAATAGCCGGACCCTCTCTCTGGAACAGTCTTCCACTATCCCTTAGACTATGTGCAGATCACCTCCCTTTTAGGAAAATGCTGAAAACCTTCTTGTTTAAACAGTAGACTACAACAGCTTTTAACATCCCTTCTGCTTAATTCTTGGTAGAAACCAAAGGCGCGGAGATACTCCTTCGGGAGTGAAGCCAGCGCGATACAAACCAGCAAATAAATAAATAATAAATGGTCTGGGAAGAGGCTGAACCTCAGAGGGACTACCCGGAGCCTGCAGGGGAGGATGTTTCAGACCTGGAGAACCTACCTTAGTTGGCCAACTGGCAGGAGTAAGAAAGTCTCACCAGGGAGATGTTCTGCAATGTGCTGAGGGAATGTACTACTCTTGTGAGCATACGGCAGCAGGTCTTGACACAGGCAGCTGGCAACACCTCTGATGATCACCTGATGTACTAGGAGAAAAGTCTCCTGTATAGTGAGCCCAAGGGTCCTAAGCCTGGTGCAACCCGTGTGTTGGTGGCCCCAAGTGCCACAGGACCTTCCTACTTAAGCTGTCTCATGATGTACCCCTGACAGATCATTTGGGAAGATCAAAACCTTTGATAGTCTTGTTACTAACCATGGGCGAATTTTGCGAATCTCGCGTTCGCGAATTTTGTGGATTTGCGAACTCGCAATCCGCAAAATCCGCGAATTCTCGCGAATTTGCGGATTTTTTTTTGTGTGTGTTCGCGCGGGTTTCTGCCAGTTCGCGAGGGTTTTTGTACAATTTCGCAAACGCGAACTTACCTGTCGGGTCGCAAGTTTTGCGAACTTGTTGTTTCTACGTGTCCAGCCTGTTTGGGACACTCTTCTTCATCACTGCCACCCTCTGTCACCACTGCCACTCTCTGACTACTCATGCCACCCTCTGGCTCACCCATGCCACCCTCTGTTTCATCACAGCACCCTCTGGTTGTCCAGTGTACATTATTGTGGCAAAGCAAATCACACCTTCCCTGCCTCAAGTGACCTGAATTAATTTGGGGCTGAATAATGTGTCACAGAATATTTTTTTAGCTGGCACCTGCTTCCTTAGTGCTTCCTGATTAGTGATCTTTTGCACTTGCTAAGTGCTTTCATTGTTGCAAAATTAGTTACAACACCTGCCCTGCCCCAACTGACAATAATGCATTAGGGGCTGATTAATGGATTTGAACTTCCAGCCTGGCTCCTGCTTGTCTCCCTTAGCTGTAATTCAGGACCTTTGTGGCATATGTGTAACTATTCTGAGGGTCAGAGCAGGGTCACATAATAGTTGCAAGTAGGCAACTGAACTCTGGAGGGGCCCCTCAGGAAGCACTACAGGAAATGGCTACTAATGATGAGCTTGAACTTTTGAACCTGGTAAGTAGTTTCAGTTTTGCTAAGATCGTATTTCTGCAATTTAGCGTTTATTCGCGGGGCGCGAAGTTGAACTGGGAAGCCGCGAACTCACGCGAACAGTGCGAGCAAGCCATAAAATCCGCTGCTCGCGGATTTGCGGATTTTGCGGGAAATTCGCGAATCTCGCGGATTGCAAATTCACCGAAAATCCGCAAAATCCACGAGCGGAACGGATTTTCCGCCCATACTTACTTGTTACCCACCTTTTTTGGCCTCAGATGAGGAAGGTCTTAGATGCTTTCTGCAGATCCTGTCCTACCTGCCAGGCCAGTGGCAAGTCAGGTTGAAGTGCAAGTCTCCCCTACAACCATTTCTTGTCATTGGCACCCCCATTGAAAGGGTGGGAATTGTTAAAATTAAGCGTCAGGATCTCAATTGTTGTGAAGTCACCCACCTGTGCTCCGGTGTGTTCCTTTCCTGATGCTGCTGTTTCGTGACTCCACCCAAAACCAACCAGAACGGCAAGGTGGGGAATCTCTTGCAGTTCTGTTTGATCTCCGGGGGAAGGGGGAAAGGGGAGAGAGAGAGACAAACCACTGCAAGCCTGGAGTTGGGTCAGAAACTGGTTTAGTACATGTCTCTCTCTGGAAGGACTGTTTGGGTCTCTGGAATTCTTTTGGTTGTATTTCAACAGTGTCCTATTGGGAACAAACAAATATCATAACTAAATGCAATCTTTAGTGTATTTCTAATAATGCTAAGAAACAATTACTGTACCTGTGCAATGTACTGAATACTGGTCAAATATCAAACATGCCCCCAAAAAAGGAGAGCCCACGGCTTTGCGCCCTTGCTGGATTCAATATGCTGCCAATAAGGTCTGTAATGCTTATTTTGTCCTTTAGAAGAAAACAAACAAAGATTATGCTGATTAGCTGTACATATGCTGCTTTGACTTATTTGAATCTCTTTTCAACTTTACATTGAAATTCCCATGCCTTACTAGTTTCCAGGCAATGATTCTAAAAGGGAGTCAAAAAAGAAATAAAGGAAATTCTGTTCTCCAACAAACAGTCTCAATCAGTCTTAAAGTTTGTGATTTATCATCACTATTTAGCCTAAAAGTCCAAAAGCTGTTCCATATGCTAATCACAGCTTGCTCCAGAATAATTGTCCTCCTTGAATCCTTGATTGTTCTTAATTGTGTCTTTTGTTTACGTCGAAAGTTCCTTTCAGGAGGCATCTAATGTTCAAAAGTAAAAAAAACATGAATTCTTACCAGGGACTTGTGCTGCTTTGAAATTGAAGGTTACTGGAATTTTCACGAACGGTTACTTGGCAACCGAGTTATTGATTAATTTTCTTCTTTTGTCTTTACAAGAAATCGAAGGGAATGTCTCCAGGAAGCAATGGGGAAGGCAGCCGGAAGTTGCGCGATGAGAAATCACCAGGAGGTGATAAACCTGAAGGTGTTTGTGCCAGTCTGGGTCCGTCAAAATGTAATCTGTTTCGTATTGGTGCATGAACAAATTGGCATACGCCGGAGCGGCGCAATTACCTATGGCTACTCCCGAAAATTGTGTGAAGATTTTTTCTGAGCATTTAAAATAGCTATGGTGCAAAGTGAATTGCATAAGTTCCATGAGAAAAGCTTGGAGATCCAAAGGTTTCTGGGTTTTCAGAAGGGCAAATTCCATGGCTTGTAGTCCAAGATTTTGTGGAATGGATGTATATAATGAATTAACATCAATAGTACACAAAAGAACTGGTTGGTTAGGATCTATCAGAATGTTACTGATTTTCAGCAGAAAATCTGTGGTGTCTTGAATATAGCTGGGCATGCTTATGACACTGGCTTGTAAGTGATTGTCGATGTAAGTGCCAATCGGGTCTTGAGGCATGTTTGTGAATTTTTGGGACCATATACAGGTATGGAATTGGAGGATGGTCTTTAAGAAGAAAAGTTTTATCTTGTTCAGAAATGGTTCCCAAAAGTACAGCTTGGTCAATGAGTGTTTGAAGGACGTTTTTGAATTCCTTAGTGGGATCGGAATCAATTTCCATGTAAAGATTACCATTGTGTAGGTGAGCGGTCACACTGTCATTGTAATAGCTGTTATAGAGGATGCCTCCCTTGTCAGCCTGACAGATGGTAATATTGTCATTAGCTGCCAACTGCGCTAAAGCTTGTCGTTGGTGCTTAGACAGGTTGGATTTGTGGTGCCGACGATTTTGAAAAATGGTTTGTAGGTCCTTTTGAACTAAAACTTCAAAAGTGTCCAGAATCTTATGACTAACAGGTGCAAGGAAAGAACTTTTGGGTCTTAAGCAAATGAGAGTGCTAGTGTCTTCTCTGGTTTGAGGTTCACTTATATTGTGAATTTTTTTTTTAAATCTCAGAGATCTCATAAATTTGTAAAAACAAACTTGGGTGTCTCTTTCATTGGCGATGTAGGTAGGAACAAAAGGAATGTCTGACATAATATCGACAGACAGAATATCGACAGGCAAAAATATCGGAGCAAAAATATCGACAGCAAAAATATCGGAATCCTATCTTCATTAAGGTAAGTACAAAAATATCTTTTTTTTAAATGTATTATTAATAATGTAAAAATAATTTTAAAATACATATAATTTTACAACTATTAAATAAAAATATTAAAACAAAATTAAAACTAATACATATACATTTAAAATAAATAAAACACTTAATAATTGAAAGTAATTTTAATTTTTTTCATCTAATTTATTTGATTTAATGCAATATTTTTTTGTTTTTACCCTGTACGCCTGTACCCCATAAACCAAAAACTGACCCTGAACCCTAAAAATATCCCTGTACCCCAAAAACCCAAAACTGACCCAGAACCCTAAAAATACCCCTTTACCCAAAAACTGAAGACTGACCCTGAACCCTAAAAATACCCCTTTACCCAAAAACTGAAAACTGACCCTGAACCCTAAAAATACCCCTTTACCCAAAAACTGAAAACTGACCCTAAACCCTAAAAATATCCCTTTACCCAAAATCTGAAAACTGACCCTGAACCCTAAAAATACCCCTTTACCCATGAACTGAAAACTGACCCAGAACCCTAAAAATACCCCTTTACCCAAAAACTGAAAACTGACCCAGAACCCTAAAAATACCCCTTTACCCAAAAACTGAAAACTGACCCTGAACCCTAAAAATACCCCTTTACCCAAAAACTGAAAACTGACCCTGAACCCTAAAAATACCCCTTTACCCATGAACTGAAAACTGACCCTGAACCCTAAAAATACCCCTTTACCCAAAATTTATTAATATTATTTAATTACCAATTAATTATTAATTAACAATAACAATAAAGTAAATATATCAGCACATTTGCTGTAATTAATTTAATGTAATAATTAATATTATTTTTCCCAATTAATTAATTAAGAATAACAATACATTATATATAAAAAAATACTATAATTAATGTAATTAAATAATTAATATTAATTAATTACCAACTAATTAATAATTATAAATATGTAAAAAAATATATTAATTAATTAACTAATTAATAGAAATTAATTACCAATTAATTATTAATTAAAATATGTACAAACATATATCAATTAATTAATTATTATTAAATTACTTCCCACCCTATTCCCCTATAAACCCATAACCCGCTACAGAACATATTTATCAATTAATCAATTAATTAAAAATATTAAAAAATATTTCTCAATTAATTAATTAATAATTCCTACAAATTAATAATTAATTTAACATAATTAAATTACTTCCCACCCTATTCCCCTATAAACCCACAACCCGCTACAGTAGTAAAAGACAATATTTAATTAAATTACATTAAAAATAAATAATAAAACATAATAAATACAATATAATATACACTAAATTTATTTAAAAATTGATATTAGTAACATCAAAGTTATTAATTTCGATATTATTGACATCGATATTTACAACTTTGATATTACTGATATCATACCAATATCGATATTAAGACTGTCGATATTACTTACCTTCGATATTTTGTCCCATCGATATTTAAACTTCGATATTTTTGTATATCAATATTTGAAAATCGATATTTTGTCTGTGTACCGAACAAAAGAGATGCCCTTTTGTAATACTTTGGCTTGGTCAGCACTGATGTTCGTTTTAGAAATGTTGATGACTAAAAAAGACGAGGTAGCTGTTGTCGGCTGTGTAGAGGAAGAGGTAGGTTGTTGGCTGTCTGTTTGTCGGGGAGTCTGACGCTGAGTGTGCCTCAGGGGACCGGTGCGAGATGAGTCATCTGATGAAGAAGTTTCACCTTCTATTGATCTATTGTAATGAGGGCATTGTTGTCTTCTGGCAATGTAGATCTCGGCCCAGTTATAAACTTCACCAAGTTTGTAATCCACTGTATCTCTTTTGAACTTTCTAAGTTTTCTTTCATTGATTATCTTTGTGTACCTGTCTAGTTGAGTGTTGATGTCTTCCAATGTTTTGTGCCTTTTTTCGGATGTTAACTTGCTGCTTAATTCTTGCTTTAACTGGGTCACTTCATTTTCTAGTTCCTCAAACATTTTAGAAAGTTCTTCAACTATTAGGAGGATGAAGTCGGGGGTACATTTGTTTAGAGTTTTGTACTATTTTTCGGTGAACCTTGAGCTGTTTTTGCAAAGGGTGGATTTCAGTGGAATACGTAACCCCCTGGGAATTCTCTGGACTTTGTGGTATCCGATAAGGGTGCTTGCGTGCAATGGCTAGTTGATCTCTCTCTTCTATGTATATAAAAGCTGTCGGAAATTAGACTGCACAGATCCTGTGCTGGAAGAGATGCATTCAGGCTCTTGAATGAGTGAGTAAATTTGGTTAGTATCCTTTGTTGTAAATTCGAATGTGTCGGCCTTGTTGCCTGTCAAATTTACGATGTCTGAGTATGACATGATTCCTTTGTGGGTGCAATGTGGTGTGGGCAGAAGTAATTTAGAAAAATAAAATAGAAACCGCTGCACTCCTGATTATACTGTGTAGATAACTGAATATTCTTCATTTCTCTGGTTAGGGTGCTCAAGGTGATCATCTCCTGGCCAGTGAGGTACAAATCATGAAACTCCGAGAAGCCTTACACGTGTAAGGATAATGACTCGAGCACACCTGTAAGCAAAATTAATTGGGAAAGTAACAAAAAAGTCAATAAATCTTAGTTATTAGTTTTGTGAATGTTTTGGTTTTTAATTCAGCCAAAATAATTATTCATATTTCGTCATATGATACATGAGTCTTTAAATGACTGATTCGAAGTAGTAGCAATGAAATCACGGTGGCGACAATATATAATCACTTCACTGTTTTTGTAGGAAACCCCAATGCATTTAGAGCCGTAGGTTTTCTCTCAGGGGGCATATGTCTGAAAGGAAACAGAAATGGAAAAAATGTATAGCAAGAGGCCCGGGAGGAATGCATCTAAATGGTTCTGGGCGTGCAGGTGATTTAACACGACCGTAGTGTGTGTGGGGTGAATGATATGGCTATAAAGTTGTGCATTGTTTGGTGAAAAAAGGAATGAAAAGAAACAAAACACTGTGAAAAACAGGGGAAAATCTACGTGATTATCGAGGTATTCCCTCAAGTACAGTCCTATCTTCGAGTACCCATGATACTGACACTGGGAACAGCATGCCTGTGAAGAGTAACATCTACAGGTTGTCTGATAGGCTGTCTCTCTGATAAGGTGACATCCATCATCAAGCAGGAAATCTAAAAGATGTTGGAATTAACAGTTATTGAGCCCTCAAACATGCCTTCGACCAGCCCTGTGGTGTTGGTCCCCAAGTCTGCCACTTCTGGTGTCACTCCAGAACTTAGGTTATGTGTGGACTACCATGGGCTCAATGCAGTCAACAAAACTGATGCACACCCCATTCTTGAGCTGATGAGCTTATAGATCTGGTAGGAGCCGCCAAGATCCTCAGCTCGTTTTATTTAATGTCTCAGCAGTGACGGATTGCCTTTAACAGAAGGGTCTGCATTCTCTACCCCAAAAGGGCCCTGTAGCTGGAAGGACCACCTGTGCAACCTCAGAGAAGTGCTTCAAGCTCTGAAGAGGGCAGAATTGACTATCAAGGTCACTAAGTTCCATATACCGCAGGGTTCAGTGGTCTACTCGTGGCACCAAGTGGGAGGAAAGAAGGTGGATCCCCTTCATGCTAAGATTGAAACAATTCTTGCCTGGGAACCCCCAAGACCCAGACAGAGGTGAAAGCCTTCTTAGGCCTCACTGGATACTGCTGGTGATTTTTAAAGGAGTATGGCACCCTTGTTGCACCCTTGACAGAGCTGAAACCCAAGAAGCAGCCATGTCAAGTGCCTTCGACAGAGGCATGCCAGAAAGCTTTTGACACCCTGAAGGAAGTCATGTGGACAGCAGCCGTGATCAAGGCCCCTGAAATCTCCCAATAATTCATTGTGCAGACAGATGTGTCAAAGCATGGCATAAGGGCTGTGCTGTCACAGCTAAACAAAGAGGTCCTTGATTAACCTGTAGCCTTCATCAGTAGGGGGTTACTTAACCCAGAAATAGCCCAGGAATAGCTGAGAAGTGCAACAGAGAGCCTTTGCTGTTGTCTGGGTGCTGAAGAAGCACTGTTTGGTGCTCACGTTCAGGTTTAGGCAGGCCACAGACCCTTCAGACCCTTCAGATTGTTATTGCTAATGAGGAAAGTCCCAAACTGTTGAGGTGGTCCATCTCCTTACAGGGAGTGGACTTTATGGTGAAACACGTTCCTGAAACACACCACACCAATGCTGATGATCTCTCCAGGTTCTTCTGAGTTAGTAAAGAGAAACCTCAAAGGTATGGGTAGTTCTCCCCCCTTTCAACCGGGGAGAACAACCCAAACCTCGATGGTGTTTCCCCATAACTATATTCCTTCAGACATCATTTTTGTGCTGCCTTCTTCTTTGCTGACCTTAGGACGTGCACGGTTCCACTTCTAACCAGCACTGAAGTGCTTGTGCTATCTGTTCAAAAGATGGTAACATTGACTTATACTCAAATGATATATTTAATTTACTTTAGTAACGTGAACTACATGTGCCCAGGGCCTGTAAATGATAAGATACTAGTGGGTCTGCAGCACTGATTACGCCACCCACTTAAGATGATAAAGCTCTTACTCAAGAGTGTCATGCACTTGACGATGCAGCCTCAATTTAAATGCTGCAAAGTGGGAGTTTCATAAAACCAAATCCAATTTTTTTGGTCATATATTTTCTGATTAGAGAATGACTGGATTCAAACGACATACAAGTCTTGTCATCCAATCCTTCCCCACAAGATGTAACTATGCTGCAATCCTCCCGTGGTATAGCCTGTTACTGTTCGAGGTATATACGCGACTTTGTCACTGTAGGCTCCTCAATCGGAGACTTAGCAAATGAAATGTTCCATTAAAATGTCAGGTGATTGTGAACAAAGCTTCAAGAAAATCAAGCATGCAGTTGAGAACACCACTGAAATGGCATAGTTTGATCCGAAAATGCAGATAGAGGTTGTTGTTGATACAAGCCCAGTGGGGTGGAGTGCCATCCTTGACAGGCACACTGGACCGCCCAATGCCCCTAGATACATTGTGGATTATGCTAGCTGGAGTTTGTCATAGATTTAACCTGCCTATTTACAACTTGAAAAAGAAAGCCTCGGTATGGTGTGGCCTTGTGAGCATTTTTTGTGTGTTTCTGTATAGGAAGCATTTGACGGTTGTCACAGACGAACAAGAATTACTCACCAGTTTTGGCAATACAAAACCCAAGTAGCCCCTTCATATTGAGAGATGGGGGTTGTGACTGCAGGAGTATGATTATATGATTGTAGATCAGGAAAAGATCTCAACCCTGCTGACTACTTCTCACTTGTATCAATACCATGTCATGGCACCACTTCGAAAGCAGATGTGGCTTATGTTAACTTCATAGTGAAATACAGTACCCATGCTGCCATATCAGAGGAACAAATCATTGCAGCCTGAGCACTGACAGAGATTTGATAATACTCAAAGGCATTTTTACACATCAATCGGCCAAAAAAAGGCATACCCAATCTCTTCATGATGACCTTGAATACCAGAAATACAAAAGTATGCATCAAGAGCTATCAGTTACCTCAGAAGGCATCATCTTATGACGGGTGAGAATTGTTATACCTGAGAGTCTAAGATAACAAATCTTTATACTGGCTCATGAAGGACATAGTTGAGGTACTGCTGCTAAACAAGTTCTACAGGACCAAGCGTGCTCCTCTTGTCTTGACAAAGGAGCTGGCAAGGTGTTGGGGCATGTAATTTGTTTAAATGCAGTTATTGCATTTATGCTAGACATCTGCATGATTACCAACCTTACTTCCTCTTCGTTAAAACACAGATTGTATGTACCTGTACTTGGTGAAAGGGGACTAGGGGTTCCCCCATCTTCCTGGTCATCATATGTGAGTTTAAAATGAGTGAACCATTGATCCTCAGTTATATTAAATTCCAACGGGGAGTTGCTAATTCCAGTAAAAAAAAAAAAGGTTTATTTACAATCTCCCAAAATCTGATGCTGTTCTTGAGTACATCCACCAAAAGTAAACTGTTCTAGGCTTCTTGTTTGATTTTGGTTTCGTGGATTTCTAGGACACGCTTATATGTCTTTCTAAGTGCCACTATTTGGGGCTTATCTTGTGGTACTTGTTTTAAGGCAAAAAAGAGTTTTTGGTGGGCTTGGGTGCACTTGTAATCAAACCACCTCTTGCCTATTTCCTTGCGGTTCCTTATTGAGTGTTTGAGACCTCTAGGCACCTGCTCACAGATCCTTTCATAGGCTGAGAGAGTTTCTACCCCAATCTTGGTATAGGAAAGAGAAACCCCAATATCCTCATTAAGGGTATCTCATAGTTCTTGGAGAAAAAGACCTAGGACTAATTTGCTCCCTTTCAGCCTACAACCCTGGTCTTAGCTTAAGACATTTACCATCTGCCCTATAAAATGGCGCCCCCTTACAGGGAGCGCAGCGGACGGGCGCAGTGGGCACGCCGTCAGCGCGCCGAAGTCGCGCCTAAGTCCAGCCTGTCTGCGCCCTTCCGCGGCCGGACGGGCCCAGGGGCTAGGGACGCTGCCATTTTCACTTCCTACTCCCCCTCTGCTCTTATGAGTCTACAAGCTTCTGCATGCCCCCTATCTCCCGATACCTGGGCCAGGATTTCTTTCCTGGGGATCGCAGGCAACTCCCCCCCCCTTCTGGGGCCGCTGTTACCTCTCATAGCACCTGCTCCTGTTGAGTCGCAGATCCGGGTATTATACCTTAACACTCGCTCTTTGGTCAGGCATCAAGCCGATATTCTTAACCTTCTCTTAACGGAGAGGCCAGACGTTCTCCTACTATCTGAGACCTGGCTCACTGACGACTCCCTTCCCGACATCCTCGCAGCATTACCCCCAGATTACTTCCTGTTGAACACCAACCGTCCTGGGGGCCGCTCCGGAGGAGGGGTGGCAGCGGCAATACGCAAGACTCTTAAGATTATCGCCTCCGCTTCCATGACCCTCCCTGAAGTGGATAACCTGGTCCTTCGTCTCGGGACCGAGGTCGGGGCAGTTACCCTTATGGTACTATACCATCCTCCCCACCCCATGCCTTCATTCCCCTCATCTTTTATTGAACAGTTAACTAACTTGGCCACCTCCTCCCGCCGCACTGTCATTGTTGGTGGCTTTAACTATTGGTTCCAGCATGAGGACGCTGGCCCCCATGCCTCCGAACTATTCAAGGCCCTCTCGAGCCTGAACTTCACTCAATTAGTCAGGTCCGCCACCCACAGTGGCGGCCACATTCTTGATCACATCTGGGTTCAAGGGGTCAAGTCCTCCTGTCCGCTTATAACTCCTTGTGTATGGTCCGATCACTTTTTCAGTGACACCACTTTCTTGGCTGTCGGCCAGATTAGGATCCCACTGCAGGAGGGTGGCATCGCCCGCAAGTGGAGAGCCGCCGATTCCTCTAAATTCTTATCTCACCTTGCCCTTACACGCCCCCTGCTTCCCAACGATTCAAGCACCAACGAGCTTCACGGGCATATCTCTGACTGGCTCACGACAGCCAGCGATATTTTTGCCCCTCCAACTAAGTTCCCCCGATCCCGACATCGCAACTCCCACAAATGGTTCACCCCTCATCTCAAGACCCTGCAATTGGAACTCCGCCGGTCAGAACGCAGGTGGAGGAGAGACTATTGCTTGCCTAGCAGAGGCGTATACGTCACTGCGCGCAATAAGTACAAAACAGCCATCTCCGCAGCCAAAAAAGCTTACGCCTCAGAAAGAATCTTATCCGCCCCTTGCAAGTCCAAAGAGATTTTTAAAATTCCTAATGAATTCACTTCCGACCCCAGGACACTCCCGACTCAGGCCCCCACACAGGAATCTTGTAACGCGCTTAGTACTTTCTTCATTGAGAAAATTGCTTTGATTAAAGACACCATCCCGACTATCCCCTCTGGCGCTGGTTTTGTCTCTCCTCCCCACAATGCACTCTCTTTCACTCAGTTCCCTCCTTTAGACTCCACATCCTTGGCCACATTGGCTACCCGCACTAAGTCTGGATCTCCAGACGACTGCTGTCCCCCCACCATACTACGAGACATCTGTCATTCTCTACCCGATTGCATCCTTCCCCTGCTGAATTCCTCTCTCTCGTCCGGTACAGTGCCCAGCTCCTTCAAGGAGGCCGTTTTGGTGCCTCTTCTGAAGAAGCCTGGTGCTGACCCCGCCGTTCCGGCGAATTACCGCCCTATCTCCCTCTTGCCCTTCTTTTCCAAAATCCTGGAAGCCCACGCCACCGCCTGTCTCTCACAGTTCATCGAGAGCTCCAACTTCCTCGAGGACAACCAGGCCGGCTTTAGACCCGGCCACTCTACGGAGACTGTGATCTTGGCCGTGCTGGACGCCTTGAGAGACGGCTCTGACAAGGGTACCCCCCAGGCCTTGGTATTATTAGACCTGTCAGCCGCCTTCGACACGGTGGACCACAACATCCTTCTCCACCGTGTCGAGCAGGCTGGCATCCAGGGCCTGGCGCTGGCATGGGTCAAATCCTTCCTGACCGGGAGGTCTCAGACCCTCAGCCTGGGCACTTTCAGATCTCCTAGGGAGCACTCGCCCTGTGGGGTCCCCCAGGGCTCCTCTTTGTCCCCTCTTCTCTTTAATCTCTATCTTCGACCCCTTCTTTTTTCTCTGAGGCAGTGGAACGTCACCGTGTTTAATTACGCGGACGACCTGCAACTCATCTTTCCTCTCAACTCCCCCTCCGCTATCCCTAATTTCCAGACAGCTATGTCCCACATCCTTCAGTGGATGTGTCAAAACCAGCTCAAACTGAACCCCGGAAAGACGGAGCTCTTTCTTCCTGGCAGGAGCTCTACCTACTGGGGTCCGCATTTTTGGCCGGCAGACCTTGGCCCCCCCCACCCCCGCGGCCTCAGTAAAGAGTCTCGGGTCACTATTGACTCCGGCCTTTCTCTCCGGACCCAAGTGGGGACGGTGGTCTCCTCCTGCATGTTCCAGCTGCGCAGGATCAGGAAGGTGGCCTATCTCCTCACTCCTGAAGCCCTTCTGCAAGTCATCATGGCCCTCGTCCTCTCCCGCTTAGATTTTTCGAACTCTATTTACCATGGTCTGCCTAAAACATCTCTTTCCAGACTGCAATCTGTTCAGAATCAAGCGGCGAGACTGGTCCTTGGGATCCCGAAGTGGCAATCCGCCAAACCCCTTCTTTCCAAACTGCATTGGCTCCCTGTCATTTCGAGGGCAGCCTTTAAGATCGGCTGCCTTACCTTTAAATCTATATCTGGCTCCTGCCCCGTCTTTCCGAAATCTCTCATCAAGCCCTTTTGTCCTTCACTGAACCTGAGATCTTCCCACCTTCACTTCCTGTCTATCCCCCCTATTAAACTCTGCAGATCTGGAGGCCGGCGATTTGCTTTCCTGGCCCCAAAACTTTGGAATTCCTTTCCCCTCTCTCTCAAAACCTCTAATTCTCTCATTCTTTTCCGTAAAACCCTAAAAACATGGCTTTTCCCTCAATCCAGCTAAGTCCCCCTGGTCTTTCTGTTTCCAACCAGCGCCAGGAAACCCATGGTGTCAGCGCGCTTTACAAATTCCCCTTACAATACAATACAATACAATACAATTACCAATCGAGGTTTCCCCACCTTTACCAACTAATCCCATGCCACCACCCAATATAAGGTGGAAAATATTGTGATAACTAAAGTGTGACCACAGCGCATTATAGGAAACCACCTGAGTTACCTGGCCTGGGCAAATGAAGATGGGCTCAATGATTGAGTTCAGGCCACTCCCCTTAAATGTGGGGATCCTGGGGTCTCCTTGGTTTATACACAGTTGTACGAGATCAAATTCAGCCAGTAGGTCCTCAAGAACCACCCTTGCTGTGGGTGCTCAAAATGCAAGCTAAAACAGTTTTCAGAACCCCAAAAAACAGGGACATGACAATTCATTCTGTATAAACGTCTGTTAAAATCCCCTAAGATGACTATTGAATAACACGTTTTTTGCTTCTCCCTTTAAACCTCTGAAAAACGGTTTAAGTTACATAAATGTTAATACCTGAAACTACTGTCAAGTGAGTTGTAAAAATTAACAATTAGTAAATTTGTCGCATGAGCAGGCGTTATTTCCATAGCTAAAGAGTTACAGGAACCAGAGTCCATCATACAATGAGTTCCTAGCAGTTTAAGGGAAATAAGAGTTAATAATCCTACCTTAGCTCTACCTGCTGGGGCGGGCCATGCGGGTTCCCTGTAGCTCTTATACCCCTCCAGCCAAAAGTTGTTACCCTATCCCAAGTTTCTTGTAGGCCCATCACATCATACTCCCTCCGGCCAACGAGGATCATTTCTTTTGTTTCTCAGGCCCGCTATATTCCAACTAAGAACCCTTAGGTGTGATTTATCTCCTTTGCCTTTCCTGTAAATAGGAAACAATGGAACTCTATTTGGAAACTAGAAATTGACCCCGCAGAGTCCCCACGAGTTTCATTCTTCAACTAGCTGAAGTGGCCCTTAAGAAAAATGCCTTCCGGTTTGAGGAGACATTCTACTGGCAAACCAAAGGGACTGTCCATTCCCCCCAGAAATGGCTGTATTCTACATGGCTTGGTACGAGGACAAATTTGTTTATAATAACAACCCATACAAGAAGACCCTTACCTAATGGTATCGTTATATCGATGACGTGTGGTATCTCTGGTGTGGGACCCAGATATAAAAATTCAGGCTAACTAAAAATTGCACAACATTAACATTTCTTGATGTAGAGGTCTTCCCCCATTGGCATAAACTCGCCACTACGCTTCACAAAAAACAGACAGACAAGAATGCCATCTTGCATTCGCGCAGTTTCCATCCTAGGAACCTTGAAGATAATCTTCCCTTCGGGCAACTACTTAGGATACGAAGGAACTGTTCCCGCAATGATGATTTTCAAATACATGGATAGGCATTTTACGAACAAATGAAGGAACAGGGTACCCGGTAAAATTGCTGAAACATGCATTTAAACACGCATGGTGTACACCAAGAGTCTTTACTTATCAAAAAAGATAAACCAAAATGAAGAAGTTTGTGTGCTTCTCGACTTACGGACCGAACACTAATGCATTCCGGTCAATCATAAGAAAGAACTGCCACCTAATGCAAAATTCTGAATTACGGATTGATGCCCCTCTCTTCGCTATGAAGAAAAACATGAGCATTGGACAAAGAATCATAAGAGCGGACTTACCCCTTTCCGGTAAAAAAGATCTCAGATCATTGTTCAACATGAAGCCGTTGACTGGCCATGATAAATGTGGCAGCTGCACAAACTGTAGCAGTATGATTGCAGGTACTGACTTCACACACAATTGCATTAAGTGGACAAGGAAACAGTTCTCTAACTGCAAAACAAAAAACATCATTTATGCAATTGTGTGACCCTGCACAAAGATTTACATTGGTAAAACTATGCAAGAGATTTGTTAGCGCATAGCGCAGCATCGTTCAAGAATAATAAATAAAGTGGTAACAGCACCTATGGTAAATCACTTTATTGACTCCAACCACCACAAACTTGAGTTCAAACGGATTGTGCTAACGGTCACAAAACCACCACCAAGAGGGGCTGAAACTGAGGCTTCACTATTAAGAAAAGAAGCTTATATGATAGCCTGTTTCAATAGTATCACCAAAGGACTGAAGAAAATGTCTGAAATAGGTAGATTCTAAAGCCGTTCTGGTCCAGGATTTGTATTTCCAATGTGCACCATGATCCATACATTTGAAGGAAATCAAAAGATAGATCTTAATATCAATGCATACATAAAATTCTGATAGAGACTGGTAGGGTTTCTCTCCTCCATTTACATGTTGTACCTCCATTATATATTATAAACTTGCTTAACTATAATTCAATGTGAGTATGTCAGCTTCCCTCTTTTTAAAAAAAAAGTTCAGTGACCAGGAAGTGATTATAGTGATTGAAACTGGGAATGAGTTCACATATATTATTAGTGATTGAAACTGGGAATGAGTTCACATATATTTTTTAAACTTAGGGACATTTAAAAACTCCCACATAGAACACAAGCAGATATCTCATTTTTTGTTGTGCACAGAGAGACGCAATGCAGTCCGTTTCTTTGTGAACTTTAAAGCAATCTGAGCCACCGCTGACAAAACAAGCTGCAGAACGGCCTCGAACAAAATATCTGACATCGCCGGCATGGCAAAAGTAAGTGTTGCCTGTAACTTATAATGCAATGAAGTGCCATATTACTGTATATGCAATTCAATGATGTGGCACTTATTTCCATTCATAGATCACCCCATGATAGCTTAACTAAGTTTCCATTTACTGCCAACGAGAATAACTACTGCATTGGTAGAAGTATTGCTCGATTGGCACAAGTAAGTCGCCCTTCTTTTTTCCTTCGAGCCATAAAATAATCAAAACTACTAAACCCCAGCATGTGACTGATGGTTGATCCCTTCTTATTTTAGGTCGTTATACTTACATTTGAACTTGCTTCTTTTCGCATGCAACACGCAAATTGTTTACTCAAATCGATCAGGTATTCATAAAACATTATTTTGTAGTTTGAGTAAATTGGAAGTGTAGAGCCCCTTCACAGGTTGAACTTATGCCCCTTTGTATTTTAGATAAACCAGTCCACGCCCTGAAGAGAATCCCATAAGCCACTCTGGGAATCAAAAACAGGCAGGAGAGGACGGCCATCCCTAGTTCTCAATCTATGCATCGGTCGGGCCCGTACTGGCTCCGGTGCAAAGATACCTGACTCACTCAGGCAATGATCCTAAGGACCCTCTAGAGGTGAGTAAAATAAGCCAAGCGGCAAAGCCTTCATGCCCCCTGGGCCCTGGTTTGGACCTCCCTGGAACAGCATCCCTGCCGATCTGGTCAAAATTGATGATAAGATAATCACCCATTTCTTGTTTTGGCTTTCTACCCACCCACCCCACCAGTCTAGCCATGATCATATGGGTGGACACTAGGGCCCCATTACCTGAGAGTTGTTTACACCAGAATTTAGTTTTACGTATGAGCTCCTTGGGCATGCCTGCTCAGGTCCCATGCTGCGGGAGTCTGTAAGCCATTTTGAGCACCTCCGGGGGCAGGCAAAATGTTGTTAGTGGCACTTGGGCCGCAACAGATGCCAGAACTGGTAGTCCCTCGGTCCCCGGTTGATGGGGTCTTCTCTCCTGTGCTGCCACAGTCTGTGAGCCCTTTTGAACACCTCCAGGCACAGGAAGAACTTTGTTGGCAGCACTCGGGCCACAAAGGATGCCGGGACTGGTAGTCCCCCGGCCCCCAGTTGATGGTGTCTGCTCTTTCCTAAATTACCAGAGGGCCTTGAAAAGTAGGTATTTCCTTTTGGGGCAAGGATGAGAAGTTAACTCGCAGATTTACTGAGCCCATTCTGCCTTCCCCACTCTTTAAACCATACTATAGAAATAAAGGATGATACAAAGCAATTACTTAGCGATTGCTATGCAAAACAGGAAAAGTAACACCTGATGTTCTGACAGAGCTTGCTGATTCACCCTACAAACATTTAATTAATTCATCACAGTCAAAATGGAAGAATCAACAGAACTCAATAATAGACTCAGACATGTAGTAAATGTGATTATTGTATTAAAGATATAAAATTCATAATCACAAGCAATTTCTTATAAAGTTCAGTCAAAAATATAACAGCTTTCATATCAGTGAGCTTTCAAATCAGAAATAGGCCACAGAATTACAGAGTCCTACCACAGAGAAGGCGGAGGGATAGTTTGTCATCTAACAACTCACATCCTAAGAAGATTGGGAAGGGTTCAGTTTAAAGTTCATTAAGGGCGAGTCCATTGGCATAAACACGAAATGGGAATTTGAAATTGATTCAGCAAGGAAGTATCAGTCCATCTGCTACCCACTGTAGCTTCGGCCAGGCTGTCCAAAGTTAAAGATTGTTCAAAAATAGAACAGTATAGCATCCAGATCTCATACAGGAAAACAAAAGTATGGTGTTACCCCTCCTTTGGTGTTTCTACTTTTATAAGATGTTAAAGTCTGCCCCACTGAGGTGGCATCACACCACTATTGAAAAATCATCATATGTCCATTGTAAAATAGTGCCACCTAGGACACTCAAAGCATTGAGATGGTTTCCCCATTCTAATCATGGAAACTAAAGTTTGAGAGTCCTCATAAGCCTATTATCAAATAAAAAGATTCAAAGTAGTCTGTTGAATGCAATAGCTGAAATTGAATTTCTCCAGGAATATTTCACAATGAATATTAAAGAAACATTCAAGAAGTGTGAAATAGGGGACACATATGCAACATTCCACTAACAGTAAAACATCCCATTGTATTTAATCAGGGAAAGGTCATAACTAGAGAAAATGTTTTTTTAAATAAGCCCATTAATTTCGCATCTCAAATTTAAATGAAATAAACTCTGACATTACCTCAATATAATGAAATTAAATCAATTCAAATAAAAGATGATAACGTTTCTCAAATGATTCTTACATAGAAATAGATAATGTTAGAAATACCCTACTTCCACACATTTTCACTTTATTACTGTAAATGTTTGTTATAGAAATTTCATTCTAGACATTTTGTTTTTGCTATTTCCTAAAACATAATATCTGTAACATCAAGCTAGTGCTTTCACATTTTTGCACCCACTTTTCCAACATTGACAAAAAAAGCATCAAAAACACTAGGGGCCATATGTATCAACATCACGTTTTGCGATTTCTAACATTTCCTTAAAATTCCTTAAATGCAATTAGCAAATTGCTAATTGCAATTAAGGAATAGTTTCCCATTCAGTTCTATGGGCCAGGAGGCCCATAGGAATGAAGGGGAAATTTGCGATTCACAATTTGCTAAACGCAAATTGAGAATATTTTCAAGGGTGCAGGGGTGTCCAAAGGACACACTGTTGCACCCCTGAAATCTGCATGGGTGCACATGTGGCGCACATACATGACTTAAGGGCATGTATGTAAGTCACATCGCACTTTGAAAAATGAAAAAATATGCATTTTGAAAGGAATTCACAACTTTTGCGATTCCTTAAGGCCAATTTGCGATTTTACTTGGCTTCTTACATTGCATTTAAGGAATCGCAAAATTTGCGATTCCTTAAATGCAATCGCAAAATAAGGAATCACAAACTTTGTGATTCCTTATTTTTAGGTTTAAAGCATTTTTTATTAAGACAAGAAAAACATGGGGGAGGGGAATAGGAGGTTAAGGTTACATACAGCACAATAACGGAAGGAGTGCAGCTCAGGAGCGTTGGCGAAAAGTAGTCCGCTGGTCCAGAAGAAAAATACAGTAAATGTGAAGCAAATAAGCATTCTGTGTAACCCTCGCATGCATCTCAACATCCCATCTAAAGCCAAGCGCGGATAATCATCAGTGACACAGCAAAGCACAACCCAGTCCCTCCGATCCCCCAACCCCCATAAAAGAAAGAGAACGAAAACAACCCCCCAACTCCCCCGTCCAATGGCCCTGTATTAGGATTACCCGACCCAATCAGCCCTCACCCCATCCCCTATGATCCTGTCCCCCGTGCAGTCTAATCCACCGGGGTCGTCGGTGGCGTCAGCCTAAGAAGTCTAAGGTACCTCGGGCAGGTGAGCTCCCTGAATTCCGTGGACAGTAGTGCTAGGAAGGGTTGCCATAGCTCCTCAAATTGATCTACATCCCCAGCCACTGTAAGCGACATCTTCTCCATTCCCAACACCTGCCAGAGCCTATGCAGCCAGCCCGTAATGGAGGGGAAAGTGGTGGTGCGCCAGTGGACAAGAATGTTCTGGACCGCCGAGCCCAGCGCAATCGCAATCTGTCTACCCCTGCGGGACTTCAACGGATACATGAGGTCATTGGGAAGGCCCAACAAGACATACGCTGGGAAGCGCGGCAGCTCAATCTCAAAGTGCTTATCCACCTCATCCAAAACCTCCTTCCAATAAGCGGTCAGCACCGGACAAGCCCAAAGAATGTGTGATAGGTTACCTTCCTGTCCGCACTCCCGCCAGCACCCCTTGTCAGTGTGTCTATGCATTTCATACAGCCTTTCCGGGGTGTAGTACCAATAAGTAGACACCTTAGTAAAGGTCTCCGTAAGTCCCGTGTGATATGCAGAATGCCGCGCCCGATATGCAATTTTGTCCCACTCCTTATGGCTGAGTGTCCTACCCAATTCTCTGTGCCAGCGCTCCCTCCCCGGGTTATAATAGTGGAACGTCGGGGGATGAAGGAATTTATACAAATCGGTAATCAGCTTGGCATCCGAGACCCGAGTCACCAACCACCGCTCATACGATGTGATTTGGCGAGCAGCGGCGTCGCGCACCTGGGGTTGGAGAACCCAATGTCGGACCTGCATATAGCGCAGTCTATCCGTCTCCGTCAGGTCGAATTCCTGCCGAAGTTGTTGAAAAGGAATCACGCCTTCCGGCCCGTAGATCTGGAAAAGCGCCCTACAGCCCGCGCTCACCCAATGGGAGAAGGCCCCCGGCTCCATCCCTGGGGAGAAGTCCGGGTTACCCACTATGGGCGTGAACGGCGAGGGGAAGGTAGTCAGGTCATGAACCTCGCAAACTGCATCCCACATCCTCAGGGGAACCCGTGTAACAAAAGAGGCGTAGAGATTAGCAGGGCAATGCGCGCGGCGTAAGAATGGAACCTCCTGGAGGGTGCGGCCCGCCACCGCCTGATCTTGAAAAAGCCAGTGCTTGTCAGACTCCCACCTGCTCCACTCCACCAGGTACCGCAACTGCACCGCCTGAAAGTATTTACGGAGGTCCGGGATACCAAGACACCCTGCCTCCGGAGCAAGCGTGGAGAGGACCCTCTTCATCCGCGGCTTGCGGCCTTGCCAAACAAAGCGGGAGATATCAGCCTGCGTTTGTCTTATCCAACCCACAGGGGGTTGGAGAGGCAGAGCGCGAAAGAGGTATAGAATCTGGGGCAGCACCGTCATCTTAACTGCCGCAATGCGACCCAGCCAAGACAGAAGGCCCTTGCTCCAGCGGCCAAGTTCCTCATTGATCTTCCTGCCGAGGGAAGTGTAATTGGCTGTCACCATCTCAGACAGTGTGGGCGCCAGCAGGATCCCCAGGTATGGCACCGTAGACGAGGACCACTGCATGGGGAAAGGGCACTGAAGGTCCCTCCTGGTATCTGCCGCCAGGGACACATCCAACGCCACCGATTTGCTCATATTCATTTTGAAGCCGGCCACACGCGCAAAGGCGTCCAGTTCCTGGACGCAAGCAGGCAGCGACCTCCTGGGGTCGTCTAGGGTCAGCAGGACATCGTCCGCGTAGAGGCTGACCGTGTGGGTATATTGGCCCATCTTGACCCCAATAGCGTCCGGGTTGTTGCGAATCCTCTGAGCAAACGGCTCCATGTAGAGGGCAAACAGAAGCGGTGAGAGGGGGCAACCCTGTCTCGTACCACGTTCGATGGCAAAACTACCGGAGCTACACCCATTGACCCGCACCGACGCTGAAGGACGTCTGTAACAGTTGAAGACCATGGTGCGGAATTTCTCACCGATCCCCAGTTTCCCGAGAACCAGCTCGAGATACGGCCAATGGACTCTGTCGAAGGCCTTCTCCGCATCAACTGATAGCAGCATCCGCTCCCCCGGGATCCGCGAGGCCTTCTCTAGGACGTGCGTCACCCTCTTAGTGTTGTCAACCGTCTGCCTACCGGGTACGAAGCCAGCCTGGTCCGCCTCCACCAGTCCTGGTAGGTTTAGACCGAGCCGGGACGCTAGAATCCCCGTATATAACTTGAGGTCGACATTTAAGAGCGAGATGGGCCTGTACGAGCCACACAAGGCCCGGTCCTTCCCGGGTTTCGGGATGACCGATACCGTTGCGTTCAGGAGGTCCGGTGGGATGGCGCCAGGCTCGGAGAAAGAATTAAACAGTTGAGCCAAGAGCGGGGCCACAGTGGTGCAAAAGGTCTTATAAAACAAGGACGTGAAGCCATCCGGGCCCGGGGCCTTACCATGCTTCAGTCGCGCTATAGCGGAGATTACCTCCTCATGTCCCTCTCCAGATGGTCCGCCTGGGCGGGATCCAGCACCGGGAGGGCCACTGACTCCAAATAGTCCTCGGCATCTCGCGGCGAGGAGGGCTCCCCAGCATACAGCGCTTCGTAGAAGCTGCGAAAGGATTCCGCCACCTCTACTACAGAAACGACAACCCCATCCGTGCCCACCAGTTCCTTCACGACACTACGCTGCTGTGCGACCCGGAGCCGGTGGGCTAGGAGTTTACCACACCTGTCCCCCCCTGAATAGAAGGCATGCTTTAGGCGTAAAGCGGCATACTCCGCCCTATCAAGATCCAGCGCCGACAGGAGCTTCCTCGCCGCTTTCAATTGCCTCCAAACTCTCGGAGCCCCTGTACGGCGATGGACCTGTTCAAGCTCCCGGACCTGCGCGGTCAGTTCGTCCCTCTTACGTTGCCGTTCCCTATTTTCGGCAGAGGAGATGGAAATAAATTCCCCCCGGAGGACTGCCTTCAAAGCCGCCCACTGCGTTGCTTGTGACGTGTCGGAGTTGCCATTATGAGTTAGATAATCCTGTATGACCTCCCCTATGCGCTTCACAACAGACTTTTTATGTAAAAGGGTATCGCAAAGACGCCATGTCCCCCGAGAGGGAGAGGCCACTGGAAAACGCCGGAGACTGGCGCATGGTCGGACAGGGACAGGACCCCAATGTCCGCCGCTGCGGCGGCCGTGCGCATTGGTCCACTCACCAGGAGATAATCCAGCCGCGAGTAGGTGCGGTGCGCATGGAAGAAGTAGGAGTAGTCCCTGTCAGTGGGGTGCATAGAGCACCAGAGGTCGTGCATATCCATCTCTACAATCCGATCCTTCACCGCGCGGGAAAGTTCTCCCGTCTGCGGGGAGCGTTGCGCCGACCTGTCCATAGCAGAGTCGAAAACAATGTTAAAGTCTCCCCCCAGGATAACATGGCGGTCGGGAGAGGCAGTGACGTCCACCAACACTGAGTCCAGGAAACGATCCTGGTGATCATTCGGGCTATAAACTGAGCCAACCGTAAAAGCTATTCCCCCTAGGCGCATGTGATATGCAAGGAGCCTCCCCTTCTGTTCGGCATGCTTGTACAGAACCTCCCCCCTAAAGGAGCTCGCTAAAAGAATGGCTACTCCCGCGGTCTTGTTCGCCGCCGAGGAGAAGAACTGGGTGGGGAACTTGGCAGAGCGCAACCTGTGGCAATCGCGGTACAGCAAATGAGTCTCCCGCAGGAGGCATATATCCGCCTGCGTCCCCTCCAGCAATGATAGGATCGCCCTTCGCTTCACGGGGTTATTCAGACCCTTAACATTAAGGGTCACTACCTTTAAGGACGGCATTCCACCCGGGGATCAGAAACGCTATGTAGCAAGTAAGGGATCAGCGGGCGGGGCGCATGGGGCAGGTGCGTGGGAAAGGCCAGAACAGGCCAAGCGTGGGTATGGGCAACATCGGATGGGACCTCCCCAACAACAAAACAACCCTTACATCTCCCCAAAACACACCCATGGCAACTAGCCAAATACAAACTTAAACACCCCATTGTCTCAGTCAAGCCCCAAAACGGGCAAGTCCATAGAAAACAGTTAAGTGGACGTTCAGCCACTCACCTCCATCCGCTCCCCCCCGATCCCCGGCCCCAACCCAGCAACGTGAAGCTAAGAACATCTCCCCCCGGAGTGAAATCAGGCCGTCAAGGCCACACTGTTGGAGTCGGCCAAGTCTCCGGCCGCCGCCCTCAAAGCATCAGCCTTGTCCGCTCTGATAGTAGGGGAATCGAGACGACCTGCACTCGCTGGCGACTGTCTCCTTGTTGACCTCCGTCAGCTCCGTCTCTCCGGGCGCCTCCACGACGGTGTAGTTCCGTCCTCCTCCGTAGCCGTGAGCCCCAGAACCCCACAGATGTCTTGTAGGGAGCGCAGCTGGTGTAGAACCCCGTTCCACCTAAAGATCAGACGGAAAGGGTGTCCCCAGGAGTAAGGCGTCACTTGCTCGCGCAGAAAGTCAGTGGCAATCCTGAAGGACCTGTGCTTCTGCAGCGTGATGGCGGACAGGTCTTGGTAGAGCGCTACAGGCCGCTCCCGGAAAGTTAGAGGCTGCTTCTTCCGGGCCTCAGCCATGATGCGTTCTTTCAGCGAGAAGTCAGGCAAGAACGCCAAAATGTCCGGTGGGGGCGCCGATGACTGGCGCTGTCGACCAACCCTATGCGCTCTGTCAATGCGGACGGGGAAGTCTGCATCTTCCCCCAAGATCTCTCGGAACAGGTCCTGCAGATAGGCTACCAAGTCGGCCCCCTCGTCCACGGATGGGACACCACGCACCCGGATGTTGTTCCGCCGGGACCTGTTCTCAAGGTCTTCAGAGTGGGCCTGGAGCTCAACACATTGCTCCCGGAGGCGGAGAACATCCTGTTGAAGATGGATTATCTCATCATCCCGGCGCTGGGCCGCCGTTTCTACTGTTTCAACTCGTTCGCCGAGGCCCTCCACCTCCCTGCGTACTTCACGGACCTCACTGGCCACTTCCCTCTTTAGCGTTTGAAAGTCTTCCTTGAGGGAGCTAAACAGTTCCTCCATAAAGGACCTCGTGACCGGCGGTTCGCCCCCAGTCGCATCCGCCGAGGCCCGGGAGGACCCCGGCGACGGCTGTGTTCTGTCCCGCAGCTGCTGGGCCCTGCCAAGCATATCCGGCAGGGTACGGTCCCCCTTCCTCGAGCCGCCTCTCCCAGTCATCGTAGTCGCTGCAGTGGACGAGAGGGCACAGGTCCGGTCGCCTCAGGGTTGCCCAGTCGCCGGCGAGCGCCAGATGTGGGGACCCCTCTGCAAGCAGGGGTGCTGCGTCACAAGCGACAAAATGGCGGACCAGTCCGGGCCCTGCCAGTCGCGGCGCCCAGCCGGGGCGGCGACCGGGAGCCGAGGCAGGGGGTCCCCCTTCAGCACGTCCCGCAGAAAGTTAGTACAGCAACAGAGGCGATTGCTAGCGCCCGCCAGCCAAGGGCACAGATGAAGGCCACCAACACCAGTCTTCCGGGGACAAGATGGCGGCAGGGCGGGGTCGGGTAGAGCGGTCCCGGCTGGCGACACTGCCGGGGCCCCCCCGAAACACAGCAATCAGAGAAGTTCCGCAGCCAATGTCACACAGCGTCACAGATGGGCCCGAGTGGTCCGATCCCAGCGCTGAGGCCACCGATTGTCGTTCACGGGGCCGGGGCCTGCACAGCGCAGAGTGTCGCCGTCGCTAGTCGGGGGGCCAAAGCGCAAATCACAAATCCAAAGTCGTCCGTGCCGCCAAGACCTCGCCCGTAGGGCTCCGCCGTCCTCCGGCACGCGGCGGGTCCGATCCCCTCCGGATCTGCAGCTTTCAGCACCAGGCCCAGCCGAGGCATCTGGACAGCACTACAGTTCGCTCCGCCTCCCAGACTCTCCTCCGTTCCTCGATCTTTGAACAAACTTTTGAAGTGCTTCCTCCGAGGCGATCCGGGCCAAAGTGACATCAATGTGCGCGCCAAGTACTCCGCCACACTCCTCTCACTCGCTGAGCATCAGCGGGGGGAGAGAAGCGCAAGAAAGGGGCTCGAGCTGAGCCGGGCCGGAGGAGCTACGGGAGGAAGCGTCCGCTCACCCCGCCATCTTGGCCACGCCCCTCTGATTCCTTATTTTTAAAGCAAATTTCCTTCATACATACCATTTGTCCAAATTGCATTCACAAACGGCGAAATTCTGCGAATTTTGGCGTTTGCGAAGTCAATAATAGACTCAGACATATAGTAAATGTGATTATTGTATTAAAGATATAAAATTCATAATCACAAGCAATTTCTTATAAAGTTCAGTCAAAAATATAACAGCTTTCATATCAATGGGCTTTCAAATCAGAAACAGCCACAGAATTACAGAGTCCTACCACCATTAAGGCGGAGGGATAGTTTGTCATCTAACAACTCACATCCTAAGAAGATTGGGAAGGGTTCAGTTTAAAGTTCATTAAGGGCGAGTCCATTGGCATGAACACGAAATGGGAATTTGAAATTGATTCAGCAAGGAAGTATCAGTCCATCTGCTACCGACTGTAGCTTCGGCCAGGCTGTCCAAAGTTAAAGATTGTTCAAAAATAGAACAGTATAGCATCCAGATCTCATACAGGAAAACAAAAGTATGGTGTTACCCCTCCTTTGGTGTTTCTACTTTTATAAGATGTTAAAGTCTGCCCCACTGAGGTGGCATCACACCACTATTGAAAAATCATAATATGTCCATTGTAAAATAGTGCCACCTAGGACACTCAAAGCATTGAGATGGTTTCCCCATTCTAATCATGGAAACTAAAGTTTGAGAGTCCTCATAAGCCTAGTATCAAATAAAAAGATACAAATTAGTCTGTTGAATGCAATAGCTGAAATTGAATTTCTCCAGGAATATTTCACAATGAATATTAAAGAAACATTCAAGAAGTGTGAAATAGGGGACACATATGCAACATTCCCCTAACAGTAAAACATCCCATTGTATTTAATCAGGGAAAGGTCATAACTAGAGAAAATGTTTTTTTAAATAAGCCCATTAATTTCGCATCTCAAATTTAAATGAAATAAACTCTGACATTACCTCAATATAATGAAATTAAATCAATTCAAATTAAAGATGTATAAAGTTTCTCAAATGATTCTTACATAGAAATAGATAATGTTAGAAATACCCTACTACCACAAATTTTCACTTTATTACTGTAAATGTTTGTTATTTAAATTTTATTCTAGACATTTTGTTTTTGCTATTTCCTAAAACATAATATCTGTAACATCAAGCTAGTGCTTTCACATTTTTGCACCCACTTTTCCAACATTGACAAAAAAAACATCAAAAACACTAGGGGCCATATGTATCAACATCCCTTTTTGTGATTTCTAAAATTTCCTTAAAATTCCTTAAATGCGATTAGCAAATTGCTAATTGCAATTAAGGAATAATTTCCCATTCAGTTCTATGGGCCAGGAGGCCCATAGGAATGAAGAGGAAATTTGCGATTCACAATTTGCTAAACGCAAATTGAGAATATTTTCAAGGGTGCAGGGGTGTCCAAAGGACACACTGTTGCACCCCTGAAATCTGCATGGGTGCACATGTGGAGCACATACATGCCTTAAGGGCATGTATGGAAGTCACATCGCACTTTGAAAAATGAAAAAATATGCATTTTGAAAGGAATTCGCAACTTTTGCGATTCCTTAAGGCCAATTTGCGATTTTACTTGGCTTCTTACATTGCATTTAAGGAATCGCAAAATTTGCGATTCCTTAAATGCAATCGCAAAATAAGGAATCGCAAACTTTGTGATTCCTTATTTTTAAAGCAAATTTCCTTCATACATACCATTTGTCCAAATTGCATTCACAAACGGCGAAATTCTGCGAATTTTGGCGTTTGCAAAGTCAATTTGGCTTGATACATATGGCCCTAGGTCACTTCACTGGCAATAGCGTTTCCTTCAGTCGCTCTTGGTGGTCAGATCCCAGGCCCTGCACATTGTACAACTTTTGTATTTTGTCTTCTATTTTTTTTATTTTATGGTGAACTTCCAGTTGAGCCTCTATAGATTGCCCCAGGCAGAACCCCCTTGCCACCCTCTTAAATGCTTCACATTTAACTAGCGCTGTTGAGGCTGAGTGCATGTTAGTGACAACGTTTGTTTCTATGACTAAACATTGGGACTCCCTGAAACAGGTGTCTTTGAACAGCTGCGTATTAGGATGCCACAGTGAGACCAATGGGCATTGTCCTACAGGTTGGAAGGTCAGTAACTGGGGTCTATGATCAGAGAATGCCTGACCTAGGCATTCAGTGTGTGTGTAAGCTTGCCCTAGGCTTGGGGAGCAAAGAAAGTTGTCAATCCATGTGTGCAACTGGTGCATCGGGGAATAGAGTAGTCTCTTTATTTTGGAATTTGTGTCCTCCAAATGTCTTCCAAACCCCAGCTTCTTATCCAGTCTTTCATCCCCATCGGTGTGTGGTGGGCTTGGGCTCCCAACAGCTGGGTGTGCAATCTGTCTGTTGTGACATTAGCAACAAAATTTCCCCACCCAGGATCGCTTCTGACCCTGCTATTCCCACTATCTGGACTGAAAGGATGTGTAAAAAGAAAACCTGCTCCTGATTGGGTGCATATACACAACCCAGGGTGATCTCCCACCCATAAAATCTCCCTGTCATAAATATGTATCTGCCATCTCTGTCTACTACAGTATGAGTGGGTTTGAAGGCTACCCCGGCCCGGATCTAAGTTGACATCCTCTGGCATATGCAGAATACGATGTCACAAAGATCTGCCCTCCCCAACGCCTGCGTAGTTTCTCGATTTCACTATGTATAAGGTGGGTTTGTTGTAGTAGAGCGATCTGCACTCCCTTCCTCAGCAGGTACCTGTGTATATAATGCTGCTTTGTGGCGGTCCTCATCCACCTAATATTCCATGCCATGAATTTCAGTGTGTGTTGTGCAGGCATCACTCAGAAAATTGCAGTCTCATTCCCCACCTCCCATCTCCCTCATCCCCCCAACATTGTGAAGCACCAATTCTGCGACTAAGCAAAGCAAAACTAAATCATAAACAAGAGAAACCATATGGATCTAAACTCCCCTTCCCTGAGAAGCCCAGCAACGGCCAGCCACCCAAACTGCAAACTGTACATTCAACTCAGCAGAAGACTCCCATCTAATCTAGTGCTGGACTTCTTTATGGAGGTGGGCTATTGTTCATAGGTTGTGAGGGTTCCACCATCCTGCACCGGCTTGAACCTCAGTAGCTCTGGCCATCTGGGTGTACTTCATCTACAGAGCGAATCAACCTGTACTGACATCTTTCTACAACTATTGGTATTTTCTGTTCAGAGATCATCCCCTGATCTGGGAGTAAACTGTGGCAACACAATGTTGTCCGCCCTGGATGAGTCTGATTCAGATTCTCACGTTCCTTTCCCTGGATGTGATCCAGGTTCTGATCCTGACCCCTTAGGACGCATGACGTCAACCACCACTAGGAGAGGAGCAGCTCTCGCCTTCTCTGTCTGGGAAAGGCTTGGTTTCTTAGGAGGTCTGCATTTGAGACTCTTCCTGATCCTATTCCTAGCGGGATAGTCATGACTTTGTGTGACAGAATCTGCCATTGACAATGGGCCCCGATCTATAAGCTCCGACCCACTCCCATGTTGCATCAGGGTAATCACAGATTGTGTGTGATCTAGTGTAAGGCAGAATCTGGCAGAATCTGGCCCTGAATATTAGGGAATATTGCAGGCCCTCGTGATGCATCACCATCTTCACTTCCATAAACAATGCTCTTCACAGCTGCACTTCATTTGTGTAGTCCAGGGACATTGATACCTCACTGTTCTTAATCACAAAAGGACCTGTGGTTTTTGCATTCTCCAGAAGCATGCCTCTATCTCTAAAATGTAAAAGCCTTGCCACCACTGGGCACAGTGGTCCTTCCGGTGCCAGTGGGCAGGCAGGGACACTATGGTCCCTCTCTAGGGTGTAAAATGTGAGAGATCATCCAGGGCCACCACAGTCCAGAGTCAGGTCTCAAGGAAGGTCAGCATATCCTTGCCTTCCGCACCCTCCGGTATACTGACCACCCTGACATTGTTCCTTTGGTTGCGGCCTTCGGCATCTTCTGCCCTATGCTCCAGGATGTGAGTTCCTTGATTGTGTGGTCTAGTGCTTTTTGCATAGGCTGGAGTTCTGCAACCTTAGTTTCCATGCTCCCCACTCTCTCTAACAGTTTTCGGTGCTCAGCACGGAGCAGCTCCAGACCCACTAAGACTGTGCTAATGTCCTGGTGGAGGGTAGATTTAGTCTCTGCTATGGCCTCCAATATCTTGTTCAATTGTTGTATGGATCAGTTCCACCTGGAGCCTCCCAATGATAATCAGGATCTTCTTCCCCATGCTCCATTACTGCTCCAGTCACTTTCCCCCTTGGTTTCCCCATCACCAGTGTATGCTACCCAATCGTTCTCACAGGTATCACCTCAGTATAGGGACAGGGATGGCAGGCCTCTTGCTTTGCACAATAGTTTGACTCCACTTGTAGCCACCAGTAGTGTGATAAGTAGTATGTCAGTAATAGTGTATCAGTAGGTCCCAGGTTTCACATCTCACAGTGAACCAGGGGAGCCTCCACACCTCACATGGTGTGGGCTCAGCTCCAGGGGTTGAACAGATCACTCCTCTGCCCCTGGCCCACCAATACTTCAGGCCACAGCAGGGAGGAAAGGGTAATCCAGTGGGTCGGTCAGGTGAGGCCTCACTGGTTCAGCAGATACTCCCTGGCCCTTTTTCAGAATAGCACAAGATTGTGTGCCTCTATATGGCCTCAATGTAGGGCCTCTATTTGTTAAGTCTTATATAGTTGAGAGAAGGGGTGGGCAGCTTCTCCATCTGCAGGGTAGCCCTCAACACAGAACATGTTTCTGGCCCATTCCCCAGTTTTCCACAGGATTAGCACAGGGTCAAGTTATTCTAGTGGGTCTCAGTTCCTATGTGCAACAACTCTCTACTCTTACCGGGGCCAAGGGGAATCTTCCCTTGTTGACTTCCCTGAAGGAGGGCCCCTACTGCAGCCCCTCCAAAATCTACAGGCAGCCTATCTGTGGTTAGGTGCAGTAATATCTCTACAGCTGATTATCAGGAGGAACCATGTGGGAGAGGGCCTGCTGCAAGGTCCAGGCTTCCTGTGTAATAAGTAAGTGGGGGAGAGCACCCTAGTAATGGCCGTTGCGCACTTACTTGCGGAGTCAGTCAATGGCATCCACTCCCTCTTTTAGCAGGCGGAGGCATCCAGGCTCGCACTTAGACTCCGTCTCCATCCGGATCATGCAGCGACAGTCGGCCCACCAAAGCCTCAACAGTCATGGCCGCCATCACACTCTCACCTGCAACGCCAGTCAGTGATGGCTGCTTCCTCTCCAGGCAGGCGGGGGCACCCACGCCAGCCCGAAGACTTCATCCGCTGGGAACGCACATCGATGGATGGCCCGACAGGTATTCAGCAGTTGCAGTCCTTCGCTTATGACGGCCGTCTCTCTCCCAGTCGTATTGTGGCTCCAGTCACCTCCCAAAAATTAACAGCTGCTCCGCACACCACACCCTGCTTCGGCTCACTGCTGCAGATCAGGTGCCACCAGCGTCTCCCTCGGGTTGCGGAAACCCTGAATGTCATAAGCAACAGTCTGCCTTCAGAGCGCCCAGGCCTCTCAGGGACATGTGGCTTACATACATAGGCCGCCCTTTTGCCCATCGCTGGCTGGTATGGGTCACAGGTCCGCTGGCACTGCCACAGCAGTTGGAGGTTAATAGCTCAGTGCAGATATGGCCCTCACCCTTAAGGGGGGTATATACCTCTTGGGGCTCTATTCTGTCCGTTGGCCTGTCTGATGCTACAGGATAAATATTGGGCTGGCACGGAGCTGCAGGTTCACGCGTCTTCTATTGTTGGCGACCAAGCCACACCCCATGTAATAATGTTACTTTATGTGTGTTTTCTTCATCACACGTTTTGAAGCATGGTTTTACATTGACTCTAATACCACTTGTCTCTGCTTCACCTGTCACTGTGTCTAACATGTGCAAAGTGTACTTGTAATATTTCATGTTTTCTGTGTATAAACACCTCATGTATTGTGTTTTTTAAACTCATTCTGCATCATCACAAACATGTATGCTTTTGGAAAGTTACTAAGTCTTTTACAACCTCTTCTCACCTTGATTCTGAAATTTTCCTCAAGGGTAGTAGGCCTCTCTACAAATAAAAATTATTTCCAACAGAGATTAATAAAAGACATTTTTAAAAATGGGCTTTCTTACAGAGGGCTGCATTCCCTCTATGCTTACATCAATAATATGTGGAGTTCTACACTGTTGGGAATTGAGCTCTTGTAAGATACCACATTAAATTCCAAGTATTACTCCAAGAAACCAGCGTCTGACACTTTTTTCCAAGTTTAAAGTGAGAATGTTTGTGAATTGAAAAAAACACCCATAAAAGTTCATTACAAATACTTTCTTTTTTTCTCAAGATTCGGGCCTAGTGTTTTCTGTCATTCCACTTTATAGCCCTATAGTGGTAGTGAATGTGCGGCTGACCATATATGTTCTTATAATATTTGATTACCTTTCTGAGAGGTGTTTTGAGTTTGTGCACAAATTATTGGCTGCTGTAGAAGCTGTCACATTAAGACTTGGCACTTCTTTTTCTTTCCATATACTGTCAGGCCTGTGACAAAGTAGTTGCATTGATGATCTCCTGATCATTTATTTTTCATCTTCATAATAATGATCCCTGTTCTCCTTCATCACAGCCCTGGATCTTCCCCTTTTCACTCTTTCCTGTGTGTGCATTTTATGGCTTCAACCATAGTGGATCAGCTTAAGTGGTGAGAACAGAGCTTCTCCATGATTGGCCTGTTATTTATGTCCATAGTTCATTAAAGAAGGCACAAATATTTTTCAATTACATTTTTTAAATAATGAGGTATCCATCCTGAAAATTACTCACCCATATCTTAGGACAAAGAAGTAATCATTAAGTAACCACAGCAGTGTGTGGTTATTGAATCAGACCTTCTCGGAGGTGGAAGCACATTCTCATTTTACACATACATGATCAGGTTAAATTGTGGAAGGCATGTTCTTACTATGATGATACATTATCTTGAATATGAAATATACCATATCCACAATATAACAAAAACCTAGCATGATAAGAAATGTAAAGCTCATTGTATCACTCAGAATGAAGAAAACGCCCTCTGATAATTTAGGATTTCAGCAGAGGAAAGCTTTTTGTGCTCTAGACAGGTTTTAAAACACAGGTTGGCACATTGTCTGAATAAGTTATTTCCATTACAATGCTGTTACTATTAATCCCACATTTCTAAGGAGGCTGACAGTTTTGACATGGTCATTAGTCGCGTTTCTGCCCCTTGTATTGTGGCATTCTTAAGTAACTAAAAACTAAATGAAAGTACTTTTATTTCTCTGTCCTCGCATTACGAAACCTTCGAAGAGATAAGTGCAACAGCTGACAATCATCAATGTAGAACTCTAAAGGATTAGCATGCAATAAAAACACAGAGTTGCCAAAACAGCTGGGACGGGGTTTTTGACACCCAAGCGGCAAATACATAATCTGAATCAGGGATGGGATCTAAGCAAGCGGCACTGCTTTTAGAATGTCACAAAATGAAACAAAATCTATCCTTGATATCTGGCACCTCCTACATGCACTGGTTCACTACATCATGCTGCTCAACCGTAAGACACTTTTGCTATGCAAACCCTTGGGACTGAATTTGCAAAGAGGGGGATTTTGAGCAAAATACTAAGGACATGCAAAAAGATATTTGAAGTGGGTGCTGTTTCCTTCCTGGACACAAAAGAAAGGATCTCTTTTTTATGAATCGCCTAAAGCCCATAAGGCTGCGGATTCTAAGGTTATCAGCAATCATTTAAAAAGAAAATAAATAAACAGTGTCCTCGGTTGTGACTTTCTAGGTATAGTGGGGACTGATAAATTATGAACTTGTGGTAAATATAATTTACCGGTCTATTTTTCCGTAAAATTACTGACAAGTAAAAGAATAGCTCAATCAAATGAGAGGCAGAGTCCGGGGTGTCTGAGTCATACGGGCTTTAATTCGGGATGGCTCGAGCCATGGAAATCAATTCCATCAATACAAGGGTTCGGGGGTATATGCAATGATGGCAAAAAGATGTCAACGATTTATTAACAGTACATGACATGTATAGTAAAACTGTGCAATAGCATTGAATACAGTAGGCGTGACAAGTGAAAAGAATATGATAAGAACACATGTGCGTAGCAAAAAGGCGTGTATAAAGGCGTGCACGGAGGTGTGTGCTGGAAACGTCACAGAAACGTGTCATAAGTGGGTGGATGCATAGAGGATTCTGCAGAGTCAGCTGAAACCTGTGACCTGGGTGCGCGCGCAGCTGGTGGGACGTGTGATTGACGTGTATCTGGAGAAAGCTGAGGGCTTGATTTTAGCACTAGTAGGGGAGACAAAAGTCTGGCATGTCAGATCGACCTGTTCCTGTAACATGTCTGATATCTTGTGTTTGGGGGAATGCCTAATCTGAAGTAAAAGGTCTCTCGGGCAGAGGCTATTCTATACTAAATGCATATATGTCTAAGTGCAGTGCGCGGGGCCATGGGCCTACCATGGTAACGGGAGCAATGAATTACATGAGGGAGACAGGAAGGCTTGGCCCTTTGCTCTGCAGCCGGGGATATGTTTACCTATTTCACTAGACTGGAATGTGTTTTCGAGGAGGCTGAACTGGCTACGCTGATAACTTGAAGGCAAAATACTGTTTTGGCAGGCAGGCCAGGCCGAGCCAGGCACCGCTTTGCTTGGCAGGAAGTAAGGCAGAGGTCAGGGATGCATCTCCATGCTGCAGCTTTCAGAGACAGAGACAAAAGTGGTTCGAGGCAGAAATCAGGGCCTAGCTCTGCAGAGCCAGGAAAAACGTGAAAGTGCACCATGTAAAGACGTTGGCAAGGCATAGTTAGGAACTGAATTATCAATCCATTCATGGTGGATCTGATAGAGGACATGTTAACGTTGGACGCAAAGGTATTTGCGTCTTTAGATTCGGTTGCGGAGGGAAGTTACATGCACTTTAAACTCGTACATGGAGACGTTGGGGTACGCGTTAGGGGACATACCTGACCATAAAAATTTCAATGACCTCATTCCCTCCTTGTCCCCTCCTTGTCCCCTACGGACCCATTAGGATATATCTATTTCATGAGATCATCTATCTGTTCATATAACATCATCTGTTCTTCTTTCTTTATTCGGGAATGGGAACGTGAACTAGAGCAGGGAATACAAGCTGTGGCGCACAAGCCGCAAATCGCTGGCCCACATTGAAGACATAAACAACAACTGAATACTATGGCCAATATAATCCCTAGGAATGACAATAGCTTCCATCCCCAGGCTGTTATTACACTCCAGAGCCAACCAGACCAAGTCCAGGAGCCTGGGTTCTGATGTATCTGATGGGCAATTTCGTGAAGTCTGGTAATGGCCTTATAGACTGATGGCGCGTTATTAGGAATAAACACGCAACAACTGGATCCGATGACTCTACAAGCTCCGCCCCTATCGGCCAGGATGACGTCCAGGACAAGGCGGTTCTGAAGAACAACAAGTCTCATAGCAGACTGCTCCTCTGTTAAGTTGCCCAAAGCGGAAGTAGTCTCATTCACTACTGCTTCGAGAATTCTGGTTAATTTGCGTATCAGTTTACTATTTGAGACAGTGCCTAAATAGGGAAAGAATCCTTTATTGAAATCTGTATATTGTTCCCATGCAGTTTCAGTCTGATCAACGATTGGGAGATCTCTCTTGTGTCTAACGAGATTGAGGCGGGAATTCCTGTGATAATCAGATGGGGCTAGGAAAACTGGTGGCAATAGGAATGCAATGAAACAAGTACCATCCCAATCTAAGGGTAGACGTACATAAGCTGTATGACCACAAATGAAATAGGAATGTCGGGAAGCTTTGAATGTAGACTTGCCTTCATCACTGAATTCGACCACAGTAGTACAGTCACTATGGCCTTAATGTACTGAACCATTCTTTCTGACGCATAATACACCTTTCGCTGGTAAAACTGATATAGATGGCAAGTCTGGACTAGTTTCTGACTGAACATTTAGAATCATGAGGTTAAGTGTAAAATTTCCTAATCCATACACTTCATTTTCTAGATCGGTCCCTGTCATTTGTGGAAGACCTTCCTCGTCTGGGAAACATGCTTTATTCATGACTGTGTTCAGGTTTCCCCATATCCATTTGCCTTGGGAAACTCTGGATTCCGTATCTAAAGAGGATATTAAACTAAACCATGCACCACAGGAACCATTATGTGTAAACGGGTAAGGAAAGAGGGGCAGAGCTCCCTTGTAGTTCTGATAGGGAGGGAGTCGGCCACATATCCAACAATTAGTAGCATTGTTGATCTGGTGAGAATGGTGTAACATACGGATGAATGTATTGTTGCGCAGCGCAAGTCGATAAGACAATTCATGTGGGGGTAGTTCACTAAACGTGTGCTCTGCAGTGTCATTAGAAAGAGAATTTGCAATGGGAAGGTACATATATAACATCCAACTGATGCAAATTAACGTAAGACTCAGAAAAAACATAATAAGTAACGTGCAGATACAACGGCTTCGGAGACTTTTACAATAATTTATTTTCTTGATCTCCTGTCTATCTCTCTCTCTATTGGGGTCTAACTTGTACATGTCAAGAAACTGTCTAACCGCTTCACCCGAGGGGGACTTAAACAATTAAACTGTCTGACTTACTAGACCTCAATTTCATACGGTACTCCTGTTGAGGAGTTTGCTCTACCAGGGGGAGTTTAGTATCAGTGTCTGGAATGCGGTAGGGCTGGGAATCAGTCTTTGGCGGAAGTCCATAAAATCGTTTCACATGGCTCGAGTGGAGCCAACCTTTTCTTCCTTCTAGTTTCACCGCAGTCCTGGTGGTTAACAAGACGATCTTCGGCTCCTTCCAGCGGGGCTCCAGAGGGCTTGACCGGTCGAAGTTGCGGACTACGACGACGTCTCCTGGGACCAGCTCATGCGGTTTCACCTCGGTGTTGTCTGGGAAGGCTACCGCAACCTGTGAACGACATGATTGTAGTGCAGACATCAAGGAAGCAAGGTAATCTGTCATCATAGTACTATCAACATCAGTTATTTTTCGTGGCATAGGCGTCCCCCACATATTAGGAGGCCTACCAAAGACCACCTCATACGGGGATAGCCCTGTCCTAGAATGGGCTACCATTCGCATATAAAAGAGGGCAACTGGCAAAGCTACTATCCAATCTACGCCCTTTTCTTTACACACTTTGGCGAGACGTGTTTTCAGAGTCTGATTGTGTCGCTCCACGAGACCTGCTGCCTCGGGATGTCGGACACAGTGAAATTTCCATTGATAACCTAACAGACGTGAAACCTGCTTCATGAGTTCGGACGAGAATGGCTGACCGTTATCTGAATACACGACACGGGGCAAACCGTACCGTGGGAAGAATTCACGAACCAACTGCTTGGCAGTGGTCGGAGCAGTGTAATCTGGGACGGGATATGCTTCTGTCCATCGGGATAGGGCACATACAACTACGAGGACATATTTAAAACCTCTGCATCTGTCCATCTGGATATAATCCATCTGGAGGACTTCAAAAGGATGGTCAGGAGGATGAAATCCACCTCGCTCTACGTGAATACCTTTTCCTGGATTGAACTGACAACAGATCATGCAGGTACGCACTTTCTGTTTTGCTGCTGCTCGTAAATGTTTGTTGAACCAGAGATTCTGTAAACTGTCTAACATGGCTTTCTCTCCTAAATGTGCTGGACTGTGTGCAGTGTTGATAATAACTTGAACCATAGAGTCGGGGAGAAACCATGTGGTCTTTCCCTTCGTCATCCATCCCTGTTCAGTCTGGACCCCTCCTTGTTCAGTCCATTTCTTTATTTCATCTGGAGTAGCATGTGTCTGTATGTCAATGACATCTAGTGTGGGGTCCCTTACTGTCATGAAATGTGTCAGTGAAGATACGTCAGTCTTTGTCATATCAGTCGTATGAGTATGGGTCTGGGCTGTATGTTTCGCTGTTCGATCTGCCAGGTCGTTACCCTGGGAAATAGTGTCTGTGACTTTCGTATGTGCTTTGCACTTCATGATGGCTATGGCTGTAGGCAAATGTATTGCTTCCAACAGAGCTTGGATGAGGGGACCATGCTGGATTTTGGCTCCGTGAGAGGTCAGGAAACCTCTCTCTTGCCAGAGGACACCGAAGTCGTGTACGACTCCAAATGCATAACGTGAATCTGTGTATATGTTTACTTTAAGGTTCTTGGCTCGTATACAGGCTTGGGTCAGAGCAATGAGCTCTGCTGCTTGGGCTGACAGGGTGTCAATGCGATGTGTTTCTAAGAGTTCAGTTTCAGTGGTCACTGCATATGCGGCCACTAGCTCTCCTGTACTCGTTCTCATACATGAACCATCCACATAAAGTGTCAGGTCTGGATCGGATAATGCAACATCTGTCAAGTCTTGTCTGGGCTTCGTGATTGTGTTAATGACCTCCACGCAATCATGTGGAGTAGGATCTGTTGTGCTCGATGGTAAAAGTGTAGCAGGATTCAGTGTATTGCAACGTCTGATTTTTATGTGTGGTTGGAATAATGTCAATTCGTAACCTGTCAGTCGTGCTATGGTCAAGTGCTGAGTCTGTGTTCTGTTTAGGAGAACTTCCACAGAGTGTGGAACCTGTACTGTCAATTGGTGTCCTAATACAATGGAATCACTTTGTCTGATTGCTAGAGCTGTTGCTGCAACTGATTTCAAGCACGCAGGCAAGGCCTGTGCTACTGGATCCAATGTACTCGAAAAATAAGCACACGGTCTGTGTTTGTCTGCTTGAACCTGAGTGAGAACTGATAGCGCTGTGCCATCGCGTTCTGTGACAAAAAGTGTAAAAGGTTTGCTGTAACATGGTGTCGCTAAAACAGGTGCTTGACATAAGGCTGTCTTTAATTCGTCAAAAGCTTGTGTATGTTCCTGAGTCCATGGGAGGACAGACGAAGACGCTGCCTCTTGTGTTGTCAACTGTATAAGTGGTTTAGCTAGAAATGCGTATTGGGGAATCCATTGTCTGCAATAGGAAGTGAGTCCAATAAAGGCTCGTACTTCTTTCTGTGTCTTGGGTTGCGGAAGATGTGCAATTAACTGGATACGATCTGGTGTCAACTGTCTCCCCTCCTTGGACAGTAAGTGCCCAAGGTACACAACTTGCTGGGCACAGAATTGTAACTTCGAAGGGGACACCTTGTTTCCCTTGTCTGCCAGGAAATACAAAACTGTCAGCGATGCTTGTACACATTCTGGTTCACTTCGGGCGGTGATCAATAGATCATCGACATATTGGAGTAGGGCAGTGTTAGGAGGCATGTGAATACTGTCAAGTTGTCGTTTCAATGCTTGGCTGTAGATGCTGGGGCTTTCTGTGAATCCTTGAGGGGCGCGTGCAAATTTGAAGCTACGGCCATTTAAACAGAAACCGAAAAGGTATTGGCTTTCCGGATCAATGGGGACACTAAAGAAGGCGTTCTTGAGATCGATTACAGTAAAGAACGTCGCCTCTGAATCAATAGCTGTCAATAATGAAGAGATGTCTGGGACCACAGGATACTGTGGTACAATGCATTTATTCAATTCTCGTAAATCAATCACCAGTCGATAAACTGGAGGTGCATTCGGATCAGTGCGTTTAAGAATCGGAATGATAGGGGAATTACAAACATTGGAGTCGGTTTCTACAACCACTCCTTGTGCAATGAGCTCGTCAATGATTTTCAGTAAAGGCTCTACAGCATCAGGTGGTAACTTGTATTGTCGGATTCGGGGCAGTACAACTCCTGGCTTGAGTGTAACACGGTATGGTGTAATGTGCATACAACCTACATCAGTGGGGCCTTGTGCCCATAAATGTGCAGGAACATTCTGTAACCTGGGATCAAAATCTCTCAACACATAATGACCCTTGAAATCACGAAGGAACAGCCTTACTCCTTCCGGAGAACAACAAAAAACAGCTCCTAGAGCTTTCAGAGTCTTGATACCAAGCAAGTTTTCTGGACATGATTTCGTGAGCAATAAGTCTGTAGTACGGGATAATGGACCAACTGCAAGGGGAACAGGTTTCGATACTTCATTAACAATAGGCTTTCCTGAAAATCCAAGGGAAACATTCTGTGAGCCTGAGAGGGGTGCCCCTGGAACCTCGTCATGACTAATGGTAGTTCTGCTTGCCCCTGTGTCAATCAAAAACTTTCTATCCTTTCCTAATACCTGACTATGTACATAAGGACCCTCTTGATCTACAGGAACCTCAATAAGAGGCAAGCCAACCTCCCTCTCTAGGCTGTTTCATGTGTACTGCTGATAATCGGGGTAATCGGATTGTGCATACTGGTACATCTGCTGTGTGACATGCTGTGTCGCGGCAATAGGCTGGGGCTGTGGTACCGCTACGGTCTGTTGTGGAACAAGCATAGGCTGCACATTCTGTGGAATATGTTGTTGGACCTGGTCCTGTCTAGGTGGACGTGGTCTCTCTTTAGTTTTACCTGTGGCAATATTGTGTTTCAGAACTGCACAATCGTTTACATAGTGACCTGGCTGTTTACAATAGTTGCATGTCCCTTTAACGGGAGCCGCCGAATTATTGGACTGTGTCATACCCTTTTTCTGACCATCAGCTGGAACTGACTGAGCAACTAGCATTTTCATTTTCGTGTCTTTCATACGTCTCTGTTCGTGGTCATGTTCCTCCCTAATTCTATTCTGGTGATACTGTAACATTTGTAACATTTGGCAAGGCGTATTTGCTTGCCATGTACTCTCGACTTTCAATACACGGTTCTTAACCTGGGGTAAGGAATTCTCGACTAATTTGGTCACAAATAGGTGTGGATAAGACTCGCTACTAGTTTTCAGGCCACTATTAATAATAAAACATTTCTCGAATCTAGAATAAAAATCACTAGTGTCTTCATCGTGTTTCTGTTTGCAGGCTGAGATTGCATCCCAGTCCTCCTTTTTAGTTGTCAACAGTCTTGGCAAAACCTGTACTAATAATCCTGGTAATGCTTTGGTCTTATCCCCAAGACCCAAACCTGGGGTCCGACCCTTTTCTTCGTCTTCCAATTCAGTCCAATTAATCTTTTTATCTCCCACCTCCCATTCTTTTTCTTTGAGTTTCTCGTAAATACCGGCAGGCAATAATACTTTCAGTATTTTCATAATGTCGGGATATGTGTAATCTCCCATGAGTAACATGTCTTTTATTTCACGGTGAATCCCTGCTGGATCTTTATCATGACTAGGCACTATTTTCTTCATTTCTAATAATTCCATTTTAGTTATGGGCGTGTATACAAATACACGTTCTAGTGTATCATCTGGTTTCCGGATGGGATGTACTTCTCGTAAAGGATTCTGTCTATCTAGGTGAAAAGGATTGCTTACTGGGGGTGGAACAGGTACAAAACGTGGAGTCAAGAACGTTTGGTATTTATGGCGTTGTTCGAGAATTACATTAATTAAATCAGTACCTCGGCCTCTCCATCTATTCATGAGTAAGTCTTGCAATAGATTATACAACGGACGTGGATCAGATTGTTGATTTTCATACTGTACAATAAGATGTTGGGTAATGTATATACCAGCTAGTCGCTGTTCTTCTGGGGTAAGACTTAAAAATGTTTGCACTACTAAATCATCTTTATATATACAGTCATCCCCGGCCCATTGGACTGCGGACCGGGCCAGTTCCTGATCACGTAAGGTATTGAGTTCATGATAACCTACTCTTTCTTTCAGGATTTTATCGGTAACTTGGAAAAGGGAACATCGTTCTGGTATCGGACAAAGGTAACGTTTCTTGTTTTCTAAACGAATGGGTCTGTCAAAAGGCCTATCAAGAGGATACTGTCTAGGGAGTTTTTCTCTACCTACGTACGCTATCAGGTCTTGAGTCTCTGCGGCATTCTCTGGTTCTTCCTCCTCTGAGGTGTCTTTATCGTCTGACTCGAGAGGCCTTTCAGCCTCCCGTCTGGCATGTATTGCTACTATTTCTTTACGGATCTTTCTAGTCATGGCCTCTATACATTTCTCTTTATCATGCTTACAATCTGCAATATTCTGACTCCACTTCGACAATCCCTCCATCTCTTCTTGCGAAAAGCCTGGCTGGTCTTGTTCCCTTATCAAACAATTAATCAGAAATCGCAATATCAAACCTTGTGTCTCAACTTTCTGATGTGCCATGGCTTCACGAACACAACCTGGCCTCTCTCCTGTTCTAATAAAATGATATATATTGTCTAGATGTTCTGGCATTTCTGGTAATAACAGCAGATAATCTGTAACACGGCGTAGACGTAATGAGGCTAACATCATGGGTCCTGTCTTGCCAGGTACTGGATCATATCTACAATCTGTAAGGTACTGTTTAAGTTTTTCGGCTGGGCTTGCTTTAGGTGTACGCAGCATTGCTAATTCTCTCATTGTCAATCGATGTACTTGTGGTGGAGTGCGATAGGGACCTCCTGAAGCACCTCCTGAGGCAGAACCGTGAGCATGACTTGACGTCATTGGGTGTGGGAAAGGTATATTTATCGGGGACGACTGACTCTGAGTCGCACCTGTACCAAAAGGATTAGTAGGACCAAGAGTAGGGGGACCAGTAGGGGAAGTGACAACAGGTGCGGGAAGTTGATGACGTGGAGGGGTCGTGGCTTGATCAGCAGGAAGATGCTGTGGCAGATTATTATTAGCAGGTTGTCGAGGTACATTGGTATAGGCGGGAGCTACATCATCTAAATAGGAAGAAAGAAAAATATCTGCTGCGGTCTTTTTATGACGTACTTTAGTCGGAACCAATGGAGTAGGCAGATCATTTGGTATTTCCGGGGTCGCCTTGGGCAGGCCCTCGGCCAGAACTGGATACAGTCCTGTTATAAGGGTATTACTCTGTCTCTCGTGTTGTTCCAATCTAACTCGCTGTCCTTCCTCTAGTAGTTCTTTTTCTCTAGCTTTTTCGGAATCCTCTCTACTCTTTTCTGCTTTTCTGAGTGCTTTCTCTGTCCGTCTATGCGATTCTTTGCGCCACAATTCTATGGCATCCTTCTGTGATTGTCTGGCTTTCTTTTTCCATAACGCTTCTTCTACTCTCATGATGCACTCGGCATCCCATGTCCCTGTAACGGGCCATCTCTGATTCTCTGCCAAGTCTTTCGTATAGTCCACCCATAAGTCTAGATACAGTATGGCATCTAAGCCATGCTTATGGTACATAAAATGTCCTGGAGTGTCCCTAGGTGGGATGGGAACTGCTTCCTCGAGTATCCCTTTCCTAGTTCCTATCTGTCGTAATTTCGAGAACAAAGGCATCGCTACCTTACTCTGGACGTGAACACAATAAACACAGTAATGAAATGCAAACAATCACTCATACCACGACATTAAACACATTGAAACATTTCGAACAGATACTGACTACTAACGAGTTCTATAACGAAAACAAATCTGAATCGCTGAATAACTGAATTACTAGATGCACTGCTAAACAGTACAGATACACTGCTAAAACAGTGCAGACCGGATCTGTGTACCCAAACCCGTCTTGACCGGATACAAATCAATGCACCCGTCTTGATGCGTCCCCAGCAACGGTACTCACCGGGAAGCACGGAACGGAAGGCCTCGGAATCTCGACTGGACTGGACTGCTACGACGTCACTGCTGCTGCGCACTAGGCATGCACCTCGACGCTTCGGACAGGTGGGCCTCTGGACACCTCGGACACTGTTCTCTCGGCTGGGCTCTGGTCGGGATCCTCCGCACTCCTCACCGCCTCGTCTGGATGTCGACCGCAGTCTCCGTCACCTCCGTAGGCCTGAGGGAGATACAGGAAAACCTGCAGATGCGCATAGGAGTCCGTCACGGCTGTGGTAGGGGGCAAGGCCTGCGACGCATTGCCGGCGTGTGGGGTGGGGGAGGGGTTCCTATTCGGGCGCCAAATTATGTGGTAAATATAATTTACCGGTCTATTTTTCCGTATAATTACTGACAAGTAAAAAAATAGCTCAATCAAATGAGAGGCAGAGTCCGGGGTGTCTGAGTCATACGGGCTTTAATTCGGGATGGCTCGAGCCATGGAAATCAATTCCATCAATACAAGGGTTCGGGGTATATGCAATGATGGCAAAAAGATGTCAACGATTTATTAACAGTACATGACATATATAGTAAAACTGTGCAATAGCATTGAATACAGTAGGCGTGACAAGTGAAAAGAATATGATAAGAACACATGTGCGTAGCAAAAAGGCGTGTATAAAGGCGTGCACGGAGGTGTGTGCTGGAAACGTCACAGAAACGTGTCATAAGTGGGTGGATGCCTAGAGGATTCTGCAGAGTCAGCTGAAACCTGTGACCTGGGTGCGCGCGCAGCTGGTGGGACGTGTGATTGACGTGTATCTGGAGAAAGCTGAGGGCTTGATTTTAGCACTAGTAGGGGAGACAAAAGTCTGGCATGTCAGATCGACCTGTTCCTGTAACATGTCTGATATCTTGTGTTTGGGGGAATGCCTAATCTGAAGTAAAAGGTCTCTCAGGCAGAGGCTATTCTATACTAAATGCATATATGTCTAAGTGCAATGCGCGGGGCCATGGGCCTACCATGGTAACGGGAGCAATGAATTACATGAGGGAGACAGGAAGCTTGGCCCTTTGCTCTGCAGCCGGGGATATGTTTACCTATTTCACTAGACTGGAATGTGTTTTCGAGGAGGCTGAACTGGCTACGCTGATAAATTGAAGGCAAAATACTGTTTTGGCAGGCAGGCCAGGCCGAGCCAGGCACCACTTTGCTTGGCAGGAAGTAAGGCAGAGGTCAGGGATGCATCTCCATGCTGCAGCTTTCAGAGACAGAGACAAAAGTGGTTCGAGGCAGAAACCAGGGCCTAGCTCTGCAGAGCCAGGAAAAACGTGAAAGTGCACCATGTAAAGACGTTGGCAAGGCATAGTTAGGAACTGAATAATCAATCCATTCATGGTGGATCTGATAGAGGACATGTTAACGTTGGACGCAAATGTATTTGCGTCTTTAGATTGGGTTGCGGAGGGAAGTTACATGCACTTTAAACTCGTACATGGAGACGTTGGGGTACACGTTAGGGGACATACCTGACCATAAAAACTTCAATTACCTCAAACTAGTACATTTTTGATTGCAAGATGCGTCAACCTTATTCGAGGAATCCACTTGAAATTTGGCTAAAGGTATACATGCTTGTATGTATGATGGTGTACTGTTTCATGGAGATTGGTTGGTGGGGTAAATTTCAGACTGAGGTCGTATAAATGTGTACCAGATTTGGTACACGGAAAGAGTGCACATTATTTCATGTTCTTGTCATGATTTGGAGAAAATCAGTCCAGCAATAGAATATTATAACTAGTAGGTTTGGACAAATATTATTCAAATTTAATTTCACACATTTGTTGTGCTCCTAAATTTAAGTTCAAATGTAACAATTGAATCTTCCTTTGCCTGAGTGTCATTGCTGCACTTGAGTTTAACCCTCAAGTTTAGTTCAAATGTAACTATGTTTTAGGTCTCGCGTAGCGTTGCTGAGCAATGCGCTGCAAGCTTTGCGAGGCATGCAGTGTACACTATAGCTGGAGGAAGCTCCGCCCGCTCTCCATCCATAATTTTCCTTGGCTTGAATCATAATTTCAGCATTGTGATTGGTTTTTGGCTTTTTAGTCTCGTCTCCTGACGGCCATGTCGTCAGTTTTGTTCTTCTGAGGCTATCATACCCTTTTCTTTAAAAAACATTTTGTTCCCCTGCCGCTCTCCATTCCCTCCCTCCATCCGTAATTTTTTTTACCACAACCATCCCTTCACCCCCTCCCATTTGTGCCTTTTTTAATGACCGCACTTCAGTTGAAAATGCAATAGGGCTTGTGTAAATATGAGTCCTGTTGCATTTTCAGTGCTTGTTTGTTTCATGATTGGTGGCTGAATTTGCACTCTTTGTCTCACATGCGTGCGATGCCTTACATCGTACGCATGTGTGACAAAACAGTGGCGTTTTTCCAATTCACTGTGGGAGGCAGAGACAGCACAAGCAGCGAAGCAGCGGGCGGCCTGGCCAGTCACGGGTCAGCGCCCCTTGTTTGTGTTAGAAACTATTATTTATTGCACACTTGCTCGCTGTGGAATCTTCTTTTAAGTCAAAGGCTGATTGCCCACTAGATTCCTCCGTGGAGAGTGACAGTGTACAGGAGAAGGGGCACAGTGGCGGTGTTACAACACTTCTCAGTTTTACAGGGTCTTCCGCCATCACAGTGTCTTTTCGGCAGCAGGAGGGGACATCTTCCAATGAGATACTCTCCTGTGGCTTTGCTAAATCATTTGGCAGTGAATGGACACGAGGTGTCCCCAAATAAGCTCCAAATTTGTCAGACAAAAGTGCAGTATCTAGGACAGCGAATTGAGAAGCGAAAACGAAGGCTGTCACCAGATCGCATAGAGACGTTTCTGCAAATGGGAACTCCGAAAACACAGAAATGGGAATGGTCGGCTATTGTCGACAATGGATCCCAAACTTTTCCTTGCAAGCAAAGCCACTTTTAAGATTGACACGAAAAGACATTAGTGATCCGGTTCCATGGGATTATGACGGTTTGAGTGTCTTCCATGAGCGGAGAGAGAACTTATGTTGCGCTCCCGCACTGGTAATGCCTGACTACAATAACGTGTTTGCTGTGAGAAAGAAGGATGTGCATTAGCAGTCCTCGTACAAACACATGGAGGTGCCCACAGACCAGTGGCTTACTTTTCAGCTACATTAGATACTGTAGCTACAGCGTTGCCCGGATGTCTCAAGTCTGTTGCTGCAACAGGTGTCAGCATTGAGAGATGTGAAAGCATGGTAATGGGTCACCCACTTGTGGTATATGTGCCACATACAGTAGAATTACTAGTGACAAGGACAAAGACGCAGAACCTTAAAAATAATAGGCTTACAAAATATAGCTGCTGAAAATGTTACCTTAAAGCGTTGTACTACTCTGAACCCTGCTACATTGTTGCCTCTTCCACAAGAGAAAGGAGAAGATTGTGAAGAGCATGACTTTCTGGATGTTACTGAACTATCTACCAAACCCAGACCTGACATTGTTGATGAACTGCTGTCCGAATCGGATTTGATCCTTTTTGTTGATGTTTCATGTCTAAGAGACAATGAAGGGTATTTGAGAGCAGCTTTTGCTGTATCTACCATTTTGGGAGTGCTTGAAGCTGCCTGTTTTACCAGAGTATATTCTGCTCAGGTGGCTGAAATCGTTCCCCTGACACATACCTGTATCATTGCAGATGGGGTTCGAGTGACCATTGATACGGACAGCCAATACATGTTTGGAGTGGTTTACGACTTCGGAAAGTTATGGTCCCAGAGGGGATTCTTAAAGTCATCAGGATCCCCTATAGGTAACAGTGAATATGTACATCATTTATTGAAAGCATTACAAAAACCAAGTGCTATAGCAGTTGGTAAATGTACAGCCCAGGGAAAAGGAGAAGATTTGGTCACCTAGGGTAATAACTATGCTGATGAAGTAGCTTGTTTTTGTGCACTACATGTTTGTATTTTCAATGGAGGATATGTAGGGGAAAGTGCAGAAGAGACCGAGCTCAACGTGATGTTGGCTGTGGCCGATACATGGGATGAGGTGAAGAGACTGCAGGAGGAGGTCTCAGAGGAGGAAGCAGCATCATGGATTAGAGAAGGCTGTCAAAAGAGAGATGATGGCATCTGGGTATCAACAGATGTTACCTTTCTTTTTATTGAGCCCGATCGTAAGGCTAATTTACTGAGCAGTTCATCTTGGAAGAGATGCCATGGTGCGACTGTTTAGGCAAACATGGTTCAACTCCCGATTTCGTGTGCATGCTGAAGCAGTTTGTCACAGGTGTGTTACATGTCAACAAATGAATGTAGGGAAGATAACTGTAGTTGCAATGAGTCACATTGGAAGATCAGGAGGTCCTTTCAATAGGATACAGTTGGATTTTATTGAGATGCCAAGATGCAATAGGTTGAGATACGTTCTGGTGGTGATCTGTATCTTTTCACGTTGCGTTGCGGCTTATCCAGCTAGGCGATGTGACAGTCTCACAGTGGCAAAACTGCTCTTAAGGGAACTTACCACAGTTTGGAATTCCGACCTCGGTGGAGACAGATGAAGGAACACATTTCCATAATGAACTCATGAAATTGCTATGTGCAGCCTCAAAAATCGACCAAAGATTACATTGCAGCTACAGGCCTGAGGCTTCTGGTCTAGTGGAACAAGTAAATGGCACGATCAAAATGAGGGTGTCAAAGGTGTGTTTGCCAATTTCTTTGAAATGGCCTGATGCACTCCCCTTAGTTCTTATGAGCCTGCGTAGTACACCCGATAGGAGAATAGGGCTCTCTCCCCACGAGATATTGAAGGGAAGAGCGATGCGACTGCCTATGGTGCCAGCTGAAGCATTGATAAGCATCACAGATGATTTAGTTATAGAATATTGTAAAGGATTGGCTGATGTGGTTAATTCTGCGTCCCAGGTTGAGGCTGCAACTGCATTCACCTTGAGTGACCTGCTGCGTGATCTAAGCCCTGGTGACTGGGTCATTGTTCGAAAGCATGTGAGAAAAAGCTGCCTTGATGCCCATTGGTTAGGACCATACCAGGTGCTTCTAGTCACAAGTACAGCGGTGAAGTGTGGGGGATTCCCATACTCGCAGAGTCCCAGAACCTGTGGATGAAACAACTCCTCTTGTTCCGAGAAGAGCAATCAAGAGTGCTACAGAAAGAGAAAGAACAAGATCAATCTTTAGAACTTCAGATGAAGCAGAACAACCAGTCGAGCAAGAGAGAATACATGGAATGACTCCTGAAGTGAATGCTGATTCAGAGATCAATGATACTATAGAAGTTAACTTTGAACCAGAGCAAAGGGAACTATCTTGTGCAGAAGGATCAGATCAAAAGGAAGAATGGAGAGCAGATGTTGCAACAGCACAGTGGCCAATAAAAAAAGAAAGGCTGAATCTAAGGCTTACATCTGAAAAAGATCTGGCTCCTATTCCTGAAACATCTGACTCCGATCAAAGTGAAATTGAAGAAAGACTGAATGTTCTGAAATGATCCAGAAGGGAGAGAGTTCCATCTCGAAGTACACATCTCCTGAGTGGACGTACCTGTGTGCAGATACAGAGACCGAGAGGATCTGGGAGACTGAAGACAGGCACAGTGAGTCACAGAGAGAACACCCTGACAATTGATCTTCAGTTAATAGTCCCTTGAATCGATGCATTCGGAATCCCTGACTCTGACAGTTCCCTATCCACCAAGGCTAAGTGGTTTACGCTTTATGATCCTCAATCGAGTTCATTTCCCTACTTTTGGTCGACAGCCAACTGCACAAGAAATGGGAGAAATTTGTGCTGAAATACTGCAACTTGTTCTTGACATTCTTGGATCAAACATCATAATTGAGGAAGAATGAACTGTAACCTAGCGCCAAGAGGAAGATGATTTAAGTTTAGGAACTTACATTAGAGAGAAAATGTGACATTGCTTCAATAGGTTTAGTATTGCTGAACTAAACATTGAGTAAATAATCATTTGGAGAAAAGACAATATAGACATTGTAAACAATCGGATTGAAAAAGTAAAATAATCAGAGACTTTAATGAAAATAAATACGTTTAATCAAGACAAGAGTCAAGATGGAGTCTGAGAAATCCGGATGTAAACATAAGTGCATAATTTGTACCCTTATAGTTGTGGTGCTTATTGTCATAACTATGGTGATTATTACATCGTTGTTGGGGTCTCCTGATGTTGAAAACAATGAAATGACACCTACCTCATGTACTGCAGAGATAGATGAGGGTGCATTGGCCAAAGATAGGGATATGATTAGGGAAACTAGTCAGATGCTACACCTAGATTTGTAAAAAGGAGATTTTACCCTGAATGCATATGCTTGTTTATTGTATGAGTATGTGGACACGATGGAAACGAAAGATTGTTATGTGTGCATGGAATTATCCGCATCAGTAGAAGAGGGCATCCGATATCATCACTTACCTTTGACCTATGGCATCACGAGTAGTGGGTTGCTAAGCATGTTTTATAGTAAGGCCCACTTTCAGTACTACTTCTCCAATTATGATGTTGTACTCTCGGAAGTTTCAGTTCTAAAATACATGAATAAGTATGATTATTATAAAGAGGTAGAGAGGATGTCTACATATCTACATAGTTTGTGCCTACTATTACATTAGATACTTCATATGCTCACAGGCACAACTTAACTTGCATGCTAACTAATGTTGAAAAGAAATTCGTGGATGAGATAGAAGATCGACATAGGCAGACCTTATTTAGACCAGACCCAAAGCATAGGGTTATCCCATGGACACAGGAAGAACTAGATCATAAGGCAAAGGGAATCTCTGGTCCCATAGCTTTAGATTTTCAGCAAAAGGGAAAGTTATGCATTAGACACCCGTCAACTTACTATGACAAAATATTTGTAGGTGAGAGTGAGTGTGAACATATTTTCTTAAATGAGGAAGCAATAAGGAAAACATTACTGGATAAGCTGACCATAGTCCCAAACGTATATTTTGTGTGAGGAAAAAGTGCTTATGTGAAATTGCCCAAAAATGTGTATGGCACCTGCTACTTAGCAGTGGTTTTTCCCAAAATCTTCCATGTAGAGGATCTATGACCCTTAATAGGAAAAGGCATTCACAGAGGAAAATGTGGTGTGAGCACTGGAGAAGTTGTTGGTGATATATTTGGAGCCATGATACCGAGTGTGGGGGTAATTCTGAATGATGTGAAAATTAGAAAATTGGCAACAATATTAGTTCAACTCTCTGTGAATACAGTAGAAATCTTATTACTCGTTGATGGGGAAAGGGTCTTGATAAGTGCTATGGTTCTTCAAAATTGACTTGCTTTAGACGTCCCCTAGCAAAAGCTGGAGGAGTCTGTAAATTATTGAAAGTCCTACAATGTTGCACGTATATCCCAGACAATAATCGGGATATACGCAAATAAATCAGCAACATTTCAGAGATACATCAAGATTTACGTGACTTGGCTGCAGATGGCCTATGGAAACAAATTGGCAAGGAATTTGGGAAGATTGGAAGCTGGTTTGGAAGCCTCGGACAAGGGATAATGGGATACATTTTGAAACCCATTAGAATAGTAGTCATTTGTATCATTGTGCTATTGGGAGCCATTAAGGCTTACAAATGGCAAAAGGCATATCATGATGAAAAGTCATTAATGAAACGAGAGCAGCAGTTAGAACGACTGCATGACAGCCATTATTAGCATCTTAAGGGGTTAGAGAAATTCAGACAGTACTGGCCGGCTACAACTTCTGTTTAGGCCGATCCCTTCTGCGAAGAAAGACCTGTAAGAAAGTATGATGTTGGTAGTATGACACTAGTCATAAGAGGGGGCAACTGATAAAGCGCATAACGCACTCTAAAAAAATAGGGGTGCATTATAGTCATAGTTAGAATGCACCCACATATGTTTTCAGTATCTCAATGTATTGTTAATAAAATGCATTTATTCTACACGTTAAACAAGAAATGTAATGTGCACTTTACATAGAATTTGCATTTATATTAAAAGACACCATTATTTTGTATACACAGGTGCAGAGAGACATTATATTCATAATTATGTAATTGTGTGTGTTAAAGTTGCCTGCACCATAGGCCCAAAGTTAGAAGTTGTTTATGGTTTCGAAAAGCCTCAGCTACTGAAGAAATAATTAAATGTATATATGTATGTGCCAGAACAGTATGCTCTTATCCCATTGTAAGTATAAGGAATTTACCATCATTATTTATAGTTTAACTGGAATGTCTTTGAACAGTCTGAGAAGCGAGAGGGGAGGATATCTTCTGTGCCTGGCCTATCTACACTCCAAGGTTAAAAGAAGCGAGGAAGATTAAATAAAGAAGTCATGGAAAACCACTGCAGTCCTGGAGAAGTGAAATAATGTGTCATGTTATACATTTAGGAGGGGGCTGAATTCATCTTTTTGTATTGTGCTCAGGGACAGAAAAATCAGATTTCTACATTTTCGGAGGAGAAGGAGCATCTTAAGAGCGAGCTCCATAGCTTTAAGCTATTTTGACCCATTTGACGTGAGTACTTCTAAGGAAGTCTACACATGCTGACACCTTTGAGAAATGAGACAGGGAAACCAGCCAGAAACATAATTTAGGAGAGTAGTGTAGGGAAATATATGTCATGCTTTCCTTCCTAATGAAAAAGGGTTTGGACTCCGCCTCCATCTTGGGTTGTGTACTAATCTTGGAGTTTATTATCTTGTGTCTCCTATGCCGAATCAATTATATGCGTAGATTTGGCTCTGTATTAATTATCCTTTACTCATACTCGCCAATTTTGCGGTGTATATACATTCAGCTATTTTTGGCCCTATAATAAAATCCATAAACTAGAATTTGGAGTCTGTGGTCTTTAAAGCATGACTACATTGTAAGTATTATCTTGACGTGTTTATTCCCTTCCACAACTTTCAGCAGGCAAATAAAGGACAATTAGTGCTAAGTTTGGAAGGTAAGACAAGGTCCAAATTTGGCTCTATCAGCAGCAACAGCTACAGTACTTCATGACTTAGAAAAAAATAGCTGACGCAGTTAGAATATTATTAACACCCACAGTATTTTGCACAAGTTAAAAAAAAATACCTATCTAATCTAATGTGAAGTTACAGATATTTAGTGATGTTCCTGTACTCTTGAATGCTTGCTCAATAGAGACTCCTGTCAACCCACATGTTGTGAACTTGAGTTCCTTCCTGTTCACTTTACAACAAAAAAGGGGGAATGTAGCTACAGACAGGAGAAAGTCAAAAGTGGAAACAGATGAACATAACAGAAAACACAAGAAGGTATGCAGGGTCAACACAGACACTATAGTAGATAAGAGGATATTGGTAAACACAGCAGACAATATCACAAACTAGTTGTTAAAAGTACAAAATAATGAACATGACTTACCAGTACCAGCAGGAATGGGTGGCATGGATGCTGTGGCATGACCACCATCGTGGATCATGGAGGTATTCTTGTCCCTTTCTCTTTGGTTGTCCTGAAAGGAGAATAGATAAAGAGGACAATGATTAGTACTAAGTAGTACTCTGCCAAAGGGCATTTTACAGGCAAACAAATTGACTGCCTGACTAACCAATCCGATTCCTCTCTTCAACCTGCACCATCAACAAATGTCTCTGTCCTACATACTATTTCCTCTCCGCCCGCTCTCCATCCATAATTTTCATTGGCTTGAATCATAATTTCAGCATTGTGATTGGTTTTTGGCTTTTTAGTCTCGTCTCCTGACGGCCATGTCGTCAGTTTTGTTCTTCTGAGGCTATCATACCCTTTTCTTTAAAAAACATTTTGTTCCCCTGCCGCTCTCCATTCCCTCCCTCCATCCATAATTTTTTTTACCACAACCATCCCTTCACCCCCTCCCATTTGTGCCTTTTTTAATGACCGCACTTCAGTTGAAAATGCAATAGGGCTTGTGTAAATATGAGTCCTGTTGCATTTTCAGTGCTTGTTTGTTTTATGATTGGTGGCTGAATTTGCACTCTTTGTCTCACATGCGTGCGATGCCTTACATCGTACGCATGTGTGACAAAACAGTGGCGTTTTTCCAATTCACTGTGGGAGGCAGAGACAGCACAAGCAGCGAAGCAGCGGGCGGCCTGGCCAGTCACGGGTCAGCGCCCCTTGTTTGTGTTAGAAACTATTATTTATTGCACACTTGCTCGCTGTGGAATCTTCTTTTAAGTCAAAGGCTGATTGCCCACTAGATTCCTCCGTGGAGAGTGACAGTGTACAGGAGAAGGGGCACAGTGGCGGTGTTACAACACTTCTCAGTTTTACAGGGTCTTCCGCCATCACAGTGTCTTTTCGGCAGCAGGAGGGGACATCTTCCAATGAGATACTCTCCTGTGGCTTTGCTAAATCATTTGGCAGTGAATGGACACGAGGTGTCCCCAAATAAGCTCCAAATTTGTCAGACAAAAGTGCAGTATCTAGGACAGCGAATTGAGAAGCGAAAACGAAGGCTGTCACCAGATCGCATAGAGACGTTTCTGCAAATGGGAACTCCGAAAACACAGAAATGGGAATGGTCGGCTATTGTCGACAATGGATCCCAAACTTTTCCTTGCAAGCAAAGCCACTTTTAAGATTGACACGAAAAGACATTAGTGATCCGGTTCCATGGGATTATGACGGTTTGAGTGTCTTCCATGAGCGGAGAGAGAACTTATGTTGCGCTCCCGCACTGGTAATGCCTGACTACAATAACGTGTTTGCTGTGAGAAAGAAGGATGTGCATTAGCAGTCCTCGTACAAACACATGGAGGTGCCCACAGACCAGTGGCTTACTTTTCAGCTACATTAGATACTGTAGCTACAGCGTTGCCCGGATGTCTCAAGTCTGTTGCTGCAACAGGTGTCAGCATTGAGAGATGTGAAAGCATGGTAATGGGTCACCCACTTGTGGTATATGTGCCACATACAGTAGAATTACTAGTGACAAGGACAAAGACGCAGAACCTTAAAAATAATAGGCTTACAAAATATAGCTGCTGAAAATGTTACCTTAAAGCGTTGTACTACTCTGAACCCTGCTACATTGTTGCCTCTTCCACAAGAGAAAGGAGAAGATTGTGAAGAGCATGACTTTCTGGATGTTACTGAACTATCTACCAAACCCAGACCTGACATTGTTGATGAACTGCTGTCCGAATCGGATTTGATCCTTTTTGTTGATGTTTCATGTCTAAGAGACAATGAAGGGTATTTGAGAGCAGCTTTTGCTGTATCTACCATTTTGGGAGTGCTTGAAGCTGCCTGTTTTACCAGAGTATATTCTGCTCAGGTGGCTGAAATCGTTCCCCTGACACATACCTGTATCATTGCAGATGGGGTTCGAGTGACCATTGATACGGACAGCCAATACATGTTTGGAGTGGTTTACGACTTCGGACAGTTATGGTCCCAGAGGGGATTCTTAAAGTCATCAGGATCCCCTATAGGTAACAGTGAATATGTACATCATTTATTGAAAGCATTACAAAAACCAAGTGCTATAGCAGTTGGTAAATGTACAGCCCAGGGAAAAGGAGAAGATTTGGTCACCTAGGGTAATAACTATGCTGATGAAGTAGCTTGTTTTTGTGCACTACATGTTTGTATTTTCAATGGAGGATATGTAGGGGAAAGTGCAGAAGAGACCGAGCTCAACGTGATGTTGGCTGTGGCCGATACATGGGATGAGGTGAAGAGACTGCAGGAGGAGGTCTCAGAGGAGGAAGCAGCATCATGGATTAGAGAAGGCTGTCAAAAGAGAGATGATGGCATCTGGGTATCAACAGATGTTACCTTTCTTTTTATTGAGCCCGATCGTAAGGCTAATTTACTGAGCAGTTCATCTTGGAAGAGATGCCATGGTGCGACTGTTTAGGCAAACATGGTTCAACTCCCGATTTCGTGTGCATGCTGAAGCAGTTTGTCACAGGTGTGTTACATGTCAACAAATGAATGTAGGGAAGATAACTGTAGTTGCAATGAGTCACATTGGAAGATCAGGAGGTCCTTTCAATAGGATACAGTTGGATTTTATTGAGATGCCAAGATGCAATAGGTTGAGATACGTTCTGGTGGTGATCTGTATCTTTTCACGTTGCGTTGCGGCTTATCCAGCTAGGCGATGTGACAGTCTCACAGTGGCAAAACTGCTCTTAAGGGAACTTACCACAGTTTGGAATTCCGACCTCGGTGGAGACAGATGAAGGAACACATTTCCATAATGAACTCATGAAATTGCTATGTGCAGCCTCAAAAATCGACCAAAGATTACATTGCAGCTACAGGCCTGAGGCTTCTGGTCTAGTGGAACAAGTAAATGGCACGATCAAAATGAGGGTGTCAAAGGTGTGTTTGCCAATTTCTTTGAAATGGCCTGATGCACTCCCCTTAGTTCTTATGAGCCTGCGTAGTACACCCGATAGGAGAATAGGGCTCTCTCCCCACGAGATATTGAAGGGAAGAGCGATGCGACTGCCTATGGTGCCAGCTGAAGCATTGATAAGCATCACAGATGATTTAGTTATAGAATATTGTAAAGGATTGGCTGATGTGGTTAATTCTGCGTCCCAGGTTGAGGCTGCAACTGCATTCACCTTGAGTGACCTGCTGCGTGATCTAAGCCCTGGTGACTGGGTCATTGTTCGAAAGCATGTGAGAAAAAGCTGCCTTGATGCCCATTGGTTAGGACCATACCAGGTGCTTCTAGTCACAAGTACAGCGGTGAAGTGTGGGGGATTCCCATACTCGCAGAGTCCCAGAACCTGTGGATGAAACAACTCCTCTTGTTCCGAGAAGAGCAATCAAGAGTGCTACAGAAAGAGAAAAAACAAGATCAATCTTTAGAACTTCAGATGAAGCAGAACAACCAGTCGAGCAAGAGAGAATACATGGAATGACTCCTGAAGTGAATGCTGATTCAGAGATCAATGATACTATAGAAGTTAACTTTGAACCAGAGCAAAGGGAACCATCTTGTGCAGAAGGATCAGATCAAAAGGAAGAATGGAGAGCAGATGTTGCAACAGCACAGTGGCCAATAAAAAAAGAAAGGCTGAATCTAAGGCTTACATCTGAAAAAGATCTGGCTCCTATTCCTGAAACATCTGACTCCGATCAAAGTGAAATTGAAGAAAGACTGAATGTTCTGAAATGATCCAGAAGGGAGAGAGTTCCATCTCGAAGTACACATCTCCTGAGTGGACGTACCTGTGTGCAGATGCAGAGACCGAGAGGATCTGGGAGACTGAAGACAGGCACAGTGAGTCACAGAGAGAACACCCTGACAATTGATCTTCAGTTAATAGTCCCTTGAATCGATGCATTCGGAATCCCTGACTCTGACAGTTCCCTATCCACCAAGGCTAAGTGGTTTACGCTTTATGATCCTCAATCGAGTTCATTTCCCTACTTTTGGTCGACAGCCAACTGCACAAGAAATGGGAGAAATTTGTGCTGAAATACTGCAACTTGTTCTTGACATTCTTGGATCAAACATCATAATTGAGGAAGAATGAACTGTAACCTAGCGCCAAGAGGAAGATGATTTAAGTTTAGGAACTTACATTAGAGAGAAAATGTGACATTGCTTCAATAGGTTTAGTATTGCTGAACTAAACATTGAGTAAATAATCATTTGGAGAAAAGACAATATAGACATTGTAAACAATCGGATTGAAAAAGTAAAATAATCAGAGACTTTAATGAAAATAAATACGTTTAATCAAGACAAGAGTCAAGATGGAGTCTGAGAAATCCGGATGTAAACATAAGTGCATAATTTGTACCCTTATAGTTGTGGTGCTTATTGTCATAACTATGGTGATTATTACATCGTTGTTGGGGTCTCCTGATGTTGAAAACAATGAAATGACACCTACCTCATGTACTGCAGAGATAGATGAGGGTGCATTGGCCAAAGATAGGGATATGATTAGGGAAACTAGTCAGATGCTACACCTAGATTTGTAAAAAGGAGATTTTACCCTGAATGCATATGCTTGTTTATTGTATGAGTATGTGGACACGATGGAAACGAAAGATTGTTATGTGTGCATGGAATTATCCGCATCAGTAGAAGAGGGCATCCGATATCATCACTTACCTTTGACCTATGGCATCACGAGTAGTGGGTTGCTAAGCATGTTTTATAGTAAGGCCCACTTTCAGTACTACTTCTCCAATTATGATGTTGTACTCTCGGAAGTTTCAGTTCTAAAATACATGAATAAGTATGATTATTATAAAGAGGTAGAGAGGATGTCTACATATCTACATAGTTTGTGCCTACTATTACATTAGATACTTCATATGCTCACAGGCACAACTTAACTTGCATGCTAACTAATGTTGAAAAGAAATTCGTGGATGAGATAGAAGATCGACATAGGCAGACCTTATTTAGACCAGACCCAAAGCATAGGGTTATCCCATGGACACAGGAAGAACTAGATCATAAGGCAAAGGGAATCTCTGGTCCCATAGCTTTAGATTTTCAGCAAAAGGGAAAGTTATGCATTAGACACCCGTCAACTTACTATGACAAAATATTTGTAGGTGAGAGTGAGTGTGAACATATTTTCTTAAATGAGGAAGCAATAAGGAAAACATTACTGGATAAGCTGACCATAGTCCCAAACGTATATTTTGTGTGAGGAAAAAGTGCTTATGTGAAATTGCCCAAAAATGTGTATGGCACCTGCTACTTAGCAGTGGTTTTTCCCAAAATCTTCCATGTAGAGGATCTATGACCCTTAATAGGAAAAGGCATTCACAGAGGAAAATGTGGTGTGAGCACTGGAGAAGTTGTTGGTGATATATTTGGAGCCATGATACCGAGTGTGGGGGTAATTCTGAATGATGTGAAAATTAGAAAATTGGCAACAATATTAGTTCAACTCTCTGTGAATACAGTACAAATCTTATTACTCGTTGATGGGGAAAGGGTCTTGATAAGTGCTATGGTTCTTCAAAATTGACTTGCTTTAGACGTCCCCTAGCAAAAGCTGGAGGAGTCTGTAAATTATTGAAAGTCCTACAATGTTGCACGTATATCCCAGACAATAATCGGGATATACGCAAATAAATCAGCAACATTTCAGAGATACATCAAGATTTACGTGACTTGGCTGCAGATGGCCTATGGAAACAAATTGGCAAGGAATTTGGGAAGATTGGAAGCTGGTTTGGAAGCCTCGGACAAGGGATAATGGGATACATTTTGAAACCCATTAGAATAGTAGTCATTTGTATCATTGTGCTATTGGGAGCCATTAAGGCTTACAAATGGCAAAAGGCATATCATGATGAAAAGTCATTAATGAAACGAGAGCAGCAGTTAGAACGACTGCATGACAGCCATTATTAGCATCTTAAGGGGTTAGAGAAATTCAGACAGTACTGGCCGGCTACAACTTCTGTTTAGGCCGATCCCTTCTGCGAAGAAAGACCTGTAAGAAAGTATGATGTTGGTAGTATGACACTAGTCATAAGAGGGGGCAACTGATAAAGCGCATAACGCACTCTAAAAAAATAGGGGTGCATTATAGTCATAGTTAGAATGCACCCACATATGTTTTCAGTATCTCAATGTATTGTTAATAAAATGCATTTATTCTACACGTTAAACAAGAAATGTAATGTGCACTTTACATAGAATTTGCATTTATATTAAAAGACACCATTATTTTGTATACACAGGTGCAGAGAGACATTATATTCATAATTATGTAATTGTGTGTGTTAAAGTTGCCTGCACCATAGGCCCAAAGTTAGAAGTTGTTTATGGTTTCGAAAAGCCTCAGCTACTGAAGAAATAATTAAATGTATATATGTATGTGCCAGAACAGTATGCTCTTATCCCATTGTAAGTATAAGGAATTTACCATCATTATTTATAGTTTAACTGGAATGTCTTTGAACAGTCTGAGAAGCGAGAGGGGAGGATATCTTCTGTGCCTGGCCTATCTACACTCCAAGGTTAAAAGAAGCGAGGAAGATTAAATTAAAGAAGTCATGGAAAACCACTGCAGTCCTGGAGAAGTGAAATAATGTGTCATGTTATACATTTAGGAGGGGGCTGAATTCATCTTTTTGTATTGTGCTCAGGGACAGAAAAATCAGATTTCTACATTTTCGGAGGAGAAGGAGCATCTTAAGAGCGAGCTCCATAGCTTTAAGCTATTTTGACCCATTTGACGTGAGTACTTCTAAGGAAGTCTACACATGCTGACACCTTTGAGAAATGAGACAGGGAAACCAGCCAGAAACATAATTTAGGAGAGTAGTGTAGGGAAATATATGTCATGCTTTCCTTCCTAATGAAAAAGGGTTTGGACTCCGCCTCCATCTTGGGTTGTGTACTAATCTTGGAGTTTATTATCTTGTGTCTCCTATGCCGAATCAATTATATGCGTAGATTTGGCTCTGTATTAATTATCCTTTACTCATACTCGCCAATTTTGCGGTGTATATACATTCAGCTATTTTTGGCCCTATAATAAAATCCATAAACTAGAATTTGGAGTCTGTGGTCTTTAAAGCATGACTACATTGTAAGTATTATCTTGACGTGTTTATTCCCTTCCACAACTTTCAGCAGGCAAATAAAGGACAATTAGTGCTAAGTTTGGAAGGTAAGACAAGGTCCAAATTTGGCTCTATCAGCAGCAACAGCTACAGTACTTCATGACTTAGAAAAAAATAGCTGACGCAGTTAGAATATTATTAACACCCACAGTATTTTGCACAAGTTAAAAAAAAATACCTATCTAATCTAATGTGAAGTTACAGATATTTAGTGATGTTCCTGTACTCTTGAATGCTTGCTCAATAGAGACTCCTGTCAACCCACATGTTGTGAACTTGAGTTCCTTCCTGTTCACTTTACAACAAAAAAGGGGGAATGTAGCTACAGACAGGAGAAAGTCAAAAGTGGAAACAGATGAACATAACAGAAAACACAAGAAGGTATGCAGGGTCAACACAGACACTATAGTAGATAAGAGGATATTGGTAAATACAGCAGACAATATCACAAACTAGTTGTTAAAAGTACAAAATAATGAACATGACTTACCAGTACCAGCAGGAATGGGTGGCATGGATGCTGTGGCATCACCACCATCGTGGATCATGGAGGTATTCTTGTCCCTTTCTCTTTGGTTGTCCTGAAAGGAGAATAGATAAAGAGGACAATGATTAGTACTAAGTAGTACTCTGCCAAAGGGCATTTTACAGGCAAACAAATTGACTGCCTGACTAACCAATCCGATTCCTCTCTTCAACCTGCACCATCAACAAATGTCTCTGTCCTACATACTATTTCCTCTATATGCTATTTCTTCTCCAGTCACATACCTGCTGGCAATCTTGTAGCCCTGGGAGATGGCTGCGGTAAAGTCATGTTCGAATGCAGGGTTTAGGCAGATTCCCGTGAGGAAAAGTAGGCCAGGGGGCATTGTCGTGCAGCAGGTCCCAGATCTCTGCGGTATGTTTGGTGAATGAGCCGGCCTTTAGGAGCATGTGTGCAAGGGTGGAGTGTTGTCAGGGTGCTTGCAAGACTGTGATTGTGAGACAGTGGAGTGTTGGGTACTGTTGCTGGGATGAGTGTTAGGTGTGGGTAAGTATATGAAAATATGCAGGAAGTTCAGGAGAATGGTCCCTCAGTTGTGTGTGGTGCAGCAAGACAGCAGCATGTGGAACAGTGGCCAGAGTTAAGGGTGCAGAGGGGCGCAACATGGTAGCAACAGGAGGAGAGATGAATAGGATTCCTGATGCAGGTTCAGGCTGACAGACCAAGAGGGCTTGTCTTACGCACGCTAGTGGCAGGCCCATTGTGCACATCCTTTGTAAGTCCACATTATGAAAGCTGTTAAGTAGGTCCTGGGAGGGGAGAGGAGTGATGTCACTTTCTGCGCAGATGAATGATGTAAAATCCAGTAATGTCACTTCTTGTGTAGATGGATGATGAGAAATCCAGTGATATCACTACCTGTACAGAAGGAAGATGGCAAATCCAGTGATGTCACTTCCTGTGCAGATATGACTCATTGTTCCTTCAATTGTAATAGAGATGTATATAACAGTTAAAACTGTAGATAATTCTGCTAAACATTTGTGTTTTCCTTCTAAATACAATTTCCTAGTGGAATTGAAGGCAGAATCTGGAGTCTCGATTAATCTTACATTTTAGGAGGTCATGTATGTAGCACACGTCTCTAATGGTGGATTATAAACAAAGAACCGTATTTAGGGGCAGATTTATGTTAACAGCTCCGCCAGCCATGGTGCGCCGCATTTATAATGCGGCGCACCATGGTGCAAAAACGGCACAGATGCGTGACGCATCTGTGCCGGAAATGTGGCGCATTGCTGGAGTTGCGTCGCAAGCGCGACGCAGCTCCAGCAAGGCTCGGGGGTGCCCCATTTTAACTATGCTGCGTCAAGACCTACGCCTGCTTCAAGCAGGCACAGGCTTTTGACGCAGCATTGGCTTAAAAGTGACTGAGTGAAATCTCATAGATTTCACTCAGCCACTTTTGCGAGGCGCACCTGCCCCGGAACGCCCACCCTGCGCCGGAACGCCCACAAGCGGCGCAGGGCTTTACAACGTGACGCATCTGCCTAGATGCGTCACCTTGTAAATCGTTCATAGGGATGCGCCACGTTTACGCCGCCTTGCGTGACGCAACAGCGGTGTAAACGTGGCGCAAGGGCCTCATAAATCTGCCCCTTAGTGTTTGGCGGAGAAGAGGCATCATCCTAAATCATGTGGTTCTCCCACTCTTAGAACTGGGGGAAGCTCTAGGTGTACACCAATGACCATCTGCTGGCTCTACGAGTGTAAACCTCTGACCTAGTGGCCTGTTCCCGCAATATTATTGGTAGGTTGACTGACTGGCTGAATTGCTTGACTTTTACGTACACCTGGGCCCTAGTTTCGGTCTGTCTTCCTTCCCGCATGCCCATAATCAAATATGATACTGAGGGCAGTGTAGGGCGTCCCACAGGGACAAAAAAGAGGTACTGCGAAAGTGCAGTTTAGGCAGGATACATCTGCCTCGAAGATAAAGTGCTAACAATTTAGCGGTGGTATGAAATGAAAACATTTATGAAAATACAGCGAAGTTATATCAGCGTTTAAATGTATCAGTAACAAACAGCTTCTAAGTTATGTATTTGATAGTTTATAGTGCTTAAATTCGTATTTGGCAGATCTCTAGAGTCAAATAAAGCACAGTAAACATAATATGTTTCCAATTAAATTATGACTGCTCTTGTCATTTCATTGGCGCCTACATTTTCGATTAAGTATCTTTGTATATGTCACGGGTTTAAAATACATGCATCTTGACATCTTGTTTCACAAAACTTTGTTAAAATAAGCTATTCTTCAAGGACATTTCTTAAAAAAAATGTATGGCATGCGAACAGGCCCGCATATAAACGCCGTTAGTTTCACACACCTATAAATATACACGATGTGACACAAAACATGATAAAGTGACTTGTGCTAAATGTACCGTGCGTTTGTGTCTATGGAGTTATTCTTCTGATAATATTAGCCATATGTGTTAAATACCTAATACAATTTTATTACAGTCGACAGCTGAAGATTAAATGCTCAGCTTCCCATAGTTTATTGTAAATTGACAGCTGCATTTTGTACACAGGGACAAGATCATCCACTTTGTTAGGAGTGTTATAATTGTAAGAAGTATGTAATACAATACATAAATGACTATTGCAATCTATATTGTTCGTAGAGTAATTAACTAAGTGTGAAGTGGTAAACATGATCTAATATAATAATTGATTTTACACTGCTTGTTTTTTCACGTTTATAAAGTGTAATAAGGTGGTAAAAATTAAGAGAAGGGAAGGTAAAAGTCGTGTGAGAAATATAGTTTGTGCTGGTGACAGAAAGACCATTATTTTGTTCTAAACTTCAGGGGCATTCACAAGACTTAACACAAATCAGAGACACAAACACAGGCCTTTAAAACGATTAATGTGATGGTGCCTTCATTTGTGTCGTGTTGCATCATGCAAGTTTCAGCAGTGCTTAATTTGAAAAAAAAAAAAAAGAAACAGTGCTGGGGCCCTCGTCATGAGTCAACTGAAGTTTGCACCACACATTGCCACTGTACTAACACAACTACTAACCATTTTACTGGTACGAGTGTGACAATTCGAGAACGGCAACGCTTTAAGAATGACTTGGGTGGCAGGCATTAGTTGTTTTTGATGTTTATTGAATTAGCAAACAATTGTTTTTCTGCTCATTTTTAAATTGCCCAAAAAGTGCCACCATATGGCACCTGTCATAAGTGCAGGCTCGAGCAAATAAGTGCAGAGGCCAGCAACTAAGTACGGGTGCCGAGCCTGTCGGACGAGGAAACTCAAAATGTGCTTGGCTGATCCCTGGGTGGTAGCAGAGGTCCCATGGTGGTCCGACCATGGAACTCGTAATAGGGCGTTTGGACTGCCGGTGAGGCAATACCACTGCCACCTTGAGTGAGGTTGGTGGTTCAACAAACCACCAAACTCATAAAAAGGGCCTAAGTGATTGAGCCAGAATCACAGAATGTTGAAGCGACTCCGAGACTCACACCTGGTATCCGATTACAGCAGCTCTGGCAGAAATGCCACATTATCTCTATGGTTTCCAGTCTGTGGCAATTTTTAGAAAGTTCAGAGTGACAACATCATACTTCCTCTGGAGGATGCACTGTGAATTGAAGACGTGAAGGTGTGTATGCCCCAGTGATTCTCAGATAATGCTCAGGGACTCAAAGAAAGGGCAAAGAGTGCCAACTATAGAAAGTAAACACTGCTTTTAGATTCATAATCATTTTCTGTTTCTGCTGCTGTGTTCATAAATGCTGAAACCAAGTGCAGAAGAGGCAGAGCAAAGAGTACCAAACAGAGCATCAATGGTAGCACCAAATGCCATGACTACCCCTAATAGAGTCTCCTTGCCTCCAGATATATCATTGTTATCTCTAGCAAGATCTACTTAGTTAACTATGGTCTACTTACGACTAGCCGGAAGTCTGGTGGGGTGGCAGCTTTTACATATGTCCTTAGGTTCTTCATGTCCTGTGGGAGATTTCTGTTGAAAGATGTCCTCTCACGCCATCAACTCCAGCTCTGCCTCTACAAAGGCCAGGAGATAACTTCTCAGCTGTTGTGAGTGTTGCGATAGGCCCAGGGGCGAGGAGTATGGACGTGAAGAGCAGGTCAGTGAAGACTAAGGATAAGAGTGAATGACGGAAAGGTGGCATGGTAAAATATGCCATTTTATTAAAAGGTAAAAGACTGGGAAAAAACCCCTCCTCCTTTTAATTCCTAATTATGTAGAGTAAACGAAGCAAATTCACTTTTTAACAATTTTCCAGACAAAACACCGCCATGTGATTGGACTAGCCAGATTAATGTAGTGATTCAAGTCTTACTAAACCAACAAAAAAATGTGAAATCATACCACTCTCCATGCTTACCCCAAGGAATATTTGTAGGTAAGATGAGCAGATTATTTTTATCTTATGTAATGCTGTTCTGCAAATGTTTATGGAGAACACATTCATCATACCATAGCTATACATCTAGGCACAATGAGGCTCAGTTGTAAATGGAATTGCTATATAATATGTATCGTACAGAACTTGGATCACTATAACACCGTGACTGATATTTCAAGCCATCTGGTCCGAGTGCACCTGGGTAATTAACCTACTCTCTGCTTCATCAGTTTCCTTGCACACAGCATACATTGTCACTAGATTTCCATTGTTACATGTGGCACAGGACACATCAACATGAACACAATATCACAGTTTATTAGAGGTGTATCCATGAGATCGATACTGGACTTGAGTTGGGCAGTAGATACCAAACAATCATGGGCTTCTTGGGAGGTGGGGTATCAAGGAGGCTGGATTCAATGACGGACTCCTTGCAAGTTATAGATGAGAAGGAAATGGAATAAACATTTCATATTTTGACAACCTTGATATTGTTTTAGTGGTGAGCAAGAGGGCAACACCATAATGAGAAACAGCATCTACGAGTGGTAAACACAACAGAATATTTATAGACATTTTAAAAGTGCGACAACAGCCACCACACAAAATATTTGAGGAAAATCCCATAGCAAAAGGTTTGAGTCTAGTGGAACAGTAAGCAATATTTGTGTCACATTGTCCTTGAGTCAACAGCCCACGGGCTAGACCCTCTTTCATGACAGCATAGTGTAGACAACTATTAATAATCAGGCAAACTAAGTGCAAGGCCAACCAGTCTTTAACCCCTTCGCTGCGGCGGGAATTCTGCCGCAGCGTTAAGGGGGCGGGGGGCCGAGCGGCGCTCGCATGCTCGTGACGGAACCGCTCCGTCACGAGCCGCGGTTGAGCTGTGCTCATGACGGAGCGGTTCCGTCATGGCCCCGCCCGCTGAATGGAACGTCCAGCGCAGGCGTGGAATTCGCGCCGTGCAGTCGCGCCGAGCAGGACATGACGGAACCGCTCCGTCATGAGCACAGCTTAACCGAGGCTCATGACGGAGCGGCTCCGTCATGAGCATAGAAGGGGTTAAAGATACAAAATAATCTGGGCCAGGGCACACACTCTGGAGTTCCTTTCTTAGTGCTGTGCTATAGGTGCCTAAAATTAGAGCCTAAAATCCATTGGCAACAGTAATCAGCATCACAAAAAGGGTGTGATTTGAGATGCAGTAGTTATGTGGAAACTATTCCATGGACAAGTCTCCTTGTGCTGCAGGTATTTCATGACCTTTTTTATGGGGAAGACAAAACTGAAAGTTCTCCTTGGTGGCTTTCTGCCCATTTTTGGCTAATTCAGTGGGTAAATATAATGACTAATTTCTACAATTGCCTAAAGAATAGGGATGTGACCAACTAGTCTACCACATAATTGGTGAGAATGAGAATCTGGGACAGTCTTGGAATCAGAGAGGGCAGTGAGGGAGGCTGAGTACAGACTGAACCCTAAGACAGACAGCAGGACTGCACTCACTGTCTGCAAGCTCCTGAGATCAGTGGTAACCGGGCTTGTCCGGCGTAGACCTTCACTTAGGGACCCAGTACACCTTTCATCCCTTGAGTTCAACTATCTCTCTTACCCATTCTCACTCTGGGCCCTCAGCATTTTCCTGCCTGTCCTGCACCTATGTTAACTGTAGGATGTTTTATTGATGCCATCCCTTGAACTCAACCCCCCTGCCACCCATCTACACTTTGGGCCATCAGCAGTGCTCAGAACCTCAATATGGGCAGAGGATGGGTGCCCTTTCAACGAAGGCTCTTTCTATGGGCTGTCTTACGTTCTGAACAACCTGATGAGGTTGCAGACTTAAATGACTAGGTGACTTCCTTATTGATAACTGGTGGACTTAGTGGTGCATTTCTACTTGGATGCGTGACTAACTCACTGCCTGAGCTAGATTGCTGGGTAACATGGAGTGAGTGAAAGGCCCATGTAGTGGATGACTGAATAACTAACTTGAGCGAGGCTTTTTGAGTTTGGAAGTGAGTGAGTGAATTATTGACATAGAGGCAGAGAGACCAATTAAGTGCTTTACTTACTGGAAAACTGGGTAGCATGTTGAACGAATGATTGGCCGAGTTAGTGTCCGGGTACCACACAAAGTGGAATAACAACTACAATTTACACAGGCAAGGCAAGTGCAACAGAACATAACAATAACATAAACAAATAAATCTAACAACACAAGTAAAACATGGGGCGCATCCCAATAAAACAGTCAAGACAGAATGCAGCACAGTAACTGCAGTACAACACAAACAATTCACATTGCAATAATGCAGCACAAAGGCACAGCAGCATAAAAAAAACAGGATACATCACCACTGAAACAAAATACCACACAATAAATATGCACAAACACTCTTGTCACACATTACCACCTCCAGAATATTGTTTTCATACTACAGTGCTAAAAGGTGTTCCGAGTAGCACTGCATTAATTTACCACCAAGGACTTGAAATAGCACCACCAAAAATATTTTATGATCAGGCTCGTTATGTCAGAACTACTGACACCAGCCTCTTTAAATTAGGCAATGCCTCTCTAGTGAAGCTCCATTATACCATTGTGTGTCAGATAAATTGGTAAATGGATGTTCATTCCGCTGAAAGTTAAAAAATGTGAACGTCAAAAACTATGGGCCGGATTTAGAATTAGACAGCTGTCCCTAAGGGCTGTATGGGACATTGCCCCCGCCATCCTCATGCAATACCATCTGTCAAATTTAGAGATTACCGCTGGATCACCAGTCGTTTACATTAAAAGGAACTGCTGTAATGTTAGTTTTGGTCAATGTTCAAAAAAATGGGGGGAAAGTTCTGATGACCATTCCACAAACGCGCCCCCCCACCCGGCACATCTTCAGGAGGACCCTCAAGACCTGGCTCTTCGACTGACCGGAGCTGCTCGCCCCAACAGCATCGTGAGACCCTCACAGATGAGAAGCATGGTTAAAACTCCCTGATTGATTGATTGATTGACCAAACTTTTAACGTTTTTATTTGTGTTTTTTTAGAACAAAACTCCCAATGAAACATAAAAAATTATGATCCTCAAACCCTAGGAAATTTCCTCCCAGGGTGGAGGGGGGTGTTTATTTTTTTCTGTCCCTCACTGCAAGGTTTCTCTTCATGGAGGACAGGAAGAAAAACTCATTACACTGTCCACATCCATTGACAGGTGATCTAATGTTTTCTCAAAATAGCCCCCACTCTATGAGATGAAGTTTTTCATAAATGGATCTAACAGGTGCTCCATCAACAGAAAATGTAAGGTCCATCTACCTCTATATGAGACAGATAGACCAAGGGTTTGGTGGACGGTGTGCTCTGTTGTAATTGCCATTTAGTACCTAGTCCACGAAACTCTGAATTTGGCCATATATGTTCTTTTAGCTACAAACATAATAACAGGCAAGACCTTAAGCTCAGCTAATGCTAAACTTAAAGTTATCCCCAGGTCTAAGCGAAAGCCTGGGGATTAAGAGCTGGGATCCCAAACGCCTGCAATGCACTTCCGCTCCATATTAGAAATGCCCCCAACGTACTGGCCTTCAGCAAACTGCTGAAAACTTGGCTTTTCAACACCCTTTAGCTTCCAGTCTCTTCCCCTCTGTGTCTTCCACTGGCTTTCTAGCTAGAGCCAAGAGCCTTTTGGGTATTTGCTACACTTTAGAAAACCTAATAACATAATACCAGATGTGAAAATAATCATCTTAAATGTATGGTATTGCTGAGAGTGAATTTGTAGTATTTGAAGGCATATATTCTTTCTGCCTATCTTTGACAGGGTTTTAAGGACATGTATACATTATTTTGTTAACAAATGCAGAACTTTGGAGATCAAGAAAAATGTATGGCATACCAAAGGAAAATATAGTGAGTATATATAGTTTTTTGAGCCATGCATGAACACTTTTGTTTTGCATATACTTATGACTCCTTTAACAGTTAACTTTTAAAACTATGGGGTCATTTACCATCTGATGGAAGGGAGAGGAATGTGATATAATGACAATCTGTCTGTCCTACTTAGCTCACTGTTGCACTGCTATATGTGGAGTCGTAAATTATTGGGTTTGTGGTGGTGGAGCCTCTTCTATTTGCCCTGTCAGAAACATCTTGCCTACCAGCCTCAGGGATGTCGGTATTGGTGACAGTCATCCTGCACTATTTAGGATGGGGCAATAATCACTAGACTTCCCTGCCCAGGACTGCCACGCATGACTTGGCAGTTCCATGTAGACAACCATGCAATGGTCCCTATAAGCAGGGAGGAATCTCCCTGTGCCTAGGGGTCTTTGATTGTTCTTTTTTGTTTTTTTGATTTTCATGTAAAAAACTAAGCTTCAGGAGTGCTTTCATGAAAAACATAAACACGTCTGTGTGCAGGTGCATCAAACATGATGCCCATTCAAACAAGCTTTATTGACTTCATTGGTGCTGCCACCATGTCGATGTCACTGAAGGAAAAAAGCTCCTTGCCTCCTAAACATGCTAAGCATCGGTCAAATTATGTGGAAATTTGTTGAGTGGCACACAATACTATATTTAATAGGTACAATCTCTCTGAGATTTTTTAAGGAGAGGTTTCCCCTCCTCAGTTTCTCACAGAAGATCTCACTTCCAAGTATTCCCAATATTATACTGCTGAAGTTGCAAACATGAAAAGCCCACAAAATACATCAACACATGCACTATTGAGCATCAGGTAATTGTAGCACTTCTTTCATGCACTGGCTAAATGTCGTTGGCTTCTGTTAAAGGAGAGAGTACATTTTAAGTACTGTGTTCAGTATATAAGATTCCACCTCAATCTAGCTTGGCTTTATGGAGAAATGATTTGACACTATTGGTACATTTAGAGCCATTCAATCATGCCATTAAGGCAACATATTCATTCTGAGAATTAGAAACGGCTGATTGGGTGCCAGGGCTTTCTTCATCCAGACATCTCTAGAAGAAAATGTAATCCCTTTCAATTTTATAATGTCTTTGACTATAGGAAAGTTCTAATTGTTCAAAATATATTATGCTGAAGTAAGCTGTTATGTTACAGATCTGCTTCACGAAGGTAATTTATTGCTATGCTTTTAGTGCCAAGGACATCTAGGCATTTCATTTCACCACAGGAAAATACAAACATGGTATAGGTAATTGTAGAGCAGAGAGCTTCGATATGGATGAGATTACACTTGAAGGTAGCCTCGAGATATTTTAGTAATATATGGAGTAAAAAAAATACTTGTAACACATTCTCTCTATATATATCCTTTATTGTGGTTTATTTACAAAAGAATTTAAGAGTTTAGGAAGTAGTAATACAGTATAACTTTTTTATATGATGACCGGGCAAATAGGGGCTATTGTCTCACAACCATGGGGGTTAGGCTTGTTTGCCTCTGGTGTTCTAGGGTACGTCCTGCTAAGTCTCTGCAAACTGTGGTAAATAAACCATTCCAACACTTGACTCTCAGGGTAGTGAGTCAAACACTTAGAGGCTTGGAGCAGTTAAAGGCTTTTTAGGAAGATAGAGTGGGAGCTATAGCCTATTTGAGCATTTAACGCATTCTCGAGGGTGAAGACTCCGAACTCTGCAAACAGTCAACAAAATAATTTCCTGTCCAGGTCTGTGGCTGTCGAAATAGAAAGTAAACTGTCCAAGCAAAACTTAATACTGCACATACTAAAATCAGTGACCACTCACTAGTGTCATATTTTCAAAAGTTTGACTTAGTACTTCTACAGGAAATTTGGTTGGGGATCCCCTCCATCTCCAAGGCTATAAGACTTACCACCTTCCCGCAGTTTGAAATTCAAACTTCGGTCATTGTAAAGGAGGACTAACCATCTATGATTCGATCAAAGTTATTTCTACAGGGAAAGAACTAATAAGCAAAAACACTACATCCCTTGAAATAATGGCAATTCGCCTCGAAATGCAGGGCCAAGGTAATCTACAGCATTTAATTCTGGCAAACATCTATATTCAACCTCAGAGTAAGAGGAACGGTGCAAAGAAGCTAATACTCGAACTTACAAAGTTGTTCACGGAGGAGGAAGGTTTGAGCTACATCATAACAGGTGATTTTAATATGTTCCTTGCAGAGGGTACAGATCAAGGCAGCCCAGAAGACGACAAACATCAAGCATGGGGGATCTTCTCCCAGGATAAATACAAGTGGGGCAAACCAACTAAGACCTCGAAGGATTTGTTGAGAGAGTTGGAAAGTTTATCGTTGGTAGCGCTAAATGGTCGCATGCTAGGGGACAGAGCCCAAGCTCCAACCTTCCATAGAAAACTAGTTAACACCGCAATTGATTACACCTTCCTCGCTCTACCACTTTTTGGCTTAACAAAGGACTTTAGGATCGAGGTGTCAGACCATAGCGATCACCAACCTCAAGAGCTAACTCTTGGTATCCTGGGGACTGCCTTAACATATGCAAATCTAGACCCGCAGCTAATGATGAGAAACCAACACAGGAGAATCAGATGCAAAATACGTGAACCAGAAAAGCTATCAGCCGCTGCAAAAACACTATGGGAGGAAACCAAACCCTCCCAAGGAAATATCGTCCATGCCTGGGAAACCTTCACTAAAGCTCTAGGTCAATCTGCCCTCTCTGCAGCTACACAACAAGCAAAAAGAGAGCACCAGCAAAAACAAAGCGTTAGGGCCGAAACAAGCAGGGCATTCATCTCTCATCGAGTCAGCATGCTGAATTAAGACAAATAAGGGGAGATATAAACAGAGAATTCCGCTCCCTCCGCCAAAACAACCCAATTGACAGAACTGCAGACACACTAAGAAAGCTTCGGATTAGGTAAAACCAAAATTATCTGGTGCGCAAAAAAGGACAACGCGGAATCACTCTGGGCTAAATTACTGTACAATGCCAAAATGAATAACAGCGCAAGATTCTGGCAAACAGTTAAGAGCATTGAGAACCCATTGGCACCTGGGTTTAACTCACATATAATGGAAGGCTTCTGGTCAAAACATCTACAAACTTACTTCAATGTAGAACCACATAGCAAGCTGCAAAAAACATCTGAGCATTACATCGCCCAACTACCTCGTCCCCTCCGAGCAAATGGATTACCACTCAGCTTCTCGCCCAAAATGATTGAGAGCAGAATTAAGCAAAGCCATCGAGAGGGACCACCTGGGCCCAATGTCTTGTCACCAATATTATATAAACAAGACCCAAATTACTGGTCCAGCGCATTACTACCACTTTTTGACAACATCGCCGACACAGGAACAATCCCAGAATTGTGGAAAGGCTCAATTATTTCCCCTATCTATAAAAAAGGCTGCAAGAGTGACCCAAAAAACTATAGGCTTACAGCTCTCATTGACATTGAGGCCAAATACTACGCAGGCCTTATACATGCCGAACTACAGGAATGGGTCAGGGAAAAATCACTAATCCCAATCAACCAAACAGGGTTCCATGAAAACTTGGGAAACCCCACAAATATTCTGGCCCTCTCGCTCTTAGCTGATTCCATAAAAGCAATGAGACAACCATTATGTGTCTGCTTTATTGACTATAAATCCGCTTTTGACAGTATAGACAGAGGAAAATTATAGTCAAAGCTAGTTCGATGGAAAATCCCTTCCGCTCTCCTGAACCAACTCATCCTATTACATAGTGAGACATGGGTTCAAATAAAACTGGGGAGTGGCACGATCGTGTCCAGGTGGATTCCAACGACCAGAGGTTTAAAGCAGGGCTGCGTTCTTGCTCCAACCCTATTTAACCTCTTTGTGGCTGACCTCTCAATCGAACTAGATAACTGCAACCACCATGCACCAAATCTGGGTGGATTCCCCCTTTCAAATTTATTGTATGCTAATGACCTGATATTAATCAGTCCAACTCAAGTCGGTTTACAGCACTTACTTCATACTACAAACAACTTTGCCACAAACAACGGGTTAGAAGTAAACCTCGAAAAGTCAAAAATTATGGTGTTAAACCAGCGCAGCGAAAAAAAAAAATTGAAATGACAGCTGGGCGAGAGTGAACTCGAAGTGGTCAAAGAGTATAAATACCTAGGAATGATCTTTGACAACAAGGGGTTGTATGACCAACAAAAAGAGGCAATACAAAGGTGAGGGACCCTTCTAGCAATCACCTTAAAAAAATGTAAAAACAAAATAACTGGACCAAACCTGCTCCCGCTGCTCGAAGTGCTCCAAGCGTAGCTATTACCAAAGATAACCTACGGCAGCGAGGCCATGCGAGGGAAGAACGAAACAACCCTGGACAAAACGGTCTCCAAAGCACTAAGAATAATATTCAAGCTTCCAAAATATACTTCCCCAGCGCAACTAAGGCTCGAATTCGGATTCCATAACCAGGCAATAAACTGGAAGGGTTCTTATGTAAAAAGCTGGTACAAAATAAAGAGTGCCGCGGCCGGATCGCTGAACTCATTCCCATGGAAAGAAATATCAAGGAAAAACAACTTCCCGCCATGGCTTATCTTCAATCAGGGATCAGCGTGTTGACCCTGGAGAACACCTAGGAGTCTGGACTTCCATTTGGCAACGTTGAAGACCTGGTCAACAAGTGGATAAAGCTCGTCTCTACTGAAAAAGATCAAGCAGACTTAAATAAGAGGGCCCACATCTGGTTCGTGATTCAAAGGTATTCAAGATGCTCGCCACAATAGTACATAGGCACCAGCTTTTCCGGAATGCTGAAGGATAGCTTTCTAGCACTGAGGATGGGGATTTTACATGTCAAAACCCATATTCCCCCTTGGAAAGGCTCATCTCAAGCCATGCTCTGCAGATTGTGTGGAGAAACCAAAGAAGATGAGCTGCATCTTCTGTGTATCAGCAAGTCTCTAGAACGGGAAAGGAGAGAGTTGTTAAAGCCACATATAAATGAAATGCAGATCCAGTCTTGCAGACAGGCAGTGAAGGCGTGCTTTGATGGGACCAACGTTAGATGAGTTTGCAGTTTTATCCATTTTAGGAAAGAAGCACAAACATTACTAGGTGCAGAAACCTGAGTAAAAACACCCACGTCCAAGGCCTTCTGCCAGGTATCTGCACATGATTAGCACAAAAGGAAAGGGAGGTAGAGGGAGGAAAGGGCATAGGCTCACCCTCCAATTACTTTAGTCAAACAGAAGATCTCTGAAACAGAAATCAAAGAGCCTAGCCTCTAACTATAATTCCAATCACAACATTCATTGGGGTTGGACTGGTGGGTATAGTAATTGGAAAAAGAGAATTGCTCCTTTTCTTGGTGTCCCCTCACTCACCAGGGTTGCCCCATGGGGACATGCTTCATCATAGGGGCCATCCCAGTCCTCTACGGGCTGGGGCGTGCTGCGACTGACAAATTACGTAGGAGCACTTATAATTCGACTATGTGTGGTGCGGGTGTGATAGTGGAGTGGTATAAGTGAATGGTTAAAAATACCTGCCTAGTAAGCTTTCAATAAACTTTGTTCTCGCTTCCAGGTGGTAATATTAAAATATGGGGTGGAAATACTAGGATACCCAAACGCAATGAGTTAAGGTGTACCTATCAACTCCTGTCAACATGTTTCGTGCATACCCCAGGCACTTCTTCGGGACTACACAGGGACCAGCCCTCTGTTCGCCACTCCTTAAACGCTACAATGAGCTTTTTAGTAAAATGCTGAAATCAATGTTCGAATGTTCGGACCGAAGCGGCGCGAGTAGGTGCTAATAAGAGGGAGGTATCCTGCTAGCAAATTGCTGGGATACTGAACCCCTTCGAGTCCATGGGGCACAGTTAGGTCCCACTACATGAACCTTGTGATTCATTTGAATACGTAGGTACTATATGCATGCACTAATGTTGATTGGATTTGGAATTGTTATGAAAAATCCTAACTAATCATTTTAAATTAGAATTTTGAAAATGACACTTTTAGAAAGTTTGCATTTTCCTGCCCTTACCCTTTTATACCTATAGCCTGTACCTGGGTCTTATGACTGGGTGTAGCTAAAGGGTCGAGCTTTGTGTTTTCCTCCGAGACAGTCACACACAATAGGGTGCGTAGCTGTGCCTAGATGGACCTTCACTCGCAGGATGGGAGGGATAAGCTGGGCACAGCCCCAATTTCACTTGAATTGGATTTGTCCTCCCTACACACAAAGTGCTGCATACCCCTTAAAGTTAGTCTGGAGCCCGGACAGGAGTAAAGGGAAATCTTCTGTTGCCTCTCCCCCACATCAAAGACACAACTAAAAATACTGGACCTCAGACATCAACTCTTCAGTACACTTCTGAACCTAAGAATACTCTGCAAGGAAGAATGACTGCTGAGCTGCTAAAGGTCTGCCACTCTCTCAGACTGCTCACCTGTTGTGCTGCTGCTTTGTCGTGCTGACCTGCAGCCTGCAGCCCTTTTGCTTGAATGAGAAGGACTGAACCTGCATCTCTTGAACCCCGAACTCCAGAGTGTCTCCAAGTACTAGTAGGCTGGCTTCCCGACTTGAGCCTTAAGGACAGAAGGCTCCAACAACCTTGCTCATACACTCCGACTCTGTCATCTGTTAGTCTACCCTGGCAAGTGGTGCTATCCATGTCCTGGACCCTTGCAAGTGGTCTGAAAGTTATTTTCCAGCATCTGTGGATACAGCAGAACCAACACATCTCCTCTGGTGTTCAGCAGAACCCTGAGTATAACTCATCAGCACTGCTGCATGGATTGGAACTCATATCGCAGCCCGTAGCTGCATTGAAGCAGTTGATGCATGACACATCTATGGTGCAGGCACTCACATCCCTCATTGACGGCAGCCTCGACGACAATTGCCAGACTCCGCATCACAGCCTTGCAGCTCTTTGGAACTGACACGTTGTCCCAACTGCACTACGCATCCTTGACTCCAGACTTCACATCACAAGCCCTCCTCAATGGGATCTTCAATGATAACCCATCAGGACCTCACCCTTCAGCCTTGCCACATCGTGGAACTGATGCATTGCTTTGGCTGTGTAACGCATCTTTAACATGGATCCTCGTAACACTCCGCAAACAAGGACTTAAGGTACTCTGGTCAGCGTGCCTAACTTTGTCGCCGACCTGCTCTCCATCACAGTTGGCCTGATCTTGTAATTTTTGCCCTAGCCTGACGAGACTATGGGGGTCATTAGGATGGCGGGCGGACTTTACCCGCCCACCATCCTGACGGGGTTTGGGACTGCCCGCCATAAGGGCGGCGGTCCCATGGGGGGCATTAGGATGTGCCCACCACAGTGGTGGGCACATCTTGGATTTCTAGCATTGTGGCGGGCGGTGCTCTCAGCAGCACCCACCACAATGCTAAAAATGCATTCCAGCATTTGCATAAACAAAGCGGCAGGCACTGCGCGGTGCCTGCCGCTTTGTTTATGAAAATGTGGGGGGGTACATGTGTGCAGCGCCCACCCCTCCTTCTCTTTGGGGGCCCACAGGGGGCCCCCAGAGTTAAGACCGCATGCCTTTAAAGGCATTGTAAAATGCCCATTGTAATATGGCTGGCGATGTCTGATAGATGTCATTCAGTCCGCCGAGGTCCCCCCGCCATAATAATATGGCGGAGGGGAAAACGAGTGAGGATGTCGGGCGGGTTGCCCCCGCCAAGCTGGCGGTGGCTACCGCCAACCTGGCGGGGGCAATCCGCCCGACATCCTAATGACCTCCTATATGTTCACAGTTGGTGCTTTACCCCTTTTGGCTCGATTTCTCCCAAAATCTTTAACATTGAATATCTCTAGTTCTACTAATTGGGTGTTTGTCATTTTGTTTTTGTTTTTATTTATTAGAAACAACCTTACTCTTGTAACTCATTTTGTGGTGTGGTTTCACTGTGTTACTGTTTGAACTACTTCCTACATTGCCTCTGAGTTAAGACTGACTGCTCTGTGCCAAGCTACTTGACAATGGAGCACATTCTAATTTAAGGTTTGGTGGTGGCTTTACCCTGAGGAGAATTATAGTTGTTGCTTGAGAAGGGTTTCACCCCTCCTAAATCAGTAACCCAATTTCTAACACACACATACATATGCTTTCTTTCAAATAAACACACTCTCACCCAGAAATGTGCATAAACTATACATTTAAACATGGACGGTACCATTCTAACCTATTGTACTCCATTTATTTATCATATTATTATTTAATAATACAATATTATTCACAATTACTGTAATCTACACATTTTGAGAAAAGGAGAGTAAAGCCCCAACTGACGCCCATAAACACAACTGATGTTGCCACCTCCGAGCCTATGGGTCATACAGGTAGTACTAGGGGTGGTAAGAGGCAAGCTAGGATTTGCAATTGTGACCCCTGGCAACCCCTAAAAGATGTCCAAGCTCTATCCTTAAGCTTTCAAATCAGCTTGTACAACTCAATACTGTAGCACAATCCTCATCCCAATGTAATGATCCTGGCAAAAAAAAACCTGAATGTCAATGCTTTATTTACTTGCTAAAAGGACTCAAGCTATTTTTCAATCTCAGTTAAGTAAAACCACAGGTAGGTAAGAGTGTGTGATCCGGTGTCCACCTGCACTTGGCAAAGCATCATTTGTAGATCAAATTCTCTAAGCACTGCCGGGAATTATTATTATTTTATTGTGTGGTTTGTATTGTTGTTGTTTAAAATCTAAGCAAGCATGTCTTTAGGTCCTAGTATTACCTCATATATATGTAATGTGTGGGATAAAGTATAATGTTGTAAAGAAGTATAATTGGTCATACTAATTTCTGTGAGAAAACCTGCCAGATTTCTGATAATATAAAGGTATGGTATGGATAATGTTAATATGAAGGTATGTAAGGTTATCTGTACTGCATTCCACTGTGTGATTCATCTACATCTTCATATTAGCATAACATGTATCCTTCAGTCCATTCACGGGTAAGTTACTAATCATTGTCATATGTTCAGTCAACTTCAAACATAGCTCTGGTTAAGGCACTGACACTAGCTAGGTTTTAAGGATATTTCAACAATATTATGCAAATCTTTCTGATCTGTCAGATGAGACTCAAAGGTCCTCAGAAGATGGCAGCATCTAATATCTACATTTTGTTAATTAATACTATATTGATCAGCTTTGGACATATCATTCCATGATGTATATTTTGTTTTCCAAATAGCTGGTTCAGCCAAAATAGGTAGCTGTGTGCATGATGTCTATTATTTTGAAGTTAATTCTGGCTACCAGTGGATATCAGTGAAGATCATCAGAATGGGTTGTGATGTGTTTGGACATATTTGCTTCCTTGATGCAGTGTGCTCCTGCCTATGGAATAGCTTTCTTGGCTAGTGCAGATTTGTTGAAGGCAATTGTAGAGTGTTGCAAAACTCTATGTGTGAGATTACCAGTGTCTGAACGGTTGTTATGAAGTGGTGAGCCAAATTTTCTGTGAAGGTGTCATAGAAAAAGGAAGTTTTATCAATATTGAGATGTGGGTTATCATTGCTCTTGTGTGGTTAGTAAAGGAGATGAGTCATCTTGTTAAAGGGACCAGTGTGAGTAAAATCACCAAATATAATTATTTCTCTAGACATTTTTTAAACTGAATCTAGTAATTGGTATATAGAACTCAAAAACTAGTAGCACTGTTTTTTGTATATTCAAGGTAGAAGAGCTCATCAATGTAATTTGAAATTGCATGGAAATGTTTACGACTGTTATTAATGATAGCTGATTTAGGTATCAATAATTAATAATTAATTACTGTTATTTAGGATAGCAAAATGTTGGTAATTTGTAAGAGCTTTGGTTAAATGCAGAGTGAGTTTGTCAGTTGCCATGGATTTTCGTTCATTGGCTAATTATTGAATACATAGCTTTCCAGGGCCTCTAATGATTTTCCATAACTCAGACTGGCATTTTTGGGTGTACACCTTCCGGGAAATAAATAGTGAAACAGAAGTCTGTAGTGCTTTGTTTATATTGCTTTTTGAGAGATCTGCTGCAGAACAGTTACAGTCTGATGATCATTGGATCAATGATGGTTTCAAAATAGTGCGCTTTCATTCAAAGCAAAATGCTTTAGTTTTATGTGTTTCCTTGTATACTTCCTCCTGGCTGAAACATGTTGACCGTTTTGCACAGCCTCACTGGGTAGTCATATTGTCAGACTACTAGGCACAGTTTTTATGGTTTGATACCAGAACAATACTTATTAAACACATTTTTTGTTCCGGTAATCAATTTTAATCTGCACTCACTTACACACACTGCACCTCATCAGCAACCAATTGAGAATAAACCTTGGATGGAGGCAACAATTGGTATCCACAACTATACCGTCTTATGATGGTCTGGGTGTTGTTTGGATCCACAACCCATCTCATATGAGGACACTCCGCCACTTTGGGTGGTCTGATGAGAATCTCTCAACCACTGATTATTCTCTTTGGTTAGCTTTTCACTTTTTTTGATCTCTTAGTTTGCCCACTACCCTGCCTTTGGACACACTACAAAAACTTAATGACCCAGGTATTCCGCTTTGTAGTATAGAGTTTTGAACAATAGGCCTTTGGAGTATCGGGGTCGGTAAATATAGGCCTTCTTGACCCTTCCTAAAGTGTATTTTTTGGTAAATCAATGAGACCTCCTCCTCCCTTCTGCTCCAATCTCCCATTAACATCTGGTAATGGCTGGCCAGTAACTTGGCCAGACCCCTTTTCCACAAGTCCTCCGTTACTTAGAGATATACTATTCTGTGCTGGAGTTTGGGGCACAGAGCGTCAGTCGCAATCCCCCTGAGAGGGCATCAAATCTATTAAAGAGCATGATTTCCCCAAAGGGCATGGGTTCTGCGCTTCGTCCTGTGAGAATAGTTCTCTTGGGGTTGGGTGCCGGAATTCATAAAAATGGGACATTGGCAGTGTAAGAATTCCAGGCAGCAAAGCATTTTGGGGCCAATTACAAATAAATTTGATGCACCTCCTCTCTAAAATTAATTATAACACAGTCTTCACCATGGTTTTAGTGTTCTTGCCAATCCGAAACACTCTCCTGGCAAACAGAATTTCTGCTGTTATATTTGTTGGGAGCGGTCGTTTCTGATTGAGCCAGAAGGTGCACTTATTTTTCAATTCTGCGTATGTCTCCCTTTTCCCCTGGGCAGAGCGGGAACCCCCACCAGAACCACCACATAGGGCGCTGATTGAGGTGGAAGATTAATATTGGGCAGGGAATCAACACTTTGGACCAAGGGCGGTTTTCGTAGTCTGGGTGCTGGTCTGCCAGCAGCTGCTTGTGGAGGTTTGTCCCTTATGGCTGTATTTGCACCTGCTGGCGGACTGGGAGCTTGTTTATTAACCGAGGATAAGGCGGGAGTTCTTTGTGTGGGGACAGTACGACTCTTTGAAGCTGCAACATCATTAGGGTCAGTTGGTATTTGGCCAGAAGTTTTTGTCTGCCTGTGAGTAGAATCATTAGCCGTCAATCCTGCTTGCTTCTAGAGTGATGCGAGTGAGAGTTTAAGGCAGACCAATTTGTTCTCAATTGAGTCCAGTCGTGTGGTAAATGGGTTGCAACATTTTTAAAGGTGCTTTCCAGTCTCTTCCAAAACAAAGGGCCCATATCAGGTTGTGCTTCTCCCCTCAAAGTAGAATTAGGTCCGCTATGCTCCTCTGTAACATTTGTTGTTAAATGGGCTGGACTAGGAGGAAGTCTGGCAGCTGGGTCTTCATTGGGCAAATCCATTTTGCCAGTTTTAGCTTTTTTGCCTCCTACAATTCTTTCTGCCCCAGTGCGCTTCCTTTTAGCGGCCACTCCCACATCTCGCTGGGGAAGACCTGATTTTGCATGGGAGGCTGAGCGGGTTTAAATATTGGGAGAGGGGATAATCTTTGGGACATTATTTGCATCACTTTGTAAATATGGGGCAACAAGGCACATTTTTTACGCTGCTGGTGCTTCACAAAAAGTGACGCACCGGCTGCGTAAACGTGACGCACAGCCTCATAAATGAGGCCCAAGACATATAACATGCTTACAGCAACTCATACATATTTCATTATACTTTTTTTTTTGTTTTATAATTTTTGGAAGACCTTTATTTAGAAAAGGGTGCACACAGCTATTCAGCCAAACATCCCGGAGGCATGGCAGCAAAATTAAAGCATCAAACTGTTTCGGCACACCCAGGAGAGCTGCTCAGGATAAGAGAGGTCAATTTTTTAAATTAAAACAGGATATACACGGTAAATACGTAATACAGTTCCATATGTTAACGAAAAGAAGAGAGAAAAGAAAACAGGAGGGGGCCAGCTACGGGATCTAAAGTAGATACAATCACCGGGTGGGCAGGGAAGCATGTCCAACTGCAGAGATACCCACATTTTGAAGCGAACAATATAAGCAAGCATACATTTCTGAAGACTCCCGACTAATGCCCCACCCGATGAATCCAATGACAGGAGAGGCTGAGCGGCCACAGTCCCAGCACCGCCCAAAAAGTCCAAACAGTAACCCGATACACTGACCCCCAACCCAGGGAGAGAGGAAAAAGGAAAGTCCAGTCAAACTAAAAAAGAGAGAAAGGCCATAGAAAAAGAGAACGGAAAAACAAAAATACCCCACCCCCTACCCCCCACCCTGCACCCCTGCAGATGGCTACGGCCTACCCCCCTAGCAGCGTGCCTATCGCCCAGCGACCAAAAACCCGAAATATAGTAGAAAAGAGATTTATAAAGGAAAGAAACACAGAAAAAGAAAGAAAAGAAAAGTTAAGGGAGGAGGAGAATCACAATTCCCGGTCACACTGCACCCCTCCTGCGACGTACAGTCCTGGCCATTAAACAATAAGCGACAAAGCAAAGTAGATTCGGTAGAACCCAGGAAAGACGTCCTACACCGCCCCGCCCCCAATACAAGAAAATGGCGGATCCCGGGTCCCTCACAAACCCCTAGCATCCGAGTCGAACACCAGTCTCACCCTTGACCTCTACGAGTGTTCACCATGAGTTCCGCACACCGCATCCGCCTATTCACAGGATAAATCAAAAGTCCAGCCAGTCCACGAATCTGTGCGGCGAGTCCAACGGATATCCACAGTCCACCACAATCCTCAGCCGCCATGACACTCGCCACGGTACGACCAGATCCCGACCGTCCCATACTCCACCACACTGCACAGCTCACACGATCGATAGATGTTCGCTGTTTCCGTCGGGTCACAGTTTCAATAAAGTAATTGGGGGACGAGCTCGTGAACATGACCACAGGCGGACTCTTCAACGTGGGCGGGCGATACACCATGGCGGCGGATTCAGCCGCACACTGCGGTACAGACATTGCTATCCATGCTTCGACACTAGATGGGCCTCGAGTCGTAGATTACGGGATCAAAGTCGGGGAAACAGCTCGCTTAGGGGGACCAGACAGATCAGAGTCATTATGCGATCGGGCAGTTTCGGTGGCATCCGCGATCGACTTATGTGAAAGAGCAACCATGTAGGAGCACAGACCCTGAATGGCGGCCATCACGGTTCGCAATGATGGCTCTTCTTCACCCCGCACCACCGCGAACTGATCGACTCCAGACATCAGTGCGCCCTTCGGGTCACCCGATTCTCCCAGGGACCGAAGTGCGATGAGGGCAGACGGGGGCAGGAGGCACACAGTCCAGCAGCGATAGGGCCTCTCGGACGGGGGCCCCACCCCGGCGGGAAGGGAACGCCGAGAAGGGGACCCCCGGCCACTCAGCCACTCACAGGATCATTACACCCCATCAATGCGTGTAGAACCGCAGGCTCGCCACCAGTCCAGGGGCAGGTTGCTCTCCACATCTATCGACCGGACCGTGTCTGGGTCCCCCGGCCACCGTTGTTGCACTGCAACCCGGCAGGGTCAGTACTCGAGGTCCCGGCTCTCGGTCAGCGTTAGGTCAAGAACTTCCCCTCGATGCAACTCCGGCAATCCGGGTCGTAAGTTTCCCAGGACCACATCGCCAGTATCAGCAACGGGTCACCCACACGGGGGCGAGGCGAAAAAGCAGGATTTGTAGCAGGATATTCAAGCAGCAGGAGGAGGTCGACGGAGCCGAGAGCTTATGCGGCCATCTTCGTTCGTCGCTAGGCTCCTCCCCCTTCATTATACGTTTATAAACGTAATTGAATGACTGTCCGTGCTTGACAAAGTATAATGATATAATGTGAAAATAATGATGAACAGATCATATGAATGCCTACTTCAAACTCATGAGTCTCATTTTTTTTTCCAAAACCTGCCCTACTCTCTAGTTTCCTTTGCCCGTCATCCAATTGCTATTATGCCATGCTCTTGTTTAATAACAATTACCAACCAACCCCTGCTTTGCATCATTTACACTGATCCTTTGATCACAGATATACTAATGATCAGGTTTCCATTTTGATTAAGGGCATTTTTGCCTCAGCCACAGAGCCATCTTCCACCACTTTCAACCTTGGTGGTTGCTATTAGAAAGCTGCAACTCCTTTAGACTCAATTTTATCATTGCATCTTAGCAATTATCACTGTCACCCAACAGTTTATTCGCAAATATTGTTGCTAGAAAAATATATTTAATGTTTTTTTAAATGTCAGGTGTAGAGAATACGTATAGCTTTTGTTGCATCAAAACCTGTGCTATGTATATTTTGTACATGAAAGGATGTTAGTCAATTGGATCCATCTTAAAAGAGAAGCAGTGCACATGCAAGATTCCCTTTACCACTCCCAGCATACCAAATTGAGGAGAATCTCCTGAAGTAATTCACAATATAATCCTAGGTTACGATCAATCATTTTCCTCTGTACTGCTAAATGGTTAAAGATTATTGCTCTTTAATGTTTGGCCTATCCTCACTTACAGTGTATAATACATGTTTAGTTTTCTCTGCATTTAAAGACTTTTCTTTTGCTCCCATGTGACTTTACGGGACTCTTTTCTCCAGGGTAATTCAAATGAGAGAACCCTTCTTCCAAGGTATGCTTGATATTCTGAAACGATTAGCCTCCAGTGGTCAGTGCTGCGGCAGAAAAGATTTCTTGAGAATTGAAAAAAGTCTGGGTTGCTGCAGAGAACTCAGCACCTGCCCCTCTTGATTGTCAGTGCCTTTTTCTTGACACTAATACTAAGGTTATTGAAAGCAAACCCTTTTTATACTGATTCTTTGTCAAGTTGTTTTTATTTTATTTTGGACTTGAGGACTGAGTTTGCAGTGATTCCTTGAAGGTCTCTTACTGTTGCCTGTTATTCTGAAGGCTAACGCTGATTGTTTAAGCGTTGTGTAGCCACCGTTGTTAAAGGTAGAGTAACGAGTGGCAACAAGGAGAATCCTGAATAGTCATTGAGATTTTTTTTATTAAATATGCTACCACTTCTGTTGGTATCCCTTCGTTGGCCGTTTGGCCATTCATGTTATGCCATCCAGGCAGGAGAAGATAGTCCAGAGGAGATGGAATAACAGGCAAGTGACTATCCAAAAAACAGAACTCTGCCACTGTGTTAGCACTTTACAGTGAGACAACTTCAGAGAGTATAAATTGCTATCGAACAGCCCAGAAGCAGTGTTGATGTCCTAAGATTTTGATGCACCATAACGAAGTCTGGTCAACAAATCAATGGATACAGTAACATGTGAAACACACTAGGCTACACAAGAAGAATAGAGATTTTTTATTATCAAACCATGGAAATGTACCAAAAGTTAATCGTTTACAGAAAGCAAAACATCAGGTTAGTTGCAATTAATAATCAAAATGTGCATGCATCAAATAATATGCAGTTAACATTAAATCAAGTACTATGAATTAGAGGACAAGCCAGTATGTGGTTGCCTCAAAGGAAAGGACAAGGGAAAAGCCAGTCCTCTCTTCCTGGAGAGTCTTTCAAAAATCTCATGTTCTGTTCAGCTCTAATCGTCCCTAAAGACACACAAACTAACATTTTACACACCTACACGCAGTGCTCAAAAGGCTGTCCTATCAGATTAAAGTCAAATGATACAATTAAATACTCAATAGTCTTTCAAGGCTTCTAACAATACGAGCTTCTCTCTGTGTCCTTCTGGCTTGCACAATCTGTAACAATATCAGTTACATGGACCATTCTTCACATGTAAGTGTCTCTTGAACGTGCTAGTCATTATAATATAATTTACAATAATCACAAAGAAAAGAAAACATGTCTTTGCATGGGGAAAACAACATTGCTTTCGACAACGTTAGAACTCCAACCTTGCCAAGAAATATAATCTTCATGTGTCACAAAACAATGATGTTGACCAATGTTAACTCAATTTGAAATTCAGGACTAAATTAACTATAACATAATATGATCTTGAATAAAACATTCACTTTTCTATGCCTTACTGTCAATGTTACTGCAACCCTTTCTCATGTAAAAAAAACCTCCCCACCCACTTCAATGCAAACTGGTGATTCACTGCCCTTAATCCACACCTATGCTACCTGACTCTAAGCATGGGCGGAAAATCCGTTTCGCTCGCGGATTTTGCGGATTTTCGGTAAATTCGCAATCCGCGAGATTCGCGAATCTCCCGCAAAATCCGCAAATCCGCGAGCAGCGGATTTTGCTCGCACTGTTCGCGTGAGTTCGCGGCTTCCCAGTACAACTTCACGCCCCGCGAATAAGCGCTAAATTGCAGAAATACGATCTTAGCAAAACTGAAACTACTTACCAGGTTCAAAAGTTCAGGCTCATCATTAGTAGCCATTTCCTGTAGTGCTTCCTGAGGGGCCCCTCCAGAGTTCAGTTGCCTACTTACAACTATTATGTGACCCTGCTCTGAACCTCAGAATAGTTACACATATGCCACAAAGGTCCTGAATTACAGCTAAGGGAGACAAGCAGGAGCCAGGCTGGAAGTTCAAATCCATTAATCAGCCCCTAATTCATTATTGTCAGTTGGGGCAGGGCAGGTGTTGTAACTAATTTTGCAACAATGAAAGCACTTAGCAAGTGCAAAAGATCACTAATCAGGAAGCACTAAGGAAGCAGGTGCCAGCTAAAAAAATATTTTGTGACACATTAATCAGCCCCAAATTAATTCAGGTCACTTGAGGCAGGGAAGGTGTGCTTTGCTTTGCCACAATAATGTACACTGACTGGACAACCAGAGGGTGCTGTGATGAAACAGAGGGTGGCATGGGTGGGCCAGAGGGTGGCATGAGTAGTCAGAGAGTGGCAGTGGTGACAGAGAGTGGCAGTGATGAAGAAGAGTGTCCCAAACAGGCTAGACACGTAGAAACAACAAGTTCGCAAAACTTGCGACCCGACAGGTAAGTTCGCGTTTGCAAAAATTGTACTAAACCCTCGCGAACTGGCAGAAACCCGCGCGAACACAAAAGAAAAATCCGCAAATTCGCGAGAATTCACGGATTTTGCGAATTGCGAGTTCGCAAATCCGCAAAATTCGCGAACGCGAGATTCGCAAAATACGCCCATGCTTACCTGACTCTCGCATGGTAAACAGAAACAGCATTCTATGTTCCATCACTAGCATTTTCTTAATTTACAAGTGACCAAGGCCAACTAACGACTGCTTGTTCTGAGTTGATATCTTAACTTGATTACCTGAAAGAGTAGCTTTAGTATAATAGAAAAATGAATTTGCATTGGAACATAGAACAGTTTGTCAACTTTTCTTTGTGTCAATATTCTGCAGCTATTTGCAGTTCAACCCAACCCATGCCCTCTTCAGAGTTAGTGTTTCGTTTTTTCAGGTTGTGCCACGCAGTTTACTTCACAAGCGAAACAATTCATTATTCAGTTCCAGTGTAGGCCACCAGCGATGGTGGTAGTCGTTCATAGATGTTGTATCTCTCTCGCTTCATGTGTGTTATTTCATTTGCAGTACATGTGTATCATAGAGATTAGAAGCCACATGCACAGCTCGCAATATTACAGTTGTGTGTCAAGTAGGTGTCTCTTTCGTTTTTTCCATTTTTCCTTCACTTGTTGTTTCCTTTTCGCACGGATGTATGACATTACAACGCATGCTTTTACCACGCATGCTTTTACATCGCAACTTTTACAACGCATGCCTTTACAACGCATAGTGTTGAGGGGGGCTGGATAGTGAATAGTTTAATTTACTATTCCAGCTTCAGTCCCCGTGGATAGTAGGGAAGGTGTTGGATAGTAAATTAAATCTATTCCCTATCCTAGAGCGCCCCCCAGCGCAATGCGTTGTAATGGTTTGCGTTGTAAAAGTTGCGATGTAAAAGCACTGCGTGGTAAAAGTTGCGTTGTTAAGGATGTTTCCCTTTCACACGCCTGTTGATGATTATGGTATGGTGCTGTTGTAGCATGCATGTAGTATGATCCACTCATTAGAAGTATTCTAATTGGTGATGGCAATCTTTCACTGTTTCATAACTATCACAAAGAATGTTTACCGTAATCTCTTCTTATCTAAATAATGGTGTCACACTATCTTGGTAGCTGAACTATAATTCAAATTATGAATGTCATGATAATTCCTAATTATATGTTCATTTGTACATTATTTTTGTGTTGCAGTCGCCCTGAAGAAGGGACAGCATCCCGAAATCCATTGGGCTATTCATAACTGTTTCTGAATTTCAAACATTGCAATTGTATGATTTGGACGATGTATTCAAAATGAATCGATCTGTGTACAGGCTAAAGAAGAAACAAACAAATTTATGTATTTTGATGTATTTTGTTTGTTCTATTGATTATTTGCATTATATGCAGCAAGAGAAATTGTTGAACACACTTTGATCGTTTTGTCTGAAGCTTTATTTTTAAACAATTTTGAACTACTATGATGATTATGTTGAAATTGGATTAAGCTTCCAGAGCACATATTCGTAGTGCACGCAGTCCTTCAAGTGAATGGTCGCTTGAATCAGTTGCATAAAGTGTTTATTTTGCCAGGCCAGAATGGCAGCTTAAAACTGCACACACATGTTGCAATGGCAAGCATGAGACATGTTTAAAAAGGCTGTTTAAGGGGATGGCGCATTCAGTGCTTCAGGCTAATTTCGAGGCCCTTGGTGTATGATATACTACTTTACAAGGGACTTATAAGTAAATTTATCATGCCACTCAGGTGCAGGTCAATTTTATCCTGTTTTAGGGAGTGAGCACCAGCACTTTTCCACTGGTTAAGAGTGAGAAAGGGCGGAGAGTCCTAAGACCAACAAAAATGAATCCAGCAAAACTAGGAAGGTTGAAGGCAGAGCGTTTGGAAATGACCCTGCAGAGAGGGCCAACTCCAAAAGCGCTCTAATGTGTGCACTTTCCCTAATGTACGGTGGTATAGAAAAAATAAAATGAAGTCTTGTTCCCTCCCTCTGCTCTCCAATGTTTGCAGGATTCGAGTTAGAATGGTAAATATGACCAATTGACATATACAAGTGTTTGAAAAGGCTCTCTTGAGCTGAACTCTGGCTGATTAACCTGTGCCTAGTCAGTGGTACAGAGATTTGCAAAGACTTTGACCAGCATTTCTGCAACCCTCAAAAGAACGTGTGGCTCTCTACTGAAGAAGGGCAACTATCCTGAAACACATGTCTAGAGATGTACAGCATTGGCTGCACAAAGAAGGGTGAAAAACTAAAGATTTTCACTGAACAAATTGGTATGATACCCTGCATTTTCCTTTACACTGCGTCATAAGTCAGCAAAGGGGTGCAGCCCTGCCCCATTTTTGCAGGGACGGAGGTGGAGGCGCTTGTTTTTTTGTGCAATGCCACCTCCTCTCCATGCTGGAACATCAGTTCATGTGAATTCTCGGACGATCCGCAATCACAGATGGAAGGAGTTCAGTTATTAATCTAGTTGGACACGTCTGAGGAGATTCCAGTCCATAGTTTCATGCTGTCCGCAGTTTGGAGCAGATAGCTCAGCATCAAACAGCGGGAGGACGCCCAGCGCTCAAGCCATTCCCTCGCTCCCCCACTCCTCCGCTGCGGCCTCTGTGTGGGTGCTTCGGGGGGGGTCCAGCGCAGGACAAGTCTCTCGCCCCCAGCTTTTGCACCCGGCTCTTACCCGGCTCCCGCAGTGCAGGTGGGACAGCATCATCAAGAAGGCTGCAAATAAACAAGAAGGCTGCGGGCAGAGTCAGAGCCCGACACACCAGTGAGCCCGACCGTTCAGAGCCTGCCTGAGCCCACCTGAGCCCGAGCTGGAGGTACTTCATTGTCGCAGAGGCGAAGGGGGATCCAGCAGCGGCACACGGGTGGGCCAGGCAGGCAGTGGCATCACTAGTGCATCAGGAGTATCTGGAGTGCAGTGGACAGCAGTGAGGGTGAGTGTGCAAAGCCTCAGCAGTTTCATGGAGGTGCCGCATCCTGTATTTGCTCGCCCACCTTGCCCGCCTACCTCTTTTAACTTTTACTTTTCATCTCAACACCATCTTTACACCAGCTCTAAAGACTTACCTGCCCCTATCTTCCTACCCCCGCCATCCTGAATTTACCCGGAAGGGAGCTAACCAAGCAGACTGGGGTGGATTAGACACAAGCACTCTCAAGCCCTGAGGCAAGTCCAAGCAACATGACATAGGGTGAATTGCAGAGGAACCTTGAAGGCTTCAAAAAGGCGCCAATCCAGCTGTTTCCCATGACCAAAAGATCAACCAGAGAGGATAATTGCAATTTTGCCTCTTTAACGACTACCCCAGTGCAAACGCAAGAGTAAGTCATGCAGGCTCACAAGGGTTACAAGGTCACAAGGGACCTGGAACAGTAGCCCAGAAAGACCAAACCCAGCACCACTTCTTCCAACAAAAGTAAATAGGGTAGACAACAGTTGATCCTGGAGCAAATCTCTACCACCTACCCCTCCAATAAAAGGGCAACTAGGTCAATGAAGAGTAAATCATTAACGGACTGCCCCAATGGAATGCCACAAGACTCAGAGCAAAGGTGGTCAATATGAAACGTCTTCAGGAAAAATGACTCACTAAGTACTAAGTACTAATCAAAAGCATCCTACACGAGGCACCACCTTATGCCCCAAGCAGGGCCCAGGACAGCAGCCCCAAAAGGCCGAGCAGTCATTCACCCATAAACGAGGGGCAGAACTCCCTAGCCAGAAAGACTTGCGACACAGCCTCAATTAAAAATGCCTCCATCATTGTGACTATGGCGCAATTCCATCAAGCCGACATCCATGACCTAGTCACTCAGAGAGCGGAGACAATTGTGCCTCCACTAGAGATAATAGACTCAAAGTCCATGAGTCCACGCTTTCAAACAGCCACCTCGGGCCTAACGTCCCCCTTGGCGGGGGAGCTCACATCCTCGTTCCTTCACAACTTAGGCCAAAAGATCGAAAGAACCCTTTAATTAACACAGAACCCCCTGTGGACACTATATCCAGCATTAGCACCCCCATGGGTCCCTAACCCAAAATCAGACCATTACGACTGCAACATCAGTGATGACGCGGAAACAGAGAAAAATCCCCCAAAGAAGCAAACAGTGACACCAATAAAGCCCTGCTATGGCAATCAACTAAGATGGAAAGTACAAAGTGATCTTCTACCTTTTATCTGTGGGTTGGTAAGTGGGGCTGGTGTGGGCTATCGCCCAGGAAAAAGAAAATACTGCAGGGAGTTGGGGTTACTTTTACCACATCCACTCCACCAATAGTGTGATCTATTTATGGTGCAAATTCATATGTCAGACCTCAATATATAATCACACAGCTTAGGGAAGATTGTTACGGTTTTGATGAATGAATGTGAATGGGTTGTGGAAAGATGTAACAAAGAATGAATGCTGCTGTGTGCCTATGGCAGCCGCAGGATCCAGGGAAAAATTGAATAATACTTAAAAATAATTGCTGGTGTGCTCCTATGGCAGGCAGGGGGTCCAGGGGGAAATGGAATAATTCTTTTAAAATGAAAGCTGAGGGTTAGCTATGGAAGCAAGAACACAACGCATTACAAACATAGCACGGACTTCGCAAATTCCAGCAACTCCGCAAACTGACATATATTTCCACACTGGCCTAGTGTTTTGGGCATTCATGGCATATTTGAATGGTTTGTAACAATGCTTTGCAACCAAATTAGAGTCACAAATCATTATGGGGCAGATTTATGATGCCCTTGCGCCTCTTTGTGCCGCAATTGCGTCACTTTATTTGACGCAACGGCGGCGCAAACAATGCGCCCTATTTACAACGTGACGCATCTAGGAGATGCGTCACGTTGTAAAGCCCTGCGCCATAAGGAGGCGTTCCTGCACAGGGGGGGGCGTTCCTGCGCAGGAACGCCTCCTGAAAGTGGCTGAGTGAAATCTATGAGACTTCCGTCAGTCACTTTCAGGCCAATGGTGCGTCAAAACCATGCGCCTGCTTGAAGCAGGCGTAGGTCTTGACGCAGCATTGTGAAGATGGGGCATCCCCGAGCCTTGCTGGAGCTATGTCGCGCTTGAGACGCAACTCCAGCAATGCTCCACCTTTCCGGCACAGATGCGTCATGCATCTGTGCTGTTTTTGCACCATGGTGTGCCGCATTGTAAATGCGGTGCACCATGGGTGGCGTAGCTGTGGCGCACTGTGGCGCAAATTAACTGGCGCATCCCTGGGGATGCGCCAGTTAACATAAATCTGCCCCTTTGTATTTTACCACCCCCTCAAAGGAGGCTGTAAGACATAGGCAAATTGGGCCCCTTCTCCCTTGTGAGTATTGCAATAATGGGGCGTATTACCAACAACTAACAATAATTATCGCTATGTTGGTTTAGCGGCGATATTTTTATCGCTGAGCTGCGGTGATTTTTATCGCTTAGGAACCTTGCTATTATCAAGGTTTATCTCCTAAGCGATAAAAATCGGCGGAAATGCATGAATATCGCAGAAAAGTCCACGATATTCATGCATTACCGAGCTAATGCTCTTAGCCATGTTATCCACCTACCATTGGATAACATGGCTTAGAACTGCTCAGGGCAGGTGTTAGCTTTTGGAGATATTCGCGCTTAGCGCAAATATCTTCAAAAGTTGGTAATAGGAGATAGCGATGTTAGCGACTGTTTCCAGTCGCTAACATCTTGGCACGCCCACTTTGCATGTCATTAGTGATAAATATCACTGACATGCAAAGCGGGGCCCAAGATGGTCGCAATCTCCTACTAGCTGTCGCTAACTGGTGTTAGCGACAGCTAGGTAATAGGGAGATAATTGTATCTCCGCTTTCTTGGCTTTTAAAGCCAAAAAAGCGGAGATAAACCCCCTTGATAATATGCCCCAATGTTTTTAAGAGTAGGCGGAGGCCACTGCTTACTCCTAAAAAAAAAAATTACACTTTTCAAAAAACAAAATTTCAAATACATCCCATATTCCTTTAAGGATAATGGGTTGGATTTAAAGACAAGATGCTATATTTTAAAACAATCACAGACATGGTGGTCTGCTGACATCAGCAGGCCACTATCCCTGTGATGAGTGTGAGTCCTAGTGGGGCATAAGTTGTGACTTACTTTATTAATATTCATAAGGACTTTTCACAAATGACCACACTGGTCTTAAAAATACTGACCATTAATTGTCCTCTTTTTTCCAGTTGTACGTAGAGCTTGTTTTAAGTCCCTCCTCTATACAACCAATTTGTCCAATGTTTACTCAATTATAGATATAAATTAAATCAGAACCCTACCCCATAATATGATTTTTACCAATATTTTGTGATTTGAGTTAGAATAGTTATTCTTCCCCCTCACCTCAACTATGTACTTTCAATGTTTGCTTTAATCGAGTTACAATAATACATCCTCACAGACCCCCCCAATTTATGCACTTTCTCCAATGCAGTCAGTTCGGACTAAGTGTGTAGTCTAGTTTTTCTAGGACTGGAATTAGAATAGTAAATCTAGCCCACTCGTCTTTACATTTTTTAATGGTTTGTAGAAATATAATGTATCCGTTTTTGGAATTTGCTTATTATTGCAATAATATATAATACAAATATATATGTATATGTATAATATTAGGTCACTGGTTAATATAGCAGTAATGTTGTAGAATTTCAATATTGTAATTTGCATTAGTAAACTATAAAGTGAGAAATATTTAGGTAAATTTAGAACTTTATCAGATACGTTTTATTAGATAAAATACACACAAAAAATCACATGTATTAAATACAATTATTACTTTATTAATATAAGCTTTGTTGACATATTAATAGTTCAGAAATATATTTATACACAGTTTCATAATAATAGACCAAATCATCACATTTGTACTGCTTTCATTGTTTGTTTACATAGATAATAAATCATAAATCACATATTTAAAACTACATTAAAAAATGATAAACACATACATGCATTTTCTCCTGTGTTCCTAAGACTGTAAATAGAATAGTTAATCTGACCCTCCCCCAATATATGATTTATTTCCAATCTTTGTGTGATTGGAGTTAGAATAGTTAATCTGCTCCCACCCACCATATGCACTTTCTTCAATGCTTGATATAATGGAGTTAAAACAGTAAATCCACCAACACTCCAAAATAAGCATTTTCTCCAATGCTAATTGGGTTGGAGTTAGACTTGTCAATTTGGCCTAATCGATATAAGAAATTGCCCCTATGTTTATTGGGTAGGAATAAGAAGAGCGACTCTGTCCCCCATACCCTATTATGTCACAAAAATGTTTCATGGGTTTGAGATAGAAAATTAAATATACCCCTACCCATTTTTGCATTTTCCCAATGGTTATAGGGTTGAATTTAGAGGAATAAATCTGCCTCACCCCCAATATATGAACATTCTCACTGTTTGTTGGACAGGACAAAATAGAAAAACTAAAAATTACCTCCCCACACCTTCCTTTATGTGATTAAAGTTAAAATATTAAAGCTGTCTTATGTGACACTTCCTCAATATTTGTTGCCCCTTACATATAAGAGACATGATTGACAAAGGGACTCTGCACCCATGACAGAGGCCCCACAGTTGAGGGTGTGTCTGCCTATTTGGGTGGAATCGGCTCTATGAGAATTCCAATTGCAGAGACTCCGCCACAAGTGCAGAGACTTCCCTATGACTGCGAGGCCATTTGTGAATCAGGTCCAAGCAGTTAGTCCACTTTTTATGGGACAGACATTAGAATAGTAAATGTAACCCACTCATCTTTTCATTTTTAAGTGTTTATAGAAACATATTAGTTTTTGTAATCCATTTAATTATTGTACTAATATAAAATAAAATATTTTTGTATGTGTAGTAATAAGTGACTGGGTAATGTAAAATTATCTTCTTTTATTATCGTAATTGGCAATGATATACGTTAAAGTAAGGGCATATTTAAATAAAAAAGAACTTTGTTAACATAGGCATTGATATAATAATAATTTAAGAATTCGTTTCTTAACAGTTTATAGTAATAACAAAAAAAATAATCACATTTGTAGTGCTTTGGTTGTTTGTTGACATATACAATAAATAATAAATCACATATTTAAAACTACATCGGAAATAAATCATAAGCACATACTTAGAACCAGCAAAAATTTTAACAATCAGTGCATGTAAGAGGTCCAAAATAGATAACAGAGCAATGCATTTTATTTTCATAAATAAGATGTTTCATTATGCATGTAAAGGTCATCTAGAAAATTAAGAATGTACATTTACATTTTGTATTTATTCTTTAGACAAAGAAATTGCAAGGTTAATATATAATAAGTTTAATAAGAAATTATTTCCATGACAACTTACAGTTATTTCTTTAAGTAAAGGTTTTCTTATACACCATAAGATAATATGTAGTTAGTCCATAGACTTCAATGTATTTAAAGGCTATTTTTCATTTGATTTAATTTCTAGACTAAAGGACTGATTTAAATCTCGGTAGATGGGTCCTGTCCTCCGAAATATAAATCCCATTCTATCCTTTGGGATTTATATTTTGGCAGACTGAAAAATCATTACCATTAGAGTAGAGTAAACATGTTTGCCGAGATCTAAATCATACCATAAGTCTGTTGTAAAGTCTATTTTGTGCTTTTCTTTTCAGAACTAAAGGAAAGATAGAATGAGTCAAAAAACCCATCAAGTCGCACACTGTTCACACGGTGTTTACTGCACACCTTATTACAATAATCGTGTTGATACTAAAACCTTTTCACTCATATTCAACAATAATTTAATCTTCATAAATTCATCTTTGATAATCGAATAACATATCATATATCGATCATTTCAAAACTTGATACATAAATCATAACATATGTTCATTATACATTTTCAAATTGCAATATCTTCATGCATATAATACTGCATTACTCGTTGTATTAACACATTTTTTGTTCGTGCCCAATGCATTTCGGTACCAGTGGTACCTTCCTCAGGGGAAAATCTGAAAAAATAAATGAATAAAAAATGTCTTAGTGTTGATGCCCATGTGTGCTCGTGTCATATAATGTATGGTGTATAAAGTCATACCTGTTGGTGAACTGATAATAACCTCTGTCGTCTATAATAAAGAGAGATAAAAAGGAACAAAACGACTCCTGGTAAGTAGTCATATTTAGAATGTTTACCTAAAGTAAACTTATGAGAGTCATGTGATCTTACCCTGTAACTCTTCTGAAGTGGTCGATGGTAAACTGTCAATAAACGCATTAAATAAGATGCCAATTAATATCACCAACTGATGTATAGCACTAAATAACTATAACATAATGCTATGATTACTGCTTAAACAAACATTCCACATACTTGATGTGGACGAAAACTGATGTTGCACCCTGGGGAAAATAATGGTAATATTCACGGAATGAGAAAACAGCACAACCTGTCAGCAATAGTGTATTTTTTCTTTTTAAAGAGCCATCATACCTTATAAGTTTGGTCTCCAAGCGTATCTAGAAAATAAAATAAAATGAGCGTTTCAGCGTCAGTACTCTCTGTCACTAATAAAGTTTAGTGATAATAAAGTGAATTCATTACTATCCCTGCCAAGTGAACCGTTCCAACCTTACCTCATAACTTCTAAACCGTGCCGGAAAAAAAAGCCGGGGAAATGATAACCTCTGCTACAACACGCCGCCACGAACGCGGTGAAATAAATGCCGTGGCTTTAAAATCACAAACAGTGACATAGGTGATGGACTAACCGAAAACAAACGTTGCATCTACGATAATAATGTAGCCGCCATGTTAAAATGTCTACTAGGTATCTGAGATGCAAGATATATTCCTGCGCACAACCGAATGGTTTATAAAAAAACTTCATTTCAGAACTTGCATCAAGGACTTCTGTCTGATCCATTTTCATTGGGATCAGGTAGACAAACTGGCATTTCATAATTATATAGAAAATGTTTGTGTGTGTATACCTAAAAGGTTTTTTAAATGTTAAGTGCTATTGTCTGCTTTGTTGGTTATGTATGATAGTAACTGTTTTTCATTTATTTGTTTAGTGTAGGCCATGCATGAAGTAATTTGCAAGTTATTTCAATGTACAATGTGTTATTTTAAAAGATTTGTTTGTGTTGTGTATGTAATATATTTTTGATTGAATTGCTAGGTTTTAAGTGTTTTGGTTAAGGGATAGGGAATTGTGTTATTTAATAGGTCATCCCTGAAGACAGTAGGATTTGTGGTAGTTTCGTTTTGTAGTTTTAAGGAAAGTGTTTGGAGTTTTTAATTTCCAGTTTTTCTTACATTTTCTTTCTATTTCTTTGGTTTGTTGAACTCTTTTTTACCATTATAACAGACAGATTTAATATGGAACTTTCCCTTTTGGATTTTGAATTTGTTGTGGTTATTCACCTGTGGATTAGCTGCTCTGAAGGAGGAATTTTTTCATTGGATAATCTACAGCTTTGAAACAGAGACTCCTTATTATTGTTACTCACACTTGTTTTAAATGTATAATTAATATTGTATTTAATTGTGCATGTTTAATGCAGTGCTATTGAAATAATGTCTTTAAACTAATAAAAGTAGTTACTTCAAAGTGAAAATATTTTTGTTGGGCTTAAATAATTGTGCTGCTTTTTAATTCCCCTATAAGCGAGGCCAGTTTCTGCCTCTGTTTGGTTGTACTCTGCCAGAGAAAATAGAGATAGCACCAGAGAGGAGGTTGAGCTGCTCTTAAGCTCTGACGCCCCATAGTTGAAACCTCCGTAATCTGAATCATCTTGTAAACTGCCTGATATATTGGGTGCTACTCTAAAACAAAAGAGGAAAATCCACAAAATATTTCCCTTAAAGAAGTGTTAGTTGCTAATTCTAAGAGCGATATACAATCCATCTTCAGTTATTTTAAGCTACAGACAAGCAAATGTTATAAATCTAGCATGCCACCAGTCCAAGAAACAGCCCTCACTGAGGAAGCCTACCACCTCTGAGGCATGTTCATAAATTTGACCCATTCTCTGCTACTAGAGATAACCCTCACATTCTTCAACATATGAAAGAGCTTAGGGGGGAAGTGAGGGATTTAAAAGAGATGATAGTTTGTTTAAAGACATAATTAAAAAGAATATCAGAAAGGTTGAGACAACCGATTGATAGGCCCATTCCAGCTCCAATATTATGGAATAACTGTCGTCCAGGAAGGACAAACAACCTTGAAAAAAGGCCTCATTCCATCTTTGCCCACTCTAAAATGTAGCCCCCCTGTTTAGAATATCTAGTGATATAGGGGCGATCAATATGAACAGTATGCCTAGCTTGGCTTGATTGCTGAGCTTTTCCCACCCTTCTAGCCATGGCATTAAAACTCTCTCTAGACAGCCAAAGTGCCTTTTGGAACAAGCCCAGAATTCTCAATTTCAAGCAGTCACATCAGTTTTAAATATTCCTGTCAAAATCTTTATGACTAATGTCCCCAAGCTCACCCAGTCTGCATATAGCGAGGGTGAGGGCATATTGATTATTAAGGCAACCCTTTGGATACAGAAAGTTAGGGGATGTCACTCTCTCATACATCAGGAGATTAGTGCTGCAACAAAGTATTCACTAAAAGAGTCAGATTTTGGCAGTATTGAGTTAACATTGAGGATTAAGAACTGTGTTACCAGCCTTGTACCTTTTGATGCTCACACATTGGATTTATGTGACACCAAAAAACAATATAAATATAGGAGTCCAGAGCATTATACTCCAATAGAACCGAACATCCCTGTATCCACTGGTTGCAAAGCCTGCCATTTGCTGGCCTGGGTGAGGGTGTGACTTTTTTCTCAGCGGGCACCATAGATGTAAACGTCCCAAAGTGCCCCCTTACAATTTCCTTTTACATCCATCAAAGACCCTTGACAACAATTATTTAATGAAATGTGGCAGGTCTTGGTTCTAAGATCTCCCCCTCAGATTGGAATAATTTCATTGAGGTCTATGGCATCTGCTTGTTCCAAGAAACTTCAAGCGTGGAACCAGCATATAAAGCGGGCAATTTCATTTCTTATACCCCAGCCAAGCGCGGATGAGCTGGTTAACCTGCTGGGGGCTAACTAATTGAACCAGGGCCAGTCTTTCCTGGAACATACAGACAATAAACATTGATATACAGGATGTCTTGACTACACGCCTGATGTCCACAAATTGTTGTGCTTATCCCTTGAAAGCAGGGGATTTCAATACAACTATCAAAACATTGGCATTACAAGGGACGACGATGGTGTATGGGTATTTCAAGTCCAGAGCTGGCACAAATAAAAAAAATAGACAGAGATTGCACTGCAACTTAAGACTTTTTCAATAGAATTAGGCTTAAGAGCAGCCAATGGTAGAACAGAATCTGTCAGGAAAGGGGCCAATACATTTGATAACAGGCTACTCTCAAGTCGAATAGACTATATTTTGCTGGATGCCCGAATGTGGCCATCTCTTAGAGATATGGGTGTTATGACACGGCTGGAGAGTGATCATAATCCCCTATGCTTCTTGATGGGATTTTGTTGTAGTAGACTTAAAACAAATATGCATGATTTAGCTTCCACCATTAGCATCCAACTCTCCAATGACAAACAGTGTCTCAAGTGGATTCGATAACTAGCTCTATACATGTTATCTAGCCTTTGCACAAGGATGATCCAAATGTAGTAATTGCATCACAGAGTTCGTTGGAATAATTCTGAAAAAATGAATGCTGCTGTATGTCTATGGCATGCAGAGGTTCCAGGGAAAAATGGAATAATACTTAAAAAATAAATTCTGGTGTGCACCTATGGCAGACAGTAGGTCCGGAGTGAAATGGAATAATCCTGAATAAATGAAAGCTGGTGTGTGACTGTGCACACTGTGCCACTGAATTCAAGGTAGCCTGGCTGATGAAGGGTAATACCCAGAAACCGGTCCCAGGATGCTTGATTCCGGTCCAGGGAGGACTTGGCTTGGCAGTTCGGTCTGGACTGTTCCATTGAGGCACAGGGTCAAGACTTATTTGCATATGGCTGGGTCTAGCCTGGGGTGGCATGGTGAGCAAAAGAACAATGGATTTAACCCAGATCCCTTGACTGGGTGTGAATGTATGATTTATTCCGAATTCCGTCCATCATTTGTTTGCGTAGCACTGTGCACATTTGCCAGGCAGTGGGTCCAAGGGAAAATTAATAATGACTGTCATTACAAAATAAATGCTTGTGTGCCGAAGGCACCTGTTGCTGGCAGGAGGTGGTTGGAGAAATTTAAATATAAATAATGCTAATAAATAAGGTAAAATACATTAAAAAAAATAACTGCTGGAGTACTGGGGACTATGACAAGCCATTGGGAGGCAAGGAGTTGTAGGGGAAATGCATAAAATATTAGACACTCTTCATATATACTACAATGATCCTCAAGCGCATTAAACTGACAGGGACAAGTTAAAAAAAAATGAAAAAAAAAACATAAAGGCATAGTCCCTCTCTTATCAATCCCCAAAGAAAATTGCTTTGAAAACTGGAAAAAAAGTATTTACACACACTGAATGGCTTGTACAAAATGGCCACTGGCTATATTGTCAACCAACAACAACAGCAAGGAGGCATGGACAACAAAGAACACATCCAAGCCTATAGCAAAAGCACACTGGCTGGCTACACAAAATGGCCCCTGGCCACATGATAAAACAACCACAGCAAGGAGGCATTGCTGCAACAAAGAACATATGCATGCCTACAACAAAAGCACACTGGCTGGCTAACACAATGGTCGATGTCTACATTGTCAAACAACAATCAAGGAGTCATGGAAAACAAATAACACATTCAGGGATATGGACACTGCCTACAGAAAATGCCCCCTGGCCACATGACATGGAGAACAAAGTCAAATGGTGGTTCATGGCAAATACATACACACATACCTGCGCGACAAAGGAGGTATGGTAACAATTAAGAAAGCACTACCATTGATAAAGCAATGCCAAAAATTAGAAATAAGTGAGGAGTAACAATTTTACAACAATACCCAAGGCATCTAATATTAACCACAAAAAGTAAACTTTTTGTAGAAAAAAACTTGAATTAAATGTAATCCAATGCCATTCCTGGGCTAAATTATGTTTTAAAACAGCATCAACCACAGAAACAGAGTTTCATGTAACCAATGATTACTACTGGCTGGATGACCTGTAGGCAGACTAGAACACATAGTAAGATAGAGGAATAGTGCAAATTTAACATGGAGAAAATGTCCTGAACTGTGCAACCTTTTCAGTTTCAAAACATGAAAAATTCAATGCGAAAAAGTACCTACTACTGAATCTCCAGGCCACTCACCATAACCACAATCAAATAGAAAAATGTAATAAACGTACAAATAAATGCTGGTGAATGCCCCTATCAAACAAACAAACAACATCGTTGTACAAATGTTTTTTAACTTTGTTGTGCGAAACTAAACTGCCTGATTCCGTATCAATTTGGTTCTGACCAACTCACAGTCTGCGGTTCCGCACAACCGGTTACAATGCTTCCAAACATAGGTCAAAAGGAATCCCATTGACTTCAATGGGAGCCTGTGTTATGACGGACAACACAGGACCCTTTAGGGAAAATTATTGTCTGTGGAAAACCTTTCACCCTGTTGCAGGCATCTCATTGGGCCTGCCACACTGTGCATGGTTTTACAGAGGGGTCCTTCGGGTCCCCCCACAAAACCCAACCAGAGACCCAACCAGAGACCTCAGGATGAAGGGGGCTTGCTAGGGGCCCCCAAAGTCAATTTTCGACAGCCTTTTCACGTCAGACAGCCCGACTCGAAAAGGCTGTCAGAATCCGACATCGTTATCAGTTGGTCAGAAATTCTGTCTACTGAGCTGTAGAAATTGGCTCCGACTGACTCGGAATCTCCGAATGCCGGTCGGAACCGATTCAGAATGACTGAATGGTTTCTTTCTGACTGCGAGCATCGTAATCAATCAGTGAGAATGTTTCTGACTGACGGATGGGTTCCGAAACGGTCCAGGGAAATCCGACTGTCTGTCGGAGGCTTTCTGACCGACATCGTAATGAGCTCTTACTTGTGATATCACAAAAACAAAGTCCTTACATTCCAATGGTATACATGAAACAGGAAGTGAGAGAGTGATCCTTCCATCTCAAATCCAACTGAAAAGTTACCAGAAAGTGTACAAAGCACTGGGAGGAGCCTGCTGGACAGGAAGAGGTAGTTATGGTCTCTGGGGGGCTTCCTTTTTGTTAAAAGAAATCGAAAGTAAAATGAACAAATGCTTTTAGCACAAAAAAAACAACCTGAACGGTCTGTTGGAGAAGAATATTCACTTGAAATGTCTTTTCGAGTAGATTTAGCTGCTTCTCAATTAGCGAATCTGCTTTGCTCCAGCATAACGAAAATGGTACCGGAAGGCACCGTGGTGACGAGAAGCTTTGCTAGCACATGGCAAATCTTACGTGTATTTGCTAGCAGCCATCAAATTTCACCAGCAGGTGACAAAACATTATCTAACATTAGCGATTATAAATCTTCCTGCCTGACTGAGTGGCCAGACAAGCCTTCTTACCAGGAGGGTCCAAGAGTAGTTATAGTCCCACACAATATGTTTTTAAGAGAATCCTCTTATACTTTCTAACATCAAAGCGTTCCCTTAACCAATCCCACCATGCATTGAACACTTGGTTCAACATGGAATGTAGAATGACTCACTCCCAGCTGATCAAGGCAATCATAGACATGGATGTTCAGTGCATTTGTGAGGCAAGTCTACAGTATAAATCAAGCTAAGACAGACTAGGCTGAGAGGGGGTAGCAAGATCCTAGGGTAGCTTGCTCTGCAAAGGACTCTTGTAGATTTTGGGCTTTCCTACAATGGGGCGGCAATGATGGTGTAGCGCCCCCTCAAAATCATATAGCCCCGGCAGCCTAGGTTTAACTTTTTACAAATGTATATGCTGAACGTTCTTGCATAGTGGATGTCATCGTGGAATATATATATTTGACAATTGATTACCTATCCTTCAATAGGAACCCTTTTTTGATTTAACTGATTTTCACAAGGCATTAGATGCAGTATCGAGAGGTAGAGCCCCGGGACCTGATGGCATCCATACGGATGTGTTCCTGGAGGATAGACACAATTGATCACGCTATATTTTTAAGTTGGCAAATGCTATTCCTAGTGGTGCTCCAGGCCTTGGGTCTTGGAGAGGCGCTGAATTAATGCCCATTTATAAAAAATGGTGATCGAGCCTCCCCACTGAATTATCAGACAATTAGATTAACTGATGGCATACAAAAAATCTTTGCAAGTTTACTTTTGGCTAAAATTAAGATTTGTCTTTCCTATAACAATACCCTGCCTCGCTTTCCACCTGGAGTTCGGAACAAAAAAGCAAAGTAGACCAGGTCTTCTGTTTTTACTTTTGTATTTGGAGGTTGTTAAAATTGGAAAGGATTCTTTGTATGTGTTTTTTGTGAATTTAAAGTCAGCATTTGACTTTGTTCCATATAAAAAAAATGATGGGATATCCTTCTGGCTATGGGGATACTACTGAACATGCTGAATCTGTGATATGCCTTCACGAAGCAAATTCTGAGCATGTCTGATGGATTACCCAGAGTGATCTTACCAAGCGCTTCCCTATAGATAGAGGTATTCAGCAGAGTTGAGTGTTTAGCCCCTTAGTTATTTTCTTTATGAACAATACCCCTGTAATAACAGGTATCAAAATGCCAATGTTAATTTTTGTGGATACCTTACTAATTTTCAAGACACCTAGAGGCCCACAGCTTTTGATGCTTCTCTTTGAGGAATTTTGCAAAGCTCGGGTCCTCGAGATCAAGACCTCAAAAACTAAATATATGCCGTTGAACCAACCCAATGTCATAGGGGAAGAGTAATTTGGGGAGGTATGCCACTTGAGTGCACACAAGTTTTAATTATTTCGGTGTCACTTTGACATCTTATATATGGTTTGGAAATCACAAGTGGATGCTATGTCCTCCATACTTACAATAGAGATATTGGGAACTCTGTTTTCAAGTTATCTTGATCTCTGGAGGTCTTCTCTGCCCTAGGACTGACAGATTTTATTATGGTAATTGGGAAAGAATTATGTTTTCCTGAAGAAGGTGATGGCTGTAGAGTATTTGCTCACTGAAACGCGTCAATGCTTTTGAGAGTGGAAACCACTTTAGGTCTGAGGAGACAATTATATTGATTGAAGATTGGGATATAAATTATAATTGATCCATGTTTGACTACTGTAGCTTCTCTCCACATATACGAACTATTTCTCCCTTATTGTATTCCCAATTGTGTACAGTTTTTATTATGGTTTCTTTGTGAATGTTATATTAATTAACTTTTCTGTTTGTCACTGTTTTTTAATGTTTAGAATTGTATCTATGCTAGGGAAAGACCACAAGGACTTGATGATTACAATATACACTGTGCTCTATATGTTTTTAATGATTTTCTGAATACACCTGTATTTTTTACATTTTGTATTTTTAAATTTCCTCCTTGTTCATCTTACTGGTGTGTGAAGAGTGTCTGTGGCAAATTGATGCTTGCTGTGTGACATTTACCTAAAGGGGACCTCTTTTCAGACTTTTGTCTTTGTTGGTACCCTACCACTTTGGTTGTTGGGTCCCTCTCTCTTTGCTTAGAGAAGCATACCATATCAAACATAAGGAGGAACATGTAAGCTTGAATGGAACTCTTTTTAACTGTTAAACGTTTTAAGTGTTGTTTTAGCTTTTATTGTACATACAATCTGATTTTTATAAGTATTTGGATTGTATAAACTGATATGTATGAGCAGTGTTAGATGACCACAAACTATCTCAGTGATCACAGTTGGTTTGATCATGCATTTATTGTTTTAATATTGATTTTGGTTTGTAATATGTGTTACTATCTTGCTGAAATGCTTTTATGATTTTAACCGAAATAAAGCAACATGTAATTAAATCATAACACCAGTTCACATTGGTGCATAAACTTTAAGCAGCATGCTTGCAGGCTCAGTGAAGCTTTGATGCTCTCTCAGAAATCTGAAGATCCTCTCATCTATAAAACACCAGGGATTACACTAATAAACAATCTCTCAACATTATGATGAGAAAAACACGCCTAATGAACTGCGATTTCTGGTATGAAAATGAAACACAGGATTTTCTCCTGCATGTTTACCTAAATGTAATCTACTTCATAAATCAAGATATTGAATGCAATATATGAGCTTGTGATGCATTATCAACCTCTATTAAGCATCAAGTTGTGTAAGCAATACAAGCAAAGAACTAATGGGTAAAGCTAAGATTTCATAAATGATAATGTGTATTCATAAAATGGATAAATGATTTCTATAAGGAGATCAATAACAGGAAAGGACATAAACACATGACAACGCTGTCTCTGGGGATGTGAGGATAGTTTTTACTGAATTTTCTGGATTATTTGTACCTTCTCTGTCCCTACTCAACAATCTCCTGTTTCCTCCAGCTTCCCTACAGGCCTACTTGTACAGGGTTCTCATAGCTGCCAAGGTTTCAAGGTTTCAGATTGCCATGTGTGACATTTTTTAAATTTCAGTGAAATTATGAGTGACATTCCAACGTGTATGAGTGACACTTTCTCGCAAACAAAAAACATTCAATGAACACTAGGGAAACTTCAATATATCAGAAATTACAGCCATTTGAGCAACATGAAACTTCAAGAACTTCTTGAAATTGCTGTAGAGCACCCGAAATGGAAGGACACTAGTGGCAAAACACACACCGGCACCCGTAGTCTAAAGAAAATACCTCAGCCTCAAGTGAAGTACCCAAGAAGGATGACTAGACAGAGCAGCCCTGTGGCCTGCTGAGATTACTGTCTGCAGAATTAAATGAAATCCGAGATCTCATGCAGATGTAAACTTGAAAGATTACGAGACAGAGCAGCCCTGCGCCTGCAGATACTGTGTCTCAATTAATTATCAGATAATCTCATCTCAATCATCTGCAATGAGTGGTGCGCTCCGCGTTGTGAGGTAATCATGTTACAACTGTTGAGAGCGGACAGTGGGCCTCTGAAGAATGATGAAGATGACGTGAGTCATAACGGACCCCCTTCCTTTTCTCCCCTTCCCCCAGCTGGGCCCCAGTGCCGATAGAGCAGCGAGAGCCTGCTGATAAAACTGTCAACCGTAGTCTGTCAAGATAAACCCAGTTAGTCAGGGCACCCATGATAAGGAAAGGAGACAGAGCAGCCCTGCGGCCAGGCCTGCAGTTTTGAAACTAAATTGATTGTGTGTGTCAGACTGAAATCATTTCTCAGAGGTGATCAGACTGTGCGAGCCGCTCTGCGGCGGCGCTAATGTCACACAAGCACTAATAGAACTGTGTACACTAAGTCTGCTGCATAAACACTTAATGAACTGGAGTTCCTTCAGACTGCTACTGTCTCTGCGTCCAGGTCTATCTGGTGGCCGTGGCGTGAACCGCACAGGGACCCGCGGCCACACAGCACACTGCATCATGCAGTCTTCTTCTTCCAGAAGAGTGACTCGCTGACTAGTCTCCCGCCTGGCCGCACTTTGCATCCACGATGTCTGCAATGCCTCTGATTGTGCAGCAGCGCGTGCGGCCATATGTCCTGTCAGGTATGAGTGACTAAATCGGTCATTCAGTCACTGCTCAGTTTGGCAACGCTGCTGGGTTTTAATGAATTTGTTGCACAGTCAGCAGTGGCAGCGCATGGAGAACTCGAATCTCAGTTCACATGCAATTAGGCTCAAAAAGTACGGACAGACAAAATTCTACTACATCTTAAATAGGTAAAATTCAATACTTGTTAAAATTAAATTAAAAGAGGGTGACGCCCTCAGAAACACTACATACAATACGCCCTATTTTACAGAAATCTCACTATCACTAAAAGGATAAGAAGAATATTTTCGTTTTAAAAAACATTAAAACAATTTAAAATCAGTTTGAAACATAAATTGCCAATTAATATGATCAAAAGCCTTTTCGGCATCTAAAGACATATCTGCAAGGGGAGATTTATATTTTTTGCCATAAGAAATGATATTAGCAAACATCCCAGCATTATCAGATGCTAATCTTCCCTTCACGAATCCAACTTGATCAGTTTTAATCAAGAGAGGAATAATGGTGTCAAGTCTGGATGCAAGAATTTTGGCAAAAATTTTACAATCATAATTAATTAATGATATAGGATGGAAATTTTTACAATAGGAATGATCCTTATCAGGTTTGGGTATGACAACAATTAAAGCATCCATGAAAGAGCCAGAAGCTTTTTCGTCAGCAATAAACAAATTAAAAAGTTAAAGAAGTTTGGGGACAAAAATGGAATTAAAGGTATTATAAAATTCAATAGATAAGCCATCAGGTCCTGGGGTTTTTAATTTTTTAGGGCTTTAATAGCATTAGTTATCTCTTGAGGAGTAATGTCCTTTGAGGTTCTTCGATTTCTGACTTCGTCCCGTATGTAGCCGCCATTTTGTATCTCGTCGCCATTTTGTGTTGCCCTCACTCAGGCAGCACGGCGAACGTAGTGTTTTTGCTTTTCTCAGCTGCTACGTGTCTCTTCTGTTAAAGAGTAAACCCCTGCCCTTGTTTACAAAACCGATGTCAGGGTCTGGCCGAGTTCGTTAATCCATGTCTGGGTTGATTGATCCCTGTCTCGACTGACTATTTGCCTTCTCCTATTCGTTCCTTACATTATCTTATCCGACTGGCTTTCACTATTCTCTCCTTGCATTTTCTTGTTACACAACTATCCTTTGAGGCACACAAATCCGTCCTGCCACCTGCAAATTGGATTGTCGGTACTAGCACTGATTAATTTGTCGGGAGGGGCAACACACGGGGTCTGAGAGAGGGGCGTATTTGAGACACCTGATAGCTTGTTTTCCAACTTTTCCTATTGGCTTGTTTTGTATGTGTAGGGAGTAAACTCTGTAAATATGTTTGCTATAAAAGACTGTGCGCCACGGATTGAAGTGGCAGTCTCCCTAGAATTTAACTTTCGTGTGTGCTTCTAGGACAACTGTGCTTGGCTGCAGCTAATAAACTTGGTTTTCCACGCTCAACAGAGTGTCTCGTGTCTCTGTTGGACAAGGCAGGTGAACTCGGGGATTTAAGGCGTGCTCTGCACCGCCAGGCCCATAAGGCCCGGTTCTCCAACTGGCGCCCAACGTGGGGCAGCTTCAGTGGTAGCGGTACAGCCCGGGGGTCGTGAGAAGCCCCGCAAGAAAATTCCGGAGGATTCACGAGCCACGTCAAGCGACCCCTGTATGTCGAAGTGGACCGAAGGTCTTTTGCAGCGTGGCTACTCCTTTCCGGCGGCTGCTGACGACTGCTGCCCTGACTACCGCCCTGCCTTGGACCCTCTGGTGATGACTGGTATTGCGAGATGTTAGACGGACCTCTGTTGGCGTGAGAAGACCATTTAGTTAAGTATTTGTGGGTAGTGCCCACTTCTTTGTTTTGTTTTTACATTTTGTTATTCGACCATTGCAATAGCCGAAGCCAAGGGGTGAGTACATTTGTACTGTGTTCTTTGTTCTCACTCCTTGAAGTTGGTAAACCGACCAGTGAACTTAAGATGCCTGGTTTTAGCGGATTTAGGACGTTTTGTTGTTTTGGTTGTAATAGGGATTCCCTGCTCAAGGACTCATGTCCGATTCCTCCGGTTGAATCTCCCACTTATGAGCTCTATTCTAAACATGGTGTTGGTCCTATTGCCTTTAATGAGGCCTGGATCCGATACACGAAGAAAGATGGTGTTTTACGGTGGCCACAAAATGGTAGTTTTGAGCCTGATATATTAGATAATTTGGAAGCAATTTTGTTTAAGAAAAAAGCCCGGCCGGCAATGTTTGACTCTTTCCGCCTTTGGCGTACAGAAGCCAAACAGAGAGAAATTAAGCAGGCAAAAAGAGATAGAAAAGCGAAAGATATGACAATCATGCAGGCTGCCCAGCAGTTTAAGGACAATGAGACTGATCGAGCGATTGAAGTCTCAGACAGACAACATCGTATGGCAATAGATAGATGCTACCCTGTGTTGCCTACTTCTCCACAGAGTAAGGATCTTGACGAAGATCTCTTAATGTCCCATTTGTTGAGATAACCTCCGCCTTATGTACCAGGTGCTAATGCACCCTTATTGTTGCCACCTGCCCAGCAACCTGTTGTTCAGCCAGCTGGTCCGACTCCTCCACAATTGTCCCTTCCTGTATTGCAACCTACACCTCCTTTGCCACTGACTTCTGTACCTCAGTCTCCTTCATCTTCGGTTTCTCTTGTTGCGACTAGTCCTTCTCTTCCTTTTCTTAATACCGCGTCTCCAGGTTTATGGTCTGCTTCTTCCCCAACTCGTAATTGGTTGGTTGATACTGTTTCCGGTCTTTTCTCCCCTCTTTTGGGGTCTTTTAATAGGACTCCTGCTTTATCTCGAAGGCAATCCTGTAGTCAAATTCCAGATTCTGCCCAATGAGTTTCATTGGACTCTCTTGCTCACAAATGGATCATGAGTGGTCCACTGTATAGTGTACCTGATATTCCGAGTACCTTTCTCCAGTGGAGTCATGTGTGACGCTCTTGTCAAAGGATGGGAGGATATGGAGTTGGATTTAGCCCCTCAGGGATTGTTAGACATACAGGATAGGTTTGATAAAGGACTTATTGTGGGTTCCGAAGTTGAGGACGCTGTAAAGACATTTGTCACTTTCAGGTCTTTATATTCTTCTCAGACCGTTCTTGAACCTTATCCTGCAGTTAGACAGAAAATGAAACATTATCCTATGAGGGAAGTTCCTCCAGTATGGAGGGAAGCGGTTCCACAGGCAGGTGCTGTTCTGGGTGTCCCTGCTCATTTCCAGCGTATATGGGTACACGTCCCCTGGAAACGATCTGAAGTTTTGGCACTTAAACAGTCTCTACCGGACCCTCGTAAAAATCCTGCTGAGTATTATATAGAGCTGAGCAAGCGTGTATCATGAATTTGGCCGATATTGACATACTGATGGGGAATGTAGTGCCACAAGCATTGTGGGCCAGGATTCGTGGAAGACCATGATCAAGCTTTAGGTGGTAATTGGGCCGCTATAAGTGCCGCAGATGCAGCGCAAGTGGGTGGTGCTAAGCCAGATGATTTGATTACACAATTGCCTGGTAGAATCATCGCTTTAATGATGACAATGATGCCTGCCTTACGAGTTAACTGGGATAAGTTAGCTGCGTATAAACAGAAGAAAGTCGAGAGTGTCTCCGATATCTTTACTCGTTTTGAGGAGACGATTATCGATCACAGTGGTCAGGATATGAGTACTGAAGGTGAACAGCGATTATTTGTGGATAAATTTGTATTTAATTTACTTCCTGAATTATCGCATAAATTGAAAGACTCCGAAAGTTCATGGGCTGTTTCTTCGTCTGCACAGATATTAGCCACTGCTCAGTATTATGAGAATAGGGAGAAAGAGGAGAAAGACAAGATCGAGAAGAAGACTAAAGAATTAAAAACTAAGGTTCTTTTGCAACAGGCTTATCCCCCTCGTTCTGGCCAGTGCCAGTTTCAACAGCCTCCCCAGCTTCAGAGGTTGTTACAAAAACCTGAACTTTTTGTTCCGCGACCTTTGCTTGGTCCTTATCAATGTGCCTATTGTAAAGAGGAAGGCCATTTTAAGAATAGCTGTCTGGTTTTATTGCAGCGTAATGGTGGATTCCCAGGGCCGCAAGGCCGTGGTGGTTTTCAATTGGCACCTAGAGGTAGAGGGCGAGGTGCGTTGCCTCAAGGACAGCATTCCTTTCCCCCTCAGAATTCTTTAAATTATTTTGATCAACAGAATACTCAGTCTGCACAAAATTATAATGACGATTATTGTGATGAGGGTGAGGTTCATGATTTTCATTCTAGTTAGGACAGCCATGGACAAAGTAAGGGAGTCGTATCAGTTCCAGTCGATCAGAATGGGCCTTATGTTGAAGTTGTTGCATTGGGTGTTGCAAAGCCATTTCTTTTGGATACTGGTGCAATGATAAGTTCTATCATTCATTCCAAACTCCCTGGGGCACCTTTGTCTGGATTAGCGAACGTTTCTGTAGGATTTTCTGGTGCCCCAGTTGCTAACCCGGTTTCTTGTCCTCTGCCTCTTTCGATTGGTCCTTAAGATTTGGAAGCTCCGCTTATTTTAACGACTGGTTGCGGAGAGAACTTGTTGGGTTTGGACTTTTGTGAAACGTCTTCATGCAACGTTGTATTGTTCCCCTTCTGGTGTGCATCTCAGGTTGGGTGAGAAATTGGTTTCTCCTATGTATTTATCTAAATATCGATTCCCGACTGAATTGCAGTCTCTTCCTGCTACGCTTTGGGCTACGGGTCCGAATGATGTTGGTCTGCTCCAGATTCCGCCTTACGTGGTTACTATTAAGCCTAATGGTAAATTGCCACGCATTCCCCAGTATAAGATTTCCAATGATGGTGAACGAGCTTTGTTGGCTATTATCTATGATCTGGTTCAGAAGGGTGTAGTTGAAGAGACGAGAGGTAATGTTTGCAACAGTCCTGTTCTACCTGTTCTTAACCGCACTGATCCTTCTCAGCCTCCGGTATATCGCTTTGTGATCGATCTTCGGAAGGTCAACAAGATTGTTGTCCCCCAGTGTCCTGTTGTCCCAGATATCACTGCCTTGCTGGAGAAGTGTGGCTCACTGGTTAGAGCGGCAGACTCTGAAGCAGGGATCAGGCCTGGGAACAGGGTTCAAGTCCCGACGCGGCAGGGTCTTGGGCTCAATGTCCCTGGACTCGATCATTCTCGCCTCAGCGCCTACTCTAATCATAGGTCCCATGCTGCAACTCTGGGCAATAGCTTGCTTAATCTCTACAACGGCCCCAACAACACTGGGATGCCTGGCTTCACCTTGGGGGTGCCCAGGAGGGGCATCTCACAGGGAGAGCCAGGAAGGGTTCCACAGCGTTATACAGCGCCGGGATGCACCGTTGCTGGGGCATCTGTGCGCTTTACAAGTATACTACATTTCTATTTACATTTACTTACTATGATACCCGCTTCAGCTGTATGGTTCTCGGTTTCTTACCTCAAAAATGCTTTCTTTAGAATTCCTATTGCTGAGGAAAGTAGGGATATTTTTGGCTTCTCTCTTGGAGGCCGAAGTTTCCGATTCAAACGTGCACCCCAAGGCTATTGTGAGAGTCCCTCCATTTACAGTCAGGCTTTGAAATCTCAGCTTGACGCTTTCACTTTGCCCCCAGATGCCACTCTTATTCAGTATGTGGACGATTTTTTAGTTGCTGCTGATTCAGAGGATGTTTGTAAGGAGGTGACTGTTTCACTCTTACGTCATTTGTCTGACCTGCATCACAAGGTGTCCCCTTCTAAGTTGCAATATTGCCGCCAAGAGGTTACCTATCTAGGTCATCTCTTGTCGAAGAAGGGAAGACGATTGACCCCAGAACAAATTCAAGCAATTGCGCAGATTTCTGTGCCATCCACACAAAGGGAGGTGTGTGCCTTTCTGGGCATTACCTCTTATTGTAAACAGTGGATTCCGAATTTTTCTTTGCTGGCTAAACCTCTGTTGGCACTTACTCTGAAAGATACACCCCAACCTCTTCCTTGGACTGATGAATGTCAGAAGAGTTTTTCTGACTTACGTACTGCCTTGATTTCTGCCCCTGTGCCACAGGGGCAGAACATAAGGCAGTACGTAAGTCAGAAAAACTCTTCTGACATTCATCAGTCCAAGGAACTATACTGCTTTGTCTACTGCCAAAGTCCTTTTGAAGGAGTTTTTCCCGAGGTTCGGTTTGCCATGCATTGTCTGGAGTGGCAATGGGAGTGAATTCGTAGGCCAAATCATGCAGAAAGTGTGTACAGGTCTTGGTGTTAGGCAGAAATTCCATGCGTCAAAACACACTCAGTCAGCAGGTTTGATAGAGTGCTATAATGGCACTCTCAAGCTTAAATTGGCAAAGATTCAGGCCAGCACGGGTCTTGCTTGGCCTGATGCCTTACCTTTGCCACTTTTACCTACGAGAACTACTGTGCATTCTCGTTTAGGACTCATCTCATATGAGGTCGTTTTTGGGTGCCCAGCCAATGTCTGGGGAGTCCCTTGACCTAAAAAGTATTCTGACATCCCATTTATTTATTTATTTATAGTGTTTTATATAGCGCGTACAAGACCCGTAGGTATCAGAGCGCTTAACAGGAAAGAATAACAAAAATAGACATTATAGTAGCAATAATAATAGTAACATATATATGAGGTAGAAAGGCAATATAATGAATGGACGTGATTAGATATATAATTTCTTAACGTCTGTGCAATTAGCCTTGGTTTCAAACCAAGCTCGGTGAGGTAGAGTTATATAGTATTCCAGTGCATATTAAGAAGTGTGGATAAATAGATAGGTGAGGTAGAGGTTATATAGTTTTGTCAGTCAGATATAGTTATAGGATCACAAGTAAATGAGGTAGCAGTAAGTGTCTAGCCTCGGCTTGTACATGGGCACAGACAGATGTCAGGTATTGATCTTCCCACATTCCTGAAGTGGGCGATCCTCTGGTAGTATAACTGATCGTCACAGTAGTCCGTAGGTATCTCTAAGTAGGGTATTCACTCATCAAGTGGCTCTTAAGTTCTCGTTTGAATAATAATGTATTTTGAATCTTCCTGATGCTTGGCGGGAGTGAGTTCCATATTCTGGGGGCAGCTCCAGAGAATGCTCTGTTGTAAGTTTTTTTCTTATGGAAAAAGGCTGGTCGCAGCAGCAGCTCTTTTGCCCTTCTAGTTGTTCTGTTACCTCCTGATATCTTAAGTTTCTTGACTAGGTATCTAGGCGTGTTGTAGTGAACCGCTTTATGTGTAATACAGGCCATCTTCATTTGAATTCTGGCTTCGTAGGGTAGCCAGTTTAGTGCTTTCAGGTGAGGAGATATATGATCAAATTTCTTCGTTCCCGTGATGAGTCTTGCCGCTGCGTTGAGGCAGGCTTTTAGTGGTGCTGTGGATGTTTTCGGTAGGCCAGCTAGTGTGGTGCAGCCATATTCGATCCTCGAGATAACTAGTGATTGGATAGCCAGTTTTAGATCGGACTCTGAGATAAAGAGTTTCAGTTTTCTTAGGTAATTTAAGTGGAAGCGGGCGCTCTTGGCCATTGAGTTAATATGGTTTTTCATATCAAGGTTTTCGTCTAAGGTGATTCCTAGTGATTTGGCTGAGTTAACTAGGGTCGGGGCGCAATTTAGCGCCGTCACCAATTTAGTCCATTCCTTAACATCCGGTTGGCTCCTTGTCGGTGAAATTAGCAGGAATTCTGTTTTCTGGGCATTTAGTTTCAGATGGTTCATTGTTAACCATTGCAGTGCTCTCTTTAGTGTCTTGTTCATTAGGTCAATGTCCTCGAGGGAGGCGATCTTTATGTATAATTGCGTGTCGTCAGCATACATGTGATAGGATATCTGTGATTGTTGAAGAATCTCCGTGAGAGGTTCTACATACAAGTTAAATAGATCTGGGGATAACGTTGAGCCTTGTGGGACCCCGATTTCGTTGGGGTTTGGGGAAGAGATTGCTTGATTCACTAAGAATCGTTGAGTCCTATTTTGTAGGAAGGAGTTGAACCATTTCAACACGTTTCCGGCCAATCCCATCCTGTTTTGTAGCCTAGTCATTAGCACTTCGTGGTTTACCGTGTCGAATGCTGATGACAGGTCTAGGAGGATTAGTAGGCATGTTTGATTTTGGTCTAAGGCTTGAAGTGCGTCATCGACAATATGCAGGATCGCAGTCTCAGTGCTGTGCCCTGTTCTGAATCCAGATTGGCAGTCGTCTAGTAGTGAGAATTTAGCGATATGTTGACTCAGTTGGCCCTGTACGCATTTCTCAATGAGTTTGGCCAGTAGAGGGATGTTGGTCACTGGTCGATAGTTGTTAGGCTCTGTTGCATCAGCCGTCGGCTTTTTAATGATGGGCACTACCTGCCCTGTTTTTAGGCAGTCCGGGAGGGTTCCTTGTGCAAGTGAGGCATTTATTATCTCAGTCCAGATCGGAACTAGAGTGTGGCTGATTTTTCTTACACATTTTCCCGGTAGAGGATCTTGATAGTGGTTGTTCGGTCTGAGTTCCGCCAGCGTTTTGGCGATATGTCTCTGGTCATATAATTCAAATGTATCCCATTTTGCCATATTTTTTGTTTGTAGGTCTTCTGTTGTGACCTTGGCCTCATTTTTAGGTGGAGGAAGGGTCGAGAGGTTAGTTGCTGCAATTGAGAGTTCCACCTCTAGTAATTTGGATTTTTCCGTGAAAAAGGAGGAGAATTCCTCGCAGCTTATGGGGGTTTTTGTATTCTCTTGAACCGTTTTGGCTAGTTTGTTTGACTGCTGTTTTAAAATCTCGAAGAGTTTTCGCGGTCTGTTTGAGGCTCTGTCCAATTCCGATCGGATAAATTCTTTTTTGGATTTGATTATCTTTTTATTGTATTCATTTCTAGTTTTCCTGAGGGCTTTCAGCTCCGGGGAGGAGGGATGTTGTCTCCATTTCCTTTCGGCCATTCTCAGTTTGTGCCTGTCCTCGTTCAATGATTCATTAAACCACGGATTTTTTGGTTTCTCAGAGACTTTTTTCAGCTTTTGGGGCATGGTGTCATTGACGATATTATCGATCACGGTTGTATAGTGCTCCGTCAGCTCATTTACATTTTGCTTATTGTAAGGTGGTTTCAGATCTTTCTCACACCTTTCAACCAGTAGTTCTATATTAGCCTCTTTTGTGTCTCGGATCAGTTTTTTGAGCTTGTGTGGTTGCACGGTCCTACCCTTTTTCATTATCGGTATCGCGAATGTTATGACGTGATGGTCAGACCAGTCACATGGGTCTATAGCGAGGATTGATGCCATATCCTTTCTTGCAATAATCCAGTCTAAGGTTGCTCCTTGTGAGTGAGTGGGTTGGTTGCAAGCTTGTATAAGTTTTAGCTCACTGAGGAAGACTTTAAGCGAGTTGACCAGTTTGTCCTTTCCGTCATCCCAGTGCAGGTTAAAGTCGCCTAGGAATATGTTGTTGGCATCCGAGTTAGAGTTAGTCGTTATGATCTCCATCAATTGTTCTGTGAACTTTGCATTCTCTCCTGGTGGATGATAGAATGCATGTATGATGCAGCTTTGATTATTTGGTGTTCTTACATTGATCCCAAGGTATTCGCAGGAGTCTAAGGGGTCAGATTGGAATTGGCCGACCTCGATCTCTGAGCGGTGAATGCAAGCTATGCCACCTCCCACATTCCTTGGTCTGTCTAACCTGACGATGTTATATTGGGGTGGTATTAAGAGGTCCATGGTAGGAGATGATGATTCATTGAGCCATGTTTCCGTGAGGATGGCCAAGTCAATTTCCTTATTGATGATGAGGGCAGCTATGTCTGATGCATGTTTCGTTGCTGAACGACAGTTAAGTAGCAGACAATTCAGGGGTTTCTGAGATTTTTCGCATTTTCCATTATCATATTCGGATGCTGTTAACTGGATTTGTTGTAAATTTTGGTGAGTTGCTTTCCTGTCCTTCTTTCTGGACGTTCTATTAGGGTCGATAGGTATTACTTTGATATTCTCCTCCTTACTCCGGGGAGGTTGTTCATAAGATCGTAGCAAAGCCAGCGCTTCTTCTTTTGACACAGGCTTGGTCCTGTTGGGTCTATTGGGTCTGAGTATCAGATTCTGGATGTGTGAGACCTTGGTGTGAGTATTTATCGCCATCTCCCAGATTTTCCCAATTGTCTGTGTGATTTTCATCGAGTTTTGTGCCAGGTTATCTACGATTTTCTGGAGTTCCTTGAGTTGTTTCTGCGTTCGGGATGATTTCGTGTGTGAGATAGTCCTGGCTGGGTTGGTATTAGAGTTTGCTCTTCTTCGTGAATAATCTGTTCTGATTGCCCCAAATCTTTTCTTCGTTTCCTTGGTTTGGTTATGAGTTCTGATTCTATCAGGGGTTCTATGATAGGTGTCCTCAATAATTCTGATGTTATGGGATGTAAGTGGTATTTTTGTGGATAGGGGTCTCTGGGGCTCAAGTCTCATCTTCGCGGGAGGATGGAGTGGGTCCATGTCATCTGCAGTAGATCTTTCGATAGCTTTGTGGAGTGACTCGCTTGGGGCTGGGGTACACTCTTCAAGCGTGACGGAGTTGTGCGTTAGCGGCAGCGGCTCTTTCCTTGGGGCCTGGTTCTTCTCTTTATTTCGAGGGTTAGTGGACAGCGCTGTCATTACTATCTCATTCTCTGGTATTACCTCCATGTTTTCGGTAGAATCTCCAGTGTTATCACTTTGGTTGTTCTGGCTTTCCGTTTGAATGGTGACTCTGGTATTAGGGTCATTATGTTCCAGTGTGACATCTGGTAATGTCAAGTTTTGTTGGTTGCTTGGTCCTTCTATATATTTCTTTAAATTTTGGAAGGCTATCACAAATTTCTCAAGTTCTCTGTTGGTTGCTTGTATCAGCACTATTCCCGTTTTATAGATGGTAATGCATAGATCAGTATTACTTCTTTTAGTTAATGAGGTCGTTATTTTTGTGCCATATGGTATGTTTTTTATGGTTTTAGTGAACAGCATTTCTGTCAGGACGTTACGCCATTTAGCTGTTTTGTCAGTGTAGAATATGAGGTCGTTCATCACTGTGCCTTTGACTATATCAAAATATGGGTCAGAGAACAGCATGTCCGGATTTTTTCTCAAAGTATTGTGTTTGAATTTTTTGCCGGCATTTTTGGATAGAGTTGCAGGATAGTCTATGCTCTTTGCGTTGAGTCCATTCGGTCCTTGGAATCTTCCATCCATTTTCGCTTCACAATGAGGGTCTGCGGAGGCTTATTGACAATTTTGCACTGAGTACTTTCTTGCTAGTGTACCCAGGGGAAACTAGAAATTAGATAACTCAGTACTGTGGTTTCCAGATGTAAGGTATAGTTTCCCTTATGGTATAGTTTATTCTTATCATTAAACCTTTGCAGGCATGTAGGGGGTGCAAGTGACTTCCAACCTACTTTTTTATAGTGCCTCCTCTGGTTATACTGGTCCTCATTAGTTGTGTTACTTTATTCTAATCAGTTCTTTGAGGTTAATATTAGGATGCAATTCATAATGATTAATTAAATAATTAAGTTGATTGACTATCCCTGATTGTGAGAGCTAGTTGACTGGAGAAAAATAACCAGTATCAGATGGTAGCCAGGTCTATCCCTGACGATTTCCTGAGATGGGGAGGGATTTTCCTCTATTTTCACTTGAGGCTGTTTAGTCTCTTTTCCTTTCCTTGGTCCTTTCTTTCTTTCCACTCTTCTTCTGGGGATTGGTTAGTTCCTTTTAATTCCCTTGATCCTATTCTCTCTTAGTACTCCTTAATTTGTTTGGTTCTTATATCCGTGTTCAGTATCCATTGGGAGTGTTTTGGTAGGTCTCCTTTCATTTGCTACTCTTGGTCTTTTCTCCGTTTTCATTACCATCTGCTTTCTCCAATTCCAGCGTCAGTCCTATTTCCCTTTCAGTTCTAAGGGTAGTTAGTCCCTTTTCCTTGTCTGTTCGTGAGGGACTGGGCTGTCTTCTTTCCTTGGCTCACGCTGCCAGTCCTACTTCTATGTCAGTGCCTTGATGTTTTTTTTTATAGGCGAGATCCAACTGGTCGCGAGGCTTAGCTTAGTCCTGTGCGGCCGCCATCTTAGGGACAGGCGATCCGCTTCTCATTCCTCCTCAGTAACGCTATCCCCGATTATCCTGTGCTTTTTCTTGGGGATCTGCAGTATTAGGGCGTTAGGATGTTATCCGCTGATGGGGCCACGCTGTGGGTGCCGGCGATCCTACCTTTTCTGTCGATCCGCGCGGTCCCGTAGCTCCGCCTCCCTCGATGGTTCGTCTGAGTTTGCAGGCATGGGAGTCACCACCGATCCTCAGGCTCGCACCGATTATACCTCGAAGTCATCAGGCTCACTTCCATCCGAGGTAACTTTGGTTCTTCCCGATTGCTCCGCAGCTGGTGTTCCGCATCGAGATGGGTCAGTCGTTCAAGGAGTCCGTGGAGGGGATTCAGCTTCGTCCCCTGTCCAGGTACCCGATTCTCATCAGCGTTCTTCCGTTGTCTGTGTGCGTTTTGGCTTAGAGTTAGCTCAGAGTATTGAGCAGTCCTTCCGCTTGGTCCCAGGTCGTGCTTAGGGGTTGTTCGGGGATTTAGTCCATGCTTGGAGATCCCTAGCCCCGGAGCTCCTCACTAGGGCTCCTCTTAAGCGGCCATCTTTTTGAGTTAGATACCCAATGTTGATTGATTACTTGCATGATCTTACCACTAAATTATGTGTTCTTCATCAACAGGTTCAAAACGCTCTGCCGGAGGCCTCTGCGGATCCAGGTCACTCCATCCAACCCGGTGACTGGGTCTGTCTGAAGAATTTCCAGCGGAAAAAGAATCTGGAACCTCGTTGGGGCCTGCCTCGGCAAGTCTTGTTAGCAACACGTACAGCAGTAAAGGTTGTTGGGAAAAATAACTGGGTCCATGGCGTGCCTTTGGGTACCTTTGCCACTACCTTTTGACCAGTGGGTTCGCAAGGGTATAAACGACAGTAAAGGCGAAAGGGTCCCTCGATTTGTACCTTTCAGTAGTGCACGCCTGGATAGAACGAACTCTGAGAAAGAAGACGACGACGTGTTGCAGGAAGCTGTGCCATCACATCTGCGGTTGAACACAGTGAATCCAGAAACTTTGTTTAAGGAGCAAACAATCCCTAATAAGACTCGGTACAATTTAAGAACAAGACTAACGAAAGACAATTGAATTTTTCTTTTTCATTTTCTGATTACGTTTTTTATGAGAGACATTTTCTTTTCCAATGAGAAAAGAGCATATGATGGCAAGAATGTAACCTGTTATGTTACTAGCCTTACAGATAAGGCTAGGCGAAGGAGATCCCCACCAATTCGGACTGTACCTCATCAATGTAATTTCTGTCTACAGATTAATGGTCAGAATGTTAAAAATCAACAGGAGAAGACTGTCTGTTCCCATACTTATGTCTATTCACCTCAGATTTCTTCACCAATAGTGCCATCACAAGGCACCTATTTTATCTGCCATGATAGAGCCTATACGTGGCTTCCTACCTACTTTTCAGAAACTTGCTATGTGGCTTTTCTTCTTCCTCCAACATATACTGCTACTTCAGGTCATCATAGAAAGAGATATGGCAGAGGGTTTATTGATTCGAAAGACACAGCAGGACAAAAAGGAAGTGACTTTATTAAAGGGTTACTTCCTTCCTGGGGCCCGATGGTCAATAGCAGAGACATCAGACAACTAGTTTGTGTTGTTGAGGCTACCATAAATGTAACTTCTGGAGCCTTGAGTAATCTGACAGCCGAACTTCAGGCGGATCGCCTCATGACTTTGCAGAACCGAATGGAACTAGACATTGTCCTTGCAGATCGTGGAGGAGTCTGTAAATTGATCGGGTCTAGTTGCTGCATTTACATTCCTGATAATGCCCCTACGGTATACCAAGCCATCTCCAAATTGCATATCATCTCCGAGTCTATACACCAGGACACAGGAGATTGGTCTGTGATGGGATGGTTTTGGGGGATCTTCCATCTTCCATGGGGATGGAAGATACTAACTTTCCTTGGAATGGTCTTGGCCATCATTTTCTCTTTTTGTCTCTGTGTACAGTGTGGCCCTGCCATCTGTGGTCTTTGTGCCACTATGTGTGTCCCAAAGCCTGTGTCACAGAAAACAGAGAATATTAGAATGATGTTACAGCAACAGCTCGATGACCTCATGGCCATTGACATCGACTCAGACTAACTTGAGTCCTTTGTGTCTTGCCTGAGTAATGGTAAAAGGAGGGTCTGAGGTTCTTTGATTTCTGACTTCGTCCCGTATTTAGCCGCCATTTTGTGTCTCGTCGCCATTTTGTTTTGCCCTCACCCAGGCAGCACGGCGAACGTAGTGTTTTTGCTTTTCTCAGCTGCTATGTGTCTCTTCTGTTAAAGAGTAACCCCCTGCCCTTGTTTACAAAACCGATGTCAGGGTCTGGCCGAGTTTGTTAATCCATGTCTGTGTTGATTGATCCCTGTCTCGACTGACTATTTGCCTTCTCCTATTCTTTCCTTACATTATCTTATCCGACTGGCCTTCACTATTCTCTCCTTGTATTCTCTTGTTACACAACTATCCTTTGAGGCATACAAATACGTCCTGCCACCTGCAAATTTGATTGTCGGTACTAGCACTGATTAATTTGTCGGGAGGGGCAACACACGGGGTCTGAGGGAGGGGCGTATTTTAGACACCTGATAGCTTGTTTTCCAACTTTTCCTATTGGCTTGTTTTGTATGTGTAGGGAGTAAACTCTGTAAATATGTTTGCTATAAAAGACTGTGCGCCACGGATTGAAGTGGCAGTCTCCTTAGAATTTATATTTCGTGTGTACTTCTAGGACAACTGTGCTTGGCTGCAGCTAATAAACCTGGTTTTCCACGCTCAACAGAGTGTCGAGGATCTCTGTTCGACAAGGCAGGTGAACTCGGGGATTTAAGGCGTGCTCTGTGCCGCCAGGCCCATAGGGCCCGGTTCTCCACCTTTTCTAAAGCATTGAATTCATTAGGTAAAGATGGAGGGGAGGGGAGGCCTGAAAAGAAGGTCTTTAAGTTCAAATTAGTGGGAAATGTATCATCGGAGAAAAGAGATTTATAGTGTTCATGGAAAACCTCAGCAATGTCTTCATCCGATGATACTGGTTTATAAGTGGACTCATTAAGAATAGGGCCAATAGTCTTACATCAGATTACATTTTTAAATAGTTAGCTAACATTTTCCCCGCTTTGTTTTGCCCACCATGATATTGATATTTCAATTTAATTTTAAGCAAAATATGACATGCTTCAGTTGTTGCTAATTTGTTAAGCTCAGATTTTGCCTTAATTAAATCATGAAGGGCAAAAGAGGAACAGGAAGTAAAATACGTCTGTTCCAAGCTATTAAGTTTTCGTAGACGATCTTCATATTTCTTCCTAGTGGATTTCTTCTTTTTCGATACAAAAGAAATGGTAAAGGCACGAAAAGCAGCCTTAAAAGCATCCCAGTTATTAGGAACAGAAGTATCTAATGGGTCATTAAAACAAAAAAATTCATTAATAAAAGAGGAAGCTTCTTTGATAAAAACTGTATAATTTAACAAAAAAGTATTAAGCTTCCATCGGCTAAATTGAGAGGAGATATGTGTAAGGTCCAAAACCGCATGAACAGAGGCATGATGCGACATGAAAATGAAACCAATTTCAGATTTTTGGATAGAGGGGAACAGAGATTTACTGGTCAAAATATAATCAATTCTGGAACGGGTGTGATGTACATTAGAAAAAAAGTAAATTCAATTAAGTCAGGATTACAGGTCTTCCAAACATCATATAATGGACGAGAGACAATGGCCGATTGTAAGGCTTTATGAGATTTATCAGGTTGAAATTTACATTTGGATAATCTATCGGAGAAGGGATCTAACCATTGGTTGAAGTCACCGGCAACAATAATATTAGGGCAGTCAGTTGAAGAGAGGAGGACTTTAATATCATTCCTGAATTTAGGATCAGGCTTCACAGGTCCATAAATAGTTAATAGGACTTATTTTGTATCACAATCTTTGCCATTACCCATCATCCATCAGCATCACATTGTGAGGACAACATTTGTACTGCTAAAGCTTTATGGAACAGTATAGAAACACCCCCTTTTTTGTGTAAAGCAGGAGAAAAAACAACTTGGCCCACCCATTGCCTTTTTAGTTTAAGAGAATCAACATCATTACATTGAGTTTCCTGAAGAAAAGAAATTTGAGAATTAAGTTTTGATAAATAAGACAGTACCTTTTGTTGTTTGACTGGGTTCCCAAGACCACGGACGTTCCACGTAACAAAATTACACATAATGGAGGTAAGGGAGGATATAACACAGTTGGAGTTGACACATCTCAAGGGCACAACTGTAAGGGAAAACACACCACAAAAGAAAATTATATATGAAACATACTTCAGAAAGACCTACATTACCAAGGTACAGGAACAGTACATGAATGGTAGAAAATGATAGCGAATAATGAGAGGTAATTGGAAGAGGAAAGGATATAGAAAGGGATAGGGCAGGGAAGGAAAAAGGTAGAGAAAGGAGGAAGAAGAGAAAAAATGAAAAAAGAGAAGAAAGAAGAAGGTGTGAACAGGTCAAGGAAAGAAATCCTGACCTGTAGAAAGAGAAAGAATCGAGAAATGACGAGCTTGGTGATGCCAGGAAGCACGGACCTCAAAATGGATGCAAGGAGGAAATAAAAGAAGAACCTCATAGAAATGAGTATGTAACATGCAAGAGTACAAATAAAAGAATAAGCATGCAGAAAGGAATTCAAGGCAGTATTATGAAAACACAAAAAAATTAGTGTCCATCCCATGTGTGGTCAAGCCCTTAAGGTAAAGTCTGAGTTTTCCTGGATCATCAAAAGAGCGTTGCCGACCATCATGGGTAATTTTGCAAAGACATGGATGGAGAATTCCATGCGCTGCCTTAGTTGAGGACGTGACGCAAGAAATTCCTTACGACGTGCATTCATTGCATTAAAAATATCTAGAGATATGAAGAGATTATGTCCTGACCAACTGAGATGACGTTTGAGTTTCACAGCTCTCAGAACCCGCATCAGATCAGTGAATTCAAGGGAAAGCATGATGATACCCCGTGAGTTAGGAGCATTAGGATTGAGGGGACCCAAACGATGTGCTCTTTGTATATTGAGAGGATTCATGGAGGACTGAAGGTCAAGAAGTTCTGAAAGAAATATTTGAAGAAAAGATATCATATCAGGATCCTCAATATTTTCTGATAGACCATACAGGCGTAGATTATTTCGCCGATTACAATTTTCAAAGTCCTCAGCATGAATTTTTCATTTATGAAGTTCTAAAAAAGGAATATTAATAGAAACATCATGAAGGTCACTAACTTGTTGTTCCAGATCTGCTACTTTATTCTCCATACCAATCCATCTTTCCTAAATTTGATTAAGTTTTTCGTTGGTCGATGTCATAAAGTGTTGAAAACCACGGACTTCATCCAATATAAAGTCCAGGACTGGATTTTGAGATGAATGTATGGGAGACGGCGGGTCCTTTTTATGCCTTTTTGATTTTGTACCAGTAAGAGAAGATTGAGCGGTATGAAGATCGTTTGCCATAATGATACTTCAAGAAAAGACACCAAAAATATGGAATAAATGTAAGTAGCTGTTGTAAAAGGTTCCCAATATAGTATGTTAATAATACTGAGACAGTTAATGAAAGATTAAGATAAAAGTCACTAATCCAAATATAGTGGGCACAAAAATACAGTCAAAAATCCTCAAAAAGGTTAGATCCGATGAATAATAGAGGTTTGCTGACGACTCACATTAATAAAAAACTCCTCTTCATATAGCTTATGTGTGTTGTCACAAAAGCGCAAAAATAAACATCATAGAAACCACTTCAATCCAAAAATTTGGAGAACAATGCATATTTATTTATTTATTTATTTGCAGGTTTGTATCACGCTTGAATCGACTCCCGGAGGAATATCTCTGCGCCCTAGGAAACACAGCAAAGCACAGTCAGAGGGGAAACCAGACGAAAATAGATTTGTTTTGAAACAGAAAGGTTTTGAGTTGCTTTCTGAACAGCAGATGTTGTGAGCACTGTCTGAGAGCTAGAGGGAGCTTGTTCCATAGTGATGGACCAACCACAGAAAGAGCTCTGCCTCCGTGCCTGGCCTTCTTTGCGTGGGGCACACATAATAGGAATTGATTGCTTAACTTAAGGGAACGTGCAGGGGTGTAGGGTATAAATTTATTTTTCAGGTATGCAGGACCTAGTCCGTTTAAGCTTTTGTGGATTAGACAACATGTCTTAAACTTCGTCCTCTGTCGGACTGACAGCCAGTGTAGTTTGTCCAAAAGAGGTTTGGACGCAGTTCGTGGGGGGCGTTTAAGACCAGGCGGGCCGCAGTGTTCTGGATCACTTGAAGTTTGGCTAATACTCCCTCGTTTACAGATAGTAGCAAGCCGTTACAATATTCAATAAGGCTAAGGACCAGTGCCTGTACCAATGTTTTCCTGATGGAGTCTGGGAGTGTAGGGAAGATTTTGCGTAACAGGCTAATTACGTGGAAGCACAAGCCCACAATATAATTGCTATGTTGTTTCAGTGAAACCTCCTGATCTAGGCAGACTCCTAAGTTCTTTACGCTCTGTTTGGGTTCGGGGACTGGTCCCAGATCATGTGCCAACAATCTGGGGTCCAGAGGATCTTTGCCTCCCCGAACAACATAACTTCGGTATTGCTTACATTGGACTGTAGACAGTTTGATGACATCCATTGAGCCACAGCTCTCATATATAGATGAAGGGTTAGCATCCGGTGCCAAGCGTTGTGATACTTCTAAGAACTGCCATGGTTGAAAAGAATGTGCAAAAACCACAGTTGATGGACATAATGCAGAACAATGTCATACATTCATCCCAGTACAGAGATCTGGGCCTAAATCCATTGTTTTTTCGGACTGCACACCACCCCAGTTGAGACATGGCCATATGCAAATCAGTCTGACCCTGTGTCTCATGGAAACAGTCCAGCCCGAACTGCCAAGCCATGCCTTCCCTGGACCGGAAACAAGCTTCCGAGGACCGGTTTCTGGCATTTCAGCCGTCTTCAGCTAGGCTTGCTTGAATTCAGTGGTGTGGAGAGCATGGGACTCACGTCAGAGCATACCCATCCCACTCGGGGTGACAAATGCAAAAACCACAGTTGAAAAGAACAGCACAAATGAGCAGCTGTACAAAGTTGCAAAGCTCAGCCCATAAAGAAGAATATTTCATGAAGGAAAAAAAAAAGGTGTCACAACAGTAATGTTGCACTATTTTCTGCTGTAAATAAATAAGGTTAGTAGGGCTGATGAAATAGAAAATGACATAGGGAAGGTGAAGTCATTTGAGGAGATCGAATGCAAGCTGTGGAATTCAAACCACCAATTAGTGCACGAGAGGCCGGGAGGTGATAGCGCAATAAGTTAGAAGTGGATAAAGCATACCGTAATGGAGCTGGTAGCCGAATGGATGAAGAACAGCCGCCTGAAACTGAACTCGGACAAGACGGAAGTCCTCATCCTGGGATCCTCACCCTCTGCCTGGGACGACTCCTGGTGGCCCCCCGCCCTAGGCAGCGCACCCAAACCAACAGACCACGCACGCAACCGGGGCTTCATCCTGGACTCCTCCCTCTCCATGACCAGACAAGTCAACGCCGTCTCCTCGTCGTGCTTCAACATCCTGCGCATGCTACGTAAGATCTTCCGGTGGATCCCCACCGACACCAGGAAGACGGTCACCCAGGCCCTCGTCACCAGCCGTCTGGACTACGGCAACTCCCTCTACGCCGGAACCACCACCAAACTCCAGAAGAGACTCCAGCGGATCCAGAACACCTCAGCATGACTCATCCTGGACATCCCCCGTCGCAGCCACACCTTCGGACACCTCCGGACACCAGAGAGACCTGCACTGGCTCCCGGTCAACAAGAGAATCACCTTCTGACTCCTCACCCACGCACACAAAGCCCTACACAACCAAGGCCCAGGATACCTCAACAGCCGCCTCAACTTCTACGTTCCCAAACGCCAGCTTCGATCGACCGGCCACGCCCTCGCCGCCGTCCCCCGCATCCGAAGAGCCACCACAGGGGGACGGTCCTTCTCTTACCTCGCCGCCAAGACATGGAACTCCCTCCCGACCCACCTCCGCCTGACCCAGGACCACCTCGCCTTCAGGAAGCAACTCAAGACCTGGCTGTTCGAGCAGTAGCGGACCCCCCTCCCCTAGCGCCTTGAGACCCTCTGGGTGAGTAGTGTGCTCTATAAATGCTTTGATTGATTGATTGATTGATTGATTGACAGATAACAGAGATGCGGGCTCAACGGCTCGAAATGGCAGCCGCCCGCGTCTCAGTCACTGCAAAATTGAGGGCAGTCCATAAATGTGAGTAGAAGCACGGAGCACTCCAGACAACTTGAACTCTGGGGCCCAACATCTTCGGAAGGCACAAGTTGCTGTTCGGTGCTCCGTAGGCAGAAAATTAGGCTCACAGGAAGAGAAAGAGTTCCGCTGCGCTGCGGAGCTCACACAGGGTCCGCCATTGCTCCACGGCGTGCAAGCCACGCCCCCTGGACCTACATATTTCTAAACTGTGATTTGAAAGTAATAGCTATTTCATGGAGTTTCAATGTGAAGAATAAATTACAGTGCATTGTAATTATTATGTTAATGTTTTTGAACAAAATGCAGAAATCGTTTCATTAAACACCGAAAGAAGTAAGCATCATGTTAATAAATTAAAAAGTTTGCTACTCAGTTTATGCTTGCCATCCTCCACGTTTGATGATAAATGTTGATGTGAAAATCCTAATTTCAGATTGTACACAAAAGTCAAAAACGTCATGAAGCGATGGATAAGCATGGATTAAATCAATGATGGCTTATAACAAGACACAACACACAAGATAGCATGGATGCTCTCTCTGGCTTAATGAACATGCTGTACTTCATAAAAAATGATGTACTGTTGTTAGTGCTGATGTGGAGAAGTCATTTCATAATGTTCTGCACATAAAGTATGAACTCAGGAGTAAAATGTTTATGCGAGGTCGAGGTCTGCAGGCAGGAAGGATTCATTCCTCAATGCTTTTCAGTTTAGCACTTTAATAGAGAATACTCATTACCAGTTCCTGGAGTTAAATGGTGAATAAAATGCATTGTGCGGTCTGATGTTGATGTTGTGCTTTGTTTTGTAGGAAGACCTAAACATTTTTTCCCAGTCAATAAAGAATTGCATGGCGGGCACAGTTGGGCATGCCACCAGTATGGCAGTTGCGCCAGGCCCCCACACTTGGGGGAGGCAGGGTGCTCCGTGCACAAAAGTGACATGGCGCCTTGCCTCCCCTGAGTCCCTCACACGATTGGCTGTCCAGGCGTGAACTGGAAGCCCTTGCAAGTGCTTCTGGTTCATGTGTCCTGCCAATGTCAGGCAGGCCGGTGGAACCGGCTTGCCTGACCCTGCGATTTAAAAGGCTGGGGAGCAGAGAGGATTGTCTCTTTTTCGCCGCTCCCAAGCCTGCAGGTCGGGTCAGGGCTCAGGCAAAACATGGCTTGGCAGTTCGGGCTGGACTGTTCCCATGAGGCACAGGGTGAGACTGATTTGCATATGACCATGTCTGAACTGGGGTGGTGGAGTGAGCTAAAAAATGATGATGGATTAAACCCAGATCAGTTGACTGGGGTGAGTGTTTCATTTGCTCAAACGCTTGGTCCATCATCCCCTTTGGTATCACTTTGTTCGCCCTCAGTTGGCAGGGTATGCCCAGACGTGGGTCCCTTGCTCACTTTGACACTGGATTCAAGATAGCCTGGCTGATGAGGGTTATGAACCCGAAACCGGTCCCAGGATGCTAGTTTCCGGTCCAGGGAAGACATGATGATTGATTAAAACCCAGATCAGTTGACTGGGGGTGAGTTTTTCATTTGCTCAAACGCTCCGTCCATCATCCCCTTTGGTATTGCAGTATTGTCGGGGAGAGCGCGGAAGGGGGTTTTCTGGCAGGTGGGGAGCAGCGCTCATCAGCTGGAGCACGGCGGAGTGCTCCTCTTCTTCCTTACCCACGAGTGCTTTCAGGTAAAGTGCTAAAGTTTTAGCGGGATGGCAGGGAGGGGCGCTCATTAGCCAGTGCACGGCAGAATGCTCCGCTTTTTATTTACCCACAAGTGCATTTAAGGTAAGGCAAATACAGGGCGAATGGGGAGTGACGGAGTCCCATCCACAGTCACCACACCAGCAGATGCAGGAGCAGTGAAGCCAGCAGCGACAGTGCCAACAGGTATGCCACAAACATTGCCACCTTTGGGTTTAGGTGAAGTTTGCTCCATTAGGGAACCACGAGGGCGACATGTGTCTCAGGAGACAAAAAAAAGATTTGGAAGGGCTCCTATGTGAATATGTTTTCCCTGCAGCTGGTTGAGGCCAAAAAGAATAAGCAATGGACACACCCAAAAGAGTGGGCTAGCATGTTGTTGAAGTTTAGGGTTGAGGAGACATTGGTTAATTGGGTCAAAGGTTTTACAGTTTTCACGTCAATAATGGGTGAACGTTTCCCAGGTCTTGCTTCAGAGATGTCTTGCTACCAGAATAGGATCACTTGTGGGCATGACACTCATGGGGGTAGTGGATGGAAAGATTATGACAAGGATTTTAGGATAGCTAAGGCATCTGACCTGGCTCTGGGCTGCAATCAGATTGACATGATCATATACCTAACACATTTCAGTGGGGGTCAACAGGATACCACCCGGGGTCAGTCCCAGGATACCTTCTGGAGTCAGCCCTTTCACACAGGCCACCCAGGCAGCTCAGGGGGCAGTGGGAAAAGTAAGGGGGCATGTTGGGATTTCAACAGGTGCTCGTGTAACAGAGCAGCTGGCACATGTAAAATTCAAACATGCATGTTCCTTCTGTGGCAACTCCTCATATCCAGAGATAAGAAAACAAAGGGCAAGGGAGGCAAGAAGCATGACTAAGAGTGTGTCCCTTGGTAAGGCTAGATCTCCTATTAAAACAAGTGTTTTGATACCATGCTTGAACAGTTACAATTGTCCCAAGTCTGCTATAATTTTGGTGGAAGGTTTCAGGGAGAGTTTTAGGATCCCCGCACCTGGTTACGTGAGGGTGTCACACTGCCAGAATCAGCTATCGGTCAGTGCTAATAAAGGGGTGGAAGCAACAACAATAGAGTAGGAAGTTCGGTTGGGCAGAGTAGCTGGCCCATTTGAGACCCCCCAATCCACATTTATGTCTGCTCCCCATTGAGAGTGGTGCCCAAAAAAGAGCAAGGGGAATTCTGACTGATTCATAAAATCTCAGCGCCCAGAGGTGTGTCACAGATCGATGCCATTGATGATGACCTATGCAGTGTATAGCACGCTTCCTTTGATCAAGCAGTTGAGATGCTTAGGGGTTGGGGCAGGGTGCATAGTTGTCAAAATCAGATATTGAGTCAGCTTTCTCCCTGCTGCCAGTGCACCCACTTGATTTTCACCTGTTGGGTTTTCAATTCAAGGGGAAGTATTATGTGGATAAGTGTATGCCTATGGGATGTTCGTTGTCTTGCGCTTATTTTGATAAATTCAGCTCCTTTTTGGAATGGGTTTTCAGGCAAGTGACATGGCACTAGTAGGTATTACGCTACCCTGATGATTTCCTTTTCTTGGGGGCCCCAGACTCGCACTCTGCGGATGGGCATTGCAGAGGTTCTGTGCACTCATGAGTGATTTTGGTGTACCTTTGCACAGGGCAAGACAGTTGAGCCAAGAACTGAGACTGAAATCTTGGGGATAGAGTTAGACTCTGTGCTTGGAGTGTCACGGCTGCCCCTGGAAAAAGTCAAGGCTTTTGGGGCTGCTTAGCAGCATTGCTTGACAAAGGACAAGGTTAGACTACATCAGTAACAGCAGGTCGTAGGGCAACTGAATTTTGCACTGAGAATACTTCCAATGGCATGACCTTTCTCACACACCATCGCACAGGCTATGTCAGGACTCAGGGAGAAAGCACCATCACATCAGACTGTCCAGTGAAGTTAGGCAGGACATACAAATCTGGAAGGCATTCCTGCATGATTTCAAAATTAGGGTTGTGTGGCCCAGTCTCCCCAAGTCCAGCCCAGAGATAGGGTTGATGACGGAACCAGCGGGTAGCGAGGGTTTTGGCGCCATTTTAGGCACAGCATGGGTTGCCCATCGTTGGCCAGCATGGTGGGAGGACACCTGGCTTACAAGTAACATATGCTTTCTTGAACTATTCCCAATCTTGGTGGCGTTGACCGTCTGGCCAGAACAGTTGAGGAACCAATCTGTTGTATTCTGGTCCGATAACATGGCTTTTGTGGAACCCAACGCCTTTCCCAGAACAACTTTGGCAGCTTGGGGCCCCCAGGTATCAGACCTTGTGGCAGCTAGCCTAGCACTCAAGACCAGGAGGGCATACGAAGGGGCGTTTAGGGCTTACTGCTATTTCTTGATGGACAGTTGGGAGGGAAAATGGTACGACACTGAGTCCATCGTTTCCTATTTGAGATCCATGAGAAATGAGGGGCGCTCAGAAGCATCAGCAAGGTGACATATTGCAGCCATTTCCTTCTAGGCAAAAGTTGGGGTAAGGGGATCCCACTGGCACTTTTATAGTGCAAAAGCCTTGAGAGGGTGGCAACGCCTAAAGGGAGGGCAGCCGGACATAAGAAGAACCATAAGAGTACAGACATTAGCCACACTGATGGATGTGTTGCACCAAGTGTGTACTTCAGCTGGGAAAGCACTTTTGTTCCAGGCGGCTTTCTGTTTAGCGTTATATGGTGCTTTCATGATAGGGGAGCTGGTAGCAAAAAACAACAAGGATTGGCAGGGGGGCTGCAGTTTGAACACATCCAGATTCAGGGGGACTCCTTACTCATATCAATACCCAGGTCCAAAACAGATCAGGAAGCCACGGGGGAGAGGTGGTCTTGTGCAGGGCTGAAGGAAGCGCTTTCTGCCCCATCGCCAGGTTGGAGACATTTCTGGTGCAATGTCCAAGGGATGCGGGGGCCATTACTAGTGCACAAAAATGGGACCCTGCTCACTATCTTCCAGTTTAAGAGGGTCATAGGCCTAACCATGCAGAAAGCCGGTTTAGACCCAGGCAGTTTTGGGACCCACTCTTTCAGGATAGGGGATGCCACTGAAGCAGTGGCGTGAGGATTTTCTGGGAGTGAGGTACAAAGGATTGGTAGATGGTCCTTGAATTGTTATAAACACTATGTACACCTACACATGCTATAGGAGTGTCAAAAATCATGAGGTGACTATTGGTTTTCTTTCATGGTTTGAATTGCAGTTTCTACATCCTGTGACGCAGGGGAGAAGCCTGCATCGTCCACTGTTTAACAGTGTCAGAACTGTAAGAGTTGATTCTCTTCTTCCAAATGCACAGGAGCCAAATGTCGCAAGTTCCCAATGCCTCACCCAGACCTCTCGGCAACAAACATAGATAGCATGAATGCCAAAGAGGCCTAAGGGGGGAAAGGGCATGGGATAGAGAAGAGACTTCCACACTGTGTCTGATTCTTTCTTCAGCTTCAGACGTCGTCATTTTCTTATTTTAACTGGCTTGTACTCAACTGTAAAATAATTTAAAATACATTAATAATCCTTTTTCTTTGTTCTGTATTATTGTGACCCTTCTATGTACCTACCCAGTCTTGTTGTGACCTATGCTTCTCTTCTATTACTGTTGTTAGCATCCAGTGCTGTAAACTAAAGGTATCGGTTTATTAGTCTTATTATGTGTTTCTTCCTAATACTATCTTTCTCTTTTAATGTCTTTCAGGTTTCCTCGCCTGTTAACTGCACTGCTTCTGTGTCAAGTGGATTCTGGAAAGGTAAGTATTCCTTATTTACATTTTACTCTCTTGCTTCACCTAAGCCTTTCTTTTTTGTCTCCTTTTCAGTTTGAATCGTTCTTTTGTCTATATGTGCATTTTCCTAAGAGTTGCTTCACTCCCATTAATGCAATACTAAAGACTAGCGTAGGCTGGTCTAACGTCGTTGCTTTGTAATTGCCTTCTACTTGAGTTTCCTACTCTCTCCTTCTGTAACTTGTGATGTCTCTGAATTATTTGCCTACAACTTGCAACTTGCACTGCTAAAGAGCATGCCCAGAAATGTGTTCACTACTCCAATGCGTATGACTGGGAACAGGACTTCTTCTCAGATTATAATTATGCGCATGCTCCAACCCAGCAAAATATATCGGAACAGCCTTACTTGATTTCAGGCATATTCTGTGTTCTGCTGCAACTAGAAAAGAAACCTTTATTTAAACGCGACAAAATTTCCCTGTCTAAACTTCGCGGCAGCTCTCAAGAATGTCCGTTATTCCTCCGGATTCAGGTGAAGTGCGCCACAGTGCGGACTCGACACCTGGTTCCTCATGATTGCAGTCAAACACTAGAGTGCTCACTTGCTGCTCGAACAATTCTCTCTTGGCGGCCATCTTCAATTCCTGACTCGCCCTAAGTTTGCCTTACCTATACCTTTTGTACAATTGTGTCTTAAAGGCTATTGTGTTGATCCTGTGCTTCTTGCCATTACGTGACCTGACAGCCCTGACAAACAAAGACCACGGCATCCTGTCAGTCACAAGGACAACAGTCAACAATACACAGACGACAGCGCATGTTACAGACCAAGTGGATGCATTGGAACACGCAGAACGGGATGTGCGGATAATCGGCCACTTGTATGTAAACTGGTTACAAAAGTTCTTTGTTACAGGTTCCTATGAGGTCAGAGCACAGCAGGCAGGTGCGAAAATCTCGTTTCACGGGCAAGGAGGTCTGAGACTTAGTCAATTCACGGACCTGGTGACACGCGCACTGAAAAAGTATCAGGGACCTCCTGCGGTCTGTATCTTGCATTTAGGGGGTAAAAACCTGGTGCACCTGGGACGAAGAGGGTTAACAGCAAAATGGATAAGTTAATCAGGACCAGGTAGCTTAAATCTATAGGCCATGGGTGCATCAGAGGGGAGCGTTTTTTTCTGCAGGATTGTGTTTATCTCTCAAGTCGTGGTAATCAGATATTCTTGGAGAACATATTGGCATGGTTAGAGGGTGCAAGGCGCAATGCTTGACCTTCTAGTAGGCAGAGGGGGGATGCCAGATAGTCAGTCAACTATACTGGCCTGCGGCGGTAAGGTCATAATTGGTGAACATAGTTTTTCGGTTCTTATTGGGCATCCCTATTGTTAAATGAGGACAACCGGGGGGGGGGGGTTTCTGAGGGTCTCTCATGTAACTCAAGGGGCAGTTACAGCCGGTATGCTGAAGAGGTGCGGGGGAAGGGAAGTCTTGCTTCCAGTAGGCTGGTTTGCCAATCCCTGCATGCGCTCACAGGCGCAAGGATGCATACCTGCAGCACCCCTTTATGGAGTTTAACGTTAAGGGCGTAGGTGGTGCCCGGGGGAGGTATCCATTTGGTAAGCTGGGTCTCCTACACAAGGGCACTCTGGAGTTTTTGGGATCTTGCTTGATTGGGATCTGGGCCGCCAGTCATTGACCTTACCGGAGGCTCTAACAGTGATACGCAGAAAGAGAATATTTTTATCGCTTAGATTACGATAGGAATGGCTCTGTATCAGGAGTATATTAAGTTTAGCCAATTGACATCTTGTACCTATCAATGTGTTGGACTCTCTGCGTATTGTACATAATGTAAATAAGAAGAATATGAATGTTTTTTGATGATTTTATGTAATAAAATACGTCCGGGATTACTATGACCCCTAATCCAAACAGTTGTGGTGTTTGCATTGTTGCCTTGAGGGGAAGGGGGCCTGCGAGCCTCCACCAAAGATGGGAGGGTCCCCATTTCCCAAGGGTATTTGGCCTGGTAATGGGAGGGGGTCTTAGGCAGTACCAGACAATACTTAAAAATAACTGAGGCTTTTGAGTTTATCACATCAACAAACTGTGTTTACTTGTGAAATCAACCAATGAAGATTGGATTCCTTTACTAAATGCATGAAATCTTTGGGGATTAAAGCACAGAGTTATTAACCTGAAAACTTTTCTGATGTAAAGCAGGGATGAGCAACATCGTGGCCACAATCTGGGCCTCTGTTGGAAAATCTATGGCACAACAGCATTGGAAAATCCAAAATACCTGGCTTTGCTTTGCTAACACACACAAACACCGGCAGAAGCAGAAGTGCACAGACTACCTGTGCCATGTTTCTGGGAAACCTGCATGATTGCAGGTCTGAGTGCCTAAACACAGACATTGATATAGAAATCACTGAAACAGAGGGCATTCAGCACTGCATGTCTTAAGACAATAATGTCGGACCTATTCTCTTTGTTAATACCTGTATACGTGTTGTTAGATCAGTTGTGTTTTTAAACTAAATGGCTGCAGTTGTACTGAGAGGTCCAGCTCTTTTCGGGTAAAGCACATCTTTCCTTGGCAGCACCAAAACATTTCTAAACAGTGAGGCAGATATATATTCACCAAAGGAGATGAGTTTGGATAAGGACTCGAAAATAAACAAAGGGCGCTCACTCCTTCCAATAAACTTCCATGATATAGACTCAGGGGAGTTCTGAAGGGAGTACTCAAGCAAAACTTGGCCTTTGGATAAAATGGAAAATAATCAATTAAGATTTCAGAAAGATGGCTACATGTGGTTAGCCATACCTGAAACTGAATAAAAAATGGTTAACCCTGGCATAGACACTACATGAAGAAAGAACTTCAGAGAGTATGACAAAGATGGTCAGGGCTATTAGTAAGACAACATGGTTCAATCTTCCACTGTGCTGGATCTCAGAGGAGAACATTGGATCATTGGGGCAGAAATGACCCTACATAACCTGCACAAGTGGGTAGCAACCACCATAATGGCGGCGCGCGCTAATTAGCACTCGGCCCTGCCCATATGGCCTGGTACTGCCTAAGTCCCCTTTCCTTTTTGACAAAACTACCCCTTGGATGGATTTTGACTCTCTCCCTCAAAGTCAAGCATTAACACCACACAACTTTCTGGATTGGGGATGTGACCCCCCAGCCATATTTATTACAAAATTAAAAACCGTGAGTTATTAAAATTATGTACAGATACATTGATAGACTTATGATGTAACATGGCTAAACTTAACTAACTCTAATACATAAAACACTCCTACTGTAAATCTAACAAAGCATATATTCAGCTTTCTGCGTGTCCCCTCTAGAGCCGACGGCAAGGTCAATGACTGGCAGCCCCCAGATCCCACTAAACTACAAATACTCCACCAGAGTAACGATGCGTAGGGGGTACAGCTTATTGGACGGATACTTTCCCCCTGGTCCCCCCATCGCCCTGATTTTTGAAAGTAGGGGACCCCTATATATTGGACAAATTTTACTTGCTATACATAGGGAAGAAACTTAGGTTGAAAAAGGTCTATAGCCAAGTACTCAAATCTCATAAAAACAGTGTGATATTTCTAATGGTTAGTTTCCAGTGTTAATAGTGAAAAGGTCTCCAACAGAGCCAGTTTAGAAACAAATTATTTTATTTATTATAGAAATTAGTTCCAAAAATATATAAATCTTTTTTAGTAATATTTTTGTAGATTTTTTAAAAAATTGATTTTTTCTTGTTTTTGTATACAGTTTGTTAAATCATTGATAATACATATACATTCATTCTGCAAATACTTTCGAATACACAGTGAATAGAAAAAGACAAAAGATGTTAGCAATACGGCAAGGTGGATCACGACGCGCGTTTCGGCCAAGTAGCCTTCTTCAGGTGGCCGTGTATTGCTCTGAAATTTTAGAAAAAATATTACATATAAGACTCAGACACTATAACACACTGGACCATGTATTACACACAGCTATTTACATTATCTCATTAATACCACGCAGTTTATATACATTTTTTTAAAAACAACAGAGAAACGAATATATAGTTACATATTGTCCACAATAGGTGCATCTCATCATAACTCCATACCATCGTATGTACAAATGAAATTATTATATTGATGTTCAGAGATATATATTCTATATCACCATCCTAGATAGCACTGCAGATTAAGTTTATAAACTTCATTTTTAACATCCTTGTGACACCATTTTGGCACCATTTTAGCATAGCACTTTTATGTGTAACAGCCTTATCTTCTTGTATTCAGATTTGTAAATTTGACATAAATTTTCCTTACTTTTACCCTTCTTTCACGTTTAATAGTAAGACAGGTACAAGCATGAATATAATTAATAATTAAGGATTTATACGAACAGGGAAGACCGGATGTTGGTATTAGTGCTAGGAAGGGTAGTAAATATATACAGAAGCCACTTACTTGGAGGCTATTTTAAAAGGTCTTCGAATAGCCACACTTAATTAATTGGTGCGTGTTCTATTTCTGGATAAACTTATGTACCTATTAATAAAAGAATAACAATTGCCATGTAATGACTGGATGGTAAGAACTGTGAATAGCAATGGAGGTGGGCCGCAGATCGTAGAAAATTTACCTATAGTATCATGATGCTGTCAGAAGGTATGGAAATGGCCGTCCCAGCAATGAGTGTCCGGGTAGAAAACTGCAGATAGATGTAGTGAGAATATGCTTGAGTAGCGTGTCTAATAAAGATGGATACACATTAATTAATGATATAGGTTATAAGTTTATACCTGATTATATAATTAGCTTGCTTCTTAGATTATCTTTGATCGTAGATGGCTTCTCTTTAAAAGGAATTTGCTGGATAGGGTAGCTTACAGGTAATTTCCACTTAGGGGTTGATTCCTTTAAACAGATATTCTAAATGTAACATAAAGTAGAAATCGTTAGGGGTTCACTCGGTGGTATGGTAAACAATATTTGTCTACTTCGCGAATGTCTGGGCTATTACCTAAACGGCAGAAATTTGATCTAAAACACTGGACGCGTCTATTTCTAGCGTCATTAATTTATTGTATTATGTACAATTACAACTTATATCTTACATGTATTTTTGCTATTAAACACCTAATAATACTATATACATCATTGACATAGCAATTGCCTTCTAGCCACTTTTTAGTTTAACATCAAACACACCTTTCTCTAGTCTGCTCTTTATTTCCATAACTTTCTAATTTCATAGTCTTGACATGTCGAGTTTCGATTCAATCAACAGATTGGTCATATCATTTACAGCCTCTAGACTGTTATGTAACTTAACACTAACCTCCCGTTCTTAGTTCGCCCTTAAATTCCATAAACTGGGCGTGCCGAGTTTTCAGTCAACAAACCCATCGGTTAGTGATTCCCACCCAAGGCGAGCGCCTCTAAGCCACGTCATATCGACACGACCCCAGTCCTTTTTCTATTCCGATAATGCACCCAGGTGGACCTAATCAAAATGACCTATATATAATAGGCGCCGCTGGAGAGACAAACGTTTACATCCAGCAAGCTACCCCACATCACCCCAGACCAGCCGAGATGCAGCACTAATACCAAGAGGCTCCTGTCCATCTCCCACGCTGTGAATCGGTAAGATTACATACCCGCGACCACGGACACTTTTTCAGAAGTGTCGAGCGATTATCAATGCACTCTTACGTTTAGAACTGTCGAGTGCTCATTAACGCATTTGCTTCGCACAATTATTTCCTCTTTCCGTAGTCCAAGAACCGGACATTAAAACGATAGAACTGAGCCTCTTGTCTACCGGAAATCCTGACTGTCTAGGTAAATATGCGCTTATTACATAGCGCTTATTACTGCCGACTCGTAAGTGTAACCGGATAGCTGACATAACTGCACCGATTGTTTTGTTTCTCAGTTTAACTCGTCTAAGAATTTGACACTGTAATACTTATAAATACTTGTCATAGAACAGGATCACAGATCGCCTAGCATATACAGAATTCTCGCCCTGTATCCATTGCAAAACCAGAGTATATCTTTGGCTTCCAGTCAGCCATATTAAACTAGATTAACTACATTAAGTCGTACCCATTGTGTTTACCATACCACCGAGTGAACCCCTAACGATTTCTACTTTATGTTACATTTAGAATATCTGTTTAAAGGAATCAACCCCTAAGTGGAAATTACCTGTAAGCTACCCTATCCAGCAAATTCCTTTTAAAGAGAAGCCATCTACGATCAAAGATAATCTAAGAAGCAAGCTAATTATATAATCAGGTATAAACTTATAACCTATATCATTAATTAATGTGTATCCATCTTTATTAGACACGCTACTCAAGCATATTCTCACTACATCTATCTGCAGTTTTCTACCCGGACACTCATTGCTGGGACGGCCATTTCCATACCTTCTGACAGCATCATGATACTATAGGTAAATTTTCTACGATCTGCGGCCCACCTCCATTGCTATTCACAGTTCTTACCATCCAGTCATTACATGGCAATTGTTATTCTTTTATTAATAGGTACATAAGTTTATCCAGAAATAGAACACGCACCAATTAATTAAGTGTGGCTATTCGAAGACCTTTTAAAATAGCCTCCAAGTAAGTGGCTTCTGTATATATTTACTACCCTTCCTAGCACTAATACCAACATCCGGTCTTCCCTGTTCGTATAAATCCTTAATTATTAATTATATTCATGCTTGTACCTGTCTTACTATTAAACGTGAAAGAAGGGTAAAAGTAAGGAAAATCTATGTCAAATTTACAAATCTGAATACAAGAAGATAAGGCTGTTACACATAAAAGTGCTATGCTAAAATGGTGCCAAAATGGTGTCACAAGGATGTCAAAAATGAAGTTTATAAACTTAATCTGCAGTGCTATCTAGGATGGTGATATAGAATATATATCTCTGAACATCAATATAATAATTTCATTTGTACATACGATGGTATGGAGTTATGATGAGATGCACCTATTGTGGACAATATGTAACTATATATTCGTTTCTCTGTTGTTTTTAAAAAAATGTATATAAACTGCGTGGTATTAATGAGATAATGTAAATAGCTGTGTGTAATACATGGTCCAGTGTGTTATAGTGTCTGAGTCTTATATGTAATATTTTTTCTAAAATTTCAGAGCAATACACGGCCACCTGAAGAAGGCTACTTGGCCGAAACGCGCGTCGTGATCCACCTTGCCGTATTGCTAACATCTTTTGTCTTTTTCTATTCACTGTGTATTCGAAAGTATTTGCAGAATGAATGTATATGTATTATCAATGATTTAACAAACTGTATACAAAAACAAGAAAAAATCAATTTTTTAAAAAATCTACAAAAATATTACTAAAAAAGATTTATATATTTTTGGAACTAATTTCTATAATAAATAAAATAATTTGTTTCTAAACTGGCTCTGTTGGAGACCTTTTCACTTATAACACTGGAAACTAACCATTAGAAATAACACTGTTTTTATGAGATTTGAGTACTTGGCTATAGACCTTTTTCAACCTAAGTTTCTTCCCCCCATCGCCCTGAGCCTTAAACTCCGTAACGGGAGCTGCAGAATTCTGCATACTTGCGCCCTGATGCACATGCACATGTGAGGACTGGAAAGAGTGTCTTCCCTGGCCCATGTACCCTGACAGCCTACCTACCGTCTGTCATTGCCCCTGGAGTTACATGGTGCTGGCCGCTAAGGACCGAAGACTATGCTTACCAATCATGACCTTACCGCCAAAGTATACTGTGGGTAGCAAGGACCCCCTGATAAGGATAAATATCCTGGGACAGGGTAAACAATATTTGAAAAAACACTCCCAGGCATAAACTAAGGAAGGTACACAATAGATAAAACAAACAGACTAGTTCAGTTAGAAAGAATATTTATAGTTTAATTTGATAAAAAAGGGGATAAAAATTAGACACATTGATCACAATTGATAAAAGGACTGATACATATGTATTCACAAATTAGATAAAAGGAAGGTTAAGTGGTCTTCAGTCAACGCGTTTCGACATATACAATATGTCTTCATCAGGACATTAACCATGAACAAACTCTATTGTGCTGCAATGAGAGGGGACAAGTATTGAATCTGTTCTTTAGTATGTTCAAGTTATTGGAACAAGGTCAATAAATCCCTAAAATTAGAGAGTTATGAGTCCCACACTATCGATTCCGGACTTTAAAATTGCTGGCAAAGTAGTTACTTGAAGGACTGTTTGGGCTACCGTGCGAGAGAAAGGAGGTCACTTCCGGGAAGTAACAATACTAGATGGTAACAGCTATATATGTAGGCAGTAGTTGCGGTAGTAAGTTTTGACAGCTGCAGGGCTCCTAACTTTCTAAATGAGAAGGGGTTGCCCTCGCCAACATCGATAAATGCAGAAGGGCGCCGAATTTTGAGTCAAGGTACTGCTGAGCAGTAAGCTTTATCGCGGTGTTTAAAGGGCGCGTCAATACCCAAATAAGTCCGTGAGAGAGAGCTCTCTTTGTGGAAACTGACCCGTTGGCAGACCCCCGGATGTAGCTGGCTACTATCAGCGTTCTCGGAATTGTTTTTATCAAGGCGGCATCACGTACGTGCACAAGTGAATGCGACCTCATTTAGAAGTGGCGCCTCTCCTTTTTCTTAAATACACTCACGGACTTATTTGGGTATTGACGCGCCCTTTAAACACCGTGATAAAGCTTACTGCTCAGCAGTACCTTGACTCAAAATTCGGCGCCCTTCTGCATTTATCGATGTTGGCGAGGGCAACCCCTTCTCATTTAGAAAGTTAGGAGCCCTGCAGCTGTCAAAACTTACTACCGCAACTACTGCCTACATATATAGCTGTTACCATCTAGTATTGTTACTTCCCGGAAGTGACCTCCTTTCTCTCGCACGGTAGCCCAAACAGTCCTTCAAGTAACTACTTTGCCAGCAATTTTAAAGTCCGGAATCGATAGTGTGGGACTCATAACTCTCTAATTTTAGGGATTTATTGACCTTGTTCCAATAACTTGAACGTACTAAAGAACAGATTCAATACTTGTCCCCTCTCATTGCAGCACAATAGAGTTTGTTCATGGTTAATGTCCTGATGAAGACATATTGTATATGTCGAAACGCGTTGACTGAAGACCACTTAACCTTCCTTTTATCTAATTTGTGAATACATATGTATCAGTCCTTTTATCAATTGTGATCAATGTGTCTAATTTTTATCCCCTTTTTTATCAAATTAAACTATAAATATTCTTTCTAACTGAACTAGTCTTACCGCCAAAGGCCAGCATAGTTCCACGACTATCTGGCCTCCCCCTCTGCCCACTAGGAGGTCATGCCCTGCATCTTGTGCCCTCCAGCTATGCTAAGATGTCCTACATAAATGCTTGATTCCTTTTGGATCAGAGGTGAACACCGTCTTTAAAAAAAAACTGCTCACCCCGGATGTACCTATGTCCTTTTGACTTCAATTTCAGTGTCATGAACAGCTTGTCAATCTTATTGTTGATCAGCTTTACCACATGATTCAATGCTCGCACTGTCTCCTCCCCTCTCCATTGAAACTTTGGGATCATGTGAGACCAAACGATCATAGCATCGGGGCACCTCTTCGGCAACCATCCTACCTCAGTGAGCAGGTCCTCCACTAGCACCCTCCACGCAAGGCGAGCGAAATGGTTACCCCTTAGGTGCAGGATCCAGATTGCTGGTGGTTCCTCACTTTCTTTTAAAGCGCGGTTCACCAGCTCCTTAAATTGCCCCACGCACAGACCACACTATTTTTGCTCCCAACTTACGCGCTTTGGCCTCGGAGGCCCCTAAAAAGAACATTTTCAAACGACGGACATATGAATGGCCCACGATCCAAATTTCTTGCTGTTCTGGGGCCCAAGATTGAACTTGGGCCATCACCTTTGCTGTTCGTTCGTCGATTGTTGACCGCCGTCCCCCTGAATTAAAAGGTGACCTCCTGCTATCTTGATGGTGGACCGATGCAGGCTTCTCCCCTGAGTCACAAGATGAAGAAACTGTGAAGAATAGAACACTCATCAGTGCATTACCCTACTGACAGGCTAAAAACATACACAACTGCACATAGCACTATGTAGTAGTGAACTGAGGCCATCTTCTCTCTGAGTCACAGGATGAAGAAATTGCAGTTTAACATGAAACAAAACCAACGGGCTAAAGAATGTGCAGCCGCACATAGCGCTCATAGCAGTTAGAAGACCACCTACTGGTCCTCTTGACCTGCTTGTCCCTCGGACACATGACCACTGCCTCGGTGGCCGCCCCAATCCTGATAGAGTGGGTCCCAAAGTTAGCTGAATCCGACCCAGCATCTTGTACGGCCAAATCAATGACTCTTTTGAACAGGATGATAGTGAGGGGTGACCCATCCCCATGTATCAAAAGTGACCCTGCTGTGGCCCAAGTCTGTTGTGCCGTAAAGGCCTCTAGTCTTGCAATGGAGCAGCATGTATTACTTCTCGCCCTGTGATGAACTATGCTCTCACTTCTTCCTCCCTGATCAGTCTTGAACCTATGTGAGGAGATCAGCACGGAGTCCCTGTTTATGTTTACATGTTCTACCTGTAGGCCCCCCTGCCAATCTCTTTTGTTCTTTAGCACCAGTTCCCCTATCCTAAAAGCGCCAAAAAAAGCGAGGCTTAATGCTGCTTGAAACAAGGTAGCCTCCCTTGAGGATTTACAAACCTGCTGCAAGGCTACGAACAAACTAGATAATGTTATCAGTCCTATGGGTCTCCTTTCATTAGCCTTCACTCCCTGCAAGCGTTGCCAGACCTTCAAAGCCTGGCACACTACAAAATTCCTTGTTGGATCCTCTTTTCCTTCTGCTTTAGCAAATAATTATATGGCCGTAATCTGACTCCTAGCCCCTGCTACTGGGAGCCCCTGATCCCTCATAAATCAAGATAAGCAACCACTGACCCTGGGTCATGCCACCTTTGTTCCCAAGTATCCCCCAAGAACTGACAAAATGACCAAAACGCCCGTTCGTGAGGTCTCCTGGTCGTGGGAGTTAGGCTAGCTGCCACGAGGTCCGATAACTGGGGGCACCAAGCTACCAAAGCTGTTCTGGGAAAGGTGTCGGGTGTGCCGCTCCATCTGAGAGGTGGGACCTGAATGCCTGCATTTTAAAACAAGACAATGCATCAGCCACATGATTTATTATACCCGGCACGTGTTTAGCTTTTAAAAGTACATTTGATTTCATACACTGTAAGACAATCTCCTTCAATAAATGCAGGATCATACTCCACTTTGCCGCTTGATTATTAATGCATTCCACCACTGCCATGTTATCTGACCAAAATATCACAGACTGATCTCACAAATGTTAAGGCCATACGGACAGTGCCACCAGGATGGGAAAAAGTTCCAGGAAGCGTATAATACTTGTGAGCCCAGAGTCTCTCCACCAACCCGGCCAATGCTGTGCAATCCACTCAGACCCCAAAATGGCACCGAAATCCTCGCTACCCGTCACGTACGTCAACAGTCCAAACACGTGACTGGACCTGGGCGGACTAGGCTACACCATTCTACCATTGAAATTACGCAGGAATGCCTTCCAAAGCATGTCCTGCTTGCCGTCGCTGGATAGTCTGGTGTGTGGATACTTCTTTTGAGTCCGGATATGGCCTGTGCAATGGTGCTGGAAAATGGGCGTACCATTGGGATTATGCGCAGTGCAAAATTCAACTGTCCCACTACTTGCTGTAACTGATGCAGCGTAACCTTTTCTTTATTAAGTGCTGTAAAGCTACCCTGAAATAATTTACTGTTTCTGCCGGTAACCTAGACACCCCTTGGACAGAATCCAGTTATATCCCTAGGAATTCGATCTTTGTGCTAGGTCCCACTGTCTTACCGGATGCCAATAGCACGCTGAACTCCTGCATGAGGGCACAGAACTTTGTTAATGCTGACTCGCACTCCACTGAGCCTGGTGCCCCCAAGAAGAGAAAGTCATACAGGTAATGTAATACTCATTGGTGGCCTATTTCCCGCCTGAGAACCCACTCCAAAAAGGAGCTAAACTTCTCAAAATAGCACAGGATAACGAACAACCCATTGGCATACCTTTGTCCACATGATACTTCCCCTGGAATTGGAAACACAGCAAGTGCAAATCTAGAGGGTGCACTGGTAGTAATTTGAAAGCAGACTCAATGTCAGACTTCACCAGTAAAGTTCCTTGACCTAAACTCCTGAGCATGGCCACTGCCGGGTTAAAGGATGCATATTTTACACTACACAATGCATCTGAAATTGCTTTGTTCACAGAATTCCTCCTTGGTGCTGAAATATTGTGTATTAAGCGGAATTCGCCCTGCACCTTCTTTGGAACCACTCCTAGCAGTGAGCAGACAAAATCTTCCCTTGGGACGTTGTCAAATGGGCCTGCCACTCTACCCTGTTTTACTTCCTTCTCAATTTTTGCTGCTGCTTTACCCTCATTGGACCTAACTGAGAGCTGGTTCCTGCTGTGTGCCACCCCATTGTAACCCTGTCCCGGTATTCTAAAACCTTCTAAAAAACCTTCCCTGCTCATCCTTGCAGCTTCTGGGCAATTGTACATGTTTACTGTACAAAAGAGAGAGGTGGGGGACCAAGGAGCTATTATAAGGTCCAGTGTCCATGCTCCTATTTTAAACTGATTTCCAAAAAGGGACACTGTTCCTAATGCAGGGTGCAAAAAGTCACCAATGCATGAGGGTGCTAATGTCACCCATATGTGAAAAAAAGAAAAGGGGAGAAGAAACAGAATTCCTAGGTAAGGGGACCCACAGAAAACAGGGAAAACATTTTGTGTCCTCTGTTGCCCTCACACACCTCGAAAAGTGTCATGCTTCATCATCGGGCAGTTGCTCCTCGTAGGGCAGGCGCTGCAATCCCCTATGGGTCCCTCGAAAGGTCTCTTTATCGGAGATCTTTTGTAGGACTGCCGGATGGTGCATGCGGGTGCATGCGGGTGTGCGGGGGTATGTGTGTGGTGGGTCAATTGAGGGTACCCTCAATTGACCCACCACACACAGATCTCCGATAAAGAGACTTTTTGCACCCTGCATTAGGAACAGTGTCCCTTTTTGGAAATCAATTGTACATGTTTAACCATGGGATCATGGCGCTGATGTTTACAGGGGATCTAGCCTTTTTAAGGGGTGCTCTCCTATTCTTGCTTCTTGCCCCCTTTCTCTCTGGATTTGGACTTGGACTCAGGGTGGGACGTGTTACCACAGAAACCAAAGGAGTGTTTGAACCTAATGTGCCTGGTGCTCTATTACAGGTTCTTTTGCCGTAATCAAAACTGACACCCTTTCTTCAGGTGCCCCCTGATTTTCATGTGGTGTCCCCCCGTGTTACCCGTGGGGCCAGCACAAAAGGGCTTAAAATGCATGTTGTCCTGTGCCTGCCCCCTGGGATTGTCACTTGTTCCCTGGACCAAATGCTTCAGTTGAATAAACATGTCTGTCTGATTCCGTCCTAATGATGGATCCTGTGCCTTTGCCCTTCTAAATTCCTTATCATACTCTTTCCACCCCTCGTCCCCCTTTGTAGCATGCACGACGGTGATCCTATTCTGGTAACATGCCACCTCAAACCCAACCTCTGGGAAATGCTCCAGCATGACTGCCATGTATATAGTAAAACCTTGTATCCAATTGGCTAAATTCTCCTCCAATGTTTGTTCTTTCTTGCCTCGTCCCTTTCTGCCTCATCTATCAGAAGTGAAAACATGCTAACATATGCCCCCTTCCAGATCTTTTCCTTTGTCTCCTGAGACAAATGTCGACCCAACTGTTCCCTGGCTGAACCTAAAGGGGGCAATGGTTTATTCATACTTGCCGTTGCTGTTGTATCAGCCACCTTTGGTGCTCCTGGATCCTTTGTTGAGCTTACTGCTACCAAGGGCCTTTGTCACCACACACTGGTACTTCCAAAATGGGCGTTGTACCTTCTGCCGGTATTGCCAGCACCCCATTTGGGTTGTCTTTCCCAAACTGCGCCATTATTTGCTTGTCCCTCTCGATTGCATCAGTCCCACTTCCTGATGCCCCCACTGCAGTAGACCAGTTCCCCATTGTTTCCAGCCAAGGAAGTACCACGCCAGGTTGGACACTATGTCTGGCTGAGCTGGTGTGGCCCCCCCTGGACCTCAACAACAGAGGAACCAATGGAGTCAGTGGCTGTCCCTCCTCCGCCACCATAGGTACTGGCACACTACCCATCGGGCTTGGCGTGGGAGCCTGTGGTAAAGGAACCACCTCCCTAGGGGCTGGTCTCCGGGCACCCCTGCCCCACTCCCATTAAACTTGGCCCTGCTTCGCTTGGGCAATGGTGGTGAAAAGGTTTTTGGAGGTACAATATGCTGCCTGGGCCACCCCTCCACTCCCTCAGGTCCATCTACCTTCTCCTGTAACCTAATTGTAGCCTGTCCCATAACCTGGACCTGCTGCATTAAAGCCTCCAGCACGGTGTCGGTGCGTGAGCGCTTCTCTCTCCGCTTTGCCTTAGGGGCAATTTCGAATCAGTACTCCTGAATGGAACATAGTAGTAATCGCCCCTACCACGCAATACCTTGTGCGCTGACTTCCACCACTCCACGGACCCCAAGAAGCAGCAGCCACCAGCCAGCCAATGCACCCACGCGACCCGAGCCATGACCCACTAGCTACCCTGGTGGGTTCAGGTGAGTCGCCCACTCAAACCCACGTGACTCCCAGAGTCACACTGCAGCTGAAGAGGGAGAAAAACAAAACTGCCTGTTGCGCTGCACGCTCCCCCACCCCTGCATCACGGAGATAACTTAAGAAACCAGCAAACCCCCTCCCCGTAGGCGTGCTGTTCTCGTACGCTCCTACTGCTCTTCCCCTGTGATTCCAACAACAGTTCTCCCCCATCAGCCCTCCTAAGGTTCCACACACCAGCACAGAATAGCACGGGTATCCGTTTAACTGCCCACCGATAGCATTGCTCAAATACTCCCACTATGTGTGCTTCAGAGCAAAAAACAGGGTCCAAATAGCCTGTGAAGGGGAACGAAAAAGGCCTGTTGGTACACCACTCTGTAACCCTACCCTGTTGGAACACCCCTCTGCAACCCTGTCACTCTAAATTATGGAAAAACGACTCGCTAAACAAACTCAGTGGGTTCTGTAATCCCAATTGCCCCCAACAACAATCTCCACTGATTGTAGCCCTCCCAGCCTGCGCACACGATCGGCCAACCTCTTTTTTTAAAAGAAACTAATATTGCATTTATATCAACAAGTAAAGCACCCGGATTAGAGCACATAACCTTTGGAGTCAGAGTCAGCGACCTTAACCACTATGCCACAGTGATTCACTATGATCTCTGACAATTACCAGCTGTTTGCCTACATGCGTCCTCACCACAGCTGATTCCAAGTGCCCCAACACAATCCCCACAGTTCGTAGTACTTCCTGACTCTGCACACTATCGGCAAAGCATCTGCAAAGCGATTCCTCGCTGTTCGCACACACGCCTCATCACACCAGCTGATCGGGCAGCCCACCAGCCGCCTCCCGGCTTCACCAGCACGCTTCTGTAACCGTAGACAAGCTCTGCTTACCGGCTTAGTTTCTTGCCCCCCCAAGTAGCTCCACTGTGCTCTGTTTGCTGGGCCTCCTAAGCCCTTCCAACCTTTCAAGATACTGCTGCTGCAAACAATGGTCCGAGCCGCTACGGGGGACTACGCACCAGTCCTGAAAGAAAAACAGAAAACAAATTACGGGCCGCTGGTGGCCCAGGTGCCGTTCTGTGGGGAGCGACAGGAACAAGAGACTGTTCCCGCTCTCCACACCCCCTTTCAAAGTGGGTGCACAGGGGCAGGCCGGTCTAAACCAGCCTGCCCCAACATCCTACGACTGCATAAACCGGAAGCACTAAACTGCTTGCGGTTCACACCCCGACGACGTCCCCCATTCCCTGCCCCTGGGGACCGGTGCGACCGCTATAATGACGGCGCGCACTAATTAGCGCTCTGCCTTGCCCACAGTTACTGTAATGTGTAAATTGTACAGCATGACAACTTTGGCCCTGTAAAATGTATGCTTGCCCATTATCCTGCACTGCATTCAGCAATAACTTTGAAAAAATATGCTGTAAACAGACTTCGAGAAGCACTGATAGCTGCTGGCTGAAACCAGTCATATAGAAAAATGTGTAGAAAGGTCTTTAAGTGGGATGGAAAAAATCAAATACTTTTCGGTGAGTCTCATAGTGTGCCACCTGACTGTTATACTTTTGTATCCAGATAAATGACACAAAACTGACATACACCTAAAGCCTGTCAGTATGATTGCCTTTGGCAATGTTTGCTAGCTGTTTTAGATAAATGAATAACAACAATGATTTGTTATAAATAATTAATATTAGAAATGTTTCAATTCTGAAACTGTGAGCCTGTGAATTAAATAGCATTGAATCCGGTGGAAGGAGTTCAGGCCTTCAGTTATGTGTGCTTTATGTTAGATATGTATCCTCTTTTTCTGCATGTGTTATCCATCTGTACATCTTCAATCACCTCTCTTTCCTCTTCAGCATCCTCCATTCACTCTACCCTGAATGTACTCCCTCACATCTGTGTAATTTCACCGCCCCAAACATGCACTGCACTCCTTCAATTGTGAGCACTTTTGCCTTAAAAATATTTTAACTACTGTATACCCCCTTCACACACATATCTACAGAATTTCAGCTGCAAGTGGAATACATAATCATTGTTCTGTGTGCTCTTCAAGAGGCCGACCCACTGACACTCACTTGGCATGCAGGGTTGGACTGGGATTGCAAACCAACCCTAGCAATTATGTCCCTCCAGCCCCGGGGGACAGGGAGGGAGTATTCTGGAAGGTAAACTGCTGGTGCATGCGCTTTTGTTACCATGGGCAAGACCCGCTCGTACCAGCAAAAAATGGCTACAGAATGGTCCAAAATCGGTCCCCATCAGACTGTCTAAATGGAAAGTACAGTGGCCACAACTCAGACTAGAAATCCAGACTGCAGAGATCTGTATAGACGATTGGTAAGTCAGGAGTGCGGGAGTTTAGATTAATTGTGAATTACCCTGCTGTCTGGACCCCTCAGCCATTTCTCCGCCCCAATGTATGTTATGTTAATCATTTGCCCAACATGGCCATTCTAGCTAGTGAGGTGGTGCAGGGCAATAGCAATAGGGGCAGGATACCGGGGTGTGCACTACATAATAATCAGAACCCACTAACAGCTCCTTGCCCCTCCACAACAAGACTTGCTGGTAGTCTTTGCATTGGCTCAATACATGTGCTGGCATCTCACCTGCGTAACTGATGGTAATGGGCATTGTAGGGGCATCATTGAAATAGTGAGGCCTTCACTTGGTATTCCCAAAAATGTGAATGATTTCAGCATCCCACAGTTTTGCAGCAGTTTACATTACTCTGCCATCTGTAGCAGCAGGCCTCAATTCACATATATAGAAATATATGTTTTTCCTCACTTGTTCCACTCATGCCTCGACTTGCAGTTTATAGTAAAGTCTAAATGTATCATTTCCTTAGGTCTGATCCTCACTTGTGTACACTCCCCTTCATTCTCATGCTGCTATTCTATGGTGGCTAAAATAAATGCAGCGCAGGATGCAGATACCTTGAGTCTATACTATATCTAACAATTTGTGATAATAATCTGTATTCCTCCTCGGTGTTATGCAGGGATGATAGAAAGACACTGGGTGCCAAGAGTGAGAGGATCCCACACTTGAATACAGAGGATACTAGGTCTTGATACAACGAATGTGAGTGTCCCAAACTTGTAAAAATGGAGTGTCAGAAATCTTGCACATAAACAAATGTTGTGAGCACCCTATGTGTCTTTAGGGAAGAGGTGAGGCTCATAGACCTCCTTACAGAGGATTTGAGGGCTCTATTAGGGATGAGGATACCAAATTTACATTCAGATAGTGTTAGGGTCCTACACATAGACAGATGTGTGAAAGTTGAAGGCACTCATACAGAAGGTTTGAGGTACTCTGTCTGTATATAGAGGCTGGGTGAAGGTCTTCAGACTAGATCTAAAGGCTTCAGGGAGCCATGGTATGTTATGTTATGTTAGGCATAATTATAAAGTGCATGGCTTCCCCAGCAGTGGGCATCCCAGGTTAAGACAGGTGGCTATCAGGAAGGAGTTAACTAGAGGTTTATACAGTTGGTGTAAGGGCCTCAGACATAGATGTAGAGGGCACAAGTCCCAGGTTTTAATATAGAATGTACAAAGGACCCAGTAGCTTAAATAAACAGTGCACTCATCCCAACTTCAACTCAGAAGACCCACGCCTAGATGCAGATAGTGAGAGTCTCTCAGGCCTCTATACAAAGGAATGTGAGGGGTTCTTACTTCGGTACAGAGGCTGTGAGAGACCCATGCCCGGATAAAGAGGGGTGTTTATGCCATGGGCAGATACAAAGGCCCTCATAATTTGATACAAGAGTGTGATGATCCCACAGACCTGGACAAAGAGAACATCATGCCCCACTGACCTGAATGCTGAGGGTGTGAGGGCCCAGCAGACCTGGATATAGATGGTGTAAGGGCCTTGCCTAGATCCATAGGGTCCCAGAGTTAGATACTGTCAAGCTCATAAGTTCATAAGACTAAAGAAAACACCTATAAAATGTTTCCAATAAGTTGCAATTTAATGCTATACTGAAGTAAATGTTGAGGCCAGACAGGTAATTAGCCAAATCCACAACTATCAAGGGGTGTGAAAGTCACATATTCTGGATGACCATTCGTGGCCTGATTTATGGGTTGTATTGAAGTTGAGTAGGGGCTGAGTTGCCAGGGATTGGTGAAAAAAAGGCTATGAACTTATTTATATACTGCAAAAAAGCTTGTGTTGAAGAAAGAAGACTGTGTCATTGAAATGAGTGTGAATGAGGTGTAAAATTCAATGTGTCAACACTTTCCAGGACTGGACTGTAGACATTACAACCTCTCAATGCCTCCCAAACCCTAGTCTCTATCTTTCTCCCTGTTCTTGGTCTTTGCAGCAGCCAGCCACACACAGAGTGTGTCAGGCACAAATTCGCCCCCCTCTCTCTCTCTCTTGCAATCTTTCTCCCTTTCCATCTCACCCCCTAACTCTCTTTTTCAAATTATTTCTGCTGTCTTACTCCTCTCTCATGTTTCCTATTTAAAAAATGGTAAAGGCCAGCTCCTCCACCTTGCCCTACCATGTTCATACATCATCAGCTGCCACTGATCCAGCAAAGTATTACAATAATTGCAGTCCTTAACTAGGGATAGCAAACACATCATGTCATTACTGTTAAACAATGTTGTCTCGTAAAAAAGAAATGGGCTTGGAATTATGAATATTTATAGGATATTTAAAATCTAACAACCAGATCTTCTACAGTGCTTTGAAAAGTACATGGCTTGCTGGGTAAAGAAACTTCTGTGCACCTTAACTAACTCTCCATGGTGTAGATTGCCGAGTTCTTCACAAGAATAACATACAAGCCTGGGTTAGCATGTTAAAAATGGTAATATTAACGGAAGACACATGTGGAAGATGGTTACTTGCACAGGGAATGGTTCCACAATGCTGATGACCAGGGGCGGCCGGCATGACTCTGGTAGGGGGTGGGTGCAGGGGCTGCAGAGGTAACAGGGGGTGTCGCTGAAGGAGGGAGGGGGTTGCAGGGGTGCCGCACAGGGAGCAGGGTTTTGAAATAAAATTTAAAAATCTTAGCTTGAGGCTGGGTCTTGCTTACAGGAACAGGAAGCATGCAGCCAGGCTCCCACCCCTAAGCCAATCAAAACACTTCAATGGAGGGTTGTGATTGGTCTGAGCGCTGTGACAAGGCACTCAGCCAGGGGCTGTAGGTGTGGATATGTTCGCCATGCAGGCTGTAATGCAGTCTGCATAGTGAACAGGGAAGTGTGCCTGACCGCTTTGGGTGGCCAGAGAGCGCTGACTAAACAGTTATTGGGCACTTGAGTAGGCAAACAACTCCACCCCTGCAACCATCCCACCCACAAACGAACCATAAGGGCAAAGCTTCTCTGCCATAGCGGAGGAGGCACCATTGCTGATGACATATCCTAAAATGGGAGAATTGTCAGAGGATGTGCTTCCAAGGACTGATCATTTTGAATTATTTGTAATATAGTACAATTTTGTTCATTAGAAAAGCAACTTCCATGTGAAAAGGCTTATCATAAAGCATAGGTAATCCTCCAAAGAAGTTAAGATATAATAATGGATATCTGCATTGTATTGTATAACTTACAAAGTAAGGGAGGACGTTTAAACATAAGTGACTATTAAGATGAATCTTTTGAAGCATTATTTATTTTTGCTACCACAAGAATTATGAAAACTAGTTTTTGAAGATGATTTGTTGGACAGTGGTTCTATTTGGTAAATTTGAGAATACACAAGATGGGGATGACTAAATAGGCTAATCCTTTTTGGGGGAGAGATAGATTGAGACAATTTAGGATAAATGTAATTTGGTATTGTTTTAAAATGCATAACTGGTAGATGGATTATTTAAGGTTATATATACTGGTGACCAATCAGAATTGATAGCCAGATCACAATAATTTGTTACATGCTTATCATATTCCCATTTAGGTGTATAAAAATACAATATATATTAAAATGTATTAAAACATCAAGCTAAATGAAGGAATTATTCATTGTGTGCTATGGTAAAACTTCCCCACCTTTTATGTCACATTGAAGCCACTATTTTCAATGTGTGTATTGCTTGTTTATTATGCTATATTTTCTGTTAAGAGGCGTGAATTCCTCATTTAAAATATATTGGGGGGGCTGTCTACTTGGTCAATTTTTACAATGTCGGGAAACTTCTCCATTCTCGCCTGTTAATTATTTGGAAATATAATACAAAACCGGTCCTTGTGTTGCAATTGCACTTATTGTTAAACTTTACAAGAACAAAATGTTCCCTTTTCAACAACAAAGCGGACAGAAACAATATAACCGAAAGTGAAATTTACTTACAAAAACAAGATAATTATTTAGTACAAGCAAATAAAACGAAGGCATTACTTAATCTTGCCATGCTAATGGTTTCTGCTGAAGTGAACACGATTAGATCAGATTCTGCCTTAGTTTATTGCGCCCACATAGACTTTCTCCTGTGATATATTGTTGAAAGCATACATCAAATAATGTGAGGTTTAACCATTAGCCCACTGTTGCATGAAAATGGAATTCGGAAGTAAAAACTGTTTGGAATTTAGTTCATTTCTCTTAAGTGAAATAATCATGTTTACTTCCTGTTATTATATGAGCACGGTTCGTGTAATAAGGTACTGATACATTTGAAATTATACGAAATGCGTCCTTTAGCAAAAAATCATCAATATACCTGAAAATGATGGAAAACTATTAACAATAACACTGCCTGATCCTGTATATTAATCAGGTTAAAAAACAAATGCAACCCAACAAAACTTAATGGCTTTGGGCATAATATAATAATTTACGTGTATGCAGATAACAATCTCTTTGCACTTGGAGATGTGTGCCCAGCTGACCCTGATTGAGGACTAGGGGGAAGGAAGGAAAGGAAAGGAAGGGAAGGGAATGGAAGGGAAGGGAAGGGAATGGAAGGGAGAAGGAGAGGACAGGCAGGACATGACAGGAAAGGAAAGGAAAGGAAAGGAAGGGAAAGGAAAGGAAAGGAAAGGAAAGGAAAGGAAAGGAAAGGAAAGGAAAGGAAAGGAAAGGAAAGGAAAGGAAAGGAAAGGAAAGGAAAGGAAAGGGCAGCAAATGTTCTTGGTTTATTCATTCAGTGAGATCCAGCCTGCCGAGGGAGTTTCTCCTGTTTGTGAGGGTGCTACATGAAATCCCATGTTTAGAAACAGAGGACATGATTCACAAATGAAAATATGCACATTTACATTTATTCGTGTGTTACATTAAGAAATAATTCTCCACTTGTTTGCTATTGATCATTTCCAAGTGGAAATTCACAACGTTGTCTAGACTTCCATGTCCCCACACCCGTATATAAAGAGTTAGAGACTCTTATGTCAAACTTTTCAAATGTACTACCAGTAAATGTGCACTTGTTGGAGAGTTCGCAGTGTAATGTATGAATTACATGTAAGTTGTTTCAAAATATCTGTTACTAATCTAGATTGTAGATAAATGTAACATTATTTTCTGAATGACAAGCATTATTGCATATTGTTGAAAAACATTTAGTAACTAATGTCACTAAGATGACTAAAACAAATGTTCTCAGTTATTTCAGTTTAATCAACAATACATGTTGTACTTGATTCATGAATTGGATGTGTACATCTGCCTGCTTTTTTTAACCAATTAAGATATATATTCAATGGTAATGAAAGACAGAGAGATGAACAACAGCTACCCTCGGGCATTGATTCTTTGTGTTTTAAGAAGCACATTGTTAAATCCCTATTGAAGAAAAACACTTTGTACCCTATGGACCTGACCTGACCAGGACTCCGCAGGCATACGCCGGGAGCTGCTACAGACCGAATCATCTTTTTAAAAACGGTTTGAATAACTCTGTGTGTTTTAAAAATACTTAATCCTACCTAAAACAGCCGAGAGCGTCCTTGTGCTTATGCCGGCTGCAACGATCCCACACGCCATTCTAGCGAGAAATCGGGCCACGCCCACCTCACAGGCCACGCCCCCCGGGCTCACTATTTAAGCGCCAAGCCGAGCGCTGTCTACCAGACCTGACCAGGACTCCGCAGGCATACGCCGGGAGCTGCTACAGACCGAATCATCTTTTTAAAAACTGTTTGAATAACTCTGTGTGTTTTAAAAATACTTAATCCTACCTAAAACAGCCGAGAGCGTCCTTGTGCTTACGCCGGCTGCAACGATCCCACACGCCATTCTAGCGAGAAATCGGGCCACGCCCACCTCACAGGCCACGCCCCCCGGGCTCACTATTTAAGCGCCAAGCCGAGCGCTGTCTACCAGACCTGACCAGGACTCCGCAGGCATACGCCGGGAGCTGCTACAGACCGAATCATCTTTTTAAAAACTGTTTGAATAACTCTGTGTGTTTTAAAAATACTTAATCCTACCTAAAACAGCCGAGAGCGTCCTTGTGCTTATGCCGGCTGCAACGATCCCACACGCCATTCTAGCGAGAAATCGGGCCACGCCCACCTCACAGGCCACGCCCCCCGGGCTCACTATTTAAGCGCCAAGCCGAGCGCTGTCTACCAGACCTGACCAGGACTCCGCAGGCATACGCCGGGAGCTGCTACAGACCGAATCATCTTTTTAAAAACTGTTTGAATAACTCTGTGTGTTTTAAAAATACTTAATCCTACCTAAAACAGCCGAGAGCGTCCTTGTGCTTACGCCGGCTGCAACGATCCCACACGCCATTCTAGCGAGAAATCGGGCCACGCCCACCTCACAGGCCACGCCCCCCGGGCTCACTATTTAAGCGCCAAGCCGAGCGCTGTCTACCAGACCTGACCAGGACTCCGCAGGCATACGCCGGGAGCTGCTACAGACCGAATCATCTTTTTAAAAACTGTTTGAATAACTCTGTGTGTTTTAAAAACACTTAATCCTACCTAAAACAGCTGAGAGTGTCCGTGTGCTTACGCCGGCTGCAACGATCCCACACGCCATTCTAGCGAGAAATCGGGCCACGCCCACCTCACAGGCCACGCCCCCTGGGCTCACTATAACATGTGCTGCCAGAAGAAGCGCAGCGGACGAGCGCAGCGGGAGCGCCGGTTGCGCGCCGAAAGCGCGCCTAAGGCAAGCCCGTCTGCGCCCGTCCGCGCCAAGACCGCGCCAGGCGCAGGAACCCCTGCCCAACTTCCTCCAACCATCAGGTATGCTCCCAACGACCTCCACAGACTTCGAGGTGGACCCGACTGCCCCTGCAAGCTTGATCTTTCTAGAGTATTCGGCTCCACCAGCTGTAACACATGTCATTGGACACTTAACTTCATCACCAAGCAGCCAACATCCCCCAAACGTCCTCACTTCTCAGGAGGTCTGATAAACGCCAGGTCGATGTGCAAACACAGTCAGGATATCCACGATCTCATCATCGACCGTGACCTGGACTGTCTCATGATCACCGAGACATGGCTCACGGAAGACAGTAACCCTGACATAGCTATCGCCCTCCCCCCAGGCTACTCCCTTCACAGACAAGACAGACAGAAAGGTAGAGGTGGAGGCGTTGCCTTCATCTTGAGGAACTCTTATAGCTGCCACACCTTCTGCCTCGACCCACTTACTGATGCAGAGGGACTAGGCTTCTCCATTAAACTTAGTCAAACCCTCTCTTTCTCAGACGGTCTGATCTACCGCCCACCCGGCAATGCCGTGAAATTCCTTGGCTCCCTCAATGACGCACTCGGACACTTCCTACTCCGCTACCCTCATTTCACCCTCCTGGGCGATTTTAACCTGCATCTTGAAATACCCGATGACCCCTTCACCAGAAATTTTCAGCAGACACTGGATATATTCAATCTGCAGCAAAGCGTCAAGCTACCTACTCACTCCATTGGCCACTCCCTTGATGGTGTCTGCTCCAATTTCCCGTCCATCTCCACCTTGTCTCCCATTCCCCAAATTTGGACTGATCACAGTCTGATCCCTTTCCATATCCTCAACGATCCCCCTCCGAAATGCAAAAAACCAACTCGCCAACATACTTACCCTATCAACTGGAAAACTGTCCAGAAAAATCTTACTTCTCATCCCTTGTCCTCTACCAATGCCCCTCTCCCTCTGGTAACATCGATCAAGATGCAGTCTCTCTCAACAACTGGCTCTCTCAAGAAATCTCCAAACGATGCCCACCTAACAAAAAAGACAACACCCAAAAAAATACGAAAATTAAAGCCCCTTGGTATACGCCTGACCTAACAGACGCACACCTACTATGCAGGAGAGCAGAACGTAAATGGCGTAGATTCTACGACAATGACGATCGTAAAAACTACATTCTACAGAGGAAAAACTATCTCTCAACCATTAAATCAGCAAAAAGAACTTACTATGTAAACGCCATCAAAGAGGCCAATCAAAAACAACAAACCCTCTTTTCCATAGTAAAATCCTTCACTAAACCAAAAGCACTTCAACCAGAAATCCCCCCTTCTCAAGAACTGTGCTGCAAGATCTCTGATTATTTTGAGGAAAAAATCAGCTCTATCCACAAAAACTTCCCCCCTCCCCCTCCGGTGTACGCAATCACGGAGCTAGACCAATCTTGCCCGACCGCTATCAGTCTCAAACACTTTTCCCCGGTGACCCTAACTCAGACCAGAGAAGCGATCCTTTCATGCAAATCTGGCTGACCCTCTGACCCTTGTCCCCCGAAGATCCTCCACATCATCATTGATGAAATCAACCCCACCATTAATGAAATAGTCAACCTCTCCCTCAAAACTGGCTCTGTTCCTCTCACTTGGAAAAAGGGTGTGGTTAAACCTCTTATGAAAAAGGCAAACAAACCCCCCTCTGATTTAACCAACCTTCGTCCGATCACCCTGCTACCTGCGCTGGGCAAAATAACAGAACAATTAGTTCATAAAGAGCTCAAGTCCTTCCTTGATGCCCACAACATACTTCACCCCCAGCAATCCGGTTTCCGGTCTAAACACTCCACCGAGACCGCCCAGATCGAGCTGACCGATACCATCAAAGGTCTCCAAGATCAAAGGAAGAAGGCCATTCTGATCCTTCTTGACCTCACGGCGGCCTTCGATACTATTTCCCACTCCATTCTACTTAACAGGCCTATGGACATCGGCATAACTAACTCGGCCCTTGCCTGGATCAGTTCCTTCCTCAGTGACAGGTCTCAAACCGTTTCACTGGGCCCTTTCCAATCGAAAGAGAAAAAGATCTTCTGTGGAGTCCCCCAGGGCTCCATTCTCAGTCCCCTCCTTTTCAATATATATCTCACCCCCCTGCTTACTCTTATAGAATCGTTCGGCATAACTGTCACGTCTTATGCTGACGATACTCAGCTTGTCATCCCTCTCGACGACAATTCAAACACGGCCGAACTTAATCTTAAGCACTGTCTCACAGCGGTCTTTCAATGGATGGACGCCAACCATCTCCGCTGCAACTCCAATAAAACCGAGATCTTGCCCATTGGAAAGAATGCGTCTTTCTGTCCAGCCCTGTGGTGGCCTGACAACTCTGCTGCCCCACCTCAGACAGTCTCATCGGCCAGAAACCTCGGAGTCATTTTCGACTCCGATCTCTCTTTCGATACCCACGTCGCAACTGTAGCAGGTAAATGCTTCGGCATTATTAAGTCCATGCGAAAGTTCTTTGATTTTCTCCCACTCGACTCCAGAAAGACCGTTGCGGTAGCCCTCATACTCTCTCGAGTGGACTATTGTTATGGCCTCCTGGCAGGGACCAAAAAATCTACCCGACTGAAACTTCAAAGCGTCCTGCACACTGCTGCACGGCTTGTCCTCAAACTCCCACGCAAATCTTCTATTTCCGCTGCCCTTAAGTCCTTACATTGGCTCCCCTTGCACAAGAGAATACTCTTTAAAATTCTCATTGTAGCCTTCCGAGCCTTCAACAAATCCGGCCCATCCTATCTGTCGAGACGCTTCCCTCATTACACCCCGGGTCGCACTCTCAGATCCTCACAAGACAACCTCATGACCCCCTCCAAATTCAACCTGAAGACTAAGGGTGGAAAAACACTCAGTTCCCTTGCCATTAGAGCCTGGAACAGCATGCCAAGGCATCTTAGATTTCAGACGCAGGAGAAGCCATTTAGGAAGCTCCTCAAAACATGGATTTTTAATCTCTCCGATGACTGGACTAAAGCAGCTATCTAGCCCCCAAACACCTTCCCGTCGTTCTGATCCCAGGTGTTACAGCGCCAAGATGCTCCCTTGGGAGCGAACGTCAGCGCTCTACAAATACCCATCCAATATCCAATATCCAATATCCAATATGGTAGAGAGTAAATACAGACCAATATTTCCGCTCCTATGTGTTACTAAATATTTGGACAATTTGATCCACTTGTTCTCCAAACACTTAGAAATGCACGAACTGGTATATGCAGCCAAGCTTAGAATCTACCCAGCTATGGATACATAAACAGATTTCATTTTGCAGTAGTATGACTTTAGGTTTGGCTTGGATACTGAACACCATACAGAACTGTTTCTGCTGGACCTCTCTGCCATGTTCAACACAGTCAATTATTTAATCTAATTCAGCTAATTGTAAGTGACTGGACTAAGTGATTTGCTGTTTTCTGGTTCCTATCATTCTTATTAGGACATAGCAAATCTCTTCCTCCTTCGAACTTCCAGCCCAGGTCAACCTTAATGTACTGTAAAGTTCCCTAAGAACAATCATCTTCAATCTCATGTAACATATATTTGACTATTGATACGCATCATCAGATCTTTTGGCCAGAACTGCAAGTCCTACGATAATGACACCCAGAGTATCTTTAGACTTGACTGCCCTCCTGAAGAAGTCCAACATATGCTTCAATTCTACCTTACGGTCATCCAAACTTTGTTGAGTATCACCATGATGAAATATAATGGTGACAAAACTAAAGTGTTGATCTATGGCTCCAAAAGTATTTGAAGTTCCAGCTTTTGACATAGTTGTTTGCATGCTCTTTCCTTTCCTGTTGGCATTGTTAAGAAACTTGAGTTTCAGTTTAACAAGTATCTCATTTTTGAAAACCAAGTTTATTTTTCAATGTAAGCCTTCTGGGAATGATCCTTCGCATTACCCATCAGTAAAAGAGATTTATCATGATAGGTGCAGTCATTTGGTCTAGACTATATTATTCCAATGCCTGACATTTGGGGCTTCCTGTTTAAACCATGGCCAGACTACAACTTTTCGGCAGTTAGATTGTTTTTCTATGCTGTGCATGTTCAAACACAAAACAGAAGCCTTTAAATTGCATAACCTGCCAGTGGTGCAAGTTCAAGTCCCTGTGCCCGGTACAGCTGGCTCCACTGGGCTCTTGTGCTTCTGCCTATCCGGACCAAATTTCACAGTATCAGTTTACATGATCCTTCCTTTTAGCTACTACAATATAGCAATGGTCCCTCAATTTAGGCAGATCTATCTGAAAGAGAAATCCTTTTCTGTTGCGGATCCAAAGTTGTTGAGCGGACTGCTGCTATCATTTGGGAGTATCACAAATCATATTTCAAGTTGTAAACTTTTGAAAGGTCATCTTTCCATTAGCCCCTTTTAGTTCTTTTTTACTCAGCTTTACTCAGTCATTCCTTGTGCCAAGATGTCCCTTAGTGAATGTGCGCTCAGAAGTCATTAATTCATGCTTTCACTCATTCATTCATTCATCTGTAACCAATAGACAGAAATATAGAATAATAGGTACATAGATCAAAATAAACAGACACTGACATGGATATTATTGTATTGGCAAAATAAAGTTTGATGTCCAAGAAGACACGAAAAGTAGGCCTGCAAAGTCATAATATTTAATAAAGTGGGACACTTTAAACTCGCCAAGCACAGATGTTTAGTGAACCAAGCTCATTGCACCATGCAGTAGTTCATATTGGGCAGTAGCACATACATATTTGCTGGATGCTGGTCCCATATTTCTCCTGCTATATTATATGGAATCAAACGCATTGGCAACCAGTATTGTAGCACCAGGCCCTGACTCTTTGGCAGGGTGAGTGCATTATGGGTAAAGGCCTTTAATGACAATTATATCATAAAGTTCTTTCCAAATTATCTCCATAACTTGTATTCATCTAACTACACCAAGATCGAGTCAGAGATTGTGGACCATTGTCAAACAAAGGATCTGCATTGCGAAAAGTCACAAGTAGTTCATTGCAGATGATTTCAAGATGCAGGACAAATGCTATGCTGTTGCCTCACAATGCTGCAGTTGACTTTTTAATTCCCACGAGAGCCGGTTCTAAGGGAATTATATATTACCATGCATGGTCGTATGAGGGAAACATGCTGTATGAAGTCCAATTTATGAAACGTACAACTTGCGACTCTCCTCTGCAAAATAATGAAAGAACAATAAGCTTCTTTAATGAATTAGGCATTTTTACTGGGAAACTGAGGAACAAGATTAATTTCACTACGAAATCTATGTCGTTATTCAATTGACGGAATTCTTCAATAGAATAAAAAACAAGAAAAGGACGAGTGTAATTTTCTTGCCATACTACTAGGTGGAGGATATTAAATGTTGCTCCAACACAAAAATCAATCAGCAGTTCACACGTATACTTCACACCCCACAGTCAAGTTAACCTTTTGTTCTGAGTGAACATGTAATAGTAAGATTTAATAACAGGAAGTTGTCTAGAGATAGTTGCATTTCATAAATAATTGCCATGTTCAACCAAGATATACATTTGTCTCATTCGAAGTGATCAAATGGACAATTCGCAAACATCTTTTCATGTGTAATGTTTAACTTATTTTCAGAAAAAGTGGCAACTACAAGTAAAACATATGACTTTAAATTAACAAAATCAGAATCGTGGGTTTTTCACGCAGATATCGCTTCACCCTAAGAAAATCAAAAATATATACAACTGTGCTGCAGTGAAGGTGGGTATACCTAGAGTAGTGTTAAGTGGGTGGTTGTTGAAAATGTTGTGAACCTTTCAAAATCATTAGATTGTGGGTATTCAACATAATGCCTTTTCAACATGTTCAAAGAGTTCTAACCTTGCGCCTCGATGAAGGAGTGATACATGATGCTGAAAGTATGTTAAATGACTTGGGGGATAATAACTGTAGCGTTCTAATCTAGGACCCTGATCGATACTGTGACCTTATGCCCCTATACGGCTATAAATCCAGTTATTCCCCATATTGGCATAACCGTTCAAGTGCAATATTCAGAAACTCGTCTCTGGCCTCACACGAACAGAGCCACATTTCAGAATCGCTTTCTCTGCCACTTCCTTTGCAACCAATTAGTGCAATGACATAGCAGAAGTTACTTTCTAAGATTCCTAGATTAACACTCCGAGTTCTTCAACAAGATAAAAACTCAGCAACCTGGAAATCCCCGCTTGCTATGTTTTGATTAGTAATAGAACTCTAATGAGCACTGATAGATGATCACTTCCTAGTGACATCTTTATTGACGTCTTATGTCCAAAAACTTACGTCAAACAAGGCACCTTTCAGGTATAAATATTACCAACGTTGCCTTAAGCAAACGCTGTCTCGCTGCTACTGAAGCTGCTGTTATGCTGATGATACCATAGCTGCTATCGCTACTGCTATCGCTGCTAACGAGCGAACGATGGTGTGGTGAACTTAGGAGCTAAACAGCCCTCCCCCTGAAAGAGCCCAGCAGATGCAAGCTGCCCGCGGACGCTGCCCCTCCTCCTCCTCGACGCGCTGAGAGAGACTCTGTCTTTTCTCCTGCAGAGAAATCCAGCTCTGGCGTTTCCGGCCTACCCTTGCGGGTGACTGGGATATCGACCCCCTGAAGGAGATACCAGACCTCCATCCTTCTATTCCAGAGGTATGGTGTAGACTAAACCCGTAGAGAGAATTCTTGAAGCAAACCTTGGCAAAACCAACTTAACTTAAAGCTACTTACTTACTCCCCTCCCAAGTATTAGGCTTAGGTCAGGTACACTGGGGTAGGCGTAGTTAGAAGCACCAGTTGAGTATTTTAGCCTAATGTATATATGAATGTATATATGTTTTATTCATTTTAAACCATTGTATGGCTAAGAAACCATATCAATGCTTTTACAGTATTATTTCGCAATACTTATCTTACTGTACGTACTTTTTATAATAACAAGTCTTGCAATTGTGGCAATTCATTTCTCTTGTACGAGAAGAAAGACTGTTCAATAAATGTTACCCTTTATTGAAAACGCCCGTCTCTCTATTCTCTACATATTGTGAAAGTAAACTGCACAACCACTGACTGAGTAAAATAACTGTCTATTGTTCACACGACCCTAGAGATTGACTCTTGATCTGAGGAGCGAAGTTGTCATGTTGCACGGTTGTTGGAAAACTGAATCCCTTCTTGGCTGTGCCAGGGAAGCTGATCACTTCCTATTCAGTCAAGAAAGTTTCCAGTGACCTCTGAGCTAGTTGGTAACAACCCCAATTAAGTTTAGCATAGTCTGTGGAGGCCTGGAAGATCCGCACTTATACGTCAATACTACTGTTTATGTTATTCCAATGCGCAGGGCCTGTTGGGAAAATAGGAACTACACTACATGGCGCCCAAACGTTTGGTAAGGCGATAAACTAACGCAAGACGTTAGAGTAACTCAGTCGTGCATTTTTCACACAGACCCCTTTCTCCCGTAAATACTCCAATAGACGTCTGGAGTGGGTGAAAGGTTAAAATCCGCCCAAACTCAGTAGGAAGAGATTCCTATGTAAAGCTCTGGTTTATTCAACATTGAAGGATACAGTGTTCCAAAATATTGTGCACCTAATCTTTGTCTCCTTGGAGACCTGCTCTGCAAACCTTGCATTTATACAATGCCAGGAGAAAACGGAACCACTGGGGCCGCAGCAGATGCGACTCAGCAGGTTCCCGACGATACTACTGAACCGGTTGCAATAATCATCCAGGCACATTTAAGAAAATCTATAACGTTAAAACTTATAGAAAATGGACTGACCACACAAGGTGGCACAGTCGTCTTCGTGATAGAGGCACACGAATATCGGCAGACAGAGGTATTCTATTCATGGATAAAATTTCCAGCGGCAAATGCCGCAACATACGGGTTCCACTACTATGTAGTAGGAGTTCCACTTGATGAATACGCTCCTTTCGAGGAGATTGAAATCCCATTAAAATACCAAGAACATTTACTTTGGTTTAAAGGCGCCCTAAAACATAATGATCATATTACCAGGCTCGGTCCACTAGGTAGACCAGGAGCACCGTGGCCGGTTCTAGCCAGCTACACACCACATCCGGACATTGAAAAAATGTCAAGTGAAGAACTCTTAGTTAACATAAGAGAATTAACAAAAGCATATAGAGAGTTAGTAAAATTATTTATGAAAAATAATTCAAACACTCCTGAAAAGAGCTGGGATGGAAATAAACAATCCACTCCCAAGGAAAACGTTTTCCAGTCCAGAGGAAGGTCTCCTCAACGGAGGGAAAGAACTCTGACTCGAGAACACCAGTCTCCCCAGAGGGAGCCCTCTGAGAAAAGATATAACCTTAGAAATAGGGATTATTTGAAGAAACCTGATAGATATCAAAGTATTGATACACGTCCATCTCGATCTTTTTCGCAGAAATCGGAAAGAAGAGGACGGTGAGACCCAGGAGAGCACACCAAGTCCAAAGACAAGGAACCTGCTCAGAGTAAAAAATTTCAATTTCCAAAAAAGAAGGTAGCCAGTATTAGAGTAATCAACCATGCCGAGAATACTGAGGACACAGTTGAAAAACGGGGAGTGGGCACAGACAATGTTAGACAGTGCAGCAGAAATCAGTATAGCCCGCAAGATCTTGATGAGTCATCTGGAGACAGTGGACACGAATGAATACATTCAGGTTGAAACTGCCGACACCAGACTTAGCGAGCCCCATAAGATATACAAAATAACATTGCGTATAGAGGGTGATAAGACTAGGAAAATAAAGGGTCTATTTTGGGATAAACTCTCAAAAGGCTATGATATTCTGTTAGCTGAAAAAGATTGGCCCCCAGAGTTTGTCAGGGAGTGCCCTTGTGGCGAAGAAATGATTATGCCTGCCTTCTCGAATCACATTCTGATTCACAAAAAATATACTTATGCACGGAAATGGGCAGTAGCCCAGGCACCGGCCTTATATAAAAATCATGTAGGATGGGATGAGGACTCACCTCCTCACAAAATCCAGCTAAAAAGTGAACCAACTGCCCAAAGGCAGTATCCCATTAAGCAAGAAGCTAAAAAACAAGTCAGGGAGATTTTAGATCAACTTGAATACCAGGGGGTGATTGAAACATGCACCTCTCAAATGAACAATCATTTGTTTCCTGTCTCCAAGCCAGACAATTCATATCGTCTAGTTTTCAACTACAGACACCTTAATGCATGTTGCAAAACATTTGCAGTACAAAACTCGCATAGTGCAGCCCTAATGAATAACATAGTTAGGAAAATATATAAAACGACATTAGACATATCTAATGGTTTCTTTTATCAAAACATTGCACCAGAAAGCAGGTATTTGATCGCATTCTCCGTAATGGGGTCTCAGAAAAATTTCTGTAGGCTCCCACAGGGGTTCAAGAACAGCCCAGGACTATTCTCAGCTAGGGTAACAGAGTTACTACAAATATATGATGATGTGGCATTATCTTACGTAGATGATATCTACCTCACAGATGACAACTTGGATACTCACTTGAAAAGAGTGAACACCATTATACTTGAGTTCGCGGCAGAGGATTACAAATTCAACTTTAAAAAGTCTTGAATTGCCCATCTGACAGTAATATTTTTGGGATACGAATTATCAAGTGAAGGAAAAAGCCTAGCGGACAATTTCTTAGAGAAGTGCGCTGTACTCCAAGCTCCAAAAACGCTGAAGAATTTACAATCCATACTAGGTTTTCTGAATTTCGGAAGAACATACATTCTAAATTACACAGAGAGGGTTAAACCTCTCTACGAACTAATTAAACCTGATTTTAAACAAATCAATTGGACTCAAAAACACACAGAAATTTTGAGATCACTGCAAACAGACATGTTAGCAAAAACAAAATTAGACACACGTGACAACACACGCGATCTTGTAATCCGAGTCATCCCAGGAGGATGCGGATTCACGTACCTGACCTCTAATGAGGGAGAAAAGGTACCCATTTCAATTAAATCTCACTTGTACACACAGGTAGAAAAAACATTCAGTCACACAGAAAGAACTGTGAAAGCAGTGCAAATTGCATTAGCAAATGAACGAGAATTAGCACATGGTAAAAGGATTAATATCCTCACTGCGGAATCCGCCTTCGAGGCGATATTCAGCCCAGTAAACCTGCCTACAGTGTCACTGGATCCAAAATGGATACAGAGTGTAGATTCTCTAGGAGCGGAAGATGTGAAATACTATTTAGCCCGGCAATTCGAAGAACTGAATGATTTAGAATATGAAGAAGAATATCCTATGCCAATCGAACTTCTGCCTCTCCCACAGTATGCCTGTATAATTTATACAGATAGATTTGTACAGCATTTCAATGTAGAGAGCAAATCCTACGATGCAGCGTGTGCGATTGTTAAAGGTCGCTGGCTGTGCGGTAAATTCAGACCGAAAGTAACAAAAACTGAATCAGTAAGAAACTGTTCGGCTCAGAGAGCTGAAATCAGATCTTTAAAGATGGCGCTCGAAAATGCAGAACCTGAATTCCCGACAATAATTGTGTGTGATTCTCATTTATGCATCAACTCTTACAACAATAAGTTGCAGAGCTGGATTGAAAACGATTACAAAGATGACACAGGTGCCACAATAAAGCATAAATTGCTCTGGAAACAGGTAGCTCTTTTACAGAAAGAACTACAAAAGACTCATGTGATACACGCACAGAGTCTTCAACGTGATGGCGTTCACGTTGCAGGGAATTCATTGGCTAATACAGCCACAGCGGAAGCAACTAAACCAGCTTCCGTAGCCACAAAAAAGCGTGCAGAAAGATACATAGACGGGGAAACCATGCTGGCAGTAAAAACGACCGTAAAAGGCGACTGTGCAGCACTACCCGTGAACTATCCACTCAATTATGCATACGTAATCGATGCAAACTCCGTTCCTTTTGCTCGAATCCCTGGAGTGGGGGATAGGATAATTCCAAACATGAACAGGAGAATATTTTTAATAGCAGACGCACACATGGGTTTGGGTCCTAAGCACAGAATGATCAAGGAATCCCTGACTGAATTACAATCGGTATACTGGTGGCCGGGAATGAGTGTACAACTCCAAATATATGCAAACAACTGTGAAAACTGTAACAGGGACCGTAGTGGTGAACTACGCTACCGGCTACCAATCAGAAACAGCGTAACGCTGTCTACATCCCAGCCTGCGTCCTATTAATCCTTAAGGCTAAACACACTTAAAAAATGTGGCCTCCAGCGCTCGGCTGACGCCAGAACGGTTATAAAAGATCTGCGAGTCTTTATCGGCACATACGCAATTGCCATGTTCCATTCTGACCAGGGTCCTGCTTTTAGCTCTCGAGCGTATAAGGAGGCCATGGCCAGCATGGGAGTTGGGTTGCGGTATTCTTGTCCGTCACACCCCGAAGGGAATAGTGTGATCGAAAGAAAAAACCGAGACATAAAGCGATCTATAACAGCGAAGGTATTAGGTTCGGGTGTTGGGTGGGTCAAACATCTAATAAGCGTCCAAATCAGTCTTAATAATTTGCCAAGAAATTCCCTAAAAGGTTTCAGCCCATACGAACTATTGTTCGGAACTAGAATGAGAGTTCAGGACCTCGATAGTCAGATATCAGTGGTACAAGAAAATCCAAAAGACTTTGATATAAAAGATTGTTTGGCTGTTTTACAGGACTTGAACGAAACAAGAAAAACCTTAAGCAACATAAAGTTAAAGCAACAGCCGGATACCACTGACGAGGCACCACAAGCAACAGCCCCAGCAAGGCCTGTCTGGATTCCAAAGATTGGGGATCTAGTCAGAGAAAAAATAGCGGTGAAGAAGGAATTTGGGCCTTCTTACAGAAAAGCAGTAACTGTCTTGGCAGTCACCGGAACAAGATTAATTGTACTACCGCCCCTTGCTGGTAAAAAGGAGAACAGAGTTGTATCAATCGACCTGGTAAAACCACAAGCATGTGGCCTATAATCAATAGTAGGCCCAGTGGACTCCCGAGAAACAACAGAATACCCAAACTTGCAACAATCCAAGAGGTTCAAACTGAAAGACTAATCACATTCGATCAGCCTGCAGTGCCCAGAGAGGGACTATGCAATAATGCCATGGAACTCGTGCCTCTTGAGACACAGATTGAAACAGTTCGTCAAGAAACACCAGTCTACAATAATGTGGCATCAAAGTGCTATCGAAAGACAAATTGAAAGAACAATCCCAACAATTGACAGACTGCCTCTGGTTATTTTATCGACTTCGACAACTTTTCCGAGGATCAAAGTAACCCCGAAGTGATGCCAGAAACAAAAAAGACTTTTAAAGAAAATGCAACGGAACTCTTTCATCAACTGAAGGAAATCTACCTTATTTCCCCATGGTTAGAGTTCTGGTTCGGTCTAGGTGTATTTTTCCTCCTGCTTTGGCTCATCATGGTACTTTGTTTGGGAAAATTCATTGAGGGAAAATATAGTACAATGGACACAGCAAGTCAGAACATCAACTTAGTCCTCAAACCACACAGATCATCCCACGTGAAGAAAAGAGAACTGTCAACAGTAAATGTCACAGCCATTCCAATCCCCGGTGGGGTAGTATGGGAGAAAACTGACTATGAGATCTATGGTCCGGTCGAGATCCTGAAGTATCCTCATCAACTGAAGGTTTCCTTAAGTGACTTTGTAAAACCTAGTACATTCTCTGATGATTGGGACTTTAACAGTATTAATGACATGATGTCTGATTTAGTAATGTCAGCTAGATTCACAGAACATGATTATTTACAAAGTTCGTCTAGTTATGAACGTTGTTCTGTTTTACACATTATGGCGATCATTACTTACATAAATCTGCACAGCCTAGAAATGTTTTTAAGTATAACCAATGGGAACATTGTGCTACACCACCTAAAAGCAGTTCTAAAACATTCTTTGAGAAATTCAAGTACTTCTCAGGGTTTAACACTAGTGATGCAGAAACGTTTTATTACAAACTGTTAGATAAAACAGGAATGAAAACAATGCTGACAAACACTGAATTAATATATTCAGAAGCATTTTATGAAAAAATTATGACATTTGGTTTTGATTATTGGAAAAATAACATTGAAACAAAAACCATTTGGGGTACGAAAGATTGGCAGGTACAAGGTCTAGAAGCACTATTCAGAACCTGCATGATACCAGAACAAATGATGTTTTTAAATGACACAATTCACCAAACATCCTGTCTTGGCCTAGCTAAGATCAAAGACCTTAACAAACCATCTATTCCGAAGCCAATACCTGAAAATGCAACAACAGATATTGAGATAGACGTATCTAAAATTTTACATTTTAACAGAACACATCCTGATTGGAAAAAGTGGTTAATCTGGCCTACTGACACAAACAACTGTCAAGATAGATTCCTGAATAAAACACAGGGGTTAAAAATGACCAGACAAGACCCTAGATACTCCCAGAGACAACATCCAGGGATAGTAACAACATACAGTGTAGGGAAACTCTGCCTCGAATGGCTAGGATCATCCACACTGGCTGAAATTAAGCAACACTTATCTCTACTTAAAGATGGTGCTGTATTGCGCAATTTCATTCTTGGACCACGCAAACAGCGTCAAAAGCATTTCATAGCGGCCAGCATCTATGCTGCATACAACGAGGCTTGGAAAGTCACACAAATTGAAACAGCAGAAAAAATACGAGAAATTGATCGTATTAATTTGGAAAAATCCCTTTCTGTAGTGGACAATGGGTTAATGACTCTGTCCTCCAGAATATATTTGTTGGACAATATTGTATCCTCTGCCTTTAATATAATAGACAGAGACTTGCTAATGTTACAGCATGGCCAGTCACAATTACGTTCTATTGTACAATTAGGCTGGACGCTGCAAAATCTTCGTTCAGGCTATGTGCCTTGGCGTTTAATCAACACAACGTCATTGTTTTCCATTTTTAACCTTACTGATAAACAAATCAGCTTGGCACAGAAAGGAGCAGACTATACAATCCTGAGCATCGAAAAACTTGAGAGATTACCATTGACAATGTCAGAAAGTCCTGTCATTGAATGGATAATACACGGAATTATCACTATTCCGATAACAACTTTCCGATTTAAAAAGTGCCTTGAATACATACCTACCTGCCAGTATGAACAATTAGGTAAAGGATATATTAAGTCAGCATGGAAATTACCATACACACATTCATGCTATAGTGACAGCGACAAAAATGTATTTCTTAGTGGTGAAAATTGTAAACGTTCACTAAGCGGTATACTTTTGTGCCAGGGTATTAATTTACACGGAGCCTGTGAAGGTAATTCTAACAACCTTTCATGCCACCAACTTGTCACACCTGCAACGCAGATAGAGCCCTTCTTTATGCAACTCGGGAATGGGAGTTACATTCTAAGAACGGATCACAGATGTTGTGGTCTTTTGCCAGGAAAAGCGTATCTCGTAAGGGTAACTTCCATGGTCAAATGCTGTATGCAAGCATTGTTCCCGAGCGGCCCTGGAGACATAGAGACTCCCATCTGGCCTCGTCTGCATTTCTCTTTTATACGAATTGATACTTTAAGCAAAATGAAGTCTGTGCTTTTGCAGACAACAGTGCCCATAACGTCATCAAAAGAGACGTATGATCTCCTAGTTGCAAGGACAGCTACGGAGGTTCATGACCTTTTATCAACAAATTGCCCCGTGCATTTCGTAGAAATGTTGAGCCAACTCCTTAACATGTCTAGTGCCACAGGCATCCCAGGCATATTTAAGACGATTTTTACGGGACTGCTTACACCATTTCAAGCAATTCTGGGAATCGTTCCCAATTTTGTCCACTCTGTTTTTGGCGGCATACCCCTATTTTTGGGACTTGTAGCAGGGATTTTATTTTTGACCCTCCTGCTTCGATATGGCAAGCCACAGCTCAGACATGACTCCTATGGGAATGGAAAAAACAATCCTAGCAGTGCGCTACCGGGACAGAATAACTGGAGTCCTTGGATTGGCCAGGCTGAGAGATCTAAACATGGCCTGGTTCCTTTCATTCAGACCGATATGGCAAAACTGCATCTTACCTGTACTACGATGTATGCTATGCGGAGATGAGTGCGTGTTGGACACCTGTCTTTCACTTCCATCAGCAGTACCAATGGATATCGATACTTTGCTAAGTCCGATAACGGCTCACGCATTGTGTTGTCCCCAGCGGCTACCAAAACTGATGACGCCATTCGTTGAGACTCCTGTGCTACGACTAGGTGGTAACAGTGGAGCAAGTGACAAAAGCAGCATCACCCAGGTACGACCTTCTGTGAGCATTGCTGATCCAGCCTTTGATGACAGCAATCATTCTCACACCTGCCAAGTTACAGCACTATCGAATTTGGTCGCACTGTCACCTGATTTTGTAGACCAATTCTTTGAGAGCCTGTCTGATATGATGTTCTCACCCGAACAGAAACAATAACTTTAGAGAAGCATTCTGACACACAGCGTTCCCATGAACTCCGGATTCGGCCTTCAGTTTTGAACTACAAAAACTTATAAAAGCGTTGGAACTCTAATTTCCCCGTTCAAGCAATAATTCTTTTGAATTGAACACTTTTTAATATTCACCCTTTTTGGCACAAAAAATTCTTTGCTTAAGGTAAAACTATTCATAGAGAACAGAAGCTTTTACTTCTATTTCTAAATACATCTAGAGACATAATAACTTTACACAAGCCTCTAGCACATTTTACTGCAATGCATTTATATGTGATGAAATTATCTTGCCCTTCTTCTGTATTCAGAGATATTTCTTGTGTAATTCTTTTTGCAAAATCGTTCATTGATTTCATATGCTATAATTTTTGAATGATTTCTATGCTTTAAAAACATACAGTACCTAAATTTTCACGTATTACAAATACGCCTATTTCAAATGCATATATGTATTTTGGGGTGGGCAATGTTACACATGCATCTTATTGCTCTAGTTTTAGTAATTTGATGGGCATGAATTTGTGGAGTGGGTGTAGCGTTCTAATCTAGGACCCTGATCGATGCTGTGACCTTATGCCCCTATACGGCTATAAATCCAGTTATTCCCTATATTGGCATAACCGTTCAAGTGCAATATTCAGAAACTCGTCTCTGGCCTCACACGAACAGAGCCACATTTAAGAATCGCTTTCTCTGCCACTTCCTTTGCAACCAATTAGTGCAATGACATAGCAGAAGTTACTATCTAAGATTCCTAGATTAACACTCCGAGTTTATTTATTTTATTTATTTGCACGCTTATACCGCGCTGGGAATCGACTCCCTTGGGAGTATCTCCGCGCCATTGGTAACGTTAGAAAGCAAATAGCAAACAGCCCTGTCATGTCATTAATATTTACCAGAGTCAATAATTAAACAGGAACGTTTTTAGCTTTTTCCTGAAAGGAAAAAGTTCCCTGCATGCTCTGATTTCCAGTGGAAGACTGTTCCAAAGTTTCGGGCCTGCCACAGACAGGGCTCTTCCACCTTGTCTCGTCTTCCAAAATCTGGGGACACATAGTAATTCATGGTCTCCAGATCTCAAAGTTCTTGTGGGAGTGTATGGGATGAATTTCTGATTTAAGTCCTCCGGGCCTCTACCAAACAAACACTTGTGAATAATGCAACAAGTTTTAAACAGCACTCTTTGTTTTATGGTGAGCCAATGGAGTTTTTTAAGGAGCGGCTTTGAAGGAGTCCTGGCCGGGGCATTGAGAACAAGGCGGGCAGCCGTGTTCTGCACGACTTGAAGTCTAGCGATGACCCCTTCGTTGGTGGCTAGAAGCAAACCATTACAGTAGTCCAGTCTGCTCAACACGAGCGACTGAACTAACGTTTTCCTGGTGGAATCAGGTAGCAGGGGGAACACCCTTCGGAGAAGTCCAATAACATGGAAACAGGAGCTTACTACATAGGTAGCATGATGTTTTAAGGTGAGCTCCTGATCCAGTTTGACTCCCAGATTTTTTACTACCATTTTTGGCTCAGGGACTGGGCCAAGATCACAAGGCCACCAGTCAGGAGTCCACAGTCGCTTGGCTTCCCCAAAAAGCATCACCTCCGTCTTGGAGACGTTGCACTGAAGGAGGTTTGCTGCCATCCAACGTGCTACTTCTTTCATCCCTTGGGCAAAGGAGTGGCGCACTTCAGGAGTCATGATTTTAAACGGGAAGAGGAGTTGTGTATCGTCTGCATACGATACAGGGATAAACCCGTGGGATCTCATGATGTTAGCTAGGGGTGCCACGTAGATGTTAAATAATGTAGGGCTCAAGCAGGAGCCCTGTGGCACCCCCTTTGAGATCTCCACCTCCTCAGACTGGTAAGAGCCCAATATTACTCTCTGAGTGCGTTTGCTGAAAAAACTCCTTAGCCATGCCAACGCCTTGCCACCCAGACCGATGTTAACTAGTCTGGAGGTCATGATCTCATGTGACACCGTGTCAAACGCCGCTGACAAATCTAATAGCACCAAGATCACGGAGTACCCCTTGTCCTGGAGCATATGAAGATTGTCAGCGACGGACAGCAAGGCGGTCTCGGTACTATGCCTAGGTCTGAAACCCGATTGAGAGGGATCTAGTCCCCCTGCACTCTCGATGTAATTAGATAGATGCCGGTTAACAAACTTCTCGGCCAGCTTCCCTAAAAACGGGAGAAGCGAGATGGGTCTCAAGTTAGTGAGGTCCGTCCAGGGAATAGAGTTGTTCTTCCGTAGAGGTCTCACCAAGGCGCGCTTCCAATCAGAGGGAACTTCACCTGATCCTAGAGATAGATTGAGTACCCGTTGGATCCCTACTCCTAGATCATCCCTTAGGAGAGACATGATACGAGCTGGAATAGTATCTGACGGGCATCCACTCTTGGTTTGATTAATTAGAGTGCCAATGTCCTCAATTGATATAGGGGGGAAATCAACAAGCTTGTTAGCATTATTTTCTGTTGACCAGAGATGAGGGGGGGCCATACTATCAACAGTTCTTAAGATGTTAGAGGAGGAATTTGAGGCTAAAATCTTTGCATAAATGCCCTCTATTTTCCTTACAAAGAACTGTGAAATGTTATTACAGAGTTCTTGGGATTCAATCCCCTCTGTTTCACAGGCTGCAGGCTTGACAAAGGTCTGTAGGATCTGATAGAGGACTTTCGCATTATTACCCGCAGCTGTTATTTGGTCTGCTATATGATGTTTCCGGGCAGAACGAATGGCTTTATGGTAATTTTTCTGGGAAGTCCTATAAATATCTTTATCCTCAGCCTTATGTGTAAGTCTCCAGCGTTTTTCAGATTTCCGTGCCAAGATTTTTAACTGCCTAAGATCGTCTGTATACCAGACTTCTTGTCTTGGGGCAGGTCGGGGTTTAAATGTTCTAAAAGGAACGGCATGATTAATGGAAATAGTTACCGCTTCGTTGAAAGCGGCCAGTGCCGCAGTGACATTATCGCCAAATTCAGCCCAATTGGGTTCGATAAATTTCTCCCTAAAACTCTCAGGCGTTAGCTTATTCCATGGTCTTCTAACATCGGCCAGAATTTTCTGAGCAACCTTAGACACCTGGCTGGGTCGAGTATAAAACTCAATAATCGAGTGGTCAGTCCAATCCACTTGACAGGGAGGTGAACACTTTATAGACGTAGAATTATATAGCACAAGGTCCAACGTGTGACCGGCTATATGTGTAGGTCCCTGATTAACTTGGTGCAGGCCTAAAGTAGTTAGATCTGCTAACAGTGTCTGTGCCTCCACACAGGAGGAGAGTTCACTATGGACATTGAAATCCCCTACCAAGATGAAATCAGAGTCCATCTGTATATGTGGGGCCAATGTTTCAACAAGTTGTAAAGAAAAATGGCCAAGTGGGCCAGGGGGTCGATATACTAATGCTCCCTTCCTTGTTTCTCTAGAGTTAGGGTTTACAGTAAAAATGAGGAGCTCCATGTGCGGATTGCATACGGTTTCAGTAATCACTACCTCAATTTCTTGTTTAAAAACAATAGCTAGTCCCCCTCCGGTTTTAATTGGCCTGTCCATCCTTACTAACAAGATAAAAACTCAGCAACCTGGAAATCCCCGCTTGCTATGTTTTGATTAGTAATAGAACTCTAATGAGCACTGATAGACGATCACTTCCTAGTGACATCTTTATTGACGTCTTATGTCCAAAAACTTACGTCAAACAAGGCACCTTTCAGGTATAAATATTACCAACGTTGCCTTAAGCAAACGCTGTCTCGCTGCTACTGAAGCTGCTGTTATGCTGATGATACCATAGCTGCTATCGCTACTGCTATCGCTGCTAACGAGCGAACGATGGTGTGGTGAACTTAGGAGCTAAACAGCCCTCCCCCTGAAAGAGCCCAGCAGATGCAAGCTGCCCGCGGACGCTGCCCCTCCTCCTCCTCGACGCGCTGAGAGAGACTCTGTCTTTTCTCCTGCAGAGAAATCCAGCTCTGGCGTTTCCGGCCTACCCTTGCGGGTGACTGGGATATCGACCCCCTGAAGGAGATACCAGACCTCCATCCTTCTATTCCAGAGGTATGGTGTAGACTAAACCCTTAGAGAGAATTCTTGAAGCAAACCTTGGCAAAACCAACTTAACTTAAAGCTACTTACTTACTCCCCTCCCAAGTATTAGGCTTAGGTCAGGTACACTGGGGTAGGCGTAGTTAGAAGCACCAGTTGAGTATTTTAGCCTAATGTATATATGAATGTATATATGTTTTATTCATTTTAAACCATTGTATGGCTAAGAAACCATATCAATGCTTTTACAGTATTATTTCGCAATACTTATCTTACTGTACGTACTTTTTATAATAACAAGTCTTGCAATTGTGGCAATTCATTTCTCTTGTACGAGAAGAAAGACTGTTCAATAAATGTTACCCTTTATTGAAAACGCCCGTCTCTCTATTCTCTACATATTGTGAAAGTAAACTGCACAACCACTGACTGAGTAAAATAACTGTCTATTGTTCACACGACCCTAGAGATTGACTCTTGATCTGAGGAGCAAAGTTGTCATGTTGCACGGTTGTTGGAAAACTGAATCCCTTCTTGGCTGTGCCAGGGAAGCTGATCACTTCCTATTCAGTCAAGACAGTTTCCAGTGACCTCTGAGCTAGTTGGTAACAACCCCAATTAAGTTTACATAGTCAGTGGAGGCGTAGAAGATCCGCACTTCTACGTCGATACTACTGTTTATGTTATTCCAATGCGCAGGGCCTATTGGGAAAATGGGAACTACACTACATAACGAGATTGAATAAAAAGAGTAAATTAAGTGAAGTCTTCAGTTTTCAAATTATTTCAAATAAAAAACGTATGAAACGTAAATTTTCACATTTACTCCCTTTCAACATCTGCAGAGTTTGTTCACTCTAAAAGTGCCAGATGCACACACTTACACCAGGACATGAATAAACAATTTATATTTCCCTTGTGCGCTCTAGGGACATGCATAAACAATTTAGATTTCCTTTGTGCGTGCTACTGTGTAGGTTTACGAATATGCTGCGCTACACTGTGTGACAGGAAAAAGGTCAGTTTGCAAGGGTTTCTCTGTTGCAGATCACTGACTAAATATCGACATCAAACATATAGAATGGAGAGAATATCGACACCAAAATATTGAAGATCAGAATATCGACTCCCTATCTACAAACAGGTAAGTAAAAAAATATCGAAGACAAAATATCTTTGTTTAAAATACAGTTTGTAAAAAATATAGAATTTTTAAAATATGTTAAAAGTATTACTAACTTAGTGAAATAATCAATATAATTTAATGAAACATACTTAAAATTAATTAAAATATATTAAAATTAAAAAATAATATATGTAATGTCTAAAATAAATGTAATCAGCGATGATTGGCGGTAGGGTACCATTTACTATTCCCACTCCATTTAGCGCAATGATGGAGAAATTGTTTGATAACGGCAAGGTAAAGATTCCTATTCCCACTCCAGTGAGTGCAACAGTAGGGAAAGCGTTGGATAGCGGGAGGGTAAAAATTACTATTCCCACTCCAGTGAGTGCAACAGTAGGGAAAGCGTTGGATAGCGTAGGCGTGAAAATGACTATTCCCACTCCAGTGAGTGCAACAGTAAGGAAAGCGTTGGATAGCGTAGGGGTAAAAATGGCTATTACCTCTCCAGAGAGTTCAACAGTAGGGAAAGCGTTGGATAGCGTAGGGGTAAAAATGACTATTCCCACTCCAGTGAGTGCAACAGTAAGGAAAGCGTTGGATAGCGTAGGGGTAAAAATGGCTATTACCTCTCCAGAGAGTTCAACAGTAGGGAAAGCGTTGGATAGCGGGAGGGAAAAAATTACTATTTCCACTCCAGAGAGTGAAACAGTAGGGAAAGCGTTGGATAGCGTAGGGGTAAAAATTACTATTCCCACTCCAGTGAGTGCAGCAGTAGGGAAAGTAATGATTTAATTTTTAAATAAAAATAAATTAATTATCACTACCAATAAACAAATTATTAAAACTAATTGCCAATTACAAACTATTTAATAATGAACTATTTAAAAATACCAATAAATAGTATGTATTAAAAATGAACAACCAATTAATTGTCAATACCAAAAATGTAATAAGTAATAACAATATGCCAATTAATAATTAATTAACAATACATTAATTATCAATACACAACAATAATTTCAATATTTACTTAATTACAATTAAATTACTTTCCACCCTATTCACCTATAAACTAACAACACGCTCCAAATAATAAATTAATATAAATAACATAATGATCAATTAATCAAAAATACATTAATTTCCAATGAATATTCAATTAACATTAAAATAATGATCAATACCAATAAAAAAAAAAATAATACCTTAATTACAATTAAATTACTTCCCACTGTATTCCTCTATAAAACCACAATCCGCTACAGAACTAAAACGCAAAATTAAATAAAATAATTAATTTTAACCCCATCTATGCTCATGAAAAGCTCAGCTCGTCATGAGTCATGCCGCTCGTACACTCATGACGAGCTGAGCTCGTCATGTTACTCTGGATTTTCGGAAACCCCGCGCACAGCGGGAAAACCGCTAGCGCACAAGTGTTAATGCCTATATTTTTACTTCGATATTTTGACAGTCGTTATTACTCACCTGCATTTTGATATTATTAACCACTATAGTATGTCCATTCGATATTATGTCCATTCTATATTTTTACTTCGATATTCTGTCCATTCTATATTTTGTATTCAATACTGTGTCTAGTTACCCTCTGTTGCATGCATGACTGTTTTTGTGAAGGAAGAACCACCTGACTGCACAAAAACAACCCCAAGAGGCCTATTCCTCTTTCTCTGTGCACTTCAGAATGCAGCACACATAGAAAAAAGACGTAACGAGAAGAAATAAAGATATTTCTCCTTGTTATGTCTCCCTTTGAAAGGCGTATATTTTTGGCCCATTCCCAGGTGAAGCAATTTTGCCAAATCTGGCAATGCGTCAAAATCCATGGGAGTTGCCTAGGAACACCCACGTGATGCCCATGGAATGCCTTACGAGGGCAGTGTAAGTCAACATAGCAATTTGAGCTGTGTTGCTTTACTCCAGATTTATGAATTCACTCAGGACCATGCAAAGTGGCCTTGCATGGCTTCATAAATCTCACTTAAGGTTTGCATCGCACATGTACTACATTGCATGATGCAATTGTGATGCAAACCGGGTCATAAAGCTAGCCTTAGGAGTCTCAAGTACTAAAAACAGGCCATTAAAAAATTGGGTGCTAATTTTGCCCTGACTTAATTACGAATAGGTGGGGTCCCATAATCTTCAGTTGAGGGGGGTCATAATACAACCTTCTTACAGTGGCGGGTGGTAATATATAGATGTGGAATGAAAGAAGTAGCCGAATGGATGAAACACAGCCATCTGAAACTGAACTCAGATAAAACAGAAGTCCTCATCTTAGGTACCTCCCCCTCCGCATGGGACGATTCTTGGTGGCCAGAAGCCCTTGGAAAAGCACCCATCCCGACAGACCACGCACGGAACCTGGGCGTCATCCTGGATTCCTCACTTTCAATGAACAGACAAGTCAACGCCGTCTCCTCATCCTGCTTCAACATTCTTCGCATGCTCAAAAAAACATTTTGTTGGATCCCCACCGAAACTAGGAAAACGGTCACCCACGCTCTGGTCACGAGCCGACTGGACTATGGAAACACCCTCTACGCCGGGACTACCGCTAAACTCCAGAAAAAACTCCAACGAATCCAAAACGCCTCAGCCAGGCTCATATTAGACATCCCGCGTAAAGAACATATCTCTGGTCACCTGAAAAACCTCCACTGGCTTCCCGTCAATAAGAGGATCACTTTCCGGCTCCTAACCCACGCACACAAAGCACTCTACGAAATCGGACCAGAATGCCTCAACACACGACTGTCCTTCTACACCCCCTCCTGCCAGCTTCGATCTTCCAACCAAGCCCTTGCCACTGTACCTCGCATCAACAAGACCACCATGGGAGGTAGATCCTTCTCCTACCTAGCAGCTAAAACCTGGAACTCACTTCCCACTTACCTTCGCCTTACCCAGAACCACCTAGCATTCAGAAAGCAACTTAAAACGTGGATATTTGACAAGTAATTCCCCACCCCTCCTTAAGCGCCTTGAGACCCTCTGGGTATGTAGTGCGCTATATAAATTCTCTGACTTGACTTGGAAGGGCACCGGAGCAAAGTGGATGCTTTTAACCCACTCACAGACACTGTGAAAAATGCCTATAGTCTCGATGCCATGCACTCAATCATGGCTCATCGAGAGTGTTTTATTTTTAATGGCCATGATTGAGTGTTCTGGAATTGAGGCTGAAGGCAGTGGATTTTCTCACAATACCTGTCAGTGAGTTAAAAATGTGAACCATAATAACATAGTTACTTACCCACACATTCTCAGTGGTGTCCTCTTCAGTTGCAGCACAAGCCTCGGAGCCTGAGCGAACTCCCCTCTACCACTCCAGACACTGATCTCATGATTCTGAAAATATTAAGAAGCATGAGAGCAGCACCACAATTGGCTGGAGTGAGCTGGCTTGATGCTCCTTTACGGACTAGGGACATGTTTTTTCGCTCCACCCAGCTGTCTAAAACAGCTTGGATGGAGAGGTTTAAAGTGCACATCTCAAGCTCGCCATCGCAAGACAGTCGGTGAAAGTGACATGCTCTCTTTAATCAGGAGTGGACACCACACCTCCCCTGCTGCAAATCAGCAGCAATGGCATGGCCCCTTCCTGCATCTTGGCTCGGGCTGAGTGCAGCTGTGAAAAATAAAATAGTAATAAATTCACTTTATTTTCATTACATTTTTCAACTCTGCTACTTTTGCGACAATGGGGTAACCAACACTGTCTTTTGAATGAATATTTACTAGGCAGCTCTCTATATGTGTGACCGCCTGTGATTTGTTATAAACAAAAGAATGGTGATCTGCGAGGAATATCAGACTACTATTGTTGCGTTAGCAGCCCTAAACAGGATACAATTTGTTTAAGCAGTCTGTGTGCCTTGAAGGAATCGTTCATGTTTAATAAAGAAAAAGCAGCCCATGTCCTTTAAAAGCAACCGGTGCGGCTTTAAAAATAATAAGGAAACGGTCACAAAACCATTTTGGATGTCGGAAAGGCTTTGAGACATACAACAATCGGTTTACGAAATAGAAAAAACGGCATTTTGTGGTTGCAATTCCTGTGATTTAGTGAACTGCAGGCTGTGTGGTCACAAACTGTCTTTGTATGTCAGACTCCAAGTTCTAAGAACACATTTCTTGAAGCTGAAACATTAAGTGATTCCTCCGAAGTTTTTTTCTTGCAGGTACTGTTTTAAAATCTGGTAATACATATTCTCCAGAAGTCTGCATTGAGAACTATTTATATTACAAATGTAGATGAATTTGTGTTTTATCAGAATTACAGAATTGTTTTCATTGCATTTACTAAGTGGTTTTGTATGTTTTCTATCGTCTATATCTGTATTCTTTTTGGGTCTTTGATTCTCTACAGACAAATTTTACTGTCTGGAAGACCTCATTTCATGAACACATAAAGAAAAACAAGAAGCACAAAGAGATATAAAGCTTCTGTGAGAAAGCAGTTCATTATTTAGGTTGATTAGTGTTCACAGCAATTAATAAGGGTATTATCCTGTTAGGCACTGCCAAAGATTTCACTAATTAAATCCTGAGGTCAACCCCTGGTAATTATAGAGCAAACAGGATTAACTTAACAAAAAGTCGAAAGCAATGAGCAGCAGTGAATCTGTAAAAAAAGTCACAAAATCAACATAATGGGCCCGATTCACAGAACTAACTTAAGACAAAATCTTAAACTTACTACCATTTTGGTATTCACAGAAGGCACTTACTCATTTCGGTATTCACAGAAGTTAGTAGTCTCCTAAATGCCTTCTGGGAATACAGTAAGTCTTAAAGTTATGATTTTTTACAGTTTAGGAGTAGTAAAGTTATTAGTCCTAACTTTAGGACTCCTAAATGCCTTCTGTGAATACCGAAAGTCTTAAAGTTAGGATTGTTGTCAGTTTAGGAGTAGTAAAGTTAGGACTCCTAACTTTAGGACACCACACGCCGGAGGACGCGGAACAGATTCAGTTCAGTTCCCACCAGATTTCCAATTGAAGGCAAGCAGTGGCCCTCCCTGACCTCCGGACTAATCACCGGACGTTTCAATCTACAATATGTCTCTCACTCGTGCTCAAGTTCAGAAACGTTACACCGCGTGAAGCTGCTCCACATCCTTGCAGCCCCTGCGCGCATCCTGCAGAAACTGATTCACCCAGGCCACGTCCTGAGGAGAACTCATAATTCACCAGTGGTTCGAAACGCGTTGATCCACAACCTGTGACAAGGAAGAAGGGTGCAGCTAGGGAATAAACAACACTACTCTCTCTCCCCCTAGTTGTCTAATCCTCAAAACACCCAATCACAGACTATTGAGACAGGCAGGCAGTATCATCGAATCCCCGTGTCCGCCTGTCTTTTGGTTTATAATTTGAAGGACTGGTGCTTTTTGTTAAATGTTTCTCATGTCTCAATTGATTTGTATTTAGTGTTCTTTTTGGTGTTCCTGAATTTTGAGTATTTATTGTGTACAGTTTCAACACTTGTATATATTGCGCACATTATTGTCTGAATGTTTACTTGATTGTTTTGATAAATGTGCCTTTGAAGACATACTGATAAGTTAATGAAATTTGAACAAAACAAAATGAAAAAATCCTTTCGAAACAAATTTGTGGTTCACTCAGTACAGGCTGGGTGCCTCCTAAATCATTATAAAGCAAACCTGATATATTTCGCATATATTTCGCAGTCAGTCCTTTAAAGCTCTGGAGAAAAAATTATTTTGGATGCCGAAACAACCACAGGCGTACCATTCAATAGATCCCAGGACCTCAGGGGAGCACTGCCAGATTCTCAGGGTGGGAGGCAGAGGGAAATAGTAAAGTTTAACCCAGGTCTAGTTGTTAGTAGTCAGCTCCCATTCTTCATAGGAATGTGCTTTTCAGCTATTTTATGTTCCTGGAACCACCCAGGGCATCTGATCCTTGGAGATCTTTCTATCCTTGGATTTCAAGTGGTATCATTTTGCAAGTCCATCAGTGTTATAAGGAATGCTGGGTGAAAGAGAAACTTTGTAGGGTTCACCAGCCTGTGGGAGGGAAACACCCTAAGACACTTCCAGTTCCTCTCTGAACAATAGAGTAAAAGGTTCCCAGGTTCTTATCTACCTATTTTTGAGGTAGTTCCTGTATGTCTTTTTTCAAACAGTCCCAAAGTGCAATGTACCATGCAAATCTAAGATGACAAAGGTAAAAAATGAATGAATGAATAAATGGATTGGGCACTTATTGAGCGCACTGCCGCTCCCAAGGGAGCATCCCGGTGATGTGCCGAAATATATGACTCTATCAAGCATAAGAAAACCTCCAGGAGATATTGGATCAGATAATAAGTGAATAACAATGTCCGCCTCTGCTAGAAAAATCCAGGTCTTCAACTGCTTTTTAAAAATTGCTTCTGGTTCAATGAATCCTAAATGGCTGGAATGTTAATTCCATGCTTTGGTTTCTAGAGCTGAGAAGGATTTACCGCCTTTAATTTCAAGTCTAAAAGAAGTGGGGCTAAGGAAATTCACAAGGGAAGATCATAGAGTTATTTTATTTGTATAATGGGTGACTCTGGCCATTAGATATCTGGTCCCAGAAGAGCTTTAAGCTCTGAAGGTCATTAACAGATTTTTACACATGACCTTTTTATGCACTGGAAAGCAGAGCAGGGCTTAGAGAGCTGCCAATGCAGATGATCACCTTGGACGTTTCAAGATCAATCTGGCTGTTGCATGCTGCATAAGCTGGAAGTTATGCATAGTTTGTTTTATGAGGAACCTGCATTGAGTCTATTGCAATAGTCCAATTTAGAAGGTATCAGGCCAAAAGCAACTGTCTTCCTTGCAGCCACTGAGAGAAAACCAAATAAGTTTCTAAATGATTTAATTCGATTAAACACATGCCTGCTGCTTACAGAGTTTGTGGGATGAAGGAGAAGAATGCATAAAATTTTGCTTCAAGATTTATTATGACCTCCACGGGGCAGTGAATGTGCCTACCATTGGGCTGGGATGAAGAAATTTGACAAGCAGCATAATCTCAGTTTTATCAGTATTACATATTAAATCATTGGATTGCATCAACCTGGTAACTTTGTGAATACAGTTTTTAAAATAAAGTTCTGAACCAATGGGTACTTTGTCCGGAGATAAGATCAGCTGCATATCATCAGCATAACAGGTGGTCTCTATTAGAAAGAAGGCTTCGAAGAGATCAGGGGGGTCATATAGATGTTAAATAATTCAGGGATAAGGGATGAGCCCTGTGGAACCCCTTTAATCACGGTTCTTTCTGAGGATGAGAAAGATCATAACGAGACGTTCTGTCTGGGGTCTGTTAAGAAAGATTTAATCCAGGAAAAGGATAGTTGGGATAACCCACATTTCTTAATACGGTGGAGCAAACTTTGTGTGAGATGGTATCGAATGCAGCAGATAAGTCTAGTGAAAGTCAATATTGCATTATTTCCCACATCCTAAGTCCATTTAAGGTGTCAGTGACTTCCAATAGGGCTGAATCAGTGGAGTGTCTTGGGCTAAATCCATACTGTTGTGGGTGAAGAAAGTTTTTGTTTTCTAAAAAGGAGACCAATTGGTCAATAACAACTTTTACAAGCATTTTGCTCAGGGCAGGTTGTAGTGAAATGGGGCAAAGAATGCACAGTACTGTGGGGCTGCCCTTTTTTAAGCAGGACCTCAGCGATAGCTAGTGAGGTAGTCAGAATTATGTTAATCATTGGGTTGACGATGTCAACAACTTTGTGAAGAATAACAGGGGGGGCAAGAGTCATTAGGGATCCCAATTTACAGGGCAAATTAGCCTGGTGTGACTGGGCTAAAGGAATTCCTGAAAAGCTGTCAAAGTTTTAGTCACTACTTTATAAGGGACGTGCCCCACAATATCATCCTAGATTGATTGTAAGGCCCCATTGAATGGCTCATATTTTCTCTAGGAAAAAAAAGAAATTTGATCACATAAAGTTTGAGAAGGTAGGGTATCCCTTACAAGAGACTTAGGTTGTAAGAAAGATTTAAAAAAATAGTTTTTGGATTGGATTGTGCTTCATCAATCTGAGTGGAAAAGTAAACTTTTTTAGCAGCTTTAATCTGGCCGTGATAGACTTTCAGTGCCATTTAAAAATGAAGCAGGTCATCTGGGAGGTATGACAACTGCCATTTCGTTTTAGTTACTTGCAGTGCAGGCGTTGATCAGCTACATCCTGGGTGAATAATTGGGCAGAAAGCTAAGATCTGTGCTTCACCTTTGGGGAAATTGCAGGGGGTTAATTCAATTGTTAAAGGCAGGGAGCTCTTCCACCAGGCTAACTGTCAAAATTATGGTGGAGGTGGATAGTGCAGTTTGAGCGGAGGGCGTGGAAGGAAGAGCCAAGCACTTCCGCATTCCAAGGACTGAACTGTGGCAGCAATTAGCGGTCTAGTCTGGGGGAAGAGACCCTACTTGCGCAAGCCCGAGCAGACGCGCAGTGGGTGCGTCAAAGGTAGCCTGTCTGTGTCCGTCCGTGGCTGGTCGGGGCCCGGGACTAGGACCCCTACGTGATGTGGATCAGCCTATAGATATACCGCTGAACAGCTACACGCACTATGCCCACCCATCTTGGAGACTTGTAAGCATAGTATAGCGATCAGGAACATGAGTCAGAAATGCAGTCACTGCCCTTTCACTACAGAGACACACTTGAAACTGAGAGGGGCTTGCCAGAAGTTAAATCTATCTCTGATCAACTGTAGATCCCTGAAGAAGCACAGACATGAAATTCATTACTATTTATTAGATTTGCAGCCAGATGTGATGTTTCTTACTGAAAGCTGGCTAAATAAGGTCTCTACACCAGAAATCCTCGAGGCCCGAGGGATTGTCATTATTCATAAATTATCAATTCATTGTACCTTAGAGTCTACCAACGTTGAGGATAGCGAAGCAGACTTCTTCTCTATAATGGCAACTGCCAACTACGTTATAAAGGGGTTTCTAATTTATGGGCCTCAAGGGCCCTCCACCCGGTTTGTATCTAGCCTAATTGAGCAGATGATTCAACCTGCACTGCGCTATGATAAAATGCTGTTGTTGGGGGACCCGAATCTTCACTTTGAAGAGATAACTAATACCCGAGTGCAGGAGATCTGTCAGAAACTGGCTGCCCTCCAAATGACACTACAATCGGTACTCCCTACTCACCAATTAGGCCACCTATTAAACCCGATTTTTGCCAATTGGGGGGCCTTAGGAATTGAACCCTCGATCGCAGTCTCCTGAACTGATCACTTTGTGGTTCCCTTTAGGACTCGGTTGCCACATACATATACATCAAGCTGTCTGGCACAGGGAAACCGCATGGGAAGTGGGCTAGGTTTTTACCTGCGAGCTTCAATCTGGCCCTCCAACAGGGCTGGCAGCCTGGTGGCAATGACATTGACTCTGCCTGCAGAGCACTTGACAAGCGGATTATCGAGGCATTAGATAGTAAAGCTCCATGGTCTTCAAGTGCACCTGGGAGACAATTAAAAACAGAATTATGGTTTAATGGTTAACTCAAAATATCTAAATCCGCCTGTAAGCGCCTTGAAAGAACATGGAGGAAAGATTTCTCAGATCACAGGAAAACTGAATACAAAACCAGTCTCAAACACTATCAGTCCCTCATAAGGAAAGCCCGGGCCGCTTACTATAGTGATAGGATTGGGATAGCTGAGAACTCCTCAAAGGAACTCTTCACTAGCAAGAACCACAGCTCCTAACATCAGCTCTGTGTACTCCTGCTATTTGGTGGCAGACTTCTGTGCGGAGAAGATTGGAAAGATCTATTCCACCTTCCCAGATGTAGCATGTAATGGGTGCCCGACTAGTGATGGGACATCCAACATAGTGGAGGCGGAATATCCTTGTGGCTTTGTTGTCCCCTCCTGTGACAGTCTCAAAGACCCAGCCTGAAGCATCAAGTCAGGCTCACCAAGGGGTCCCACTGCTCCTAAAGTGTTAAGAGGGAGCCTAGAGGTTCTAGCGCCCTACATCACCCACCTCCTTGAACTCTTTTTTACCTCAGGAACCGTCCCAAAAAGGTGGAAGGAGGCGATTGTCCTCCCTATAAAAAAGAAGCCGAATGTAAGCATGAGTCAATTGGAGAATTTAGATCCAATTTCAATTCTGCCTCTGAGCGTCCTGGTGGGGCGGTTTGCACCTCACCTGGAGGCCCTATTTAAAGCGGTCTTTTCTGCTATTTCGCCCTGTTTGGAATCATATGCCCGGTTTGGCGGCTCAGCATTGCTCTCAGCGATGCGTGGTTAGCGTGTTACGCTTTTAAATGGCCGTTTTATATTTCTGTTCGTTTTTTGTTTACTTTCCCCTGTTTTTATCTGGGAGCTGTCCCCTTACCTCCACAATAATTGTTTATACACCGCTGCTTTAGCGGGTCCGGTTCTGGGGTTGTTGGGGTTCTGCCTCGCTTGTTATTTGGGTGCCATTTTGGGAGGGGTATTGCCGCTTTTGCAGCGCCATATTGAGCGTCCTGGTGGGGCGGTTTGCACCTCACCTGGAGGCCCTATTTAAACCAGTCCTCCTAGCGCAGCGGGATCGCGCAGCGGGTTTGCCTTCGCTTTGCCTAAATCTTGCCAGAGTCCTGCCCGTCTGCGCCCGTCAGCGTCCCGGAGGCGGCGGAGTGGCGGATGGGTTCGGCGCTATAGGGCTCTCTGTCGCTGACGGGAGGATGGTATATTATTCGTCGCTGGAACTTCGCTCCTTGCAAAAGGTTTCCTGTGCCTGTCGGACGGTTTTTCCCAGTCGTTCCAGGGGTAAGAGGCAATGTCCTGGATGTGGTTGGACACCTGGTTATTCCCCTGCTGCCTCATTGCAGAGGGGAGAGGCCAGTGTGAAACATCTCTGCCTGCTCCTAAACACCAGATCAGTGTGCAGATATGCCCTGGAGATCTTTGACCTCCTTGTTATGGAAAAACCATTATGCATGATGCTGACAGAAACATGGTTGGGGGAATTGTCCAATCCTGATATCATGGCGGCTATTCCACCGGAATATAATATTTTTCGGCAAGATAGAGTGAAGGGGAGGGGAGGAGGGGTGGCTCTTGTGGTGAATAAGCTTGCTGCTTGTTCTATCATCCCTTTAGAAACTATGACAGGTTGTGAATCCCTGGCCTTTTCTATTACTATGGCCCCCCATCAAGCTCTTAAAGGGTTGCTGGTCTATAGACCCCCTGGACCGGCGGGATCCTTTTTTGATGAACTACAGGCAGCCATTGCAGGGTTAGTTTTGAGGGCTGAGCACTGTGTGTTGGCGGGAGATTTTAACTTCCACATGGATGAGGGTGAGGATCCGGATGCGAACAAGCTATTCGATATTACGGCTCCCCTTGGTCTTGTGCCCTTTCTTTCTGGCCCCACACACGACAAGGGTCACACTCTGGATCAGGTTTTTTCCACGGCCCCTTTAGATGACATAGAGCTTGTCCCGGTGCTCTGGTCTGACCACAGGCTGGCCAGGTTCATGTACCGGGCAGGGAGAAACTGTCTAGCAATGTGCCTAGACAGCATGGACCTGTCTCTAGGGCATTCCACCGTGTGACTCCTGAAATGCTAGCTCAGGCTTCTCTTGACCATCCGTGTCCCCTCTCAGGTGACCTTGAGCAGGATGTGGACTCTTTGCAGCTGTGGCTGACGGACAGGCTGAATGACTTAGCCCCTGTGTTGGCTCCCCGGGCTACATCAAGGCGGGTTTCTGCTCCGTGGTTCACGGAAGCACTGTTTACCTCTCGTCGCCAGTGCAAGGTGGCTGGGAGGGCCTGGCGCTCTCAGTATGACCCGGTGGCCAGACTTGCATACAGGACTGCAATCAAAGCTTATCATCATGATATCATCCGTGAGAAAAAGGACTATCTGTCTAGGAGGATAGAGGCAGCCTCCAATTCATGCAAGGAGATCTTTACTGTTGTGAGGGAGTTTACGGTCCCTAGATCTAATCTCTATCAAACCGTTCCCTCTGAGTCTTAGGCCTGTGATCTTGCAAAGTTCTTTACGGATAAGATTAAATTGATCCAGGACTCCTTCTCTGAGAGGTCGGTTGAAGTGCATCCCAGCAGTGGGGTTGGGTCAGTTCCATCGCCTATCCCGGATTCTGCCTTGTCTGTTTTTCCGCCTATCTCTCCTTCTGCGTCACTGGCACTTTTGGCCAACCTTAAATCGGGGTCGCCGTTAGACCCCTGCCCGGCCAAATTCCTAGCGAAGATGGCGGATGTGGTAAACCCATTGGTTAATCCACTTTTGAACCTCTTTTTGAGGGAGGGGATGATCCCGCAGGCATGGAAGCGGGCAATGGTGATCCCGGTACTTAAAAAGCCTGGTCTAGATCCTGAGGTGCTGGCCAATTATAGGCCTATCTCTCTCCTTCCAGCGCTGGCTAAAATTGCGGAAAAGCACGTGCATAGCGTGCTCTCTGTTTTTTTAGAAACCAACGACCTGCTGCACTCTACTCAATCTGGCTTTTGCCCCAATTTAAGTACCGAGACGGCGCTTTTGGAGGTGTCTGAGGCAATTAAGGAGGCCCTGGATTCTGGAGGCAAAGCCATGCTTGTCATGCTTGATTTGTCGGCGGCCTTTGACACCGTCCCCCATGAGGGGCTCCTCGCCAGACTTCATAACATCGGTCTGAGTGGGAAGGTGCTCAGCTGGTTTGCATCTTTCTTAGCTGGCCGTCGACAAACGGTCTGGGCCTCTTCTAGCTCCGCTGAGATGCCGCCATTGGGAGTCGGAGTTCCGCAGGGTTCTGTGTTGAGCCCGACTCTTTTTAACATCTTTATGACCCCTTTGGCGGCACTGGTGGAGTCCTTTGGGGCCCTGATCGTTTCTTACGCTGATGACACCCAGCTCCTCTTCACGTGTGGGAAAGGTGAGGATTTTGAAGGAGAGAGCATTCGGGAATGTCTCGGGCTGTTTTTAACTGGTTTCAGCAGAACTGCCTTAAATGTAACTCTGACAAGTCGGAGGTGCTGTTCTTTGGTTGTACCTCAGACCCTGACTGGCAGGCATGGTGGCCAATGGATATGTTCCCCCAGCACACGCATTCCAGCTGGCAAAAAATCTGGGGGTCAAGATCGATAATGGTCTGACACTGAGATCTCAGATCCTCGGTCTTATGGGCACATGTTTCGGCATTCTCAAGATGCTCCGTAAGTTTCTTCCTCTGCTCACAAAAGAGCACAGGAAGATTACGGTGTAAGCCTTGATTGGCTCCAGATTGTACTACGCCAACGTCCTCTATCTGGGTCTCCCAGATTATCTTGTACAGCGGCTGCAGGTTGTGCAGAATTCTGCTGCATGCGCCATTTTTGGCCTTCGCAGGTGAGCCTGAATGTCCGGCCTTCTGCAGTCGCTCCATTGGCTGCCTATCCGGAAGCGGATAGTTTTTAAGGCGCTGACTCTGGCTCATAAAGCGCTTTTTGGCTCTGGAGCTAAATATCTTCAGCGTAGGCTTGTCTTTTATCGCCCGGCTCGATCTTTGCGTTCTGAATCTTTGTTTCTTGCGGCGGTTCCCCGAGTAAAGAGGGCCCGTATTGGGGGGGGGGGTTCCTTTAGTCTGAGGGCACCACCGCACTGGAACACTCTGCCATTGGCCTTACGCGGTACTTCTAATCTGTTGTCTTTCAGGAAGGGTCTTAAAACCTGGCTTTTTACCCTTTAGTATATGTCAATTTACTGTTGAATGTTTTTATTTGTTATGTTTCCCTCTGTTTGAGCTGCCAATATAAAGTGCCGGGACACTCCAGTGGAGTAGCCGTGCACTATAGAAATTAAATTTAACATAACATAACATAACATACTTTGCCAAAATAGGAGATAAGGCAATCAACACTCAACTGACAGCCCATATTAATAAACACAACTTACTTCACCCTACACAGTCGGGTTTTCGTGCAACCTACTCTACTGAATCAGCACTGCTCCTATCTACAGAAACCATCTGCAAACATGTATATGAGGGCCAGATGGTCACCCTACTTATCTTAGACCTCAGTGCCGCATTCAACACTGTAGTCCATCCAACACTCCTCCCGCTGCTCCGGAAAGGAGATCTAGCTGGACGAGCCCTAGAGTGGCTGCAGTCCTTCTTACATGACCGCAGTTTTCAGGTGTCCCAGCAACCATACCACTCCCGGAGCATTAAGTTGGCCCAAGTGGTCCCGCAGGGCTCCTTACTCAGCCCTACTCTCTTTAATCTCTACATCACCCCATTGGCAGAGAATATTGGAAAATTTGGCATCAGTATCATGTCATATGATGATGACATGCAATTGGTGGTGTCTCTAACACAAGCCCATGATGAGGTAGCCATCAACTTCTCGACTTGCCTACTACAACTGGCATCATGGATGTCTGTTTGGAACTTAATGGCAACAAAATAGAAATGCTAGTGATAGGCAGATCCCCCTCGATTTGGTCCTCATCATGGTGGCCTCAGACACTGGTACCAACCCCACCCCACAGTGAACAGGTTAAGAACCTAGGGATGTAGCTGGATACTAAACTATCCTTCGAGAGCCACACCAGGCGGGTGGCAGGGAAATGTTTTGGGGTAATGCGAGGACTCCAGAAGACCCTTGATGCGCTTCCTGTGACAGCTAGGAAAAGCATGGTCAACGTTATGGTAACGCCCTCTATCTGAGCGCAAGTAGCAAATGTGTGAAAAGACTCCAATGCATTCAGAACGCAGCAGCTTGTCTTGTTCTAATGCTACCCAGGAGAGCTCCCTCTAACCAATCAATCAATCAATCAGGAGTTTGTTAAAGCGCGACTACTCACCAGTAAGGGTCTCAAGGCGCTAGGGGTGGGGGGGTTGGGGGGGTGCAGGTTCCATTCCATCAAGGAGGGGGTCTGTCGAAGAGCCAGGCCCTAGCTTTCCTTCACTGGCTTCCGGTGAGGGAAATAATTCTCATCAAAGCCCTGTTTGTTAGTCATCCCATCCTACAGAGGAAAGGGCCTACCTATCTTCATGATTTACTCGCTCCCTACATTCAGACCTGCCGGCTGAGATCAAGTGGGACGGGACAGGTGTGTATCCCGGCCATCAGAAGAGAAAGAATGGGTGGCCGATCCTTCCATTTCCTGGCGGCCAAACACTGCAATAAACTTCCACCGGGTCTCCGTATGGAGTCTCCGGAGACACTCAAGACTTGGCTCTTTCCGCCCTTAGGCCTTCCCTCCTAATCTGTATCACTGCACTGCTCCTAACGAGCTCTTTGATGCCGCAGCGTGGGGACACATTAGTTAGTGTGGCCTTGCGCTTCATACATTTGTTCTAATTCTAAAAAGGATCAGTGTATGATCAGATCAATGTGTGTGGGAGAGCTAACAACCTGGTGGAGACCAAATATACTTAAATTGTCCATAAAATTAGCTACATCAGAATTATTAATGCACTCAAGGTGAAAATTAAAGTCACCAAGATCGTCAGATTTGCATAACAATGTAATGGAGGGGCTAATGTTTCACCCAGTGAAGCTAAGAAAGTGGAGCCGGTGCCTGGAGGAAAATATATTAAACCACCAACAAAAGAATGGGAAGGGCTAATATTAAAACAGAAACCCATGCTTTCTGCCCCTTTCAGAGAGACTAGGTCATATGTTTTGCATTAAAGTATGTCCTGAAAAATGATAGCCAGGCTACTACTATGAGTCCCTACTCAGTCCTACCTCAAACTGGTGTAACCTGCAGGTAAAGCAAGACCAATGTCTAGATTGTACCATTCTTTGGGCCAGGACTCTGTTAGGAATAGGAAATCCAGCTCCAGATCTTGAATCAGATCGAAGATTTCTTGAGCATGTTTGCTCAAAGAACGAGCTTTAATGAGGCCATTTGAGAGTGATCTCTCAGTGTCGGTCTGGGCAGTAGCAGGGAATGTCTCTGAGGGGACCCCAACCACACCTTATGGCAGGTAAAATGGCCTTCAAAACAGGATGGAGACAAAATGTGCCCTCAGTGTGGAACAGATATGTTGCATAATATTAAAAAGTCAGAGAATGTGAAATAAAATGAACAGAACAGCTGGCGCTGGTTGTGATTCCTGGAGCAAACGGATGCAACTGAGCTTGCCCTTCATGCGCCGGTGGGGCATCTGCTCCGTGTCTAAGGCTTTTGACCCCTAAAATAGTCTTATCTAAAAAAAAGACTAGAGCGGCCAAACCCACAAATGTGTCTCCAATTGAAGACTCTGATGGACCAGGAAGAGGAGTCCAATTAGAAGACAAAGTACCCCAAACAGAAGAATATGTTATTTCAACTTTTAAATAAAAATATTTCAGGTAAATCCCCCAAATTAGTAAAACACATAAAACGTGACACACAGAAGTCTAAAATCAGCTCAAAAGTGCAGGACTAACAGCTGCGCATCCCCGCATGCGATCCCTAAAATAGCCTTATCTCAAAAAAGACTAGAAAGCTTGTCTGGCCTTGTTGTCTGCCAAGAGGCCTGCTTTAATCCATTATAATCAAAGCAGCTAGCCACAGTATTATTAATCAAGAGTTTCTGTGTGGTCTGTTGAATTTAGGCATCATTTAGGGCATGGATGGCATTGAATTGAGTTGGCAAGTGTTTTTTGGGGTGGGCTTTCTGATGTTGGGCGTCTTAAAAACATGCCTTTGCTGTGTGTGCCTGGTGTGTGTTGGTGTACAATACATGCACCCTGCAGACCTTTTTGGGGCCTGTGAATTTTCATATTTGCATTTTGTTGCATTAAAAAGGCAGAGCAGTGGGCTTTAGCATGCATCCTTTGTCTGGCTTTTATAGGCCTTTGGTCAGCTCCTGGTGTTTCCCAGCCCCCCTGCTTGTTGCTTGTGATTTGTGAGTGTCCATGTGGCTGGTGGCCGTTTTTTGTGTTGGGAGTTATTAGTGTCCTGCTTTTGCCTTATAGGCCTGCATGGTTTTCCTATTGGTTTACTGCTTCCATCCATCCACCCCCTTTGCCAACAGAAGCTCCATGAATGATGTGATGCTCAAATATTTTAATGGCAAATAGAGTCCACCCCACTTCCAGTACATTTTTATTTTGGTGGTTCTTATTCTCTTTCCTATCCTTCCTGAAAGTGTAGTGTGTGTACACAGTAGTATAACATAGCCCTTGTTGACAAAGTCCCAGAAATGCCTAGACTATATCTTTTGTTTGCAATAGTACAATAGTAACTGAACCACAACAACAAATGCAACATTTCACTGATGTTCTTCTCTTGGCTTATTTGCTTTTAGGTGCACAAAAAGCCAGAGGAGTAGGTGTCATCATCATCACCCATTGTACTGCCAGCCAGACAGAAGTCCTGCTGTGCATCACATCCACGTGTGACCACAACTTGTTGTACATCTGCGTCCTGCCTGACATCTGAAGAAGATGGCCCCAAAGAAAGGTACCAGGTCCAGTACCAAGAAAGTTGCAGGTGGGAAGAAGGAACAGAAAAAGGAAGTTCCATTAACCACGACTGGTGTGCCAGCCAATGTTTTTTTTGGGACCAACAAATTAAGCCTGCAGCAGCGTTGTCCGGGAACCAAGCTGGGAGCAGCACCGCCGCACCAGCAGTTCAACCTTACCAACCTAAGCCAAAGCCCTTGAGTGTCGCAGAGGTAGCCAGTCTACTAACGAGCAGCGAGGTGGAAATGTCATTATCGCAAAGTAGTACACAATCAACGCAGGCGGAAACTCAGCAGATAAGTGTGCAGCTGCAACAACAGCACTATATACTACAGGGGGACCCAATTAACTACATGGCATCTGGGTAGTGATACAAGAATAACTAAATATGATACCTAGGGAAAGATAGTGTAAGCATTTAAAGGATAAAGATACAATTATTATCTCTACCTATTTGAGTTTACTCTCTTCCAGAACAAATCAACGCTTCTTTAAGTCTCTTCAACTAATGGTAACTCAGAAAAAGATTTTTTTCAAAAAAATGTATTTTCTATTCATTAGACCATGTTTTGCAAAATTTAAAATACGTTATCTTTTGCAGTTTTTTAAACACACATATATATATATATATATATATATATACACATACAGATTATACATATATACATATATATACAATATACAAACAACACAATATATCAATACATATACAACAAATATATCCTTGAACCTTTTTAGAGGTATACTGGGGATCGGAATGGCGGCCCGGTTTGACACGAAGTGATAACGCGCATATGAGAAACGCTTTCATTTATTTGTTTTTGACCGACACTTTGAGTACAAAAGGAAGCAAGGCGGTCTCAGTTGTATAGACGCTGGCGGTCCCGATTGGTGTAAGCCTTGTAACAACAGACACACTTGGAGCTGGAAGAGGCTTAGGATTTAATACGAAGATGGCGGAACCTTGAACACCCTAGTCCTGATGAGGCCTGGAAATTAGAAAGGCTGAAACGCGTCAACACTTTTTTGTAAGGCACCATTTCAAAAATGTTGAATATGTGAATTAAATTCAAAAGGAGTATAAGAATACTAGAGGCTAATGATTTTACCTCCTATGCTCCTATTTTCTGTATGGCAACCGTTTTGTAAGGAATGTCTTTGGTTGTACATGATTTAGAAGCATCCTTTGGTTAAAATAATAAGGGTGTGGACTCTAAAAAGGTTCAAGGATATATGTGTTGTATATGTACAGATATATTGTATTGTTTGTATATTGTATATAGGTATCATATTTAGGTATTGTTGCTGCAACAACAGCAGCAGCCGCAAGAAGAACAGCAGCAGCCGCAAGAACAGCAGCAGCAGCCGCAAGAACAGCCCGCAATAGTAGTTGTTGCTCCTGAAGTAGGGGCATTTCAGGAAATTGAGCTTCCTGCAGACAAAGTGGAGCGAACCACTGTTTCTGAAGATCTATTGCCTTCCAGACCACCAGCAAGGAAAAGGAGGCTTAGTCCATTATATTCTTCTTCAAGCCCCGCTTCTGATGATCATGATGTCACTTGGCAGCCACCAGCTCAGTCTGAGAGTGATGCACGCCAAAAGACAATGCTTCTGAAAAGGAAGGTTCCATGGAGGTAGATGTAGAAGAGGGGGATGATGTTGATGAAGACGAGCCAGTCATCACGCACATCACTCCCGCCCCAAAGGGGATGGAGACCTACATTCTCACCCTATCCAGAAAGGCTGCTACTAAGCGGGATGTAGCACGGATACCACCAACACAGGTTACACCACCACGACCTCCAGCTGCCATATTTTCAAAGGCCCGGCAGGGATCTACTACATCCAGCTCAACCATCTCAGTAGGTAGGGGTAGGTAAAGTCACAGTTTAGCTGCACAGAGTCACATTCCAAGCACATCCTCCAGTTCATCTGGTATTGAAAGTGGCACATCCAGCAGTGCCAGAAAGTTATCCTCCCCAGTTTTGGACTTCTTTTCTGTTAGCACCAAGGAGGAGAACATTGCTATATGTTCAATTTGTCGCACAGGTGTTTGGCGCGGTAAGCTTAGAACAAACTATGGTACCGGAGGCCAAGCAAGTCATCTGAGAATACACCACACTATCATGTGGGAGAATCACCTACTTCACTTAAAACAAAGTAAAAAAACTCAACCCATTGAAGTTAGGCATGAAGAATCAGTGGATAATATTATTGCGGTGGAAGGTGAAGAAGAGGGAGGCATTTCTAGCCCTGTCCCCAGTAGTGCAGTGGTACCGCCCACATCCTCCTCAGTAACAACTGAGTGGCACCGCAGTAAGAGCCATACTCAGAGTCAGCCTGAGATAACAAGACGACCGAGTACTGCAATGAGACAAACTACGTCATTGAGCCTAAGTTGGTTAATGAAAACAATAGCACCACAAAGGAAAGTAATCCTTCCTTCCATTGAGAGCATGCTTTGGTTGGAGGGGCAGTTCCAACGCAACCACCCAATGGCACAGTTGTACAATGCAAAGCTGGCTAAAATGTTAGCACTGGACCTTCTCCCTTTTTCATTTGTGGAACGGGTGGGTTTCCTTGAATTTGTGTCACCCATCTGCCCTAAATGGAAGGTTCCCAGCCGGTCCTATTTCGCAAGAATTGCTGTTCCGGCACTACATCATGATGTGCTGGAATTGGTTGGACAAGCTTTGAAGTAGAGTGCTGCTCACAATATCCACCTGACAATAGACATGTGGATCAGTTGCCAAGCCACAGATTACATGTGCATCACTGCACACTGGTTCTCATTTGTGGGGGTTACAGATAAGCTATCTGAATGAGGTGTTGTTGACACAGCTGAGATTTTTAAAGCTACTCGGAAACATGCAACATTAGCCGTGTTCGCCATGGGGAAATCTCATACTGCTGTAAACATTTTGGAAGAGTTTTGCAGCAAGGTTTTTGAATGGCTGGGCCCAAGAGGGCTTAGAATTGGTTTTGTTGCCACAGATAATGGCCGTAATGTACTTAAGGCCATGGACCTTGGTTCCTATTTCAGGGTTGGGTGTTTGGCGCACTGCATAAACATTATAGTTCAAGACTTTCTGAAAAAAGAACCCATAGTCAGCAAATTACTGACCACCTGCCGAAGAATATGCACTCATTTCAGCCATTCTTTTAAAGCTCGGAAGCAGCTGAGGATCATTCAACGTGAATATAAAATGCCGGTCAAAGCACTCATCCAGGATATGGCAACACGTTGGAACTCAACGTATTACATGCTTGATCATCTGTTTGAGCAGTACATGCCACTCAATGAATATGTCATGCGAAGAGTGGATGCTACTGTGAAAGGTATGAGCCTTCAGATGGACCAATGATGCCTAGTTAAATGCCTGTCTGAGATGCTTCGTCTTTTTGAGGTCTTCACACGTGAAGTCAGCAAGGAGGACTGTACAATGGGCCAAGCTATCCCATTATCGCAAATGCTAGAGCATTAGCTGAAGAAGGTGTCTGATCATACAAAGGTGTAGAGGAAAAAAGGAAGCCTATGACTTGGTGGAGAGCTTAGCCCGTCGTTTAGCTGAAAATACAAGGGTGCACAATAATATTTTGTCACAAGAACATTATATTTCTGCCACAATTCTGGATCCACGAGCAAAATTGGGACTGAAGACATTCATTCTTTTTTCAGAGATGAATGTTGCCCACAACAAAACTTGGCTAGCTGAGGCAGCGAGTACGTTGGAAATGAATGGCTGCTAATTAAAAGCCCGCAAGATCAACCCGCAAGAAGTACTGCAGCAGGGCATGCGGCATCAAGTGTAACTTTGGAGGCTGAGGGCAGTGCGTTTGGTTTACAACACTCACTATCACTATTGACAACAGCAACAACAACTGGATCATTAGGTCCAGTAGAATCATTACATGATTGGTATTTACAGTCAGGCATTAATAAGCACAGTGCTGATGCACAGAGAAAAGAGCACAAAAGGTTAGCAGCAGCACCCCTGAACATTGAGCAGATGGTCCAGGCCGATCTGGAGGACCCAACAGAGGTGTACATTGATCAAAACCCATTGCAGTATTAGTATAGGATAAGGGCTGAATGGCTACTGCTCAGCAGGCTGGTGATAAGCTATTTGGCTCACCCTGTTGAAAGTGTCTCTTCCGAACGTGTTTTCAGTGCTGCTGGTTCCATTTAACAGTGAGAAGGACCAATCTCTCGCCCAAAAACATGGAGAGGTTAACAATGATCAAAATGAATCAGCACTTCATACAACGGAATTACACAACACATGAAGCAAACGGGGAAGATGAGGAAAGCGGCTCAGGTGACGTTGGTAGCGTGCCACATCATACTTACCTACTACTGGCTGAACCCCCAGAGTTTTAGGACGAGTTATACTTCCCTGACAATTAGGCTCGCACGTACTGTCTTCCTCCCTTTTTCTCCTTTATTTGGGTTTCTGTCATTCCAGTTACAAACTTTGAATCACAGTAAATCCATTACCACCGTCTTCTACTCTTCTTTTTTCAATATACAAGTTTCAGGTGTCTGTATTTGACAGTACAGTCCTCAGAATCCAGATCCTCCGCTCCATCATACTGAATCTCTTGCCTAAATCCATTGCCCTCATGATGATTGGATGATGGAAAATAGAAGAAAAAATAAAAACTTTCCTAGTCCTGCCAAAAGAAGTGGATCATAATGACTACTATTGCTATCTTTCTTTCAGAGCCGAGAGAGACTGCCCATTAATGGAACAGGTAATGATTGATGCCATACATTGGACACAGAGTCGCAGACTGAGTGATTTTGTAGTTGTTTGTTGTGAACGAAGTTATGTCATTGTGCACTAATCATCTTTCTACAGTACACATGAAACGTAACTCAAGGCAATTTTCCCCTTCTTACAAATAAGAAATGCGCACTTCTACTTCAGCTTGATACATTTCTTTTGATTGAATACAGGAAGGGGACTCAATCTGCAAACTGAGTATGACAACAGCACCGTCCATGATGATGATGGCGAAAAAGACGGCCCGTTAACTTAAGAAGAGAAGGAACAGGTAATGAAAATGAGAGGCATGCATTGGACACCTGACTCTGAGCGATTGGTGTTGATGTTTTCGTTGTTTGTTTGTTGTGCACAAAGTGAAGTCAAAGTTTACGAGTAGTCTTACTGTACCCACTAAAGAGTGACTCAAGTCAATAATATTTCTACTCTTGTTGTATAATACCAAAATGTTACTTCTACTGCAGGCCGATCTTCACAGTCAGTCAGTACAAGTGTCGGAGATGATTGATGGAATAATAACAAGTCAGGAGGACGTTTAATGAGTGGCATAAAAAAGCCTAAAGGTAAACACGTCAACACCCACAGCTGACCCAAATATCTGTGTAGAAGTGTAATCAAGTGTAGCGGTGGGATGACTGTGGTGCATTGATTTACTAACTTAAATTGTAAAATGCTATGTTTGGAATGGATATGTGCTTTGTCCAACTCTTTTAAAAAAAAGTACTCTAAAAGGAGGATGTGCTAAGCAACGTGCCGTCACTGTGGGCCTGCTCTGTCCTGTTGTTGTTGAAGGTCAATGCTGGAACAGACTAGAGTAGAGATGATGCATACATGCCACCACGGAAAGTGTTCTTGTTGCACTACACCATAACTTGTGCATTTGTTTCAACTTTGACTCTTAATATCCCCTTTGTTTTTCCATCTACAATTACAGTCCGGGCCTTGCCCTATACTTGGGGAAAACATTACAATGCACCTTACTAATAAATCTCCAAGAGGAATTTCGAGATGCAAATCCAGTCCACATTTTTGACCAGGATAACACAGTAACAGTATATAATAGAAGGGGGTTCCCCAAGAGGATTTTTGGTTGTTGGCAGGAAAAATAGGGGACATTTACAACAAAATAGACAACAACACACCCTGCTAAAACAGATATCAAGGGTCTCACTAGGGATCCACAATGTTATATATGGGGTGACATCAACAAAACATCTGAGCCATAGACTTTAACGATATTTTAGAAACATGGTCCTTTTATTAATTTATTTTATATAGGTTTTTTTAACCAAATTGATGGTTTATATGAAAGACATTTCATGTATTTACATTTTTCGAAAGTGATAAAACAAAGAACAACCAGTGAAATGTATAGACAATTTAGATAAAATACATACACACGTTTCTCATACTCCCATGCACACAGGGAAAACTCACACACAATCCAGGGTTAGCTAATTAATTTGCTTTCTCATTCATTCATTCATATGGTGACATACAGGGGGGGGCACCCACGGCTGTCATAGAGTGGAATAATGGTTGTTTGAACAGGGGTGCAAATTATGGACGCAGGACAGATGAAAGAATATAGTCCACAGGGACTATGTTGCTGCAGACCAAGGAGTTCACGCCAACACGCGTTTCGGTGTTAGGTGCCAGAGTGGGCCACACCTTCTTCAGGGCGGGGGTATATATAGACAGGGAGGGGAAACAAACAAGCAAGTATGTGTAGGTAATATGGCATTCACATTTCTCTTGGTCATTCAGAGGTGGTTATCCCAGACGTTGACTCGATAAGTTGGTAGGAGGTTCCAGTTCCTATCAAGTGGAATAGGTAATCTTTCTATATGGCCATCTATGATTGCCGGGCCATATCCGTCCTGCTTTACAGTTTCAAAGAGTCAATGTGATTTGGTTCGAAAGACGTGGAGCTATGGGATGTATCCGCTCCAAAGAGGTAGCTATTCTTTTCCAAATAGGTCCAACGGAGGTTACAACCCCGCTGGCTGTTGGTCCATAGTTAATTTGGGACAGGGGACGGGGAGGACGCTATAATCAATCTGATGGTTCAGCCGTTAAAGGTTTCAAGCCGGCAGGGTGAGTCATAAAAATGTTCGTAGGTGGATGGAATCGGCCGCAGAGCTCCGTCCTCGTCCCAATGTCGAGCAGGATACTGTGCCACAGTAACAGTATCAACTTTCATCTTCTGTTAAATATTTTGATTCATTTTTTTGTCTACAATCTTTACAACAGTGTGTTCTTCTTGTTGTTGTTATTATCATTAGGTTTGCTCTCTGTTTATGATTCATCCCTACCAATATTTAAAAATTGTATTTGCTGTCTGTAAAAGTATTAAGCCCGGAACAACTGAACATGAAGTGTATGTAATCCGGGTCTCCTTATCAATCATCATAAAGCATGCATTTCCTTTTTCTTCCTTAACATATTGATATGGATATGGTAGTCTACAAAGATTGTTGTTTGTTGTTTGTCTATGCGTACTGTTTTTCAGTGTCAAACTTTTCCCCAAACACCCTCCCCATCCATTCAACAAACCCTAACCATCTTCCCCCGGGCTGTGTGACTTATTGAGGTGTGACTAAATTAAATGTACACCAATAATTAATCACACGCTTGCTGGGGCTGATGTGGCGAAAGCAACAGTTCTTCAGTTTCAAGGCAGAGCAAAGATCTTCTTCTGCTTGCCCACCCATGAGCAGTATATTTTAGAGGTGATTTTTAACAAAGGAACATATACCTCAGTATTAATTGGCGGCATTGATTGGATTTGTTGTCATCATCATACACAGCAATATCTGTTACGCTGTAGGCCTAGTCAAGTGACTCAACACAACTATAGTTTGTAACTCCGTCAAGTAGGCTATCCCCACCACCATTATGTTTTCTTGTACAATATTTTTGCATATTATTGTTGCTCAGTAAGTTCTGTACTGTACTTCATTCTACTACTCCTCGAACAGCCTCTCAAAGGAGACGGACTTTCTCATTTTCTTTTTTTGCAAATGCTGCTGCCCTGCTAGTTTCTAATACTACTACTACCACCACCACCACAATCATTGCATGTTAGAAAAAGGAAACCATCATGCAGCCATCGCTGTGCCTAAGTTAAACATAAAGCAAAGGTAAGAGAAGTTTGGGGGAGGCATAATTAATAATGGACATGTTTTCAATCCATTCACACACCCCTTTGAGTCCAGATAAAGAATGCATAGGCTGACAGTACTAGTAGGCCAACTCAATCAGTGAGGGGTTTCACATCTAACTGTTTGTGTCCTACACAGTCAGCCAAATATTTAAATCAAACACTGGCTATGGGCGGACCTGCACCAGCAAGGAAACAGTGTGTTGTAAAACAGTAACCCCACCCACAAAACAAATAACAACATTGTATGTAAAGTAGAAATATAGATTTAATATAACCCTAACAAAAATAAACTATGTAAAACAAATACAAAAGCTGACCCACCCCCCTCCCTAACGCCAACTAATGTCCGTAACAGTAATGAAAAAGCCGAAATGTCCAAAACCCCAACGCCCAATTCCCACCCACCAAAACAAAAATTACAAAAGGGGCAATAGACAGGGTCTATGTGTGGTGGGATTGTCTCTGGAGGACATGTCACATTTCCTCCTCTAGTTTGGCGATGTGACGCTTTAGAGCATGGCAGTTGCAGCAACAGTGGGGGGGCACCAGAGATAGTAAGGTGGCAGTGGGCGGCTGCCAGACGGTGGCGCCGTAGCACTGGAGGCCGGTGGCTGGGGCCGGGGGCACTGGAGGAGGCTTCAGCTGCTGCCGCCTCTTCCTCCTCCTCTTCCAAGACCACCAGCCGCCGATATTCTAGTCGGATTGCCTCCAGGTTGCAGCGCCGTGCCTTGGCGCCCAACTCCTTCCAATCTGGTTTGGAAGGAGTAGCTGTATAGCAAAAAGAAAAAACAAGACAATTGTAAAATATACTCTTAGAAAAACAGTAAGACAAAGTTAATTATACACATAGTGGCATGGTAGCACTATAAAGCAGAGTACATAACATTACTATCCTCCCACTTGCTTGGGCTTTAACATTTGCCGGATTTTTTCAGGCATTCAACCAACCATGCATCAGATTCTTTACTATCAGCCATCTTTGCAATTTGCATGCATGCATTACATGTATCCTTCTCTCTGTCAGTCATAAATATTAAATCTCACCCGTCCTTCTTCTTTCCACCCGTCTTTCACTTTTAAGTTCAACACCAGGTGATCTGATCTGACTTTTAGTCTTCTCCATAACACTTTCAAAGCGGAGTTGAAATCACAGATAGATGAGGCCATTGGTTACTCAATACTCCCGCCCCTAATGTCTTTACTAATGCCAATTAAAGGGTTTCAAACATTCACAACAATTCTTACTTACTGTTAGGGCATCATTGGGATGCCGCCATCCTCAACCTAAAAGGGACCACCCGCCATAGGGGAGGGGGTCCCGTGGGGGCAATAAGGATGCACCCGCCACAGTGGCTGGCACATCCCGTATTTTTAACATTGTGGTAGGCAGTGCTGAAAGCACCACCGGCCGCAATGCTAAAAATACATGCTGTGCTTTCCAAGCACAAGGTTACAGGCACCGTGCAGTTCCTGCCACGTTGTGCTTTGAAAGGCAGGGGGTACCATAGTTACCCTCCATGGGAGCCCGCAACTGGCTCTCCAAGCATACTACGCATGCCAATGCCGCCACGGAAAGGCATTCCAAAATGCACATTATATGGCTGGCGGGTGTTTTTCAGACACCGTCACCATATTGAACCCTTTTCGCCCGGTCGACATGTCGACTGTGCGGAAAATCAGCGGACGGTCTTTCTAGACGCCACGGATCCCCCAGCCATTACAATATGGCGGGGGTCTTTTCTACAGGGGTGGTGAGTGGTTTGCGCCGGCCCAGTGGGGGCAATCCACCCACCATCCTAATTTGATCCTAAGTCTCAACAGTACAGTATACATACGTACACCCTTGCAGTGAGTGTAATGTCAATAGTTAAGGATTATGAATCTAACTTACCACCGCCCGCCACTGGTGCTGGCACTCCCCCTACCACTCCATCGACATCGGCAACTGCCGCATCCTCTCCCTTTGTGTCGCCTTCATCGCTGGCCCCAGCAATAGTGGTCGGTGGTGCGTCATATGCACCTCCCCCTATTGGTCAGTAGCAAGATTACAAAATTAGTTAATAGTATACAACATACATCACTCGTACAAATCAGGTAGTAGTAGAGTAGACACTAGTAGTTATATTTGGTCCCTAGGGTCATTTTAGCCTTTGCTTAGTTAGCCCGAGCCATGCAACCATTTTACCTTTGTGTCTTTTATTTTTGCACATGTGACGTTACCTTGCAGCTTGTTGTATAAGATACCTTCAAGCCCACTTGACCTCATACTGCTACAGTCTAAGCGCTGCATGCAAGTGGTCAACCAAAACATTAACAAGCCACTTTTATATGACGTTCTGGTGTACTGGTAGTCCATATTGCTTATCCATAAACGCTACACTTTTTGGCACTGCTGAGAAATGCTTGCAATATACTAACGCGCACCATTTCTTTTTTCGCATTGCAGACGGAAGATTCCCTTCTACGAATCAGAGCTTTGCAGAGCTTATGATGCAACAACTACGAGTACTAGGTTCTTCTAAGGTGAGGGATCCCCAGAATTCACTCAGAGATCTTCATTTAAAAATTTATATAAACTATATTCCTACCTAGGGGATGGTGGTGCTTCGACCACTGTTCAGTTATCATGCTTTATTTCCCAACTATAAGTAAGTGTAACAATGTTTATTGATTTAATGTTTTTGATGTTCCTGTTGGTGTTGCATTATAGAACAATGTACAGAGCTTGTCAATTCAAAATAAAAAGTTTGAACTTACATAGACTTGGTGGTATTTGGTGTGGACTTACACAAGTGAGTGAACGAAAGGAAGGGCGTGCATGTGCATTGCTTTCACGACTGAGAAGTTAGGTATATTATGTTCTGGGTTGTCTGCTTGTTGGGTATCTTGGGGGAGGGCTCAGGGAGCTAATAGTTATGACAAGACACTACTATAACTAGTTGGGCAGGGGATTGTGGTGGGATCTGAACTTCTGACTGATGTGTGTGAGGAAGGTCCATCCTCCCATCACCGACATCCTACTTTCTTGTGCAAAGTTCTGTATGTGCAAAATCCCTACAACAGTAGTAGTATGTCCTATCATATCAAAAGTGAAATAAATCTGACTGGGCATTTGTTGGTGTGAATTGTCAAAGCCTCAAGATTAACAAAGACTCAAGATCAATAAGACTAGAAGTAGTACAAGAGGACGACCCAAAGGACTGGACTCAATGGCTAGAGCTATTGGTGAATCTGAGTTTTATTTAAAATATTTTAAATAAAGATTGGCCAACTGGGCAAGCTTAGCTACTACAGTACAGACAGACTAATAGTAGTAGTAGTACAGAGAGTCATCATAGCAGAGGCACGGCTAACAAGATTTTTGAAACAGTACAGATCGAAGGAAAATTGTTGGTAAAAAATAGCATTAGGAAACAAAAACAAAAGTTTGGGGAAAATGTGGTGCAGTAGAAGTTATGGAATAAGAATTATTATTAAAAACAAGAAGGCTTACTAGGGCCAGCAGAAGAGCCCACTTTGGTGTCCTCCTCTTGATGTTGGTAATGGTATCCCGCCGACTGCGCCCCTGTCTGCCTGCCCCTGGGTGCTGAACAGAAAAGATATAAGAAAGAGACAAACATTGATGGATGGTGTCAAACAAATAAAATATTTTAAAGAACGGTGAAAAAACACTTATGTAAACAACAATTGCAATAACTAAATTGACTGATCTCATCTGGTCAACAAGTAGTATCGGGGGATTCATGGATCGACTACTTACTATTTATCAACACTAATCCAGTCTTCTATTCTGATTACAGAATACTAACTAAGCCTAAGCACAACGTACCACCTGACCTAGCCCACCTATTCCAGGCGTGCCAATTGTAAATCACGTATGCATTTCCACTTCTTTTAGTCCTCAACAATGCATATGGTCAAATGGAGGACACATGACTACATTTTTGTTAACACCAAATTATTGGTTGATTGATTGATGCTGATTGTTCTGCTAGTGCGAAGCCTATTACCAGTCATTGAACAAACTAGAAAAGGTTCTAATAAAGAGTAGGGTACTAGCAGCACGTGACGTACCAGGGGGCATCATGCATACCACTAGAAATTTACAAACTCCTACAAAGTAACTAAACCTAAGTATCAATCCACCCCTATCTCTAAGTGACAGGACAAAGTAAGGACTAGAGGCACTATAGCATTACGTAACTTAATTTCTCTAAAATAAACTACATTACATAATCACGCTAACCGATCACAAATGCCAAGTTGCAAACAAGTAAGATTAGTAGTAGCACAAAAGAGCACCTGTGTCATAACAATCACAGATGACTTTTAAATGTAATAACTAACCTGTAATGTAAGCAGCTGCATTCTAGCTGGTTGGAAAAAAAAGATATTTGCAGTAGAACTATATAACAAAGAGCAGAAAAACAGACACAAAGTAGTAATAATTAAATAGTTACTCACCAAGACCCGGGACCTCCACTCCTAGCAGGATCAGCAGGTCCTGCTCCCGGTCCAGCATGTCGGACCACCGGTGCATCAGCTGGGCCTGGGTGCGCCGAACCCCAGATCAGCGGAACACTGCCCGGCGTACCTTCCTCCACCGCTGTACCTTCCCTTAACCCAGGCCTGCCACCTGCTGCCAGGGTTAAGGGGAGGTACAAAAACAACAGTTGATGGACAGAATGCAAGACAATGTCATACATTCACCCCAGTACAGAGATCTGGGCCTAAATCCATCGTTTTTCTACACTCCACACCACCCCAGTTCAGGCATGGCCATATGCAAATCAGCCTTGACCCTGTGCCTCATGGGAACAGTCCAGCCCGAACTGCCAAGGCATGTCTTTCCTGGACCGGAATCAAGCAGGACCGGTGTCTGGCTATCAGCCGTCTTCAGCCAGGATAGCTTGACTCCAGTAGTGAGGAGAGCATGGGACTCACGTCAGAGCATACCCATCCCACTCAGGGTAAAAAATGCAAAAACAACAGTTGATGGACAGAATGCAAGACAATGTCATACATGCACCCCAGTACAGAGATCTGGGCCTAAATCCATCGTTTGGTGCTGCACAAAGAAAATGAGTACAGCCAACCCCACCTCCCCAAATATGGACCGTGCCTGCACCCTTGTGGTCGCGGCTCTGGCTGCGGCGAGGCCTACCCTTGGACATGGTTCTGGGGAGAGTGAGACGGGGCAGGAAAGAAAAGGTAATAACATTAAAAAAGTAAGTAAAAGAAATGAAAATAGCAGGCAATAGAAAAAGAGTGAAAAAGTAGCTAAAAAACACACAAAAAGTAGACAAAAACCAAATAGTGAGAGAGATAATAAATAAAAAAGATTTTAAAAAGTGTCTTGAAACAAAGGATTGGAAAGGTAGAGGGAGGATTCAAAATCAGACCTTACAATACATTGATTAAGCAATGTAGCATACATGCTTTGTGGTAAGCCTATAAGCCTCTGTGTTGACAAACTAGGGCTTCAATGTATTAATCTCTGGTCATAGAGCAGTTAAAGTATTTTGTGCAGTGACTGGTTTGTGGCACAACACATATTTCCACTACAATAGCTGTTCTGACACTTCACAGTGCAAAAACTGACATTTGGTAATTAGCCGTAGGGGTCATTACTAAAGAGATTGCCCAAGCGGAAAAAGAACTGGGATATACACCCACTGCTCCACAGCTGCCCGAGCTTGTACTAATAGAGGATACACAAGACAAGACAAGACAATGTGTTAACACCACCAGATATACAGCATGACATTCTCCCTGTAACTTTGCCTGAAGGAGATCCAGGAGAAACTTCTAATACAGGGGTGACTGGAAGTGAGCTGGGTATTCCATCGGTACAGGCAGCAACACGCGCACCATCTGCAAAACAGGTTAATGGGGCCAAACAATCAAAAAAGTGTCACAAAAAGACAAAACACTTAACCAACATAACAGAGTCGATGGAAGAGGACTTGGTAGTCAGACTCAGCAATAGAATCGAAGGGCTTATAAACCTTCACATGGAGCCAATACTTACTAGCATAGCCAAGGATATCATTGATGTCCTTAATACATGCGTGTCAGGGCTGTTAAAGAAATGTAACCTTATTGAATCTTTTATGCAGGAGCAGCGGGACCTTCTAAAAAGTAAACTAGCAGTGACACTTCTGCCCGAGGAGGGTTCTACTGTAGCCATCGCCAATAATGCTCCAAGGGAAAATCACTGTTTATCATCAGGCATAAGGGAGGAAAAAGGGACAGTACGTGATAAGTCCACAAGGGTCCGCCCATTAGACAAAAATGCCATTAAAGAGGGATCTACACCTAGCGTAGCTAGAAAGATGGATGCTCTAGCTTCCAATACGGCTATAGGGACAACACCGTGTAGTAGCAAGTTAGACCTCCCGCCCCAAGCCGCTCCCCTGGTCGCTGTGTTAGTGGGTGTCCCGCCTTTGCAAATTAACTTGAGTGAGAGCCCAAGAGATCTACTAGAAAGAACTAAAAAATTGTGTAAACAATATTGTAGCGGGGATGAGGACATCGCATTAGACATAATCACTGCGAGAAGAGTGGGCTGGGTTGGACCCAGGGAGAAAGCCACAAAAGGGGATTGTGTAGTGATTAATTTCAACATGTTTTGTGGCGGATCGGCTTTTCTGTGATGGGTCTGACTTATTACATCCGGGTATCAGACCTCTCCCCCTTGGCTATTTCTACCCACCCCCTCACCACAGATTATGGAGGCCCCAATTAGCTGTGGCCCGACCATTGAGTGGGGCAAAAGCACCCAAAACACACACCCCAATGGATACCCAGCCTGATCCAAGAGAGAGGACACTGTTGGGGGAGGGCACCTCCAGTATGGAGACATCTAACCCCCTGGGTTGCACTCTGACCAATCGTTTTGCACCACTTTCAAATCTCTCTGAGAACGACTGACTAAACAAACAGTGCCCACTGATAATTGATCCCGTGACACGGCATCCCGTATGCAAAATGATAAGCTGGAATATAGCTGGTTTAAAGGCCAAAATGGGGGATCAGATATGGAGGGAATACATCTCTGAATTTGACATCATATCCCTACATGAAACCTGGGACCCTCACAATTCCTTCTCATTGAATGGTTTTTGTCATTTTTACACTCCCGCTAGGCAAAGTATTGCAGGTAGAGCTAAGGGTGGACTACTTTCATTATTCTCTTTGGAGCTCAAAGGCTCTCTTAAGCAGCTAGACACAGGTAGTCAGAACTGCCTAGCGGTAGAACTTTCTGTGTCTGACACAAACAAGGTACTATTTTCAAGTTTTTATAATGCTGTGGAAACAGAAAATAATCTTGATCTGTTAGACCAATTTGTCTATAGCTATAGTAGGAAGTCATATTCTTTTGAGATTTTGTTTATGGGGGACCTTAATATTCACCCCTGCGTGAACCAATGTGGGAGCAAGGATTACGAGGGGCCACAGTTCTCTGCGCCATCCCACTTCGAACACAACTAAGAGGGGGAGAACCTGGAATTATTCCTAGCTAATTGGATCCTCTATGAATCATGTTGTGGGATGGGAGAATTCAGGAACCCCACGTTTAAGGGAAAGGACAGGGGTACAATCATTGATTATGTTTTTGTTACATCTTATTTGTTATGTTCTGTTCTAAAATACTGTGTGGAGGTCTCGACCTTTAGTGACCATAATCCTGTGTTAATGGATTTGGTAACAGGGGGATCTTTGTCTTTTAGGAATTCACAACTTAGGGTACAAAGTGATATTGTCCTAAAAGACCAAGGGAGAAGATTGAAGTGGACGAAAGTGGTACCTGACACTTTCATAGCGGACTTGTTGGCATCGACAAGGGCAGAGATAACCATATGTTTAGATAATGAAGCAAATGGTTCTGACATTGTAAATGCTTATAATGTTATCTGCTCATATGTAAATGATAATCTAACCACCAAAGGAAAGCCAAAAACTGGGTATGAAGAGAGGTGGTTTGACAAAAAATGTTCAAACGTGCACGCTGCACTTTTCAAAGCCCTTAAAGTTACCCCCAGGGACAAGGGACTAGTAACCAAGTGTAGATTGGCATACAAGTCAGCAATAACTGATAGGAAGCGGGAATTAAGGGACGAAGCTTGGTACAAATTACTGTCACCCGAAGTTTTGAGAGACAGCTGTAAATTCTGGGCCACAGTCAATCAACCTCTCTTTGCAAATACAGACAATGCGTCTCTGGATTGCAATACTTTGAAGAGATCTATTGCCTGCCCTCCAAATGTCCAAACGCTGAGGCCCATTTACCCGAAAACACCTTCTCACTATTGAAATTTGAAACCTCAGAAGTTGCATAAGCCATTGCGAAAATGTCCAAAAACAAGGCGCCAGGACCGGACGGGGTCCCCGCCGATTTGTTTAAAGCTGCCCCTAGTATGTGGTCAAAAATTTTAGCAAACCTTTTTAACTCCATTAGCCAAGACAGTATTCCCTCATCATGGTTAACCTCAACTATCATCCCGGTCTATAAAAAAAGTTCTAGGCAGGATCTCTCTTGCTATAGACCAATTTCCTTGATTGACTCTTCTGTAAAGGTCTTAGGACGGGTGGTCTTGCATAGACTAAGTGAATGGTTGAGGGAGAAAGGGGTCCTGTCCAATGCGCAATATGGTTTTAGGTCAAATAGAGGTACCATTGACCAATGTTTAAACCTGCATCTTTTAATTAGTAAGTATACGGTGGTCAAGGAGGGTAACCTATATATGGGTTTCATGGAATAATCCTCGGCGTTCGACCTAGTTAATAGGTCAAAGCTTTGGATAGGACTCCTTGAGTTAGGTCTTGATCCTCCCTTAGTACATTTCTTGGCAAACCTACACACGAATCTCTCCGCAAAAATTAGAGTGAATACTGAGGGGCGATGCACTAGGCCATTTAGATCTGAAAGAGGGGTAAGACAAGGGAGCATTTTGGCACCCCTGTTGTTTACCCTCTAAATAAACGCCCTTGAGACTGAGCTTGGGGAAGTTTCCCTGAACGTTCCACGTGTGGGGGAACAGGTTATACCAGTTCTCCTATACGCGGATGACACCGTACTCATGGCTCGTACTGGGGTGGGCCTTCAAAAATTGTTGAATGCCTTTGGTACCTTCATGAGCAACCTTGATCTCAAGGTAAATGCAAAAAAATCCCAGGTCCTAATTGCAGGGAGGGGTAAAAATAAGGGGAAATTAAAAAGTTTTTACTGTAATAATGAAGTGGGATGTAGGGTCTCCTCGTTTCCCTATCTTGGGGTAGTTTTCGACGAAAAGGGCACATGGCTACCTCAAAACACAAGCCGTAGTGTGGCTTTTAGTAGAAGTGTTTCGGGCCTCATGGGGTTTGCTAAAAAACTGGGAGGTAGACCAGTTGAAGCCATTATTAAGGTTTATAAAGCAAAGTGCTTGGCGGTGGCCGCATATGGATGCCAAATATGGGGCCATACCCCAACTAATAAAATCCAACTGGTGGAAAATAAATTCCTAAGAGGGCTCCTCTCAGTCCCCCAGTCAACCCCCACTTTTAGTACACACACTGAAGTGGGGATCGGATACGTCTCAGACCAAATTAAAATAGCACCCCTATTGTATTGGTTAAAAATTTGGCTTAACGTGGAAATTACCTTAAACCACTCTATTATCAAAGATTGCTTACATTTGGAGAGGGTTGATAATATTGTTTGGTTGACCTACATCAAAAAGGGCTTCCAGAAGATAGGCCGCCCAGCCCTGTTTTACTCCCCCGACACAATAACCAAAAAAGACATCGCCCTAACAAAAAACGCTCTAATGGATCTCTTAACACTAGAACGGGAGGAGATGGAGCTGAGAAAACCTCTTGTAAGAGCTAATTATGGGCTGGTTAGCTGCCCAGGCCCTGAACCATACTTATCTATGGTAAATAACCGGTACCACCGATACCTCCTGACGAGATTTCGCCTAAATTTGATTCATTATACTCTGGGCTCCTTCCGTACTTGGTGTACTCCGGACAAAGCAGACCCTTGTTCCTGTGATTGTTTTTCTTTACAAAACACGCTACATTTTGTAATGTTCTGTACACATTATGAACAGTGCAGAAGGAAATATTTGCTACCACTCTTGAAGAAGGCGGGCTTTGTTCAGGTGAGACCAGCTCTAGTATACTTAATGCAATTGGGTAGCCCTTACATTATGTTTTCTGTGGCTAGTTTTTTGACTGCAGCTATTCGTGTAAGGAAAAACAACACCAGCCTACCGCAGATTCAAAGTTGTTTTGAGTAATATATTTTGTAAAATTATGTAATATACTTGCGTAGTAAGGTTTGTAGTTTTAAAGGATCTTAAAGGTACCAATTTTATGGTGTTATAAAAAAAATTCTAAAATGTACTGTATTTTTTAATAATGATAACGAACTGTACTGTATTTTTTAATAATGATAATGAACTGTTTTAACTTTTTGGTTATTTCTGTAAGTGTTCCTTTGACTGTTATTTAAAATGATTGTACCATTTCTTTTATAATATTAATTTTATCGAATAAAGAATTCTTGACTGACTGACTGACTGACATTTGGTAGGATTTCCAAAGAATCCCCTCCTATGAAGAGCACTGAGACAAAATTCCCTAGATGATTCCAACTCGATGACTGCTAACAAAGAGATGAGTTTCTGCATTGAGATTCACATTTAATAGGAAAAGCTGTCATTGTGATTAGCTTCCACTTTACCACGGGATACCACCCACTTCTTGGCATTGATATGCAATCATTCATTTACTACTGCAAAGTGGCAGCTATCTATAGTAACGTACAACAGACAAGGGGTTCTATGTCTCTTCCATTGGACATGCAGGCTCCACTCAAGAGGACTATGCGTCTCTTAAATTGCCCCCAATTACTTTTGGAACATCTCCCTGCCTTAGTTGACAAAGTCAAATCTGGCTCCTCCTGATTCCTGCTCCACCCCATTTTCTGGCAAAAGGAGTGTAAGCAATCCTTTTCACAGTGTTGTAACTACTTAAACTTTCTCTCCCCACTGGAATAGTTCCTCAAGCATAGAAGCATGCAATGGTCAAGCCACTACTAAAGAAGCCAAATTGTGACCCTTCATGCCCTGAGATCTATAGACTTATCTCTCTGCTCCCACCCATGGCAAAGATACTAGAAATCGCCGAATTTCAACCGCACAGCCCATATTAACGCTGCCGCGGGTCTTACCTAGCTTTCTTCCGCCATTACCGAGGGAAGTGAGGCCACACCCACCGTCCTACGGCCACGCCCCCCCCAGACTGCTACTTAAGCCACGCTACTGTTTCAGCAAGCATTAGCCATACAGACAGCTCCTAAGGCGGAAGCCGGGAGTCACGCTCGACAAATCTAAGCACTGTAATTTAAAAAACGTTCATTTTACCTGTGTTCTTCACTTTGCCCTGAGCACTCCCCCTCCTCTTAAATCGCCGAATTTCAACCGTGCAGCCGATATTAACGCTGCGGCGGGTCTTACCTAGCTTTCTGCCGCCATTACCGAGGGAAGTGAGGCCACGCCCACCGTCCTGAGGCCATGCCCCACCTGACTGCTACTTAAGCCGCGATACTGTTTCAGCACGCATTAGCCATACAGACAGCTCCTGAGGCGGAAGCCGGGAGTCACGCTCGAGAAATCTAAGAACTGCAATTTTAAAAAACTGTCATTTTACCTGTGTTCTTCACTTTGCCCTGAGCACCCCCCCTTCTCTTAAATCGCTGAATTTCAACCGCGCAGCCAATATGAACGCTGCCGCGGGTCTTACCTAGCTTTCTGCCGCCATTACCGAGGGAAGTGAGGCCACGCCCACCGTCCTGAGGCCACGCCTCCCCTGACTGCTACTTAAGCCGCGCTACTGTTTCAGCACGCATTAGCCACACAGATAGCTCCTGAGGCGGAAGTCGGGAGTCACGCTCGACAAATCTAAGCACTGTAATTTTAAAAAACTGTCATTTTACCTGTGTTCTTCACTTTGCCCTGAGCACTCCCCCTCCTCTTAAATCGCCAAATTTCAACCGCGCAGCAGATATTAACGCTGCCGCGGGTCTTACCTAGCTTTCTGCCGCCATTACTGAGGGAAGTGAGGCCACGCCCACCGTCCTGAGGCCACGCCCCACCTGACTGCTACTTAAGCCGCGCTACTGTTTCAGCACGCATTAGCCATACAGACAGCTCCTGAGGCGGAAGCCGGGAGTCACGCTCGAGAAATCTAAGAACTGCAATTTTAAAAAACTGTCATTTTACCTGTGTTCTTCACTTTGCCCTGAGCACCCCCCCTTCTCTTAAATCGCTGAATTTCAACCGCGCAGCCGATATTACCGCTGCCGCGGGTCTTACCTAGCTTTCTGCCGCCATTACCGAGGGAAGTGAGGCCACGCCCACCGTCCTGAGGCCACGCCTCCCCTGACTGCTACTTAAGCCGCGCTACTGTTTCAGCACGCATTAGCCACACAGATAGCTCCTGAGGCGTAAGTCGGGAGTAACGCTCGACAAATCTAAGCACTGTAATTTTAAAAAACTGTCATTTTACCTGTGTTCTTCACTTTGCCCTGAGCACTCTCCCTCCTCTTAAATCGCCAAATTTCAACCGCGCAGCAGATATTAACGCTGCCACGGGTCTTACCTAGCTTTCTGCCACCATTACCGAGGGAAGTGTGGCCAAGCCCACCGTCCTGAGGCCACGCCCCCGACTGCTACTTAAGCCGCGCTACTGTTTCAGCACGAATTAGCCATACAGACAGCTCCTGAGGAGGAAGCCGGAAGTCACGCTCGACAAATCTAAGCACTGTAATTTTAAAAAACTGTCATTTTACCTGTGTTCTTCACTTTGCCCTGAGCACTCCCCCTCCTCTTAAATTGCCGAATTTCAACCGCGCAGCCGATATTAACGCTGCTGCGGGTCTTACCTAGCTTTCTGCCACTATTACCGAGGGAATTGAGGCCACGCCCACCGTCCTGAGGCCACACCTCCCTTGACTGCTACTTAAGCCACGCTACTGTTTCAGCACGCATTAGCCATACAGACAGCTCCTGAGGCGGAAGCCGGGAGTCACGCTCGACAAATCTAAGCACTGTAATTTAAAAAAACTGTCATTTTACCTGTGTTCTTCACTTTGCCCTGAGCACTCCCCCTCCTCTTAAATCGCTGAATTTCAACCGCGCAGCCGATATTAACGCTGCCGCGGGTCTTACCTAGCTTTCTGCCGCCATTACCAAGGGAAGTGAGGCCACACCCACCGTCCTGAGGCAACGCCCCCCCCTCATCTCTATTAAATGTGCCTGAGCCGGATGCGCAGCCCGTCTGTGCCCGTCCGGGCCCAGCTGGCCCTAGGCCCAGAACCTGTGCCCTATTCCATACGGGGACGCTATAGCTATACACAAGGGGACCTCATGTCACTCAGACCCTCTAAAAACTCTAACTGTCATTATATTCATAAGGGTGAAAAGGTCTTCCTTAACTGCAACTTATGCAGTTCTCCCCCCCCCACTAATGAACACTACTCCCTTCAAATGGCCCTCCTGAATTGTAGATCCCTCCCGAAACACTCCCTAGAGATTAATCTCCTAATTCAGGACCACAAGTTAGATATCCTGTTCCTTATGGAAACGTGGCTGACACTCAATTCTGAAGCCGATATCATAAATGCCTTCCCCCAAGGATTCCTAATCCACTTTCAGAACAGGCCCGTTGGTAGAGGAGGCGGTCTAGCCATATTATATTACGGGATAAATTTGTATGTAGGGCAAAAGATAGCGGCATCGCAGACTGCGAGAGCTGTCATTTCTCCATACAAATATCACCCACAGTCTCCCTCTCTGGCCTACTCGTATACCGCCCACCGGGATGCCCTAACCGCTTTACTAGCGCCCTGATAGAAACCGTGACTGTACTAGCAGCCTCTACTCCCAACTTCACGATTTGGGAGATCTCAATCTCCATTTTAACGACCCCCAGGACTCGGTAGCGACTGACCTCCACCTTGACCTTACTTCCTATGAGTTGAGACTTGTCAATTCAGAAGCGACACATAACAAAGGACATTTGCTTGACCCGATTTTCACCAACGTCCACGCGCTGAAAGCCACACCACCTCACCCTCTCCCGTGGACTGACCACTTTTTGGTCCCTCTCTTCTGGCAAATTAGAGCCATGCCACCACAACTCCCCAAAACGCGTGTCATGGATAGGGCCTGGTCCAAACTCTCTGTTGAAAACTGGACATCCAAACAAGAACAGTCCTACCCCCCTCCAGCTCTTGAACCTGTGATTGCAGATACGAACCTTGAAAAATGGCTTACCAACTCCCTTGACTCTATTCTTCCCAAGAAAATCACTCAGAAAAAGGAGAAGAGAGCTGACTCCGCCCCATGGTATACTCCCGAGCTGAAACTATTAAGGAAAGGGTGTAAAAAACTGGAGCGCTCCTGGAGGAAAGACTGGGCGAGATCCGGAAAAGATGAATATCGCACCGCCATGAGAACATACAAGGCGGCCCTGCGCAACTCTAAGAAACAATTCTTCGACGAAAGAATAAAAAATTCCTCTAACTGCTCTAGAGAAACCTTCCTCATCATTAAGGAATTGCTTAAGGTGCCGGAACCCCCTCTGGCTCAAAACACCTCTGAGGCCAAATGCAACAAATTGGCGAACTACTTTGACGCTAAAATTCTTAGGGGCAGATTTATGCTGGTAATGCGCCACGTTTGAGTCACGCAACTGCGGCGTAAACGTGGTGCATCCCTACGACCCATTTACAACGTGACGCATCTAGGCAGATGCGTCACATTGTAAAGCCCTGCGCCACTTGTGGGCGTTCCGGCGCAGGGTGGGCGTTCCGGGGCAGGTGCGTCTCGCAACAGTGACAGAGTGAAATCTATAAGATTTCACTCAGTCACTTACAGGCCAATGCTGCGTCAAAACCCTGTGCCTGCTTGAAGCAGGCGTAAGGCTTGACGCAGCATTGGACAGATAGGGCACCCCCGAGTCTTGCTGGAGCTGCGTCGCGCTTGCGACGCAACTCCAGCAATGCGCCACCTTTACAGCACAGATGCATCACGCATCTGAGCCGTTTTTGCCCCATGGTGCGAGCAGCGGCGCAAAACAACTGCCGCATCCCTGGGTATGCGCCAGTTATCATAAATCTGCCCCGTAATATCTTAGCCACCCTGCCCCAAGTCAATCACGGAATAGACTTAAGCTGTAAGCCAGCAACACCCTCCATTCAGCTCGATACCTTTGGTCCAGTGTCAGTGGACGAGGTACTCAAAACTTTGGCCACCATCAAAAGCGGCTCTCCCAGTGACCCGGTACCCATGCGGATCCTGAAAATTATTGCTCCCACCATCACCACACCAGATACTGACCTTATTACCGCCTCGCTTCTTCAGGGAGTGGTTCCACCTGGCTGGAAGAGAGCCATTGTTAAAGCCCTTCTTAAAAAGCCTCTCCTAGAAACTGCGGAAATGGCCAATTATAGGCCAATCTCTCTACTCCCCGGACTAAGCAAGGTCACTGAAAAGCTAGTTCATCAAAAACTCTCCCACTTCCTGGAGTCCAATGGCCTTCTCCGGAACTCGCAAACTGGCTTTCGCCCTGAACAGGGTACGGACACCACCCTTCTGGCAGTCGTTGAGGAGGCCAGATGTATTTTGGATTCAGGAGGATCAGTGGCAGTGATCCTCCTGGATCTAAGTGCAGCCTACGATACTGTTAACCATCAGGTCCTTATTCAGCGACTGACAGACATAGGTGTGTTAGGGACAGCCTTGTCCTGGCTCACGTCATTTCTGAGCAACCGCACCTTCCAGGTTTGGGAGAGTAACACACGATCAGCGGCAATTCCCCTCCAGTGCGGGGTACCACAAGGCTCATCCTTAAGCCCCACATTATTTAATGTATACATGGCCCCATTGGAGGAGGTGGTCGCCCCGTTTGGGGTCAAAATCGTGAGTTACGCTGACGACACCCAACTGGTCGTCTCCTTATCCCAACTCGCCCAGCTCCCTCCACTCCTGCCTATCAACATTTTTTACCTGGATGTGTGAATCTTCCCTCAAACTGAACGGGTCTAAGACCGAGATTATGCTATTAGGGCATAAAGGATCCACCCTCCCTCCGAACATCTGGCCCACCTGTCTGGGGGAGCCCCCCTCCCCAAAAAATGAGATCAAAAGTCCGGGGGTCTGGATGGAACAGGACCTCTCATTTAAGACCCAATCTAAAAAAATGGCGGGAGCCTGTTTCGGCCTCCTCCGATCGGCTCGGAAGGTTGTGCCACTCCTTCCGCAGCCCTCTCGGATGCTACTTATCCAAGGACTGATCCTGTCCAGATTGGATTACAGCAACGCTATCCTCCTTGGTGCACCGGAAACCACTTTTAACAAGCTCCAACAGATCCAGAACGCTGCAGCACGGCTTCTCACGGGCACCCCAGCTAGAATATCAGCTAAACCTGCACTTAAGCTGCTGCACTGGCTTCCAATACGCGAAAGGGTAAAGTTCAAATCCCTATGTATTGCACACAAATTGCTGCAGGATAAGGGCCCCCATCCTAAAGAACTTAGTCGTGCCCTACAAAGCCAACAGACCACTCCGCTCAGACCATGAACGCCTAATCACTGTGCCCAGAGTAAAAATGGCACGTACAGGAAGACGGCGATTCTCGGTTAACACAGCCAAACTGTGTGGAATTCCCTTCCCCTGAAACTAAGGGTGGAACCCTGCCATCTGCGATTTCGGAAACTCCTAAAAACCCACCTCTTCCCTTTACCCTTTTTCTCTTTCCCTGGTACTCGCTTTGATCTTTCTGTTTAGGTTTAGCGCTGGGATGCTTCCGGGTAACTATGCGCTCTATAAATCCCCATTCACTTCAATTCAATTCAATCAAAAACTCTCAAAGTTTGTGGAGGACGTATCACTCCTCAATCAAACTCAGACCGGTTTCCGGCCTCCACACAGCATTTGGACTGCACTGTGAACAACCATGGAGGAGTTGAAACTGCTGCTTGACAAAGGAGAGTCAGCTGCAACTATTCTTCTAAACCTGAGCACAGCTTTCAACACGGTTGATTGTGGGATGATGGTTGACAGGATGAAAGACTTGTGGGTATATAACTATGTCTTGAACTGGCTATATTCATTTCTGAGAGACAGCTCTTTTCAAATATGTGACCCTCCACGTTATTTGGATGTCTTTGTGTTAAAGTGTGTGGTAAAGCACAACTCTTCTCCGAGCCCTACACTGTTTAACATTTACTTAGCCACTAAGGAGACATTGTCATGACATTTGGAGTGTTGATTATGTCTTATGCAGAAAACACCCAACTTGTCATCTCACTATCTCCAGAGATCAACAAAACCCGGCCCGTACCTAGTGAAACTTGCATGGTGGATGGAAAATCATTTGCTTAAGTTAAATGGAGATAAAATGGAGGTGATGATTCTACATAAAAACCCAAACCCCCAAGTGAACATAGAATAGCTAGAGAGTTTAGAATCACCTTCAACCATCGTCTCTCACATAAAGAACCTAGGAGTGTGACGACAGCTCCTTAATTATGGAAGATGGGTAAAAAAATATACATCTAGCTGCTTTGGTTTGATCTGAACCTTATGAAAAATTCTTGACCTGTTACCAGCTCTTTCATGGAGAATAGGTGTGCAAGAACTGAGCCTTTCCTATTTAGATTACGGGAAATTCTTGTATCTGGGTTCCCCTCAATACATCATCAGGGGACTGCAATTGATCCAGAACACATTAGCTAAGATGATTCTAACACTGCCCAACACACAGCAGCAAAACATGGGTTTGCCTTCCTTATGCACTCGCTCCCAGTAAAAGAGAGAACCAATTTCAAGACACCTTACTTGGCGTATAGAAGAATAAATCAGAAAGGCTCTCCATTGATCATGGACCTTATGGCACCCTATATTCTCTCAGGGGCTCTAAGATCTTCTATTGCACGATTGTTAAATGTGCAGAGAATTCGAAGGACTAGATGGGGTGGCAGCCCCTTTTCGTATTTGACCTCAAAACTCTGGAATTCAATGCGGGCCAACCTGAGAAATGAAACAAATGAGATCCATTTCAGGAAAATGCTCATAACGTGACCATATCCCACAAGCAATTCATCCGAATATAATTTCGCTAACATAGGCTATGCTTCATTCAGCACTGGGAAGCCTTCGTGTAGCTATGCGCTTTACAAATCAACATAGCTTAGGTACAGGATGAAAAGCTAGTCCCTTTAGTAACAGTTACTCTAAGGGTACCGTGCCTCAGGTTCATCCATTCACACTCCTCTCTAGCCCATGTACATGCCGCTCAACAAAAAAATACATTTCTTCAAGTTTTCGGAAACAAATCATCATTGTGGTATGATACCTATCTGTGTCAAGGTCTAACATTGGTGATTTTCTCAAAGATATTTTAGATATAATAAATGTGTATGACTGTGGGCCTGATTTACTAAAAACTGATTGCAAAAAGTGGTTGCATCAACATTTTAATTGTGCAATACAACCTAAGTACTAATAGGTCACATCTCAAAATTTCCAGTCTCAGAGAGTTGCAGACTGTGCTGGGTAAAGTATATTAATTTGGCAGATCACTATGAACTCTCTGTTCGACTACAAACACATGGATGATGGCCTTCAAAGGAGAGCATTCCAATATCCCTGTGTTCGTATTCCAAAATAGGAAAGGCATTTTTCAGCTTACCACATTCCTTAAAGGTACCAGTGCAGCATTGAAAAATAAGGGAAAAGATATTCCCTGGAACCTCATTCTATTTATTAGTATTGTACAATAGTGTATTGGGCCCTCTCTCTCAAATGAGATTTCATGCTAAATCATAACTGTAGCTAAATAGTCTAATACATGCCTTCTGTACTGACCAAATGAGTAAATACATTAATAAATAAATACATAAATAGGTAGATACATTGTTAACACGGCAGTGAACTGGAACGTTATGCATGCACATTTGTTTGCTTTGTTCAGTTTTGAAGGAAATTGTCCTCCAACGCTTCCCAAGTTAAAAATAATTTCTTCTTTTGTAAAGGACATTTGTTAATAAAACATGAAGCTGTAGATAACGAAGTAGATGTTCTTTAAAAACATCAATATTTCAAATAAAGTGGAGTTGCAGGATGTTAAAGTTTGTCACTGCATTTTTCTTGAATTAGTATTGATCAGTGAATTGCTGAAAAGCCATTATATCCGATCAAGTAATATTTGAAGAATCCCTGTCTGGAAAATCTTTATTGCCTTGCGATGTTAACTCTGAATACTGGCTTTGAAAAGACAGCCTTAGGGAAATTGTATTGCTTTTTATTTACTGAATGAAGTATCGTTTTTTGTACTTTAATCCATATGAGGCACAATTGATGAATATTGATCCAAACACCAACATTTATAATTACAATGTCATTAATTTCGTAACTGTAAATTAAGAGAGAGTTTGACCAAGTTCTTATCTGAATCAGGCTATAGTCTATGAATAACCTAAAACAAAGCACAACTGGTGCTGAAAGGAAACTAATTAAGCAGAATGGACATAATCACACAAAGCATTTGGTGCTTGTGCCAAATACCTTTTACTACTGTATTATGAAAAATAGAATTGAGGAGGTGGCAATGTGTGGCTAGAATGTATGTGCACATTTGCTATATAGAATTTAGTTGTAGTGACAATGTGTTTTGTAGTTTGTATCCTTTTGTGTTTCTGTGGTGGATTATTGCAATGTGCATTTGTCATATTGCTCTGTGATTGGTGTATTGCACTCTATTTTGATTATTTGCTTTATTATTTTTTAATTTCGTTATGTTGCTTATCGTATGGTCTTGTGTCATGTTCTGCTGCTTACTATAAATATGTCAACCTATGCTGATATATTTCAATTTAAAAGCAGCACATGCCTTGAAAGACCTTGTCACCAGCAATCATTGACTACTGTATAAGGGGGTAAAAAAGCACTGATCCAGATCTTAATCTTATTAAGATATTAGTCAGCCCAAAACGTCTTGCAGTGAGTTGTCATTGTTTTTGAATGCTATACACACTGAAAAATAATGCACGAAGAACCTGACCAGCTTCTCCCTTTATTCGACCGGTAATACAAAATAAAGGTTATAGCAAACAGCTTCAATAATATCAAAACGTATTGTCCTATTTCATCCCGGAAAGAGACTAGGTATAGCCAATAAAGAGCCAGATGTATTAATAGATTGGTTGCAAAACGTTATTCCATATTGTGCACCAACATTTTGGGATTAGTCTTTTTTATTTTGTGGTCTGACCTTTGTACTAATAGGTTGGATCGCAAAAGTTCCAGTTGCTGGGGGTCACGTACTGACCTGCATATTGAATGACAGTTAGGCAGTTCACGTCTTCTGGCCACCTGTGATTGGCTACAGACACTGGGATGGCGTCCTGCAAGGAACAGCAGACCACCATTGCTTGGTATGCATTTGCAAACTTGAAACTTCTTTATTTTTTTTAAGTAGTCAATGTTGCTTAAAGGAACAGTTGGTGCTCTCAAAACAAAGGGAGATATTCACAAGGACTTAACTCAGATTTGTCTCCACCTTAAGGTATAAAAAGTGGAGATAGATTTAACACCCCATTCACAAGCTGGTGCAAACTGCAGACATCGCCTGTATTCCCGTGATAACTGGCCCAAAATGTATCTCCAAGGTGGACACCACCAGCTAACCCTAATGAGATACAGAGTAGGAGTTCCCGTGCAAAAACACATGAAAGAACCGCAACACCACTTTCACAACGAACTTACAGATCTGCGATGCGCCATAAAAACATGCAATAAGCCGCAATAGCACCAAGGATTTAACACCTGCCTTTTGCTGGTGCCTTGCAGGATGACTACCCACAGCATGAAAGGGTGCCCAGCCAAGAGCCAACCTGAAGACCCACAGCTGGAGAAAATGATCATGCAGCTCCAATAGCCATGAGGGCCACAACATCCCCTGCCACCACCCGCTGCCCCCCAGACATACACATACTATGCACAACACCAAAAACAAATGATGATGCACATTGTCGAAATAAATACACACATGTGTGGCTAGAAGAATGAGAAACAGTCACAGCACTGCTAAATGCACTCAGAGGTTGCAGTGCATACAAAATGCGATGGCCCACCTGGTCTTGATGCTGCCTAAAAGAGCCTCATCAAAGAGAACATTGAAAGCTTTGCAATGGCTTCCAATCAAGGAACGTGTGACATTCAAAGCCCTCTGCGTCACCCACCGTATCTTACAGGGGAAAGGACCCGCTTACCTTCATAACCTGCTCACCCCATACCACCTGACCCGTCAACTGAGATCATTCGGAACGGGGTTGGTTCAGGCTCCTAAATTTAGAAGAGTAAGAATGGGAGGACACTCCTTTCGTGTCCTGGCAGCTCAACAGTGGAATAGACTCCCTCTGATGCTCCGGCTGGAAAAGTCAGAGCTGGCATTCCGCAAAGAGCTGAAAACGCACTTGTTTCCCAAAGATTAAGGCTGTTGTCTGACAGGGTAAGGTGGGCAGAAATAGTAGCTGAGGGGCTTGACTTGCCGTCCTACAGCGCACGGACACACTAGTACAGTGTAACCAGTCGCTTTATAAACTCAATTATTTTTATTATTATTATAAGTGACAACCAAAAACTTTATTCAAACACAACACAAAACACCAATGCGGAAGTCTCCTGTCGTGTCCGTCAGGGACAATCTCGACATCACAGCCTGAAAAATAAAGCACAAAATCAGGACTTGTGTCATGATCACATCAATGGAGTGAGACACAGAGAAATAGAGAAGGAAAGTGAGCCAGTGAGAGAAAGAGAGGGAAGGAAAGGAAGGGAGAGAGAGAGTTAGAGAGAGAGAAGGAAAGGAAGATAGATAGAGAGACACCACCGCCCCTGCACACACAACCCCACTGTTCACCTGCTGCCACCATTGTGTCCATCAGTAGGCACACCACATGCCTGTGCAAGGTCCAGGCCCCGGTCACAACATTATGGCATGGTCCACGTCATGCAGGCCCGCCCCGTGGCCCTGCACATCCCACACATGATGCTGAGACCTGAATCATCAATGGCGGAGACCACATCAGTGCACACATCAACATCGCAGGCTGTACAAACGCTCAGCTGTTTCAGGTGCCACTAACCCTGTACAACGACAGTCGGAGCTACGTGGTGGTAGGCCTATGACAGTCGCAAGACTGCGGGTGCTACTAACCCTGTGCACAACAACTCATTGGCCCTTTATTATTGAGCACCATGGAGCATCCGTCATCCAGTCACCACCTGCAGAGGGGAATGTGACGTTGTCGGCCCCTTATATTTGCTGGGTCACATGGCATGTGACGCCTGTGCCGGATGGGTGTGGTGTGTGTGCAAATTACCCCTCAGGGACTGGCCGTGACATACTGACAACAAGACCAGTCACCTGCACACCACCAGCGAGTATGTCTGCAACAGGGAGCTATTAGGGCCCCCCTCGGAGCGTAAACTGAGTGATCTGGCCTGGGGTATGCAAGACCAGCGCAGGGCTTGCAACAATGACTTGGGGGCTCTGGGCGTGGTTCAGTCCATGTCCGTACAAGGAAGTGACTAATGCGTGTGTCCCTGTTGTAGTGTCCATGGCACCCGGAACACAAAAGGCAATGTTGCACACGGTGACTGGCACCTCACTAGATAAACATCATTGACATAAGGGAAATCACTGTCCCTACATTCATCCACACATTCATACATTAATGATGAAAGACATGACTCACCAGTGCGTTGCTGGATGTTTATTGCACATCCAGTGGAGTTTTGCAGCTGGAGCGGTACAGGGCCATGCCAGCACAGGTACTGTGGACGAGGAAGGGTACAGTCCGCAGTCTGGTCGCCGTGTCATTGGTCATCAAACAGGATATGGCAGTTCATGTTGCGGTCCAAGGTGAGTGCAGAGGAGTGTATCGGGGGTCAGTAGAAGGTCATGAGGCCATGTGCGGCACCAAGCAGAAACAGGTCAGGTAGCGGAAATGAATGCTAGTGCCTCCTTTTGAGAATAATCCCATCCACGTCCTCGTCTTCGAATGTGTGCTCTGCTCCAATTGTGGGTGTTGCAGTACCGGCTGCGGCACTATGTGCCTCTGACACATTAGGGGCTGGAGGAGGATTATCGGCCACACTGTGTGGCAGTGACACATCAGGTGCCGGAGTAGATACGCCTGCCAGGCGGCAGAGATATGGACGGTCTGGGGGCAGCAGCATTCATCAGTGCCACGCCTTGTGGCAGCAATGCCATGAGGAGGATCTGCAGGGCATGGTTGATCCCGACTACATTTTGCTGCTGTGCAGCAGTGGCTGCCATCCTTTCCACCTGTATCCGCACCATGTCCTCCATGAGCCTCCACATGTTTGCCAGCTCACGGCTGGAATCGCTGGAGCCAGTCTGAGCGGACAGATGTTCCTCTCCCCACTTCATGACTACAGCAATGTCAGACAGGGCTCATTGGAGACAATGGAGCGGGCCTTGGGTGTCCGTTTAGGACTAGAGCTAGTCCGTAATGTGACCTACAAACCCATGGATGGCGTCCAGTTTGGTAGCCATGAGGTCGAACCTCACCACACCTGCCCAGCCATCTCCCTCTAGCCCTCCAGCACACAGGGTTGGTAGGCCATGGTTTGTTCCTGGGGGTCTTTGGAGACTGCTGGGCCTGTGGGTGCCTCCTGCTGGGTGGTTTGGGTAGTGAGTGGGGTCTCCTCGATGCAGCTAGGCTGCCCAGATCTGGAGGTGAGTTGCGGATGATGTCCATGATGTGTTGGAGGGCTTGGCTGTGGATGCTGGGGTTGTCCTCCTCGTCATCAGTGAAGAGTGGCTGGGAATGCTGTGCAGGCGGTGTTGACGGTGCCTCTGCAATGTGAAGAAGAGATGGTGTATTACAATGTGTCCACATGTATGTAGCCGCATGGTACATGTTGACATAAAGACAGCATGGCATTGTACATTGTGACGGTGTGTAGATCAGGGCCATGACCCTGAGTAATTGTGGGTGTGCACTGTGCTCTGCTTGGTTGTGCAGGTGTGCCATTGTGGCCCTCTCCACACGTCCCCGAGTACCTGGTGGTTGCTCAACCCGGTGTGATTGTGTTGTGTCCTGTCGAGCAGTATCCAGTCCCCCGACTCTGGCCACAGTCTCCACACTGGTGACTGTTGAAACCAACTCCTCCATGTCATCCAGCATGAGCTGTGGCACTGGGCTCCCAACTCCAGTCTGCATTGCTGCCTTCTAGTTGGCTGCAAGTTTCTCCTTGGTCTTTCGCTTGATGTCAATCCATCGCCTCTTGGCCTCGTCCATTGACCTCTTGTGCTTTCCGACGGCATTCACCTTGTCCACAATGTCCTGCCATATTCCATTTTTGGTTCCCAATGAGACGTTGGAGGTGACAAACAGTTAGTGATGGTGTTCCATCACCTCCGTAATCAGGATCCTGTTTTCCTACGAACTGAACTTCGTCTTCCTCTGCCCTTACCTGTCCCTGAGGACCCAGGCTGGTCATCCGGGATGCTTGTGGGGTTGTGCTCGAACTCTGTGCCTGCTCCGGCTGCCTCCATGGTGCTTGGGTGTTGGTCCATTTGTGTTTGGGTGTTTTTCTACTTTTATGGAGCTTTTTCCCACCTGCTATGTGTGTATTGCAGGCCTGGCGCTGCTTATCGCTGATTTCTTCATCGCGCTTTGGCCCATCGCATGTTTTTTTGCATTGAGGTTTGGGTAGTGGGTGGGGTTTGTGTTTTTATCTCCGTCGAGGTGGTGGTATTTTGGACATTGGCACATAACACTCTTGCCGTCTCAGAGCATGTGATTTTCTAAATACCAGGGTTTGCGAGTACAAAAGTATTCAGTACATCTGGTCCCCACTCTAGGTAGATAACAGCATATATTGTGAATAAAGTTTCTTCCAAAGTTGTTTCCTACTTCCAAAAATTCCAAGGGGCATATTATCAAGCCAGTTATTGCCAAGTTAGCGGCACTTTCATACTGCTAACGCTATTTTTTTCATCGCCCTATTACCAAGATGTCCCCAACAAGCGTTAGCGAAATTTTTCCAGCGATAGCAAACGTTTTACTATTGCTGTGCATTGTTACTGCTAATGATATGCAAAGTAGGCGTACCCTCTCAAAAATTCAGAAAACAAGTCGCTAACACACCATCGCACTATTATTCATCATGTCCTGGACCAGCGAAGCGATAAAAAAAGTCCTGTCAAGGCCCCTTAGCTGCAGGAAAATACAGGTCTAAAAAGTGAACATTGGAGATAAATGGAGGTATTCAGACACCATGGAGGTGCTAATCCTTCAGCTTGGAGCACCAGGATGGCAACAACCACCACCACCAACACTGGCACCTCCCCCAGGACCACCACCAAGGCCGCGCCAAACACGAAAGCATGCCCCTCGCAGACGTCATAGCCTCGCAGACCTGACGCCAGAGGATGTCATTGTTCACTACAGGCTTGAAAGGACATCCATCCACCACATCCTGAACCAGATTGCCCATGGGATGATTCCAGAACCACAGCGGAGAACCAACATCCCTCCGCAGACCGAGCTGCTGGCCGTGCTGTATATGTTGGCCTCTGGCACCTTTCAACCAACAACGGCCAGAGTAGGAGGAGTCTCACTGGCAGCCTTCTCTGTCTTCTTCCCAACTGTCTTGGATAGCATACTCAGCCTGATACCCAAGCAACTTCACTTCCCCAACACTGTGCAGGAACAGATTTAAACCAAGCAAGGATTCTACGCCATAGCCATAGCTGGATTCCCACAGGTGTTGGGGGCAATTGACTGCACTCATGTCCTATTTGTGCCCCCTGGGGACAGTGACCAAATATACCGCAACAGAAAGCACACACATTCCATGAATGTGCAGGCAATAGTGGACCACCAGGAACTGTTCACCAATGTCATAGCCATGTTCCCAGAGAGTGTGGATGATTCATACATCTTCCAGCAGTCCATCAAAAACCAGCGCTTCCAGGATGGCACATATGTAAATGCAGTACTTGTTGGTAAGAATTAACTGAACACATCATATGCCTCAACTCCACATTCATGCAACTCACAATTCTGAGATTGGACATGTTACAATCACACATACAACATGTCAATCAACATGCCCACAAAGCAGACACAACAAAACCGAGAACTGTTTGTACTGTGGCAAGATATGTAGACAATGCATCCTCAAATGCTCAGCTCCTGTCCCAACCATAAGCTAATGTGGTGACAAGGCACAGTGCTTATGTAGTAGTAAGTATTTATTTTTTGATTAATTAAAACCATTACAAAAAAAAAGAAGAAACAAATACAAAACAATCACAATAACTTTTTGAACATATAGGGATACAGTGCATAAATACAAATTGTCCATAGTTTATTAACATTTTCCAGTAAGGGAGTATAGTGCTGCCAATATTTTCACAGGATTGGTAACAGTTCTACATGTTCCAAAATAAAGTGCAATGTGCTTACGGAGCCGAAGATAAAGTGCAATGTGCTAGCAGCAAGAGTTCAATAACAGTTAACGGTAGAAAAAGGAAAAGACATAAAAGAACAATTTACAGATTGTCTATAACTGTCCTATTGCAAAACCAATGCTAAAGTTACTTATGCTATCGTCAAAAAGTGAACAGTGCATTAAGTGCAATGGACTAGCAGCAAATATTCAATATCAGAAATTGAACAGTGCATTATGTGCAATAGGCTAGCAGCAAATATTCAATGGCAGTAAGCAACAGAGCAAAATAACAATATCACAAATGTCTAAAACTAAAACCGACTAAAATACACTAGTAGAACAGAATCAATACTAAGGTGGCTTGTGCTATCAGCTAAAACGTGAAAGGTGCATTAAATCTTTGACTGGCAAAGCTAAAGTGCCTTGTGCTACCAGCAAACAATTATTATTATTATTTTTTTATTATTATTATTTTCTTTATTATTATTATTATTATTATTATTTTTTTTAACATAGTCTATAATGGATGGCAACTTTCAATAAAATAGTAAAAATAGTAGACATGTTAAGCTGGACATTATTAAAAAAGAACTCTAAAAACAAGCAAATATAACACGGTTAAAAGTGCCATATAAATAATCTACCAACCAACTAAAAACAGCTACATCATCATTTCACAGCCATAACAAGTTTAACATATACTTTGGGTGTCAACCTTACATAATTTCTTTTCCACTCTAAAAATGAATTGAACAAATTGCTGTATGGTATAGACGTTGACACCGCTTAAGCAAAATATTAATGCCGATCTACAAGTTCTGACTCCCTTTTCTTTAAAAATAGGTTTTAAAATTGATTTACGTTCCTGCAACATTTTTGGGCATAATGTTATCATATGCAAAAAGGTTTCTTCATACTGCCCGCAAAGCCTACATATATTTGAAGCCCATTTAGACTCCCATTTAGGGGTTCCATCTTTGGTTGGATATATTCCAAACCTTAATAACATAAATTTCTTTTTGATTAGGGGTTTTTGATGAAAGAGTAAATAATGTTGGGCAATCATTTTATCAAAAGAATTGGCAATAGACCAAAAGTGAGTTTTTTTTCTCAACTCATCTTTATCTAAAACGTCTGACAACAGAGCAACGGTTAATATAATTATTTTTTAAAAATCATTTTACTCCTTGTTTCATCTTCCAATTTAGGGAATTCGAAATTTAGGAGAGACTCAGCTAAATAGTCCTGCCAGCTTCTGGAATATTCGCCTTTCGAAATCTCACACCAGCACTTATTGGCCAGCATGCCCTCCTCGGCTCAAGACAATGCCAATAATGTTTTTAAAAATGAAGCTTGAAGAACCAAGAGCTGACTCCTTAAACCATATTCCAATCTTAAATTGGCAGGTGGGATCTGCCTAGGCATCCTAAAAACGGATTCATATGTTCTTGCGACTATGCCCTCCAGCACTTTCACGTCTCTACCCTTAAAAATTATGGACCCATAGTCCAGGGAGGGAATACGTTTTGCTTTCATGACTTTAAGCAGGTGGTCATAATTGGGACATATTAACTTGTCTCTCAGTTTTTGAAAAGCGAAGGCAAGTGAGGCACCTTTAGTCTCTAAGTTATCAAAATGCCATCTAAATGTCAATCCGTCATCAAATGTAATTTCCAAATATTTATAAGCTTTTACACAGTCAATAGACAAACCATTGATATTCAAATCCTTTACCCCTAGTTTGCCTTTCACTATTAACATTATTTTTGTTTTTTTGATTTAATTGTTAAACCATTTTGAGTTACATATGTGTTAAATGAATTTATTAATCTTTTGAATCCTATCATGGTTTGGCTAAGTAAAATAGTATCGTCAGCATACTGTAGGTATTTAATTTCGTTACCCATTACAGCAGGTGAATGCGGGTTTACATCATTAAAATGGGATGGGCGATACTTATGTGTTGTGCTGGACAGTTGAGAGTAAGCTGACTCCAGAAGAGCACATATTGTCATATTGTGTGTCCCTGTAACCTAGCCTGATGGCAATGACTGTGTGAGTCACTGTTACACCTGACAATGTGTTGATCCATGTGAAGGTTGCATGGAGTATGCAGAGCCTGGTGAAGCAGCTGCAGGGCACTGTGTGCACCAGTAGGTACTTGCAGATGGAGGAGTCAAAAATGGGGCACAGGTCCATAGATTTGGGGATGGGGCCTCAGAAAGTGTGGAACACCAAGTGATGCCATAAAGTTTATTGTTCTGTTATGAAGGTGAAGGCTCATGTCTCCCCTGTGTATAGCTCACCCCACCTGTTGATCATACAATTTGTTAATCACATCAACCCTACCCGGAAGAGCAGTGTGGTGTGTGGTCGTATTGTGGTAAATAAATATTTACCGTCGGAATTTCTATGCAGTAAAGTTCAATAAAATAACTCAATCGTAAATAAGAGGCAGAATCCGTGATATCTGAGTTTATAAGGATTTTATTCCATAAAATGGAATGGTTCGAACCAGGGTATCATGTTCCTTTCACCATTAAGGATCAGGAAGGGATAGACAATACTTTATTAACAGAATACAATATATATAGTAAATGCATATAATGGTGATGGATACAGAAGGCGTAACGGCTGAGAGAAACGAGATAAGAACACATGTGCGTAACAGAAAGGCGTGCACGAGGGCGTACACAGAGGTGTGCGCTAGAAACGTCACATGAAAGTGTCACAAGTGGGTGGATACATAGAGGAATCTTGCAGTGTCAGCAGAAATCTGTAGCAAAGATGCGCGCGCAGCAGCATGACGTGTGACTGACGTGAGGCTGGAGGGTGCAGGGGACTTGACTTTTAACACTAAAGGAAAGAGACAGAAGTCTGGCATGTCAGATCGACTCGTTCCTAAATCATATCTGATATCTTGTGTTTAGGGAACTATATTATCTAGAAGGAAAGGTCTCTTGGGCAGAGGCTATTCTATACTGACTATTAATGCGTGCATATGTGACTACGTGTCTGCGTGTAATGCAAGGGGCCATGGGCCTACCATGGTAACGGAAGCAATGAATTACTTGCATGGAGACAGAGAGGCCGGGCCCTTTGCTCTGCAGCCGGGGAATTGTTTATCTATTCTACTAGACTGGAATGTGTTTTCGAGGAGCTGAACTCGGCTATACTGATAACTTGAAGGCAAAATACTGTCTTTGGCAGGCAAGCAGGCCGAGCCGGGCACCGCTCGCCACGCAGGGAGTAGGACAGAGGTCAGGGATGTATCCCACGTTGCAGCTTTCAGGAGGCAGAGAGCAGAAAGGGCTCGATGGCAGAAATCAGGGCCTAGCTCTGCAGGGCTAGGAAAACGTGAAAGTGCACTATGAAAAGACGTTGGCAAGGCATACTTAGGAACTGAATTAACGATCCATTCATGGTGGATCTGAAAGAGGACATGTTAACGTTGGACGCAAATGTATTTGCGTCTTCAAAGCAGGTCGAGGAGGGAAGTTACATGCACTTTAAGCTCGTACATGGAGACGGTGGGGTTCACGTTAGGGGACACAATTGACCATAAAAATTCATATTACCTCATTCCCTCCTTGTCCCCTACGGACCCTTCATGATATATCAATCTTCATTAGTCCATCTATTTGTTCATATAACATCATTTGCTCTTCCTTTTTCAGGCGGGATTTAGAACGTGGACTTGGATGAGGAAAACATGATGTGGCGCACAAGCCGCAAATCGCTGGCCCACATTGTATACATAGGCAACAACTGAATACTATGAGAAGGGCTATTCCGAGGAAGGATAGGACCTTCCAACCCCAGGCTGATAACACGCTCCAGAACCAACCGGACCAAGTCCAGGTGCCTGGATTCTGGTGTATCTGACTTGCAATCTTATGGAGACGCGTTATGGCTTTATATACTGACGGTGCGTTTTCTGGAATGAAAACACAGCAACTCGATCCGATGACTCTACAGGCTCCGCCCCTATCGGCCAGGATGACATCAAGAACAAGACGATTTTGAAGGACAACAAGTCTCATAGCAGACTGTTCCTCTGTTAAGTTGCCCAGGGCGGAAGTAGTTTCATTTACCACTGCTTCAAGGGTTCTGGTCAAGTGACGTATTGATTTGCTATTGAAGATAGCTCCTAAATAGGGAAAGAAACCTTTATTGAAATCTGTATATTGTTCCCATGCCGTTTCGGTATAGTCGACAATCGGGAGTTCTCTCTTGGGTCTATTAGATACTAGACGGGAGTTCTTATGATAATCAGGTGGAGCTAGAAAAACAGGTGGCAGAAGGAATGCAATGTAACATGTCCCATCCCAATCTAGTGGCAAATGTATATAGGCTGTATGACCACAAATGAAATAGGAATGGCGGGTAGCTTTGAATGTAGACTTGCCTTTATCACTTAATTCGATCACAGTAGTACTTTTACTATGACCTAGGGGTACCGAACCATTCTTTCTGACACATAATTCGCCTTTTACTGGTAACACTGACATAGAGGGTAAGTCTGGTCCTGTATCGGACTGGACATTCAGAATCATAAGGTTAAGTTTATAATTACCTAATCCATATACTTCATTTTCTAGATCGGTCCCTGTCCTTTGTGGAAGACCCTCCTTGTTAGGATAACATGCTTTATGCAGAACTGTGTTCAGATTTCCCCATACCCAACTGCCTTGGTAGACTATGGAATCAGAGTCTAAAGAATTTATTAAACTAAACCAGGCACCACAGGAACCATTATGTGTGAACGGATACGGGAAGAGGGGCAGGACTCCCTTGTATTTCTGATAGGGAGGAAGTCGACCACATATCCAACAATTGGTAGCATTGCTGGTCTGATGGGAATGATGTAACATACTGATAAAAGTATTGTTGCGCAGCGCAAGCCGGTAAGATAACTCGTGCGGGGGTAATTCACTGAAAGTATGCTCGACAGTGTTATTTGGAAAAAGATGTGCATGTATGGAAATAGGAAAATACATGTGTAGCAAAAACTTGCAGCAATAATCGTAAGACTCAGAAAAAACATAATCAATAATGTCACGATGCAGTGACTACGAAGAGATTTACAATATTCTCGTTTCTTGAGCTGTTTCTGTCTATCTCTCTCTCTATTGGGGTCTAACTTGTACATGTCAGGAACCTGTCTAACCGCTTCACCTAGGGGAGGACTTCAACAATTAAACTGTCTGACTTGCTAGACCTCAACTTCATGCGTTACTCCTGCTGAGGAGTTTTCTCTACCAGTGGGAGTTTAGTATCAGTCTCTGGAATGGGGCCGGGCTGGGAGTCTGACTCTGGCGGCAGTCCATGATATTTTTTTATATGACTTGAGTGGAGCCAGCCCTTGCGGCCCTCCACCTTCACTGCTGTCCTTGTAGTTAATAAAACAAGCTTCGGCTCCTGCCAGCGGGGCTCCAGCGGACTCCTCCTGTCGAAATTCCGAACAAAAACGAGGTCCCCCGGAACAATCTCGTGTGGCTTCACCTCGGTGTTGTCGGGAAAGGCTGCAGCCACCTGTGAACGACAAGATTGTAGTGCAGACATCAAGGAGGCAAGGTAATCTGTCAGCATATTACAGTCAACATCTGTGATCTTACGAGGCAGAGGCGTCCCCCACATATTCGGTGGCCTACCAAAGACCACCTCGTACGGGGATAGCCCTGTTCTGGAGTGTGCGACCATTCTCATGTAAAACAATGCAACTGGCAAGGCGACTATCCAGTCTACCCCTTTCTCGGCACAAATCTTAGCAAGACGTGTTTTCAGTGTCTGATTGTGTCTCTCTACGAGACCTGCTGCCTCGGGATGTCGGACGCAGTGGAACTTCCACTGATATCCTAGCAGGAGCGATACCTGCTTCATTAGCTCGGACGAGAATGGCTGGCCATTATCTGAATACACGACACGAGGCAAACCGTACCGTGGGAAGAATTCACGAACCAACTGTTTGGCAGTGGTCGGAGCAGTGTAATCTGGGACTGGATATGCTTCTGTCCAACGGGAAAGTGCACATACAACTACGAGGACATATTTGAATCCTCGACATCATTCCATCTGGATATAATCCATCTGGAGGACTTCAAAAGGGTGATCGGGAGGATTGAATCCACCTTGCTCTACAGGAATGCTTTTACCTGGGTTGAACTGACAACAGATCATGCAAGTACGCACTTTCTGTTTTGCTGCTGCTCGTAAATGTTTATTGTACCAGAGATTCTGAAAACTGTCTAACATGGCTTTTTCTCCTAAATGTGCTGGACTGTGTGCAGTGTTAATCATAACTTGAACCATAGAGTCGGGGAGAAACCATGTGGCTTTTCCCTTCGTCATCCATCCCTGGTCTGTCTGGATCCCTCCTAGTTCAGTCCATTTCTTTATTTCGTCTGGAGTAGCATGTGTCTGTATGTCAATTACATCTAGTGCGGGATCCTTAACTGTCATGCAATGTGTCGATGTCGGAACTATTGTCTTTGTCATATCAGCTGCATGTGTATGAGTCAGAGCTGTGAGTTTCGCGGTTCGATCGGCCAGGTCGTTACCCTGGGAAATAGTATCTGTAACTTTAGTATGTGCCTTGCACTTCATGATAGCTATGGCTGATGGCAAATGTATTGCTTCCAATAATTCTTGAATGAGGGGACCATGTTGGATCTTGGCTCCGTGAGAGGTCAAGAAACCTCTTTCCTGCCAGAGTACACCGAAGTCGTGTACGACTCCAAATGCATAACGTGAATCTGTGTATATGTTAACATTCCTGTTCTTGGCTACTATACAGGCCCGTGTCAGAGCAATGAGCTCTGCAGCTTGAGCAGACAGTGTATCAATACGGTGTGTTTCTTTGACTTCAGTTTCAGTGGTCACTGCATATGCGGCCACTAATTCTCCTGTGCTTGTTCTCATACATGAACCATCCACGTAAAGTGTCAGGTCTGGGTTAATCAGTGCAACATCTGTCAAGTCTCGTCGGGGTTTTGTTACTGCATTAATGATCTCTATACAGTCATGTGGAGCTGGATCTGTTATGTTCGAGGGTAACAATGTGGCAGGATTGAGTATATTACAGCATCTGATTTCTATGTGTGGCTGGAACAATGTCAATTCATAACCTGTCAGTCGTGCTATAGTCAAGTGTTGAGTCTGTGTTCTGTTTAAGAGAACTTCCACAGAGTGTGGAACTTGTACTGTCAGGGGATGTCCTAACACTATGGAATCACTTTGTCGGATTGCTAAGGCTGTCGCTGCAACTGATTTTAAGCACGCAGGCAGGGCCTGGGCTACTGGGTCTAATGTACTCGAAAAATAAGCACAAGGCTTATGTGAACCTGCTTGGTCTTGTGTGAGGACAGATAATGCTGTGCCATCACGTTCTGTGACGAAAAGTGTAAAAGGTTTGTTGTAACATGGTGTTGCTAAAACTGGTGCTTGGCATAATGCTTTCTTTAATTCATCAAAAGCCTGTGTGTGTTCCTGGGTCCAAGGGAGGACAGTTGAAGTCGCTGCCTCCTGTGTTGTCAACTGTATAAGTGGCTTGGCTAGAAATGCGTACTGGGGAATCCATTGTCTGCAGTAAGAGGTGAGGCCAATGAAGGCCCGCACTTCCTTTTGTGTCTTGGGTTGCGGTAAGTGTGCAATTAACTGAATGCGGTCAGGTGTTAGTTGCCTTCCCCTCTTGGACAGCAAGTGCCCAAGGTACACCACTTGCTGAACACAGAATTGTAACTTTGAAGGGGACACCTTGTGTCCCTTGTCTGCCAAGAAATGCAAAACCGTCAATGATGCTTGCTCACATTCAGGTTCGCTACGGGCGGTGATCAACAGATCATCGACGTACTGGAGTAGGGCTGTGTTAACTGGCATGTGAATACTGTCAAGTTGTCTTTTTAATGCTTGGCTGTAGATGCTGGGGCTTTCTGTGAATCCTTGAGGTGCGCGTGCAAATTTGAAGCTACGGCCATTTAAACAGAATCCGAAAAGGTATTGGCTCTCCGGATCAATGGGGACACTGAAGAAGGCGTTCTTGAGGTCAATTACAGTAAAGAACGTCGCCTCTGAATCAATAGCAGTCAATAATGATGAGATGTCGGGGACCACAGGATACTGTGGTACAACGCATTTATTTAATTCTCGTAAATCAATCACCAACCGATAAACTGGAGGTGCATTCGGGTCAGTACGTTTAAGAATCGGAATGATAGGGGAATTACATAGATTGGAGTCGGTTTCTACAACCACTCCCTGTGCAATGAGCTCTTCAATGATTTCCAGCAAAGCCACTACAGCATCGGGTGGTAACTTGTATTGTCGGATTCGGGGCAGTACAACTCCTGGCTTGAGTGTAACTCGGTATGGTGTAATGTGCATACAACCTACATCAGTTGGACCTTGCGCCCACAAATGTTCTGGTACATTTTTCAATCTGACATCAAAATCTCGTAATACATAGTGACCCTTAAAGTCACGCAAAAACAGTCTAACTCCTTTCGGAGAACAACATATTACAGCTCCTAGAGCTTTCAGTGTCTCGATACCTAACAAGTTTTCTGGACATGACTTCGTGAGCAATAAGTCTGTAGTACGTGATAATGGACCAACTGCTAGGGGAACAGGTTTCGATACTTCATTAACAATGGGCTGTCCTGAAAATCCAAGGGAAACATTCTGTGAGCCTGAGAGGGGTGCCCCTGGAACCTCGTCGTGACTTATTGTTGTTCGACTTGCCCCTGTGTCAATCAAAAACTTTCTATCTTTTCCTAATACTTGACTATGTACATAAGGACCCTCTTGATCTACAGGAACTTCAATGAGAGGCAAGCCAACCTCCCTCTCTAGGCTGTTTCATGAGTATCGCTGATAATCGGGGTAATCAGATTGTGCGTATTGGTACATCTGCTGTGAAACTTGCTGTGTCGTGGCAATGGGCTGTGCATGTGGTACCGCTACTGTCTGTCCTGTCTGTTGTGGAGCAGGCATTGGCTGTACGTTCTGTGGAATATGTTGCTGAACTTGGTGTTGGACCTGGTCCTGTCTAGGCTGACGTGGTCTCTCTTTAGTTTTTCCTGTTGCTATATTGTATTTCAGAACCGTACATTCATTCACATAGTGACCTGGCTGTTTACAGTAGTTGCATGTCCCTTTAACGGGAGCCGCCGTATTATTTGACTGTGTCATACCCTTTTTCTGACCGTCAGCTGGAACTGACTGAGCAACTAACATTTTCATTTTCGTATCTTTCATACGTCTCTGTTCGTGATCTTGTTCTTCCCTAATTCTATTCTGGTGGTACTGTAACATTTGTAACATTTGGGACGGCGTATTTGCTTGCCATGTACTTTCTACTTTCAAAACACGGTTCTTAACTTGAGGCAGGGAATTCTCGACTAATTTTGATACAAAGAGGTGTGGGTGTGACTCGCTACTTGTTTTCAGGCCACTGTTAATAATAAAACATTTCTCGAATCTAGAATAAAAATCACTAGTGTCTTCATCGTGTTTCTGTTTACAGGCTGAGATTGCGTCCCAGTCTTCCTTTTTAGTTGTTAACAGTCTAGGCAAAACCTGTACTAATAAACCTGGTAATGCTTTAGCTTTATCCCAAAGGCCTAAACCTGCGGTACGACCATTTTCTTCGACTTCTAATGCAGCCCAATCAATCTTTGTGTCTCCTACCTCCCATTCTTTCTCCTTTAGTTCCTCGTAAATTCCAGCAGGCAACAGTACTTTCAACATTTTCATAATATCTGTATACGTGTAATCACCCATGAGTAACATATCTTTAATCTCTCGGTGAAAACCTGCAGGGTCTTTATCATGACTGGGCACTATTTTCTTCATTTCCAATAATTCCATTTTAGTGATGGGTGTATATACGAATACACGTTCTAGTGTGTTATCGTCTTTTCTGACCGGATGTACTTCCCGTAAGGGATTCTGTCTGTCAAAGTAAAACATTTTTCTTTCTGAGGGTGGTGGAGCTGACATAAACTGAGGTTTCAGAAAAGCGCTATATTTGTGTCTATGTTCTAGAATTTCTTTAATTAAATCAGTACCTAGGCCTCTCCATCTTTTCGAGAGCAGTTCTACTAATATATCCGGTAAGGCACCTGGATCAGAATGTTGGCATTTAAACAACGTAATGAGATGCTGAATCATGTAAATACCAGCTAATTTTTGTTCATCAGGGGAAAGGTTCAAAAACGTCTGTGCTACTGTATCATCATTATATGTACTAGAATTGTTAGCCCATTGTACTGCGGACCGGGCTAGTTCTTGCTCATTCATGGAATTGAGTACATGGTACCCCATTCGATCTTGAAGTATTTTATCGGTAGCCTGAAACATATGTTCAGGAGAACTCGGATTTGATATAGCAGAGAGAAAAAGTCTTTTGCTTTCTGGACGTATTGTTTTCTTAAGGTATTTTCCCTTACCTACATATGCTATTATCTCTTTGTCTGACTGTTGCGAGGTTTCTGCTAGATCCTCTGTATCATCCTCCTCTTGCGAGGATGTTGGATCGTCTAATTCAAGTTCTTCTTCAGGTGCTCGCTGGGCATGTATATCTATAATTTCTTTACGGATCTTTCTAACCATATGATGTACACTGTTCTCCTTATCATGTTTACCCTCCGACATATTCTGGCTCCATCTAATCAGTCTATTCATCTCACTTTGCGGAAAGCCTGCCTGATCTTGTTCTCTTATTAAACAATTAACCAAAAATCGCATTATTAAACCTTTAGTCTCAACTTTCTGACGTGACATGGCTTCAGCAACAGACTCCGGTCCTTCTCCTGTTCTGATAAAATAATACAATTTGTCTAGATGTTCTGGCATTTCTGGTAGTAGCATCAAATAATCTGTAACGCGTCTCAAACGTATGGACGCTAACAACATGGATCCTGACGTACCAGGCACTGAGTCATATCTGCAGTCTGTAAGTTCTCTTCTAAGTAGTTCGGACGGAACGCCTTTCGGTGTCCGAGCCTTTGCTAAATCTCTCATTGTAACTCGGTGTAACTGTGGGGGTGTTTGATAACCTCCTGTAGCACCCCCTGAAGCGGAGGCTTGAGCATAATCTGGTTGTAGGGTCGGTACTGCTGTAGCTGGGTTGGGTCCTGGACCACGCCAGTCCCAAAAGGATTTAATGGATGCAGTTGTTGGATACCAGGGGGAACAACGGGAACGGATGCGGGTAGCGGAACTGGAGAGATCTGCTGTTGCGGACCTGGGGGCGGATGATCATGGGGTAGGAGGCCGTCAACGGGTACAGGTGGTGCGGGTACATGGGCAGGTGCAGTATTATATGTAGGAGCTACATCGTCTAAATAGGAAGAAATAAAAATGTCTGCTGCGGTCTTGTGACGTAATTTAGTCGGTACCAATGGAGGAGGCAGATCTTTTGGTATTTCCGGAGTGGCCTTAGGTAAACCCTCGGCCAAAAGAGGATACATACCATTCACAAGGGTGTTTCGTTGTCGGTCTACTTGCTCTGCTTTAACTCGTATTCCTTCTTCAACTAGTACGTTTTCTCGGGCTTTATCTGAATCTTCTCTATGTTTTTCTGCTTTTCTATATTCTTTCTCTGTACGTCTATGCGATTCTTTACGCCACAATTCTATGGCGTCTTTCTGAGATTGTCGGGCCTTCTTTTTCCATAGCACTTCTTCTACTCTCATGATGCAATCTGCATCCCATGTCCCTGTAACGGGCCATCTATATTTCTCGTCTAGGTTCTTAGTATAATCGACCCATAAATCTAGATATAATATGGCATCTAAGCCATGCTTATGGTACATGAAATTTCCGGGAGTATCCCTAGGTGGGACAGGAATCGCTTCCTCTAGTATCCCTTTCCTAGTTCCTAACTGTCTTAATTTGGAAAACAATGGCATCTTGATATTTGGTACTTGACACTTACTCGAACCTGAACACACTCTTTACACAGAAACACGGTAATGTATATCAAACAGTCACTCACACCACGACATTAATCACATAGAAACATTTTGAACACATATTAACTATGCTTGAATTCTATAACGAAAACAAAAATCGAACCGTTGAAGACACGAATTACTTGATATACTGCTAAACAGTACAGATACACTGCTAAAACAGTGCAGACCGGGTCTGTGTACCCAAACCCGTCTTGACCGGATACATAGTAATGCACCCGTCTAGATGCGTCCCCAGCAACGGTACTCACCGGGAAGCACGGAACGGAAGGCCTCGGAAAACTCGTCTGGACTGGACCGGACTGGACTCGACTCAACTCGTGACGTCACAGGCACGTCGGAACTGGTGGGCCTCTAGACACCTCGGATCTTGCTCTCTCGGCTGGGCTCTGGTCGGGATCCTCCGCACTCCTCACCGCCTCGTCTGGGTGTCGATCGCAGTCTCAGTCACCTCCGTTGGCCTGAGGGAGATACAGGAAATCCTGCGGGTACGCGTAATTGTTCATCACGGCTGTGGCAGGGGGCTAGGCCTGCAACGCACCGCCGGCGTGTAAGGTGGGGGAGGGGTACCTGTTCGGGCGCCAAATTAATGTGGTAAATAAATATTTACCGTCGGAATTTCTATGCAGTAAAGTTCAATAAAATAACTCAATCGGAAATAAGAGGCAGAATCCGTGATATCTGAGTTTATAAGGATTTTATTCCATAAAATGGAATGGTTCGAACCAGGGTATCATGTTCCTTTCACCATTAAGGATCAGGAAGGGATAGACAATACTTTATTAACAGAATACAATATATATAGTAAATGCATATAATGGTGATGGATACAGAAGGCTGAGAGAAACGAGATAAGAACACATGTGCGTAACAGAAAGGCGTGCACGAGGGCGTACACAGAGGTGTGTGCTAGAAACATCACATGAAAGTGTCACAAGTGGGTGGATACATAGAGGAATCTTGCAGTGTCAGCAGAAATCTGTAGCAAGGATGCGCGCGCAGCAGCATGACGTGTGACTGACGTGAGGCTGGAGGGTGCAGGGGACTTGACTTTTAACACTAGAGGAAAGAGACAGAAGTCTGGCATGTCAGATCGACTCGTTCCTAAATCATATCTGATATCTTGTGTTTAGGGAACTATATTATCTAGAAGGAAAGGTCTCTTGGGCAGAGGCTATTCTATACTGACTATTAATGCGTGCATATGTGACTACGTGTCTGCGTGTAATGCGAGGGGCCATGGGCCTACCATGGTAACGGAAGCAATGAATTACTTGCATGGAGACAGAGAGGCCGGGCCCTTTGCTCTGCAGCCGGGGAATTGTTTATCTATTCTACTAGACTGGAATGTGTTTTAGAGGAGCTGAACTCGGCTATACTGATAACTTGAAGGCAAAATACTGTCTTTGGCAGGCAAGCAGGCCGAGCCGGGCACCGCTCGCCACGCAGGGAGTAGGACAGAGGTCAGGGATGTATCCCACGTTGCAGCTTTAAGGAGGCAGAGAGCAGAAAGGGCTCGATGGCAGAAATCAGGGCCTAGCTCTGCAGGGCTAGGAAAACGTGAAAGTGCACTATGAAAAGACGTTGGCAAGGCATACTTAGGAACTGAATTATCGATCCATTCATGGTGGATCTGAAAGAGGACATGTTAACGTTGGACGCAAATGTATTTGCGTCTTCAAAGCAGGTCGAGGAGGGAAGTTACATGCACTTTAAGCTCGTACATGGAGACGGTGGGGTTCACGTTAGGGGACACAATTGACCATAAAAATTCATATTACCTCAGTATTTTTTAAGTTAATATGAGTATTCTGTATGTGTTGGTGCTGCTGTTTACTGGTATCCCAAAGCATGCACCAGATCCACTCCTTGTGTCAGCAGCTGCATCAGCCAACTATGTGGATGGTCCTGAGTGAGGTGGCACTCATTGCCTGACGTGCTGTTGCAGTTGCATAGCGGGACATGGGTGCATGCGCATTTGGAGATACATGTCCTGAAAATGCGGACTAGCACCATTGTCGACGACTACAGTGTTGTTGCAGTTGATGGTGATGTGTAGCATCTCACCGGTGACTGATATGCACCAACTTTGTGGGGGCCTGCATTTGGTCAACGGTGGTTTGGGGCACAACAACATGGTGGAGCATGCGTAAGTGGTCATGTGGACATGTGTGTTCATTAGCATTAATATACTTGATGAAGTCTACATATGCAAAGAAGATGTCAGAGGTGTTCCCTGCCTTGTTGATCAGTGTGCTGAAGATCTGGGACAGTCTGATGTCAGCTAATATTTAACTGAGTCAAATGTACCATGAGTAGCCGTGGCATGTGACTTGGAGGCTACACTTACGAATGAGTGTACAGTGTTGCATCTGATGATGTCGATGGAATGAGTTAAGTGTTCATGCATGAAAATGTCCCCTACATGCAAGGGGGCTCATGACTGTTGATATGTGGCTGCTCGGGACAGGAAACAGCATGAGTTGTGCATTGGGGAATGTCTTGAAGCAGTGACAGCAACTGAACGTTAACCGTGTCTGTTGTGGCCCATTGCCATTTCAACGTTTACATGGCATTGACTATGAGGAGGAGAGATGAGTGCCATAAATAGATGGGAGAAGCGTCAGTCATGCAACTACACAGCGTATACAATTGATGAGGCCTGGGGGAGGGAGTATCAACAGTGAGTCAATCCAATTTGCAGTGATGCTTGTAACTAACCTAAACAACACATGGCTAACACAAATGACACAACACAAAACTATCTGAACCAACAACACAGTCGGCACAACCAAAAATGTCAACATCTTTCTATTGCATGTTACAGGTGACCAAGAAAATTCTTTAAGCCTGTGGATGGAGACACCCATCCGAAACCCCTCCACCCTGGCCGAGAGGCAGTATAATGCGGCCCACAGATGCACGCCTGGTGCATCGTTGAACACACATTTGGCTTACTAAAGTCACATTTCCATTGCCTGGACATCACAGGTGATAGCCCTGAATTGGTCAACAAAATCATTCTTGCATCTTGTGTATTGCACAGCATATGATGTAGCTGAAGATGAGTCAGGTGGTGCACACCCCACAGTAAATGCAGCAGGAACTGCTCGAAGGGACCGAATCATAAACATTTACCTGAACTGAGCACGTGACATTGTGACAGTCCCCCTCCAATGTATCCTATAGAAAAATGACCGCAATCATGGTGTGTGTCAATAATAAATTATACACACATACCCTGTCTGCTTGTTGTTGGCCAGCATAGGTACATCATTATGAAAAGGGTACGTTGCACAAAAAGTGCAATCTAAATTAAAAAATGCCTCCATGCCGATAGGCCTGTGGGTCTCCTTAGTACAGAGATGCTTTCCAGTGTGTCACATGTGTAAGACTAGAGTCTACATGGTGCAAATTGGGCTACCCACTCCATAATTATTTCAGTGTCCTTTGTGCAAATCGGTTAATATGTGATGTCGTCTATGAATGATTGCAAAATTGTAGTCTGTTGGCGATGCACTCGTGATTGGATAATTCTCATCATCACCACTGCCAAGAGAATGTCAGATGCCATATTGGTTGAGATACAAGTACTAGAGGGCCAAATCAAAACTACCATCACTGACAGACAATTCAAAAAACAATTAGAAGAAGCAAACAAAACCAATAAAGAATACAAAGATTCTATCTTTTTTGCGAAGATAGATAAATTCAAAAAGGACTTGGACACATTTTCTTTTGAGAAAATGTATCCTTATGCCAGTGATAATTATACACCACCTGATTTTACCAAAAAAGGTAAAAGGTATGGATCCAACTATTCTACATCCTCCTCAGATTCTGATTCAAACACATCAAATCCAGGTACGGGTGATACAACTCAGTTGAGAGGTAGAGGTCAATAAAATCGACCAAACCGCAGAAGGACAGGACAAGGTAATCGTTTCCAACCAGGTCCCTGGTGGCCCCCAGCACCATGGGGTTATCCACAATTTCCATACCCCATGGCACAATATCCCCCTCAACCTCAACCATTCTTTGACGGCCAGACTTTTTTAGGGCAGGGTCGTGGCTGGAACCGAGGCAAATGAAGGGGACAGTCAACAGTACAGTGGGCAGACGAACAGGAACCTGTCCCACCTCGCAATCGACGGGGCCAACAATGATCACCCGAGGCAGTACAGATGGCTTGGTAGTTAACCTAAGCGCGCGGACACTCACTTCTACAGAGCACCAAGTTCTTAACAAAGGACTGGGCTTTGTCCCTACCTATAGTGGTGACGCTTTCCAATTAAGAACTGAAATTGAAAAATTCTTCAGAAAAGTGCGGTTGCACTTTTACTTTTTAGATCAAAGTACTGATCACGAACAGCAAGATGTGAACACTGGTCTGAAAAATAAATCTACTTTCACCCCGCTACCTCATCAAGTACCTCCAATGGTTGGTGCTTTTTAGAAAGCAGTGACTCACGAGATCGGTTCTTTGAATCTATCTAAGCATGACACTTTTCAGAATCTTTCCAAAGCTGAAAAATTGGCAATAAACACCTTGTCCAAAGACAGCCTTATTACTATTAAACCTGCCGCTAAGGGGGGAGCAATAGCGATTCTCGATACCACCTCTTATCGAGCAGAATGCTTAAGACAGTTAGGTGATTCCAACTCCTACACCTTACTCACTGAAGATCCCACTACTACACTTACATCTGAGATTAAGAACCTAGTAGAGGAGGCCAATGCAGAGGGCTGGATCACACCACATGAAGCTTCATTTCCGAATACCACCCATCCAGTGACTCCATATTTCCACGCCCTACCCAAAATTCACAAACCAACTAGACCTCCTCCGGGGCGACTAATTATATCCGGCATTGGTTCTCTACTAGAGCCCCTCTCCACCTTTGTGGATTTTTTCTTGTGACCTTTAGTGAGCGCTATGCCCACTTATCTACAAGATACAAAGGACGTACTGCGCCTTTTGCCAGATGTTGATTTCAACATCGAGACTGACCTTTTGGTCAGTTTCGATGTGGAATTGCTTAATACCTGTATTCCCCAGGAAGAAACTCTGCTTACAATAAGAAATTTGATAGAATCTAAAGATGTTACAAGTATTACTCCGGTCAATTTCATCATGGAGCTGGCCAGGATGGCCATGACCGAGAATTTCTTCCAATTTGAGGACTCACTGTACCTAAAAACCTCTGGTACCCCCAGTCTGGCGAACCTCTATGTTCACCATTTTGAGACACAGTCGATGTTTGATCTCAATAACCCCTTTTCCACACAAATGATATTGTGGAAAAGATATATCGACGATATCCTGGTGATAGGGTGTGGGGATACAACATCGGTACTCGCATTCCAGACCGGGCTTAATGCCAAAAATCAATTTCTTAAATTCACTTTTGAATACAGCAAGACAGAACTCCCCTTTTTGGATTTACTAATTTTCCCAAAAGATGGCCATTTGGCCAGTAGACTTTATCGCAAACCCATGGCAAGAAATTCGTTGCTCCAATTCCAAAGTCACCACCCACGTTCCCTTCGGGAAAACCTGCCTTTTAGCCAGTTCCTTAGGGTATGTAGAAATTGTACAGAAATGTGTGACTATGTAGACCTATCGAAAGATCTGAGTACTAAGTTGTGGAAGCGAAACTATCCATCTTCCATCATACGCAAGGCAAAAAAGAGGGCTTCCAACAATCACCGTGATGCCCTGCTTGCCCCACCAGTTCCAAAACCTCCCCTGGAAAACTTGACGTTTGTAATCACCTTTAGCACAGCTTCGACCCAAGTACAAAAAATAATCAGAAAACATTGGCGAATTCTCAACACTGCTGGAATCTCAATACCCTGTCCTATGTTTTCCTTTAAGCGGAGTCAAAATCTCCATGATGGCCTAGTACACACCAGACCGCGTACACTTCCACAGGAGTCTACCAACACCCTATGGAATCTTCTGCCAGTCCATGGTCACTATCCCTGTGGCTGCTGTTCCGTATGTCCCCAAACTGAGAAAACTTTAACAGTGGACATTGGCACAGCACGTCCCTGGATCTTGAAACATCACACTAATTTTATCCGCGAAAAGGAGATATATATGATTTCTTGTCCGTGTTCCCTACGCTATATAGGGATGACAACAAGAAAGGTGAGGCTCAGGATACTGAAGCATAAGAGCACCATTAGGTGCAATCGCCAGGCAACACGTCTCACAAACCACTTCCTTACCATGAGACACAACGTTGAAGACTTGAAGTGGATAGTGATTGAAAAACCTTTCATTCCACCACACATCGGTGATGTTTCACACTATCTGTTCGTCAAGGAACAGAAGTGGATTTTTAGGCTGAATTGCGTAACAGGAGGACTGAATGATGAGATCCCATGGATCCATATCTAGAGAGCTCAGCACACTGTCTGACAATCCCCTATAGACTATGGTTATAACAATCACTCCATGTCTTCTGAGCCCTCAGTCTCACATGCCTTGAGAATTTCCTATTTGTTCGTACGCCGTACCGCCCTTGAATGACAGCGTACTTACCTTAAACATAAACAAGAGTATCAGCTCCTCCATGCAGTTTACTCTCATCTACTAGCACATTCTATGCATTTTTGAGGTGGTTACTATATGAATCCCATCTCATACAAATGGTATCTTCCCCCTTTCCTATGTATGAACATCACATCCGTGCCATTATTTTTTCGTAGAGCAACACCTGATCTCGATGAAATAACGATATTTCTAACGTGGTCTGTTATCAGATATGGGACTAGGGACTCGCATGTTGCGTTTTTCCTATTTTCGATGATCCGAGTTTGATTTTTGGGTTACGACGACTTTTGCGCCCTTATTGGCTAGCTTCATTACCAATAAGGCAGACATACACACGTTTTATCAGACTACCCTGGGGTCTTTCAATTTGCCCAAAAGGTTTTTTGGTGATGCCCGGTTCTTCAGACGGATGCCGTTGGGGGCTCTTCAGTCACAGGGATGTAAACATACTCTCTCCTTTGGTTTATATACGCTAAGATCCTCCGTACTGAGTGCGCTAGATAGAGGGAACTCCGGCAAACACGGGACATTGCCGGGGCTTCTCTCATTGGTGGTTGAGACAGGTTGCGCGACAGGATTGGCTAGTCTCTGATCCTATCAGCTTCCAGTCTCTCTCTACTAGCCTGCCTGTCCGTTATCAAAGCCCTCACATTCTCTGCATTTCTCTTTCCCTTGTATGTGAAACGTGATGTTGGAGGCCACTATGCACACTGTAGCGGATGTACTACAAAGCTTGTGAGGTTGGCGGAGCTGGCCTGTTTCGCTGGTTGCGTGCGCCGCTGCCATTTACTAGGTGCATCGACCAATCGGCACTGTCTAGACGCGCTTGCTTTGTTCCCACTCGTGTCACACAAGATGTAATGTTTTGATGCCACATTTCACTGTGCTTTCTAGCGGCAAACATGTCAACAATGATGTGGTTGTTCGCGAGGTGGATGAGTCTGCTTCGAGGGTCATGTTCCTCGATTGGCTAGCGACCCGGCCAATCAATACTGCCTATACACGTTACCATCCAATCAGTTGTCTTGACGTATTTTGCAGCCCCTGCATACATCCAGCTCCCCGCGAGGCGCGCATTGGCTCTTTCGTTTTTCAGGGACGACGCCAATTAGTGTTTACTATCTGGTCCGCCGCACCGATATTTAGACAGACCTCCCTGTCCGTCGAGTTACCTTCCCCTCAACTCAGAAGGGATTCGAGGTACCGACGGACAGGTGAGTGCTCAATAGCTCTTGGCTGTTAGCTTGCTGTTGCATCCCACAAGTGACTTTATTGGAATGCTTGCTATTTCTCAATTTTTCATGTTCTTAAGCTTTACTCTTGCAATCTATTTAAGCTTTCTGAACCTACTTACTGCAAGGCATGAGTGGATTTAATATTTTGTCTGCTCTTGCCTGCTCATTATGATATGAATAGTGAGTCTATACACTGAACTATTTCCTATTAATAGCTTATATGTAAGCTGTTAACAGAAACTTTTGAAATGTTCATTTCCACAAACATCTCAACATCGACTAATTTGGCCAGCGAATACTAATGTTCTGCTACTTTTGCCTTTTTAAAACACCGAGTGGTCTAAGAAATATATTGGCTTCCAGCATAATCAGGTATTATGTTAGTGTTTTTCCTTTCTTCATTTCTTATTAGAGCGGGGCCTCATTGTCCTGAGCGAGCGCCAGGCGAGGTGAGGCCATCTCCTAGCAAAATTGCGGGTGAGTGATTAATTAACTAATCAATTCACAGTAATAGAGCAATGTCTCTGTGGTCTTTATGTCTCATCTTTCACAAAAAGTTTGTTAGTATTTACAACACGGGTACCTGTTTGTTTGTATACACTGTTTTTGTGTTTTAGGAGCAGTTGGTTTCAATATACCATGACTTCATCTCCTACCAATTTACCCACACAAGGCTGGTAGGTTATTGTCACTGGCATGGTATATACACTTATATTTAGATATTCAGATATTTCTTTACTACCACAGTTGCAGTAGTGTTGTATTAGGTCCTGAAGAAAGACTCCTTAGGCTGAAACATGTCGACCGATTGATTCACCCATGAATGATAATATATGTTTACATCCATTCACACTCTGCTTTTAATTTTTTCACCATGGTGACCATCTGAATAAATGTTTATTAGGCACCATGCTAGTTAATTTTATCTCACCACTTTCTTAATAGCACATATGCTTTGTACACTGCAACTTTTTTCACTTCCCACAGCCCTTTATACACTGCTACCCAGATTTCCATCACTGGTGTACCATACACTAGCTGTTGTACTCACATTCCTCTTAAGGTGAGACACCTAGTGGATACCAGGCTGGTGTTTCAAAATCCCAGATGATGAAGTTCCGCCAATGGGTGGGCTGATGGGTTTAATTTTGCTTTGCTCTCTCAACCTTACAGGCTATACTTTTATCTTTTGAGTACACGTTAGACATTTTAGGCCACTACAGACCTTAGCACCCCTTGTATGTGTTTTCGTCTGTTGGCAGTGGTCATAAATTCATTGAGTGTGTACGTTAAATCTATCAATAAATCAATCTGGGGGTTCAATATAGCGCGCTACTCACCCGTGAGGAGTTCAAGGCTCGGGAGCGGAGGAGAGGTGCAGCTCCGCGCCAGCCGAAGAGCCTGGCCGTGAGGTTTTTCATTAAGAAGTGCAGGGTCAGGGAGCGTGTGACATTAGCTGAGAGCTCATTCCAGGTCTTGCCTGCGATGTAGGAGAAGGCTCTTCCACCTGTTCCGTCTCTGCAGATGCAAGGGGTCTCTGCCCACCCTTGTTTGGCGGAGCGGAGTATCCTGTTGGGTGCGTGGAAGGATACTCTCTCATAGAGAAATTTGGGTCTGATGTTGCTGAAGTTTTTGTAGGCGTCTGTGAGGAGTCTGAAGGTTACTCTCCTCCTGGCTGGGATCCAGTGGAGGTCTAATAGGTGTTGGTTTATGTGTCTGTGCCGTGGGATCCGGAGGATGAGTCTGGCTGTGGCGTTCTGTATGGTTTTGAGCTTGTGTAGAAGAGTCATGTTGATTCCAGCATAGAGGGTGTTGCCACTGTTGAGTCTGCTGGTCTTTCAGCATTCCGAGGGTGTCCATTTGAAGGTCTTACATAGGATATGAAGGGAGATGAAACTGGTGGAGGCAACAGATTTGATCTGTCGGTCATGGTGAGGTAGTAGTCAAGGATGATGCCAAGGTACCGTGCATGGTCTGTAGGGGTGGGTGGCATCCTGAGGGTGGAGGGCCAACAGATGTTTTCCCACCAGGGGTGGAGGGTCTGCGGATGAGGACCACAGTCTTCTCTGAGTTGAGCTTTAGCCAGCTATCTCTCAACCAGGCCGCTACATACTTAATTCCTTCATGGGAGCAGCATCTGGTGCCTTTGGGTTTCTTCAGGAGGGGGAGGATGAGCTGGGTGTCATTGGCGTAAGACACAATGCTGAGCCCATGCTGTCGGACGCTGGTGGCGAGGGGGTCCATGTAGATGTTGAAGAGCTTGGGACAGAGCAATGATCCTTGGGGAACTCTGCAGTTGGCGTCCGTGGGTTCTGAGAGTAAGGGAGGCAGTCTGACCTTCTGAGCTCTGCTGGAGAGAAAGGAATGGATCCTGTTGCGGGTGGTCCTTCAGGTCCCTGCGTTATGAAGTCTGGCTGCAAGAGTGTGATGTGAGATGTTATTGTAAACTGTGGAGAGGTCTTGTTGGATGAGTGCCACAGTGTGTCCCTGGTCGAGTAGCATGTGTATGTCATCAGTGGCGGCAAAGAGGGTGGTCTCGGTGCTGTGGTTGCTATGGAATCTTGACTAGGATGGAGTTCACTTTGATGAAGGTGGTCAGCTGAGCATTCACGATTCTCTCTGCAACTTTGGCAGCCAAGGAGAGGAGAGAGATGTGCCGGTTGGGGAGCGGGGTGGTGTCCGGCGTCTGTTTGCTGCATTTGTTGGGGTGGAAGTTCAGCTTTCTGAGTAGGATGTAGTCCGTAGAGGTGATGGCGTGGGGTGCGACTATGTTTGGAATAGAGGTTGTGGCCTGGCTGGAAGGTCCCGTGGGGTCTGTAGACAAGGAGCCGCATAACGTGGTCCTGGGGTTGCTCTGGATCAGGAAGTGGAGGTCTTTGGTTTTAGAGACGGGGTTGCTCAGGCTGGGGATGGAGAGTCGGAGGGGGGTAATGTGTGCTCTGTCGAGTCCTCCTCCTGGGTGTTGGGGCGGTCCTGTCTCTGAATCTTGTAACCGGTGGAGGGTGGTGGTGGCAATGTCGGGCCCTGAGGTGGCGTTGTTCAGGTTCCTGTGAAGAATGCGAGCTTGGGCGTGAGTCTGTCGATCAGCTCCCAGATCTCTGCAGCGTGTCTGTGTAGGGAGCGCACGTTGAGGAGGATGCATGTCAGGGCTACGGTGTTGCGGGCGTACCGTGGCCCTTCTGTGTTCGTGGGTGTGCTGTCGATGGTGAAGGATCGCTGGCAGTGTCTGCAGGAGAACTGTCCGTGTGTTATGTTTGGTGTGGACATTTGGCCGCTGGTGGGTCTTCCGGGGTTGAGTGCGTGAAGGGCGGTGTAGTCATATTGGTGGTTCCTCAGCGATCCAGGGGTCTTTGCGCTGCTTGTGCTTGGGTCGTGGATGGGCACAGACGGGCTTGCATTATGCACACCTTTTGGGCACCTACGGCATGCACTCTGTGCGCATCCACTGTGAGCAGCAGACGCCATAAGTAGGCAAAACGTGAGTGAGGATGGGCTGGGCGGTGGGATCGGCTGTGGAGGGTGCATGGCCACAGGGCCAGCAGCGGCATGAAAAGGGATGCAGGGCAGACGAATATTCAACAGACAGCTACTGATACAGACACTAAAGTGAAATAAAGTGAAAGCCCAAAGGATACCAATTTAGAATTAGCCCAGTGAAGTGATGGATCACATACAAAGATGGCAAGAATACAAACAGGCTGAGGTAATTGGCCGAGGCTCAGCTGATGACACTGGCAAGCTGGGGGCTTGAACACCTGCCAGGAGGTGAAGGGGAGGCACAACGGCGTTGTATAATGCCCAAAGCTACTGGGGAGAGAGTGAGGCCTTGACCAGAGTCAGGGGACTCACTGCCTATGTAGTTTAAAATATGAAAGAAGGGCGTGCAATGGAGGTAAATATGGACTATATGGGCGTGCAATGGGGCTAAATATGAAAGAAGGGCATGCAATAGGGCAAAATATGAAAGATGGGTGTGTAATGGGGATAAATATGGAAGATGAGTGTGCAATGGGGGAGAATCATCTTTGCAGTGTGTCCAGACTAATTAGCCTTCATCGCAACACCAACTCCAGATCAACAAGCACTACAACAATTATGTGGAGCACAAACTTTACACAGCAGACGGACAACCATTCCCCCTGATCCAACAACCAGACTGCTATCTTCAAATGGACTTCACGCATGGATGAAGACGCCTCCCCCGCAAGGAATGGCATCTAATCCTGCGGCAACACAGACCCCCTGACCCCTGCACACATACCACTACGCAACATCAACATCACCTACAACACATGCACGTACACAGACAACTTGAAGCCCGAAGAAAGTAATGTCCCTACTGCTTGTGACCCCCACGGGTGAGGAGCACACATAAAAATCCCATGCTTCATTGAAGCACCTCTCTCTGGATATGCAAATGTGGTGTGACCTGTGTTGAATGCTGCAAGTTAGGGTGTCATGTGTTGTGACACCTCTTTTTCTTGCCGTCATTTGAGTGCCAGCCAACCGGAACTCTGACATACAATTTGCAGTTAGACTGTACATCAGTGCATCTATTCCCTCTTAGCGTGCAGATCTTGACGCTTACCGGTAAAGCAATATTTTTCCCCCATGCGCCCAATGTTAAAATCATCGAGCAACACTTTTTCCCATGAAAAGTTCACACATTGACCATTAGCGTGCAAATTTTCACCGCAAACACAAAAACGGCGCTAAGAGACAGGAAGTGATGCATGCATGCTTCCTGTCTACTGGCGCAGTGTTCTGCACTTTCAGTTTCTCTTATGAGCTCATTGCTGGTTAGTGTGGAGAGTGCTGGAGTTACTTGGTGATGTGTGCTGCAGTTTGGTGATTTTCAGCGTGTTGCTGTGTCCTGTGTCCTGTGTATGGTGTCTGTGAAGTGTTGTGTACTCATTTATTGTGTTATATTGTCTCCTGTCCTTTGTTTTGTGGGGTGTCTGTCTTGCTGTAGTGCAGTTGAATACTTGTTGTTGATATTTCTGATGGTTTTATCATTTGGTCTGTGGGCTCACAGGTGTGTAGGGAGATGCCGGGTGTGGGAAGGATGGGCAGGATGTCTGAGGGGATAGTGGGGGAGTTCCTGTGGCTGATCAAATTCCACCTGCCACTGATGTTGGAGAGGGGAGGACGCATCCTGCAAGGCTACAATGTGGCAGTGCCTAAGATATGGTGGGAGCGTGTGAGTGCTCATTGTGCTGAGTTACTTTGGAGTGGACCGCATTGTGCGCCAGTGAAAGCACCGATGGCAGGACATGCTTGGACATGAGGCAGACCTCCTGGACTACGTGGGAGTCATGACAGGCCTACAGGGCGGCGGTAAGTACAAACTCCACAATTTGTTTTGTGGACTGTGAGGAATGGAAATTAGGATGTGTGTGGCACTGCTTGCAAAGTGAAAAATGTTGTTGAATGAGGTGGGAGAGGAAAACTGTTTGTGAATATTGTTTGCACATCCGATAAACAACACTGCACCACATTGTCAGGCATATGTAGGAAGTCTGTGTCACCCACTGCGCAGGTGCAACACTTAGCACAGTACTGCCCTAGCTGGCACACCAGCGCAGGATGTTCTTGCAGGCAGACGATTGTTTGTTTACGTCATGAGTGACTGTCCATTAACTATCCAGGGAAGTGGGTCTGTTAGCTGTGTGCTGGTCAGACGGTGGTCACAAAATAGCTGCCCTCATGAAGTTTGTTATGTTAGCTATGCTGCCCTGTGAACATAGTTGATGTATGATACAGGATGTCAGATCGCTTCCTGTAGGGGTTGAGCCATCTACTTCCATCCCTCCAGGCAGAACATCCCTCAGTTTTCTTGTCCCCTGGAGACTTTGGGGTACACTTGAGGAACCAGGTCTGATCACAGTCGACTTTACCAAACACTGATTTGTCAAACATGTTTGGCTCAAAGTAGCCTATGTACATTATGACCTCAATGATTATTACAATTTGTGAGATGGAAGAAGTTGGGGAGCCCCGTCTAGAAAGCTGCCTTCATACATTTACTTTACCTACTTACTGTCTTCTCCTCCTGCATAGATACCTAGGCACAGACTAATGGTGATATGCAACGCCTCTTGTCAGCTACACAGATGTGGTGGGGGAAAACAAGATGTCAGCTGTCCCTACTCCGCAAGACACATCTAGTGTAATGAGGTGACCCAGTGCCCCTCAGTACCTTGATGTAGAAGAATATGAAAATGTTGGTTCTATCGAGTACAGAATTGATTATGTAGTGCTTACAGGAAACAATTACTCACACGATTCGGTAATAATCAATAAAAAAGGGGAAGATAGGAGAGGAAAACACATCACACATGAATGAATCAAAAGAATGTATTGAGGGATTCATCACTGTATTTCTTTACATTTCATGGTATATCAATAACATTTGAAGGCTGTCACAGTTATTGAACAAAAGAATTGTTCCGAACGGCGCACGTGATATGGTGACAAGGTGCAAATAAAGTGCTAATAATGGTCATTCAAAGGTCATCTGTCCTAGGTACATCAATCTCCGGGCCGCTTGGGATTTAAATTTCCATTTCACGTGGGGAAGAGACAATAAGGCAGGATTGTGACAAGCACGTTAACGTATCGACCCAGAAGAGTTTGTGAGTGGCTGGTAGTCACAGCGGGTCTTCCTCAGGACAATAGAATAAAGGGACAGCCTGCACAATTAGAAATGGGTGGAATTAGATTGGTGTGTTTATCAGATTGTGATGGACCAACGAGGTAAGTAAACAATTGACCTACCAATCAAAGTAAGGAAAGGAATGTCTTGCAGGTATGATCCACCGTGGGTTGAATTCGTGAAAGTATTCACTGCAGTGAGGTCCTTGATGGTAATGAATCACATCAATGGGGCAGCATGGTTGAGAAGCTGATGGAATAAGGGACTAAGTATCAGCTATGAAAGCGTGACAACTTACAGGACATCATGAGTGTCAAACGTGATGGCCACCCATGTGATGGGGTGCCACTCGCGGCCGGGGTTATTTCAAGGCGGAATTGTGGTTACCACCCAATGCATACATTGTCAGTAAATCATCTAACAAGGGGGGAAGGAGGGTGGAGGGAGGGAGAGAAGCACAACCTGGAACCCGGGAGGAACTGTGGCAATTCTCACAGTGATTTTAGGTGCAGGACCGGGTGTGATCAGAAATTCCCGGTGGTATGATCATGCGAGTCGACAATTAAATGGGAAAAGCAAGTAAGCCGTGGATAAGTGAGCTTCTGATCTTTCATTTTACTGTAAGGTGCTGTGAATATCGCACAATCAGGACAAGTAACTAAGGAGTCTGATTCAAAGTGCTGTGTCGGGTGAAATATTGCATATGTAGGCTAGGTGTGTGCTCTCTATACTGGTGACAATATGAGCCTCCGAACCTCCAAGTGAAGTAGGAGGTGCATCAGTACTGTAAAGAGCAAGGTAACTGAAGGGCGTAATAACGGGTTTTATATTGTCTACGAATGTATGCTCCCTACACAAGCAAGTGGTAAAACAAAATGCGTCCGATCATTCAGTAAACGTGAGGAAAGAGAGGAGTGCTGATAAATGGCTCAGCGCTACTCAGGAAACAAGAGTGTCTGGTTTGAGTGCCGTAACGGGTGAAATCTCATAGATCGACTAGGTGTGGGTGAAAGCAGTTATGTGGATCCTGGCTGACGGGGGTTAAACGTGGTGTAGGGAAAAGCAGCAATTGCAACAGCTTTTTACCTCTTCAGCGCTGCTCGGGGAGAGGCACCATCCTTAAGAAAAATACTTCAATCAGCGACAGACCAGTTACCAAAGACATGAAAATAACAGACCTTAAGTAGGATAGCAAGAAGAAAATAACAGTTAGGGGTCATTTTATGCAAAGATAGAGTGATTGGACCAGTGAGTGCCCGTGGCAGAGGTCATAATGGAATTAATTTAGGCGTATGGTCCAGAAATGGGATACCTGATCCAAAAGCTAATTGACCTGGAAGATAGCTTACACTGTGATAACCTCTGATTTAATTGTATTGCAGCGAAAAAAGAAAACAACAACCTGATAGCTTTTCTGTTTGAACTTGTTTGATCACCTGCCTCACATTCACCCACCACGTAAAATTTAGAGGGCACACAGAATACGATCACACCTCCCCCAATGCTGAAATGCCCAATCAAACACCATTATAGCCTGCTTCCTACACCATACTCCTCCTGCCAAATTCTTGCAGTAGCAAGCAACCATGGACCCTATGGTGTGGATAGTTTCAAGGTCCAAATTACTGCAGATTTCCCATTGACCAACTTTGAAAATAGAGAATTGTTGCATCCTCAGCTGAAACAATGGGATATTACACATGGATTGCTCAAGGAGGCTTCTATGTGGCTCACCATGGATGGGAAGTCCACAGACTTCACTAGCCCAGGAGACTTGTTCCACTTTTTGGAAATCCTAAATATCTCAACCATGGACATGACCCTTCCCCTCTCTCCAGCAGGACACAAATCACAGCACAAAGAGGATAATAGCATCACTTGACAGGGCGGTCTGCCTATATCGCTGTTGCCTTTCTGTGCTAAGGTGGTGGAAAAGATAGTTAACAAGCAGCTCTCTGAATATTTGGAGAATGGACTGCATCTGCATCCTTCGCAGTCAGGATTTAGAGCACATCACTTGACTGAATCGGCACTCCATTTCTTCACTGAGTTTTTAAGGAGTAGAGTTGATGAGGGGAAGACAGCTGCGCTCCTTTTATTGGATCGTCTCCCGCCCCTTACTGCTCTCTCGTCTCAGTGAGGCTGGTATCGAGGGTCTGGCTCTTGAGTGGATGTGTTCGTTCTTGGCGAACAGGCAATTCCAAGTATACTGTCCTCCTTTTGAGTCCGAGGTGCGCTCGCTCAGACACGGGGTGCCGCAATTTTGAGCCCGACTTTGTTTAATCTTTATATGGCACCCCTGGCCAAGCTGGTTGCAGCATACAGGGTTGAGATAGTGTCATATGCTGATGACACCCAGCTGGTGGTGACACTGTCTCAGCCCCCGGAAGATGCCTCAGCCAATTTCACAACATGTCTGAGCAGGTTAGCAGGATGGATGGATGCTAATTGCCTACGCCTCAACGCTAATAAAACTGAGCTTTTGGTGTTGGGGAAATCTCCATCTATTTGGTCATCGGCATGGTGGCCTAATGAACTTGGCATTGTCCCTAAACCATTAGAACAGGTTAAAAATGTAGGGGTCAAATTGGACGAGACTCTATCCTTTGAACACCACACTAGAGGGATAGCAGGGAAATGCTATGGGATTCGAAGACCTTACGCAAGACCCTGGACACGCTCCCTGAGAATAGCAGAAAAATGTTAATCCATACTCTGGTGACGCCCCATCTCGATTATAGCAACGCCCTGTTCTTAGGCCTGAGTAGGAAAGGATTGCATAGGCTCCAATGAGTCCAAAATGCGGCAGCAAGACTTGAGCTCAACCTTTCTAGAAGATCTTCAGGGAAACAAGCCTTAGCACAACTCCATTGGCTCCCTATACGGGAGAGTATTATCTTTAAGATTGTGTATGACCCACCGCATTGCTTATGAGAGAGGTCCTGTCTATCTTCAAAAGTTACTTACTAAATACCACCCCAATCGTCTCCTACGATCTCAGGGCCGTATCCTCTTCCAGGAGCCCAGAATTCAGCGGGCACGGATGGGTGGACGGTCATTCAGATATTTAGCTATATGACCTTCGGATGGAGCCATCTGAGGAAAGCTTTTGGCGTAAACGGAAACTTACCTCTTTCCCAAATCGTGAGATCCTCCTGTCCTTTTCCCTCTGTGGCCTTTCTTTTTTTGGGAGTTTTGTGCTAGTAATTAGTTTTAAAGCGCGGGGACACACTGTTCCTAGTGTAACCAGGCGCTATATAAAAGGTGTTATTATTATTATTATTATTATCAATCTATCTATCTGATAGAGAACAGCTGACCGGTGGAAGTACTCACAAATGCCTCTTCCAGATACGATTCACCCTCGCCTTTGAAGGCTTCAACCTCTTCAGATGTTGAGACTTACCATCCTCCCAGTTCTAGCCCATTTTGCGTGGGTGACGATATGGATAATCACATTCAGTAGGCGAGTATCTAAATGTCAGGATATTTCCCCTGAAATCCCCACCTGCTGTCTGATGTTTTGAGATATACAGTGTTGCTATCTTCGTCCTCTCCCCATCTTTCCCCTTTTTCCCTCTCTCTGCCGTTTATTTTTTCCTATGAAGATTCCATTTTGATTTTCCCTTTAGCTCTATTTTTCAATGTTCCTATATGCCATTCAACCAGGATCAGTTGCGATGGGTGATGATGCTTGTTCATCTATTTCTTTTCTTCCTGTTTGTCTATTTCCTAACCTACTCAGGATGGTTTGGTGGTTCCTGTAAAAGTTGATTGAGATAGAAGTGATTCACCCCTTGACTTCTTCTACATGTCCAATTGCTTTCTGGGCCGAAGGATCCGTCTAAACTGTCTCTTTCCATCTGATATACCCCAGTACCTGGGAGGGGGGTTGTCTGTGACTACTGGTCCCACCCTACCCCATTTACTGAAAAGTAATGCTTCTGAACAGAGGTTCTTTCATCTGACTGCGGGATAATGTGATAGAGATGTTCCTTTGTGTCCAGACATATTCCTTCTACTCCATTATGGACTTGCATCCTACTCCTTCTATCCACTCAAAGAACACCCCCTTACCTGTGGGCAACGATACACAACAGCTTTCTGCCTGCCCTGCATCCCCATCTCTTTCCTTCTGGAACCTTTCTGTTGAGCGGTAGCTACTTTTTTTCCTGCAGTAACCATTGCAACCCTCCTACGGCACTATAATATGCTTCAGAGGTCATACACTACCAGCGGCAGTCACATAAGCATTGCTTCTAATAATACATATTTAATCATATTATTCTTTCTTCTTGAGTCATAGCTAAACCCTGTCCATTTACAGCTGGATCACTTCCCTCTCCTTACCTCAGGTAGAACTACACTGACTACTTTGTAAGTATACTGCCCTCATGACCGTCCTCCACACACTCACTACCATACGGTTTACCTTTCCTACCTTTCCTACCCCTCATGTCCACCCTTAGCCACCCACTTATGCTGTTTCTAGATTACAACGGATTGCACAGACACAAACAACACCCCTTCTCAACACCAATCATATTGTTCTGAACCCACACAGTCAGGCTACACAACAGCCCAGTATAGTGCCCAAACACCTGGCGATTGTTACATTAATGTGAATGGTTTGATCAACTATGTTAAACAGAAGAAATTATTGACATACTTGGCCTCTAAGGCCAACATAGCTATAATGTTCTACATGGCAGCCAATTGGATTATATTATTAATTAGTGCTCTAACAAATACGTATTGTAAGATGAATTTGTAAATTTAACAGTGATCTTAACTGTATATTGATACATTTGAAATAATTCATTATGTTATGCATGCATTTGATATTACCATATTATTCACTTTGGGCAGATTACTGTAGTTCATGATTACAGTTGTCTAATATGGCTGCCGTTGCACCAACCCAATGCACTGCTTGAAATGATATGCCCCTCTTTGATTTTTATTAAACATACTCACTTCCTGTATCATCTTATGTGATGAAGACCGGTAGTCGGACGAAAGCATTATGAGATTATGCAGCAAAAAACTTTTATGCACAGTGGATTTTGTCCTAAATGTGAGCTCATTTTCCTGAGCTGTGAATTTTATGCCAGTGCACTCTGCTGGCATCATAAACCACTCCTCTTGGGTCCTGGACTCCAAGAGGAGCTGCTTCTGCTTGAAAAAAAATATATATATATATATATGTATATAAAGCGGCTCAGGTTTCTGTGTGAAAAGAGTTGTGGATATATATAGATATATATATATATATAGATATGTACACACACTCACATATATTACCTACTGGCCGTCGCCAGTAGGTAGTTATAGTTAGGACCAAGTTTCCATAGGAAGAGCATCTCTTGTTTTGCTTATAACTTTGGCATTGTTTGATGAATCTTCATGAAATTTGGGGGTGATTCGTCAAGGGGGGTCCGAGAAAAAGGGGGGATCCCAAAACGTGTTTTCTCCATGCAAATTCCATAAGAAATTTTAGACAAGCCTACACGTGGAATGGGTGAACGGAATTACCCCAAATTTGGCAGGGAGAAGGACGCTTTTGTTTATTTGGTGTAAAACCATTCAGTAGTTTTGGAAAAATATCGAAATTTACAGATATCGATATTTGGGAATTCTGCCATTTGATTGGCTGAGGCATTATGAGCACAAGCTTGCTGCTTATTGGCTGCAAGTGATGCGAACGGTTGCAACTAGGAAGTGTTGGCAGCCGTTTTGTGATTTTGTTGAAGCGAGTAAGGGGAAAAAAGGGCAACAAAAGTAGGAAAGAGGGGGGTAGGAGCTCTTTGAGCTTGTGGGGTGGTTAGGGTGTGCTATATAGGGAGGGTGAAGCGAAGTATTCACCCCTACTGGTGTGAAAGTGCTGTTTTGGCAAGAGTGAGATGGTGCTGAGCTGTGCACCTAAACCGTGAGCTGAGTTCTGTAAACTGATGTGCTATGGGCACTGTAGCATGGTAGCTGCTGTAGCATAACTGTGCAGGTGGTGTTAGTATGCGTTTAGGCTATAGCGGGAGTGGTAAGAAAACTACTCACTACTACCAGTTTGAAGATTCAGGGATGAAACTGTGAGCCTAAGCCGTGAGCTGAAGACAAATGGTGAAGTCAGGTGTGTCTAAGAAAGTGGCTATGTGTAATACAGCGAAAGTGTCTTTATTTCAATGCCATAAATGGACCCACTGGTGTAAGAGCTAAGGCATCCATCTCAGGCAAACTCCAACCGCTTATGCTGTATTCAAACGTAAGCTCCTGCATTAGTGAATTCCACATTACATGCTACAGTTCCATGTGACATAAACAATACGTATTAGACATGAATGACTCTAAATTCTATAATGAAAATAAAGGTAAGATACGATTACCACATGTATCCTTAAAGACAACAAAAAAAAACAAAATATTGCTAAATGTAATCATCAAACTTCTTAGGTACCCTGGTACTCCTTTTTTGAAACACAAACTTATCAACAGTAGAACAGTCAGCAATCTCTTCTACAGTATATTCAATCTGGTCCATGTCCGAATTGGTAATAGTTCTATCCACATCTGAACTTTGAGGAGGAACACATACATTGCGCTTCTCAGAACCACATTCAGTACCCTTCTCGTCAAACCATACATTATTGTCTTCAGCCCTTTCAAAAAAACATTCTTATGCAAGAGCTAAGGCATCAAGCTAAAGCAAACACCAACCGCTTCTGCTGTATTCAAACCTAAGCTCCTGCATCAGTGAATTCCACATTACATGTTACAGTTCCATGTGACTTAAACAATAGTTATTAGACATGAATGACTAAATTCTATAATGAAAATAAAGGTAGGATACGATTACCACATTGTGCCAACCAGTTCCTAAACAATGTTATGTGTTTTTATCTTGATTGCCAGCTCGTGAGCAGAGGCTGAGGATGAGCTAATTTGTGTGAAAGGGCTTCGTGGATAACAGGCAGGAAGAGAGATGTGTGCACAAAGAATAGACATGGTTTCAAAATCGATGTTGGGTTTAGGCTAATTTAGCAAGTAAATAGCGTATTTGCATAGGCCATACATCCCCCATGCCTGGTTAGGCTGGAGAAGTAAACTGAGTTCAAATGCCTGAGCATACTTAGAAAGTTATTATATGAAAATAGTTCAATAATTGAAGTGTATTAAAACATTTTATAGGAAAAAGTCAAAAAAGTTGGAAAAGATCAATCCAAGAATAAAGTGAATTTCTTACAAGTCTTGAAGATTGCAGTCCGGAAGTTCTTCAGCGGCTTGGGATGCATAATGCTCCAAGAGGCGATTGTTGCCATCTTGTGAGAAAAGCGAAGCGACCCAATTCATATCCAAGAAGGGACAGTAATGTTCCGTGAAAGTTGGAGCTGCAATTTGAATTGGCAGGCAATCTGCGATGTTGTCAAAGGTCGCACGTTGCAGGAGAGCGTTCGCGGCTGCTCAGAAATCCAATTCTGCCATGATAACTTTTTGAGTTGCATCCGCCATTGTTCCACTGCCAGAGCAATCAAGTTCATGGTTTTTAAAATACTCCATTACCTGCTGGATATCAGGAGCGATTGTTGGGATGTTGGCAAGGCATAGAGCCATTCGCCAGTCAAATGGGCAAGTTTTGCAATAAAAAGATGGTTGTACCCAGATTGCATATGTGTAAATAAATGTCATGTTGTAGCTTGCTCCGATAATAGATAGAGGCAGGCAGCCGAAAAGTTGTTTAATTTTTTCATGATATTGAGGTAGCTTCGCTCAGAAGCGTATTCTGTCGGACATGCTTGTTACCACAGGGAGCGCAGCCATTTTTTACAAGCAAAAATAGTAGTAGGATGGCCGCAAAGAGAGCGAGAATTTTGGGCACTGTTCCTGTTATTCCAGAGATGATTGAATGAATTAAGTCTGGTATTATACCAAAATCAGTTTGAAAGCTTGTGACAAGGTCGGAGGAGACAGTGTGAAAAAAGTGTGCCAGAGCTTGAGTGCCGATGTGTTGAAAATTGTGTAGCAATTCACAAAGTGTAAAGGGAGGTTTGTATTTGAAAGGGACTGTATTTTACTTGAAATTCGTTCTATCTGCAGTCGATACATTTATTTTTGCAGAAGTGAAGGACACTTTTGTTTGAAACAAAAGTGTTTTTAGTTTGCTCAGTTTCATGAAATCTGTTTTCAAAGTAGGTGTTGAAGGCCAAGTTGAACGTTGGGAGTTACTTTGTGTGGGTGGGAATACACATTGCCACAGGAAGTTACTCAGTAAGACATAGGGTATGGGAGTTCACATTCCGAGCAGTCCATGTTATTAAGAAGTAGATGACTGCCGTTAGAAAGCGGTGTGAATGTTGGTCTGATTATGGGAGTTGGCGTGCTTTTAAGCACGCAAGATTGGGTCATCAGTAGACCATGCATTGCTGCTTTGATTTGGGTTCTTCTGAGATTTGTCAGCTCATCCCAATCTGCTACGCTGGGACCTGGTTCGGTGTTACCAAAGCCCTCAAAAGGGGTTATTGCTGCCAGGATCATGTCAATCTCTTGTAGCAGTTGCCACTTGACAAAGAAAAGCAGGCAGCTGGTTTTCAGGAATGGGGCAACTTGGGACCAAAGGAGGTTCATGAACTGCAATAGAAAACACGTCATATACATGATCACGTGCCCATGCGGCCTTGAGTATATTGGGATGACTACAAGGCCAGTAAAAAACAGAATCAACAAGCAGAAGAGTAATGTAAGGTACAAGAAGAGCACAACGAAAACGGCGACACATTTTCTTAATTAAATGCACTGTGTAAATGACCTAAATTGGACAATAATCAAACAGCTGCCCTCTGAAAAGGGCCTTTTTGCAAAGGAGCAGCATTGGGAGTTCTGGCTGGGCACCCACGTCACAGGACTAAACAATGACATTCCGTGGGGACAACTGAACTAACTATGCCTCCAGTTTGGGTTCGAACAGCACAGGTAATACCACTGGAAGCACCTCATGAGGTGTCTTACCACCCTGAGATACTCTGGGGGTATGTGTCTCCATCCTCTCTTATAACCCTCCCAGTACCATTGATGTACATAAGATTACATAAGAACCTATCTTTTATAAATTACAGCACTTCAGAATGGGTTCGGATAATTTGCCTATACCTCTCAGTGTATCCAATACACATCAAGCTCTTTCATACTAGCCATTTGGAAATATGCTTGTACTATTGTCCCGATTTTATTATGGAAGGGCCAACTTTTTGACACCACTCCTATACTGGAGCATTTAATTATACCACGCACATAGATAAGGCCCTTTTAGACACACGGTCTCTGCTACAATACTTAGGGCAGGCCTTTTTTCATTATGAGACCGCACAGCGCGCATGCCTTTTCCAGATACACTTGTCTGGCACACATGCGCATTTAGATGTTCCCATTTGCCCGACCACAACTGCCCATGCGCATGTGTGGTAATTGATACACCTCGTCTCTGCTTACGAGCATGCTCTGTGGCCGCGCCACACTCTCCGCCACAGTCAGTTCGGCCGCACTCAAGATGGTGGTAACCATGGGATTGTTTGCAACCCGAAAGGCCCAATATGGCCATTTAATTGTCTCCGGCCACAACCAATTAATGATTGGGAGGGGTTTTTAAACGAGGGAAGGATGCTCTCCTCAATCTCATCGGAGCCGCGTGTGGGGCAGTCAGGCACAGAAAATCCCTCGTAGCAGTGAGTAATAACTGAACATTAGAACCATTTTAAGTAAGTGAGCACCATATCCATCGGAACTAAGTGTATTGCCTTTCTTTACAGGGTGCTAGATAGCACTACGACCCCAGCGTTTTGGAGGCTCATGGTGCCAACACCATTTTTGTCAGCAAGTATGCATAATAGTTTTCTCTCCCCCACATTTTTAACAAGAATAGATTCCTATCCTAAACAACTCTACAGGTTAACCAACTAGAGCGTGTGTTTTATGTTAATTGTTATGTATGTCTTGTCCTCGTTCTTTTTACAGGGCACACCATCACTAATAGGATGACAAAGTATGTTTAGCAGCTAATGCCATCACCTTTTTCTTGGTCACTGAACCTACAGCATTGGATAGTTAATTACAAGCCCTTTTCTTTACTTTTCTTCATTTTTCCCCTTATTTACAGGTTCTCAAATGCAGAAACCTCTGAGGAAATAAGTAGGCACATATCAGCCTTTTTAGTATAAAAATTCACTTTTCTCTAAATAAGAGGCATTTTTGCAAAAGACGTCAGTAAGGTGGGGATCTGTGCCCCCCGTCTGGAAGAAGAAACCTAGCTTCGAAACATGTCGATGCACACATGAGGTAATGTACATTAATATACACAATACGTCATAATCACCCTTTTAACAGTACCAGCCCGGGGGTCCAATAAAGTTTTTTGTAAAACCTCACGTGCCAAGTACTTTTTAACATCACTATATCACTTTGGATTCCACCACTCACCTATGTACAAAAAACCTCACATGCACCACGCATAGCCAAAAAAAAGTGCTCCCGCTCAGTTGCTGGTTAGCAGCATGCCGCATCCCTTAGAGAGGTGTGAAGACCCCAATGATGAAGCATGACACCAAGGGTACTTTTGGTATATGAGGGGTATTTAAAAAGCACTGCGTGCTCCCCACCATAGTAGCGATCACCCTAACATACTATCTACGTGGATTCTCTTTGTTTATGTACATTTCTGTTCTCTCCATTTCACACATGGCAGCACCACAAATAGGTCTCTTGCTCACTGTCCCACTGGATTCAAGCTAGCCTGGCTGATGATGGCTGATTAGCCAGAAACCAGTCCCAGGATGCTTGTTTCCAGTCCAGGGAAGACATGGCTTGGCAGTTCCGGCTGGACTGTTCCCATGAGGCACAGGGTCTGACTGATTTGCATATGGCCATGTCTGAACTGGGGTGGCGGAGTGAGCTAAAGAATGATGATGGTTTAAATACATATCAGTTGATTGGGGGTGAGTGCTTGCAATGTTCAACACTCCGTCCATCATTCCGTTTGGTTTTGCTTAGTATTATTAATTAGCAGCAGTTGATGGTAAACGTATTACCGTGCACCATGGCTGGAAAGAGATATTCGGAGGAGGAGGACGACCCCATTACATTCACCAACCAAGAAGACCTTGTGTCTGATTGTCTGCTCATTTGGCCACTCAGTTCTTTTCAAAAACTAAAGATTCTCCAATAGGTCTAGCCCTTTATACGATGCCTTCTTGAGAGGCTTTTCCAAAATTGCCACAAACCAAATGCCCAACCGGATATTTGATTATTTTTGATAGAACATACTGTTTGTACCCGAATTGTAGTGTTGTATGTGGTGTATGTACTTTCAATTTTGCTACAGAAAAAGATATATAAAGGGTTAGTCATATATGGCATCTAAAAATGTTTTTTCTGCCTGCACCGACAACCAGTGTCTGGGCTGGCGGGAACAGTGGCGCCATCCAAGGTGCAGATGCGGCAGCTGCAGGGGGTGAGTCAGCGGCAGTGGCTGGCGGTGGTAAGTCATATTGCTTGCTTATTGACAATTTATATACTCGCTGTAAGGGTGTACACTGTACTGTTGAGACTGAGGGCCTGATTACGATATTGGGCGGAAAGGTTCTGACTGACAGTTGTATTCTCCTAGTGAGGTAATTGAAATTTTTATGGTCAGGTATGTCCCCTAACGAGTACCCCATCGTCTCCATGTACGAGTTAAAGTGCATGTAACTTCCCTCCGCAACCAAATTTAAAGACGCAAATACATTTGCGTCCCACGTTAACATGTCCTCTTTCAGATCCACCATGAATGGATTGATAATTCAGTTCCTAAGTATGCCGTGCCACCGTCTTTACATGGTGCACTTTCATGTTTTCCTGGCTCTGCCGAGTTAGGCCCTGATTCCTGCCATTGAACCACTTTTTTTCCGTCTCTGTCTCCGAAAGCTGCAACGTGGAGATGAGGTGCATCCCTGACCTCTGCCTTACTTCCTGCCAAGCGAGCGGTGCCCGGCTCGGCCTGCTCTGCCTGCCAAAAACAGTATTTTGCCTTCAAGTTATCAGCGTAGCCAGCTCAGCCTCCTCGAAAACACATTCCTGTCTAGTAAAATAAGTAAACAGTTCTCCGGCTGCAGAGTAAAAGGCAAAGCCTTCCTGTCCTCCTCATGTAATACATTGCTCCCGTTACCATGGTAGGCCCTGGCTCCGTGCATTTGCACCTAGACACGCATACATTTAGTATAGAATAGCCTCTGCCCGAAAGACCTTTTACTCCAGATTAAACATCCTCCAAATACAAGATATCAGACATGTTTTAGGAACAGGTCGATCTGACATGCCAGACTTATGTCTCTTCTACTAGTGTTAAAAGTCAGACCCTTAGCTTCCTCTAGATGCACGTCAATCACACGTCATATTAGCTGCGCGCGCATCCAGGCCATAGGTTTCAGCTGACTCTGCAAGAATTCTCTAAGCATCCACCCACTTGTGACACTTTTCTGTGACGTTTCTAGTTCACGCCTCTGTGCACACCCATGTTCACGCCTTTTTGCTACGCACATGTGTTCTTATCATATACATTTCACTTGTCACGCCTACTGTAATGCAATGCTATTGTGTCATTCTACTATATATGTCATGTACTGTGAATGAATCGTTGACATCTTTCCTGACATCTTCCCTTGCATATCCGAACCCTTGTATTGATGGAATAGATCTCCATTGACTCGAGTCATTTCTGAATTAAAGCCCTTTAAGACTCAGACACCCCGGACTCTGCCTTTCATTTTATTGAGCTATTCTTTTACTTGAAATTATATGGAAAACATGTACGGTAAAATATTTACCACATAATTTGGCGCCCGAACTGGGACCCCTCCCCCACCCCACGCGCCGGTGATGCGTCGCAGGCCTTGCCCCCTGCCACGGCCGTGACGGACCCCATGCGCATCTGCAGGATTTCCTGTATCTCCCTCAGGCCCACGGAGGTGACGGAGACTGCGGTCGACATCCAGACGAGGCGGTGAGGAGTGCGGAGGATCCCGACCAGAGCCCAGCCGAGAGAGCAGTGTCCGAGGTGTCGAGAGGCCCACCTGTAGTGCCGAGGCGCATGCGTAGTGCGCAGCCGAAGCAGTGACGTCAGTCCAGTCCAGTCGAGTTTCCGAGGCCTTCCGTTCCGTGCTTCCCGGTGAGTACCGTTGCTGGGGACGCATCAAGACGGGTGCATTCATTTGTATCCGGTCAAGACGGGTTTGGGTACACAGACCCGGTCTGCACTGTTTTAGCAGTGTATCTGTACTGTTTAGCAGTATATCAAGTAATTCTTGTATGCAAAGGTTCAATTTTGTTCTCGTTATAGAATTAGTGGGTAATCAATATATGTTCGAAATGTTTCAATGTGTTTAATGTCATGGTATGAGTGACTGTTTGCATATATTGTGTTCATTGTTTTCGTGTCCATTTTAGAGGCAGCAATGCCTTTGTTCTCGAAGTTACGACAGATAGGGACTAGGAAAGGGATTCTTGAAGAAGCAGTTCCCATCCCACCCAGGGACACTCCTGGGCATTTTATGTACCACAAGCACGGCTTAGATGCCATATTATATCTAGACTTGTGGGTGGATTATACGAAGGACTTGTCAGAGAATCAGAGATGGCCTGTTACAGGGACATGGGATGCCGAGTGCATCATGAGAGTAGAAGAAGCGTTATGGAAAAAGAAAGCTAGACAATCACAGAAGGATGCCATTGAATTGTGGCGTAAAGAATCACATAGACGGACAGAAAGAGCGTTCAGAAAAGCAGAGAAAAGTAGAGAGGATTCCGAAAAAGCTAAAGAAAAGGAACTAAAAGAAGAAGGAGAACGAGTTAGAATGGAACAACACGACAGACAGAGTAATGCCATTATGACAGGACTGTATCCAGTTCTGGCCGAGGGCCTGCCCAAGGCGACTCCGGAAATACCGAAAGATCTGCCCCCTCCATTGGTTCCGACTAAATTACGTCATAAGACCGCAGCAGACATTTTCCTTTCTTCCTATTTAGACGACGTAGCTCCCGCATATACAAATGCACCTGCCCATGTACCCGTATCACCTGCTGACGTTAACCTACCCCAAGATCATCTACCCCCAGGTCCGCAACAGCAAACCCCTCCTGCACCACTTCCTGCACCTGTTGTCACTTCCCCTATTGTTCTCCCCGATATTCATCCGCTTAATCCTTTTGGGCCTGGCACTGTTCGGGGCCCAACCCCGTTACAAATACCGACCCTACAGCCAGGTTATGCTCAAGCCTCCGCCTCAGTCGATACATTTATTTTTGCAGAAGTGAAGGACACTTTTGTTTGAAACAAAAGTGTTTTTAGTTTGCTCAGTTTCATGAAATCTGTTTTCAAAGTAGGTGTTGAAGGCCAAGTTGAACGTTGGGAGTTACTTTGTGTGGGTGGGAATACACATTGCCACAGGAAGTTACTCAGTAAGACATAGGGTATGGGAGTTCACATTCCGAGCAGTCCATGTTATTAAGAAGTAGATGACTGCCGTTAGAAAGCGGTGTGAATGTTGGTCTGATTATGGGAGTTGGCGTGCTTTTAAGCACGCAAGATTGGGTCATCAGTAGACCATGCATTGCTGCTTTGATTTGGGTTCTTCTGAGATTTGTCAGCTCATCCCAATCTGCTACGCTGGGACCTGGTTCGGTGTTACCAAAGCCCTCAAAAGGGGTTATTGCTGCCAGGATCATGTCAATCTCTTGTAGCAGTTGCCACTTGACAAAGAAAAGCAGGCAGCTGGTTTTCAGGAATGGGGCAACTTGGGACCAAAGGAGGTTCATGAACTGCAATAGAAAACACGTCATATACATGATCACGTGCCCATGCGGCCTTGAGTATATTGGGATGACTACAAGGCCAGTAAAAAACAGAATCAACAAGCAGAAGAGTAATGTAAGGTACAAGAAGAGCACAACGAAAACGGCGACACATTTTCTTAATTAAATGCACTGTGTAAATGACCTAAATTGGACAATAATCAAACAGCTGCCCTCTGAAAAGGGCCTTTTTGCAAAGGAGCAGCATTGGGAGTTCTGGCTGGGCACCCACGTCACAGGACTAAACAATGACATTCCGTGGGGACAACTGAACTAACTATGCCTCCAGTTTGGGTTCGAACAGCACAGGTAATACCACTGGAAGCACCTCATGAGGTGTCTTACCACCCTGAGATACTCTGGGGGTATGTGTCTCCATCCTCTCTTATAACCCTCCCAGTACCATTGATGTACATAAGATTACATAAGAACCTATCTTTTATAAATTACAGCACTTCAGAATGGGTTCGGATAATTTGCCTATACCTCTCAGTGTATCCAATACACATCAAGCTCTTTCATACTAGCCATTTGGAAATATGCTTGTACTATTGTCCCGATTTTATTATGGAAGGGCCAACTTTTTGACACCACTCCTATACTGGAGCATTTAATTATACCACGCACATAGATAAGGCCTGGCACTGTTCGGGGCCCAACCCCGTTACAAATACCGACCCTACAGCCAGGTTATGCTCAAGCCTCCGCCTCAGGAGGTGCCACAGGAGGTTATCGCACCCCGCCACAGTTACAACGTGTGACATTGAGAGAATACGCAATGTCGCGAACACCTAAAGGAGCTCCAGCCGAAAAGCTTAAAGAACAACTTACTGATTGCAGATATGATACAGTGCCAGGAAAAACAGGACCCATGTTGTTAGCATCCCTACGTTTAAGACGTGTTACAGATTATTTAGTTTTACTACCAGAAATGCCAGACCATCTAGACAATATATATCATTTTATCAGAACAGGAGAAAGACCGGAGTGTGTTGGTGAAGTCATGTCACGTCAGAAAGTTGAGACTCAAGGTCTAATAATGCGATTTTTGGTTAATTGTTTGATAAGGGAACAAGATCAGCCCAGTTTTCCACAAGGAGAGATGAATAGATTGACCAGATGGAGTCAGAATATTGCAGAGGGTAAACATGACAAGGAGAGATGTGTACATGCTATGGTTAGAAAAATAAGTGTAGAAATAATAGCAATACATGCCCGTCGAGAGTCTGATAGGCAACTCGAGTCAGACGTCGAGAAAACCTCAGATGAGGAAAAACAACCAGAGACTACAGCAGAAACCTCGCAACTAGCAAATAGAGACATGATAGCATACGTAGGTAGAGAGAAACTCCCTAGACCATCTCCTCTTGAGCGGCCCTTTGACAGACCCATTCGTTTAGAAAACAAGAAACGTTACCTATGTCCGATACCAGAGCAATATTCCCTTGAGCATGTATTCCAAAATACTGACAAAGTACTGAAAGACAGAGTAGGTTATCAAGAACTAAATACCTTACGTGAACAGGAACTAGCCCGGTCCGCTGTACAGTGGGCCGGGGATGGCAGCATATACAAAGACGATTCAGTAGTGCACACATTTTTAAGCCTCACCCCAGAAGAACAGCGACTAGCTGGTATATACATGACCCAACACCTTATTATACAGTATGAGAACCAAGCATCTGATCCAGGTCCGTTATACAATTTATTGCAAGACTTACTCCTGAGAAGATGGAGAGGCCTAGGTACCGATTTAATTGAAACGATTTTAGAACAACGTCACAAATATAGAACTTTCTTGACTCCACATCTTGTTTCCGTTCCACCCCCAGTCAGGCAGCCATATCACTTAGACAAACAGACTCCGTTACGTGAAGTACATCCAGTCAGGAAAGCCGATGATACCCTTGAACGCGTGTTCGTTTACACGCCCATTACTAAAATGGAATTATTGGAAATGAAGAAAATAGTGCCCAGTCATGATAAAGACCCTGCAGGTTTCCACCGTGAAATAAAAGACATGTTACTCATGGGTGATTACACCTATCCCGACATTATGAAAATATTGAAAGTATTATTGCCTGCCGGTATTTACGAGAAACTCAAAGAAAAAGAATGGGAGGTGGGAGACAAAAAGATTGATTGGGCTGCCTTAGAAACCGAGGAAACTGGTCGAACCCCAGGTGTAGGTCTTGGGGAGAAAACTAAAGCATTATCAGGTTTATTAGTACAGGTTTTGCCTAGACTGTTAGCGACTAAAAAGGAGGATTGGGATGCAATCTCAGCCTGCAAACAGAAACACGACGAAGACACTAGTGATTTTTATTCTAGATTCGAGAAAAGTTTTATTATTAACAGTGGCCTGAAAACAAGTAGCGAGTCATACCCACACCTTTTTGTGTCGAAATTAGTCGAGAATTCTTTGCCTCAGGTTAAGAACCGTGTTTTGAAAGTCGAGAGTACATGGCAAGCCAATACGCCATCCCAAATGTTACAAATGTTACAATACCACCAGAACAGAATTAGAGAGGAACATGATCACGAACAGAGACGTATGAAAGGCACGAAAATGAAAATGTTTGTTGCTCAGTCAGTTCCAGCAGATGGTCAGAAAAAGGGCGCGACACAGTCAAATAATTCAGCGGCTCCCGTTAAAGGGACATGCAACTATTGTAAACAGCCAGGTCACTATGTAAACGAGTGTGCAGTTTTGTAACACAATATCTCCACAGGTAAAACCAAAGAGAGACCACGTCCGCCCAGACAGGATCAGGTCCAACAACATGTTCCACAGAATGTACAACCTATGCATGTTCCACAACAGACCGTAGCGGTACCACAGCCCCAACCCATTGCCGCGACTCAGCATGTCACACAGCAGATGTACCAATATGCCCAATCCGATTACCCCGATTATCAGCAATACACATGAAACAGCCTAGAGAGGGAGGTTGGCTTGCCGCTTATTGAGGTTCCTGTAGATCAAGAGGGTCCTTATGTACATAGTCAGGTATTAGGGAAAGATAGAAAGTTTTTGATTGACACAGGGGCAAGCAGAACAACCATCAGTCATGAAGAGGTTCCAGGGGCACCCCTCTCAGGCTCACAGAATGTTTCCCTTGGATTTTCAGGAAAGCCTATTGTTAATGAAGTATCGAAACCAGTACCCCTTGCAGTTGGTCCATTGTCCCGAACTACAGATTTATTGCTCACGAAATCATGTCCAGAAAACTTGCTTGGAATAAAAACCCTGAAAGCTCTAGGAGCTGTAATTTGTTGTTCTCCGGAAGGAGTCAGGCTGTTCCTTCGTGACTTCAAGGGCCATTATGTATTGAGAGATTTTGACCCCAGGTTCCAGAATGTTCCTGCACATTTATGGGCGAAAGGCCCCACTGATGTAGGTTGTATGCACATTACACCATACCGTGTCACACTCAAGCCAGGAGTTATACTACCACGTATCGGACAATACAAGTTACCACCAGATGCTGTAGTGGCTTTACTGAAAATCATTGACGAGCTCATTGCACAAGGTGTGGTTGTAGAAACCGACTCCAATGTTTGTAATTCCCCTATCATTCCGATTCTTAAACGTACTGATCCAAATGCACCTCCAGTTTATCGACTGGTTATTGATTTGCGCGAATTGAATAAATGCATTGTACCACAGTATCCTGGGGTCCCAGATATCTCCTCATTATTGACAGCCATTGATTCAGAGGCGACGTTCTTTACTGTAATCGATCTGAAGAACGCCTTCTTTAGTGTCCCCATTGATCCGGAAAGCCAGTATCTTTCCGGTTTCTGTTTAAATGGCCGAAGCTTCAAATTTGCACGCGCACCTCAAGGATTCACAGAAAGCCCCAGCATCTACAGCCAAGCATTGAAACGACAACTTGACAATATTCACATGCCTCCTAATACTGCCCTATTGCAGTACGTCGATGATCTACTGATCACCGCCCGAAGTGAACCAGAATGTGAACAAGCATCACTGACAGTTTTGTTTTTCTTGGCGGACAAGGGACACAAGGTGTCTCCTTGGAAGCTGCAATTCTGTGCCCAGCAAGTTGTGTACCTTGGGCACTTGCTGTCCAAAGAGGGGAGACAGCTGACACCAGATCATATACAGTTAATTGCACAACTTCCACAACCCAAGACACAGAAAGAAGTACGAGCCTTTATTGGACTCACTTCTTATTGCAGACAATGGATTCCCCAATATGCGTTTCTAGCTAAACCACTCATACAGTTGACAACACAAGAGGCAGCGTCTTCGTCTGTCCTCCCTTGGACTCAGGAACACACACAAGCTTTTGACGAATTAAAGAAAGCCTTATGTCAAGCACCTGTTTTAGCAACACCATGTTATAGCAAACCTTTTACACTTTTCGTCACAGAACGCGATGGCACAGCGTTGTCGGTTCTCACTCAGCTCCAAGCAGACAAACACAGACCGTGTGCTTATTTTTCGAGCACATTAGATCCAGTAGCCCAGGCCTTGCCTGCGTGCTTGAAATCAGTTGCAGCAACAGCTCTAGCAATCAGACAAAGTGATTCCATTGTATTGGGACACCAAATGACGGTACAGGTTCCACATTCTGTGGAAGTTCTCCTAAACAGAACACAGACCCAACACTTGACCATAGCACGACTGACAGGTTATGAACTGACATTATTTCAACCACACATAGAAATCAGACGTTGTAATACACTGAATCCTGCTACACTTTTACCATCAAGCACAACAGATCCTACTCCACATGACTGCGTAGATGTAGTTGACACAGTTACGAAACCCAGACAAGATTTGACAGATGTTGCATTACCTGATCCAGACCTGACACTTTATGTGGATGGTTCATGCATGAGAACAAGTACAGGAGAGCTGGTGGCCGCATATGCAGTGACCACTGAAACTGAAGTCATAGAAACCCATCGCATTGACACCCTGTCAGCCCAAGCAGCAGAGCTCGTTGCTCTGACCCAAGCCTGTATACTAGCCAAGAACAAGAAAGTAAACATATACACAGATTCACGTTATGCATTCGGAGTTGTACATGACTTCGGTGTCCTCTGGCAAGAGAGAGGTTTTCTGACCTCTCACGGAGCCAAAATCCAGCACGGTCCCCTCATTCAAGCACTGTTAGAAGCAATACATTTGCCTACAGCCATAGCCATCATGAAGTGCAAAGCACATACGAAAGTAACAGACAAGATTTCCCAGGGTAACGACTTCGCAGATCAGACAGCGAAATATACAGCACAGACTCATACTCATACGACTGATATGACAAAGACTGACGTATCATCACTGACACACAGCATGACAGTCAGGGACCCCGCACTAGATGTCATTGACATACAGACACATGCTACTTCAGACGAAATCAAGAAATGGGCAGAACAAGGAGGGGTCCAGACAGATCAGGGTTGGATGACGAGGGGAAAAACCACATGGTTCCTCCCCGACTCTATGGTTCAAGTTATCATCAATACTGCACATAGTCCAGCACATTTAGGTGAAAAAGCCATGTTAGATAGTTTACAGAATCTATGGTTTAACAAGCATTTACGAGCAGCAGCAAAACAGAAAGTGCGTACCTGCATGATCTGTTGTCAGTTCAATCCAGGAAAAGGGATTCCCGTAGAGAAAGGTGGATTTCATCCTCCTGACTATCCTTTTGAAGTCCTCCAGATGGATTATATCCAGATGGAAAGATGCCGAGGATTCAAGTATGTCCTCGTAGTTGTATGTGCCCTATCCCGATGGGACGGAAGCATATCCCGTTCCAGATTACACTGCCCCGACCACTGCCAGGCAGCTGGTTCATGAGTTTTTCCCTCGATACGGTTTGCCCCGTGTTGTGTATTCAGACAACGGTCAGCCATTTTCATCTGAACTTATGAAGCAGGTCTCGCTTCTATTGGGGTACCAGTGGAAGTTTCACTGTGTTCGGCATCCAGAGGCAGCAGGTCTCGTGGAGCCCCACAATCAGACTCTGAAAACTCGCCTTGCAAAAGTGTGTAAAGAGAAAGGCGTAGATTGGATAGTAGCATTGCCAGTTGCATTGTTTTATATGAGAATGGTAGCCCATTCTAGGACAGGGCTATCCCCGTATGAGGTGGTCTTCGGTAGACCTCCTAATATGTGGGGGACGCCTCTGCCGAGAAAAATCACTGATGTCGAAAGTACTATGTTGACAGATTACCTTGCTTCCTTGATGTCTGCACTACAATCATGGCGTTCACAGGTCGCTGCAGCCTTCCCAGACAACACCGAGGTGAAGCCACATGCACTGGTCCCGGGTGATACTGTAGTCGTCCGGAACTTTGATAGGACGAGCCCTTTGGAGCCCCGCTGGAAGGAGCCGAAGATTGTTTTGTTAACAACCCGGACTGCTGTGAAACTGGAGGGGAGGAAGGGCTGGGTGCACTCCAGTCACGTGAAGAAATTTCATGGACTTCCGCCAAACCCTGATTCAAAGAACTCTCACGTACCACAGACAGATACAAAACTCCCCTTTCGAGAGAAAACTCCCCAAGAGGAGTACAGACAGAAATTGAGGTCTAGTAAGTCAGACAGTTTAATTGTTTATGTCCCCTCCTGGGTGAAGTGGTTAGGCAGTTTCTGACAATGTACAAGTTAGACCCAAATAGAGAGAGAGATAGACAGGAGATCCTGAAAAGAAATCATTACTGTAAAAATCTCCGTAGTAGGTGCATCTGCACCCTGATTATTATGTTTTTTTTGAGTCTTACGTTAATTGGCATCAGCTTAATGTTGTACATGTATTTTCCGATTGCACATTCTTTTTCTAATGACACTGCAGAGCACACGTTTAGTGAACTACCTCCACACGAACTGTCTTACCGACTTGCGCTGCGCAACAATACCTTCAGTCGTATGTTACATCATTCTCACCAGATCAACAACGCTACTAACTGTTGGATATGTGGCCGACTCCCTCCCTATCAGAACTACAAGGGAGCTCTGCCCCTCTTTCCTTACCCGTTTACACATAATGGTTCCTGTGGTGCATGGTTTAGTTTAATATCCTCTTTAGACACTAAATCAAGGGTTTCCCAAGGCCAATGGATATGGGGGAACCTGAACACAGTCATGAACAAAGCATGTTTCCCAGATGAAGAGGGTCTTCCACAAATGACAGGGACCGATCTAGAAAATGAAGTGTATGGATTAGGCAATTTTACACTCAACCTCATGATCCTAAATGTTCAGTCGGAAACTAGTCCAGACTTGCCATCCATATCAGTTTTACCAGCTAAAGGTGTATTATGCGTCAGAAAGAATGGTTCAGTACATCTAGGCCATAGTGATTGCACTACTGTGGTCGAATTCAGTGATGAAGGCAAGTCTACATTCAAAGCTTCCCGACATTCCTATTTCATTTGTGGTCATACAGCTTATGTACGTTTACCTCTAGACTGGGATGGTACTTGTTTCATTGCATTTTTATTACCGCCAGTTTTTCTAGCCCCATCTGATTATCACAGAAATTCCCACCTCAATCTAGTTAGGCACAAAAGAGATCTTCCATTAGTTGATTTTACTGAAACCGCATGGGAACAATATACAGATTTCAATAAAGGATTCTTTCCCTATTTAGGCACAGTGTCCAATAGTAAATTGATACGCAAATTAACCAGAATTCTCGAAGCAGTAGTGAATGAGACTACTTCCGCTTTGGGCAACTTAACAGAAGAACAGCATGCTATGAGAATTGTTGTTCTTCAGAACCGCCTTGTCCTTGATGTCATCCTGGCCGATAGGGGCGGGGCTTATAGAGTCATCGGATCCAGTTGTTGCGTGTTTATTCCTAATAACGCGCCTTCAGTCTATAAGTCCATCACCAGACTTCACGAAATTGCCCATCAGATACACCAGAACCCAGGCTCCTGGACTTGGTCTGGTTGGCTCTGGAGTGTAATAACAGCCTGGGGATGGAAGCTATTGTCATTCCTAGGGATTATATTGGCCATTGTATTCAGTTGCTGTTTATGTCTTCAATGTGGGCCAGCGATTTGCGGCTTGTGCGCCACAGCTTGTATTCCCCGTTCAAGTTCACGTTCCCATTCCCGATTAAAGAAAGAAGAACAGATGATGTTATACGAACAGATAGATGGTCTCATGAAAATAGATATATCCTAATGGGTCCGTAGGGGACAAGGAGGGAATGAGGTAATTGAAATTTTTATGGTCAGGTATGTCCCCTAACGAGTTCCCCATTGTCTCCATGTACGAGTTAAAGTGCATGTAACTTCCCTCCGCAACCGAATTTAAAGACGCAAATACATTTGCGTCCAACGTTAACATGTCCTCTTTCAGATCCACCATGAATGGATTGATAATTCAGTTCCTAAGTATGCCGTGCCACTGTCTTTACATGGTGCACTTTCACATTTTCCTGGCTCTGCCGAGTTAGGCCCTGATTCCTGCCATTGAACCACTTTTTTTCCGTCTCTGTCTCCGAAAGCTGCAACGTGGAGATGAGGTGCATCCCTGACCTCTGCCTTACTTCCTGCCAAGCGAGCGGTGCCCGGCTCGGCCTGCTCTGCCTGCCAAAAACAGTATTTTGCCTTCAAGTTATCAGCCTAGCCAGCTCAGCCTCCTCGAAAACACATTCCTGTCTAGTAAAATAAGTAAACAGTTCTCCGGCTGCAGAGTAAAAGGCAAAGCCTTCCTGTCCTCCTCATGTAATACATTGCTCCCGTTACCATGGTAGGCCCTGGCTCAGCGCATTTGCACCTAGACACGCATACATTTAGTATAGAATAGCCTCTGCCCGAAAGACCTTTTACTCCAGATTAAACATCCTCCAAATACAAGATATCAGACATGTTTTAGGAACAGGTCGATCTGACATGCCAGACTTATGTCTCTTCTACTAGTGTTAAAAGTCAGACCCTTAGCTCCCTCTAGATGCACGTCAATCACACGTCATATTAGCTGCGCGCGCATCCAGGCCATAGGTTTCAGCTGACTCTGCAAGAATTCTCTAAGCATCCACCCACTTGTGACACTTTTCTGTGACGTTTCTAGTTCACGCCTCTGTGCACACCCATGTTCACGCCTTTTTCCTACGCACATGTGTTCTTATCATATACATTTCACTTGTCACGCCTACTGTAATGCAATGCTATTGTGTCATTCTACTATATATGTCATGTACTGTGAATGAATCGTTGACATCTTTCCTGACATCTTCCCTTGCATATCCGAACCCTTGTATTGATGGAATAGATCTCCATTGACTCGAGTCATTTCTGAATTAAAGCCCTTTAAGACTCAGACACCCCGGACTCTGCCTTTCATTTTATTGAGCTATTCTTTTACTTGAAATTATATGGAAAACATGTACGGTAAAATATTTACCACACTAGACTGTGTCAGAACCCTTCCAAATGACTCAGTCCGAAACAATTCCGACCGACCGATAATGATGCTCGCCGGCAGAAGGGAAACTGTTCAGTAATTCTGAATTGGTTCCTAGTGGCACTCAAAGAAACCGAGTCAATCAAAGTCGATTCATACAGCTCTATGGACAGTGTTTCCAACGGACCGATTACAATGTCAGAATCTGACATCCTTTCTGACTCGGTCTGCCCGAAACAAAAAGGTGGTTAAAAACTGACTTTGGGGGCCAATAACAGGCCCCTCTTCATCCTGAATACTCCGAATTGGGATCAAGAGGGTACCACAGGGACCCTCCTGTAGAACCATGCACAGTGAGGCAGGCACCATGTGGTTCCAGCAAAAGGGTGCAAGGTTTTACACAAGCACCCATTTTCCCTATAGGAGGCTGTGCTGTCGGCCAGAAACCAGGCTCCATTGAACTCAATGGGCATCCTTCTGAGTGTTGTTTGGAAGCATCATAATTGGTTGGGCGGAACCTCTGACCACAAGTTGGGCAGAAATGATTATGACAAGAAGTCGGGCGGTTTAGTTTCGGACCTAAATTGTAATCAGGCCCTAAGTTGTAAACAATTGAAGACACCCCTCTTTGTTTAGCATATACAGCAGGAGTTGAGTAACAAATGGCCTCTTCTATCTTCAACTCAGCCGAGAAAATATTATAAAGAGTCAGACCTTGATGGGTTGATGGAAAAGGGAGATAAGGATGGAAGGACGAAGGACGGGTACAATTTAATGACTGGCAGAGAAGGATGCATGGGTGCAAGGATTCGTATAGGTGGTTGATAGGCTGCATGGGTGGGTAAAGGATGGATAAAAGGTGAAAGGATGCCTACCTCAATGGGTGAAAGGGGGTTTGGTGGATCAAAGCAAGGATGCATCATGGGTGGTTACATTACAAATGTATGCTGGTGAAAGTTTTATGAGAATGATAGCCATTTTTTAATGGATAGATGATATGTATAGGTGAAGACTGGATGGAGAGAATGTAAAACTTAAACGGTGACTGAGTAGCAAAGCCAAGGGTGAAGAATAAAAATAAGACTAGAAGAACAATGCAATGATAAATGGAAAAATCAATCGGAAAAAGTGTAAACAAGGAATGTTGTTTTTAATCAAAGTTTTTGATTCAAAGGTTTGAGGTTGTATTTTAGACTACTCCCTTGACTCACCATAGTTTTCAAGCACAGCAAATTAGGTACCCACCCATTATCATCAATCGCCTCCCTCCAAGTCCCTACCCATGGCATTTTGGCAGTGTCAGCCAAGGGTGGACTTTTGATTGTATGGTTACAATAGTACAACCTCATGCGACGTATATCATTCATATATTAGTAACCATTCATCTGCCTTGTTGTAGTCAGGGATAAATTGAGGCATTTAACAGAGCATGGCCATGATAGGAAAATAGATAATTTTGTAGTACAGCTGCCCCACCAGCAGACAGTAGCAAAGTAACACAACACAAGTATGTCTGTCTAGGGCGCAAGCTAAGCTTGCATGTCTACATTAATTTAGCTAAAGAAGATAGAGAAGAGGAACACTTGTATAATCCAAAGTGCTAAATGCCTACAACTCTAATCACATCAAAATTGAATGGGCAGAGGAATGGAGGATACCAGCAAATGTTATGTGTTGCTAGTGCTACTGTGCCAGTATATAATTTAATGCATTCCTGTTTTGCTAAGAGTATTGGTTACAATTTGGGGTTTTTCAGCAGGCGGTAGCAGCCAGGACCCAGAAAAGGAAGCTGGAAGCCATCAGGGCCAAATATCAGCGGCTGGTGGTCCTGGAGGAGGAGGAGGTGGCAGCAGCTGCAGCCTCCAATGCCCCGGGCCCCAGCCAGGCCACATTGCCTCCAGTAGTACGGCACCTTGGTCAGGTAGCCGCCCGCCACTATTCAACCTCTTCTGCTCCCACCTATAGACTCTATAGAGCCTTTCATCGCTGCATTCTCTAGAGGATGGGTTGCCTGGAAGCCAGGATGGAGGAGAGTTTTAACAGGTTAGAGAGGAAGCTCACAGCCCGCTGCTAGGCGTCTCTTGCCCCTTTTTAAATATTTTGTTTGGTTGGTGAGACTTGTTGGGGAGTGAGTGCAAATGTGGGAGTTGGGTCTATCTATTTTTTTTTGGCGTATTTATTTATGGGCTTTTGATTTATTAGCAATTCAGTTTTTGGACTTTCTTTACTTTAACATTAGTTGTGGTTAGGGAGAGGGATGGGCCTGGTGTTGTGAGTTTTCTAGTTTATATTTGTAAGGGAAATACATTGGTATAGTTTTACATATGATTTAAATATTTTTGGGGGGTTACTCTTTTACTTCGCACTGTTTCCTTTGCTGCAGGCCCGCAGCCAGTTTTAAAAATCTGCAGCGCGTGTGGGATACACCTACAAATAGTTATGTGGTACCCTCACTTACCTACTACTCTCTCCTCCTAATCTCTGTAGTCTGCAACTATATTAACCCTTGAGGTCTCAGAGGGGGAGTGGGGGTGTGAATTTCCATTGTATATAGACTTTTCCAGCTCAACAATCAATCCCCCACAGCTTTTCGCTTACCTGTGATTAGGCGAAGAAATGGCTGCATTGTGCCCAATTTGGCATGGTGTTGGTAGTAGACAGTAGCAGCATGCTAGTGAACTAGTCTAATACTAGTGAATGCACCGCATCCAGAAGGAAGTTTCCACTCGCTCCTAGTTGAAGTCAAACTGTAGGATAAGGCATATTCATTGCACGGAACTAATTACATTGAAATACAAACTGGGTTAATGCTGTTTTATAGGCAAGCTTTGCAAACAAAATGAGACAGTCTTCACAGGGAGACTAGCATATGACTAGTAGTACACAAGAAGAGGAGAGCCAAATAGGAAAACATGATAGGCAATGCTAAAGTAAAATAATCAGAATGGTGAGCTAGTAAAAGTTACAAAATGACGTTCATTCGAGCTAGGAAGTGGACAAGCATAACCTTTAGGGCTGGAAAGCTGATGATGCTGGTAATTAATGATTATGTTCATTTGAAAACAATTTACATGTCGAATACTGTGCATGGGTGGGCAATCTAATATATATACTATTGCCAGTGTGGGCTATACTTAGAGCAGAAGACGATCCTCACCCTGCCTTGAATTGGTGTTGCTTTCCCCACACCTGCCCCACCAAGTTGGTGATCAATTATTGGTAAAAATGTAATTTATTCACACCTCAATAAATCACACAGCCCGAGGGAAGAGGGTTAGGGAGTTCGATGAATGGATGGGAAGTGGGATTTGAGGGTAAGGTTTGACAAGTACAAACACTAATCAAGGACAACATTAATATTGACTGCTGACCATCATACATCTGTTATGGGAAGAAAAGCAAATGCATGTATGTGCACTAGTACAGGTAGACCAAATCAAATTGTCTGTCTGTCCCCAGAGAGACTCAAGTTACGTTATGTTCTGTTATACTGAGCTGTGAAAGATACTTGGCAAATACTATTAAAGAATATGTAGGAGTCTAGTAAACACACACAGTTCTAATGATTAAAGAGAAAAAATTATACTGTATTGTCAAATTGGGAGTTGCAGCTGCCTTCCTCTTGGACTGTCTGTCAACCTTGGGTGCCTGGCCGATGCGTTTCAGTAAGGTAAGTGTGATCTTACTCCTCCGCACCCGACATCGGGTACAAAGAGAAGACATACAGGCCTATAGGGAAAGCACACTGATTGGATACACAAAATGTCAGCCACCCACATTGTCACAACAAGAAGCAGGAGACCAAGAACAAAGAACACATGAAGGCCTATGGCAAAAGCGCACTGGATGCATCCATAAAATGGCCGCCAGCCACATGGTCACAACAACCAAAATCAGACAAAAGATGACATGGCCACAAAAAAGAAGACACGCATGCCTATGACAAAAGCACACTGGCTTGGTACACACAATTGCCACCTCGCACATGGTCACAACAAGAAACAGGAGGCCTAGATTAAAGAACATGTGCAGTCCTATGGCAAAAGCACATTGGCTGTCTACACAAAATGGCCGCCAGCCACATTGTCACGACAAAAACTGGAGACAAAGAACGCAGGCAGGCCTTTGGCAAAAGTACACTTGGTGGATATACAAAATAGCAACCAACCACATGGTCACAACAAGAAGCTGGAGGTCTAGAACAAAGAATGCATGCAGGCCTACGCAAAAGCACACTGGCTGGATACACAAAATTGCCACCAGCCACATGGTCACTCGCAAGTCACAACAAGATGCAGGAGGCCTGTAAAACAAACAGTACATGCATGCCTATGGACAGTCAACTGACTGTACGAAATGGGTCCTGGTCAGTGGTCCCATGGCATCTGGACCAGGCATCTAGGCTTGTTTGTTGTGGAGGGTGCAGGGCGGTACCTTCTTTCTGGGGACTGACGTAATTGGGCTAGCGGGGTGAGGCGGAGCTGACTAAGAGCCCGTTCTCTACTTAACCCCGAGGTCAGTCAACACGCGCAGCTGACCCGCGCTCTATCTGCAACGGCAGCGCGACCTGTGTTGTGTTAAACAAACTGTCTTCTGCTGCTTTTTAAAATACAAACTGTCACTGTTTTTAAATAGAATTACTGGGCACTTACTGGCATTGTGTATTCCTCGCCTCTGTTATCCTGGTCCACCGCAAGCGTTAGGCTTGTTTGTTGTGGAGGGTGCAGGGCAGTACCTTCTTTCCGGGGACTGACGTATTTGGGCTAGCGTGGTGAGGCGGAGCAGACTAAGAGCCCGTTCTCTACTTAACCCCGAGGTCAGTCAACACGTGCAGCTGACGCGCGCTCTATCTGCAACAGCAGCGCGACCTGTGTTGTGTTAAACAGACTGTGTTCTGCTGCTTTTTAAAATACGAACTGTCACTGTTTTTAAATAGAATTACTGGGCACTTACTGGCATTGTGTATTCCTCGCCTCTGTTACCCCGGTCCACCGCAAGCGTTAGGCTTGTTTGTTGTGGAGGGTGCAGGGCGGTACCTTCTTTCTGGGGACTAACATAATTGGGCTAGCGTGGTGAGGCGGTGCTCGGATGGTCACCTGACTCAGAGCCCATCCCGACTTTAATCCGATGTCACACAGTACGTGCAGCAGACGCGCGGAGTGGTCGCGCCGTCGTCGCGCCGAAGACGAGCCAAAGACTAGCCCGTCTGTGCCCATCCGGGCCCTGGTGAGGCTAGGGGCCAAGACCCCTGCTCCAACAGTCCCAAACTTTCTGGTATTTTCAGCTGAGCAACTATTGGCTTTACGTCCCCCTAAACAAAAAGGATGTATAACACTAAGGGCCCACCATGCAGATAGCGCAATTTTCCCAAACCGCAAACTATCACTTTTAAATGTCCAACCTTATCCCTCTACTGAAATAAATCATACACTGCATGATCAGCACACAGTCCGTACTGCCGAAAATTTTCAGGTCATTAGTTTAAACTGTCGCTCTTTGCCAAAACATAAATTGGATATTTTTAACCTCCTATGGGATGAGCAGCCAGATGCTCTTTTTCTGACAGAAACGTGGCTACACGACAGTGCTGGCCCTGATATAGCAACAGATCTTCTCACTTATTATGCTATCGTACGGAGAGATAGAGCTTTGAAAACAGGAGGTGGTATTGCTATTATCTTTAAAAACCATCTGAAATGAAGTTTTGATCCTGCGAACATCCCTGATTGTGAAGCAGCTACTTTCAAATTAACACTGACCCCTAATTTCACCTTATCTGGCATGTGGATTTATCGGCCTCCAGGAAACTCTACTCAGTGGGCTAATACCTTAGCTAACTACATTACCCTACTCCACCGGGCTCAAAAAATGTCTCTCTTATAGGGAATTTTAATCTTCATTTAGAAGACCTTTCAAACACTATTTATTAAGCTACTTAATTCTGGCCCCACTCACAAAGCGGGACATTGATTGGAACCTATTTTTTCTAGTCTATCAGAACTGGTATGTCATTCTGCAATCCCCATATGCTGGTCTGATCATTTTCTAGCTAAATTTACTCTCAAACTACCAGCCCCATTAGCTCCTCATCTCTTTACACAGATTACATTGAGGAAAAACTGGAAAAAATTGGACCTTTGGCGTTTAATAAAGCACTTTGTGAATATCCCGCACCTAATGGCCTTAATATGGAAAGTGCAGCTAAGGCCACTCAAACCTGGCTCTCTGAAGCCGTTGATTCATGCCTGTCCACACCACACATAAAATTCAATAACCATCGTCCCCCTGCCCCCTGGTATAATGATTCATTAAAAGCTGAAAAAACAAAGTGCAAAGCACTGGAGAGACGATAGCGTAAAAACTACCGGAGAAGAAGGCTATATATACGAAAGCAAGAAATAACTATCACACTTCTTGTATAAAAACAAAAGCCTTGTATGTTTCCAAAACCATCATGGAAGCTACCAACCGATCAAAAACCTTGTTCAATATGGTCAAGGAATTGGCAGGCTCCCAAACTGTTGCAACTCCTCAACCCCTTAATGAGCCACAGTGCGACAATCTCACCCAATTTTTCATAGGGAAAATTGACAACTTAATTTTGGAAATGAATAGATCAAATCCTGACATCATTATCCAAAAAGCAACGGAAATCGTCCTTGCCCCTACCGGCACCTTAGATTGTTGGCCTCCCATTAAAATGGATGACGTTAAGACCATTCTAAATAGTATTAAATCAGGATCCCCCATGGATCCAGTTCCCATTAATATCCTAAAGCAACTGGAATCTTCCCATCTGGAGGTAATTCTCAATACCCTCAATACTTCTGGAAGCATGCAATGATGAACCCCTTATTAAAAAAAACAATGGCTGACCCTGAAGTACTGTCCAACTACAGACCCATCTCTCTCTTACCAGTGTTTTCGAAAATTTTAGAAAGACATGTCCACTCTCTTCTAACACATTTTACAGAAAATAACAATTGTCTCCATTCTTCCCAATCTGGCTTTCGAGCCGGCTACTCCACTGAAACAGCACTTTTAGGAGTCACAGAAAAGATCCGTAAGCTCCTAGATGACGGCCAAACAGTTGCACTCATTTTATTAGACCTTAGTGCGGCCTTTGATACCATCTTGCACAAAAGGCTTATAAATACTCTGAAAAACACTGGTGTATGTGGTGCAGCACTTGAATGGATTTGTTCTTTTCAGGAAAATGGCACTTTGCAAATTATGTAGCCTCAGCTTGCTCAAAAAGTTTTACTTCACCGCATGTAGTACCCCAGGGCTCAATTCTTAGCCCTCTGCTTTTTAACCTGTATGTTAAACCTTTAGCAGATATAGGAGACAAAGTGGGTCTCACCCTCATGACCTACGCAGATGATTCTCAAATCATCTTCCCCCTTTCGGATTCTAGTCCATTGGCTCCCTCCAATCTTAAACAGGGTCTTACTGATATTTTTGGCTGGATCACCATAAACCATTTAAAACTTAATGGAGATAAGACAGAGGTTCTTATCTTAGGACAACATAAAGACCTTTGGAAATCCTTCCATTGTCCTACTCAAATGAGAAATCTCCCTGTTCCGACTAGCTATGTTCGTAACCTTGGTGTTATTGTGGACAGTACTTTATCTATGAACCAACAAACTGGTAAAGTAGCGGCCCTATGTTTCACCATTTTAAAATGGCTAAAGAAAAGTCTTTGGATGCTACCTGTTTCCACTCAAAAGACCGTAGTCGATGCTCTTATAACTTCACGACTTGACTACGGTAACATCCTTTATCTTGGGTCAAATATGGCCGTGGTACGTAGATGGCAGCTAATCCAAAACTCTGCTGCCAGGCTGCTCTGTAAGGTTCCAAAAACATCTAGCATTTCTGGCCACCTACGAGACCTACACTGGCTCAGGGTGGAGAATCGCATTAAATTAAAGCCCTGAGCTATATGTTTAAGATAAAAGCTGGTACCGCTCCCAAATATCTTCAACCGCTATTGCATCCTTATGTACCTGCTCGTCATCTACTATCTCAAACCGCGGCTAACTTCTGTGTGTTAAAACTTACTAGAGTGGGTGGGAGATCATTCTCCTATCTAGGTCCACCTATCTGGAATACACTGCCCACCTTCATACGAAAAGAAGCCAACTATTCGCGTTTCTGAAAAAATGTCAAGACCTGGCTGTTTGATCAGTAACATCTACGGAAGGTTTCTGCTCTGCTGTTTGCTCCGTCTTGGCGCTGGGAAACCCTTTTTGGGAAGCTGTGCGCCTTATAAGCTTAACAAATAAATAAATAAATATAAATAGAAGGCAAATGGTGGCCTATGGCAAATACACACACACTTGCCAGACAAAGGAGGCCTGGTAAAACAGCATTAATTCAGCCATGCCAAAAACAAAAATTAACAGGGCTAAATAATGTTTTTACAACAACACACATCCTTCAAAGGCATTACCCCACCTTGTCCTATACTTTGCATGGGAAAATAAACATGAAATACCACAAAAAAACACATTTTGTATTTTAATCCAAATCCATTCATGGCCTAAATGCTGAGAACACCACAGAAACAGTTGTTTCATGCATCCTATGACTAGCACTGGGCCTAATGGCTGGAAGGCTAATTGGCAGACTAGGCCTCATAGTGAATTAACTCAATATTGCAAACGTATTAAAGAAACATGGAGAAAATGTGGTAAACTGTGAAACATTTTTCGTTTACAAAAGAAGAAAAATAAAATGCAATGAATTCAGTGATCACTAGGCCCCTATTGAAAGGCCACCTATTACAATCAATTTTAAAATTCCATTGGCAGTACAAATAAATTCAAGTGCCGGAAGTCACTAGCATGCCCGAATGATGTGTTGGCAACTGCAAATCTTGCAGGAGCAGGAAGCCGGCTAGCAAATCTCGTGGTGCTCGCGAACAGCCCTAAAAATATTGTGGGTGTACGGGAGTGCCCGGCAAGTCACCCCACCGCGCGCGAAATGACATTTCGAGCATGTGGCCCAAAAAAAACCCTCTGCTCCGTTGCGTAGTCCGGAGTTTAATGGTAACACCGCATTCTCCATGGAATGCTGAGTTGCCTAATTCTGCAAACGGAGCCCGGGCTTAGAAAAGTGCACTACCTGTACCCAGGACCTGTAAATGAAATGCTACAAGTGGCCCAGCAGCATTTATTGTGCAACCTAATTAGGTAGCCCTCTAATTAGGACAGTTTGTGTTACACTACCATTTCAATCTGACAATATAAACCCCTTTCCAGTCCTAAACCTCTCTTTCTTGTCCATATAAGTCACTCCTAAGGTAAGGCCTGGACAACCCACAGGGCAAGGTACTATGCATTCAAAAGGCAGGACATGTACTTTTAAGTGTGACATACCCTGGTAGTGAAAAACTCTCAAATTCGTTGTTCACTACTGCAACACCTATCTCTCCCATAGGGTAACATTGGGACTACCTTATTCCATTTTATATGTGTGGGCTCAGAATTTAAAATCACAACTCATGGTAAAGTTTTATTTTAAAATGCATGTTTGAAAATGCCACTTTTAGAAAGTTGGCATTTTCTTATGTTAGCTGCCTGTCTCTGGTACAAGTCTGGGGAGGGTGACAGCTGAGCTTTGTGCATTTCTCCTAAACAGCCACATACAATAGGAGCTTTGTTATGACTTGATGGGCCATCCTGGGGGGATGAGGGGAGGATATGGGCACAGCCTCACACTTACACCTGAATAGGCTGTGCCTGTCCCCATACTAAGGGCTGCATATCCTCTTGTAGTGAGTCTGGAGCCAGGCCTGGAAGAGATGTTCTCTGTGCACTTGAAAGACCTCTCTTCGACATCTCTTCCACTTCAAAGGCACAGCTGGGTATAAGTCCTGGACCTCTGACACCAACACTTTAGTACACTTCTGGACCTGTGAAGATGCTGCCAGGAAGAAGGATTGTTGTGCTGCTGAAGGACTGCTACTCTGCTTCTTTTGATGGACTCCTGCCTTGCTGTGCTGCCCTTCTGCCTGCTGTGTCCCTGCTTGAATGAGAAGGACTGGTCCTTAATCACTTGAACCCAGAATGACAGCAAGGGCTTGATGGCTTGCCTCCTGACCTGTGGTCTCAGGCACATAAACTACTTCTAACTCTTCTGCTTCTTAAACTGGACTCTGCCATCTGTGAGTCTGCCTTGGCAAGTGGCGCCATTCCATTCATGGCAGTGAGGCCAAATGTCCTTGCTTTAACGAAACCTATGCATCCTCTCAAAAACTGATGCATTGGCGCAGTTGTGTATATCGGAAATGGTGCATCGCCTCTGCTGTGTGAATCGACCTGACACATCATCTTCAGAACCAGCACTGCACGGTGCTTGACTCAAGGTCTTCACAACTTCTTCAATGACAGCCTCAAAAGTTGCTACAGTAATTATAGCCGATGAATCACCACTGTTGCATGGACCAGAACCAAAGCATCGCCGCCTTTTCAAGGATCAACACATACGCATGGCTTCAGCTACTCCCCCATCTTCAACTTTGATGCAGCCAGACTCAAGGTACTTTTGTTCATTGAACCTAACCATGTCCCTGTATCCATCCTATGCTCCATCTTGGTCAGCCTGAACATTTGCGTTTGTCCTGGACCAGGGTGAAAACATTTCCAAAAAAGCGATTATTACTTCTAAGTGCTATTTTATAGTTTATTCTTTAAATTCATGTCTTAAGTTCTAGTTATTGGATTTTTGTTTTTTTGGTCTTCTTTTATTTATTAAATGAAGTTCTTTTTTCCTAACCTGTTGGGGAATCTTTGTGTGTAGTGTTTTCACAGTTTTACTGTTTGAAGTGTTGCAAACATACTTTAAGCAATTGCCTCTATGTTCAGCCTGACTGGTCTGTGCCAAGCTACCAGTTAATTTAGGGGTTGCTTGCTTCTGACCCTGACTAGGATTGTGGTTGCTGCCTGACTTGGGTTTATACATTACTCAACCAACAGCCCAAATTCTAACACCATGCACTGTGCCTACATAGGGATGACTTATTATAATATATAACATAGTATTTAATCTTTGGTAAGTGGCTGATATGTGTGCCATTGATTCCAGCAATAATATCTACCTATAACCTGAAAGTAATAGATTTCAGTCTAGAAAGGGGAGATCGAATCTTGCATTCTCTGAAGTAGATTAAATCAGTTCAAGTCCATTGGGAAATAGAACTTTAATTAACCTGTTTGTGACTAGTTTGAATTATGGTAGATGGTTTTTATATTTTTTATGACTAAAGCTTTATTGTAAATGACATGGCATCAAGCATATTACAATACACATGGTTTATATAAGAACTCGAGTTGGGAAAACAGATTATTTGATTTCAGGGCCAGATTTTATTATACAAATATTGAAATACCGTTAAACTATAAACCAAATAATTTAATTGTATGCGAAAAAGCATAAGTGAGGGATATGAGCATGCAAAACAAACAGAGACAGATGAAATAGTGGGAAGCTGGAATGTAGGAACTGATATTGAAAACATACAACATTGGAGCTTATTTAAAGAAACACAGTGAATGATCATGAAATTAAGGATGTGTACGTATATTCACATGTAAGTATTCTTATAAAATGACAATGTTTATTCAAAGACAGAAATAAAGGTATAACAATCAAGATCGTTTTTTACTTCTGAGAAAATATCATTGCTCTTTTCTAATTAACTACAGAGATTTGAAAAAAATGAAATGGGAGTACCCAAGGTTTCTATTTTAACATACAGCAAAACAAGTAGTAAATAAACAATATCTATTCTATATTTGAAACAGGCAGCCTACAAACAAGATTTTAAATTGTCATTTATTGTTTTCATCTGGTTAGAGATTACTTCTTGAATAGGCACCCACCAGTAACAAGTCAATCTGTGTATGGCCTTGGAAGTGGATGATCCAATTCTCCAAGAGACTGCCCAAGAAAATATTTGTAAAGTTGAATGAAACATTGATATAAAGAAGGTTATTCATCTTATTCCAGACTGAATTCCAACAGTTATTTATGGTGGGACAAGTAAATCACTTTTTTGATTATTACATAACCAATATTTGGGAGCTTATTATGATGTCGGTCGGAAAGACCGTCCGAGCGACAAGTCTTTGAATTTATTCTGCCCGACTTGACCGCAATCCATCTGCCCACTGTATTATGATGCATATCATGTAAAACTCCTACTGTGTCGGTCGGACATCATTCCGACCTGAACGGTCAGAAACAAGTCCTAACCGATCAATTCAGTCAAAAAGACGGTCCCATTGGAATTCTGTTTATGATCAATCATCAGTTGTCCTGCCGAGCAGATTAGGATCCATGTGACAAGGTTGCATAACCGTGTTGGTTTGTGTGCAACATGGCAAGTGCAAAATGGAAAAATCGGTCCCAGCAACAAGCATAGCCAGCGCCCCCCCAAAAAATAGTTGACAAACCCACCAATCCACCTATATAGAGACCAAAACATAACCATGATCTTTTGCTCACACAATACTGTTGCAAGCCAGAGAGAGAAGTTTTTGGCCAGTCACTGCTGTCAACCTTGCACACACTCACGCACTGCATTCGCACCACTACTTGCACATATCACTTTTTTTAGATTCTTTTTCTTAAACTCACCCTCTATTTAACATTCACATTCACCCTCACACTCACCCTCACCATCACCATGTCCAAAAAGAAGCAGCCACTTTTTAAAGATAAGGAGCTGACAATGCTTGTTGATGAAATCATCAAAGTAGAGCCAATTTATGCATGACCCTAGTCCAACAGACCCCCATCAGTCAGAAAAATAAGATGTGAGACTGTATACTCAACAAGGTGAACTCTCAAGCACCTGTCCGATGCTCACTGGATGATATTGAGAAAAGGTGGTACGATGTGAGAAGGAGGGTCAAAAAACTGTGCGCAGAAGAACATGAGAATGTACAACAGACTGGTGGCTGTCCTCCTGCACCACCTGTGCTCTTTACTTTCAGGGAGGAGAAGGTGAGTCCTAGCCTTCCGCTGGAGAGCTTGTATAGAATACCGGAAAGAATGGAGTCTGGTAAGTAGGTACTCCACATTCCACTCAAGTTAGCAATTACACTTCTGCAGATATCTCTGTAAAGGACCCAATTAATTAAATGACTGTTTTAAGATTCAAACATAGCAATAGTCAATGTTCATGTGATGTGTATACAATACAGATAACCCACATACCTGCAATACAAATGAAAACTCGAATGCTTACACCTGTCGCTGGTTGGGAGACGCAATGTTTTAAAAATGTCAATTTTTCCAAAAGTTTTATATTATTTTCGGTCGGTACCACTGGAGATACCTGTATTACAACTGAGGAAATTACAATCTATAGTTGATAGATTCTTATGGGGCTGGAAATCTGTGCGAAGAGCTTCCAAATTTATGACACTACCAAATCTACGTGGGGGATGGGGTGTTCCAAATTTTGCACTATATTATTTGGCGTGTCTTATACAGAATATTAAATATTTTGCGATTGGAGGAACTCTGCCTATATTTGAGAGCCCGGATATTTTCTCTCTTTTACTTGGCCCACAATCTCGACAAATGTTGCTTTGCTTTTTAAACCTAGCTACTATAAAAGAACCAGATTTAAACTAGTATTGTCTGCCATTAAAGGATGGCGCTCAGTTCGGAGGTTTATTTCCCTTGGACGTATTAATTTCTATACTCCATGTAATTCTATAGAATTGTTTCCGCCAATATTTTGGGATCGTACTATGTCTACATGGGGGGAAAAAGGCATGATATCTATAGGCACTATGGTTAAGGATGGTACAATCGCTTCATTTCAGGAGTTAAAAGATATATACAGTCTCTCTCAACATGATTTTTTAAAGTATTTACAAATACGAGACTTTATTCTTAGGCATCCAAATGTTCTACCGCTTTGTCCAAACGACTTTATTGAATTACTTAGAAATCTTAAAAAATCATCACGTATAGGGACTCTATATAACCATTTGTTGAATATACAACAGGACAATATGGGATCGCAGGAGTCTAAATGGTGTATTAGATTGGGTACAGTGGCAGTACCCTTTCAAGAGTCTATTTATACTGCTGCTAAAATTATTTTATCTGCCAATTTATACTCACAGCATTAAAAAACTTTATTTAATCTTTATCATACACTGTTTAACAAGTTGAAATGGGGTAATGCTTATAATGGGAAATGGTATAGGTGTTAATCTAACCAGGTAGATATTGTGCATATATTTCCAGATTGCCCAGTGCTAAAACCTTTTTTTATATCTATAGAAAAATTCCTGGCTCATATTACAAAATGTGACGTGGCAATCTCAAGGGAGATGATTATTTTTGGACTATCTAACGACACCAATCCGTTTTTGGGGTATCAAAAAAACAGATATGTTTTATTTATGGCTATGGCGGTAGCTCGCTTATGTATATCTTCAATGTGGTTGAAGCCAGAGGCACCTGTATATGAAATGTGGCGAGCTAAGTTCTATAATGTTTTTTATTTTGAATGTAATCTTTATCAGATCAAATCACTTAGGAAAATGCAAAAGGGGTGTAAAATTTGGCAGGCAATGATAGACCATTTGGGTCCGTAAGAAGGACATTTTTTTTGGTTATATGGCGATACCATTGTCTATATTGTATTTTCGATATTGCTTTTATTTTTTGCCACCTTCTTGTTTTTGATTATATTTCCTTGTGTACCTGCACCATAGGTTTATCTGTGTATACGACCTTTGGCTATGTTAGAATTGTTTCGTTTTTGTTTTGTGGCTTTGAACTGAACCAATAAAAAATAAATAAAAAGAATAATACCTGCAATAAAAATGAAAAGGATTAAAACTATTGCCATGTACATACTTCTTCCAAACTCATACCAAGGCCTTGTGCTCTAAACATTTGTCCCCAGTGTCAGCCATCTTGCCTGTACCTTTCCATTCACTGTCAGGGAAACAGAGTTCCAGGTATGCTGGTTGGGAAGGTGTGTGGAGGGCAGGACCTGATGGATGATTTAGTCATTGCAAACACTCCTCCTCCCACCCAGCCCAACAAGCCCACCTGGAACTTTGCTTTCCTGACGGTGAGTGGACATATACTGCCAGAATAGCTGACACTGGGGGATGGTGCTTGGAGCACAAGGCCTTCATGGGAGTGTTTGCATACCTGGAACTCTGGTTTCATGACAGTGAGATGAGAGGTGTACATTTTACATGCTAAGGTTATCATCTACTGAGGAGGTGATGAGTAGAGTACACTGTGTGCATAGCATGAAGAAGACAGTACATAGTGGTTTTGGGAATGTAGGTGCAAATGTAAGAGGTTCAGAACCAAAATGAGAATGTGAGAGTCTGGATGGAAGAGTTAGAGTCCAAGGGTAGAGCTTGGAGGGCAGAAATGGTTGTAAAGAGATTATGTATGATGGATAGGTTGAGAGATGAGCATGTACTTTGAAGTAGATGTGAGAGCTGTCAGACCAGCACAAGTGGAGATTATGCAGTCCAAGAGGTAATGTTGAAAGTTACACACATTAGTGACGAAATGCACACCATTATTTATCTAAATGCTTTTGATTTATAATGTTATTTAAACTTTTTTGCTTACAGTCCAGATTTAGTGGTCTTGCCCATTTAACCACTCGAATGAATAATCAACACAGGTGGAGAGCCTTGCTGCTCCTATCGAACGCACAGCCACAGTCCTTAAAGAAAGGGTAACCCAATGTTTCTGTTAATTCACTTCTTTTAATGGCCAGTTAATCCATAGATCAGAACGATTTCAATACAGTTTTTCACATTCACATGTGTGACAGTTGCTGTATTTAGAACACTTTGAATATTGCAGATTGCCCATCCAAGCCTTTCTACTGCAACACGATAAATACATATAAAACATCCTGGTTAATGGATCCAATACATTTCAGGCTTAGTCTTTGCCCTTCATCAGGGATTTACTACAAATTTTTAAAAAGTAAGTAGGGAGAAAGTTGGTGGTTGTAAAGGGAAGCCACTTGAGGGAAAAGATGTGTAGAAATTCATAGCGATTTCAGAAGGGGAAAAGCTTTGTGGGTGGTAAAGTTTGTAGTGGTTTAGGTTTTGCTGTAGAGTTGAGAAATTAGAGGGAACACGTTAAAAAGGAGTGATTAAAAAACAAGGCATGCATAAAAATTGGGATGTATTTTGCAATGGGCGTCATAATCAAGGTTCTGAGTATTTGAGTTAACACTGTGTTTTTCAAAATTTGTAGTGAATCCCTGACGAAGGGCGAAGACTATAGATTGCTGACATGACTGCTAGAGGACACTAGCATATGCAAAACTTATTGGCAACACATGGCACGTTCCCTCCACCTAGCCTTGCCTTGGCTGAGTTGTATGTGGTCATAACTACTAAATTACCTTTTGTAGGTTGATGTTGTCACAGAATGCTCAGTCTTCCCCTTGGAGACTGCCCTGGGATGGAGGTGTGGTGTGTTCATGTATGGCAGTCCATTGATTAGTGACCCATAGCCCCCCACACTTCCTAGTACACTACACACATTTGTGCTCATGGCATTATGACTTTGATTGTTAGTGGTATGGGGACGGCAAGGAAGAGACATAGATTGTGACACCGGAAAATTAGAACCAGTTTCAGAAGTGTTTGCAGTGCCAATATTTTTGCATAATCGTTTCAGGTTTGGCAATGGTAGCACTTATGTGGGTCCATGTGGGTGTCCCATTTAGCCGATTAGACACTGCCATGGAGCCGGAGGGCAATATGTCTTCGTAGAGGGGCTCCTTGATGGTTTCCAAGATTATGGGGCAGTGTTTCTGTTCCAAATGTTGACAGTCCGGACTTCATTTTGCACATATCCATCATCCTCACGAGGTGTACCCAGACCCCTGGCTTGGGGATGGCAATGTTGATTGTGTCCAACAGCCACAGATTGACCGTCATCCCCCTGGCATCCTCTGTTGGTAGCATGTCTTACACAATGGTCTGCACACTGGTCCTTCCGACACTGTTGGTGGATCCTACACCCTGAGACCCAGGAGTACTCCTCCTACTTTGCAGTATACAATCTGCACATTCTGAATGAAAGTATTTGTTATCAGCTCACACTACAGCCTGAGGTTCGAGATGCTGAATACCTGTGAAGAACATTCTCAAAACATATCTCAATACGCATACACATTGGGTGTATTGTGGAGCGCCCCCAGTCCACACAAGTTGACTGTATCTTACATTGTTGTTGGGCCATGCATTTTGCACATTACTGAGTGATTAAGTATCCAAGTATTTCACTGACAACTGGGACACAGCCACTTCTAGGTTGTTGGAGTGGGAAGTACTGAAAGCCGTACTGAGTGGCGAGTGCTTGGGGCTTAGGTGGTGGCTAGGGCCAATATCCACAGGTCTTTGATGTAAACAGAGGCATCAATAGGTCAGCAGGAGTATGTGGTCCAGTTGCAGGCTGGGATGTTACCCACACTGGCAGATGCTCAAACACACTACACCCATCTAATTGAGCAACTGCGTTGCTTTTACTTTGAAACATGACAAGCTGAAATATACACTGAGGGAGATACGTCAGGACAACCCCTGCCCTGCATGTTCTGTTGCATAACAACAACCAAGCAGATGAAGATTATTAACCTGTTTACCGCAGCGGCAATTCCTCCACGGTGTGGCCGTTCGATGGAGTGAGTGGGGTTAGGGATCACCTGCACCAGATGCAAACTAGTGAGGCATCCATCCATGAATCCTTCACAGTGTATTGTTGTGGCCTGTACATTCCCCCTAGTCTGAATGCAAGGTAGATGTTTCCAAAATCCTGACTGGATTGAATCAACCTGCACTTGATCTGGCAGCACGTGTAGTGATCAGCAACTCTTTGGCTGATACCAGAGATAAATCGAGTGATTATGTGCACTGCCACGTTGACAACTCAAGGGTTGGACAGCCCCCGACCAGGCTTGACAAGGCCTATGAACTTGTACTTGCCCATAGGTGACTGTAGCTCTCTCCATCCACCTTGAGTGGGTGTTGGGAAGGACTGCCAGCATGGACAGATACGAGACTGAGCTCAGTGGGGGACCTATTCAGTGTAAAGGAGCATATCATCTTTGGCCATTTGCAGGAAGTTCCTGAAATTCCATGGGGCCATTTCTTGGCACATGGCACATGGCACACGGATTGGTGAGATGGGACACCTATGGAGTGTCACAGACACTGAATCTGCGCATCCCCCCAACCCACATTCTGCCCATCATGGGTGGAGGTTGGAAACTGGTGAACTTATTTGTTGGTGAAGAATGACACACTGTCACTCGCTCGCTGGCTATGGGACACTGATATATTATGAACTCTCATGTCCGAGGAGTGGGGATACACTAGGCACTACCAATGTACAGTATCTTCTGATGCCAAACTCCAGACATTTCAATTTGATATCCTGCACAGGGAATGTCTCACCTCAGCTGTCAGACCCTTTAAATTTGTTTCCTGACCTCTGTGCCCACAATGTAATGCCCATATTTTGTATTTGTTACATATGTTCTATGCATGGCTGTATTCTGCAAACCTGTGTTCCGGAGTTGCAGATGTACTTGGCCAAGTGAGGGGTTGGTTCAACCTCCATTGGAGGTGCTGAAGAGAGGGTTATTTCTGCAGATGCAATTTTTAAAAGGATCCAATGAAAGGATGAATTGGTAATTTCTCATCACACACCAGGCTATTTGCATGCATTGTTAGGCTACTACAGTCCTAACACTGCAACACTCGGCCACCGTGTCTTGCTAATGGTGTAGGGCTAAGGCTACTGCGTAGTGCAGGGAGTGAGTCGTGTACCTCCAAAGGATTGCAATATCTAAGCTATAGGACAACTTGTCACAGGACTTACAGGATGCACAGGAAGAGCCACTGGATGGAGGAAGGACTTCGAAGGGTCAAGATCACAGACACGTGGTCATTGACCTATCAAAGGTGATACGGACATGACTAGATGAGGCAGCTGCTCTGTCATGTGAGACAGACTGGCTGCCTTACATTTTATTCTTTGTTCACGTGTAGGTGTATCTATTAGAATTCACATATGCTACAATGTCAACTGCTGACAATAGCTATTGTACTAGAGACCCCAGTCTCACCCCATGTGTGGACTGTGAGGTATGTGGGATGCTGACCTTCTAAATGCCTATGATCTCTCTGTGTTCATCTATATTGTTATGGTTATCATGTTTTTGAAGTTGGCCAATATTGTACCATGTGCTCCTGTTGTGGCATGCTTGACTCAATGATGAATGTTTGTTTTGCTCAGTTGATTGGATCTACTTTCAGGCGTTATGTACATCCATTCCAATTTGTGCCCAAGACTTGATAATGAGCTGATAGCAAGGGATTTGTTTGGATGTTGAAATGTCTTGTGAATTGTGGGCAGGTTCATGCATTGAGCCATATGCCAGCAAACTCAATTCTTTTCATCTTTCTTTTGTATGTGAGAAATTGTCTTAGTTTTGAGTTGTGTGTCTTCCTTCCCCACAGGTTCTGGTTAATGAACCATCCTTTATGTACCTGCAGATTTGCAGCCTGCTCCATGTGGACTGTTATTGCTATAGACCTTTTTGAGTGCTGTAACTCCAAGGGGGACATGTTCATAACGTGTTTGGACTATACAGGTTGGTGTTCTATCTGATGCCCCGCAGGCTGGCCTCATTGAACAGTGGTGGAGGAATGGCACAGGTCCACCAAGGGCGTGAAAACCTGGCCTGGCAAAGAATGTGGGACCCCAAGATATTTGTACCCAATGTATTTGAGTGAGGTGTGTGGACAAGCACACCTGGGTGCTTTCTCAGGATTGTATGTAAAGGATTCATCTGTCTGAGTCCTGCTCTAGATCTGTGCTGGATCCTTCAAATGTTGTGGTTCATGACACATCTGACATCTCATGTTGGTTGTGACTCTCTATGATGACCTGGCTACCAGCCCTGCAGTAAGGCTGAAATAATGGAGAGCAGAGGTTTTGTTGGATGCCTGCTCCAACACTGCTGAACCCATCTTAACACAGGATGTACAATTGGGATGATGGGGGAGTGGCAGGCCAGGCTGGACTATATTAGTCAATTTAGTATTGTGATTCATGTATTAATCTGTCACCAACTGGTGCATCAGATTAAGAAAGTTGTCAGATTAGAAACAACCTAGGCCTAGCTTTTCCATCCGATTGGGTGGATGAATTGTATGGAGACTTGACAGATCGGCCCAGTTTTTTGACATAATTTTAATGTGGTGTTTATATATATGTTGCTGGCCAATTTACAGACATCAACACTAGATAATGTGCTTCTCACAAAGCTGGTTCAACAACGGCAGGGAATTCATGATAAACTGTAGTCACTTCCTGTGATGTGACTTCCTATGACTTGATATCCTATGGAATTTACAGGTGGCTCATATATTCTGCTTCTGCCCGGGGAACTAATAATTCTAGGAGTGGCCAGTGAATATGTTTCTGTGGACATACTTTTGTGTGTGCATTGATGCTCTGTTGCCATGACATGTAGCTTTTTGCGATATTGTGTACTCATCCATTCTTTTATGTCTACATACCTATCTATGTACCTATGGCCATTTTTAATCTGACATAAAATTTTGTTTATCCCAGTATTTCTTGCTCGGACTTTGGATAACTGATGATGACATTGTCTTATCAACTGTGCTCAACATGCTAAGGAACACTTTCATATCTATTGAGTTTTGCTTGGTTGATATGTTAATATATAGGGCTAGATGTCTTACTTACCAGTGGCTCGGATTGTAATATTCATTCTAGATGTACAGTAGAGGGATGACATGTGCAATGGACTCCATTGCTGCACAGCTGGGGTCGCAGGAAGCGTGTTGTGATGAGATTCAGAGTTGAAATACTATCCTTATGCCCACTCTCACTAGGTGGTTGACCTGACAGTTGTGGTACATAGGAAATTCCCATCTTAATATGGTGGGTGGTTCCGGGGTCAGAAGTCACTCTGTACGGCTCCATTTGGCGTTTCAGAGAGCTTCGCAGTCGGAATTTTCAGTCAAAACCGAGGAAACCAAGTCGTTCGGAAATTAAGTGGTTTTAGGCATCACAATGCAGCTGTCTGAACGACCGCATCTGAATCAAGATTGGTCAGTCTGATCACCTCCGACAGGACCACGGAGGCACTTCCACCCGACATCGTAATCGGCCCCTTGGTATGTGCCGATTTATTCAATCTTGACAATAAGTTTGGTGTGATTAACAAACAGATATACATAAAGTATAGAATATGAGTAGGGTTTGCTGCTCAAGATTATTTAAGAATTTTATTCCATATTTCATTCTAATGATTCGTGGGCCAACATACGTCAAGGTCCTCCTGCTATTTCAGCTCAATCTTCCACTTTATTCTATCAATATGCAACAGCAAAGTCAAAGATGCCTTTGGATGTGAAATCAAAAACTGAAGCATTTTTGCATTTTCCTAACATATGTCAGTGGGAATAATAGAAATAGAAGTAATGAAATCATGTTATGGAAATAGAAATAATGAAATGGTGTGCTAATGCATTGCAATATACTCAAATGAATATGAAATACAACATTTATTGAATGTCTTATAGACTGTAACCAAAAGAAAAGAAAAGATCCCAACAATTTACAAGCAAATCTATGACATGCAAAGGCATGTCAAGGCCTTTTTATAAAAGACACACTTTCCTTAAAAATAAAAGTAGTTATTAAACAGTTTCCTACCCCCTTTCACAAGGGAGATAGCAAAATGATCTCTATATGTTGATTTATAAGCCAATTGTCTTAATCAAAAGGCAGTATGAAATTGTTTGAATTTCTGAAAGTTTGCCTATTAATTTTTCAATTGAAGAAACCCAGATGAAGCTTTTCTTATTGCCTAAGAATTAAGAAAATAGAGTCAATTAACTTAAAAAATGACACCTGAGGAGCCGTAAATACTAATGAAATAAGGTCAAACATTTTGGATCCAAAACAAAACCATTTTAGCTCACTGAATATAAAGGATCAGCCAATCCTATTGAAATATTTTTCAACATCTAGCATAACTGCGATTCAAGGGTAACTTAATTTTGATCCTTTGCCTAAAAAATGCTTTTATTTTCTGATGCTGGGAGACCTTTCACAAAATCAGATTGATCAAAACCAATAAGATCAGATCAAATCTCAATGACAGAATTAGTTCAAAAATCTTCAAATGATAAAGATATCAGCCTATAATTTTTACAAAGGTTGCATATCCACCTATGTCATGTTACCTCACAAGGGCATGTATATAAATTATTATTATTCATTTTATCAGTACTTAAACGTTTACTGGACATTTATTTGTCATTGACATCAGACCTCAATTGATGATATCATTGCCCTTGACTCTTGTACACTTTTCTTATGTTTAAATTTTTTATCAGAAATGTGTACAAATTAATTTGTATGTATTCATTCTTTAATATTTCATAAAGCCAAATGTTCAAATAAATAAAACAGGTTATAATGGTATATAGTCATAACAGTGGTTATGACCTGAGCTGTTTCTCAGAAGTCGGCCATCTTAGATGAGGCTAGACTCGTGCCTCTAGTGCATACAGTTTTAGATTGAAGAATAATTAAAGGGGTGTTCAACCCTCTGTTATTCACATACGTTTATGACAATATCACCAGAAACAAGATTTTGGTAAAGTTAGTCAAGTTGCAGCCCAGAGTTATACTTGTAAAAAACGTTGCTATGCTGGGTCAGACAGACAGAGTATTGATATAGCAGAGGTAGGCATGGTATGCAAGGATACACTCATAAGGTTACCTTTAGAAAAGCTCTTGTAGTCCGATTACCCTTCATTTTATAGCCCCATCTTCAATATCTGTGTGCCATATACTAACCCCTTCACTGACATGTGTTTTCTTTGTCAAAAATCTTTTTGCTAACAAAGGATACAAGTTCAGATGTGGACCTTTTTGGGGTCTAGGACTTACTGCAGCAGGTGACAATCAACGGTATACTTTGGTTCAAGATATTTATTTATTGTTATTTAATATGTAAAAATTATATAATGGACTTGCTTTTACTTACTATGTTGCAAACATGATGGATTTTATTTTTGACAAATTACAAATAGGGTTGGTCAATTACTCTGCTATGGGAGTTTGCAGAGTTTTTCCCACTCTGTGTTCCACAAAGAACACAGAGCTCCAGTCAATCTCCACCAACCTCCATGTGGCGTTTTTTTTTAGTCATGCATGGCTCACCAATGTAGAGCTGCCATGCACAAGTGAGAATTTATGTCGCCAGTATGATTTTCGGGTGCTAGAGTGTCTCCCGGTGAATTTTTCAACACTGATCGCAGCTGGTCACAACCGTTTATATTGATAAAACTGCAACACGGGTTGAAAATCTTCATGAAGAAAAGAAAGAAGCAGAGCACTTTGGCATGCCACATGTTGTAATTTGCACTGATTTTAAAGCATGGAACAAGCTCCCAAGCTACAAATGAGCCCAAGCAGCACAATATGCCAATTTCCACCCAGCCGCTGTACTCATGGAAATTCACAGAGTTTTTGTGGAACTTCACGAGTTCCACCCACATCTAAATACAATAGCATTATGTCCTACAGCACTTGTAATATGGTGTATGGTTTAGCTAATAGATTTCTGACAAACTAACATGTCTGGCCAACTCCAAATCAAGGATTATTCATTAAATGAATTTGAAGATATTGATTGAAATTGTTTTTATAATGACATTTTAGGACCCTCAGACAGAGTGATGTTGCATACTCAGTGTACAGAGTTCTTTTAGAAGACCTGATTGTGAAGAGGAACAGGCTTGCCCTTTTTGCTTGCCAGGTCAGGCTGCATGGCTGAGCCTCACTTAGTCCATATCTAAAACATATTTGCATTGCCCAGGTCCCAATTTCCAAAATATAAAAGATTGGGTTACTCGTTAAGAGAGGTGAAACCCTCAACCACAATTGTTGTCAGGGTAAATTCTCAAGCAAACCTCAAATTAACCTGTGCTCAACCCTCTGGTAGCTTGGCACAGAGTATTGAGGCAATGTGTAAAATATTTATGCAGCAACTCAAACAGTAATAAAATAAAACAAAAAAAATTCCCACAGCAAAAAAAAGTAGCAAATACTTTAATTGCAAAATAAATCAAATGCAATCAGTAGGACCATAGAGAAAGTCACAAGTTCAATCCACCCACAATGGAGCACAGGCTGTCTCCAGGGACCAAGCTAAGAGTGCTGAACAAGAATGCCTACAATCCTGGTTGATGAGCATTGTGAGATCCTGTGTTGAGGATGCTTCGTGAAGTCGAGGTATTGTGAGGTCCTGTGATGGATATGCGTCATGCAGTATTGGTTCTGGGAGGCTGCGAGGATGCAATGTGAGGTCCTGTGTCATTGTCGAGGATCCTGTCAAAGAGGAGCTCCTCCAAGATTTGTCATTAGGAGTTGTGGGGCTTGTGATACAGAGTCCTTTGTCATTGTTGAGGATGCTATCAACAAGGGGCTTGAGATGGGAAGACTTGCCTCAAGGATGTGTCCCACAGCAGTCATTCCAGGGCAGCCGTGGGCTATGGTACAAAGCCCTGCAGCGAGGATTCATTACACAGTGGTTCCGATGCCGAGCTCTGTTATGCAATATGATGCTCTGCAGATCCGATGGCGAGTTTCAGGAGATGTTGTTTTGCACTGCATTGGTTCTGCTGAGACCACTCCTAGGCTGGCATATCACCTTCAGAAACACTTTCAAGGGTCCAGGTAGGGGTGGCACCACTTGGAGGGGGACATAACTCACAGCTGGTAGTGTTCAGGTTCTAGGTGCTCATTTGTTGGAGACTGTTTTCCCCTAAAGGCTTTGATCAGGAGGTCGGATAACTAACCCTTGGAGACACTCTTGTGGTCCTGGGTTTAAGATACAGGTTGAGTCCTTCTCACTGAGGCAGAATGGCAGCAGGGCAGCACAGCAATCTTTCTTGCAGCAAAGAAGCATGGTCCTTCTTCTGAGTCTTCCACAGGTCCAATGTGTACTGAAGAGTTGTGTCTGAGGGTCTATTATTTATACCTCATACCCTCTTTGAAGTAGGAGAAGGTTCTGGAGGTTTCCACCCTCAGAGGTCTTTAGAATTTCCTTCCACACTGACGCACTGCTCTGGCCCCAGCTTGTCTTGGGTCACAAAAGACTTGTGTCAAACTCTTTGGGATTGTGTTCAAGCTGGGTCTTTGTGATGTGAAAGTGTGGTAGGTGATAGGTCCTCCCCTTGTTAAGTAAGAGTGGCCCATCCTGCTAATACCTATCTTATCTTTGTCTCACTATCTGGAGCAATACATGAGGACCAACTCCCAGCTACAACTAGTCATGTGACCCAGGGACAGGCTGCATGCAACGAATGGTTAGAACCAGAAAATGCCAAATTTCTAATTGTTCCATTTTCAGAATTGTAGTTTCATCAATTTGTTTTTTTAAATTTGATATGCAATAGCAATCCTAAAAAACACAGTGCAAACAAATAAAAATCTTCAGTGAATAGATGATTAAGCCAGAAGCTACAAATTCATATATAAGCATAAAACACCTCTGATAAAAACCTAAATACATTACAATTCCCTTTAAGTTGCAAATACAGTAATGCACGTCTTTGTTGTTTAAAACTTAAAGACAAAAAAAGAAGACAAATATAATTGTATTGGAGAATAGCCCATTTGGGACAAATAAAAACAATATGCAAAGTGACTAATACAGAAGTCAAATCACGTGAACAATGGGGGGTGGGTCTGAGGGCTTATGCCATCCAACTAGCAGCTAAGTGAAATTAAATGAAAACAGCATTTGTTAAGCACCTAGCTACCCAGGGGCATCCCAGCGCTATGGCAATAACAGAGAAGGACATTGCAGCACACTTACGGGAAAAGCCAAGTCTTCAGTGATTTCTGAAAGGCTAGATGGCTGGGTTCCCTACATAGGTGGAGGGAGAGGGTATTCCACAGCTTAGCGGCATTGTAAGAGAATAGGTGACCGCCACTTCTGGCTCTTTTAATCCTGACAACTGTCAGGCATAGATCGTCTGAGTGCAGCCGTCTATTCGCCACTTAAGGCTGGACCATGGAGTGGTTGATCGCAGGACCATTCCCTGTGAACATCATGTGGGTAATGCACATGGCCTTAAAATTGGCTCTTTCCCAAACAGGGAGCCAGTAAAGGGACTTCAAGGCGAGCTTAGCCGATTACCGGTTCGAGATCCCCCCAAAAATCCTTGCAGGGCAGTTCTGCACTATTTGGACTTTTGTGAAGGTTGAGGCCGGAGCTTCGAGGTAAAGGGCATTTCCGTAGTCCAGGCGAGAAAGAATAAGTCCCTGTACCATCAGCTTTCTTACCTGAAAGGGGAGGAGTGGACCACTTTACAGAGCATCCTGAGGATGCCATAGCAGGAAGCCACAACTTTCCATGCCTGGACCATAAAGCTGAGATCTTGAACCCCTCAGATACCCAGACTTTTCCTCTGAGTCTTAGGGACCGGGTCAGGGCCCATGCTGGCTGGCCATATAATATCTGCCTTGAAAAGGGATGGATTACCAAGGAGCATCAACTCGGTCAGGTTACCGTTTAGTTTTAAGTATGATTGATTCATCCATTTCACTACTACCTATTCTAGACAGGGACAGAGGCCAAAAGAGGCATTATCAGAGTGGTTCAGAGCAACAACCAGTTGGATGTTGTAAGCGTAAGTCACTATATGAACGCCAAATGGGAGCACGATCTCTGCAAGCGGACTTATATAAACATTAAAAATGGACTGAATAAGGGACAACCCCTGAGGGACTCCGCAATGGAGAGGCAGAGGTTTTCAGGTGACATCACCCTCCAATCACCTGGGAGTATCTCTTCCAAAAATGATTGCAGCCATGTTAGGGCTACTCCGGTTACCCCCAAACTTCTGAGTCGATGGATTAGAATTTAGTGGTTGACCATTTAAAAACTGCGCAGAGGTCCAGGAGGATATCGCTGTTGAACCTCCGGCATCAAGAATATTTTTAGATTCTTTGACAACTGCCAACAGCGCAGTTTCTGTTTCTTTACACAGGCGAAAGCCAGTTTGGGAGGGATTGAGGAGGTTGTGGGATTCCAGGCATGTTGAAAATTCTGCGTTGACATGTTTCTCTGCTATTTTACTAATCTCTGGCAGGAGTGAAATGAAACTATGTTAAGAACTTTCGGTGCAAAGCCACCATATACAGTGTTAAATACAGACGTAATTTGTTCATATATTTTATCATCATGAAGGGCATGTAACTATTTTAGTTTGGGGGGTTAAAAAGTTGGGGTTTACCCAACGTGCTCAGAGTAGATTTTATAAAATTCAACCATGGCATATGCTGAAAGTATTCCTTGCTCTTTAAAGATTTTCTTATTAGATTCTAAATTGCTTATGAGCCATATAGAGAGCCATAAGAGTATGTGTCTCAATTGTATAACATCTGCAAAGAAAAGCCTGAGCCCAGCTCATCATGCGCTATCTCTGCAGGCACCCTCTGGAGAATCCGCAACAATCTTCCAAGAAATGTATTCTCTGCCACCTGTATGCAGCGACAGGATTTGTATTACCAGTTCTCTGCTCAATAAGCTACAGTTGGAATAATAATAATCCACATTTGTAAAGCTCACAATCACCCGTAAGGGTCTCTAGGTTGCTCAGAGTCACATGGTGCTGGGCTAATCTGCCGCCGATGCCGGGGATCGCACCGTGATCCCCTGATTCCAGAGTCAGACGCCCTAGCCGAGGCACCACACCTCGTCCGTGGAACACATTTCACATTATTAAGATGTAAAAAACATTTTATATGGCTATGAACTTGCCACCTAGCAAAGGCATTGATACAGTGCGCAACCCTAATAAAATATTGAACATGTGCTCTCAACAGAGGATCCCAATTGATTTTATGATCCAACAAAATGCCTAAGTAAAAGAACGTATCCACTCTTCCTACACAGTGGTCCTTTATTCTATGAATCTTGGTCTTGGCATATTTTGGCCATCATAACAATGTATAGGATGTAGTCAAATTGATGATCAAACCCACATTTTCCCAATTAAAAGTAATCTCTTATTAAATGCAATAAGGAAATCCAATGTTATCCCATAGGAGAGGTTGGCCTTGTAGTAATGAAAAACAAATGTAAGCGTTTTTTACTACAAGGACATGTAAAACTTAAAAGTACATGTCCAGCTTTAGAAATACACTGCACCCTGCCCTTCAGGCTGTTCAGGGCTTTCACTTGCAGTAACTTATGTGCATTTAAAATTAAGGCTTTGGCCCAGAAATGGTTTATTGTGCCAGACCAAAATGGTATGTTGTACAGGGCTACTCAATTGGGTTGCAAAATCAGTGCTAATTTACAGACCACAGGTACATGGGGTATAATTTTACTAGGGACTTACAAGACAAATAACAGTGCCAATTTGCCAACAAAAATTAGTTCAGCAAATAAAACAGGATTTATGAAGGGAAAACATTTGGGAGAAGACCCAAATAAGGTTGACAGATCTAACACCAAAGTTCTGTATTTATTCCCTGTGCCCCTATCAGTGATACCACCTCTGTTGTGTGCACCCCTGTCCTGACTCCTGCATTTAGTACAGTCTCAGCATTTGCTGCAGAGCTAGGTCCCACAGCAACGGTGTACACCTGTACAAGGTCACTGGGTATTTCTGATATGGTGAGGTTTAGAATGCAGAAGCTGAGTGAAGACACCAATGCCCACAGTTTTAGAACAAATAAGGGCCATATTACCATCGGTGCAGCCTCCACATAGGAAGATTAGATGGGGCGGTTGAATAATTTTCATAGACACAATGACCGCGTCAGGAAATAGAGTTGCAGATGGTGCAAAGTGATCAGCAGAAGGCCAGTAATAAAATTCTAACGTGCGCTATTTGTATCATGGCACATTTTAACGGGGTGCTGCAGGATGAGTTACGGGACTTTGCAATTCCTTGCCCTCTTTCTTTGTGCAGTCAACTTCATTTACCACTCAACATTGGACCTCCACATACGGGGTTGACCCGGAATTCAGGCGATCACCTGACGCCACCTCGAACCATGCACCTCTGGATACATCAGTTCTCCTCAGGAGGGGATGGCAATCAGGACCGGTAGTGGAAGAGCTGCAAGAATTTACTTTCTCTTGTGGTTCAACTCCATTCCCTTGTCAGCACATTCTAAACCACATTTGCCTTTTATAAACTGAGTAAGATCTGACAAAAGCTAGCAATAACCTTGTACTCTGTCTAAAAATTTGGGGGCATATTACCAAGAAATATCGCTATTGCTTGGTTAGAGACAAAATTTTACCGCAGAGCTGCGGCGATTTTTACCGCAAATAAACCTTAGGCATTACCAAGGTTTATCGCAAATGCGATAAAAATCACCGCAATGCATGAATATCGCTGAAAAGTCAGCGATATTCATGCATGAGCGAGCTAATGCTCTTAGCCATGTTATCCACCTCCCATTGGATAACATGGCTAAGAACTGCTCAGGGCAGGTGTTAGCTTTTGGAGATATTCGCGCTTAGCGCAAATATCTCCAAAAGTTGGTAATAGGAGATAGCGATGTTAGCGAATGTTTTTAGTCGCTAACATCTTGGCACGCCCACTTTGCATGTCATTAGTGATAAATATCACTGACATGCAAAGTGGGGCCCAAGATGGTCGCTATCTCCTACTAGCTGTCGCTAACTGGTGTTAGCGACAGCTAGGTAATAGGGAGATAATTTTATCTCCTCTTTCTTGGCTTTTAAAGCCAAAAAAGCGGAGATAAACCCCCTTGATAATATGCCCGGTAATTTCTACCAACTGTGTAGTTTTGACTCTGCAATTATTATATTTTGTATTTTAAGATTATCATAACATAATTTTGAAATGCATTATAATAATTTTCAAAACAATCGGTTAATTGTAACTTAAACCATGTATTTAAATACTTGCAGTACATGTTTTTGTTATTTAATTTCTGTATATTTTTCAATTTGATAATTTATTTCATTTACTGTCTCAATCAAAACATTTATATTGAATATTCATTGGGCCTTTGAATGTTTTATTAATCTAAGATTGAGTCTTAAAGACACAAATCCTTGTCAGGGCGAATGAGAAATGTCTGATAAGCAACATGTGTAAACCCACTAGGACTTTCAAATCAAACACTCAGGATAAACTAAAAGGTAATGCGTATAGTAATTCTCAAACATTCATACATTAATAAAGTTGTAACAACACAGTTAACATACAAGATGTTTCTTTAAAAATGTGTATATATTTTATTTAAGAAATGACACTAACATGTTATGAATCCAAGCAGCAGACCACGAGTTATAAACTTAAAAACTTCCATGATGGAGCACGAGACCAGGTAAGTCCACACTTTCATAAATCAGCCTGAGGAGTACAATATAGCACCACACTTAAGTTCAAGGAACTAGGGGCCATATTCTTGGTGACTAATACTCACTTCAGCATAGTCCAATGAAGATTACATTGAGTGTCAGCTGGGCAATTTGCAAGAGTGCCACCCATTAGCATAAGTAGCATAAAATAAACAAAATGGTGTACATGTTAGATTGAATTATGTGTCTCTGTATGCTTTTTGTACACTGTACCTCATGCTGGAGGTCATTTACCAGGCCAGAATTCCTTACATGCTTCACACAGCATTGCTGTTCTTTTTTTAGATTTTTCATGTATATGATTGTGCTGATTTGAGTCTCTGAGAGTGCTACATTTAATTTCAATGTCAATCTGTATGTGCGGGCAGGTCTTATTTCATACATACAATATGTCAGGTGGTACCCCCTTTCCTCAATCGCTAGAGTTGTCAAGCTGTCTATGTACAAAAAGCCAGGGTCAGGCCTTGTGTTGGATTCTCTTGTGTGTGAATGAAGCATGGCCATTTGAACCCTAAGTTGGTAGGAAACTGCTGCACCATCCCATCCTTGCAGGATAGGCCACACCTCTACACACTCATGCATTAGTTTTCACTGGATGCACACAATCGAGTAAAAGAGAAGATGAATCACCAGCGGCCTTCTTAAACCTGGATCCATGCTTAGATAGCAAAATGACATATTTATTAATAAGCCATTTTCTAAACTACGTTTTATTTTAAATATTTAACATTTATTTGGAAAAATACAATTTTAGTACACTGAATTTGCCTATACCTTCCTATGGTCATCCAAAGTTAGGAGTTACATAAAGAGTGTGCAGTACTGGTGAGCCCATAGATCATTAAAGGTAAGTTACCAATACCCGCATTTATCAGTGTAATTTGATGAAACACACTCATCTCCCAATCACTACATGATTCAGACAAATGTTATTGGAGAGCTGAATACAGCGAAACACATCAAAATTCAGATGTCTTACCTTCAAGATATGTACATCACTAGTCATTGTGCTCTCAAATTGGAACTTACACCAATGATTAATCCGTGATCCTAAAGATGAAATAAGATTTTTCCTGTTTAAACAAAATATATGTTTTTACAAATGTTGAGCCTCCTACACATTATGCATAGTAAACAATAATAAAAAAAATCAAACCCAGTAATGCTAGTACAATTAAAACAATGTTCTAGTTTATCCTCCTAACCATATCAATGTGTATATTTGCTATATATGTCATTAAAGATAAGTCTAAAATCATACAAAAAGCTAAACTTCATATTTCACATTTTCTACACAAGGTTCATTGAATGGAATTAGGTCAAGTTAATTTTAATTTTCATGTTTGCTATGTTTAAAAATCGGAAGAAGTTTTCAATCACTTCACACCTCAGGGCAATCCTTTATTCCTCCCCACTGTCATTTTCAAACAGTGCCCTACTGGTGGGAGGATGACGTCCCCTTGCCTCCTTAGTACCTCAGGCCTAAAATGAACTTCTTCCCCGAAGCAGCAGTGCACCAGGAGGCACGTAAGCAGAGTGGTGGAGAAAGGGGGTGTGGCCATGGAAAACTTCTCAGCAAACCCACTGTGTTGGACTTACTGTAGTTAACAAGAGGGTTAGTTGGCCTCTAAGGACCCTCAGTAGCCAAGGAGTCTTCCTGCCCCTACAAGTAGTGCACCAGGAAGCGTGTTTGCAGAGTGGTGGAGAAAGGGGGCATGGCCTCCAACAACATCTCAACAATCCTGCTGGGTGGGACTTACTGGAGGGTACAGGAGGTGTGGTTGCCCCCCAAGGAGGTCCTTGGCGACCAACTACCCCTCCTGTTGTCTCCAGTAAGTCCCAAACAGCAGGATTGCGAAGAGGTCTTCGGAGACCATGCCCCCTTTCTCCACCACTGTGCAAGCGTAGCTCTTGGGTAAATACTGGTTGGGGAATACAGTCCACTTTACTTCTGAACAACCTTGGGGGCCAAGAAGCCCTTCTGGTTCCTCTTGTCAGTCAACACAGCGGGATTCCTGAGAGCTTGTCAGAGGCCCAGCCCCCCTTTCTCAACCACTCTGCAAACACCATTACTACTTAATAAAACATATAAATTCACTGGAAAAAAAACAAAGGTTACAAGGGCATTATAGTTACAAAATGGAATAAAAATAACTTTGAAAATTCACTGAAGAAAACAAAGCTTACAGGGAAGGTATAGTTAGGCTGACATTTCACTCCTACAAAACCAGAGAAAATCAGAAGTTATAGTTAGCTTAGCTAACTATAACTTGTGCCCCTGCAATACACTGCCTATGTCCTCACATATTACATTACTCATGACATGCTCAGTGACATCACTGATGACATCTCAAATGAAGAAGGTAGACATTGCCAGCCTTGCTGCGCTAGCGCCAAAACGAGATTCAAAAACTGTGATAGCCTAATGTTTATTTTACGCATTGTATGCAACTGGTTTTAAAATTGGGAATACCTGACATATACTTGCTCGCTGACTCCCCGGTCCAACACAGCTGCTGTGCTGCTTGAGTGGAGGGAGATTGCAGCGCTAGACACTTCCTGGTTCGGCTCTTTTCGGGCGGCCATTTTGGAAGGCTCCAGCTTTCCAGGCATCCTAACCTACTTCTGGGTAATGACGCTAACGTGCAGCGGATGCACGCAACGGGTGCGTCGATGGTGCGCCGGCGCACCAAAGGCAAGCCCGTTTGCGCCCGTCCGAGTCCGGACGGGTCCAGGGGCCAATAGCCCTGGTCCCTGCACTGGGATCCTTACAACGTACAGCTCACTGAGTCTACATGAGCTGAGACCAGAAAGTAGAGTGGAGTGTTGTCACACTCTAAACCCCACTAAGCTCCCTCTTTATTGTTATCATGGCCACCAGCACTATAAGCCATCAGACCATCTAGACCGAGATTCTTCGGCCACCATTTCACAAAATACGGCTCTTCTGAATTGTAGGTCTGTGCCAAAACATTGTACCGAAATAGCATTATTAATTGAGGAACATAAATTGGATGCCCTGTTTTTAATTGAGGCAAGGTTACAGACGGGGAATGACCCCGACATTATTCAAGCCCTTCCTTTGGGATATGGAATATGTAGAACTGATCGCGCTTTGGGTAGAGGTGGAGGCCTAGCAATTATTTATAAGGACATATACAAGTGTCGATCCTCACCATCCTCACTAGATGACTGTGAAAGCATGGCTTTCTCGATTGAATTCACACCTACCAACACTTTTTCAGGCCTTTTGATTTACCGTCCTCCAGAAGCTTTAAAACAATTAATTCCTAAAGTCATTGACCTGGCCGCAGAATCTGCTCTGGCTATGGTGAACTTTACAGCACTGGGGGACTTCAATATACATTTAGAGGATCAATCAAACCTCATAGCCAACAGTCTTTTATCGAGCCTTCAGGCGATTGATCTTCATCAAAAATGTTTTCTTCAAACACATGTTAAAGGACATCTTTTGAACCCGGTCTTTAGCAATCTAGACAACCTTAGTTCCGGGACCCCTGTCACACTCCTTTGGTCGGATCATTTTGTAAGTCCTCTATTGTGGGTCACGAAGATCGCCCCATAAGTTCAGAATCCAACTGTATCTTGGGGTAGGAAATGGTCCAGGCTCCCACTGGCGGAATGGAAGTTAGCCCTAGAGGCTTCAAAACCTTTAAAGTTAAATAATGTTGATGAGGCCAATAATAACTTTAATAACTGGATCCAGGACTCTCTTGATGGAATCCTTCCCAAAACCTTAATTCTAACAAAAACTAGGAAAAATACCACCCCATGGTTTTGCCCCAAGTTAAGGGTACTAAAACAATGCTGCCAGAAACTAGAAAGGGTCTGGAGACAGGATTCCTCACAACATAGGAAGGAAGCTTATAGGAAGGCCATCAGGCTGTATAAAATTGAAATCAAAATTGCACAAGCTCATTTTTATGAAATTAAAATCAGCACTGCCACTAACTCTCCTAAAGAGATTTTTGGGATAGCGAAATAACTAATCACCCCTCCTCAAATACCTTTATCGAGGGAAGGGGCTTTGACACGCTGTAACAATCTAGCAGTATTCTTCCAACAAAAGATCCAAGCTATCTATACAGCCTTCCCCCTCAATCCACCTGAGCCAGTGGGAACAGAGGTAAGAGGCCCTGTTCCTATGCTGGAACAATTTCATTTTCTGGACACAGTTATACTAGATCAGGTAATCGATAAGGTGTCCTTGAGTTCCCTGTTGGACCCTGCTCCTCCTCAACATCTCGTGGCAGTCCTTGAATCCGTCCGTGCAACGATCCTTGAGGTGTTGAATTGCTCAATTACAACCAGCACAGTCCCCTCCCATTGGAAGTGCGCGATGGTCAGGGCCCTTTTGAAGAAGCCTAGTCTGGATCAATTAAACCTATCCAACTACCACCCAATATCGCTCCTGCCCTGCAGAGCAAACTGTTGGAAAAACACATTCATAATATCATGGTCAACCATCTAGAATCCAACAATTTGCTGGATGCCACACAAACTGGCTTCCGCCCTCAACATGGGACGGAGACCGCTCTGTTGATGGTAACAGAGGAGGCAAGGAGACTGGTGGATGAAGGGGGAGTGGCTGCCATCATTCTTTTAGACCTCAGTGCAGCATTTGACACGGTCAACCATACCATCCTGACCGACCGACTCAAGAGTGTTGGAGTGTCGGGCGCTGCACTGGCATGGTTTTCATCCTTCCTCAGCGACCGCTACTTCCAGGTTTTCGAGGGAGATGTGGTCTCCTCCAGACTACCTCTGGGTTGTGGGGTCCCACAGGGCTCGGCCCTAAGCCCGACGCTCTTTAACATTTATATGAGGCCTTTATTCACCCATTTGGCATCAAGATTGTCAGCTATGCCGACGATACCCAGTTAGTGGTATCAATACACCACGATAAGGGTTCACCTAGCACCCTGGCTCCCTGCCTTGAAGCAGTGGCCAGATGGATGGAGCTCTCCTACCTTCGCCTCAATGGGGACTAAACAGAGATTATGCTGCTCGGGAATTCATCACCCACTATCTCTGTCCCCATGTGGCCGTCCTGCCTAGGTCCCGCACCATCCCCAAAGCCACAAATAAAAAGCCCTGGCATGAGGCTCAACAGCTCCCTCAACTTTGTGTATCAGGCTACCGCGCTCTCATCAATCTGTTATGGATTGATGAGAATGCTTCGCAAAATTATTTTCCTTCTTCCTTTTGAGGCAAGAAGGATAATGGTCCAAGCCCTTATACTGTCCTGCCTGGACTATGGGAATATTTTGTACTTGGGAGCCCCCCAGCCACAATAAATAAACTGCAAGTAGTCCAGAATTGTGCTGCACGGATCCTCCAGCAGGTTCCACGACGGCAATCAGCAAGGTCAGCACTGCAACACCTACACTGGCTACCAATTGCTGCCAGGATACAATTTAAAGCTGTGTGTCTGGCACACAAAGCTATATGGAAGACTGGTCCACCTATTCTACACTCACTATTAACACCATATCTTCCGCATAGAACTCTACGCTCCAGTTCCTTATATTTGACCACTAATAAGAAAACAAGGAAGGTGAGATGGGGAGGACACTCTTTCTCATTCACTGCTGCTAAGTTGTGGAACTCCCTTCCCCAAGTTATGCGGGGGAACAACAATCTGCTGACCTTTCGCAAGCTCTTAAAAACACACCTGTTTGGAATGCTTCCTTAGCTCTGTGGACTGATGCTGTTCTGCTTTTCTTTTCCATAAGCGCTACGAGGCCTCCGGGCAGTTAGGCGCTATAGAAATACTCTTCTATTCTATTCTATTCTATTCTATTCTATTCTATTCTATTCTATCACTGATGACATCACTGATTACATCATTCAGTGACTATGAGTGTTTTAAAAAAGTTTATGAGTGTTCAATATATATACTAAGTTGAATAGATGAATCAGTGTGTGTTTGAGTGCCTGTATGGATAATTCAGTAGGTACCTGACTGACTGTATAAGTGAGTTAATAGATGTCTCAGTAAATGTATGAGTGAGTGGCTGGTTGTGTTAATGTCTCTAGCAGTCTAACAGTTGGTGTCTACGTGGCTGTGTTGGGTGTATGAGTGGGTAAATGAGTGTCTGTATGGGTGAGTGATTGGTTGCCTGAGTACCTCTATGGGTATCTGAGTGCCTATGTGGGTGGGTGATTGGGTGTGTGATTGCCGGTAGGGATGAATGGGCGGGTGAGTCAGTGGATGTATGGGTTAGTGAATGCGTGTCTGAGGGGCTGTACAGGTGAGTGACCTTGAACCTAAACTCCTTAGTTATTAGGAAGAGCTACAGTAATAGTCATTGCAGGTTTCAGTAAGGTAACTAACCTCAAAATATAGCGAGTAGAGTAAGTCCCAGAATTCCATTGCATACTTGAGCAAAGACTTGACATACAGAGAAGGCTACTAAAGTGCTTTGAAATATAAGTGGGTGGAGGAAGTCAAATGGAGTTTGATGAGTCTATAGAAAGAACAGCAGACTTACACTTAAATGTATTGGCTGATAGCATTGCCACATTTGTATCATTAAGTATGCCATGGAGGCAGTGAAATTTGCATTTAAACCAGATACCTGACCTTCTAAATAAGATGGAAAAGAACAGCTGCCTAGAGTACCTGTAATGGCGAGGACTTAATGCAAATCGTCAATTTGATGTAAAACTTCAGAAGCGTAAATAATTCTGGAGCAATACCTGATCTCAATATTGAGATGGGCATGGGTCCAGGCGACGATTCAGCACGGACGGGTGCAGTTGGGCTTGCCTTCTGTTAGCTTAGAAGTGGTCCAATTTAGAACAGAGCAGTACTTAAAATACATTTTGTCAAGCTTGCCTGAAACATATTTGCTGTCAGAAGTTGAAAGCTATTGGACCTTCCCAAACAGCATAAACTCTGTTTTTCCAGCTTTCAACTGAAGGCAATTCTTCATCATTCAGGCAGCAATCCTGGATGAAACGAATAGTAGAAGGCATCATTACGCCTTTGATGATCATAACGGAACCCAGCCATCATGAGCCACGAGTGGCCTGTGCGCATGACGGATTGGTTCTGTCATGACCATGACCGCGATTGGAATGTCCAGCACAAAGCTGCAGGCAAGGTGTTAACAGATGGTATTTTTTTTGTGAAAATTTAATTTTAACTTACGAATGTAGAAAATGCAAAATTATATATAGTTTCTTTTTTATATTGCCTGGTGGGCCATTGCTGAAATGTTGCGGACTCTGGGAGTCCATAAGTGCTGTAGCCTATGCCACTGTATGAGCTTGAAGGATTTGCAATGCTGGACCAGAATAACAGCAAAGGTTCAGCTTGGAATGTCCTCCCGGGCGAGGAATCGTATGCGGTGCACCCTGAACTCACTTAATAGCCTGCCTCTTGGGAGTGGCCTATGCACAGCTGAATGAGCAGCAGAAGGCCAGGGGGCAGCAACAAGCAGTTGGGGCATATTTATCAAGGGTTTGCATCACGCTTGCACCACGCAGCGTGGTGCATGCATTGCGCAAAATCAAAAATGCGATTTATGAAGTCACACTAGGCCATTTTGCATGGCCCTGAGTGGCTTGATATATCAGGACCAACACAATGCAGTGCAAATTGCTACATTGCATTACTCTGCCCCTTCCAGGTGTTCATGGTGTTCATGTTTGGGTATTCTAATGCAACTCCCAAGATTTTTGAGGCATTACCCGATTTACCATTACTGGTAGACTTGCAAATGTGACAAAATGTTACATCTTCCCAGGGGAGGTGTAATGAGGAGAAATATCTTTATTTTTCCTTGTTACTTCCTCTTTCTATGTTTACTGCATCCTGCAGTACATATAAAAAGAGGTATATGTCGTAGGGGATTGTTTTTGTGCAAGAAGGTGCACTTTCCTGCACAAAAGCAATCCTGCATTCAACACAGTATCCCTTTCACCCTGGTCATTGTGTGCCAGTGCTGGGAAAAAGGCAGGAATGCGCTGTATTGGGTTAAGTACGGTGCATTTGTGCCCCTGCCCTATAGCGCAGTGCTGCAAGGTAATTTTCTGCGCTGTATTACTTTTTTTTTATAAATAGGCCCATAAGTGTGTTTTAAAAGCATAATTGTCTTTGACATTTAACAGCATGTTTAGAAGGCATATACACATTTTAGAATGTTAATGCTCAGGGCTGTATGATTACTAGAATGAGAAGTGTAGCATTCAAAAATATATTTTTGAATTGTGAGCGATGACTTCTGTACAGGCAAATAAATATATTTACCATCACATGCACCTTGTAACAAGAACAGAAAGGGCTACTGTACTTCTTCAAAGGCATATAGAATCATTTCTTAGATTGTTGTTGTTATTTTTTTTAATTTAGCATAACATCACATTCAGTAGTGGTCGGTGGTGGGAGTAGCTGTCGGGCGGTGATGTGGGGAGGGGGAGGGGCAGGGTTGGGGGTAGTAATCTATGGATTTCTGAGGATTACAGGTAAGTCATGATATACATATATAAAACAGATTTTGTTGTGAGCACTGCATCAGATTTGGGATGCAGTGGGTGAAACGAAATTCATTTTATTTATTTATATGTTTACTTACCTGTAATCCTCCGTAATCCATAGATTACTATCTCCCACCCTGCCCCTTCCCCTCCCCACATCACCGCCCGGCAGCTACTCCCACCACGACTGCTACTGATCACATTTGTAGCTTTGAAAACTTTTCATGTTCAAAAAATCATGTCACATCATTTAAGCATTGAAAGCCATCTTTTAACATAATGAGTAGTTTTTCCATTTTAAAAAATATAAGATAGAGCAAAAAATCATGAAGCTCTAACCAAAAGCATCTAGTTTCACTAGACCAACATAGAGTGAGGTTCGAAATTAGTGACCAGGTTGCTGTCCTTAAAAAAACGCAATTGTTTCTTAAATTTCTTCTGCAGGACATATCTATAGGCTGTATTATAACAGGGCTATATGAGTTTAGATACATTCAATGTAAGGTCCAGCTTACAGTGATTACTTACTGAGGAAAATAACAAGGGCTAGCAAAGGCAAAGTCAATTCTAATTGCAAAGTACCTTTATTGGATACAATGTGCAGGTTTGGTTTGGTCTCATTTTGTTACTATTGGAAGTGTTAGCTGTGAACTTTCTAAAGTAGGTAATCATAGGGGAATGTATCACTTGTACCTGTATTACAACCAGGGTCAGATGTGCTGACTGACTTAAAAACCCTCAATCACGTACCGGAGTGGTGGAGCGGTATATCTTGATTATCTGCTTCTTACACAATGTGAAAGCATCACCATTGGGTCTTTTTTAGGCAATATACTTTCCTCCACCTGGAGGTAGACCATCCGGTAATTACAGTAGTGATCAGTGATAAGACAGAGTTAGGTGAGGTGTATTAAAATTGCCTGCAGCTCCATCCCAATGAAACTTTATTCAGTTGGAGAGATGTCTAGTTTAAAATCAGGGTGGTGCGCTTATAGAAATGTTACTGTTCAAAAGCACCTTGTTGTCAGGACCTGTGCAAATGTGAGGTTGCTAATCAAGCACCCTGTAAGGGTAGGTAAGTGACTTACCCTTCTTCTTAATCGTTGCTGGGCATTAGTACCTATAACTGGGAAGAGAAAGGATTATGGTAATCTATCATCAAAGAAAACTCTTGTCTGACCTATATTGCTTAACAAAGAGTTCATGGAATATGCGTAACAACTACAAAAATGACTACTATCTAGACGCAAACCCAAACGCCTAGTGAGACAATCTTTAAAAAGGGTTAAATACCTCAACAGGGACGCTCTCCGTTCTGGCCAAAGGAAACAACTTCAAAGAAAAATTAGTGTGCGTAGTGAACCATTCCAATATAAATCATAAATCAAACACATTTTAGATCAGAATTGGAAGATTCTCAATGTGAACATAGAAGAAGAGGTATTGCAGAAACTTACTGTGGCCTAAAGGGGAAACCCAAACTTGAAATACAAGTTAGTGCATAGTAGATCTCATACAAAGGAGACCTCTAGACAGATAACCATAGATGGGTTGCCGCCTGTTAAAGGGAATTAAAGATGTGGACACTGCCATGCTTGTGATTCTGCCACAATGGTACAACAATGGTGCTATGGGGGTAAATCAGGACAATTGAGAGATATGACCATTTGCAGATCTTCAAATATAATCTACTTGATCCTTTGCCCTTGTGGCTCAGGATATATAGGAGAGACATGAAGAGAGAGTTACGGACCAATGGTCAGACACGGTTTTGATTATAACCACAAGGAAAATGAGTTAAAAACAGCTAATTTTAGTACGAGTTAAACTCAAACCAGGAACTAACGCAGAGAAAAGCGGAAAGAAGAGAGAGAACTACTGGATTTTTACTCTGGACACTGTATTCAAAGAATTAAATGAAGAGATATCATGGATAGTTAAATGACTGAGACTCTTAGTTAACTAAACCGGTATTGATTCATATTCTGTATTGTAGGTCATGTCCTTCTAACTTTGCAACACTAATGTTTGTGATTTTGACTTTCTCCATAGTACTGAGGATTGGATATATTGTGCTCTTCTATTCTGTCAAATAGGACTTAGAACACTCCAAGATGGCGACTCCGGTTACCCAGATGCATTACGTCATCACGCCAGCTCGAGTGTACACGTGTCATAACTAAACCAGCACCAATTCATACTCTAAATTGTTGGTTATATCCTCCTAACTTTGCAACACTAAAGAATTATAGACCTTAAACTTTCTTCATAGCACTGAGGATTGGGTACATTGTACCTGTCTATTCTTGCAAACGGGACTCAGACCATTCTTTATTTTTTAGTTCAAAATATTTTCTTGAGTTCTCATAGTGCGCAATAAACAAAGACAATAGAAAAAAAAACATTGTTGAGCGAAGATACCTAATCACAATATAAAGATACAAGAACATCAAATGAATTACAGTAGGTAACAATATTACAAATATATATTGAAAAATAAAAAGAGGAGGGGAAGGAAACTGCTATAAAACTAATTATATTAATTATAAATAGGAGCTACTATATCGTGGACATTGGACTATTACAATAGCAATAAAAAACTAGAAATAAATATATAATTAAGAAGATAGATATATATAAACAGGTTTGCAAAAACAGAGATAAGAGTTAGAATTATGGATAATACCAGTGAAGGATAACTGAGCTCCTCTTCTTGAAAAAATAACCCATGACCACCAAGCATGAACTGACAATAGCAAAACATCTTTCCAACTGAATGTAATGGATTTTAAAGCATCTGATATTAGAAAATTAAATAGTTTACCTTCTAAGTCATTTAAGTTTTTTGAAAGAACATCAGATTTGCATATCAACTTTTTGAAAGAAACATCATCATGAATATTTAATATCTTTTTTATAATAACACAAATTTGGGACCAAAATTTAAAAACTAAAGGACAATCAAAAAGCATACGTTGTAATGTACCAGGATGTAATTTACAGTGCCAACAAGTTGAAGATTGAAGAAGATCAGCTTAAAATAAACATAATGGAGTCCATAAACAGTTGAATAAAATATAAGAGTTAGTTTGATAGAGCGAAACAGGAAACCAACAAGAAATACTGCTAAGCCAAATATCTTTCTATGCATCAATAGATAAGGAGATTGAAAGTTCATTATTCCAAAATACCGAAATCATATTAATGTTGGATCCTAGAGAGGAATAGATAATTTTTTATATAAAATAGAAACACCATGAAATGATGTGGAAACAGTTTGACTATAAATTGGTAAATCCGCTTTACCATTATAAGGAATAACATGAGGAAATGAATCTAAAATTGAATTACACAAATATTCATATTTGGTAAGGTCAGACTGAGGAAACTACATTTTGTTTGTAAACCTTCAAATGATAAGAAAGCATCGTTGAAATAGATGATTTTGGAGGCATGGCCTTGCTCCGACCGTGATGGCCGCATTGCTGGGAGCTCTGCTGTAACCTTCTCCTGCAACCCTTTCTGCGGCAGTGCACTTGGTGCCTTTTTTGCGTGGTTGGCTCTCGGAGGGGCGCGAGCTGATGGGGCAGCGGCAGTGAGCGATACGGATGCCCCGGAGACCTGTGAATTGGTCCAGCGCTGGAACGTGTGATGTGACGCAGTGAGGCCTGCGGCAGGGTGGTGAGCCGGAGCCTCGAGTGATTAGACATGCTGTAGATGTGGGCGTAACGGCGGATGACTGCGGACCACGACTGGACCCCTGGAGCCTGAAGTGGTGAGTGGTTGCGATAGGACTGGAGGCTCCCTCCCACACTACTGAGGAGTACAAGCACCCCTGGAGGCCCCGCAGCGATAGTGGCTGCGGGTGGGTTTGGGGATCGGCTGAGTCCTGCGCTTAGTGAGAGCTCCGTACCTTGCGGCTGCGAACCCCCCATCTTTGCACCTCCTTTGCCAAGATGTGCTGATGTGCTGACACCGCGCCTCACTGACAGGGCCACGTTGGGCTGCTGATGTGGTACACAGACAAAATATCGATTTTTAAATATCGATATGCAAAAATATCGAAGTTTAAATATCGATATACAAAAATATCGAAGGTAAGTAATATCGACAGTCTAAATATCGATATTGGTATGATATCAGTAATATCGAAGTTGTAAATATCGATGTCAATAATATCGAAATTAATAACTTTGAGGTTACTAGTATCAATTTTTAAATAAATTTAGTGTATATTATATTGTATTTATTATGTTTTATGATTTATTTTTAATGTTATTTTATTAAATATTGTCTTTTACTACTGTAGCGGGTTGTGGGTTTATAGGGGAATAGGGTGGGAAGTAATTTAATTATGTTAAATTAATTATTAATTATTAGGAATTATTAATTAATTAATTGAGAATTAATTTTAAATTATTTTTAATTAATTTATTAATTGATAAATATGTTCTGGGTTTATAGGGGAATAGGGTGGGAAGTAATTTAATAATAATTAATTAATTGATATATGTTTGTACATATTTTAATTAATAATTAATTGGTAATTAATTTCTATTAATTACTTAATTAATTATTATAATTTGTTTCATATTTATAATGATTAATTAGTTGGTAATTAATTATTATTAATTATTTAATAAAAATAATTATAGTAATTTTTATATATAATTTATTGTTATTCTTAATTACTTAATTGTGCAAAATAATATTAATTTTTAAATTAAATTAATTACAGCAAATGTGCTAATATATTTACTTTATTGTTATTGTTAATTAATAATTAATTGGTAATTAAATAATATTAATTAATTTTGGGTACAGGGGTATTTTTAGGGTTCAGGGTCAGTTTTCAGTTCATGGGTACAGGGGTATTTTTAGGGTTCAGGGTCAGTTTTCAGTTCATGGGTAAAGGGGTATTTTAGGGTTCAGGGTCAGTTTTCAGTTCATGGGTAAAGGGGTATTTTTAGGGTTCAGGGTCAGTTTTCAGTTTTTGGGTAAAGGGGTATTTTTAGGGTTCAGGGTCAGTTTTCAGTTCATGGGTACAGGGGTATTTTTAGGGTTCAGGGTCAGTTTTCAGTTCATGGGTAAAGGGGTATTTTTAGGGTTCAGGGTCAGTTTTCAGTTCATGGGTAAAGGGGTATTTTTAGGGTTCAGGGTCAGTTTTCAGTTTTTGGGAAAAAGGGGTATTTTTAGGGTTCAGGGTCAGTTTTCAGTTTTTGGGTAAAGGGGTATTTTTAGGGTTCAGGGTCAGTTTTCAGTTCATGGGTAAAGGGGTATTTTTAGGGTTCTGGGTCAGTTTTGGGTTTTTGGGGTACAGTCGTACAGGGTAAAAATTAAATAAATTTAAATTAAATCAATTAAATGAAATTACAAAATATAACATTACATTAAATTATTAAGTTTTTAATTTATTTTAAATGTATATGTATTAGTTTTAATTTTTTAATTATGTTTTAATATTTGTATTTAATATTTGTAACATTATATGTATTTTATAATTATTTTAACATTATTATTAATACATTTAAAAAAACGATATTTTTAATTTCGATATTTTTGTACTACGATATTATTTTTTCGATATTTTTGTACTTACCTTGTTAGGGATAGGATTCCGATATTTTTGACTTAGATATTTTTGTCCCGATATTTTTGTATGTCGATATTTTTGATTTCGATATTTAGTCAGACATTCGCTGATGTATTCCCTTGCCCCTAGCTGCCTCCAGCAATTCAATAGGGGGGAGACTGGCCCCGGGAGTTAACTATGGATGTGCAGTTGGTGGGACCCTTTGTGATTGACCTGTGCTTCTGTAATTTGCCCAGGACCACTCGCTTCCATCTAGGTGCCTGCCCTGTGGGATCTGTGCTGGGGGTGCCCTAGCTTTAACCCACCAGTTCTACTTGCAAGGCCTTTGCTGATTGCTTGCCCCTTGCCTTGAGCTTCTGGACCATGAGGGATTGGGACTATCCTACCCTTTTAGTTTGCCGAACACTTGTTGCTTCTGTTGCTGCGACTGGATAATGCATTTTGGGTCTGGCTTGCCTCTGTGCCTACACTGGTGGAATGCCAATTCAACAATCCTACCCGCGCCTATCTGGGTATGGGACGTAAGGACCATCGCCAAGGCACATTATCCTTTAAGCCTCGGGGCCAGACACGGTGGCGCAACAGTTTGGGATGGCGGAAGGCGCTGAGCACCCACCGACATCGGCGGCCGGATCATAGAACATGCTGGCAGAACTGCGGGCAGGCTTTAAAGCCCTAGACACTAGATTTCATGCCCTTGATCAGCGGCTTGACTGCATGGGACACCGATTGGACAAACACGAGGGGCCAGGATCTCGGACTTAGAAGATGGTGCGGCCCAAATGGCTAAGAAATATGGGAGAACGGAGAAGATCTTAAAGACTGTTGCCATTAAAAATGAGGACTTAGAGGCCGTGGGTGAATAAATAACATTCGTACACCAAGAAATTAGCAGACACCTGCTTTGGCCTTCTCCGAGGGTTGAGACCCTTGTTGAGGTTCTTAGATCCTTCTACCTGCCAGACGCTAGTACAGGTGACCATCCTGTCCAGATTGGACTTTGCTAATTCACTCCTGTTAGGGGCAAAGAAGGCAGAAACGACTCGTCTGCAGCCGGTTCAGAACCTAGCAGCCCGTGCCCTGCTGAGGTTTCCTAGAACTTGTTCTGCGACTTGGGCAATTTGACGCCTTCGTTGGCTGCTTTTGACAAACGGGATTGAATTGAAAACCCTGTGCCTGACTTTTAAAATCTTAAAATGTGTTGTATCTATGCCTTCAAATATTACATTCTTCTCTGGAATGATTGTGACATCAGAGATTGGTAGAGCCTGTGATGAGTGTACAGCTGTTATCCCCTTGTGCCGCAAGCCTCCCCAGTGTTGTGATAATAAAGATACTACAAGCAAGTTATCCTGGATCTACGTTTTATTACTGGCGATGATAGAGGGAGCACACACACCGGAAAAGAACCCGCGAAAGAGAACAGATTTGTATGCGATTAAGATTGAAGTCTAAAGGTCAGTTTGTTATCTTTGTGACTTTCGGAGTTGCTTAGAGGATTTTTTTGTTATTTTGAAACGTGTGCAGAAACTAAGCTGTTGGCCAGGTGCTGTCTCTGAAATTTGGGAACATCTGTATTATTTTGAGCTTACCGAATATCGAGGAAGTTGGATGCATCTTTTAAAAGGAAACGCGTGCACTGAAGCGTGAGGACAGTGCATGGTGAATGCGTGCCAAAGGAACGTTTCTTCCATCACTGTAGTGAGTGTCTCAGCGCGTGTAGATGCAAGCAGCTTTCTCGGGCGCAATCTTCTTTAAAAGACGCAGAGCATACCGACAGTGTGAGGGCATCGAAGTACACTGACGTGCACTGAAGAAGGAGTCACGTGAATCGTCATTGTTATACAGCTACGAAAGCCCGTTTTCTATGTAATCCATTTGGCAGGATTAAGACTGTGTCATTGTAATACAACTACGGAGGCTTTTGGCAAAGTCAAGACTGTGACTGTAGTTAAGAGTGTGATATTTGACACAGTGAAGAAAGATGTTTATTAACATGAAGAAATATTTTTTTTCATGAATATTAATAGAAGAAGTTTCAAGTGTTACCTTCATTAATTTTTATATAACAAAATTGACTTTGAGGCATTGTTGGCACACGTACATATAGAAAAAAATTGAAGTAGAATAATAATATACAATTGAAGGAGATACATAAAAAGAAAAAGGAGTCATTTTACCTGGAAGACAGAAATAACATGGGACGAGATGACAAATTCTGGAATTCAATTGTCACTCAGTTTGTTATTTTTCCATATTTATTTCAGTTTCAGTTTCTTCGGGCCAGATGTAGGAGCCCTAATACCGGTCGGTAACGGCCGAATTCGGCCGTTACCGACCGGTATTAGGGTTTCCAGATGTAGGGGGCCTATATTTTACTGATTCTGTAAAGTTACCGAATCTGTAAATTTACAGAATCGGTAAAATACCGAATCGGTATATTTACCGATTCGGAAAAACCATATGTAGGTGGCACTCCTAAGAGTGCCACAGGCCCTTAAAAATCGGTATTTTACCACCCAATCCTATTGGGTGGTAAAATACCGAATTCAGGTGTGCATGCACATCTGTGCATGCACACCTGTGCACTGTGACACACAGACATGCCCGTAGGGCATGTCTGTGTGCCACATTGCACACAAGTCCAGAATTGGGGTGCTAGAGGGTGTCAAAGTGACACCCCCTGCACCCTTGCAGGATTCGGTATTTACCGATTCTGTAAATACCGAATCTGTATTTCACATTGATTCCTATGGGCTTCAAGGCCCATAGGAATCAATGGGAAATACTGAATCGATATTTACAGAATCTGCAAATACCGACTCTTACAGATTCGGTTATTTTTTACCTACATCTGCCTCCTTCCAATTTACCGACTTTTAAATACCGAATCGGTATGACTCGGTATTTAAAAGTCGGTAAATCGGATTTACCTACATCTGTCCCCTAATATTTTATTCGGTTACCACTTGTTTTGCAACCATAAAAAGTACTTAAAAAAACAATTAGTTAAGAAGAAAATTCAGCAAAAAATACAGCAAAAAGTAAAACTACCCAATATGTAACAAGTCAAAACAATAATACTGACAAGATCAAAATCAGAAAAATAAAATTGAATTAATGAAATAAAATATACTGCAGAAACAAATGTAAAACTTAAAAATAACAATTTCTTACATAAAAGTAAACTATGCGGACATAAAAAGAATTAACCAAGAGCATGACGGATCTTAATACTAGCTTTTAAAAAGGTAGCTATGCACTTTGCAAAATATTCTGAGTCCAGGAGCTGTAGAGACATAAATGCTGGATAGCACGACCTTAGGCCAATTGAGCGGAGGAGTGGTAAAATCCAGGATTTTCGAGGTAACTTATAAAATTTACAAAAGAAAATAATATGGATTGTTGACTGGATGGATACACCATCACACGGACAGTTTGTGATGGCATTCAACTAGCTCTGTGTTTGGGGAAAGGAAACTAAATGGAAAAAAGAATTGAAACGAAATCTTGTCAAGAGATATTTCTCATAGTTGGACAGGTAAAACGATAAATATGGTTGCATACCTTTTTCAGTCTGAACTGCACAAATTTGGGAATTAGAGGGTTTTAAGATCTCAGTTGAGCCACAAAGTTCTCTTAGGTGACCCAAACAGATCCTCTTTAGCTCCTTTCTCGAGATGTCCTCCATGCTAGGTGGGTCCTCGAAGAAGGAGCTGCGACCAAGGTCTCTAAAGAAATTCCCCACATAAACTAGCCATGGAATCCTTCGCCAGTTTGTTAGATCCATACAGTCCCTGATCAAAGAACGTATTAAATGGCACTCAGCTTTTGTCCATATGCGGTGCCATAAAAGGATTGGTTGGGATTGTATGGTATCAATGATATGGTCCATGCCTAGCTCATTATGGGAAGCATAAGTCGGGCCATTTGTGGAAGCGCCAACAAATACTTGACGAACCCATTCTCTATCATCTGGATTGGATCTATTGGGCCATAACCCTAAACTCCCGCGCCATAGGTGGCCACACTGTGGCACTTTGCGTAGTAAATCTTGAGCAGTTCCGTAGGAGCTGGTTTACCAAGTTTCCTGGAAAAGGAGACCAGGGCCGTTGTTGCTCGCTGGAAGAGAAGTTTTTTGCTAGCCGTGGCCTGTCGCCAGCTTAAGGAGTCGTCCACCAGTATGCCTAAATACGGGTAAACGGATGTTTTTTCCAGCCTTGTTTTCTCAACAAAAATTGGTTTGCGATTCTTGACCTTGGGGCCAATGTGCATAATAAAAGTCTTTTTTATCTTGACTTTAAGGCCAAGAGAGCCCATAAAAGAACAATATTTATTAAGTTGTTTTTGAAGTTGGTTCAGTGTTCTGGCAAGGATGACCGAGTCATCTGCATATAGCAGTGTTGGTATTGGGCGGTGATTAATCTGGGGTAAATCCTTGCTCCCTTCTAGCATGGCCGCATCGAGACCGTTGGTATAAAGATTAAACAAGAAGGGAGCCAGTACGCATCCCTGCCTGACCCCTTTTCTGATGGAAAAAGATGGGGAAAGATCGCAGTTGACCCCAAATCTGACACACGCCGTTGCATCGGAATAAAGTACTCGAAGGAAAACAATGAGGGCTGGGTCCACCCCAAGGTCCCTAAGGATTGCCCAGAGTTTGGAGTGCAGGACGCAGTCAAACGCTGCGCTGAGGTCAACGTACACGAGAAAGATGTTACCTCCTTTGGCTCCCGCATACTTCTCGATCAGGAGGGTAAGATTCAGGGCCTGCTCCACTGTCCCAAGGCCCTTCTGAAAACCATATTGCAGGTCGGTCATGATGTTATTAGTTTGGGCCCAGACTTGAAGTTGTTCCAGTACCACCCGACCCGCATTTATTTTAAATTGTTATTTTAAGTAGGTATTTCAACTTATTTTTTTTGGCTTGTTGTGTTTGTTTAGTTTTCAGGATATCAGCAGCGGGAGGAATGAATCAACCACCTCAATTCTCAAGTGAACAAGGTGAACCAATTTTACCTTGGAAAAAATGGAAGCCGATTTTTGATTCATATTTAATTGCCATTGGTGGTGAAAAGTTTTTAGCTATTAGAAAGCAAGCTGTCTTGTTAAACAATCTTGGAATTGAGGGAAGGAACATATATGACAGCCTAGATCCTATACCCATAGGCAGAGGTGGGGGAGAATCCAGTGATGTCTATGATATGAGCGTTTTGCTTTTAGAAATACATTTTGGAGCGCGCATAAATGTAGTCATGGAAAGGCATACATTTTTTATGCGCGTACAAGCTAAAGGCGAGAGAGTTGGCAACTATGTTGCAGCACTTAAATCACTTGCTCAGACTTGTGAATTCGAGCAGCTGACTGACTCTCATTCTTGATCAGCTTGTTCGTTGTACAAATGACCCAAAAATTCAGGAAACTTTATTATCCAAGAATCCGAATTTGAAAGAGGCCATAACTATTGTTGAGAGTGTTGAACATACTTCTAATTGGGTTAAAGAGATACGTAAAGGTCCAAGTCCCTCTGATCCTGTTTCTAATGTCAATGAAAAGGGCCAAGACAACCTGTCATCTGAAGTGAATGCTACCTCTACCAGTAAAGCGACCTTTGTCAGTAAAGCAAGCACAGGACAAGGAAAGTTTATTCAGAGACCAGACAGATCAAAGTCGAATTCTAATTGGAACAGATATGGGAAATTAAAATGTTTGAGGTGTGGTAGCCAATTTCATGGATCTAATTTTCCAAACTGTATATAATACTTGCAAAAATTGTGGAAAAAGGGGTCGCTATGCACGGATGTGTAAAAGCAACAAAGGGAACTTTGTCGAAGAAGAGGAAGATTTTGGTCAACAAGCTTACATTGTGTTTCTGATGAAATATCTGTTGTGGTTAATGACGTAAAAGGTGTAGACTCTGATGCCATAACCATGCCAAAATGTGACATTCACATAGGTGATGAGATTGTGTCTGTTTTGGCTGATTCAGGTTCATTATATACCTTAATCAGCGGCAAATTTTGGTATGCAACTTTTGGATCTTACAACATAGAACTGTTAACACCTGACATTAATCCTGTGGGTTATGGGGGTCAAAAAATTGTTTTCATTGGTTATTCTGTACAAACCATTGTGTTTAAAAGGGAAACTGTAGGAAAGGTTTATGTTGCTAAACGTGAGGACTGTCTTCTTGGTTGGCGTCACCAGAGAGATTTGGGTACTGTTTTAAATCCGAATGCACCTGAATAGGTCATGCTAGTCTCTCTGCAGGGCAATGTTCAGGACATTGTGGGAAAATACCCGGGTGTTTTTACTGACCGCTTAGGACTGTTGAGTGGTTTCAAACACAAAATAATTTTAAAAGAAAATGCAAAGCCTGTGGTGCATAAGGTAAGGAAAGTACCAAATCTTATGTTGAAGCCCTTACAAGAGGAAATCGACAGGTTACTTAAGTTGGGTGTAATAGAAGAGATGGAATCTTCGGAATGGCTCACACCCATTGTTTTAGCACCAAAGGACAATGGAACTAAAATTAGGATGTGTGTTGATTTGAGAAGCTTAAAATGGTTCAATCTGGGAGGATAGACAACCACTGCTGAATATTAATGAGATTCTATCAAAATTGAGTGGGACTTCTGTGTTCAGTGTGATGGATCTATCGGCCGCATATCACCAGATTATGCTCCTTGAAGAATCGAGACATCTGACGTCATTTGTAACCCCTGTAGGAGCTTACAGATTTATTAGAATGCCTTTTGGGTTGGCGAGTGCTGCTGCTTGTTTCCAAAGAATTATGAAGAATGTTTTGTCTGGCATTGATTCTGTACTGTTCTTTCAAGATGACATTCTGGTCCATGGGCATGATGTATGTGAGCATGATGAAGTAATATTTGAAGTTTTGGCGAGATGGCAAAAATTTGGGTTAACATTGAAAAGTGAAAAGTGCAAATTCAGGGTAAATGCTGTGTCTTACCTTGGACATTCAATATCAGGTGAAGGAATAAGTCCTAAGATTAAATTGGCAGAGGCACTTTTGAAAGCTCCTTCTCCTTCGAACAAAGACCAAGTGAAGTCATTCCTCGGTTTGTCTGAATACTATTCTAAGTTTATTTACAATTTTGCTAGTGTCATGCAACCGATCAGACTTTTTTTGAAAAAGGGCACTGTTTTTAATTGGAACCAAGAGTGTGCTGAAGCTTTCAATATTGTGAAGTCTGAGATTGGAAAATTGCCAAATTTAGGTCATTTTGATGTAAAGAGAAATACGATTTTGACAACTGATGCAAGTGTTTGCAGTCTGGAAGCTGTCCTTTCTCAAACGGTTGATGGCTCTGAACGGGTCATTTGTTCACTGATGGGTGCTGAGGAACGCTATTCGGTAATCGAGCGTGATGCTCTGGCTTGTGCATGGGCTATAAAACACTTTAGATTTTATTTGTGGGGTTTACCATTTTTGACCAGGTCTGACCACAAGCCTCTTGTGCAAATTTTCTCTTGCAGGAATGTTGAATGTACTACTCCTAGAATCAAAAGATGAATTGAAGGACTTTTGTGTACAATTTTAGTGCAGAATATTTGTCTGGTCTAAAAAATGTCCCGGCTAATTTTCTTTCAAGATTACCTTTAGAGAAGCATGTTGTGATTGACTCGGATTGCCACACAGTTTCATGGGTGAAAGAATCGGCATTAAATGAAGTTGAATGGAGAAGTTGTTTTGTGAATGATGAAGCCAGAGCACATATTTTGAATTTTGTGGTAAATGGTTGGCCTGTTTTGAAAGATGTTCCTGATTCTGCAAAAGGTTATTGGAATATCAGGGAGGAGTTAAACATTGTGCAAGGTGAACTTTTTCGTGGTGACAGACTTATTCCCCCTTTATTGATGCGTGAGAAGGTAATTAACCTTGCTCACGAGGGACATTTGGGGCGTATCTCACAAAGGCTAGAGTTAGAGAACCGTACTGGTGGCCTGAAGTAGATCGTCAAGTTGAGGGAGTTGTTAAGGATTGCGTCATCTGTGTGGGGATTGATAAATCAAGGAAAATAAGAACTACTCCTCTTTCCCCTGTGGCAATACCTGTACGTCCTTGATCCAAACTTGCTGTGGATTTAGTTGGATAATTTGGCTCTTTCTTGAAGATTTTTAGTTGTATTAGTAAATTATACATCTAAGTGGGTGTCTGCTTTGTGTATGAGTTCTGTCACTTCTAGGAATGTTATTGAGTTTTTGAAGGATGCCTTGACTTGTGAAGGGATTCCTGACATCTTAGTCTCCGATAATGGAGTGCAGTTCACTTTACAGGAATTTACTGATTTTTTAAATGATTTATCAATCACTCATCAAAGAACTGCTCTTTATGCTCCCCAGGCAAGTAGTCTGGTGGAGAACATGAATAGACTGATTAGAACTTCTGCGCAAACTGCTTTGGAATTGAGAGTTCTGCTTAAACTTGTTCTTAGAGAGAAAAGTTGTGGGCTCATAGAAAATACATCCAACAGTGTTACTGGTTGTTCTCCTTTTAAAAGTCTGAAGGGTAGGATGGCCGGTTCTAAACTCAATGCTTTGTGGTTAAGTGTTAAGGATGGGGGTTGTGTTGTCAACAATTGGAGAATTAGGAACTACCAGAGTAACTACAAGAGGAGGTTTGATACGAAAATGGGAGCAAAGAAATATGTATGGAAGGTGGGTGATTTTGTTTTTGTTAAAAAGGCAGTGTGGTCTCCTAAAGGGGAATCTAAATATTTTGGACCGAGGCGCATAGTAAAGGTTATGAAGAATTTTGTCATGTTTGCTGGCGGGGATGTTTGGAGCATGTCTCGTTTGGCAAAATGTAGGGAGGGGGATGATGATGTAAAGTCAAGATCTAAAAAATTGCATGAAGCTTCTCATGATACTTCTCATCATCTCTTTCGCAGTTCTAGAGCTAAACGATCTCCATTGTATTTACAAGATTATTATCTTAAATGAAGTTTTAAGTGTTGCTTAATAGTGTCATAGTTCTTTATTGTATTTTTAATTTTGTTATTGTATTTTATTTAATTAATTTTTACTTTATTTGTTTTCCTTCCTTTTCATTATTTTATTATTATAAAAAGGGAGATGTGTTGTATCTATGCCTTTAAATATTACATTCTTCTCTGGAATGCTTGTGACATCAGAGATTGGTAGAGCCTGTGATAAGTGTACAGCTATTATGTCCTTGTGCCGCAAGCCTCCCCGTTGTTGTGATAATAAAGATACTACAAGCAAGTTATCCTGAATCTACGTTTTATTAAAATTCTCCTCCCCTGAGATCCTGTCTAAATTACTGGTACCCCAAGTTCCTATGCGCCCACTACGATCAGCTGGGCAACAACTAGCTTTGGTCCCCCGAGTGAAGCGTCTTCGAGATGATGGAAGATCTTTTTGCTGTTTCGCGGCTAAATTGTGGAATTCCCTGCCTACGCAGATTTGTTGTCTGGACAGTTTGATGTCTTTCCGTAAGGCCGCTAGGAGCTTTCTCTTTCCCGTGGCTTAATCCTGCATCTCTTCATTGACACTTGCGCCCGGACTCCTCTTTGCTGAGGCAGCTATGCGCTATATAAAATTATTTAACATAACATAACGTATCACAGGGGTTGCAGAATCCAACAATGCAGGGAGGCTGGACCTCTTTGTTGAGAAGCTGCTCACAGATCTTTTTGGCAGGGAGCAGTTTATTGACACCTTCATTGAGAAACATACTCATCGTATTTTGGGGCTGCGTCCAAACCGGTGGTGCCCTCCACGCCAAATTATTGCATGTCTCTTAAACTTCAGGGACAGGGACATTGCACTATGCTTGGTCCGAGAGAAAGGCAACCTGGACTGGCAGGGTTCAAAGATCCCCCTATTCCCTGATTTCATGGCAATGGTGCAGGAGGGGCGTGTATCAAGAGGGAGAGAGAGGACCAGATAGCTAGTCCAGATCCCCGGTTTATATGTTCAATTAATCAAAAAAGGACTAGCTAGAATGGGGTTGGTATGATATTATATTATAATCATAATAGTGACTCAGTATTGTTTTGTCAGAAGGAGATGGCACCTGTTGGGTGTCTTTTGAAAGCCCTCACCCACCAACCTAGTTGGTGGCATGCTTCATCATCGGGCCCACCCAGTGACACCTAGCGTGTCCCGGGTGTGCTTCGACGCCTGACTACAGCGGAGCAGGTATGTCACTGTGTGTGCGGTGAAGGGTGTTAAGTAAGTGAGTTTAAAACGGCTTGGCGGGGGTCCCAGTACCCAAAGGGTAAGAACACTTTATTAAATGGGCCTCTGCCAGCGGTTAAAAATAAGGCAGTTGGACGTTAGAGGCGGGTTACGACCTCCTACGTCCTTTGATGTGTCAACATGTTTCAGCCAGTGCCTTATCTGTAATCTGGCTTTCTTCAGGACTGATAAAGAGTGTGTGTAGTTAAGATTAGGGGATGTGTAGTGCAGGCTATGTGTCTACACGCACTAAAGTGTATCTAACTGTGAGAGGGGGGATTCCCTTCTCAAGATCACCTGTACAAATAACATAAAGGGACATAGACAAAACATACATGGGAGAAAAAGAGTCACTAGGAGAATTTTATCATAGGTACTGACAGCCGGCTAAATAGCGATGGGGTGCAGGCTATTCACGGCTCAAGTGTAATGGTACTGGTGGTACCATTATGGTGAAAGATCGCACTAGAACTTCGGTGGTGAAGTGGTTAAAACAACGGAAATGTTAAACATTGGTGAAGAAAGTGAAAAAATTAGGCATAAGGTCTATGGCTTACACTAGTTTTAGGTAGGTATGGCTTCAAGGTTATTGAAGTGGCATGGGGTTGACCCTATATAGGAGACAAAGGTGGGACCACTGGGGTTAGGAAACCTGTAGGGAGAAAGATAGCGCTTACCCAGCGTAGAGGTGGTAGATCAGCATACTCACAGGATTTCTGGTCAGAGCCGGCGTGGGACCTGTTGTGCCTCCTTCGCAGAACCGGTCAGTAATGGCTTGTTCTGCTGGTTTATATACTGATGCTGATAGGCTAAGTGAGGGCACCTGGAGGGGGAGGTAATGGTAGAAAGACTCGAATAACCGAGTCATGGTCGCGCTGCACTGATGCTGGTAGGCAAAGTGAGGGCACCTGGAGGGGGAGGTAATGGTAGAAAGACTCTAATTTCCGAGTCATAGTCGCGCTGCAGGTGTGCCGGTTGCTTAGCGCTGTTGCGCGTCGTTGTTGCTCGTGTTTGCGCATGCGCGCGTATGAGTGGCTCGTCTTCGCACATGCGCGAAGCGGTTGTCCAAAGGGGCGCATGCGCGGAGAAGCGGTGTTGCTGCGCATGCGTCTGAGTTGTTCTGGGCGTCCTTGGGTTACAGCTGCTGTTGGCGCTGGGAAATCGTCGGGCTAAATGGCATTCTCTTGGGTATTTCAGAGGGATGCCAATTTATAAAGAATTACAGAGAATTACAGTTAAAAATAAAAATAAAAATTATGAAATGCTTGTCACGAAGGCTGGTGGTAAATGGGAGTGTCATAGTGATGACAAGCAACAGGACCCAATATTCAGGGAAAATACGACCCAAATGTGCAGAGGGGTTCTGGGGGTTACTCATGAGTGGGTAATTACGTGGTAGACAGAGAGTTCCAGGAGATGGCATAGTTCAGGCCATTAGTAGATGTGGAAAGGCGGTATATCCATCTTTGTTCTTTATTGAGCAGTTTTTTATCATTATTGATGGGGCTTTCGGGGATTTGCTCAATGACTGTCCAGGAAAAGTCATTAGGTGTGTGGCATTGGGTGATGAAATGGTTAGTCAGTTTACTGATGTTCTTTTTACATCGCATCGTACTGCGATGCTCGGTGATCCTGGTTCTGACTTTACGTGTGGTCATACCCACATATCTGAGGCCACACGTGCACGTGAGTAAGTAAATCACATTACGGGAGTTACAGTTGGTGTGGCTCCTTTGGGACCAGATTTTGTTAGGTTCCAGATTTAAAGTTTTAGTGTGGGATGTGAGATGGCATACACTGCAGTCGTTGCAGGGGTAATGTCCTGTGACTCTGGGCATGCCCCAGGCATTGAGTATGGTGTTCTGCACATTTGGGTCGTATTTTCCCTAAATATTGGGTCCTGTTGCTTGTCATCACTATGACACTCCCATTTACCACCAGCCTTCGTGACAAGCATTTCATAATTTTTATTTTTATTTTTAACTGTAATTCTCTGTAATTCTTTATAAATTGGCATCCCTCTGAAATACCCAAGAGAATGCCATTTAGCCCGACGATTTCCCAGCGCCAACAGCAGCTGTAACCCAAGGACGCCCAAAACAACTCAGACGCATGCGCGGCAACACCGCTTCTCCGCGCATGCGCCCCTTTGAACAACCGCTTCGCGCATGCGCGAAGACGAGCCACTCATACGCGCGCATGCGCAAACACGAGCAACAATGACGCGCAACAGCGCTAAGCAACCGGCACACCTGCAGCGCGACTATGACTCGGAAATTAGAGTCTTTCTACCATTACCTCCCCCTCCAGGTGCCCTCACTTTGCCTACCAGCATCAGTGCAGCGCGACCATGACTCGGTTATTCGAGTCTTTCTACCATTACCTCCCCCTCCAGGTGCCCTCACTTAGCCTATCAGCATCAGTATATAAACCAGCAGAACAAGCCATTACTTACCGGTTCTGCGAAGGAGGCACAACAGGTCCCACACCGGCTCTGACCAGAAATCCTGTGAGTATGCTGATCTACCACCTCTACGCTGGGTAAGCGCTATCTTTCTCCCTACAGGTTTCCTAACCCAGTGGTCCCACCTTTGTCTCCTATATAGGGTCAACCCCATGCCACTTCAATAACCTTGAAGCCATACCTACCTAAAACTAGCGTAAGCCATAGCCCTTACGCCTAATTTTTTCACTTTCTTCACCAATGTTTAACATTTCCGTTGTTTTAACCACTTCACCACCGAAGTTCTAGTGCGATCTTTCACCATAATGGTACAACCAGTACCATTACACTTGAGCCGTGAATAGCCTGCACCCCATCGCTATTTAGCCTGCTGTCAGTACCTATGATAAAATTCTCCTAGTGACTCTTTTTCTCCCATGTATGTTTTGTCTATGTCCCTTTATGTTATTTGTACAGGTGATCTTGAGAAGGGAATCCCCCCTCTCACAGTTAGATACACTTTAGGGCGTGTAGACACATAGCCTGCACTACACATCCCCAATCTTAACTACACACACTCTTTATCAGTCCTGAAGAAAGCCAGATTACAGATAAGGCACTGGCTGAAACATGTTGACACATCAAAGGACGTAGGAGGTCGTAACCCGCCTCTAACGTCCCACTGCCTTATTTTTAACCGCTGGCGGAGGCCCATTTAATAAAGTGTTCTTACCCTTTGGGTACTGGGACCCCCGCCAAGCCGTTTTAAACTCACTTACTTAACACCCTTCACCGCACACACAGTGACATACCTGCTCCGCTGTAGTCAGGCGTCGTAGCACACCCGGGACACGCTAGGTGTCACTGGGTGGGCCCGATGATGAAGCATGCCACCAACTAGGTTGGTGGGTGAGGGCTTTCAAAAGACACCCAACAGGTGCCATCTCCTTCTGACAAAACAATACTGAGTCACTATTATGATTATAATATAATATCATACCAACCCCATTCTAGCTAGTCCTTTTTTGATTAATTGAACAATGGTGCAGGGGGCTCATCGCAAATATGCAGGAGTCAAGGCTGCCCTACGAAAACTGGGACTGCGATACTGAATGTTGTACCCTGCACGCTTGAAGGTTGATATAGACGGACGCTCATGGATTTTTGACACCCTCCATCAGGCTCAGGAGTTCTGCCAACAATACTCCAAAGCCGCTAAGCTGAGCATCTCTATGTCTCCACAGCCTTCCAAGGATGTCCCTGACTTAGGAGCCAGCGCAGACCTCTTTGGCACTGGCTAGTGACTAGCATTGTATCCTTATCCACAATACTCCTACCACTGTAGTTGTGTCCTATGCCTGTTACTCACACGAATAGTAATGCATTGGTGGCACCTTTGTGTGCTGCTGCAGACGTATGTGTACGTTAGTTAAGGCCTTGGCCACTCATGGAGGGGTTGGGGCGGGATGTTGCCACTCCCCTAGTGCGGATTCACACTTCCTAGTTTCTCTTATGTTCTTATGGAATGATAGTGCTTTTGATATTAATCTGTATGTTAAAATTGTTCTGATAATGCCGTTTTGAGAACTTTCCCCCTATGTTTGGGGTGGGGGATAGTTGGTGGGAGGGGGGAGCGGGGAAATCAGCCTTCTTTTTAGGTTAGAGTTTTCTTTTTCTTTTTTACTGGCAGTGTGGTATCTTTGATCATGTAGGCAGAGAAACAGATGCCTCGTATGTAAACTATGGCTAGTAGGGTAGTTGCGGAAGCTCAGTTAGCACTTCTTTCCTGGAACGTAAGACATTTAAACAACTCTTGTAAGTGCAAACAAGTGACCCATTACTTGCAAAGGCACCAGATGGACATGGCCTTTGTTCAAGAGACCCATCTTGTGGCCCATGCTAAGACCTTAGAGGCGAGTGGCTGGGGTGTGCATAGGTATTTTGCTGGATATAGCTCCTATGTCAGGGGGGTGGCAGTACTACTACCCAAGAGGGTGACTTTTAAGGAAGAAGAGTTATACAGAGACCCGGGTGGTAGATTTGTGATGGTAAAAGACTGCATGCTTGAACATACTGTGCTCTTTGTGAACATATGCGCCCCAAACCTAGATGAGGCTGAGTTTTTCAAAACTGTTTACTCCTACATTTTTCAGCTGGGTGTGGACTCTATTTACTTGGGAGGAGACCTCAACTTGCTTCTTGACCCGGAGCTTGATAGCACTGCACAAGTAACAACTACTAAGCATCACGCGAGACAGGCGATGCTAGATATTCTCACGCAGTTCCATCTAGTTGACAAGTAGAGGCATCACTGAACACGCACAGCAGGATACACCCATTACTCCACACTTCATAATACCTGGACACGACTAGATTATTGGTGTATTTCTGCTGGGGTGGCACTCTGGCTGGAAGCTGTCACACACTTGCTTCGCACGCTGTCTGACCACTCGCCAGTGCTGGTACAGATGCGGATCCCTAGAGTTGGGTGAAGCTATTGTTGAATACTTTTGGATCAATGTTGGACCAGTAGACTCCAGGGACACACTCTGGGAGGCGTTCAAGGCCTATGCAAGAGGGATATGCATCTCTAAAAGCGCTGGGGTACTTGACTCCCTGCGACAGACCATCACACAAATAGAAACCAAACTATGCAATCTTGATAATAGCGCATCAGGATTCGGCCCCTCAGACACGCACACATGTGCAGTCCTGCTAACAGAGTTTTACGAGGCAGCCGACCGGGAGGTGAACTTCCTGGGAAAATATACCACAGTGAGAAGCTATGAGGAGGGCGAAAGACCAGGTAGGGCACTGGCTAGAATGATGCAGAACACTTGTAGACCGACATATAATAGTGTGGGGATAATGCGTCAGGTGCTTAAATACTACATGACCCTGCACACTGCTAGAACTGATGCTTCCCGAGAAGCTTGGCAGGACTATTTTGACAAGATAACTATGGCCTGGATGAAAAAATTCCGGCAGGAATTTCTGGCTGAGCCTTTTACTGAGGACAATTGCTCTAAAAGCTCCTGGGTTAGACGGCTTCACTGAGTCATTTACATACAGTATAAGGATCTCTTTGTTCCCCACCTCATTGGCATGTACCAAGAAGCCAATGAGACAGGTATACTTCCGCCTACTTTTGAGAGAAGCTGTTACAATTCTCATACTTAAACCCGACAAAGATCCCTGGCAGTGCAGTTCCTACCACCCGTAGTCCCTATTAAAGTTTGATAATAAAATTCTAGCTAAAATGGTGGCAACTAGACTGGCCCTAATAATAGAGGAACTGATTTCCCCAGCACAGTCGGGCTTCATCCCCCCTAAATCAACAGCCCTGAATACCCGCGCACTTTTTGCTACCCTGAACCGGATTTGGCAAACTGTCCCTGCGGCAGCTGTATTGCTTGATGCCGAGAAGGCGTTTGATTCCTTAAAATGGCCTTTTCTCTGTGCAAGCATGCAGAACCTTGGGATGCCGGCGCAGTTTTTAGCAGAAATACAGCTCCTATACACTCAACTCACAGCCTGTATCCGTCTGAACGGAAAAGTGACAAAGGCGTTCCCCTTGACTAGGGGCACATGGCAGGGATGCCCCCACTCCCTTTTTGTAATTGCACTAGATCCGTTGGTACTCCATCTGTTGGAACAAAATAGCTGCCATGGCTTTCAGTTTAATACAGCACTGTTGCTTATGAATAATGCGGATGGCATCATCCTATACGTACGGCATCCCAATGAAAATTTAACGCGACTACTCCGGGAAATCACGAGGTATGGCACCCCTTCAGGACTACATATCAATTGGGAGAAATCTGAGGTGCTCCCATCAACTGAGGCGCCATGCAACCAAATCAGAGAATATCCGCTAAAATGGTGTGAAGACTCGGTAAAGTATTTGGGAGTCCATATTCACCGAGATGATGATCGTATTTTTCAGTAAAATTATGGCCTACTAGTTGACAGATTAGAACGTAACATTGATCGCTGGTTGCAGCTTCATCTGTCCATGGCAGGTCGAATAGCCATATTCAAAATGGTGGTCTTGCCATTTTTTGTACTTATTCTTAAATATCCCCATACCACTGTATAATGGATTTTTCTCCAAACTGCACACCCTGTTAACACGCCTGGTGTGCGGTGGTAAGCAGCCCCGCTTTGGATGGGACACTTTAGTGCTACCTTACGAGAGAGGGGGGTTTGGTGTCCCGAACCTACAGATTTATTATCTGGTCGCTCAGGAAGCTACGCCAGACATTGGTACACTACGGACATTAGTATCCCATATAACATACCAGAGGCTGACCAGGCGCTCCAGGCCCTGCTTAATACGCTCTTGCCACACTGTTTCCCTCGAGACCCCCAAGATATACAGACGTTGTCCACTACTAGTCGGGCTTAGCATAAGCTATTGAGGGTGACTGGTGCACCTGTGTTATACTCTCCAGCGCTGCCTTTAGCTAGTAACAGCTTAATTCCCATCTTGAAAGAGGCCTTAGTAAAACGGACGCTAACCAAATTTCACTTGACCTCCTTTGGCGACCTATTCCGGGGGGGGCATATTTTCTCACACACTGAGGACCCCCGCTTCCATGATGCTACCATTATGGACCATTTTGTTCTTTTGCATTTGCAGAATGCGCTGCGAGCAAGACTGGACAGCTACCCCTTGGCACCCGCTGAGCTTTCAATTCTGACAGGGGTTATTAAGAGTGGTGATGGGAGCCACCTGGTGGTGCCCATGTATAGGGAAGTGGTGGCAAAGCTACCATGCTGTGATGGGAGCGTGTGGAGTGCATGGGAGCGCAATGTGGGGCACCCCCTGTCGGATGTGCAGAGGTCCTGCTGCTGCTCACAAGCACACAATCATCGTCACAAACTACTGCACTTTAAATTCTTGTGGAGAGTGTATGTCACCCCTAGTAAATTGAATTGTATGGATCCTGCTAGATTTGATGCCTGCCCGAAGTGAGGCTCTGAGGGTGCGGATTTCACGCACATGTCCTAAACTTGTTTTAGGCTGGAAGACTACTGGACATCGATATTTAGAGAGGTATCTAAAATGGTGGAAATGGAGATAGAGCTGTAGGCCCCTAATGGCATTGCTGGGGCATGTACATGACCTCCCCAAATCCAGACGACGTTTCGTTGCTATGGAGCTTCTACTTGCTAAACGCGAATTGCTACTTTAATGGGCCAGTAATATAGCTTCTACTCTTAAGCCATGGCTCCTAAGCATGACATTCTGCAATACCACTAGATACACATATGCACAGCAACATCTAGGCCAGTTGACATATGGCAGCCATTCCTGACATATCTGTTAAATGAGAGGGAGGGAGACACCACTTCAACATCAAACCCCCTGTTTGATGTTGCCTGGGCTCCTTGCGATCACCACTGTGTCCTTGCTAATATGATTGCCAGACAATGCCAATATGGGACACTGAGCTTCTTCTGCAATAGCACTTGGCATTAAACTGTTTAATGATATACACTATGACTATTGTTAACTCTGTAACAAACTTGCTACGCATAATTGCCTGCATGCCACACTGACTTTGATCTGCATGATCTATAAGATGTACGTACTCGCTATGGTTGCTTTATTTTCCTTCTTCAATATGAAGAACTGCTATTGATGATTGTAATCATAAGTGTACATAAGTGTATTCCTTTAATTTGGGAAAATCAAATAAAAAAAATAATTAAAAAATAGACATCTTTAAGATAAAAAATACCGCATTAATTCATGAATACCAGAAACTGGTATTTCTCTTTAATTTACTGACTGTGCTATTCCATAATGACAGGTCTTCTGTATCAAACATGGGAGATTGAATACTTGAATCTAAATCATTAAAAATCTTTTTAGTGGATTTAAGAATAACAGATTTATTAAATAATTGTGATTTATTTGACATGGTTAACAAAGTAGGTAGTGGAAATGGGTTTACTGTTGATTTCTATATAAGAAGCCAAATAGGTGGACTATTTAAAAAGGAATGGTTAAACCATATGGAACTTTGTTTTAAAATAAAAGCTTTATGATAATGAAAAAAGTCAGGTAATCCAAAACAAGCATTACATTTGGGCATTTCTTAATTTTTTATAACTAATACGAGGTGACTTGTTATTCCAAAGAAATTTGGAGAGAAGTTTATCAACATCCTTGGAAAACATTAATGAAAATTGAGTAGGAATCATGGCAAGCGTGTCGAAGATTTTAGGAGCAATAGTCATTTTATTACAGTTCATTCTTCCCCACCATGAAAGGTGAAGTGAAGACCATTAGGATGTTTTATCTTTAATATAACTTAAGATAAGCTCCCAGTTTAATGCTATTGTTGAATATATATATGAAGAGAATAGAATACCAATATACTTCAATTTATTCTTTTGCCAAATAATTTCATTCATAAGTATCATATCAGGGGTAAAATAAACATTTAAGGGAAAAAAATCAGTTTTGGTAGTATTTAATGTATATCCAGAAACTGTGGAATTCATTAAAATAATCTCTAATAGGGCAGGGAATAAGGATATAGGATCACTAATAAAAAAAAGTATAAAAGTACATCATAAGCTAAGGTTTTAATAATAATGTCCTTAATATTGATTCCTTTAATATTATCACATTTTCTTACAAAAGTAAGTAAAGGTTCAATACCAATAGGAAACAAAAGCGGGAAAAGGGGGCAAAATGTCTTGTACCTCTAAAAAGGGAGAATTAGTTTGAAACTTGGCCATTGATAAATAAACGAGCAGTAGGAGCAGAATACAAAGCAGAAATCATGTGGACACATGTGTCACCAACATCAAATGATAATAAGGTATGGAATAAGAATTGCCAGTGAATTTTAGCAAAAGCATTCTCAGCATCTAATGCAAGAATTCCTGATGGTAGAGTTAAAGTGGAAACTTGTTCAAAAACATGTAGTAAAGTTCTTGTATTGTTTGCAGAATATCTATTCTTCATAAATATAGATTGATCTGGAAGAATTATAGAATCTAACACAGGGGATAATCTGAAGCAAGTATTTTAGCATATAATTTACAATCTTAAATAATTAAAGAAATAGGACGATAATTTGACAGAAGTGTGGGTTTCTTATCAGGTTTGGGAAATACAATAATTAAATCCTCAGCAAAAGAACCTGAGGTAATTCCTGAAGAACCAAAAAAGGTAAAACATTGGAAATAAAAAAGGAATAAGCTGTAATTGAAATTCTTTGTAAAATTCAGCAGGAATACCATCGGGACCAGTGGACTTATTTTTTTAAGAGATGTTATGGCTGATAAAATTTCATCTTGAGTAATGGGTGAGTCAAGCCCAATTTTAACTCATTGTGAAATCTTGGGTAATCCACATTTAGTTAAAAAAGAATCAATTAAGGAGACATCATTAAAATTGGATTTCTTTTAGAGATTAGAGTAAGAATCCAAAAATTCAATAACAATATCATTGTGAGATAAAGCAATTTTACCATTAGGGTGATTAATTTAATTTATTTGAGTTTTATTTTTTTTTACGCAAATAATTAGCTAAAAGTCTTCCAGATCTGTTGGCATTTAAACAAAATCTGGATTTAGAATTATAAATCTGAATGCCAGCTCTTTTGCTAAGGATTGAGTTAAACTCATATTGGAGTTTTTGTATTTTTACTCTATATTGAGGATTATTAGATGTAATAAAAAGTCTCTCAATTTGTTTTTCTAAATTTTTAATATTTGCATTAAAGATTTTATTTTTGTGGGCCATAAGAGAAATAGTTACACCTCTAATATAAGAATTAAAAGCGTCCCATCTATTAACCATAGAAGTAGAACCTTCAGGGTTAAGAAGGAAATAATCCTTAATGGCATTTAAGAGCTTAGGTTTATTATGTTCATTAAGAACAATGCCAGTATTCATTGCCAGCTAGATTGCTTTGTAAAAGTTGAATTTAAATTCAAAACAAATGAAATCAAAGCATGATCTGAAATGTCAATGTTACCAATCATAGGAGTAATTACAGAGTTAAATAATTGTTTGGAGACTAATAAATAATCAAGCCTATAATGAGAATTATGTTTGGTTAGAAAACAATGTAAAACATGTGTCTGTAGGAAAGTGTTGTCACCAAATATCAACCAACTAAGTGATTTGAATAAATGATTTAATGGCATAAAAACCTTGGGAGGATGAAATTTAGTTAGAGATAATCTATCCCGCTGTTGTGAGTGATGAATTCCAGTGCTGACGATCGCTGGCATGTGAACAGACTGCGAGTATGGCATCTGACGGAGCCACATCGTGTGCAATAGGAACGGCGCATTGAGCATTTGGATCCGGCATGCTCCACATGTGACACTATGCTGCAGGGTTGTGCTAGGGTCCCCATGAAGATTTTCATGTCACAGGGTGGTCGCCCTGCTCTGCACCTGAGGGGTGAGTGGCAAAAGGAACAATGAGAGTGGAAAGGGGCGACCATTCGGTCCCCCCGAACGTATGGTGGAGTACCCCGATCCCCCCGGGAGGCCATCTTGGGACGGGAGGCGAGTCTCGGCTGGTATGCCCGAAGCGGCGTAGCCGGGGCGCGCCTTTTCCCGCCCTGGAGTGGGTTGTCCTAGACACTGACGCGGCCGGCCACGCCCAGGGAGGCAGGCGGAGGCGGGTTTACGCCCGCCTAAGACGGATAAAAGGAGCAACAAGCCAAGAAAGCATCCTCTTGTTCCTGTGCTCTGAAGCTGCACCTCCCCGCTGCACGTGAGCTCGAGACGGAACGAAGAGCCAATTTTGAGCGTTGTAATTTTGTTTTTGTTTTACAGATATCTTCGTTTGAGAATGCCGGGCAAGAAGGTCGGAAAGCGTGTCGGGACCGATCAGATGCTCCGCATGCTCATAAAGGAGGTAGCCGAGTTGAAGAAGCAGATGGCGGTAAAAAACGGGGAGGGAGGACCGAAGCGAATCGTCGGACCAGCATTGCCGGGAGTAGTCCCTAGCGGGAGAGGCAAGAGGTCCAAGAGGGGGGCACCTGGGGGGGAGGCCCCGGTTCCCGATACACCGATAGAGGAGCCTATCACGGTTCCGAAGGAGGGGCATCCGATCCCCGTGGTAGTCACCCCCGTGAACGGAGAGGATATGCCTCCCGAGTTGGCGGCACAACTGGCAGCTTGGTTGGGAAAAGATAGTGAGGGCGCCACGGCTGACGACGCCAGGGCAGTAATGAGACAACTGCGGGAATCTAGAGAGGCTGCGAAGGCACCATCTTCTGTTCCCCCACAGGTTCCGGTGGCTGAGACTGCAGCAGGCGCGAGTTCGGCAGCAAGTACAGCACCTAGTGCAGGTAAGCGGCTACTGCCGATTGCGGGGGAGGGGTCTGTACCCTCACGAAGGGAGAAAGTGGCCCAGCATGTTCCGCTTGAAATTAAGGAGAAGATTTGGGCCGATAAGTATGTGAACATGTTTTCTTTGCTTACTGACCATTACGAAATGGAGCATGTGAAGGGCCAAAAAGAGCTTATGCATCCGAGTGTTTGGCGCGCAAAAATGGCCGCCTTTAAGGTCGACGAAAACATAGGTACTTGGGGCAGAGCGTTTGGCATTTTTACCTCCATTATGGGTGAGCGAAGGCCTGAATTGTTGACGGAGTTGCCTATTTACCAGACACGTATCATGGAGTATTCTCTAGCATACGAGGGCAATCAGTGGTTTTGTTATGACAATATTTTTAGGAAGGCTAAGGAGCACGACCCAGCTCTAACATGGGATTGTTATGACTCCATTTCTTGGCAAAAAATGGAGAATTCAGGCATGTTAAAAGTACCATTGTCGGGGAGTAACGGGGGTGAGTCTTCCCGCCAATCCTCTGGGACACCCTTTCGGACGGGTGCAGGTAACGAGCACCACTCGAAGTCGAGTGGCAATGCAGGTAAAAGGGGGATTTGTTGGAATTTTAACAGGGGAAAATGTACGAGGCCCCAGGGGTCATGCAAGTTTAGACATGAATGTGGGGGGTGCGGACAGTCCTCCCATCCTGAGACCATGTGCAGAGCCAAAACGGGTGATAACGGTGGTAGGGGAAGCGCCAAACAGGTCTGAAATAGTCCGAGGGGCGCCTTTACCTACCCCGATTGATACCATGGCAATGATTCCTTGGCTCAACGGATACCCGGATCATGTCTCCGCTGGGGTGTTGCGAGACGGTTTTTCATATGGTTTCCGCATTCCAGTGGGGGATTTTCGGGGTGAAGCAAGTTGTAAGAACCAACTGTCGGTCCTGCAGCATACGGCGGTGGTACGGGTAAAGATTGGGAAAGAGGTGACTCGAGGGCGTGTTGCCGGTCCATTCGATTTTCCACCGGTTGCTAACTTTGTTTGTTCCCCATTAGGGGTGGTCCCCAAGAAGGACCCGGGTGAGTTTAGGCTAATACATAACTTGTCAGCCCCACGAGGTCTTTCCGTGAATGAAGCGATAGACCCGGAAGTGTGTTCGGTGCGGTACGCATCTTTCGATGAGGCCGTCGCCATGTTAAATCGCCTGGGGCCCGGGGCGCTGATGGCAAAATCAGACATCGAGTCAGCGTTCCGGTTGCTCCCGGTACACCCAGACGATCAGCGTCTTCTTGGTTTCATGTTTCAGGGTCGCTATTATATGGATAGATGTATGCCAATGGGATGCTCTATATCTTGTGCTTATTTTGAAAAATTCAGTTGTTTTCTACAATGGGTATTCACAAGAAAGACGGGTTTTCAGCATGTTATGCATTATCTCGATGACTTTCTGTTCCTGGGGGCAGCCGGGGATCCAGAATGTGGACAGGCTTTAAACGAATTTTGTGTCTTAATGAATCATTTTGGTGTGCCATTGGCACCAGGTAAGACTGTGGGTCCCTCGACTTCACTCGAGTTTCTGGGGATCGAGCTCGACTCGGAGGAAGGTTGTTTTCGGTTACCCAGAGAAAAAGTGTTAAAATTCAGGACATCCCTTGAAACATGTATTCGAGTGTCTAAGGTAAACCTGCATCAATTGCAACAAATGGTGGGCCAGTTGAATTTTGCCCTCAGAGTAATGCCAATGGCCCGCCCCTTTTCCCGCTCGATTGCACAAGCCATGGTCGGCCTGAAGGAGGGACACCACCGCACGAGGCTCTCGGCAGAGATTCGCCAGGACATGCGCATTTGGCTGGCATTCTTGGCGGATTTCAATGGTCGAATTGTCTGGAACAAACCGGCGGTGTCCTCCGAGGAGCTGGGGCTGTGGACAGATTCGGCGGGGAGTATAGGTTTTGGCGCCATATTCGGTACGCAATGGTCGGCTCAAAAATGGCCGTCATGGTGGCACGAGTGCGGGCTGACGAGTAACATTGCTTTTCTCGAACTCTTCCCTATTTTGGTGGCCCTGAAAACATGGCCTGAGGGGTTCCGGGATCACTCTGTGATGTTCTGGTCTGATAACATGACCGTGGTTGAGTGTATCAATAGTCAGGCAGCACGTTGCAAATGGATTTTGAGACTGCTCAAGGAAATTGTGTTATTGTGTATGCAGTTGAATGTGCTCTTTAGGGCGCGACATGTCCCGGGGGTGTTGAATCAAGCGGCTGATGCGCTTTCTCGTTTCCGTATGCAGGCCTTCTGGGGTTTTCTGCCCACAGCGGACCGGGTGGCGGCACCCTTTCCCGAAGCTCTCTGGTCTCTCGGTGCCCCGAACTACAAAACCTCGTGGGAGAGAGTTTAGCACCCAGGACAAGGAAGGCATATGAAGGGGCGTTCCGTTCCTATTGGTCCTTTTTGGGTTCTGCTAGGGGGGAGCTTTGGGGCCAGGAAGAGCTTGTCGTAAAATTTTTGCTGTCTCTACATCGGGCAGGCAAATCAGTAGCTACGGCCCAGAGGCATCGGGCCGCCATTTCCTTTATGGCAAGGGCTCATGGGATCCGGGACCCGACAGCGTCTTTCGTGGTGCAGAAAGCGCTACGTGGGTGGCAACGCCTGGAGGGTCGCAGAGTAGATCGGAGACACCCGATAGGCCTGGATAGGTTGGCCCTGTTATTTTCTGTACTCCCTGCGACATGTTCATCCCAGTATGAAACAGTGTTATTCCGAGCCGCTTTTGCGCTAGCATTCCATGGGGCTATGCGGGTAAGCGAACTGGTGGCGAAGAACAAGCAGGATACGGTGGGGGGACTGTGCCGAGAGCACATTCAGGTTAAGGTGGAGACGATGACTGTCTCGTTTGTCAGGTCCAAGACCGATCAGGGTGCGATTGGGGACTGCATAGTCATACATAGGATTCCCGGGTCTCCCATGTGCCCTGTGGTTTGCGTAGAGGAATATTTGGCGCAGAGGGTGGCATCATGGGGGGGGACCTTGTTGAGACACGCTGACGCCACCCCACTGACGAGGTTTCAGTTCCAGCGGGTGCTTGCGATGTCAATTTCGGCCGCGGGCTTGAACCCCGGCGAGTTCGGGACCCATTCCTTCCGGATAGGGGCTGCTACTGAGGCTACAGCCAGGGGTCTGAGTGTGGAAAAAGTGAAACGTTTGGGGCGTTGGTCCTCGAATTGTTACAAAAAGTATGTGCGGTTGCACATGTTGTGAAGCTGTAATGATGTACTCGCGCTTCTTGTTTTTGTTTGGTTTACAGTTTCGCAAGCTTACGAGGCGGGGCGGACTGTGCAGTCGACCCGACACCTGGGAACCAGCGGTCAGACATCGCCGGCTGCGGGAAGAGAGGTGTGGGTCGTGGGCCACTCATACGTGAGGCGTGCCGCGGACGTATTCAAAGCAGGTGACATGATTCACATGGCTGGGGAATACGGGTACAGGGTGACCTTCTACGGAAGGGGCGGGCTCTGTATTGACCAGTTTTAATCCTTTTTCGAGGGTTTGTTAGGGCGGACAAGGTCACCGCCGTCTGTAATCATAGTCCATCTTGGGGGCAACGATTTGGTGGCCACTGGTAGACGACTTCTTCTCGAGGCAATGCTCTCCACAGTAAGTTGGTTGGCGAGAAGAGTTCCAGGGTGCACAATTGCATGGTCCCATATGATTCCACGGAAAGTGTGGCGGGGGGCGAATTCGGTTTCTGCTCTGAATCACTCAGTGAAGAAAGTAAATAACAAATTGGGTAGATTGTTTCGTTCAAGTACACTGCATTCTATTCCGCATGGTTGTATTAAGGGGGACAGTATGTACCTGGGAGATGGGGGTCCATTTGTCCCGGGTGGGGAATGAGTTACTCATAGGAGACCTCATAGCTTGGCTAAAGAGTTTAAAACATGACCTTTAGGCAGGAGGTGTTGTGGGGGGTCCGGATAGCCGGTCAACTATCCGGCCTGTGGCGGTAAGGTCATGATCGGTGAGCAGTAATTGGAAGATCCCTATGGGGGGGCGTCACCCATTACGGATGGGAGCGCTCGGGGGAGGTGGCCATTGGCCCCTCAACGGGGAGGCGGTCCCTTCTAAGGATGGGCTGCCGAAAGGAAAGGAAAGGCGGTCAAGGCCCCTTCCTGGATAGGAGGGGCTACGGGCCCCTCCTGGGGAATTTCCCGGGGCCAGGACACCTGCGACGGCAGATGTGGTAAGTTGTGTGGGGTGGGGATGGGGTTTACGCTACCTTCTAGACACCTCACACGAGTCCTCGGACGACCTTTAAATGGCGTCGAGTTCATTGGGGCCCCCGTCAAGTCAAGGGAAATTGGTAGATGCACTTGAGGTACGCCTCTGGTGCGGTCGCCCCTCACAAGTGGGGGGGGGGTATTTCTGGTTTAGGGATCTGACACCGGTTACGACCTTGCCGTTGGCCCTTAAAAGTTAGGATGTGCAATTTCAAGTTAAAATGTTTTGTAGGATGTTAGTTCGGCTAGGAGAACCTTTGTATTAGAATTATGTTAAGGTTAGCCAAACATCGTAATGTGGAAATGAAATTGTACATAATATGAAACTGTTATTTTAATGTTTTGATTTTGTTTCATATTTTAATAAATACGGCCGGGAGGGTCACTCCCTCCCGCCTTCTAAAAGTTCAGAACCGTTTCCGGTTTCCCATCCTTGGGGATTGTGTCGAGAGGGGGTGGCGGGTATCTCAGCCATATGGAAAGGGGCGACCATTCGGTCCCCCCGAACGTATGGTGGAGTACCCCGATCCCCCCGGGAGGCCATCTTGGGTGGGAGGCGAGTCTCGGCTGGTATGCCCGAAGCGGCGTAGCCGGGGCGCGCCTTTTCCCGCCCTGGAGTGGGTTGTCCTAGACACTGACGCGGCCGGCCACGCCCAGGGAGGCAGGCGGAGGCGGGTTTACGCCCACCTGAAGATGGATAAAAGGAGCAACAAGCCAAGAAAGCATCCTCTTGTTCCTGTGCTCTGAAGCTGCACCTCCCCGCTGCACGTGAGCTCGAGACGGAACGAAGAGCCAATTTTGACCCACCCACCAGCCCCTGAGGACAGCCAGTTGTTTTAAATAAAGTTTTGGATGTGGTAACTCTATTTCTTACAGGTTGTGATGATTGTCGTGTTATTTTGAGTATGCAATAAAGAATGGTCATTTACAGTATGTTTTTTCGAATAAAGTGATTCTGCACTAGTGTTGATCAGTAATCATACTTGAAATAGTTATGGTTGTTTTGTAATTAGTAATTTTAGTTAAATTGTCGTATTTATTTTGGTCGGACGGTAAGGTCATGATCGGTGAGCAGTAATTGGAAGATCCCTATGGGGGGGGCGTCACCCATTACGGATGGGAGCGCTCGGGGGAGGTGGCCATTGGCCCCTCAACGGGGAGGCGGTCCCTTCTAAGGATGGGCCGCCGAAAGGAAAGGAAAGGCGGTCAAGGCCCCTTCCTGGATAGGAGGGGCTACGGGCCCCTCCTGGGGAATTTCCCGGGGCCAGGACACCTGCGACGGCAGATGTGGTAAGTTGTGTGGGGTGGGGAGGGGGTTTACGCTACCTTCTAGACACCTCACACGAGTCCTCGGACGACCTTTAAATGGCGTCGAGTTCATTGGGGCCCCCGTCAAGTCAAGGGAAATTGGTAGATGCACTTGAGGTACGCCTCTGGTGCGGTCGCCCCTCACAAGTGGGGGGGGTATTTCTGGTTTAGGGATCTGACACCGGTTACGACCTTGCCGTTGGCCCTTAAAAGTTAGGATGTACAATTTCAAGTTAAAATGTTTTGTAGGATGTTAGTTCGGCTAGGAGAACCTTTGTATTAGAATTATGTTAAGGTTAGCCAAACATCGTAATGTGGAAATGAAATTGTACATAATATGAAACTGTTATTTTAATGTTTTGATTTTGTTTCATATTTTAATAAATACGGCCGGGAGGGTCACTCCCTCCCGCCTTCCAAAAGTTCAGAACCGTTTTCGGTTTCCCATCCTTGGGGATTGTGTCGAGAGGGGGTGGCGGGTATCTCAGCCATATGATGTACTGACAGTGTAGAAAAATACTGAATCTTCATGTGCCTGAAAACACGTGCTCTCAGGGAGAGTTTATTCGGGTGGATGTCGGATTTTCACTGAAAATTTTAACATTTATTCAGCTTTGAGCCTTGAAGCGGGCCTCTAGGCTGGGGCCTTTTGAAATTCGGCCCTGCCTGGATTACTGAGTCTTCATGGAAGAAGCTGCATCTTTGCAACAGCGGGGGTCAAAGTCACTGCAGTGCTCGCAGAAAGGCTCAGATAGCTGTGTGCCCCTGACTCCGGTCAGCCATGTTCCGCGTTTCCTCATGGTAACTGAGAAGTATGTCAAATCGAATACACTCTGAAGTCCAAGTTTATAAAATGTCAGGTGTGAACTCAGTGGAAGCTCGCAAAGTCCTCCTCTCACAACGATCGTTTCAGCCCTTATGTGACTGAAGACGCTTTACATTTTCAACACACAAAGTGCTTTTACCTAAAAAGACAGGATGGACTCAAGGAGTTATTAGTGGGCTCTTCGCAGGCTACTTTTGATATAATACCATTGATTTATAATGGGACCATGACTAAATATGAAAAACTCATGATTCCTGATAAAAATGCCACACAAGTGTTGCATGAAAACACAATAGTGTGCTACAAACTGTAGGTTTCAGTGCGTTAAAAATTACAAGTCTAGGCTGGAATATTTAGGGGTTAGTGTAGTTCGTATTTGTTAATGATGTAGCTCTTGACAGCATTTTTACTCTCAGACCAATAGCGGTGGCGCTGTGCTATGTCGGTCTGCTATGGCTCTTACATGAATGAATTCAGTGGTACTCAGGTTGTAGTACATGCAAACTGAGAGTTTGAGTATACTTTCTAAGTACATACACTCATGGAACACACACATGCGCTCTCGTTCTCACTTCCATTGCTGGGTATTAAAAATAACGCACGCTTCTGGTGCACTTTACAATCGTCACCATTCTTAACGTTGTTGCTGCACCAGTGGATGGCAGTATACATGCACATCACATATTTTTATTCATTAACTTATGCAAAGCCACCTGATTAGTTTGCTATGAGTACCTTTTATGTAGAATGTGGGTTTGCAAGGTGCTAACGAACATTACATTCAGGCACAGAGTGCTAGCAGCAAGGGGCATGATGCAACATATATAGCCAGGCGCACGAGGGTGTCACTTCGCGATGTATAATGCGCGATTTGGCTGGACTATTGTTTGCTTGCCGTAACGTTGTCTTCCTTACCAATTGTGCATACCATGCATATGTCTGAGACTATATATAGATTACCATAGCAGTTCGAATAGATACAGCTTGCTACTTTCATCGGTAATGTGCATAGAATATTATCTCTGGCTCAAACACCTCGTAGGCTCAAACAGCACGTAAGCTAACCACTTTTACATCGGGCACGTACATAAACTGGTGCCTGTATACAGAGATAGATCTCAGGAGCAGACCTTGTTTGTTAAGGTTGCACCGGTGTGTCCTGTTCCAGATACCCCTACATGAAATTCCTCGGGGAGGCACTCGTGCCGAAATGCTAATTGGGGTGATGCAGTGGGTTTCTATCAATACAAGCCGCTTCAAAGGCAAAAATATTTGGCACTGTATATTGATGCTGAGTTAATTTCGGAATCTATTACGCAAACAGGTGGGAATGATCTCGAAGTTTTTGATACTTATTGAGGTTTTTCTAGACAGCAGACAAGAGTACTAATGCAGGTTTCAAGAAGTCAGGGTCATATCACTTGTTACAAACTTCGGGTCAATTGGGACCGAATAAGGGTGTACATGTAAGACAGTACTTAGTGCCTCAGATGCAGTATATGCATTTGGCACATTCCAAGCTGATCGGAAATTTATTAGATTGCTAAAGCAAAGCTTTGGCCTGCATTACAAGTACACTAAGTAACGCTGTAGAAATCTGTGTTTAGGGAAGTTAAGAGCATTTGCATTTAATACGGAGGAATAAAAATATGCAGTGATTAGCACAGTGCATTATGAGTCAGTTTTGTTTCTTGGGTTTCAGCCCAAACATTCATACAAGGTTGAACAACATGGTAATTGGTACTATGCCTGGCTGTCACAATGGAAAGTCTGATTCAAATGTTACTCAGGTAGTACAACTGGTGCTATGTTCTTACGGGTAGTTTATGTTGAGGGTGTGTTCAGATTGTGACATACCTAGAAGGAGTGTGGTATTTGTTTAAAGTGGTACCTACTAGCCAAAAAACAGAACCTGGAAGAGGGTGGTTTTGAATTGTTTGCTTTTGACTCATAATTTGCTGACCTTGTTTCTGTTTGTTATAGGTTTTGGGCGCTTTGCCCTATTGACCAGTGCTTATAATGCATATGCCCTCTCTGGGAATTGTACCAGTGACTATGTTTTCTATGATTGACATATCAGATTTACAGGTAAATCCCTAGGAAATGCATGGGTGTGTGCCAGGGCCTATAAGCCAAATGCTACTAGTGGGCTTGCAGCACTGGCTGTGCCACCCGCATGGGTAGCCCTGTAAATTTATATCAGACCTATCACTGTAGGGTCTGCGCACGCAGTTGGTAAATTGCCATGTTGACCAAAACCTTCTTTTCCTTACATATAAGTTATCTTTAGCGTAGCCTCCAGATACCCTAAAGGGCAGTGTGCAATGGATGTAAAAGGAATAATGGGGTTGGCATGTGAAGTCTAGCCTGTTAGCATACAGCTCTGATCATATATTTTCTGAGTTTATTGAATTCATGGTATGGATTGCGACTGATAAATAGGCCCATGCATTGCCAGGGGTTTGTATAGAGAAGGCTATACCAGGACTCTAGCCCGAGGGTGAGTCTGGTGCCTCTGGTGGCAAAGGATCTTGCAGTCTCATGACATTGACGAAGGGGCTGGCATGAGGGTGGAGCTGTTATCCAAAGGATAAGGGCACTAATCAACTGTGTTTTGTTTTCTTTTATGTATGTCTGGCCCCCTGACACTGATACCTGGGAGATGATCCACACCGCAATGACGGCAAGACGCCTGGGATGTGATCCACACCGCAATGTCAGCAAGATGTTGACAGGAAATGGGACCCGAAAATCTGGGATGGGTGTGGCGAGCGGAGGATCATGTGTGATGAGGGATCAAGAAAAGGGCTTGTAGCTGCCAGCATGCATGGGGGAGATGCTGCAGCCCATGCAGTATCTTATGTTAATATTGTTATAGACAACCAGAATTTGCTGCTAGCAGGGGAATTTAGCAGTCTGCTGTGTGACAAGCCCATGTGTCTGCCAGCTTGACCAACACCTCAAACACCCGTTGTTTTGTAGTAACATTATTATTATTATTATTATTACATTTCTTATATAGCGCCAGAATCAACCCCCGAAGGGGTATCTCCGCGCTTGCCTTGGGAACCCGTCCTGGTTTTTCCCTGTGAGATAGCCCCTACAGGGCATCCCCAAGGTGAAAGCCAGGCATCCCGCCGCGGGGGGCCGTTGTGGAGATTAAGCAAGCTTAATGCCCAGAGTTGCAGAGTGTGAACCCATGATTAGGTCAGGCACCGAAGCGAGAATTATCGAGTCCGTGGACATATGAGCTCAACACCCTGCCGCGTCGGGAATCGAACCCTGGTCCCGGGTCTGACCTCTGCTTCAGGGTCTGCCTGCTCTAACCAGTGAGCCACACTTCTCCACACCATTCAGATAATAAGCAGCATCTTACCGTGCTTGTATACGCAAGTGCCATCTTAGTGGGTACTGCGCAGCATTGGGATGCACCGTAGTAAGGGCCAAGGACGCAAGCAAATAGTTAGTAAGCAGGGAGCTTTTCATTCAGAGTCTATCCTGAATGTATGGTCCAGGTGTGCATGTTTGCTATGCTGATGCGAGTTATTGAGCCCTGAGGGGCACTCGCTGTGTGGTCCCCCAAAGATTTGTTTGATTTCATGGATCTGCTGATTATCCGTATTTGGCACCAGCCCCGTTGGGATGGGTGCAGTTACATGACCAATTAGTCCCATATGTGGAAGTGAGGTTGTGGCCAAATGATCATTTCCACTGAGGGTCGAACTGCAGAGCCGGGTTTGAATCCCATTTTTAAAATGCAACATGTCTGTAGGGCATATCATTGGAGGCCAATTTTGGCTCCCAGACGGTAGGTTAATCTCCTCTTAGTTCGCCCCAAGTCTTAGGGGACGGGGGCACATCAGGTACCCAAGTCCCTTATAGTAGCCTGCGCAATCAAGAACTAGGCAATATGCCTGTCCATAGTATTCAATAGAGGCATCCTTCATATAAGTCCTTGGAAAACGTTCCTGTCATGGATCAGAATGCCTACTTAAGCATGAAGTAAATTGGAACCTACAGTGCTTGGTTATTCTTAGAGGGCCGGGCATTCTAGCGATAATTGAATCTATTGTGCTATGGTGTACGCCTGGAAGCTCCTTTTACACCACTCCAAATGGGCAAAGGGGGGAGGGGTTTGTGGGAGGTCTACTACCATGCAAAGAATTTAAGCATGGGGCATAGCCTGACCTTTCCTATTGTTGGGGTAGGCCAGATAGTTGGTCAACTACACTGGCCTGTGGCGGTAAGGCCATGATTGATGAGCTTAAATTTAAGGTCTTTGGGGTGCTGCCATTTTTTTATGGGGACGTCCGGCGGGAGAGGGACCAGTGGTCTCTTATAAAACTCCAGGGGTAGTTACAGCCAGTTGGCTGGAAGGGTGCGGGGGTGGGGAGTTACGCTTTCTGGTAGGCTGGTTGGCCACCCTGCACAAGGGCGCAAGTAAGCTGCACATGACTGCATGGGCCCCTTTTGGAGATAATTATCAGGGCATAGGGGGTGTTCGGGGGGAAGTACCTTCCTGGGGAACCGGGCCCCCTGTGCATGCACACTCCGGTTATGGGGATATTTCTCTGGGCCTAGGGTTTTTTTGGGGGGGGGAAGTACCCTCCTGGGGAACCGGGCCCCCTGCGCATGCGCACTCTGGTTATGGAGATAACTTTCTGGGTGTAGGGGTGTTCGGGTGGCAGGGGACGGCATTGGCCACGCCGAAATTATGGGGGTCGAGCCGGTCCCCCGCCAACAACCAGGGAGGTGAGTGGGCACAGAGCACACCCCTGCCTCCCTTTCCTAAATTGACTGCTGGCAGTGCGCCACCTGGAAGTGTTTGAATCACTTCCAGGTCCCAAGTTGGTCACACAACAACGGGTGCCGGTTTAGACTGGCCCTGGCGGAAATTAGACTTGAAAAGGCTTGGGGAGCCGCAACCGCATCCTCTTTGCTCGCAGCTCTCTCTACTGATCAGATCTTGGACCTTTCTAGGAGATCCTTATTAATTTCACCCACCCACCATCCCCTAAAGCAGAAGTTGTTGAGTAATGTGTTTGTTGTTTGCAGGGTTTTTTCTCCCACAACAGGATAATAATGTTTTGTGGTTATGATGTTTTCTCCCTTCAAACAGGAATGTATTATTGCTTATTTTACAGGTTCACCACTTATTGTCGTGCAATTTCGATATTAATTGTAACATTAAAGCCAAAGTTGTTGAGCAATGTGTTTGTTGTTTGCAGTGTTTTGTCCCAGAACAGGATAATGTTTTATGGTTATGATGTTTTCTCCCCTAAATTAGGAGTGTATTATTGCTTATTTTACAGGTTCATCAATTATTGTCATTCAATTTTTATATTAATTTTCGTATTTGATAGTGCTATTCCTTGGTCACGTTAAGGTCATGATTGGTGAGCTTAAATTTAAGGTCTTTGGGGCGCTGCCATTTTTTAATGGGGACGCCCGGGGGGGAGGGGGCCCTATGGTCTCTCATAAAACTCCAGGGGCAGTTACAGCTGGTTGGCTGGAAGGTTGTGGGGGAGGGGTGTTGCGCTTTACGGTGGGCTGATTGGCCACCCAGCACGTGTACAAGGGCGCAAGTAAGCTGTGCATGACTTCATGGGCCCCTTATGGAGATAATTCTCTGGGTGTAGGGGGTGTTCGGGGGTAAGTACCCTCCCGGGGAACCGGGCCCCTTGTGCATGTGCACTCTGGTTATGGAGATAATTCTCTAGGCGTAGGGGGTGTTTGAGTGGGAAGAATACTCCAGGGGAACCGGGACCCCTGCGCATGTGCACTCCAGTTATGGAGATAATTTATTGGGTGTATAGGGAATTCGGGGGGGAAGTACCCTCCCGGGGAACCGGCCCCCCTGTGCATGCGCACTCCGGTTGTAGTGTGAACATAGCTTGATCAGGATCTGGAGGATACAAGAACCAGAAGTGTCCCAGTTTCTAATTGCTCCAAAAGGTGAAATTACCCGCTATTGTTGGGGAAAGAACTCCACCTCAACCTGGCGACAGCTCAGGATGGGGGCGCCGCTTGAGCACTGTAGCAGCAGCATCATGATAGGTCCTGAAGAAAGCCTTGCCTGATCCAGGGGCATTCTAGGCTTAAACATGTTGACCAGTATTTTTCACCACACCACTGTGACTTAACTTCATGTCGCTGGTGCACTGCTTTTAATCCTGGCAGAGGGTGTCCCGAATAGAACATATATTTGATGCACCCTAGCTAGTTTTATCTGCTTTTCCTTCACATTTCTTTTTTTTGTGCTCCGCCCTCGCTCATACTATTCTGTTCATCACATGAGCATTTAGAATATCATAAATTAGTGTAAAACATCCCTGAGCTCCTCCCTCTCAGAGAGGGGGTTGTAGCCCTCAATGGAACTTGGCTTTTCCTTTGAGAGGAGAATCCCATATGATGAAGCATGTCACCTCTGGTGAGTGAGGGATTTACTCCTGAAAAGGGATTTGCCCACAGGTAGATCTACGTGGTGTAGTCTATGGCTTAAACATCTCGTAATTTTCGATATTTTGCACACAATAGGCCCAAGGATTTTGCATGTGTTTCGGTCTGATAGTTTTTGGGGATTTAATCATGTGCAGGTCTCTAAACTTCCCTAGGACCCTCCCTCTATAAATTTCTTGTTGTACTTGTATACTACTGGAGTCTCCAATATTCCTGATTGAACGTCTTCAAAGAGTCCAAACCTTCATGGAGAAACTGGCTTTGATGAGCCACAGCGCTCGTCGGGATCGTCAGCCCTTGCAGAGCTACACTGGCTCCCGATAAGTCAAAGAATTCAGTTTAATTCTCTCCGTATAGTGTTTAAAGTCCTTCATGGTTTAGGACCTAAACTTTTACAGGAGAAATTCGCCTGGTACATCCCGACGAGGTGTCTTCACTCTTCTTCTGCTCACTTGATGGGGGTTTCTAGATTTTGAAGAGCGAAATCTGGTGGTAGAGCATTCGGCATAGCCGCTGCAAAGATCTGGAATAAACTTCCATCAGAAGTCAGACAGTCCCAGGTCCTCCTGCGTTTTAGGAAAAAGTTTAAAACAAGTGGCAGAGTTCCATAGAAAAATGCTGTTCACAGTGATTACACAGTGCGGATGCTTGCCCGCACTGTGCAATTATCGCAAACGGCACCTTGCACAGCGCAAGTGGTCCGTTCTTTCCCTTTTCTGCCCCTCGAGCAGATCTTTACTAAAGTGGCAGGTTTCTGAACATGAACAAGAAGTTTCTCATTGCGAGCAGTCGCGAGCATATGCGGCCACTCGCAATGAGAAACCTGACCACCTCGCATTGAGAAATCTCGCCGGGATGTTTATTTTCCACGCTTGCGCTCATCAACTTGATGATGACGATCGCGAACGAGGAAAAATCTCGCTGGGAGGTTGATTTTCCTCGCTCGCAGTCGCCAACTTGACGTTGACGATAACGAGCGAGGAAAAAACTCTGCTACGCTATGCTGAGTTTTTCGTTACTCCTCGAGCTCCATGTAATGCAGAGTGCGGGAAACTCCACAAACTCCCAAAGTGGAGCGTGATTCACCACCCAGGGTTAATCAAAATGACTCAAAAATTTACCCCCTAAAAAACAGTGTCCCACTCACCATTCTGGAATGTTGAAAAGGCTGCCATCACCATGAGCAGGTTCTGTACCCTTAAAAAATCCAGGAAACAACATCTGATTGTCACAGAGCAAACTAAGACGCAATCATCTTAAATGACATCTGAGCCACACCCTCTCGACCAACCCTTCTGAAATGGATACAACTACAATATTTCCACTGTGTGATAAAAGTAATTGTTTATTTGCAGGTCACATGTGCATACATAGTAAAGTCCTTTGGAAGAATAAAGGACCATGCACATGTGCACTGCAGGCTTCACACAGTTCTCCGGAGACTGCACACTTCCATACATTTGTTTATATTGATAGGTATGAAGCAACACAAAACTTCATAGATTACTGCCAGTTAACCAACTAAGTTTATTGGTAGGAAAGATGTAGATATTAGCAACCAGATTTCCACAGTCATGTCCCCTGATGTCCTACACTTCATCAACTATATCCTACATTAGGTATTTTATGAACATAAGGGCTACTTTCAAATACATACATTGGTGCACAGGCTCCCTCCAATTAATTGAAGCTCAATGAAACTGGAACCTATCAGAAGAATATGCCATTGAAAACCATACAAATTAAATCATTCTACTATTTCACAGCATTAAAAATACCATTTTCAAATGTTATTATGTTGATGAGCTTCAAACCATAAAACATTATTTCAATTCCTCCGGATTAGATTTAGAATGTAATTACATGCATCACTTACATTTATGAAGTTCTATTCAAGGGTGACCCATGAGATATTAAAGGATTTTAATTGTTAACTACCCAATTCATTTCTTACTTCAATATGTTGCTGATATAACTTATCCACAGATGGCCGGACATGAGATGAAAATTTTTCATATTATTATCGATATTATTATACAAAGAGAATGCAATATATTTATAAAATCGTGTCTCAAATTGTCACATTGTAGTCTTGATATACCATCACTATTCACCAGTAATTAGGAACATTATATAGCCACTATTCAATATCTTATTAGGTTGATTTATGAAATTCAAATGCCTTCTCTAGGGAGCTATGTGCACATGAAATAAAGAGACATTTTCAAAAATGCCAATATGTCAGTGTTTTCTTGTTTAGCGTCCATAACAAAGTGCAGGAGTTTCGCTGATTCTTACAATACATTCTCAACTGCAGCCCTTTTTTTAAGTGACTTATATGAAATTGTAATAAGCCCAATTAAAAAAACCTTTACCTCCTTAGACCAATGTTTACAGCAAAATAGCTTCATTTGCGTCTTTCAGTTTAACTATGTTGTAAACCACAAATGAGCAAAATGGAGCAGTAGTAAACACCATGCAACTCTTTTGCAGAGCCCTCTGAGAAAAAAAACCGGGTGCAATCCTGATATATAACCTTAGGTTTAGCCAGGTTCAGTGAATATGCTTGTGCCCCTTTGGCCTGAAACGCTGCAATAAGCTGGCGTAACTGCCACCTACTCTCTACAGTAAAGTGGCAAAAGTCGGGCCTTACAAAAAATTAAAAATCCTTCCTGGCCCTCTTTTTATCCGGTTGAGCTAACTGAAACACATCCTCCCTAGCTAAAAAACTATTGAAAGAAATCAAGATCGATCTGGGCTTGTTAACTTGACCTAGCTTTAAGCGCATGGTAAATGGGAAACGATGTGCCCGCTCAATCTCCCAATTCCAATCCCATCTAGTGAGCTCTGGGAAGGCATCAGCAAATAACCCAACAAATAATGTGAGCACATCCTGGCCTTCCCGACCTTCCGGAATCTGTAACACTCACAGGTTCGATCTTCGTGCGCGGTTCTCCAAGTCCGCTAATTTCTTCTGAGTATCATCTCTCATCATATGAAGGGATTCAGTCAAAGCTTTCTGCACCACAAGTTCATCCTGAAGGTTTGAAATGCGTGTTTCTGCTTCCATAAATCGAGCTGTTATTTCCAAACAAGACTTTGCGACCCTGCGCTTACGACAGAGGTTCTGTACCCTCTGACTCTCCACTCTGGTTTCTTCCCGATGGGACATGATTGATTGGTAAATCTGCGTCAGAGATATATCTTCCTCTGGTTGTTCACCATCCACTTGCAAATCGGTACTCAGAGTTTTATGCTCAGGCTTTTTACGTACAGTAAGGGCTCTACCTTCTACAAACTCGCCAGATTCCTCCAAGTGTGAGCTACTGTTATCGCTGCCTCCGATGCCATTAACCTGTATAGAGAGTATGTCCAGTAAATCCTCACATGATGAGGTTGAAAGTTCTGACAATGAAAAAAAGTCTCCAGATTCGGCATCTTGTGTAGAGGCCGGTATATCTCCACCAATATCACAAATTTCATGAGCCAAATTTCCTGCCACCGGGTCCCCTACCTTTAAATCAGATTTAGTAGGGAGATCGATAGTCTCATCCACATCACTCAGGATGGCTCGACCCCCTGCTAAGGTGTTGTATATCGGTGTAGGCATAGGCATGGACATAGGCTTGATCACAGTAGGTATTATGGGTGGCCCCCCCCGCCTAATGTTGCGAGCCCTCACACATCATAGGCCCACAATTTTCCTCCCGGGTTAGATCAACATTAACAGCAGCATTCTCGCCACCGTCCTCGCCCCTTCCAACAATCCTCTCTGCCAAAATGGGGTGTGCGTTCTTGGCCTTTTTCTATTGCTACTTTCCACCCAAAAATAACCCAGGAATAGTTTTTTAGAGGCGTCTTCAATTTTAATCTTGCATTTGAGTCTGGTTTTGAACTTTTCGTGGGATTACCTGGGGTCTTTTCTCCGACTCCTCTGGCTCCCTCACTAGCCGAATCCTCTGGCTGCCGCTGTGCCCGACGCGTTCCCTTAGGAGGCATTACCCAGCACTGGTTTACTCCACTCAAATCTCTTTGAACACCATAGCGGCACCAGCCTGCAGCCCCTAGCCCGAACCTGATCAAAGAGGCTGCCAAACAACTCAGTGAGAAACCGCCAAGCTTTGCTACCGCCACCGCCGAAGCAATCCACATCACCCGGCACCCAACACAGGTGAGCACACAGCAGGTAGCCTTTAGACAACTTCGTCTTCGATCAATTCCCACATGGTTTCTTTTGCATCTTTTGGCGTTCTCCTTTTTAGTGTTTTCCTTTATTCTCTTCCTCCCACCTCACTGCCTCAAGGTTTGAGGCTACCCGGGATTTCACTCGCTATGCCCCTATGAGCCTCTGCATCAGCGAGTCCAACTTGTACATCCGCCGCGGACGCCATCTTACCAATGACTGCAAACAAAATCGCAGTCGAGCTCTGCAAAAGAGTATCAAAGCTCTATACAGGATTTTGGTTAATACTGTTTTAAAGCAGGGCATGGGTGGGATAAACCTCTGCATTAGATGCAGAGGTTCCTGCCCCCTTTTCTTTCTTTTTTTTTGGTATTGTCCTTTCTCTGGCCGTGGAGGTGCCCTAGGTTAAGTTTTTTTGATGTATGTTGCTTCCTGGCTACTAGGGTTTCTCTCGCTGATAATATATTTTTTAGTGGTGGCATTTTTCATTGTGTCCTCCACTTTTGAGCGGAGGTACGAGCATAACCATCAGACGAATTAAAGCTTTTTCATCTCAAGGACCATAAGTCCTACAGCCTTGTTGTTGGGGGGTGGGGGGGGTAGGGTTGGGTTGCAGGGGAGACGGGGAAAGGGCGGTGGGGGTCTAATAAGAGGAAAAATTTTACAGCATCAGATTGGGAATACTTGTTGGCAGCAGAAGAATGGTTGTTTAAAATGTTTGTTAGGCATGGCTTACAAAATGCATTTATGTTTATTTTTCTTTGGCTACCAGGGGGTTGACAATGTGTTCCTTTAACGTGTGTGGCCTCAATAATTATAATAAAAGAAAGAGGGTATCTGTGGAACTGCGTCTGATCCAACCGGATGTAATATGTATTTAGGAGACGCATATCCCTTGGGGTAAATGCTCTGTATTGACTGATTTGGGGTTCGTATTGCTACAGCGTCACAGCAAACATCAATGATACGGGGGTAGCAATATTGGTTAAACCCGCTATTCAAAGTCTAGGACCTGTCTCAGCCGACAAATGTGGGAGATGGGTGATTGTGGAATGTGTCCTCGACATTTCTAAATTCACAATCTGTACTATTTATGGGTCTAATTTTGATGAACCGCTAATATTAGAAGAACTGAATATCTAACTGGCATCATGGCCGGCTCCCTTAGTACTTTGTGGGGCTTTTAACATCAATTTGGTTAATAACGAACTACAAAGGGAGAGGCAAGCATACATGGGACGGAAACCAAGGGTGTTTCAAGCACTAGTTAATTTGGTGAAGGATCACGGGCTATCAGATGCATGGGGTAGTATACAACCATTAGAACCTGGGTATACGTTTTATTCTTTCCCTCATCAAAAATTGGTTTGTCTTGATTATTTTTTTTATATCAACTGAGTTACTTGTCGGAGCCCAGATACAGATGTACCCCAGGATCACCTCTGACCATGCACCAATAGTGCTGGAAATCTCTGCACTCTCGGTTGAGTGTGCTTTAAGAACTTTTACGTTTGATAGGAAACTATCGCTTGATAATGGGTTTAAGGACCATATGAGAATATGGATTAAAGAGGTTTTTTTTAATAACAAAGACACAGTTTCCGTGCCAGTGCTTTGGGACGCTTTTAAGGCTTGTCATAGAGGGGAAGTGACAAGATTTGGTATTCATTATCAAAAGAAGACTAAGTTAGATTGACAGGACCTATTTGCAAAATTGATACGTGCTGAGGCAAAATGAACACAGTGGATTGCATATGGTAAAGACATCACAGGGCTGGAATCTGATACTGCACGATGTTTGGCGAAAATTAATATACTCTGGAATAAAGAGAATGCCAGGAAATATCTGACCCATAAAAGGGAGTGCCATGAGTATGGGGAGGTGGTAGGGCGATGTCTTGCATTGAGAATGCGGATGAAAGAATCCTTTCAGAAAATTACCAGCCTTAGGGATAGCTTTGGCCTAACCGCACGCGATCCCCGGGGAATTTCCGCTATTTGTCATCAGTTTTACACTGAGTTATATACTCAGCAGAAGACTCAGGGAGATGTGAACAATATGTCGGACGTCGGGAATTTATACAGTTAGACTGGGAGGAGGTGGAGTGGTTAGACGGTGGTATTACTATGGAGGAATTAGAGGCTGCTGTTAAGGGATTAGCTAGTGGGAAGGCTGCTTGTCCAGGTAACCTCCCCGTGGAGTTGAATAAAGTATTTTTTCTTCATGATCTTAAGAACTAGCTGTTAGAGATGATATGTGCCGCTCAGAACGGTCATGCACCTAAATCATAGGATGAAGCCACTGTTGTTGTTTTTAAAAAGAAGGGGAACCTCCTGAGATCCCGGGTTCATACCGACCAATTTCATTGCTTAATTGTGTTGGCAAAATTTATTCCAAAATATAGGCAAATGGATTGGAAAAAATTATATCTCCCTTGGTATCTTTACACCAGCATAGTCTTATCCCCTCTCGAGGGAGTGTGGATCATAGTAATAAAGTTGTGACATTATTGGATGTTGCTCATCTATTATTTTTGGTTATGACTGTGCCTGGTTGTGTATTGCTGCAGCTTGGCTGCAATATGAGGTTCCTGCTTTTGAAGTCTGGTGAGCCAGAATGTATAATTGATATAATTTAGAATATAGTTTGTTTTCTGCTAAAGGCTCAAGGAAACGCAAGATGGGTATTTATATTTGGGGGGATTTTCATTAGTATATGATTGTGTAAATTATGTTTGATAAAATCTGATGCTGAAACACCATGCAAAGGGTGGGTAAGGGGATAGATCAAGTCATGTGTTGCTTTGGGCATTCAATTAATCAATCAATCAATATATTTGTAGAGCGTGCTACTCACCCGTAGGGGTCTCAAGGCACTTGGGGGGGGGGGGGGGAGTGCTGCAGCTGCTTGAAGAGCCAGGTCTTGAGGAGTTTCCTGAATGTGAGGTCATCCTTGGTCTATCGTAGGTGGGCGGGGAGGGAGTTCCATGTCTTGACCGCCAGGTAGTAGAATGATCTTCCTCCGGCAGTGGTTCTGCAGCTCCGTGGGATGGTGGCGAGGGCGAGGCTGGTGGAGCGGAGTTTGTGTGTTGGAGTGTAGAATGTGAGGCGGTTGTTGAGGTATTCGGGACCTTTGTTGTGGAGCGCTTTGTTTGCATGGGTGAAGAGCCTGAACGTGATCGTTTTGTTGACGGGGAGCCAGTGCAGGTCTCTCAGGTGAGCTGATATGTGGCTGTGGTGGGGAATGTCGAGGATGAGTCATGTGGATGCGTTCTGTATGTGTTGGAGTCTTTTCTGAAGTTTGACTGTGGTTGCTGCCTATAGGGCGTTCCCGTAGTCTAGTCGGCTGGTGACGAGGGCCTGGGTGACCGTCTTTCTAGTTCTGGTAGGGATCCACCGGAAGATCTCACAGAGCATGCGCAGGGTGTTGAAGCATGATGATGAAATGGCGTTGACTTGCTTGGTCATCGTGAGAGAGAAGTCCAGGATGAATCCCATGTTGCATATGTGGTCAGTGGGTGTCAGTGCGGTGCCCAGTTCTGTGGGCCACCAGGAGTCGTCCCAAGCAGACGGGGATGGGCCGAGGATGAGGACCTCTGTCTTGTCTGAGTTCAGTTTCAGACGTCTGAGTTTCATCCATTCAGCGACGTTTTTCATTCCTTCCTGGAGGTTGAGTTTGGCGGCGGCTGGGTCTTTTTTGAGGGAGAATATAAGCTGGGTGGCGTCAGCGTATGAGATGATGTTGAGGTTGTGTTTGCGTGCAATGGTGGTGAGGGGACTCATGTAGATATTGAAGAGGATTGGGCTGAGCGATGAGCCTTGGGGTACCCCGCAGTTAATCTCAGTGGCCGCGGAGCAGAAGGGAGGGAGGAGGACTCTCTGGGTTCTGTCGGAGAGGAACGAGGTGATCCAGTCCAGGGCTTTACCTTGGATCCATTTACCATTCACAAACACCTCCCTAATCTTTGCCCACCATCAAAATAGTCAGATATTTACTCTAACAAAAGGGTGGGTATCTCTAATGCGAGGATGGACAGGGGAATGGAACACCCTCATTCTTCATGGCAGTGTAAGGAAAAGGGATTCCCCGCTTTGAAATATTTTTCCCCCTTGAGGAAAAAGTTGAAAGAACACAAATTTACATTTAGACAGTGGGCTACCTTTCCCCAGAGTTGAGTTTGACAAAGCTTCATGGGGAAATAGTATAGGCCACGTGGCATTCCGGCAATATGCCTAGAAACTCGGGGGCAGATTTATGACAACTGGCGTTTCCCTGCAAATCAGCAGGAATGCGCCAGGTAAGATGCGTCATGCAAGTTTACCCTTGCACCACCACAAAAGCCCGCATTAACTATGCAGCGCATCATGGCGCAAGGATAAACATATGCGTGACGCATCTCCCGTTGGAAGGGTGGCGCATTGCTGGAGTCGTGTAGCAAGTGCGACGCAACTCCAGCAATGCCCGTGGCCTGCCCATACTTAGCGTGGTGCGTCAACCAACGTTCTTTTCTACCAGATGTATTTTTTATTTATCCCTGGCTTGCAGTGAAATGCAGATCAAACATGCTTTTATACATTTTCACCAAGACATGTTGTCCCTGTGCAGGACGTACTAGAAGCAGAGCCTGTTACTCTGAGTAATATACATTATACATACAAAAATCAAAATATCAAAACATGTAAAACACAATTACATTAAACTTCAGACTATACACTTTTCTAAAAGAATAACTGCACAATTTACACAAAACAAGTAACTGTACAATTTATATACATTAAACTGTGCAAAAATACCGGCAAGGAATAGTTCTACTCCTTTTTAAATAATAGTACGGGGACTTCTCTCATTAGGATCCTCGCAGTACGCTAAAACTTTAGTAAGCCGATGAGAGTTTGCCTCGAGTTTTGAACCCAGATCTGAGCCGTACCAAGTGGGCTCTAAGCTACAAAAAATTCTGAGCATAAATTTATCCTGGGTTCTTTAGGGTCTTCTCTCGGGGAAATATAACCAATGCGTTTCGACCTTCTGCGTGGCGCTTCTTGAACCAGAGGTCTTCATCAGGGTGGGTGATTAGCAAGGAGGACTGGAAATACCTGTGTATAGAAATGGGAGGAACTTATCAAAACCTATTTCTGTGTCTAATATTTACAAGTGAGAAATGGATATCTGGGGAGTATTACATACCGGTTCTCATCTTCATGTGGTGTGAATCTTCTTAGCTCTATAGGCGGGTAATGGTTTATGTACTGAGAAAGAAAATGAGGCATAAAGCTTGTCACTGTTAAGGGTCTTGAATCTCATATCTATACTCTCAATATAATTATGGTGGATATCCGGACCGAATACCTACTAGTGGGGGGGATGTGTGGGTATGGGGCGCCTAGGTGATGAGTGTGTATTTATATAGACTGCTTCGAGGGGGAGCGTGTATTTATGTACACCAAATCTCAAGAGGCCCTATGTTGCTTGTGTATTACATTGTAAAAAAAGCAACCTTCTTGTTCCTGGAGCTCTAAAAACGGTGCGTGCACAACGTGACTAAGTGCACGTGAACATGCAGAGTTGAAATCATTACGTGGCTAGTCTTGCCATTAGCGCAATATTAACTTTACCCAACTCTGTGCATGTGAACATGCCTGGTGAGAAACCTTACGCTACTAGTACGAAGGCAAAAAAGATTCTAAAAAAACTTTACCTGGACAGCTTATGTAAGGCTGTTTTCGCCGCCGCCTCAGGAAGAAAAGAGTGTGCTTGGTCTAATCAATTTCTTTCAAGCTTCTCGACCGGCGTGCGTGTGGGACGCCCTAGGGCAATACACTTCTGGTGCTCGTGTAAGGAGGCAGCAGAAAGGAGGCAGTGAGTCTCTCTCTTACTGGCCCTGCTGCGATCTCGCTGTGATCCTGCAAGTGGGACACGGCTCACAGCGTTATATCCGGGTCTTTGGGCGGAAGGACCTCTCACTAATTCTAATCTGTTTCAGGCACGTTGCCATGGAGCTCCCAAGCTCTTAAAGCACAATTGCTTTGTGGGAGTTTGAGCTATCCCTCAAAGCTGCTCATTATTCCAACTCTGAGCGCTGATACCCGTGCACTCATGGACTGTTAATTCAAAGCTACTCGTTGCTTGAAACTACACTCATGCATCATTAGATTTTATTTTATTAAAAATGGGAAACCTTTTGTATTTTTTATTTGCAGTCATAAGTCTCATTCCGTGACCCCACATCGCCCCTGAGCCATTCCCGCTATTGCCCCTGCTATAGGCGGAAATAACCTGTATCTTAGACAGCCTACAAATATCTTGGGCCATTAAGAAAGATTCTTTATTCTCAGGGCTGGGGGAGGAAAGAAAACTACAGTGAAGCTATCTCATACCCGATGGTTAATCTCGGTGATTTCATTCATGCCGTTTTCAATAGTATTCAAATACATTATTGTTTTTGCTCCAAATCTGGACAGAAGTGTATCGATATTTTTACCGGAGATATGTTTAAGTACCGTCTATTTTATATCATTGGGACAGTGCTGATGTTACTATTTGTTACCATTGGTGTGCTAGTGATCTTACAGCGAATTCTTGAGCGGTGTTGAATGATCCGCTTCTTAATGGCCTGGATTGTTTTGCCGACATAAGCTTTTGGGCATGGGCTCAGTGTGCAATAAATTACATTGTGGGTGTTGCAGTTTATAAACGCTTCATATTTAACAAACTTGTGGCCATAATCGAAAATTCTTCACTTTCAATGGATCCCAGTTTGTTCAAATAAAAGGAGCAGCCATGGGCTGTCCATTTGCATGGGAAATGGCTATAATGTTTATGGCCCTGTTCGAAGATAAGTGGATTTATTCTAACAATCCATATGAAGGCCACATTAAAATGTGATATTGTTACATCAACGAGGATTTTATGCTATGGCGAGGCTCAAACGAACAGCTTATGGAATTCCTCAACTGGATTAATAGCAGGAACAGAGACATTAAATTCACGGCTAATTATAACAAACCTGAGATGAATTTCCTGGATCAAATGATCAAACATGAAGGAGGCAGCCTCTATACGATGCCGCACAAGAAAAAAACTGGCAGGAATATCATACTCCACTTTTACAGTTTCCACCAACAAAACCTCAGTGAAAACTTGCCTTTTAGTCAGTTTTTAAGAACAAGACGAAATTGCATGAAAAAGAGGACTACTTCGAGAATGCGAAGGCTTTGATGGACAAACTTGCAGAACTCAGTTACCCAAGGACACTTCTAAAGAGAGCTATGAAGAGGGCCTGGTACACCCCCAGGAAACACTTCTGGTACCAAAAGAATGAAAGGAAGGTGTACCAGTAGTATGTGTGACTACCTTTGCAGGATGTACTAATGACATGAAGAAAATACTGCGCAAAAACTGGTCCAGGAATCTTTGCAAGATCCCCTGATATTCGCACTAAAGGAAAACAGAAGTCTAAAGTACAAACTGGTACATGCTGACACAGTCAGGAGAAAGAACTTCCAGCCAATTCGAAATCTGCTATCACTCCCGGCCATCAAAGGTCATAGGAGATGAGGAAACTTCCTCGTGCAACAGCACATTAGAAGGCTCAATTTTCAATTATGGCCACAAGTTCGTTAAACATGAAGCATTTACGAAATGCAACACCCACAACGTAATATATTGCGCACTGTGCCCATTCTTAAAAGCTTATGTCGGCAAAATAACTCAGGCCATTAAGAAGCGGATCACTCAACACCGCTCAAGAATTCGCTATAAGATCACTAGCGCACCAATGGTAACACATTGTATAGAACATAAGCACGGTCCCAATGATATAAAATGGACGGTGCTTAAACATGTCTCCGGTAAAAATATAGATACACTTCTGTTCAGATTTGAAGCAAAAACAATAATGTATTTGAATACTATTGAAAACGACATGAATTGAAACAGCGAGATTAACCATTGGGTATGAGATAGATTCACTGTAGTTCTACTTTCCTCCCCCCGGCCCTGAGAATAAAGAATCTTTCTTAATGGCCCAAAATATTTGTAATGATTGACAAAAAGGGACTCAGTTGTTCCTGAGGGAAGAGTAAAAAGTAAAAAGTAACAAGGTCAAGGAGGGAAGAAGATTGGTAGGTGGGTAGTGCTCAGTGGAGTGCTACCCTGGGCATCCCATTAGTTGGAATGAATGGCCTCACACACTCTTGCAAGTGTCATGCTTCATCATTGGCCGTTGCTCCTCGTTGGACAGGCGGTGCAATGTCCAACGGGCTCACCTCTAGGAGGGGCTCTTTATCGGAGATCTTTTTTCCAACAGCCTGTGGGTGAAGTGCAAGTGAGGGGCCAAGTAAGAAGTGAATAGTGTAGGTGGGTGAGTTAAAATATAGCAAGGGATACCGGAGAGCAATTTATTCTGGTGGTTCCCGTACTATAAATAAAACCAGTGGGTGGCCTATGATCGCCAGAAGTTAGGTTCTGTATCACGATCTAGGACTGCACAGCGTTCAGTGGGGTCAACATGTTTCTCGCTTCTGCAATTATGCTGCGATTCTTCAGGACCTTATATACATCTATCACAAGGAAAGACCTAAAAGTGTCAACCTATAAACATCAAATTTACTATTACTGTTGTACTACCTGATTGTAACCGCTCCTGCCTACAGGTCAAGGAGTACAGGTGTCAACAGTACCCGGTAGGTGTGACATCAAGGGAGAGAGCCAATAGGGGTTTAATGGTTCTCAGAGCCTTGGTCAGAGCTCTTGCGCCTACCCATCGCTACCGGGATCCGGATAGTATATAATATTTGTAGGCAGACTAAGATACAGGGTTCCTTCCACCTATGGCAGGGGAAATAGTTGGATGGGCTCAGGGGGCGATGTGGGGTCACTGAATGCGACTGTGTACTGTAAATAAAAAATACAAAAGGTTTCCCATTTTTAATAAAATAAAATGTAATAATGCATGAGCATAGTTTCAAGCAACGAGTAGCTTGAATTAACAGTCCATGAGCGCACGGTCATCAGCGCTCAGAGTTCAAGTAATGAGCAGCTTTGAGGGAAAGCTCAAACTCCCATGAAGCAATTTTGCTTTAAGAGCTTGGGAGCTCCATGGCAACGCGCCGGAAACATTTTAGAACTAGGGAGAGGCCCTTCCACTCGAAGACCCGGAAATAACGCAATGAGCCACATCCCGCTTTGCAGGATCACAGCAAAATCGCGGCAGGGCCAGTAAGAGGGAGACTCACTGCCTCCTTTCTGCTGCCTCCTAACACGAGCACCAGAAGTGTATTGCCCTACGGCGTCCCACATGCACGCCGGTCGGGAAGCTTGAAAGAAATCGATTAGACCAAGCACGGTCTATTCTTCCTGAGGCCTTGGCAAAAACTGCCTTATATAAGCTGTCCAGGCAAATATTTTTTAGAAACCTTTTTGCCTTCGTACTCGTAGCAACACTAGCCATGTAATGATTTCCACTCTGCATGTTCACATGCACTAAGTCGCGTTGTACACACACCGTTTTTAGAACTCCAGGAACAAGAAGGTTGCTTTTTATTTACAATGTGATACACAAGCAACATTGGGCCTCTTGAGATTTGGTGTAAATAAATACACACTCCCCCTCGAAGCAGTCTATATAAATGCACACTACCCACCTAGGCACCCCATACCCACACAACTCCCCCACTAGTTGGCATTTTGTCCCGATATCCACCATAATTATATTGTGAGTATAGATATGAGATTCTAGACCCTTAACAGTCCATAAACCAGTATCCGCCTATAGAGCTAAGAAGTTTCACGACACATGAAGATGAGAACCGGTATGTAATACTCCCCTGATATCCATTTCTCACTTGTAAATATCAGCAACAGAAATACGTTTTGATTAGTTCCTCCCACTTCTATACACAGGTACGTTCAGTCCTCCTTGCTAATCACCCACCCTGATGAAGACCTCTGGTTCAAGAAGCGCCACGCAGAAGGTTGAAACGTGTTGGTTATATTTCCCCGAGAGAAGAGCCTAAAGAACCCAGGATACATTTATGCTCAGAACATTTGTAGCTTAGAGCCCTCCTGGTATGGCTCAGATCTGGGTTCAAAACTCGAGGCAAACTCTCATTGGCTTACTTAAGTTTTAGCGTACTGCGAGTATCCTAATGAGACAAGTCCCCGTACCATTTTTTAAAAAGGAGTAGGACTATATTATGCCTGTATTTATGCACAATTTAATGTATATAAATTGTACAGTTATTTGTTTTGTGTAAATTTTAGAGTTATTTTTTTCGTAAAGTGAATAGTCTGAAGTTGAATGTAATTGTGTTTTACATGTTTTGATATTTAGATTTTTGGATATATATTATGTATTTTTTACTCAGAGTAACAGGCTCTGCTTCTAGTACATTCTGCACAGGGACAACATGTCTTGGTGAAAATGTTTAAAAGCATGTGTGATCTGCATTTAACTGCAAGCCAGGGATAAATAAAAAATCCATCTGCTAGAAAAGAACGTTGGTATCTATGATGTCAGAGGTATTATGTTTTGAATATGGTTTATGCTGTCTCTGCGTCACAGAAGTGATGCAACCATGGCGCAAAAATGGCGCAAGGGGCTCGTAAATCTGCCCCTCAGTCTGGCTCAGTTTTGTAGGCGTACTGTTGGAAATTTTGTGAATTCCCCAGCTTTGCATGTTTATAGCACTGCGTAGCATTGGGTGTATGGTTATAAATGTGCAAAATTGTATTGTGTATTTGACTCTAAATATTTTGAAGCAGAGGACAATCTACATATTGGTGTTTTTAATTTTGTATTGCAGATTCTGCATCTCTGCAACTGTTCTTTCATATGAAGAAGCAAGAGAGCAAAAGCCAGATTTACATAGCTATTTAGGACAGTGAACTTATGTTTTTTCAGATAAAAAGCCATTAATTAAAGCCTGGCAGATGTTAACATAAGGATGCCTGGCAAGCATAAATAGTGTTGCTATTGTGTAACTCCATGTCAAAACAGTGTTACAATAAAGCAGTAGAAAACCCCATGCATGGAGTTAGCAGTGGGCAGATCAAGACATAGGGCCTGATTTAGGGTTCAGCGAATTTGTTAATCCTCACTAATGTGGCAAATATCCCATCCCCCATATTACAAGTGCATCATATCCAATGGACCATTTGTGACAGATTGACCTGGGAGTCTAACATCCAAAATATTGTGAGTTTATTCCTAAACTCAATCAATCGATCAATTAGAACAGTTCACCCACGACTCACCCACGATGGTCTCCAGGCACTGGGGGGAGAGGTGCTGCTACTGCTCGAATAGCCAGGCCTTGAGTATCCTCCTAAAGGTAAGAAGGTCCTGGGTCTGCTGTAGGACGATGGGGAGGGGGTTCCGGGACTTGGCAGCGAGGTGGGAGAATGTTCTGCCTTTCCGCAGAGTTGACCACCGGGAATTTTATCACAATTTATTACACCAAGAGTTAATGAAACGTTTCTTTCAGGCGGAAAGGGGGACTGAACAACCCCAAACTGTTTGAGGGTGTACTGGAAGACATTTCTCCACAGGGAAAAATATTTTCTCTGGAGAAAAAAGGAAAATAAATAAATGTGCAGTTGAGCGGCAGGCTGAGTTTCTTCAATGCTTCAATGTACAATGCAAACAACTGGATATCAAGTAAATAGCATATATGACTTGACATATGTACTATCACTCATAACAAACTACAACTATTAGAGCTCTCCAGGCATACTACAGGGAATCTTTCTCAATTCTCAAACATCATAAATGTACACACATGTGCTTGAATACATCTACAGGGGCAAACTCACCAATTTCATGTGAAATAGGACCCGCAGAGTGGTGCTATCTGCTTAAGTGGCATATACGTTAAAGTCAGAGGGGGCAATTTTCAAGCCCCTTGCTCCACTGGTGCGTCACTTTTCGTGTCGTACTGTTGGCACCTTTTACTGCTCCATATTTACAAGGTCAGGAAAAGGCACCCTGTGTGACTTTTCCTGTCCTTGTAAATATTTACCTTTGCATGCAGCACTTTGCGTGAAAGTCAGAACCACTAGATCTAGAAATTAGTGACTTCAAGGTCGTATTCTCAGGGGATAGTGTCCATACTATCATAGGGCTCAAAATGTTCTTACCCATGAGGACAATGGAGAGAACTAAGACAGTTTTTGATCCAATCATCTTGAAAAGACACAGGTTTACTATTAATGGAAGAAGGTTGATCTCCCTACCTTTTTATCATCTGTCATTCGTCAGACCCTGCCAGAGATTACCCAGTGCCTTGACCGCCGAGGCCGTGCCCCAAAACATTATTTGGGGCAAACATTATTAATTAATATTTTGCAATCACTCGTAGTGTGAAACAAGCTCTGATCTGTACCAAACCACCGTCCAATGTATGCAAGTGTATTCAAAGTGTACACGCGCAAGAAAAAATCTCCAGTAATCACTAAGGAAGGCTGAATCCAAGGAAGGTGCATGCTGTTAGATTGGCTCAAACACACTTTAAACAGATTCTGGCAACTAGGAAGAAGTATATTAGAGAACCAGCCTGGGAGGAGCCATAAAGGATAGTAAACTATTCTGGAGGGTAATTAAATATAGCTACTTTAAGGCCCAGAACGAGCTATCCGTGGAGGTCAATGTTGTGAAAAAGGCTTGAATAAACTATTTTTCGGGTATATATGAATTCCAACGTCAAAAGGAGCAGATTATGCGACACCCTATAGTATACAAACTGAAGAATTGCAAAATAGTTTGCTTCCGTACCATCCACCAATCTGTAACTCTGTATAAAGTGGAACGAGATCTGGAGCACAGTAATAAAGGGAACACTCCTGGACCTATTTAAAGAGCAGCTTGATCTATGGGCCCCCCCTTACAAACGTTTATAATGCCACAATAGCCCTAGGACCGCCTAGTGCTTGAAAAACTTCAATTGTAGTCCCATTTACAAGAATGGGGACAAATCTTTGCCACAAAATTATCGCCCAATATCGTTATTGGACGCCACTGTCAAAGTCATGGGTCACATCTTACTGAATAGATTGGAAGAATAGGCAGCAGAAAATAATACTCAGGCAGATACACAATATGGTTTTAAGAAAGGTTTGAGAACTGTACATCAATGTTTAAATGTAAACACTTGCATCTGGAAATATACAGTGGCGAAGAAGGGGACACTGTACTTCTTCATGGATCTTTCTGCAGCCTTAGACTGTGTTTCTCACTCAAGACTGTGGAAAATCATGGAGGAGATGGGGATTGAGTCCGGGATCAGTAGTTTCGCAAGTCAACTCTCTGCAGAAGCAAAGGCCCAGGTCTGTTTTGGCAGGAGGGGTGAGTGCTCAGTTAGTCTTAACATCAGTAGGATGTTAGGCAGGGTTGCGTCTGAGCACCTTTTTTTATTTTCCCTCTATATAAACCAGGTAGAATCCTGCCTAACCCTATCCAGCAGAGATACAGTAATGATGGGCTCACACCCCTTCCCTGTCCTTTTATATGCTGACGACGCTGTGTTAACTGCCAGAACTCGACGCTGCTTGTAAGTGCTTATAAATGATTACATAATTTTCATGGTGGACCGGGACTTAAGAGTAAATAGCTCCAAAACTTATATCATGATAACTGGGGCTAAATCAAAGACAAAAGCCACTTTTTATGCAGAAGGGCAGAAGTTGACTGAAACTCCAATGTTTTGCTACTAGGAGATACTTTTTTGATAACAAGAACTTGGGGACCCCAATGACAGCCAACAGAAGTGCACAAATCAAGAAGGATATAAATGGGCTATGCTTATTTACAAACAAATTAGGTTTTAAAGCGATGAGGTTAATTATAAACAATATATAATAAGTGAGGTGCAGGTTACAGATTTAAGGCAGAAAAAACAGCAATAGACATGTAACCTCATAACTCCAGATTCTGACCTTACCCATTACACATTAATTATTGCACTCACAACAATGCTCATTAAATGAAGCATTCTTCTGCACGTCAATTCATGTACATTCATGGTAAATGTAATTTAAGTGAAGTGTGTGCTTTCAGCACTGTGCACCTAAGAATTCCGTGTGCTCCAAACTAATTGACTTCCCTCCACCCATTGTCTAATCAGTCAACGATCTGTTTGGAAGAATGGAGTGCCTGCCACTGGACGTATGTGTCAAAATCATAAATGCTTTCAAGCTTACTTAACATGAGTTGGCCTTGTAAGTGAAAATCTATTCAAGTTCTGTATTCCATTGTGCTCTCAATTGAACGTTTCATCTTACTCGTGTTAGTGCCAGATCTAGGTCTAAACTGGTTTCTGACCATGAACAGCAGCATATTTTCTGCTGCGGTTGGTTGTACCATATTTGTGTGCATTTTATTTTCTATGGTGTGTTTATTTTTTACATTTCCTAAAACAGTGTGTTTCCAGGAGGAGGCATATTTTCCTTCCAGCATGCTCAAGATAGGACACTACAGCTGTACATTTGATGGGATTGTTAAGCCCTTGGATATTGAGGTATATTATCTTCAAGTTAGTGTGTGAAAGTGTGACGTTGCATGTGTAAAAGTCTGCCTCGAGCAGGGACACGAGATCCATGGGGGAGCTGTGTATTTGAGAAGTAGTGTAGGTACTATAGGAGTGCTGAGAGTGCTGTTAGGCAGAGTGAGTGTGATCCCAATACGAATCTCGCCCAAAACATAAGCAGAGCAACAAAAACACAAGACCAATAGAGTAATATGATAGTCCAGGTATCCAGGGACTGGAAGTTGAAATGTCGAAACCAGTGTCCAGCGAGGAGGGCTGGCTCTTTCAGATCAGCAAAGGACACCAAGATCTGTGCTCATCGGTCCCAGCTGCCCAGCAGAAGGCCAGGAGCTTTCCAGAGCCAAATAAAAGGGACCAGTTCCTGGGTTAAATCACTCCAGAGAGAGCAGGATCTTCGGTGAGACTGTCCAACTTTGCTTGCCATTCCTGAGCTATAGCCATGGGGTCTTGGCAGAGGCTCAGGAAGGATTTTATCATCCGGCACCATCATTGCCCTCGGGTCCTTGAGCGTGCCCAAGTGACCTTAGGTGAGGTCTTCACTGTGTCGTCACTGCAGTTCAGGGGTTAAGGTGCCTCCTCCTGGGACCCAAGTTGCTGGAGTTTTTCTCCCATTGAAAGATAATGAGGAACTGGTGGCCCAACTGTAGTGAATACCTTTACCTCTGAGGAACTCGTGATCGGGCAAAAGCTTCTGCAGATTTGTAGGTTATGGCTGTGAGGTCCTAGTGTAATGCTCATTTGTGTCCGTTAAAGAGAACTATATGGGTGCCTCATGTGGCCCGCATAAGAACTCCTTGAGATGGAATTCATGTGCACAGGTGAGGATGTGTGGTGTCCTCACACCCTCACCACCCGCTCAGCCCACCCAATGTGTGAGTTCTTCGAGAAGATGGCAGAAGAGGTTTTGGATGCCCCCCATGAGGCTCAGCCTCAGCTCCCAATGGTGCTCTCTAGATGCAGTTCCCTGTTATGGTAGGATGGGTCTCCGGGTTTTCTAAATGGCCCTGCAGGGCTATTTGCTGGTTGTGAATTTGCAGGACCTCCTGTTGAAGAGTCTCAAGCTCCTCGCCTTGTGCGGTGACAGTGTCTTTCAATGCAGAGACCCTATTTCCCACCTCATCCAGCACCCCCCTCACCCCTAGCATATCCTCACAGAGCTCTTGCTTGATGATAGGGAGGTCTTCCCACAGGGAGGAGAAAAGGGACTCCATGAAAGTTCTCGTAATGGGTGCCTTGATTTCGCTATCTGCCCTGGATGTCAGAGAGTGCAGGACCATGGAGGTATTGTCTGTTGTCTGTGTGCCCCCTGTTCGAGCATGCATGCCTGTAAGGGAGCAGTCCTTCTTCCCCCATACTAGCGCCATCATGCACAGCAAGTGCGGCTCACCTGTCAGCTGTCCTGTTCCCGACACAGTGATGATTATTACCCTGAGTGGCCATCAATTAGATCCACCAGGCACTCAGGGCAGGTTTGGTGTCTCCAGAGCCCATGGTTTTCACAAGCTCAAGGCCCAGGGATGGGCATTGTCGTGCACAGAAATTAGTTAAGTGCTTGAAGCCTCATGGACCCAGAAGGTAGGCAGGCAGGTCAAGGTAGGTAAAGTGAGTCCAGACCTCTATCCAGCGGTGCACCCTGCGTTGAGTTCAGTGTGAGTCCTCCGGGGTGGAGGGCGTGGCCAATACATATATGAGGTGGATCCAGTATCCAGCCGGTGCTCTTGCCTGATACACTTTGTCTGCCTGGTATAGAGCCAGCAGAGGCCACCCAAGGCATCAGAGTCAGTCCTGAGATACATAGTGGGGTCTGCACTGAGGAACGATGGGTGCTCAGGAGTCACCCATTGCAGAAGAAGAGCTTGAGTCACCAGCTTCTGAAATTTGGGCCCACCTAGTCTCCTCGGGCTCATGCTGTTAGGAGCAGGCATAAACTCTACTTGGCAGGACTGTGGCAAGTGACCTCACTGGCTGCAGGACAATGCAGCAATGGAAGGACCCGCCGGTACACATGCAGGAGCAGTGGGGCTCCCTCAGCTCCTACCATGGCCAGTAACTCGCATCGCTATCCAAAGCCACTGCCTTATTGGGGGAATTGATGGTAAGTGCCCCCTGCTCCGCAATGTGACCATCGACAGAGTCTCATGCAGAAAATATATCTAGGCTACCACTGCTGTAATCCCGGATGTCGACAGCTTCAGTTTAGACCCCTGGGACCCCTCTATGAGACTCCATTTGCGGTGGTTGGAAGAGGACCGAAGAATGCATCCTATTCTGCAGCCATTTTGGCCATGCCCCTGTAAATTAACTTTAAACAAATTCTATATTCTATGTATTTGATTTCATATTTCAAGTCAATGATATATGTTTTAAAGTATCCACCGAACATTGACTCCTTCTACACAGCTGACAGTCAAATAAGCTTTATGCGTACATACTCTAAAATTTTCTGAGGCCACTGCAAAATGGTTAGTAGCATGAAAAATGAAAATACAGTTACCAAGCTACTGTAATATTTATGAACTTTTTTTATTTTTTTTATTTTTTTATTGTTCAGCTTGGCACCTTAATTGATACATATCATACCAGACTTACGGCAATCCTTGCTCTCCAATTAACAAAAGTTGGGGTAATGGGGTTAATCCATTCAGAAGTTATAGTTAACCGAATAACAGACATAGCAATACACAGAAAAGCAGTTTCATGCATTGATCTGGTAAAAAAACAATAATTTTCACACCCTGTTATGACTAACTCAGCTGAAATAGCCACAGGGATCTTAAGAGTGCTGGTAATAAAAAATTTAACATCTTGAAAAATCTGACACAATTTCGGACATGTGAAAAACATATGCACGTCCTTAGCAGCTAATTGGCCACATCTTGGGCACCCATGGGCCCTTAAACCCCCCCATTTGGAAATCTTAGCCGGGGTGACATAAAGATCGGAAAGAGCCATATAGCTTTGAGAGCGTAAGCTCCCCGAAATTTAATCTGAGTTAGGTAACTCCAATATGGATGGAATATCAATGCCACTCTTACCAAACTTGAAATCCAATCTAGAATTTTGGGAAGAAAGATCGTCTGGCAACCCTGTTAATAAATTCTGATACAAGTTCCCAATGCGCATTTTCCTGAAAATAAGTTCCATAAGTGAGTTTTTGCCAAGTACAGTGGGGGTACGTTGCAGGAGTTTATCAATATAGCTGCGTACCTGTAAATATTAAAAAAAAGAATGTGTGCCTAATCCATATTTTTCTTTTAAGAATGAAAAAGAAGCCATGTTACCATCAACAGCTAAGTCTCCCAGAGTACAAATACCTTGTGCTCTCCACCTAATGGTGACACAATCCTGAAAAATGGCAGGTAGCAACCTGGCAGCCGCCACAGGTGTATAAAAATTATAATTAGAAATTGCCCATTTCCGTCGTATTTTCCTCCAAACTGAATACATTGTTTGAATTACCTTGTACTTAATTTTTTTATAATAGCTAGGTTCCATCACCGAGAGAAGAATCCCCTTGGCGTCATCGCCCAGCCCTATCTCAAAAATAGAGGGGGAACAAGCTATTGGAATTGAAACTCTTGACCTAACAGAGGTAGAGCTAGATGTTGCAGCAGGGCTGACCAATTATACAGCAGCAGATCAGGAACTGCCCACCCCCCCTGTTCAATGGTAAATACATCCACTTGGCCACCCCAAAGAAACCTATTACAACAGCTTTGTGCTCGAGTTAGACTGGCCTGAGCAAATTTCAGAGGGATTGTCCTAAACCTATACAAAAACTTCGGTAAAACAAGCATTTTCAAAACATTCCTCCTACCAAATAAAGAAAGATGTAACTTATCCAATCTAGTCAGAGTAGCATTAACTGTTTGAATAATTGGCAAAATATTTATTTCCGGTAGAAGTTCCACTGCTGCTATAATTTCAACCCCCAAGTATTTAGCACTTCGTACCACAGGGGCGTCCGAAGGAGCCATATTAGCTATTTTTATAACCTGGGTTTTCTGAACATTTAACTTATATTCCGACAATTGACCATAATAATCAGCCACTCTCTGTAAAGCCATAAATGCAGGTGACACATTGGTAGTTAAAACAGCAATATCATCGGCATACGCCAATGCTTCAAATTCATGCACATTGATCTTAACGGGAGCTATACCTAGGCAAGACTCTATTTTATTATTAAACGGATCGATGTATAAGACAAATAACAGAGGTGAACAGGGGCACCCCTGTCTGGTGCCCCTGCCAATGCCAAAAGAAGTTGAAAGGGGACCGGATATAGATAACATTGCTCGTGGAGTAATATACAATTATTGTATAGAATGTATGAAGCTTGGAGAGAAGCCCTTCCATTAAAGAACCCTCCTCAGAAACCCCCAGGCAACCCTATTGAACGCCTTTCCGGCGTCCAATAGGATTAGCCCTAAAGGAGAATCCAGACTTGAGCCCAATCCAGTAAAGCTATAACTCGGCATACATGGTCCGTCATATCCCTGCCTGGTATGAAGCTGTGTTGGCGGATTGAAACCAAAGGAGATATAACTAATGCAAGCCTAGCAGCGAGGATTTTTGAAAATAGTTTACTGTCCGTATTGATTAGCGAAATCGGACGATATGAGGCTGGATCCAGCTCTGGCTTATCTTTTTTCTTAATCAGAATAATAGTTGTCAAATGCCACGAATCCGAAGTGATCCCAAGCTGAGCTTGCCTCAAGGTTGTTAAGAGATCTTCACGAATCTCTGCCCGAAATGTGCAATAGAATTCTAATGGAATAAAGTTAGGCCCAGCTGCTTTGCCCTTAGCCAAAGAGTTCAACGCTGCTTCTACCTCATCCCACTCTATAGGATAAGCAAGAAGGGAATTCTGAGAATCAGAGATTTTACTTGTGTTGATATCGGCCACAAAGGTGCCAAATTCCTGATCAATAGTAAGGTCACTAACTTCCTCAGTACGCAAAGACTGATAAAATTCCGAAAAAACAGTTGGTACCCCTTCCGGAGTGTCGTGAACCTGCCCCCTAGTGTCTTGTATCTTAACAATATGGTTGGCTAAACCCTGCTGCTGAAGTTGCTTGGCGAGGACCCTGCCTGATCTTTCCCCAAACTCGAACATTGTCGAGCGGTACTGTAAGTATTTAGCAGCGAGGTCCTGGCGCAGGAATTCAAGGAGAGCGTACTTAATGCAAGCCACACGCAATTGAATAGAGTCTATGTTGTGACCATCCCTGATCGCATTCGTGAGCTGAATCTCTGCCTGACGTAATTCGTCAATACGGTCATTAGTCTGTGTTTGGATTAACTTCTGACGATGAAATGAAACACTGTTGGTCTCACCGCGAAGTGCGGCTTTAAATGAATCCCACAGGACCTGACTAGAAACTGAGCCTCTATTAATATAAAAAAAAACGTTATCCAGGACCTCATATGATCAATATACAATTTATCCAATAGTAATTTTCGTTCAAATGTCCATGATTTTGGAGTTCTTACTTGGGTTTTTAAAGTACAACTAATAGTTAAAAAATTATGGTCTGAAATGATTCTAGGCATCATTGTAATTGAAGTAGAGTCTGCGATTTGATCAGACACAAAATAATTATCTAAACGAACCATTTTTTTATGGGGAGCTGAAAAGTAAGTTGAGCCATCAAAATGTTTGCAATGATAGAACCAAAGATCAACCATTGAGTGTTCTTGTACCACAGCTTGCAAGACCCGAAAGACCCTGGGTTTCAGGCCCACATATTTCGGACCTTCAGCCAAATTAAAACTAGCAGGTAAATTAATATTAAAATCCCCACAAAAATACTCCGGATGTGGCCATAAGGCTAACTCTATGTTTAAGTAATCCAGAACCGTGGGATCATCAGAGTTTGAGCTGTATACAGTACATACCGTAAAGGATGTGCCATTAATCACAAGCTCTGCTAGTGCCCATCTTCCCGCAGTATCCTGTTTAGATCTTGCACAAGTACCCACTCCGCGTTTTAACAATATAGCTACCCCTCTTATCATGGAAGACTGTTGAGAGCATGCTACTAAGTCAAACCCAGGGATATTTAAACAACTACGATTGTTCCATGGTACGTGCAATTCTTGTAAACACACAACCTCCAAACGAAGACCCTGGATAATTTGAGAAAGCAAAGCATGCTTCTTGCCATTATTCAGGCCACAGACATTCCATGAAGATATATTTATTTTAGCTGACGCCATTAAAGTGCATATGCATTAAGATCACTATTGAACATAATTTGCTGTTTTAATACATGATACGTTCATAATCATTCTGCCCAATGCATTTCGGGCTTTAGCCCTTCATCAGGGGATTTGAAAGTCCTGAAAGGAACGTTTACTCCATACGTTAAGTGCAGCGTTAAGCGTATGAAAGTTGGCATGGGTCTCGAACTCTCTCGGGGTCAGTCCCCGAAAGAGTTCGATACCCTAAAGCCTGAAATGCATTGGGCAGAATGATTATGAGCGTATGTCTTTGAAACGTTTTATGAAGGAATAAAATGAACTAAAGAAAATAAAAACGATTGAAATTTCTACAAATACCTGTTAAGACTATCATTGAATCAACAACACGAACTTTATTTAAGAGTGCGTCGAGGAGACGACACTCCTGATGGAAGTGCCGCACTTTGGAACTTGTAAGTTACCCCACACTCCTGCCACAGGGACTTCATGTACTTAGAAATGAAGTTGGTGCCCCAGTCAGACACAACCTCTCGAGGTAATCCTACTCGTGAGAAAATCCCAATCAGTGTTCGTCCCACCACGGGTGCCGTCACTGTCCTCAGAGGTATAGCTTCCGGTTACCAGGTGGCATGGTCCACCAAGACCAGGATGAACCTGTTGCCCATGGCTGTCTTGGGGTCCAGTGGCCCCACAATGTCAATCGCCACCCACTGAAAGGGGGTACTGACAACAGGAAATGGCTGGAGAGGAGCCTTCTGCTTCCTCCCACTCTTTCCACTTGCCTGGCAAGTCTGAAAGGTCCTGCAATGGGTGTCTGAACTCTAGCTCATTTGGGGTCAATGAAAGTGGGTGACAAGCCTCTCAAAGGTCTTGTCCTGCCCCAAATGTCCTGCCAATGGCACATCATGAGCCAGACCTAGTAAGAAGGCTCTGAAGGGCCGGGGTACCACCAGCACATGGGCTGCCCCCGGCTCAGCGCCTTAGGCTCGCTATACAGGAGACCATTCTCCCAGTAGATCCAATGTGACTCAAACTGATCTCCTGCTGCCTGACTTGTAGCCTGCTGCTGCAAGCCCTCAAGAGAAGGGCATTCTCTCTGCTGCCTGTAGAATTCTTCCTTGGAGGGGCCTCCTTCTTGCTGCCAATGGGTCAGCTCAGGCAGGTCCCCCAGTTTAGCTACTTGGTCCCCGGTAGGCTCCAGGGCATCCCCCTCAGGGTCTACCTCCTCCTGGGCCGTGGGAACTTCAGGGGCCGGTTTCCCACGCCCCTTGCCACTTCTCTCTAAGGCAGGTTCCTGGGCCTCCCTCTCAGGCTCCAGGTCCTCTTGAGCATCCCTGCTGGCAGCCATTGACCGGGTGGTTACGCACGCCCAGTCAGGCAGACTCACCATCCTCAGGTGAGTACTCTTCCCCACCTTCTCCCAAGGTGAGCTCTCCAAATAATTCCCCAACAAACAGTCAACAGGCATAGCGGGCCTCACAGCTACCTGAAGAGTACCAGGGACCCCCCTACTCAAAGGGAACCTAAGCCATTGGACAATGACTCTCTGTGTTGTCGGCGTTAACAACTTGGCAGAATTCATGTGGGACAACCTGCTCTTGAGACACCAGGTGACACATGACAGCTAAATACACAAAATGTAGCAGTGGGTCACACAAACGGCATGAACTAACTACCTATCTGAGAACAAAAGCTGAACACCATATATAAGTGATAAACCTATATTGTGACTAAATGATATGACACATGGGTACTCCTTCTCTGTGAGAAAAATACCCATCAGTTGTCGATCGATACCGCCCTGTTCATCATCTGGGATCCTTCACACCAAGAAGGAAAGGGTTGTTTTCTACCCACTGGGGATAGGAAAGATGTAAACAACCTATCTGACCAATAAGGCCCAGTGTGAACTGTGGAGTAACTCGGTGTGAAGTGACAACTGTAGAGCAGTGTATGAAAGTGGTGAAGTGAAAAAGTGCTTAGTGTGACTAAAATTGGATAGTAAAGAGGGAAAAGAACACTTTAATGAGACACCTCTTTACTCCTAAATCGATAAAAAGAGCAACACAACAGTAGCTTTAACAAATAACTACTGCTTAATTTGTGGGGTCGACATGTTTCTGCAGACTATGTGGCTCACAAAAGGCATCCTGCTGCTTCATCAGGACCATTGTTAGTACTGCTCTAAGTGCTAGTGAAGAGATAAAACAGATTTTTTTCACCTAGGTATTGTGTACGTCATCATTCTCCTGGCTAGATGGCAGGAGAGAAAAACTCCACCTCACCTGGCCACAGCGCAGGTCAATGGAGCACCGCTCTTCCGGTCGGTACCCCTGGCGTCATTCTGGGCTGTCTCGGGGAGGTCAGCTGTCACACTGGCTCCTGTGTCTCTTAGAGCCTCCACCTTTTGGCCATTGATGGTCACCCACTGCCCATATTTCTTAGTGTTGTTGTGCAGTTGGTTCTCTGAGACCACCTCACAGTCTCCTAAAGAAACAAGGAACATCTCTGCGGTGCCCCACCCACCTTGGACTTCCAACTCTTTCCCAAAGGCTACACTAGCCATCTGCTGGGGCGGAGCACCAGTGGGTGCTGGTTTACCAACCAGGCGGCACCTGGTATCAGTCGCCTTATGACCCAGGTCCCCGCATCTGTAACATTTCAGGTGTTCCTGTGGAACAGGATTACCTGTCGGGACCACTGGCTTTTTCTCAGGGGAAGGCAGAGAACCTTTCCCTTGGTTCCCTTGGGAATTACTTTGGGACCCTCTGTGGAACTCCCTCTGTTTACCCCTGTCCCCTCCACTCTTCTGCTGGGGACCCTGCCCCCCTTTGGCTGAGTCTCCCACGTGACCCTTGTGGAGCCTGGTACTGACCCAGCGGTCCCCCTCCTCAGCAAGCTTCCTAGAGTTAGTCAGCTTGCTATCAATTAGATGCTGCCGCAGCTCTGGAAAATAATTATCAGACAAGTGCTCCCATGCAATCAAATATAAAACACCTTGAAAATCATTAACTTTGCTACCCTTTACCCAACCATCCAATGCTCCGCAACAGAAAGTTCCACCCAGGTGCTATTTTCAATCTTTTTGCACTTCCTGAACCTCTGCCTATAGAGTTCAGGGGTCAAACCATACCTAGTCATGAGTGCCTCTTTCATGTGGTTATAGGAATTATGGACTTCAGAAGTAAGGCTGGGCGAAGTGAAGGTAGTGGGGCTTCGCGAAGCTACGCGAAGTTGGCAAAAAACTACGTCCACCCACGCACTTCGCATACCCCACTACGTGCCACCCGCCTCCCTCCCGCCCTCGCTAAATGCTTTAAATGAATATATAAATGAATTATAAAACCACTTACCTTGTCCGCCGTGTCCCCGGGGCTCCCGCTCGTCATCGCGCGGCCGGCGCCGCAGGCGCCGCCATCTTAGATACTAATGCGCATGCGCGGCCGCCCGCGCATGCGCATTCCTCATGAGAAATGCGCATGCGCGGCGCGCATTAGTATCCAAGACGCGTGCGCCGGCGGCGCGATGACGAGCGGGAGCCCCGGGGACGCGGCGGACAAGGTAAGTGGTTTTATAATTCATTTATATATTCATTTAAAGCATTTAGGGAGGGTGGGAGGGAGGCGAGTGGCGGGCAACTTCGCTACATCCACAAAGTGGGCGTAGGGTTGCCTGCTTCACCTACTTTGCAAAGGGCAAAGTAGGCAACACTACGCCCACTTTGTGGGCGTAGCCAAGTTGCCCACCCAGGGTTATTCAGAAGGCAAGTACAACAGTGTGTACCACCCCTCACTAAGGAACCTTCCCCACAACCCCACTCCCCAATCTCTTTCAGGGACCCGGTGGGAACACATGGCTACCTCATAGGCTCCGAACCCCTGCCCAATATCATCATTCTTAAAAAACTCCTTTATCACATCTTTGGGATGTACACTCTACCTTCCCCAGGTGCTGACGGTGTGCTGCTTCCAGAGGGAGAAATCTCTAGGCTCCTGGCTTTCAGATCCAACTCCCTCAAAACGTTGTCATGCTCCAATTGCAATCTCTTTTCCTCTAGAGCCATCTTCATGCTTTCGAGCTCCAGTTGCCCATTCAATTTGAGCTTGGCCATCTCCATTTCATGCATCCTGTTTTCTTTTCTGTCTGCCAACTCTTCTGGGGACAGACCTTGGGCAGAAACACTGCTACCCACTGGGGAGGGCGCACCCTTCCTCTCAGGACCCAAAGGCCCACCAAGCTGCTGCTCTGCATCCTCATAATTCACTAAATCACCAGGGGCCTTCCTTGCTTCCACCCATGCCCTCAGCAACTTGTGGTATTGCTCCTTTTTGGTGATTCCCGCTGTGGAAATTTTAAAATTCCTGCAGAAGCTCTTGAGCTGCTTGTTGGTGTAGCTTTCTATTCTCTCTTCCTCCCAATCACAGTCAGCAGATATGACTGAGGCTGTCTCCTCCATGATGACTGAATCATGCATGATTTTAAAACAATTGAGATTTCTGGCAAAACAAGTTTTAGAAGTACGTGGCTGCGTTATGGTCTGCACTCACTAAGTAGTGTACACCAATCACTGTACATGAGTCACAAATGCAAATTCGGAATCCTTTCCACTTGACTTCCAATGTTAGAATTGGGGGACTCTGGTTGGCACAGGTAGGTAGTTGTGAGAAGCAGGGACCCTCTCCTCTAGTCAGGGCAAGGGAATTACTCTCTCAAAATAACCCCTGCTCACCCTCTATGCGGCATGGCGCGAGCAGTCAAGGCTTATTTCAGAGGCGATGTAAGTTAAGCAGTTGGGACCACATACAGTAACCCAGTGACAGCACTACAAATGGACACCACACATATTTTATATAAAAAAATAAGTATACTTTATATAGAGTTATCACAAGACCAATAAACAAAACAAAGAATCCAAAGTACTATTAAGTTTCAAGAGTTCAGGTTAAAAAGGCTTAACTTAAGGTTCTGTGCGAGTCGGTAGACTTGTCCGGCAACAGCGTTGCTGTAAAGAACACAGAGTCTATCAAATCCAGCGGACCGCGGCGGCCCGGGCCCACTCAAATGTCGACAGACTCAGTCATAGTACCTTTTCCTTCGGGCGGCCGGCACGGATGAGCGAACCGGTTACAGGGTTCGTCGCGGTGTAGAAAAAAAAAGCGTTGCAGGTCACAGTGTTTTTCCAGTCAAGGTGCAGGCTACGGCTCGTTGACGGTGTTAAGACGGAGTCGGTGAGCTCAGAGCTTGCGTTGTTCGAGGCAAACATTGTTCATTGTGGTGCTTCCAGCTTTACGGTGCGGCCACAAAGCCAGAGTTCGGGAGCTGGCGTCGATCAGTCCGGACAGCGGTGCGAGTCAGGTCGTGTGTCGTAAAGTGTGCGAGGCGGTGCCCAACTCCGGTGCGGTCACAAGACGCGAAGTCAGCAGCAGTGACCACGTCGGTCAAACCAGTTTGATTCGGTGTAGCGAGGCGTTGCACGTCGCGGTGTCCTTCCTGTCGCGGTGCAGGCTACTGCTTGGTGACGGCATCAGGACGGAGTCGGTGAGCGCAGAGCTTGCGTTGTTCAAGGTGGACTTTGCTTGGGGTGGTGCCTACAGGACACGGGCCGGTCTTGAGAGTCGGTCACAGCTCCCTGCCTCTGTAGCCACTTGTTTCCAGCAGCTATTCACAAAGGCTGGTGAAGTCCACTGGTCCTGGGACTTCGGTCAGGGGGCAAGCTCTCTTCCAAGCCCTTGGAGATCTTTGCACAAGTTGAAGGAAAAGTCCAAAGTTCTTTCTCCTCTCTTTGGCAGTCAGACAACCACTGCAGGCCAATCCTCCAAACAGCACTTCAGCTTGGGAATAGTCTCTCCTCAGTTTCCTTAGGTTCCTTCTCCTCAGCCGAGGTTTTGTCTTGTAAGTCCAGAAGTGATTTAATTTCATGGGATCAGGGTCCCAATACTTATACCCCAAAATCCTTTGTTCTCTGAGGGGACAGGGGCATGTGCCTCGTCCAAACCAGTTCTGAAGCACTCTGTTTACCAGACTTCTCCTTCCCTTTCACAACACAGGTCCCAGGTGCAACTCCTCCCTCCCATCTAGATGCAGATCTCCCTATTCACCACCAAGCTGCCCCAGCCTGTCTCCTGGAATTCCCCAGCCATGTCACACACAATCCCAGACAAGGAATACACAACCTCGCAGAGGAAGGCTCAAATGGTTAGGCAAGCAAATACCTACTTTCTAAAAGTGGTATTTTCAAACACAGAATATTAAAATAAACTTTACTAAAATATGTATTTTATTATTCAGAGTCCAGGCATACTAAACTCGAATTTCTACCATGTTCTCTTAGTCTGCTAGGATTATAAAGTGTGGAGAACAGGCCAGAAGGCCTTGCAATAGTGAAAAACGAACTTTGGCTGTAATTCAGTATTAGGACATGCTACACATATCATGGCTTGTCCTACCTTATACTTACAATGCACCCTGCCTGTGGGCCTACCATAGGGGTGACTAATATGAAGTCAAGGGAAGGTTTAGGGACTGGCAAGTGGGTGCACTTGCCCAGTCAGCATGACAGTACCAGACTGCACATAGGCTCTGCAATGGCAGACCTTAGACACGTTTTATAAGGCCGCTTCAGAGGGTGGTACAACCAGTGCTGCAAGCCCACTAGCAGCATTTGGGTTTACACGCCCTGGGTACACTCAGTGCACTGTACTAGGGTCTGTCAAGTAAACAAAACATCCAATTGTGGAACCACTAATCAATACATAAATTTACAGTAGGGAGCACTCGCACTGTGGCACTGGACAGCAGTGGCAGAGTGCCCAAAGCATCTAACACCAGCAAAAACACATGAGGCAACAGAAAAAAATGGAAGGGAGACCCACGCCAATGGTGCCAGTTCTAACACCCATAAATAACTTGGCATCTACGTTGAGAAGTGAGATGGGATTCACAGCAGCACGGATCCTTCCCAATCAATCAATCAATCAATCAATCAGTTAATTTGTAAAGTGCACTACTTACCCGAAAGGGTTTCAAGGCGCTGGGCGGGGGGGGTGCAGTTGCTTCATATCGAAAAGCCACATCTTGAGTCATCTCCTGAAAGTAAGTAGGTCTTCGGTTTGTCATAGGTTGAGAGGGAGGGTGTTCCAGGTCTTTGTGGTGCGGTGGTTCTACGGATGCGCGGGACTGTGGCCAGGGCATGGTCAGCGGAGCGTAGTTTCCTGTTGGGTACGTAGAAGGAGAGTCGACTGTTGAGATAGGCTGGGCCGGTTTTGTGGAGTGCCTTGTGTGCGTGGATCAGGAGCTTGAAGGAGATTCTTCTGTCGACGGGGAGCCAGTGCAGGTTCCTCAGGTGGGGGGTGATGTGGTTGCGGCGCTGGACGTCGAGGATCAGGCGTGCAGAGGCGCTCTAAATTCTTTGCCGTCTGTTGATGAGCTTGGTCGGGTCGCTGGCGTAGAGGGCGTTTCCATAGTCGAGTCTGCTGCTGACTAGGGCCTGGGTGACTGTTTTCCTAGTGTCTGTCGGGATCCATCTGTAGACCTTGTGGAGCATACAGAGGGTGTTGAAGCAGATAGAGGAGACTGCGTTGACTTGTTTGGTCATGGTGAGTTTCGAGTCGAGGATGACTCCCAGGTTGTGTGCGTGGTTTGTAGAGCCTGGGGTATCCCCAGGGATGCTGGCCGCCAGGAGTCGTCCCATGCTGAGGATTTGGGCCCGAGGATGAGGATCTCTGTCTTGTCTGAGTTCAGCATAAGTCGACCTTCCTTAATCCAGTCGGCGAAAGCCTTCATTCCCTGGTGGAGGTTGGATTTGGCGGTGGGGGGGTCCTTGGTGAGGGAGAGGATCAGCTGCGTGTAGTCAGCGTATGAGATAATGTTGAGGTCGTGCTGTCGGGCGATGCGTGCGAGTGGAGCCATGTAGACGTTGAACAGCGTTGGGCTGAGGGAGAATCCCTGTGGGATGCCGCAGATGATCTCGGAGCCTTTGAACTGGAACGGAGGGAGGAGGACTCTCTGAGAAGAAGGAGGTGGTACAGTCCAAGGCCTTGTCTCGGATCACTGCATCGTAGAGGCGCGTGTGTAGCATGCGGTGGCAGACGGTGTCGAAGGCTGCGGGGAGGTCCAGGAGGATGAGGGCCACCGTTTCGCCGTTGTCGAGCAGGATCCTGATGTTGTCTCTGGCGGCGATGAGGGCAGTCTCGGTGCTGTGGTTGCTGTGGAATCCTGATTGGGATGGGTCCAAGATGCTGTAGTCTTCAAGGTGACGGATGAGCTGGCTGTTAACTATCTTCTCGATGACCTTTGCTGGGAACGGAAGCAGGGAGATGGGCCAAACGTTCTTGGGTTTGCTCGGGTCCGCCTTGGGTTTCTTCAGTAGGGCGTTGATCTCAGCGTGCTTCCAGCTCTCAGGGAATGTAGCAGTCTTGTAGGAGAGGTTGATGATGCTGCACAGGTGGGGTGTTATGGAGCTGCCGGCTTTGTTGAAGATGTGGTGTGGGAGAGGGTCAGACAGGGAACTCGAGTGGATTGTGCCCATGGTCTTGATTGTGTCCTCAATGCTCAAGTTGGCCCAGGTTGTCAGGGAGTCTTGGTCGATGGGGTGCGGTGTGTCCGGCGTGTCGAGGCCTGTAGGGGTCATCTGGGGGTTAAAGCTGTCATGGATGTCGGTGATCTTGAGGTGAAAGAAGGTGGCGAGGAAGCCCCACAGGGCTTGCGATGGTGGGATGTCGTTGGCTCTGGAGCTGGGGTTGGAGAGTTCCTTCACGATGTTGAAGAGCTCCTTGCTGTTGTGTGCGTTGTTGTCAAAGCGGTCTTTGAAGGAGGTCCTTTTGGCAGTCCTGATGAGGTGGTGGTGGTTGAGAATGTCGTCTTTGTGGGCAGCCCGGCTGTCTGGCGTCTTGTCGCTGTGCCTTTTGTCTTCCAATTTTCGGCAGGTACGCTTTGATGCTAGGAGTTCCGGGGTGAACCAGCTGGCTCTCTTGCTGGTGTCTCTGTTGGTTGGCTTTTTCAGCGGTGCTAAGGTGTTGGCGCAGTCATCCATCCAGTGTCTGAGGGTGCGTGCACCATCGTCGGGGTTGGCGGGGTTGGTCGGTGGGTTAAGTGCGAGGTTTGTCTGTAGTTGTTCTTTAGTGACTTTGCCCCAGCATCGGCGGGGGATCTGTAGGATGCAGTGGTGTGTGAGGGGTTTACGGAAGGTGAAGTGGATGCAATGGTGGTCCGTCCAGGTGAGTTCGGAGGCATGGCTGAAGGCAACCTGGGGGCTCGAGGAGAAGATGGCATCAAGCATGTGACTAGCGATGTGGGTCGGCATCGTGACGAGCTGTTTTAGTCCAAGGTTGACGAGGTTGTCGATCAGGGTGGAGGAGTTGTGGTTGTTGTTGTTTTCCATATGATAGTTCAGGTCTCCGAGGAGGATATAGGCGGTGGAGGTCAGCGCGTGTGTGCTGATGAGGTCGGCGATGGGGTCGCAGAATTGTGGTTGGGGTCCGGGCAGTCTGTAGACGAGGGTGCCTCTAAGGGTGGTCTTAGAGTCTGTGTGGATCTGGAAGTGCATGTGTTTGGCATTGCTGAGAGTGTTGTTGGTGTTTGTTGAGACCCTGATGGTGTTCTTGTGGATGATGGCGATTCCTCCTCCAGCTCCAGATGGTGCGGTCTCAGCCGGTGATCTTCTACCCGTCGGGGATGGATATGGCAATGTCCGGAGAGGAGGCTTCGTTCATCCAGGTCTCGGTCAGGAAGGTGACGTCCGGGGATGCGGTGTCGAGTAGGTCCCAGAGCTCGACAGCGTGTTTGTGTGCGGAGCGAGTGTTGATCAGGATGCATCTGAGCAGGTTGAGTTCCATCGTGGCAGGTGTCTCTGCGGCTTCGAGGCAGGAGAAGCTGCAGTTCCGGCAGGCGAAGGGGCCGTGTGTGCGCTTCAGACCGACCTTGCAGCAGGTGCGGGTCCTCCCTGGGTTAAGAGCGACGAGGGTGCTGGCGTCATAGCGGAGTCGATCTTCGTGGCTGGTGCGGCGGCCAGGGGTTCTGGCACTCGGCTCGGTCCAGGCACGGACGGGTGCAGATGGGCTTGACTTAGGCGCGCCTTGGGTGTGCCAGTGGTGCGCCCGCTGCACGTGGCCATGCAGCAGCCACCATATATGGGGAGGTGGGGAGGGAGGAGCAGCTGGGAGGCGGGAGGCGATTGGCAGGTGCAGCGAATGGGTGCAGGGGGGGCGGGGCCACAGGGGAAGCAGCGGCAGGGAAAGGGACCAGGGAAGCAGACCGGTTGCGGGTAGGAAAGAGGCAAAAGGGGTACAGAGCAGATCGGGCAGTGGGGGCACAGAAGTAAAGGAGGTCGCGGCGGCGAGCAGGGGGCAGGGGGGAACAAAAGAGGAGCAGGTGTACAGAACGAGGGCCGTGGAGTCCAGGAGAGAGACGGTCAGGCAGAGTACAGGCACAAAAGAGGAACGGGTGAACAGAACGAGGGCAGCGCAGTACAGGAGAGAGACGGGCAGACAGAGTATAGGCACAAAAGAGGAACGGGTGAGCAAAACGAGGGCAGCCGAGTACAGGAGAGAGACGGGCAGACAGACCACAGGCACAACAGAGAGCAGATGCAAACCTAAGGCCACCAGGGATGAGGCGCAGGTGGTAGCCTGCGGGTGGTGGAGGGCCTCGACTTCAGAGGCGGCAGCAGGCGACAGCCGGAGTGCAGGCGGACCTGCAGCGGGGGGGAGCGACCTACCAGGCAAGGTCAAGGGTAGCACACTTGAAAATGACAGCAATCAAGGCCTCCAGCATGGTGCGAGGCAGTGTTACCGTATCAAGGAATGAATTTAAGAGTCAGGTCAAAACAGTGCAATGACGTGACAGAAACTTTCATAAAACAGTGTTGAAAAGCCATCTGGGCTTGGAGATTTTAAGAGTTTTAGCCAGGAGACAGCTGAGATGACCTCCCGATGTGTATAGGAGCATCAAGGAAATCAGCCTGTTGTTGGGATGACAGGGGAAAGTCAGCCCCAAAAAGGTACTCATTAGCGGCTGTCATATGGAGGATTAAGGTGGTGTATAAGCAGTAGAAATCATGAAACGCTGCTGGTATACCAGGGTCATCTGTCACTTCGGCCTCAGCAGTAGTTCGTTTTACTTGGACCCTCTCATCCTGGTGATTCGCTCAGAGTTTTTGTATCAATAAGCTACTGCATTTGTCACCTCCACTGTAAAAGGTATGCTGGAGGCAACACATAACATATTCTGTCGTATCCACATCGAGAACGTGCAGCTGGGCCACGTTGGCTCAAGATTTTGCCACCCCTTAGGTGCTCCCGTACGTTTATGAATGGCCTTGAGTTTCCTCTCCTGTCCCTCCAGTTCTCGATACAACTTGTTTTCTCCCACATAGGTGGATATGCTCTCTCTTCATATGACTGCAGTTAAAGTCTCCCATACCATAGCGATGGATATGTCCGCAGTGTCTTTGTGTTAAGTCAGTAATACTACACATGAGTTTTTGGACTGATTCCTGTCTGCGGAGTAAATTGACCCAGAGCATTAGGTAGTAATCCACCATTGGCATGTGTACGTATGTCCCCAGTGTGAGTTCAAGAAAAGCACAGTCTTATAGAGACCAAGGGGCAATACCAACCCCCGTGGCCCATGCCTAAAGGGCTCATGTTTCATAGAAATGGTCTATCCTAGCATAGTTTTCGTGCAGCGTGGAGTACAAGGTGTAGTGTTAAATCCGTGGGTGGACTGCTGCCCACAGGTTGCTCAGACCCACCGTCTGTAGCCAATGGACTCCCCTGTGTGAGAGGTCCCTGCTCTGGTTATGACACTGGGTAGACCGGTACCAGTCATTGTTCAATATGAGGTTCAGGCCACCTTCAATAAAGGCCGCCTGATCGGGAGAATCCAAGATCTCCAATATTGCAAATCGCAGAAATTGCTCTTGGATGTTGTTCGGGTTGTATAGGGATACAATGGTAGAGTGTGGCTGCCTATGTGTATGCAGTATACTAGTAGTATACCCTGTATTTATGCTACCATCACCCCATTAGTCCTGTGGAAGGAGAGATAAAACAGAATGGCCACCATCTCAGTCTTAGTAGGCCCAGAAGATAGGTATGGGCTAGGAAAGTAGTGCAATTTCATCCTATGCCAGTAACAGGACAGTGGGTGTTACTGCAGGGTGACAACAAGTTTCAAAAATAAAGGAAGACACAGACTTTTCTTGCCAATGCAAAGACAGCTATTTACTGTTGCGACAGAGAGAATGACCTTCAACACATTCAGCATGAACTGCACCTCAGTCTTTCTCAAATTGCTGCTAGCAGGGAGCTCTTTTTATACCTGGATATATACTGGTTTATTATAAGCAGTAAATAATAAGTTACCTGCAGGTTACAGATTTAAGACAGCAAAAACAGTAACAAACATGTGACCTCCAGATTCTGACCTTTCCCATTATACATTCTTTATTGGACTCCCAACAATGCTTGGTAAATGAAGCATTCTTCTGCATGTGAATTCATGTACATTCATGGTAAATGTAATTTAAGTGAAGTGTGGGCGTTCAGCATTGTGCAACTAAGAATTATGTGTGCTCCAAACTAATTTACTTCCCTGCACCCTTGATCTAAACAGTCAACAATCTGTTTGGAAGAATGGAGTGCCTGCCACTGGACTCGTGTGTCAAAATGATAATTGCTTTGAAGCTTACACGAGTTGGCCTTGTAAGTGAAAATCTATTCAAGTTCTGTATTCCATTGTGCTCTCAATTGAACGTTTCATCTTACTCGTGTTAGTGCCAGATCTAGGTCTAAACTGGTTTCTGACCATGAACAGCAGCATATTTTCTGCTGAGGTTGGTTGTACAGAGCAACAAAAACACAAGACCAATAGAGTAACATGATAGTCCAGGTAGCCAGGGACTGGAAGTTGAAATGTCGAAACCAGTGTCCAGCGAAGAGGGCTGGCTCTTTCAGATCAGCAAAGGACACCAAGATCTACGCTCATCGGCCCCAGGTGCCTAGCAGAAGGCCAGGGGCTTTCCAGAGCCAAATAAAAGGGACCAGTTCCTGGGTTAAATCACTCCAGAGAGGGCAGGATCTTCGGTGAGACTGTCCACCTTTGCTTGCCATTCCTGAGCTATAGCCATGGGGTCTGGGCAGAGGCTCAGGGAGGATTTTATCACCCGGCACCATCATTGCCCTCGGGTCCTTGAGGGTGCCCAAGTGACCTTAGGTGAGGTCTTCACTGTGTCGTCACTGCAGTTCAGGGGTTAAGGTGCCTCCTCCTGGGACCCAAGTTGCTGGAGTTTTTCTCCCATTGAAAGATAATGAGGAACTGATGGCCCAACTGTAGTGAATACCTTTACCTCTGAGGAACTCGTGATCGGGCAAAAGCTTCTGCAGATTTGTAGGTTATGGCTGTGAGGTCCTAGTGTAATGCTCATTTATGTCCGTTAAAGAGGACAATATGGGTGCCTCATGTGGCCCGCATAAGCAGTCCTTGAGATGGATTTCATGTGCACAGGTGAGGATGTGTGGTGTCCTCACACCCTCGCCACCCGCTCAGCCCACCCAAATGTGTGAGTTCTTCGAGAAGATGGCAGAAGAGGTTTTGGATGCACCCCATGAGGCTCAGCCTCAGCTCCCAATGGTGCTCTCTAGATGCAGTTCTTGTTATGGTAGGATGGGTCTCCGGGTTTTCTAAATGGCCCTATAGGGCTATTTGCTGGTCGTGAATTTGCAGGACCTCCTGTTGAGGAGTCTCAAGCTCCTCGCCTTGCAGGGGAAGTGTCTTTCAATGCAGAGACCCTATTGCCCACCTCATCCAGCACCCCCCTCACCTCTAGCATATCCTCACAGAGCTCTTGCTTGATGGTAGGGAGGTCCTCCCACAGGGAGGAGAAAAGGGACTCCATGAAAGTTCTCGTAATGGGTGCCTTGATTTCGCTATCTGCCCAGGATGTCAGACAGTGCAGGACCATGGGGGTATTGTCTGCTGTCTGTGTGCCCCCTGTTCGAGCATGCATGTCTGTAAGGGAGCAGTCCTTCTTCCCCCATACTAGCGCCATCATGCACAGCTAGTGCGGCTCACCTGTCAGCTGTCCTGTTCCCGACACAGTGATGATCATTACTCTGAGTGGCCATCAATTAGATCCACCAGGCACTCAGGGCATGTTTGGTGTCTCCAGAGCCCATGGTTTTCACAAGCTCAAGGCCCAGGGATGGCCATTGTCGTGCACAGAAATTAGTTAAGTGCTTGAAGCCTCATGGACCCAGCAGTTAGGCAGGCAGGTCAAGGTCGGTAAAGTGAGTCCTGACCTCTATCCAGCGGTGCACCCTGCGTTGAGTTCAGTGTGAGTCCTCCGGGGTGGAGGGCGTGGCCAATGCATATATAAGGTGGATCCAGTATCCAGCCGGTGCTCTTGCCTGATACACTTTGTCTGCCTGGTATAGAGCCAGCAGAGGCCACCCAAGGCATCAGAGTCAGTCCTGAGATACATAGTGGGGTCTGCACTGAGGAACGATGGGTGCTCAGGAGTCACCCATTGCAGAAGAAGAGCTTGAGTCACCAGCTTCTGAAATTTGGGCCCACCTAGTCCCCTCGGGCTCATGCTGTTAGGAGCAGGCATAAACTCTACTTGGCAGGACTGTGGCAAGTGACCTCACTGGCTGCAGGACAGTGCAGCAATGGAAGGACCCGCCGGTACACATGCAGGAGCAGTGGGGCTCCCTCAGCTCCTACCATGGCCAGTAACCCACATCACTATCCAAACCCACTGCCTTATTGGGGGAGTTGATGGCAAGTGCCCCCTGCTCCGCAATGTGACCATCGACAGAGTCTCAAGCAGAAAATATATCTAGGCTACCACTGCTGTAATCCCGGATGTCGACAGCTTCAGAATAGGCCCCTGGGAACCCTCTATGAGACTCCATTTGCGGTGGTTGGAAGAGGATCGAAGATTGAATCCTATTCCACAGCCATCTTGACCACGCCCCTGTTAATTTACTTTAAACAAATTCTATATTCTATGTATTTGATTTCATATTTCAAGGCAATGATATATGTTTTAAAGTATCCCCCGAACCTTGACTCCTTCTACACAGCTGACAGTCAAATAAGCTTTATGCGTACATACTCTAAAATGTTCAGAGGACACTGCAAAATGGTTAGTAGCATGAAAAATTAAAATACAGGGGCATATTATCAAGGGGGTTTATCTCCGCTTTTTTGGCTTTAAAAGCCAAGAAAGCGGAAATAAAATTATCTCCCCATTACCTAGCTGCCGCTAACACCAGTTAGCGACAGCTAGTAGGAGATGGGGACCATCTTGGGCCCCACTTTGCATGTCAGTGATATTTATCACTAATGAGATGCAAAGTGGGCGTGCCAAGATGTTAGCGACTAAAAACAGTCGCTAACATCGCTATCTCCTATTACCAACTTTTGGAGATATTCGCGCTAAGCGGGAATATCTCCAAAAGCTAACACCTGCCCTGAGCAGTTCTTAGCCATGTTATCCAATGGGAGGTGGATAACATGGCTAAGAGCATTAGCTCGCTAATGCATGAATATCGTGGACTTTTCAGCGATATTCATGCTTTGCGGCGATTTTTACCGCATTTGCTTTAAACCTTGGTAATACCAAGGTTTATTTGCGGTAAAAATCGCCGCAGCGATGCGGTAAATTTTTGTCTCTAACCTAGCAATAGGGATAATTATCGCTATTGCTTGGTAATATGCCCCACAGTTACCAAGCTACTGTAATGTTTTGGAAGAGTACACAGCTTATTCTTATGCTCGTAGTCATCTTTATTATAATTAGACTATGGAACTGTAGTTGTGCAAAATGGGCACTTTAAAGCAAGTCTGCGGATTCTGCATAAGTGCCTGCATATGACCAACCACCTTCTTACAGACACGTAATGCGCAGAAATTATAGTTCGATCCATCCCTGCTTGATCCTTTAGAAGCAATGCTTGTGAAATCAGCATTTTATCAGAAAGGTTTCAATTTCTCCCAACCCAATTAATTTTCCTCTTTCTTTGTCTCTTTCTCCGTCTTTCTCTCTTTTTTTATATTTTATTCTATGTTGGTTCCCTTCATCAGATAAATAAATATATACTGAAACAACTTTTCATTCCAGTTTAAAAAAAAGAGAAAATATCTATTCTCTGTCTAAAACCTGCAATCCTCTAAAATCTAACACATTTCCAATTTCGATAAAAGTACATTTAGTAGCTAAAAACAGACGGAATATACTCTCAAATGGGATAGAGGGCAAGCCAATACCTCTGACGTTTCCAGTGCATCTTATATATATAAAAGTGCACAGTTGTTTCACTTAGTTAACTCCATCCTCTTTGTATACAAATGTTTTTTTTTTTACATTATTTAACTTTTCAATCCAGGACTACAGTTTTGGTGGTTCAAATGATTTCAAACGACCGGTTATTACTGGCCGTGCCAACATCATTGCGCAGACCTGGACCAGTACCTAAGTAGAAAAGAGTTTACATCTGGGACGTATTAGGCCCTGCAAGCAAAAACGGCATGCACCTCAGAACCCCTCCGCAATGCCGGTCCTAGGCCTTCTGAGGCCCTGGGCGAAAGGGAAGATGCGAGGCCCCTCTAATTGCATATTGCGTCACAAGAAGTGACATGACAGAAAGTGACTTCGCAGCACTATTGATCTTATTTGGCATCACTGAAGCAAACTAATGTGGATATCAATAACCTGGACAAAAAGTAGAGGGGATGGAAAACAGGTGAGCAAATATCCATGAGTGTAACACTTGCCTGCTGCTTTAATGATTAGTTGGACTTGCAGCAATGTTTGTAGTAATATCAGATAAATTAACAATAAAAACCAGCTCACCAGCCAATAAAATCAGTCCGCAAATAGCCAAAAAATCACAGACAAGTATTGGCACAGCCCACCAGCAAATAAAATCGGCCTACAAACAGCCCAAAAAAAAACAACCAATGCACTGACCTGTCGGGCCAGCCTTTAGGGCCAGGGCCTGGTTCACCTGTCACCATTCCCACCCCACTGGCCTCTCGAGTGCTGTCCTATTAAGTGGCATCACTCCCACCAAGTATATATGGTTTAATAGTCCAAAATATCATAAGGTTCCACATTTAACAATTGTATTTCTAGCCATATACAAGTGTGCATTACAAACAGACATACTTAGCTTGCTCATGGCAGTGTTGTTAGTTAGATGGAATGGAAAGTTAGTTATGGTAAGGGGCTGATCGTGGAAAACAGCAGTTGCCCATATGATCATACGTCCACCATTTATAAACTTGTTCAAGAAATTAGCGGCTTGCTAACACAAATGGACCAGAGTTGAACAGTGGCTTTTTTTCCCCCTCCTTTTAGCTCTTGCAAAGCCCAACCTTTATTGGACAGTGTGAAACTACAACTCCCAGTATGCATATTTGCCACATAATACATCATCTGCTGCATAATCTGATGATTTTTACTAATAAATTGTTTATAGCTCAAACTGATCAAAAGTTACTAAAAATGTTTCAGTTATGAAATAGTAAGGCTGGGCAAGAACTATAACGAGTCTCTGTGAAGTTACATCAAAGGCAATAATGGGTGGTACTGCTGCAGAGGTAAGATGTATTTTTTTCATGGTGAGTGCAAAAAGGGAGACCCGTCTTGGCACCTGCATATAAGAACTGCCATTGCTATGCACTGGCAAGACCTGGTCCACTGAAAGCCCTGCATATAAGTCCCCATTATGTTCTGCTTGTAAGCCAAGGAACATGGTCTCCTTCTCAGTTAAATTACTCTACCAAATAGGTGTCCTGTTCAAGAATAGGAACAGAAACACGTTTGGCCCAGAGGGCTGCTCTTCGGGCAAAGATAAAGTAAAGTTTGTCTGGGATACCTGCACGCCAGATTGCAACCGACTCTCTGCTTCGGAACAGAGATGCAAGGAACATAGGCATGTCTATCCTTTAAGCATTACAGCACAACTATAAGGCAGAGGGGCATAGCTGCCGAAAACTGCGCAGTTACACACTGTCCAACATACGTGAGTGTGAGTAGCTGAGAGCTGTCACTGATGAATGGCTTCATCAGTGTTAGGTCATGTGCCTTCTTTCAGGCACAACAGGGAATAAAGGGGCATGGGGTGGATATACATACAGACATGAGGGGCACAAGGAGATGCTTTTTGATTGAATGATGGGGAGGGCTTAGCAAATAATATGGCCTGTGTCCTTCGTCACTGGGTTTTACGTATGGCAAACTGGAGTATTGGTTATAATATGCAGGCATATCTTCTTGGTTCGGGTATAAAGGTACATACAAGTGATATTGTGCCTGGATCAAGCTACAGTCTTGGTACTTAGGATTGAATGTACTTTCGGCCATTTGAACCTGAAACTAAAATATAGAGTTATATAATTGCATGTTACCTTTTTCAGCTCCCTATCTATCGGAGCCACCATAGCGAAACTTTTGCCTTTCAACTCAAAGAACAATAGCACCCATCGGACACACAACTGCCTACTGCGTACCTCTTCTGTGACATGCACGCAGAGTGATGTCTTACGCATAGTTGCCAAGATTTAAAATTGCTATGTGTGACATTTTTATAATTTCAGTGTAATTATGAGTGACATTTCAATGACTATGAGTGACAGTTTCTCGCGAGCAAAATGAAGCAATGAAGACAGGGAAACAAAAATATCTGAAATTATACAGATTTGAGCGACAAGAAACTCCAACAAAAAGTTAAAACTGCAGCAAAGCACCAGAAATCATTGCCAGCCTATGGCCCCCTATCTGGATATCCTAATCAGGAGAACATCAGGACTCCAGGGCCTCTCTCTGTCCATGTAACGTGGGACCCCCGGCCTAACAGGAAGGATGTGTGAGGCTTCAACATGAAGAAGACAAGTTACACAGGGATCCAGGTATCTCAGCTGCCTGTCACACAGTGTCAGTCAGCTGACTCGCAGGCAGACAGGCTGAGCACCATTTTCCATTATCCTCACAGGCTGAGGCCGGCTCAATAATCACCCATACAACATAGCCAAAATTGTCAGAACCTGTTAAAATTACCCTCATGTAGTTTTGAGACAGAAACTTAAGGTGGCCAGAATATAAACACACACGCTTGTCACAGCCTGGGCCTCTACCAGGAGCCACGCCTGCAGCCATGCCAATGCAGAACTTTTGAGTCATGATCGGACTGGCACCCCACTGGCTGCAGGCAGCTGCCGATCACGGGCTTGCCATATGGAGAGTAAATTAACATATAATGTGCCGAGCCATGATAAAAATGGCAGAAATGCAAATGGGCTACGCTTCAGCATTATCTTAATAACAAAGTGTAGTGGCTCTGCAAACCCTATTTTTCAAAGTCAAATGTTAGCACCCATTTGTCAGAATTATTCTCTGCACTGTGACTGCAGACAAGCTGTCTTAGTTTGTTTTCTATAGCCAGATGTGGGGTTGGGCGCAGAGAATCTAATTGCCAGGCTGAACAGCTGACTCTGTCCCAGTCTTTTAGTATTGGTCTTTCAGAGGCACAACACAAGGCCGAAGTGTTATATAGGGTCTTCACAACACGTGATTTCACTCCACTGACTCGGTCTCTGTCACTTGAAAAAATAGCAGAAATGCAAACAGGCGACGCTTCAGCAAGCAGGGAGTTCAGGTGGTGAGAAATGTGTAAAATAAACTGCCTCCTTTCTTAAGTCATTGAAAACAACTGCATTTGTTTTCACATTTATGTCCCAATTAATTCCAACAAACGACGTTTTAAACAGATCTGCAAACAAACATATGGCGATTGCTTTTCAGGAATATGTATTTTTATATATTTACCAACGCGTTAGACCGCACGACATACACAGGGGCACTGTTGCAGTGCTGAGAGGTGCTTACAACCTGGGCCTCTTCCATGCGTGCGCACCATTTAATTTATGAAGTGCCTCTGAGGCCCAGCCGGGGCCCAGGCGTGAGTGCGCACCATTTCATTTATTGTAAGGGGCAGAGTGGCGGGCGTGCACACAATTGAATTCATAATGAATAGTAAAAGAGGCTTGCTGAGTGAGGGGGGCCTGGAGCGCGGGGGCCCCTCTCCTGCCTCGGACAGACTCACTCACCTGACCTGAGGGCTGGCCAGCAGCTTCAGACTGAGAGGCAGACGCGAGCGGGCAGCACAAAAGGCAGGGCAAAGAAGCTAGCAGGGCAGCAGGGGCTAGTAAGAATTTAAATTAATTCCCGGGCCGGTGATGGTCCTTTTCAGTCTCTGGTGGTAGGCGTGGCGTGGCTGGGTCCTGGATGCCTTCCTCACCTCAGGCTCACAAGTCCAAGCGCACTTTTAATTGCAATGCGCATGTCTGACAAATTCAAATGACATCGGTCATCAGCCCCTGCCCCACCCTGAAGACTGAGCAGACAAATGGGCGCCCCCACCCACCACAGTGTAAAATTAATTAATAAAGAGCCTCAGTCAGCGGCCTGGCCGGGGCCCGTGCACCATTTCGTGTATGTGTGGACCTTGCTTGAGCAAATCACTTCATTGCCCGCCCGCCCCCACCAGTTCACTATTTACACATCACGCAGGATAACGCGTGTAACACAAACACGTTTTTCTATATAAATAATATTATTAAAACAAAGGCACAGATATATTGCAGGTTGTCTTGTTGCCACCCTTAGTCACTGGATAAGTCATTATGGCCCTACAGATTCAGAGGCCCGGCCGCACCGACCCCCCCTACTGCTTGCGTGTGCAACTGCGACCATTTAATTAAGTAAGAGCTGGAGCCCTCTGTGGCTTGCGGAGTAGTGTGAGGGGGCCCCTTGAGCGAGGGAGACCTGGAGCTGAGCCCCCGAGGAGTGCATGCGCACCATTATATTAAGAGGCCATTTAATTCATGATGAGGCTTGCCGAGTGTGAAGGGGCCCCTGGCGCCCCCCCGCCCCCGCCCCTCGAGGAGTGCGTGCGCACCATTATGTTAAGAGGCCGCCAGTCGGCCATTTAATTCGTAAAGAGACTTGCCAGGGGAGCGTGAGGGGCCCCCAGGAGAGCTAGGCCCCCCGCACTGAGGGGACTGCGGGGGCCTTTGTTACGCCCCTGTTCATGTGGGCGGCCGGCGGCCCTGTGACTTTTCACTGCGGTCTGCGGGGGCCCCCCTGAGCGCGAGGCCCTGGGCAGCTGCCCATACCGCCCATGCCTAGGACCGGCCCTGCGCAAACCTTTCTTAACGTATCGCATTCCCAGATCATATGAATCCAACTACCAGGTTCCATACATCTCAGAAATTAATTGAGATTGTTCGAGTTCCATTTCTTCAGTAGTGAAGAAGTACAGTATACCATCCACTGGGCACATAGTTTCATTCTTCAAAAGGTCGGACCTCTCAATGTTTTGGAACTGAGTTGGGCAGCTTCGAGCCACTCTCCTCGAGTTAAATTTCCCTTAATTTCTCTTGACTCTTAATTTGCTTTGAATGACTCAAAGCAGATCTTTAGAGTTGCCCTATTCGGACTGTGACCAATATGCCCGTTGGCTCTGCTTTCTTTGCTCTAGAGAAGAGTGAAATACGACTAGACCAATTTCTATTTTGATTCGATTTGTAACAGTTGGCCTTTCTGTAGAACAGAGATCCTTTGCAGATAAACCAATTTATTTTGTGCCCATTGTTTTGGAATTCTATTTTGCACCACCTCCCATATGAACGAGAGCATTGTACTTCTCTCACCTAGTCGCTTCTTTTCCAAGTGCATCAGGGCACAGACATTTGAGAAGAAGTTATCTCACCAATTTCAGATTCTTAAATTTGGAAAATGATAAATTCAACTACGCATAAACACTAAAAATAAATTATTGAATGTCATACTTATTAGATTTGTGGTACCTATTGATTGTCAAATAAGCGCTCTAGTTCGAATGAGACAATCCCGCGTCCGGGGCTGACAAATTCAGTTTCTTGGAACTAATTCTAGGATTATAATTGTTCCAAATGAAACGGCTGGTAGGGGTATGTAATGTTTGAAAAACTATATATGACTTAATATGTAGGAGATCGATGAGAAATAGATTTTTAACAATACTCTCCCAGTAATAGAAGGTGGCATCTTGTGCCACCTATCATCATGCTTTTAATCTAGGTGATTAAGGGGACATAGTTTAATATATATACTGCCTCATAATTGTCAGATACCCTGATTCCTAAGTATACGACCAGCTACTTATGATATGCAGTCTGCAAATATTGAGGCAATGAATTGACACCGGCATTAAAAAGAAGTATCTAGGTCTTAAAAATATTTACCCGATACCTGGGTAATGTTGAGTGTTGGTTCAAACAATTTATCGAATGTCATCCGCTCACGTAGCAAAAATAACACCAAAGCATCAGCGAATAGTTTGAGTTTTGTTGCCCCTGGAATCACTGCCTTCGCACTTCCACTTCCCCCAAAATGACAGCCCAAAGGATTAATGAACAAAGCAAAAATAGATGGTGAGAGGAGATACCCATGCTAGTGCCTCTGGTGATCCTGATAGGGTCCAGAACCCTACCATTTCAATTATTGTGGCTGTTGACCCTGTAATAAATTGAAGCTATTGACTCTGTGAACTAAGTGGAAATCTTATTACCCCATTAAATAGATTCCAGCTCACAAGGTCAAAGACTTTGTCTGCATCTATAAACAGAATAGTCACTGGTGTCTTGCTTGTAGTGAGATAATCTAAGGCTTGTACTTCAATTGGCTATCTGGGATAAATCCCTTCTGGTCACTCCCAATCAAGTAAGGAGTAACCTTTTCTATTCCTAATGTTAACATGTTCATAAAAAAACTGATATTCTGCGTTAGGAAGAGTGATAAGATGGAAAGAATCAATACATTCTGGATTTTGTTTTTGGGCGGGGACAGGTAAGAACTTCTTCTCAAAATGATGTGGGAGTTGCATTCCATTCAAGATTTGAATAATCATATCTAGCAAGAAATTTCTCAGTTCTGGGAGTAGCATCTGATATCACTCCAATTGGAATCCATTTTCACCCACTCCCTTACATCTAGGCAGTAATTTGACCGCTCTTTCAACTTTAGGAGCCTCATTTTTGCAAGTACATTTATTATATCATTTTTTCCTGAAAATCACAACTCTTTACAAGTTTTTGAAAAAGACTGGGTGAACACTTCCTCTCCTCCATTTGGCATAAGCCGTTAAGCAGATTACCCCTAGATTGGTCCCTAATTTTTTAGAACCACAGTTTTAGATTGTTGTGCTCTACACCCCCAGGCCAGCAACGGACCACTTATCTACCCATCCTCATATAGCTGCTACTTAAATGTTCTGGTATTAAGCACTTGTTTCTCACTCACTAATTGCTTTAGCTCCCATTTACTTGTATCCCTAGCAATGCAATGCTGCTGTTTGTCTACCTGAGAAACCTTAAATTCTGCCTGCAAAAAGATCTCAGGTCATAGGCCCAACTATGCCCAATCAACCAAAGTCTGGTCTGGACCTTGCCCAGACAGGATGCCCTGTCTGTGAACGCAGAGCCTATTTCCCCCTGCTGCACTCTTTGTGGCTTGGAGGGCTGGCACATGTAGACCGGCCCCTGCTGGAGCTTCGACCGAGGCCCCGACCACAGCCTCCCTCCCTGATGATGAAGGGTTGAAAGGGCTTCCTGGGCCTGCTGCTTCACCTTTTCCAGGCCCCATTTGTTCTTAGTGAGATGGTAAGCCTTGCACCAGGCCTGCCGATGGCACCTCCTGGGTGGCATGGGTCATCAACAGTTGCTGCGATTTGAGACTGGGCCCTGGCTGGGGGCTTCTCTGAGCTCCCCCAGGCTCCTGTTCAAGCTCTGCGCCCTGAGGGCAGGTTATTCAAGCAGGGCTGGTCTCCACCCTTTACCCTAAACCCAGTGGGGAGCAAGTACTCTTCAATGTGCAGTCACCCTACCCTGATTAGTGACTCACCTCTATACCATGGGCTCAGGGTGCCGACTTGGTTGGGTACCTTCCACCTTCCTGGAGTCCAGGGAGCCAAGAAGAGTTAAGCTCAGGCCTCATCCTCCCCCACGGACCTGCCTGGAAAGTTCAGTTTCCCCGGCTTGCTGAACACCGGGGAGGGACAGAAGTTGTAATTAGGCCAGCCGGCCATCTGGTTGCGCAGCCTGCCAGGTCATCTAGTCGCACAGCATAGCGGCCTGATGGCCCAGGATGACCCAGCAACCAGATGGTCCGGGATGACCAGACTCAGGACCCAGTCACACAGCAGTCTTACGCCAAGTGTGGCCATGCACATCATGAGGCTGATGCTAGGAAGGCTGCATCCCAGTGCTGCTTGTCTCACTGAGGACTTGTGTGAAGGGGAATGCGGGTCCGGCCATCTGGTCGCGCTGCAAGGGATTGTGCCCCCAACCCTGCACCCATCGGTGGAGGGTGGGATGGGGTGGACCCCCGTGCTGGTAAGTACATGTTAGAGATGGCCTCCCACATGCCCACTTTGCCCCTCTGTGTCCCACTCACCAGCCTAGGAGTTTAGAGACTCTCCCCATGTGTGGTGGAGGGGGATCTGCAGGCAGTCACGGACAGATACAAAAGGTTGGCTCAAGGGTTGACTTTCAGTAGTTCGCAGCAAGGTAGCTGCTCTGCTACTTATATGAAACACTGACGCAGAATCAGATCATCTACGAAGATGGAGCTCAGAATGGGGGGCCCATTCTAGGGCCTACTAGGGCCCTGATCAGAGCTACTGACCCGGCAAAGCAGGGGTAGCCTTCCTGGGCCCAATGGACCCCCGATCCAGGGCCCTTGGTGATGTGGCAGATCGGAGGTGGTTCCCTGGGGCACAGTCAGAGCTCCTGGACCTGGGTGCAGAGGGGAGGCCTCCCCGAGCCCACAGGACCTGCCCCGGAGCTCTGTATAAGAAGCAGAAATCATGAAACGTCGCCGCTATACCGGGGTCGGCTTTGACTTTGGCCTCATTGGCAGACCTTTTTACTTGGATCCTTTCAGCTTGGTGATTAGCTGATAGTTTGTGTATCAATAAACTACTGCAATTTTCAACTCTACTGTAAAAGGTATGCTGGAGGCAAAGCATAACATACTCTGGCATAGTGGGCCCCCACCCCATGGGCCCTGGTCCTGGGCCATTTGCACTCTGGTTGAAAACCACAAGACCACAAGGGGTCCAGGATACCCTATCCCTAGTAATCTCGAGGAAGGCTACCCCCTTTCTTGTAATCTGTGTGCACTAAGAGACCGAGGGGACCAAAGAGGGGACCAAAGACGCAAATGTACTTGACATCCTGGATCCCTGGCTGGGTTTGTGAAAGCAAATGAGCCCTTATCTGGACCTCCAGGTCAGTACGGCCATCTGGTCACCCTAGTGGAAAGTATGATATGCGACCAAATGTCCAGACTCAGGGGACCCAGTGACCTGGGTGCTTGGAACCCCAGCTGGGCCTCAAGCATGTGGCTGCAATGGGGGTTCTGATGGAGCTCCGGTGCAACTGGCCCAAGGCACCAGGTCCCAGGGCCAAGGCCACAGGCCCAAGGACTCAGGATGCAAGACCCAGGATCAAGGCCTCAGGACTCAGGACTCAGGCCCCAGGACCCAGGACCCAAGATCCAGTACCGAGGCCGTAGGATCTAGATCCCAGGCACCAGGACCTGGGACCAACGCCATTAAACCCAGGCACCAGGTCCCAGGACCAGGCACAAACTCTAAGGATCAAGGTTCCAGGTCCCAGAACCCAAGCACTGCAACTCAGGTCCTGGTAACCAGGACCCAGGAACTCTGCCAAGCAGTAGGCCTGAGGACGGAGATCAGAATGGGGGGCCCCCATCCCAGAGGCCCTGGTTCTGGGCCATCTGGTCACCACCCGCGAACTGCCAAACCACATGGTTGTCCACAATACCATGTCCCTAGTAATCCAGAGGAAGACTACACCCCTTTCTTGTAATCTCTGTGCACTGTGTCAAGGGGGACTAAAAACAAGAATGCACTCGACCTCCTGGAGCCCTGGCTGGGCTCAAGGTAGCAAATGAACCCTCATCTGGACTTCTAGGGCATCCTGGCCATCTGGTCACCCCAGTGGAAAACATAGCATGCAGCCAATTGACCCCTGTAGCCCAGTTGGGCCTCAGGCATGCAGCTGCGAGGGAGGCCCTAAAGGAGCTCCAACCTGGGGCCTGATGGATCTCCATCCAAGGCCTTTGGTGGTGCGGCTGGTTGGAGGATGGAGCCCAGAGTGGTGGGGCCCAACCCAGGACCTGGCAGGGCCCCAAGCTGCAGGGCAAAGCCCAAGATTGGGGACCCTCTCCCCAGGGACCTGCAGGGGCCCCGGTCAGGGCAACCAGACCCAGCCAAGCAGGGAAAGCTTCCCCGGGCCTGATGGACCCCATTCCAGACCCTTGGAGGTGTGGCAGGCTGGAGGGCAGAGCCCATGGCAGGAGCTCCTACTTTGGGGCTTCGTAGGGACCTGGCGCTCAGTCAGAGCTCCTAGACCTGGCCGCACATGGAAGGCCTCCCTGGGACCAGACAATTGGTGACAACACTTGTTCTACCATTATTGTTTCCCTAGAATTTGGACCATAGCTTGGCAAGCACCTAGGGAAACCTAGCCAACATAGGGCTATCCAGCTTGGCTGACTTGCGCAGCTCTCAACACATTTAATAGCACAGAATCACTTGCAAATGTCAAACTTCGACTATAAAAACACATTTTCCTTACATTTCTGTGATAGAAAGTTCTGGAATCTGCAGGGAGCCACAAATGTCTTTCCACCTGGCATTCCCCCAGGTCTCCCGATACAAATGGTACCTCGCTTGTGTGGGTAGATCTAGTGCCTGCTACAGGAAATGGCCCAACACGCAACATGGACACAGCAGATTTTTCCACCAAAAATGTACACTTTTTTTTCCCAATGAGCTAATCGATGCAGTTCACTTTCAATGTAATGACATCAGCGCACCATGGGCGTCTATTGTCCGTACACTACAAAAAAAGTACCTCAGGAGGCAAGTTTTTCCCTTGCTTCCGAGGCTGAAAAATAAAAAAAGAAATCCCATTGCTCTAAATATCAGAGGGATTTCCTGGACATGTACAGAGGATGGAACCGTTACGTCCTCCACACATGGCCACCGTGGTGGAGGACGTAACTGTTACATCCTTGGCAGAGAAAGGGTTAATCTGGAGATTGTGTTATTAATTCTGAAATTTGGCAGTAATTTCTATGCCTGCTCACTTAGAAAGGAAATTTCTCTCCTCTCCTCACCTTTCCTCTCCTCTCCTCTCCTCTCCTCTCCTCTCCTCTCCTCTCCTCTCCTCTTCTCTCCTCTCCTCTCCTCTCCTCTCCTCTCCTCTCCTCTTCTCTCCTCTCCTCTCCTCTCCTCTGCCCATCCTCTCCTCTCCTCTCCTTTGTTCTCCTCTATCCTTCGGTATATCCACCCATCACTTTTGGTGTGTCTTTCTTTTTGCTCTCTCTCTCTCTTGCGCTGTCTTTGTCCCTCTCCACATATCTCTCTTTAAGTTTGTCTCTATTTCTTTCTTTTCTGACTATTTTTTTTTTCACTCTGAGTGTCTCTGCGATTATCACTCAGTGGCTTTCTCTTGTGCTTACTTTGTCTCTCTTTTTCAATCAATCAATCAGGGATTTTTAGAGCATGCCACTCACCCATGAGGGTCTCAAACCACTGTTGGGGGGTTCAAGCAACTCCGTGGACATCCGAAGAACTTGGTCTTGAGATCATTTCTGAATAGGTGCAGGGTCAGGCTTTGCATGATGTGAAAGGGGAGTTTGTTGCAGGTTTTGGCCAAAATGTAGTTTAAGGATCTGCCACCTGCTCTGGCCCTGTGGATGTGGGGAACAGTTGCAAGGGCTAGGTCGGCAGAGCGGAGGTTTCTCTTTGGGGCATGGAAGGAGATTCTTTTGTTAAGTATTGGGCTACGGTGTAATGGAGAGCTATATAGGCATGTCTGAGCAGTTTGAAGGTCATTCTTGTTCTCACGGGGAGCCAGTGGAGGTAGCAGAGGTGTTGGGTGATATAGTCATGCTGTGGGATGTCGAGGACAAGTCTGGCTACGCTGTTCTGGATGGTCTGAAGTTTCCAGAGCAGTGTTTTGTTGATTCCGATGTAGAGCTAGTTTCTGTAGTCTAGTCTGCTGGTGAGTGCGTGGGTGACAGTTTTCCTGGAGTCGGGGAATCCAAGTGAAGGACTTGTGGAGTATGCAGAGTTTGTGGAAGAATGTGGAGGACACAGCATTGATCTGCTGGTTCATGGTGAGTGAAGGATCAAGTATGATGCTGAGGTTGTGAGGTGGTCTGTAGGGGTGGATGGGTTTCTCAGGACGGGGGCCACCAGGTGTTGTCCCATGCAGAGGGGGTGGATCCAAAGATGAGGGCTTCTGTTTTCCCTGAGTTGAGCTTCTCTGAGTTGAGCTTCAGGCAGCTGCTGCTCTTACGGGATGTGCTGCCTTCATCCCTTTTTGGAAACTGTGCCTGGTGATGTTGGGTTCCTTGTTGAGGGAGAGGATGAGTTGGGTGTTGTCGGCGTAAGAGACTATTTTGAGTCTGTGTTTTTTGACAATGGTTGCGAGGGGGGCCATGGAGACTTCTTTGGGGTACTCCACATCTTTTCTCTGTACGTTTAGAGAGGAAGGGCAGGAGTTTTATTCTATGTGTTCTCCCTGAAAGGAAAGACCAAAGACTAAGGCAGCTCTCTGGATGCCGGTGTCGTGGAGACTGCCGGCTAATGTACTGTGGGAGGCGGTGTTGAAGGCTGCTGAGAGGCCTAGGAGGATGAGGGCTACAGAGTGGCCTTGGTTGAGGAAGGTGCAGATGTCATCAGAGGTGGCTATGAGGGCAGTCTCAGTGCTGTGGTTGCTGCAAAATCCAGATTGAGAGGCATAGAGGATGATTTCCTTGGTTTCTATGAAGTGCGATAGCTGGGTGTTGATGACTTTCTCAATGACTCTGGTGGCGAAGAGGAAAAAAGAGATGGGCCTGAAGTTTTTGAGGTCTATTGGATTTTGGTGGGGCTTCTTGAGGAGGGATTTGACTTTGGCGTGTTTCTAGTCGTCAAGGAATGTGGCTGTCTCGAGGGTGCAGTTGATCGTTCATCTTTGTTTGGGTGCAATGGCGGCCGTGTGGAAGATGTGCGGCAGGCAGGGATCAGTGGGTGCTCCAGAGTGGATGCTTTTTTATAGTCTTTACTGTGTCTTCTGTGGTGAGAGGGGTCCAGGTGAAGAGGGTCATCTCGATGGCATAGCTGCTGGGGGCAGTTGGGTCTGTGCTGTGATCATTGTCGTTGAGTTGAAGTTGTAGTAGAGCATCTTGATTTTGTGGTGGAAGAAGGAGCTGAGTTTGTTGCAGAGGTCTTGGGAGGGAGGGACGTCGGTATTTCGCTGTTGGGTCTGGCGAATTCTTGTATGATGGCGAAGAGTTCCTTGAAATTGTGGGTGTTGACGAGGATTCTGTCTTGGATGAATTTCCTCTTGGTTGATTTGATGAGTTGGTGGTGTGCTGTTGTTGCATCCTTGTAGGCGGAGTGTGCTTCTGAGATTTTTCTTTTTCTCCATGTTTTCTCCAGCTGTATGCAAAAGTGCTTGGAGTTCCCTGGTGAGCCAGGTGGCTTTCGCATTGTGTCATCTGTCGGAGATCTGGAGGGGGGCGAGCGTGCTGTTGCAGTTGGTGATCTGTTGTGATAGTGGGAGGAGTGCAGCTGAGGGCAGAGTTGAGATGTTCTTCTGTGATTTTGTTCCAGTTTCTGTGTGGGAGGCATGGCCTGTGCTTGTGTGCAGTGGGTTTCGAGAAGTAGAAATGGACGCAGTGGTGTCCCTCCAGAGTGGTTCCTTGTGTGACTGAAGCTGGGGTTGAGAAAGTCTCCTGCCGTTTAAGCATGGGTGGAGATGAGTTGCTTCAGTCCAATGTTGGTAGGGTTCTCTAGTAGGGTGGAGGTGTTTGGGTCACTGACTTTATCTAGGTGGAACTTCAGGCCTCCGAGCAGTATGAAGTCTGTGAAGGTGAGGGTGTGGGGAGTGATGTAGTCTGTGATGGCATTGGTGAACGGGGTCCAGGTGGTCTGTAGGCGAGTGTTCTGCAGAGCATCATTGTGGGGTTGGTCTGTGTCTGGAAGTGGATGTATCCCATGGAGGGGCGAGGTGTCGTCTGAGTTGGTGATTGTTAGTCAGAGGGAGCTTTTTTGGAAGATGGCAAAGCCTCCCCAGGGGCGGTCGGGCAGTCTTTCCTCAGGATCCTGTATCCATCAGGGATGGCAGTGCGATGTTGTGTGCTGAGTTCGCGTTGGCCCTGGACATCAGGTGAGTGCGTAATGAGAAGGTCCCCAGCTTCTGCTACATATCTGTGCAGGGAGTGCACATTGATGAGGATGCAGCCCAGGGGCTTGTGTACATAGGCGTCTGGTGGGTTGGGAGAAGCTGTCTGGAGGTGGCTGAAGGTGCAGCGGCAGTGTTGGAGGAGATGGGCCTTGGGTGTTGCTCGGCATCGAGAGCTTGCAGTTGTTAAGTCCAGTGTTGAGTGTGTGGAAAGTGCTGGGGTTGTAGTGGCATGGAGTCGGGGGACCAGGGTAAAAAGGCAACTGAAAAACAGGGAAACAAAAGAAAAAGACAGAAAAAGGTAAAGAAAGGCAAAAGAGGCAATAGGCAAAAGAGGCAGATAACAATACACAGGGAAAACAGAAAGAGGAAAGACACACACAGAGAGAACTAGCAGAAGAGCAGGCTCTTCCACTAAACCACCAGTGATGAAGTACAGGCAGGAGCCTGCAGGTGGAGGAGGGCCTTGAGCACCATTTCAGGATCGCTGGAAGGTGCTGGGGGCAGTGCCTTAACGGTGGAGCAGCACGAGTGGGAGCAGTTCTCTTTTTGTCTATCTCACTCTTGCTTGCTATTTCTGTCCTTCACACTGTCTCACCGTGAACCTCTGTTTCTCATTGTCTTTTTCCCTCGCTATACTTTCTCTCTCTCTCTCTCTCTCTGTTTCTATGCCTCTCTCTATGTCTTTCTGGAGCTCGCCACTGTCCTCTATTTGTCTTTCAGTATGTTTCTCGCCATCTTACAAACTATTTGTCTTTCTGTCTCTTTCATCTTGACTCTGTCATTTTCTCCTCACACCCATTTTCTTCTTCTTTCTCTCTTTATCTCTCTCTCAGTCTCTGTCTGGGCAGTGCCAGGATTGATGCCTTTAATTAATGTGCCATGCATTACTATACTTCACTTTCGAACCTAAATTCCTTGTCAAAAAATGTATATCTAATTTTCTTCCTGCAATCTACTAGTGACATCATTAGTTGCGTGTAATTAGAAAATGATATAGAGTTACCCTGTAATAATTTACAGCCTGATTTAGACTTTGGTGGATGGATTGGTCTGTCACATCTGTGACGGATATCCCATCTGCCTTATTACAAGTGCCAAAGGATATAATTAAGGCTCCTGGTTTTCTGTTTATACAGACTTTTGCATAAAAATACAACAGGAAAAATATTTTGTTTCATCTGGATTTGTAAATAGAAATGGAAAAATGCTAATAAATATGTTTACCTTTGTAACTGTCTGCGAGGAGAAGTAGAGCCTGTCTGAGTGCAGTACATGGAGTGGCTTATCAAATTTCAGCTGAGCCCATAACAAAGGTCGCTATTAAGGGGCAGTCAAGCCTCTTTTTATTTAAGTATTCTAGCTGGGAGCTGCGGGGGGCAGGACCCATTGAGGAATTACCATACCTAAAAGCAATTGAGGGAAAACAAATGCACACAGCTTATCACTTCACAGGTACTTAAGAGAGGCCTGCTTTTGACTTTGTTCAGTTCCTGGAGCCAAGAGATATGCATTCACTGTAGGAATGTTAGATGTGTTGGTCTGTCCCAGTATTTACACAATAGTTATTTAAATTCCACTATTTGTTTTTTATTTCTTTTATAGCGCTATAGCCCTACTTATCATAATGTAAGGTGTCAGAGCACTTTACGTCATACATTGACAATAAATCATATAAATGTAAATCAATGTATATGACGTGTTGCATAAAACAGTGAGGGTTACATTAGGACTGCAATTTATTAACTGCAAGTACCAAAAGGATTTCTTTGTTAAAAGCAGTAACCCATTTATCCATCTACATAAATCTATCTAAACCTATAACAACCAAGCGTGCATTGCGTATTGAAATAAATGTGGAAAAATGCTAGCTGCATCTTCTGTTTTTGCTTGCAACAAAATTAAATGTGGATAAATACAGATAAAGTGATCAAAAAGAAAATATGGATAAAGACGTAAATGTTTAAAAAAATTTTTTATAAAACCGGTAGCCCTAGATATAATGCACTTGTAATAAGGTGAAAGGGATTTCTGGCATGTTTGTGATGGAGTAACCCATCTGCTAAACTATAAATCTCACCCTTAACCCCTTCGATGCTGATGATGGCCCCCAGCCGTCATGCATCACGGTGGGCGTGTGCTGATGACGGCTGGGGGCCGTCATAAACCCGCCCACTTCAAAAAACACCGCACAGGCACAGAATCGTGGCCGCGCCCAAGGGGTTAATGCAGTGAGCTTTGAATCGCAATGCCGACTGCTAGAGCCAGAAGACAGTGTGAAAGGCAGGTGAAAGAGCAAAGCTAAAACTTACGTTTAAACAATGAAAACAAAAAACAGCTTTTTATGTTTTTCTAAACTATAAATTCAAATTGTCATTAGCATAATGGAGCAATTCATGTAAGCATGTTTATTTTTCATTTAAAATATCTATGCATGTTACCACAAATTATGAACTGCAGCACTTTTTTTAAAGTGACTTACATTATGCTCCATATATATTTTTTACAACAAATTAGTAGCAGTTTATTGGCGTGTTTACATTTTCATCACAGATTTCCAATTCTTGTATATATACTCTTAAACTTACTCATTCAATAAGAAGGAAACTTTTTTGGAGGTGTAATGGTGTGTTATAAGGAAGAAAATAGTGTGTCTTTTATGCCACAAATATATTACTAGTAATCTCAGAGTCCCATGTACTTATAAAGGAACTTCTCAGTGACTTCCACTATTCTCATAATGTAGAACTGACTGTACTTTAACTCATAGATGTCTGTTACTACCCAGGTTCATTTTCCACTTCTCTTTGTCTCATCTGCCCTGCCTCCTGTCCCTTCCTTGACAGTTCTCCACTTCCCACCTACCCATTCCTTTTTGTGCTGCCTGTGCACTCATTGCTCCACTTACTCTTCCTACCTTTCCTGTCCCTTTCCGTGTTACGTATATCCATTAGGTATTCTCCCCTTCACTCTCCCACTTACTTCTTTTTAACTCTCCCCTTCTGATCTCCCCTTCTTCCCTTCTACTATTGTTCAATCTTACCACATTTTGTTAAAAGTGTTTCTCTCCATAGCTACAATTTAGAACTTGTCATTGAAATTGCGGATCTGTCAATCCCATTTTCCTAAACAATACCTATCCCCTGCGGTACACTTCATCCACAGTGCAAAAGCATGCTGCTCTTTCCTAAACCTGTATGTGTTTTTTTTATGCCTGCCTGTTACTAATAATGTCTTGTCTTTTAATGTCATAAACTATTTATTATGAATGTTTCTTCAATTGCTCTTATGTTCATGGTTTTAGAGAATGTAAAAATGTACTACGGTACCTTTCTGTCAGCGTCTCTTTTATCTAGATCTCACCTAGACAGCTCTTGCGCTATCTCTTCAAGACACGCTTTATTCAGTATGGACTTGAAGCTCCACCCACATTCTGCCCATCTTATTAAATGGTAGCTTTTCATTGGTCAATAGGAGGGTAGTCTCTCCTTAGTACAACCTTTTTTGTTGCTGTAACTTCCCAGCAGGACTGGGCCTCTGACTCTGCTGTTGCTCGGGATGTTTTATTTACAGTGTATTTTGTTAAGTGACTTCCTCCTATTGCAGGCATGACATGCTTTTCCTGCAACCTCTTTATCATTTAAGCTGTGTGGCTGAGCTTTAACCTATTTTATGTTTTTCAATACAAGAATGGTGGTCACGCTGTTAACGCTGCTCACGCCATAATATATTTTCTTTAAAGCACCCTTGTTTTAAGACATGCTTTGTGTTATTTTTTTTATTGCAAGGCATGCTTTTGGTGCCAGAATGGTGGCCGCGCATTTATTTTGTTTTGCTCAGCTCGCCTATTCAGCCAACGCGTTAACGATTGTGTCCACTGCTTGCAGCACATCATTCCTTCCCCACCCCCAGGCACTGCACTTTAGGTTTTAAGCACAGTGTTCACTTTTTACTTTACTATTAACAATACGCTGCTTCACCTTTAAGTAGCCCAGGTGGAGTTCACATAGCTGCGCTTCACAGAGAGGTATAAAACTGCAGCGCTACTGGGGGTTCCAAAAGGATGCAGATTTGCTTGCTCCGCATGCTTGTGCATGCTCGCAAGATGTTTCTGACATTCAGCAAGGCGGATTGCTTGTTCAGGGGAAATATTGCGCAAACTTCACCTCGCGCCCATTTTGTTTTTCTACTCTTTGCATGGTTCTAGGGCCTCTGTTTCTTCCCTCTCCAATCTTTTCAATCCTTTGTTTCCTACTCTGTTTTTCTGATCTGATCTTTTTTATTTAATGTCTATCCTTCTCTCTCCCTAAGTGTATATTTTGCATTTTATTTCTACTTTTACTGTGTTTTTGTACTGTTTTCCTATTACTTGCTTTTTATTTTTTTACTTTTCTACTTCTTCTCCTGACTTTATTTTTACTCCTACATTTTCTTTTCCGCCCCCAGAACCATGGCCAAGGTTAGCAAGAAGAGGAAGGCCAAGGCTAGTGCGGCCAAGAGCTGCCTTCCTTTTGAAGATGGCGCCCGGAAGGGATGCAGTCCCGGGCCCAGTTCTCAGAGGTGGAAGTGGCCACCCTAGATTTTTTTGTACAACCCCACCTCCCTTTAACCTTGTCAGCAGGTGGCAGGCCTGGCTCCAGCTAGGCTACCCAGGAGCATCGCCACCGGTGGGCAAGCGTGTGCTGAACAGTGTTTCGCTGCTGTGAGGTCTGGCAGACAACCAGCTGACTCACCGGTGATCCGACATCTCGGACCGGGAGCAGGACCTGCTAGGTGATAAGGTCATGGGGCTTGGTGAGTAGCTAATTATAGCAGTATTGTGTGTTCTGTTCTGTGTTATTGTCAATATAATTTTTTTACCAAATAGCAAGAATGCTGCTGCTTACATGCAGGCAAGTTTTATTTCAAAATCTTTTATTATGTGATTGTTATTCTTCTAGACACTAAACAGGTGCTCAGCACTACTAATCTTAGTTGTTTGTAACTTTGCACTCACTTGGTCTGATTATGTAAGAGAGTTTAGAGAACTTAAATTAGGTAATGCTAGAGAGACACTGTTCCTTTCTCCTGTCACTAAGATAGTGGTGGTAGGTAGTTTAGTTACTTAGTATTAGTTGGTCATTTTTTAGATGCCTGTGGTGTGACGCGTCCTCTGTCATGTGCTGCAGACTCCAGTCAGTCCTTAGTAGAACCTTTTGGATTTTGTTAATGAGTGTGTAATATAGCAACTCATCAGCCCATCCGCAGCAACCAACTAACAATTTGGTGTATGCAATATATATGCGTCCATCTACGCTTTTATGAGGACTAAAATAATTGGAAATGCAGAAGTAGTGAGCAATTGGCCTTCAAAGGATGTTCATTCTTCGATTATTTCGAATGAGATTGAAACTATATTTTTGGGCAATTCATTTCCAATGTCTCTGAAATAGGCGGGCTAGGCTAGGTGGCACTTACAGGTTTAGGATCCTGGAATCGGAATGGAACACTGGATTAATAAATAATAAGTCTGCAATACTACTACTAATCGATCAGTTTAGATAAGTCCATTTTATTGCAGTTGTTGTTTCCTGTTCAAAAATGTTTTTAGAGCATTTTTAAAATATATATCTTTTTTTCACACCAATCAATTTTTGTCTCTTTATTATATCTTTCATTATCAGCATCCAGGGGCAAGAAGACGGCGGGGTTGTCTGAGGCAGGAGATGGAGATGCCTCCAGGGCCAGGATCGCTCCTCTACCGAGGGCTCTGCTGCTGGCCCCAGTAAGTCCTCCTGTTGTTAATACTAATAATTATATTTCACTAACTTTTACTGCACCTTATTTTTTCTGAACTATTATTTCCGTTTCCTAATTCTTTTTTAGGAGGGCAATCCCCAAGCAGGGAAACACTCACTAGGACACCAGGGAGGGGGAGCGCCCCTTGGGCAAAGGCCTTTGTTCCCACCGATTAAAATTGGCACAATTTAGTCTTTTTGCCCCCCCCCCCCGGGCAGATGGGAGCACACACCCCACGTTCCCCAAAGTCTTCCAAGAAAAATGGTACCTCACTTGGACAAATGCCTATTGCCCGCGACAGAAAACGGCCCAAAATGCAACATGGACACACCACATTTTTGAGGTGAAAACTGACCCTTTTTTTGCAAAGTGCCTAGCTGTAGATTTTGAACCCTCGCTCTGCCGCACCTAGGGAAACCTAGCAAACCTATACATTTTAAAAAAGTAGACGCCCACGGGAATCAAAGAAGGGGCGACTTGACTGGCTCGCACCAGGTTCTGTTACCCAGAATCCCTTGCAAACTGAAAAATGTGTCCAAAAAACACATTCTCCTCACAATTCTGTTGTGGAAAGCTCGGAATCTGTGTAGATCCACAAAATTCCACACACGCCGCGTTCCTCAAAGTTTTTCAAGAAAAATAGTACCGTACTTGTGTGGGTAGGCCTAGTGCCCGCGACAGGAATCGTCCCAAAAGGAAACGTGGACACACCACATTTTTGCTGTGAAAATTGACCCTTTTTTTGCTAAGTACCTAGCTGTAGATTTTAAACCCTTGCTCTGCCAGCCTGGAAATTTTGAACCCTTGCTCTACCAGCATCTAGTGAAACCTAGCAAACCTATTAGGGGAATCCAGGTTATGGTGACTTGACTGCCTCTCACCCGGTTCTGTTAGCCAGAATCCCTTGCAAACCTAAATGTTTGTCTAAACAACACATTTTCTTTAAATTTCTGTGATGAAAAGTTTTGGAATCTGTGGGGATCTACAAAATTCTATCCACTTCGCGTTCCCCAAAGTCTTATGAGAAAAATGGTACCTCACTTGTGTAGGTGGGTCAAGTACCCGCGACAGGCAAGGGTCCAAAACCTATTGAGGCACATCAAAAGTACCTATCACAAAACAATGTGGTTCTGTAAGGACGGTCACCTGGGTTTTGGTCCCCGGGCTCAGTGGCCATCTTGGTAAAACTACCAAACCCAAACATTTCTGATAACTAGACACCCGGGGGAGTCCTGCAATGTATGGCTTGCATGGGGCCCCCAATGTTTTCCTACCCAGAATTTCCTGCAAAACTCACATTTAGGTGAAAAAAACACTTTTTCCTCAAATTTATGTGTGGGAAAGTTCTGGAATCTACGTGGATTCACAAATCCAGGTAGTTTTGTTATAGGTAATTTTGAAGTCTGGAGACCAGGGGGGAACGCTGGGTGTGTGGGAATAGATTCCAGAATTTTCTCACACAGAAAATTTAGAAAAATTTGTTTTTTTCAGCTAAATTTGAGGTTTGCAGTGGATTCTGGGTACGAAAGCATTAGGGGACCCACACAAGCAATACCTCACTGCACTCCCTGGGTGTATAGTTTTCAGAAATGTTTGGGTTTAGGAGTTTCCCAGTGTGGCCGCTGAGTCCAGGGTCAAAAACCCAGGTGACCCCCCTTGCAAAGCCAGGTTGTTTTGCGATACGTCATTTTGATGTCGCCTCAATAAGTTTGGGGCCCTTGCCTGTCGCGGGACTTGACCCACTCATGCCAGTGAGGTAACATTTTTATTGGGAGACCTGGGGGAACGCAGGGTATGAGGAAATGTGTGGATCCACGTAGATTCTAGAACTTTCTCACACAGAAATTTGAACACAACATGACTTTTTTTTAGAAATATTTGAAGTTTGCAGTGGATTCTGGCTAGGAAAGGATTAGGGGACCCATGCAAGCCATACCTCGATGGACTCCCCGGGGTGTCTAGTCTTAGGAAATATATGGGTTTGGTAGGTTTCCCTAGACGGCCGCCGATCCTAGGGCAAAAAACTCATGGAACCTCCCTTGCAGAACCAGGTTGTTTTGTGATAGGTAATTCTGATATCGCCACAATAGGTTTTAGGCCTTGCCTGTCACGGGTCCTTGACCAACTCACGCAAGTGAGGCACCATTTTTCTCGGAAAACTTTTGGTAATGAGGGGTGAGTGGAAATTTGTGGATCCACGGAGATTCCAGAACTTTTCACCACCAAAATGTGAGGAAAATATATTTATTTGGATAATTATTTAGGGTTGCAAGCGATTCTGGGCAACAGAACCTTGTGAGAGGCAGTCAAGTCACCCCATCCTGAATTTCCCTGGGTGTCTAGTTTTCAAAAATATCTAGGTGTGCTAGGTTTCCCTTTGTGACGGCAGAGCTAGGTTTAAAAAACTACAGTTAGGCACTTTGGCAAAAAAGTTTTATTTTTCACTGTGAAATTGTGGTGTGTCCTCGTAGCGTTTTGTGCCATTTCCTGTCGCGGGCAGTAGGCCTACCCACAAAAGTGAGGTACCATTTTTCTTGAAAGACTTTGGGGAACGCGGAGTGGGTGGAACTTTCTTGGATCCTCACAGATTCCAAAACTTTCCACCATAGAAATGTGGGGAAAATGTGGGTTTTTAAACATTTTTCTATGTCTGCAAGGGATTCTGGGTAACAGAACCTGGTGAGAGGCAGAAAAGTCATCCCATCCTAGATTCCGCTAGGTGTCTAGATTTCAAAAATGTATAGGTTTTCTAGGTTTCCCTAAAATTACAGCTAGGCACTTTGCCAAAAAAGGGTAATTTCTCACTGTGAAATTGTGGTGTGTCTATGTTTCGTTTTGTGTCGTTTCCTGTCGCAGAAACTATTCCTACCCACACAAGTGAGGTATCGTTTTTTGGGAAGACTTTGGGGAACGCGGGGAGGGTGGAATTTTGTGGATCCTCATAGATTCCATAACTTTCCACTACAAAAATGTGAGGAAAATGTGTTTTTTTTTAAAACATTTTTTTTAGGTTTGCATGGAATTCTGGGTAACAGAACCTGGTGAGAGGCAGTCAAGTCACCTCATCCTGGATTCCCGTTGGTGTCTAGCTTGCAAAAATGCAAAGGTTTGCTAGGTTTCCCTAGGGGCCGGTACAGCTATGGTTGAAATACTACAGTCAGGCACTTTGCCAAAAAAGGGACATTTTTCACTGTGAAATTGTGGTGTGTCCACGTTGTGTTTTGCGCCGTTTCCTGTCACGGGAACTAGGCCTACCTACAAAAGTGAGGTACCATGTTTCTTGGAAGACTTTGGGGAACGCGGGGTGGGTGAAAATGTGTGGATCCACACAGATTCCAGAACTTTTCACCACAGAAATGTGAGGAAATTGTTTTTTTTGACAATTTGCAAGGGATTCCGGGTAACAGAACCTGGTGAGAGGCAGTCAAGTCACCCCATCCTGTATTTTCCTGGGTATCTAGTTTTTGAAAATGTGTGTAGGTTTGTTAGGTTTCCCTAAATGCTGGCAGAGCTAGGGTTCAAAAACTAAAGCTTAACACTTTGCCAAAAACGGGTAATTTTTCACTGTGAAATTGTGGTCTGTCCTCGTTGCATTTTGCGCCGTTGCGTGTCATGGGCACTAGGTCTAACCACACAAGTGAGGTACTGTGTTTCTCTAGAAGACCTTTAGGAATGCGGGGTGGGTGGAAACTTGTTGATCCATGCAGATTCTAGAACTTTCCTCACAGAAATGTGAGGGTAATGTGTTTTTTTGAACAATTGTTTAGTATTGCAAGGGATTCTGGGTAACAGAACCTGATGAGAGGCAGTCAAGTCGCTCCACCCTGGGTGTCTAGTTTTTAAAAATGTATAGGATTGCTAGGTTTCCCTATGTGCCGGCAGAACTAGGGTTAAAAAACTACAGCTAGGTACTTTGCTTAAAAAAATGGTAATTTTTCCTGTGAAATTGTGTGTGTCCACGTTGCGTTTTGCGCTGTTTCTTGTCACAGGCACTAGGCCTACTCCCACAAGTGAGATACCATTTTTCTGAGAAGACTTTTGGAAACGCGGGGTGAGTGGAAACTTGTGGATCCAAGCAAATTCCAGAACTTTCCACCACAGAAATGTGAGGAATATGTGTTTTTTGGACAATTTGTTAGGTATGCAATGGATTCTGGGTTACAAAACCTGGCGTGAGCCAGTCAAATCACTCCACGCTGGATTCCCTTCGGTATCTAAACTTCACAAATGTATAGGTTTGCCGAGTTTCCCTAGATGCCAGCAGAGCTAGGGCTAAAAACTACAGCTAGGCACTTTGCCAAAAAATGGTCATTTTTTGCTGTGAAATTGTGGTGTGTCCAACTTGAATTTTGCACCATTTCCTGTCGCAGGCACTAGGCCTACCCATGCTAGTGAGGTACCATTTTTCTAGGAAGACTTTGGGGAATGCGGGGTGGGTGGACATTTGTGGATCCAGGCAGAATCCAGAACTTTCCACCACAGAAATGTGAGGAAAATGTGTTTTGAAAAAAAATGTAGGTTTGCACAGGATTTTGGGTAACAGAACCTGGTGAGAACCAGTCAGGCTACAACATCCTGCATTCCTTTGGGTGCCTAGTTTTCAAAAATGTATAGGTTTGCTAGATGTCCCTGAGTGCCCGCAGAGCTAGGATTCAAAAACTACAGCTAGGCACTTTGCAAAAAAACTGTAATTTTTAATGGTGAAAACGTGGTGTGGTCCTGTTGCGTTTAGAGTAGTTTCCTGTTGTGGGCACTATGCCCACCCACACAAGTGAGGTACCAATTGTATCGGTAGACTTCGGGTAATTTATATTTGTAGAGCAACTATTAATACCTATTGACTTTCGATGCATTTCTGCCTTCCAAATGAAAGACAATGTGTAAAAAAGAAGTAATTTAAAAAAATGATTGATAATTCTCATGCTAGAATGAGTATTCCCAATTTTGGAAATGTGCAAATATCTACTTTCTAACTCTATATTTTGTTCCCATATCAGAAATACATAGGTGTCTTTCATACCGATTTTTCTATGTACACATTTTCCCAGAATAATTGCTATATACGCGGTACATAATAAAAAAGCAGGGTTCGTCTGGTTCTTGGTGAACCTACAAGTCCTATATAACCCCACAACCAGTAAGTTCTAAAGGATGTAACAGTATATTGCTTTTAAATATCTGTCATAAATTGTGAAGTGACAGGAGAGAGGAAGGCGGCCTTATATGGGTGGTGGGGGGGTGGTGCCCTTGGGGGGGCATTTGGCAGGCAGCTAAATCTGCGTGGGATTGTGGGTCCCCCGGGGTGCCCGAATGTTGGTGTCGATTTACATGCTTGAAGATGTTTGATATCTTTCTAACCTTGTATATTGTTACAGATCCCTCGAACATGTGCAGACATTAATGATGTGTACGTTCTCTGATTGTAATTATGCTGTGACCACTAAACTATATACCTGTTGTTTTATTTGACATGTGCATATACCATGCTTAATGATATACTGACTTGTAAGCTGGCAACTTATGTTGTTGTGTTCTGGTGTAACTATTGAAAATGCTAATAAAATCAATTAAAAAAAAATATCTGTCATAATTAGAAGTTACAGGTGAAAACGTTGACACAAAAGGCTGGTTTTTTTCAACTAATTTTCAATGGTTCCTATATTTAACTGTTAGTTTCTATAAAGAAACCATGAAGGATCTACACAAATGACCCCTTGCTTTCCAGGATCCATTATTGCTTTCATACCCATGTCTACCATTAACTGGAAGGAGGTTGAAAGCACAACAAATAGCAAAAATAGGCTATGTCCCAGAAAAATGGGAAAACTGTGTAAAACAAATTGGATTTCTGACAAAAATCTGTCATTCTCTAAAATCTGGAAAAATGGTTATTTCAGCTCCACAACCCTTTTTTTGATACCATTTGTAGGGAAAAACCAAGACGCTTTCATTTGCAGCACCTTTTCCCCCCCAAAAAACTACATTTTGCTGTATTTGGGCTAATTTCTCGGTTCCCTCCAGGGGAATTAACAAACCCGGGGTACTTTTAAAATCCCCTGGATGTTGGAAGAAAAGGACGCAAATTTGGTGTGGATACCTTATGTGGTAAAAAAGTTACAGGGGCCGAAATGCGAACTCCCCCAAATAGCCAAAAAAAGGCTTAGCACAGGGGGGAAAAGGCCTAGCAGCGAAGGGGTTAAAAGAAAAGGGAAACAAGGATGGAAGGAGGAAGGATGAGCAACATGTAATATATGACTTGCAAAGAAGGATGCGTGGGATGCATAGGTGGCTGATAGGAGTCAGATGCATGGGTAGTTGAAAGATGGTTGGAAGGAGAAAGAAAGGATGCCTGCATGGGTGGGTGAAACTGATTGTATGGGCGATAGGAATAATCCTGAAAATGTATGTTGTTGGTAAAAGGTTTGTTGAGAGATTATTTAAGAAGAATGATAGCCATGTTTACTTTAAATGGATGGATGCCTGGATGGTACAATAATCATAGCATAGGTGGAGACTGTCACTGGATGAAGACAATGTAAAAGAAAAATAAATTGTGCCAGATTAGCAAAGCCAAGGAGAATAGAATAAGATTAGAATTAAAAAAAGATATAATGCTAGAAGAGCAATGCAATTATAAATGGAAAAATTGCTGGAAAGAGAAACAAGGACTGTATTTTTCAAGGTTTTTGATTGAAGGTTGTATTTCAGGATACTCCCTTGACTCAAAGTAATTTGTAAGCACAACATTTATATTGTGTATGTATGTACCCATACCCACCCATTTTGAAGCAACACAACTGCAGCTGACCAAGGTTTCGCACTTAAGTTTCAGTATCGGATAGTCAGTGAGCGGCTGTGCACAAAAACATCCGGAGCTAGCCACAAAGAAGCTCCACTGTGGAGACAGATACCAAATCCTATGGGGAAGGAATGTGCACCAGAGGTAGAAGTCCAGAGAAGCTGTAGTATTTAGAAAAAGTTCCATTATTGTTTCAATTCTTTAAAAGACCTCAGCCAACGAGTTTCGTTCCTGTAGGAACTTCGTCAGGGCTAGATTGTGGTATTGGAGTCCCATGGAGCAGCCAGGGGCATTCAAATCTAAAAACTCCACGTAGTCGGTAGGTCAACTTCTTATAATCAGTAGAGGAGACGTGATAAGTAGGGTTTCAGTAAGTCAATCAAAATCACAAGAAGGCAAATGTAATCGCAGTCCAGGCAGAAAAGGATAAGATAGGTAGTAGGTCAAAATAGACCAGAAGGTGGGTCACAGTTGTCGGTGTGTCAATAAATAGACCATGGAGTGAAAATACAGCTGCCTGTTTAGAGAGAGAGGTACTCAACAAGAACTGCGGCCACAAAATTCACATAGGTGTGAGTATATCAAAACCGGGGGTAAGAACTGCTATTAAGCAACAAACAAGGTGAGATAGGGCATATATAACCCCATATCACACCACAGGGGTAATGTCCTCCCCGTCTGTGTATTCTCTATCTTAGTCTGTCGGAATCATGTCTGTAGGACTGCAATTCTAAAAAAAAATACTCACCCATTATCAGGTGCCTCTCTCCAACTCCAAGGCCCACTCCCTACCTATATCATTTTCGCCTGTGTCAGCCTGCCATGGGTGGCCGATCAGCTGCATGGTTACACGTCCTCCCATTTATAATCAATGATCACTTGGATCAGATATCATCTGCCAGGGTGAAAGTGAAATTGAGCAATTGCCATCGATGTAACAGAGTATGACCATATTAGAAAAATAAGATAATTGTGTAGTTGTACACTACAGCTGCCCCACCTGCAAACAGCAGTAAATAAAAATAATGTGAGTCTGCGACACAAGTATGTCTGTCTAGGGCGCAAGCTGACTGAGCTGGCATGCCTACTTTTGAAATTCACAAAAGGGAATTTGTAGTAGTAAAGTTAGGAATCCCAACTTTACTGCTATTAAATTCCTTTTGTGAATACTAAAAGTTGTAAAGTTAGGATTTTGCCGCAGTTTAGTAGTAGAAAAGTTAGGAATCCTAACTTTACCACTACTAAATGCCCTCTGTGAATACCAAAAGTAGTAAGTTTAGTATTTTGTCTCAGATTACTTTTGTGAATCGGGCCCACTATAACTATATTATGGTCAAATTGGGGGTTACATCTCGGCATTCTTCTTGGTCCTTCCTTCCATGGACACTCTGTCCGTCAATCTTGGGTGCCTGCCTTGCGGCTGCAGATTGGTAGGGAAAGTGTGAATTGTTTTTCCCAGTATTGCAGAGAGAAAAGGCTGTCCTATAGTTGTAGATGGAAATATTGAAAAATGAAGGTGAAAAGTAAAGTTTTACTGCATAAATTAAGGAGGAGTGCAGCAAGAAAACTTTCAGAGACAGCATGACTAAATTATATCCACTTTTTTCCAGCATCTACAGCAACAACAGGAGCAGGCCCGTGGCACCCATCCAACCTCCACTTAGCTGAGATTGTGAGCCAGACAGCACTAGGTACACACAAATACACAATAACATCTTCTAAATTAAGTAACCAAATCAATGCACCCATTTCAGTCATACCACTATACTTGCCTCCACCACTACAAACAAATGTAGGTCTGCTGTTGTTGTTTACTTGTTTACCTTTTAGGCCACTTCATGAAATGCCCAGGTTATTCCATCAATCATCTCCGATCCTACTGACTTACTGTGAGTATGGTATAGTCATCATGGTGTCCAACTCTGTAGTATATCAAGAAGGGAAACATTGACTTGAGTCACTTTTTTGTGTGTAGATTAAATACTAGTAGACATCATGCACATCAACAACATTACCACCAATCACTCAGAGGCTGCGTCCAATGCATGCCATCACTTACCTGTTCTTATAGGTCAGTCCCTCTAGGCTCGGTATGGAGGATAGCTATAGTCAGGTTCTTTGGAGAGACTCAACGAGACAGGCACACATTTCACATTTCTTGTACTATTCTACATCCAATGTCTGGCTTGAGGGAAATGGATTTAGGACTGGAGCAGGACTAAGAGGAGTTGGCTTAATTCTTCACTGGCTGGACACAGTTGCAACTCCAATCCGGTAATAAAAGAGTAAGATTTTGATTATGGATTTGTTGTGATATAAAACATAACGACAGTGACACACACAAATAACAAAAGTAAATAATTTTCCTTAGCTGTATCGTTTTGGCGGTGTGAAAGCAAGAAAGAAAGAAACAAGTCGAAAGCCTAGTTGTTGTCAGGGAAGTAGAGCTCTGGTGGTTCACCCGGAAGTAGGTCATAAAGCACACTACTTCCATGACATAAGTTGCTGTCACCATCATCTTCCTGCTGTGCTACTGCAGGCATGGTGTACTCCCGTGGTATAAAGTGCTGATTCATTTTGATCATGGTTAACCTCTCCAAGTTTTGGGGCGAGAGACTGGTCCTTCCAACTGTCAGAATGGCACCAGTAACACTGAAAACATGCTCAGAAGAGACACTTGCGACAGGAAAAGCCAGATAGTGTATCACCAGCCTGCTGAGCACTGGCCATTGGTGCCTTTTCCCATATCAATCCAGCAATGGGTTTTATTCACTGTAGTCCTCTGCTGGGGCATCCACAAAGGCCTGGTCCATCTGCTCAATGCTGAGGGGTGATCCGCTTTGCTCTGCCTCTTTTGCCTCAGCCCTGGACCTAACAAGCCTTTGCTGTAGAAACCATTCATGTGCCATTTTTGCTGGAGCTAATACTCCTGTCCTTGTTGTTGTGGATGTGTTCTTGGTGTTGTTGGTGGTTTTGGCTGCTGTGAGCCAACCACACTGCCCCCTGGCTCTGAAGTTGAACTTGACACTGGCTGCCCTGCAATAATTGTTGTGGCCTGGAGTAGCCGACCTCTAATTCCCAGAAGTTCATTGTCTAGGCAACTGGCTTCCGCAGCTAACCACGTTTTGTAGTTGGCAATATCCCCTTCTAAAAAAGGAATCAATATGTTCAGTACTGCTTTGTACCATGGTTCCAGAATTATGGCACAAATGTAATGGTTGCATTACACAATGACGCTTTGCACTCTTGCATTTTCAGGTAAGCAAAGGCCTATTCCAACTCATATGCTTCTTTTGTTTCTCCACATATGCGTACATTGCAGACACCCCCTCCAGCTGTTCCTGTATTATTATTATTATTAATGGCATTTGTTAAGCGCCTGGTTGCACAAGGAACAGTGCGTCCCCGCGCTGACAATCCCACCAAACATCTCTTCAGCTTAGCTGTAGCATGTGCAACAATGGGAAAGCTTGGCTCATAGTACAATCTTCCTTGCTGACTTCATGTGTGAAGAGCTCTAAAGGATGGTGGGGTGGAGGGCTCTCGCTCTTCTCAGGGCCCTCCGAGATGTTTCTGGCACAGAGGGGAGGGCTCCTACTCTCCACGGAGCCCTCCGGCAGTGTCTCTTCCCGGCCCCGGGCCTCCTTGGGCTTGGCCGCGCCTGGGGACCAATGGGGAGCGAGGGCGCTCCTGCAGCTGCCTATGGCAGCGCGGCCTGTGGGGGCACGACGTCAGCGGCCAATCGGAGCACGGTGGGGCGGAGTCTCTTCCGGCGCCTCATCACATGAGGCTGGTCGAGGCTTCAGGCCTTGTCAGGCCTACTGCTGCCCAGTGCTGAGTTGCGGCGACCCTCTCCTGACTTAGGGGGCTGAAGTAGGCAGCGCCGGCACCACCGGAGCAGCGCTGGGGCCATGGCGTAGTTAGGCGGCCTCGGGCGCACCCCGGTGCCTCGCTCAGCAGACGGAAGTCTCAGCAGGACGGCAAGGGCCGCGGTGGGGAATCCCGGTAGCGCTGCGAAGTGGCGGCAGCGCTGTGAGGTGGCCTCAGTTTTCTTGGGCACTGCGCAGGGCCAGCACCATGAGGGGACCAGGGCCGCGAAGGGGATCACAGGTAAGTCTTTTCAAGGCAGACCTCAGAGGGGCTGGGACCAGGGGCGCTGGCAAAGACAGCGCTTGGCAGAGGAAGTGCTCGGGCACAATAAGTCAGCAGATACAGCGCTACTCAAGGGGCAGAGGCAGCACCTCGGGCAGGCAGCATGTCGGCAGTTACATCGCTGCTCCAGGGGGCAATTACAACAGCTCTCTATTAGCAGTAGCGCTCAGCAGATCGGCAGCCTCCAGCACTACTCAGGGGCACAGTAGAAGAGCGCTTGGTAGGTAGGGAAGGCAGCTTTACAGTCCCAGCAGTTCAGTAGGGGGAAATGAGGCAACACAGCGCAGGCCACAGGGGGCGACCCAGGGGGCAGAGATGACACAGCCCGGTACCTGGATGATCCCCAGTTGTTCTGGTTAGCGCAGGCAGTTTTCTTCTTGGCTCTTGGTGGTTCTGGCGCCCTTTGAAGGTAGTTGCTTGAAGGGGAAGGTTTGGAGTTGAAAGCTTGACAAGTTTCCTCAGCAGGTCACTTCAGGTGGTCCCTGGTTTCCCCTCCCGCTGGGCCAGATCAGTGGGCTAGTTCAGTGTTCCTCACACAGCTTGGTAGGCAGCGCCTAAACCCTGTCACCCAAAGTGGTATAGGTTTGAGACTAGGCCCTACTGCCTAAGTCTCCTGCGTAGGGTCCCCCAGGTCAGTGATGCTCCAATTGACTGGAAAGTTTCCCTCCTTTTTCTTTTATAGTCCCAGGTTAGGTGACCACTCTCTGAGATGGCAGTTGGTGACCACTCCCCTATTCCTGAAGGTTCCAGGAGCTTCCTCACTCTAGCTATGGCAGGGAAGGTAGGCTGGTGTCGCAACAATGTTTAAGGGTTCCAGCCTGCTCCTGGCTACTAGAGTGCGTCTAACAAGACCACGCTGCAGTAGCAGGGGTCAGTGGCAGCCATGTTGGGGGAAGAGAGCACCTGAACCTTAGCATTGTTTAGCAATGGGAATGTGCCCAGAGACCTAAGGCCAACAAAAAGAAGGTGGAAAAAAATGAGGCAAGGGTGAAAAAAATAGGGAAAGACCACTCTAGGTCTGACAGGTCTAACACATGGTGAGCAAAAAAACAATGGTTTTAGGCCAAATCTCTGTACTGAGGTGAATATATGACATTGTTCTGCATTCTTGTCCATAAATTGTTCTTTTTTTGCATTTGACCCTCTATAACAAACACACTCACACACTGGCCAGACGAAGGAGGCATGCTAATTACAGCTTTAATGCAACAATGCCAAAAACGAAAATCCACATGGCAAAACATTTTTTGCAAGTTACACAACAACCACACATATCGAACAAAGGCATTTCTTTAACACACATGAAAAAAGGGAAATACCCCAAAAAAACACATTTTGCATTTAAATCCAATGTCATCAATGCCCGAAATGATGTTAAAATTTAACAGACACCACAGAAACAGTTGCTTCATGCAACCATGAGCAGCTCTAGGCCTATTGGTTGGAAAACCCATTGGCAGACTAGGACGCATAGTGAATCAATTTAAATCAATAATATTGCAAATGTAATGAACTGTGCTGCTGGGTAAAAGAAGAAATAAGTGCATGTAAAACAGCAACAAGGCATGACCACCACAAAAAAGGGCTTGCAGGCCTAATGCAGAAGTGCACTGGCTGCCTTCACAAAATGGCCACCAGCCACATGGCCAGGTCACCACAACAATAAGAAAGAGAAGACAGACAATGAGGCCTAGGGCAAAAGCACACTGGCTGCCTTCACAAAATGGCCACCCGCCACATGACCAGGCCACAACTACAAGAAAGGGACGACAGACAATGCAGGCCTATGACAAAAGCACACTGGATGCCTTCATAAAATGACCACCAGCCACATGGCCAGGCCACAACAACAAGAAAGGGACGACAGACAATGCAGGCCTATGGCAAAAGCACACTGGCTGCCTTCATAAAATGGCCACCAGCCACATGGCCATGCCACAACAACAAGAAAGGGAAGACAGATAATGCAGGCCTATGGCAAAAGAACACAGGATGCCTTCACAAAATGGCAACCAGCCAGGTTCCCAGGCCACGACAACAAGAAGCAGTAAGCTAAGAGGAACAAAGAAAAGACATGCAGGTCTATGGCAAAAGTGCATTAACTACCACCACAAAATGGCCACCAGCCACATGGTCACTCACAACAAGCAGGAGGCCTGGAAAACAAGGAACTCAAGCAGGCCTATATGGACACAGACTTTACAAAATGTCCTCAGGCCACACGGGAAGGCTCTGCCAAGGCAAATGCTGGCCCACTATTACAAACACACTCACACACTGGCCAGACAAAGGAGGCATGCTAAACTACACTGCTTTAATGCAACCATGCCAAAAACAAAAATACACAGGGCTAAAAAAGGTTTGCAAGTTACACAACAACCACACACATCTGACAAAGGTATTTATTAAACAAACGTGAAAAAAGTGAAATACCAAAAGAAAACACATTTTGCAATTCAATCCAATGACATCCATGCCCTAAATTATGTTTAAGTTCTACATACACCACAGAAACAGTTGTTTCATGCACCCATTAGTAGCTCTGGGCCTACTGGCTAAAAGGCCTATTGGCAGACTACTGCTCAATAAAATTAAATAAATATTGCAAATTAATTTCAAAAGTTGGAGAAAATTTAGTGAACTATGCACCATGTTTCCTTTTTAAACGATGAAACATTACTTGCAAAGAAAGAACTGGCTCCCTGCTGAAACTACAAGACACCCAAAACAATAAATTGTTAAAAAACTAGTGAAATCTCAAATTAGAAAATCCTCAAATCCAATGATATATGATGCAGCAGCAACAAAGAGTGATCCTTCAAGCTATAAATCAAAATTATAAGTGAAGAGGAGATGGACAAATTACTGGGAGGAGCCTGCTGGACAAGAACAGGAAGTTGGAGACTCTGGGGCACTAGGACTCCTTGCACAAAAAAGTACAGCCAAATGTCAATCTGAGGAGTTTTTTTATCCAAATCATCATTTTGAAAAGGTTTTGATGCTGCTTGAGAGAGATTCATCTCCAGATTGCAAATTCTGCGTGTTTGGGATCACAATCTTCACAAAACTTCCGCCAGAAGTCCGATGGCGCACCCGAATGACGTGTTCGCTATCGCACACTCTTGCAGGACCGTGCAGCCGGCCACCAAATCTCGTGCCGCTCGCAAACGGATGAGAAATCTTGTTGGCAATCACAGGCATCCTGCTAAGTCACTCCTGCGCATCTGGTGTACATCTTGCTCATGCGCAGTTCTCGCAAAATGTACGGCCGACATAGGAGTCTTGCAGGAGAGAGATGGCGAGGAGGAAGAGGGCAGTCTAGGGAAGCCACAGTACAGACAAGTGTGTATATTTCTTTTAAAATTAATTTTTAAATATTTTTTATTAGGGGGTGTGGGCAGGGAGTCTATTTAGCAGTGGGGATGGCTAACTCCACTATGCTGCAGAGTCAGAGTTTTGCCCTATAGTTCACGTTCTGAGCAGAGAGTGGAGTAGGCAAAACTCTGCACACTCCGCTGGCGGAGCGGAGTTCTCAGCCCACCCTTAGTTGTAAGACAACATTTGCATATAAAACAAAGTACGTATTCAACGTTGTTTCTGCAGATTTTTACACTTCTGAGTTGACAACAAAGCGCTGCTGAATGAATGTTGAGATTAATATAAAAGATTATCTTATTACAAACTAGTTAAAACAAGAGTAGGAACTGCTTAAAGCCCAGAAACTTGGTTGGCAGTAAGGAGCCAACTTTGGTTACTTTTGTCCTTGCCGCCATTCATAGGTTTTGTTTTTAATCACCTTGAAAGACTGAGAATTCCAAATCCCCCACTAACCACGAAGTGTGATCCTGAGCGCCTGTTCCAATACCTTCTTTCCTTTATTTACAAACATAACAGGTGTACCGGAATGTTCTGAACACTGGCTGCAAAAACAGTGCAGCCAATACTGGGCACTTTATTACAGGCTAGGAGCATGCATGGCCTTCTGCACAGTTGTGTGTCTGTAGTACTCTTTTGTAATAGAAGTGCAGTAGGGTCTGTGGTTCCTGGTCATCATCTGTGGGATAATGAAATGCCCCTTCATTTACTTTTGTTATAGTAGCCGGGGCTTGTTTGTCTGTAGCATGCACAGAACACGGCAACAGATACCAGGCCTAGCACCCATTGTACTCTACAGGGATAAACAGCTGGTTTTGATTTTTTTAAGCCAGCTCAAAGCTTACTTCATTATCTATGGGAAATACTGTAGATTTGGATGACATCATTCGATATAATGGGAAATACCCGAGTAAAAGTGTATTGCCAACAGTATCTTAGTGGAAGGGTTTCCTCTGGCGTACAAGTGCTACGAAGACCATGTTAAAAAATATATATATTTATAAATCTTTGTGAGTGGACTTTGCAGTACTTTTTCGGAAGAATTTGTTTTCATAATAACTACAAACGAAGGTGCACGCTATTCAATATTGAGTCTACGAAATTCGGTTTCAGCGGATATTCACTTGAACTAAAGTACTCATCTCAGATGGACAGACTTCTGTGGAAGCAGAGCCGGCCACTTAGCTGCTAGAGGTCAGGATTCTGGGCGCTATTGAGGCTGGTGGAAGTAAACACTGGCAGGAAGTGATTTCATCATGGTGCAAGAATTTGTACTTTAATGTACATTTGTTTGTGAGGGTTTCAAATGCAGGAGTAAGGGCATCAAGACATTTGAAGAGGTTTGTACAAAACATGCTTTCGCAATTCCCATGGGTCTATTTAAAGTTGACACATGGAGGGACCAATATCCCATTATCACGAATTGTAAGCAGAAAATGTAGCAGGTTTACCTACCACACAAAGGTTACACAATGCGCACATCTACAACAGTCGGTAGTAGAGATCAGGTTACCTTGGCAACAGAAAACTAAAGCTGTCTGTAGCCAGACAATAAAAACTGAAAATAATTAATGGAAACAATGGATAAAATAGTGTAAGGTTCTACTTGTTAACTCCTATAGCTTAGTAGCAGCTTGTTTTTGCAATGCTACCACACTATTCTTGGGGAAAAAATTACTTTCATTTAAAACAAAAATAAATAGGGAGATATTAACGGTGCAGTGCACCTGGAGTGTGCTCTTTTCGTATTGTATCCATGTATATGTTTGTCAGAACTGTATGTGCACTGTGAAGATATCATAGTAAATCCACATAGCTACATTCAGAGGTTTCGAACCTGATGTCTCAGCCTTTCACCTTTGTAGTTGAGAAAATATGTGCCTTAGAGTTGAATAATCGTGTTATGAATGATTCAAGAAGGAAGACGCTAGGTTTAAGGCCCCCTGTTTTCTGGCATTTATATTTTATATTTCCACCTGTATTTGCCCACTGTTACATGTTTCTAACTTTACCTGCACTTATTTGTGCAGTGAAAAAAAGTTGCAATTAGTATTTTTCCACATCTATGTATATAAAATGATGAGTGTTCTGTTGTAGTATTGAGCACAATGGAATAGAACAATACATTCTTTAGTACAATTATGCTAAAAACACAGTGTCCTGTTTAATTTTGCAAAACAGCTTTTAACCGTCCACGAGTGCTGGAACTAGGGGTGCGGCAGATGCTGCAGCCTCCCATCCCCAAACATGTTGGCAGTTCAGAAAGAGAATGGAATCTATTGAGAAGCTTCAATCAGTCTTCTTTTCAACCAGTATCAGCTGCTTGTTCAAAATCAGACACGGTTTTCAAATATTCACAAGCATTTGCAATGCAATAAGTCGCACATTTGCGAGCGTTTGAGCTATTGCACTGTAAATCAAAATGCCTTTCATTTGTGTGTTTTGGAAACCTGCAAGTGGTGCATAGCAACGCACTTTGTACTCATAGTCCTTGCTTACGAGAAGCAAGGTTGTCAGTAAAAAAGGCACAGTTACTGCCTGCCTTACTTCATGTAAGCAAGGACTATAGGTACAAAGTGCGTGTTTATGCACCGCTTGCTGGTTTTCAAAACACATAAATAGAAGGCATTGTCATTTACAATACCAATAGCTCAAACTCTTGCAAATGTGAGACCTATTGCATTGCAAATGCCTATTATAGACAGTGGGGCAGATTTACAAACACCTTGCAACACTTTGCGCTGCGATTGCAGTGGTCATGTAAACAATGAGGCCAATTTACAATCTGACACATCTAGGGAGATGTATCATGTTGTAAATCCCTGCGTCATATATACATGCGTCAAGTATAATGTATGCAGGGTGAGCGTTCCCACGCGGGAAAGACTCGTAAAAGTGACGCAGTGAAATCTACAAGATTTCACTGCGCTCCTTCTTGGACACCACTGCGTCACTCCTTACGCCTGCTTGGAACAGGCATAAGGAGTGAAGCAGCACAATAAGTATAGACCTCCCCATGCATTGCTGGAGTTGCGTCATGCTTGCGACATGACTCCAACAATGCGTGACTTTTGGGCCAACAGATGAGTCAGAGTTTCTGATGCAGCTGTCAATCCTTGTACTATGGTGCGCTGTATTGTAAATAAATCGCATCCATGGTGGAGCAAGGGTATTGCAGGCTAGCACAGGGAAACTGACGCATCCCTACAGATGCTTCAATTTCTTGTAAATCTGCTCCAGTGATTGTTAGATTATACTTTAGCGCAATATACCAGGTGCCGCCCGTGTTTTTTTTGGAGACACTTTTATAGAACAAAGAACGACACACAAATCTGCAAAGGCATAGTAATTCTACCTGCACAACCTAGATGTGTCTGTTGATATCATTGCTGGTATATTTGCATAACAGTACAATATAGTCCTTCTTTTATGTCTGCTGGAAGTGACGATGAAGAGTGGTAGAGAGAAGCATGTGCACAGATCTCAGTGACACTGACCTCAACAGCATGGTAATCAATACTGCTTACTATTATCATTTTAGAAAAAATGCCCAGCTCCCTCGGTTTGCAGAATTTACAAATGTTTTGGTGAGTAGTCAGATACTGAAATCATATGCCAACTGCATGTTTCAGGCTCACATCAGGGCCAGGTCGGGAGCCCAACGCAGCACTGGCAAAAATCCAAAGACTAGTCCCTCTCCCTCTCGCTCCAAGCTCTATGTCTCTCCTCCCATCCATCCATATTCTCTTCTACCTCTCTAGTCTCTCTCCCTCGTCCTCTTTCTCGTTCGTGGTCTGTTCCCTGAAGCCCCCAAATACCTGCTCAATTCACTTTGGGGAGCTGGGGAAATGGATAGGGCAGGATTCTCCAAGATCAGACCTGGAGGGCTGGATCTATGCCAGATTTTTAAAATAGTTACATTTATCTAAGTGGGGATACGCTAAAAATCTGGCAAGGATCCGGCCCTCCGGGACCGACTTTGGAGACTCCTTGGAAAGAGGCACTAGCAGCTTCTCACGCTTTTGAAACCGGCCTTCTATGGCTCCAGCTCCCCAGTGTGAGTGATTGATGGAAAAAGAGACTGGTCTAGGTGGGGCTGAAAGAAGTAATTCAGCTGGGATTGCTGATCAGCAATGAGCACGTCACTGCAGCACATTAGGAAAATAGAACAATAAATGTACAACTTGCACTCACTCACCAATTAGGCTGCTCTCAAAATGGTAACTACCGGGTGTGATAAGGCAGGTAGGTGATCAAGTAGTCTCATATCCGTTGTGAATAGATTGCCAATTCATGATTTGCCTTTTGTATCTTACCCATGTATTTGTACTTTTCCCATTCTAAATGTAGCCCATTTAACTGATTGACAGCCCTGGTGTGCAACCCTTCAGTGCTTTACTAACAAATTTGCCTGAACTGCTAAATGTATAACCTTGTAACTGTGTAACTAAATGTCGCATGAATTTTTCGGGCACTGCGGCCTGTCAGTAGTGCAACAGTTGTCACGAGCCACCATTCCGACATGGCATGAGAACTGGAATAACAAATAAGCAGAAAAAATATGCTGATCGGTTTTAATGCACAGCAGTGGCTCTGTAATCAGTACTAATTACAGCAGTGATTGCTATCAATGTACATTATTCGCGTTCTCCATGTGAACAGTGGTAGCCAGCAACCGCGCTGAGGCTCGCTGTTAATTAGCTGCAATATTCAAGCATGGGAGAAATTGGGGACAATGTATTAATTCGTCAGCGGGCGCCTGCCTGTGAGTCTCTGTGTCTGCTGGTAATGCCTGCGCTAGACTTTCTGGGATCACGCTTTATCTCGCGGTGTCTTGTGACAAGCGTTTACCAGGAACAATGCACCTATTACCGGCCCCCGTCATCAAGAGCGTCTCTGCGTAAATTAGTCTTAGTGCCTCGGGTCAGTGTTGATGGCGCGCGGTTGTTAATATTCATCAGCTGCTGTGATCAGCATTAATCAGGGGCATTGATCCTGTGATCTGCATAACTCAGTGATAAAGCGTCTGTTATCGGGGTACCTCAGCCGCCTTGCCTCTTTTATCAACATTATTTAATTGGAGTGTGTCGGATTGTTATTAACCGGAGTCAGCGTCTCTTCAAGCTCACTTAATAATGCGTATTTTTTATCATCTTCATTGATTAATGATTTATATTTAAATCAATATTAACCATCAGCAGTGCCTTTAATCATGGCTGTCCCGCCGCACTGTATGCGCGCGGCCCCGCTGGTCATTTCTCATTATCTGTCTGGGCCATTGTCTTCGGTATCCATACTAACTAGTGGTAGTGACAATCCGCGTCACGTTAATAAGAAGCTCTTTCTATGCCTGATGCTCATTATACAGTCGGTGTCCTCCTGCCAGAACCGTTTGCCATTTTGGTAAGATAACTAGCCGTACCTGGCTCCTGGAATTAGGCTGGGATCAGTTACAGCGCTGCACCAGTTAGAACTGAAAGCGGAATCTGACAGAGACCATTTAATGCACTACAGGAAAATATGGAGGTTGGAATAGGAAGATAAAAGGGTTCCTCGTGGTACTTGGCAGAGAACTGCAGAAGGCAGATGTGTTTTTTTTTTAACAGGAAGAGGACAGTGAACGCCTCTCTAGACGGTGCGCCCAATCAAGATTCAGGAGTGTTTCCGCCGATACACTGGAGCAGAACAGGAAAACAGAAGCTCAGGAAAAAGAAGAATGCTTTGAGTTATAGGGCGCAGTCTGCGGATTGGCAAGGCGGGCATTCGGGCATGGGCCGAAGGGCCGGTGCCTCAGTGCCCTCTGTGGGCCGTTTCTTTTGTCCCCTGTCCCAGTCCACAGAGAGTGGGCTAGGAAAGGGGAGGGAAAAAACCGGCCCACGAAGTGCAAGGAGACAGACAGAGAAAATGAAAGCAGCCTTGCTGTGCGGCCAGACAGCGATTGTCAGCTGTGGGATCTCCTTCACCCCTGCCCTGCCAAGCAATCAAGCTGAGGCTGGGCTGGGGAGGGGCGATTGTTTGCAATAATCGGCCTCCCTGGGGGCCAGTTGTTTCTCAGGCCTTTGAGCCATTTGCACCTCGGTCCCCTGGCGCCCATGCAGCCCAGAAACGGTGTTAGTCTTAGCACCTCGCCCACAGCCCTTCACATTCAGGGCATAGTGGGCGAGGAAGAATGGGTCTTGCTGTGGGGGCCCGGTGATGTTTGGAATTTTTTTGTTTTATTTATTTATTTATGCGATTTTATATAGCGCGGACTTTACCCGAAGGTGTCAGAGCGCTTCACACTAGGAACAGCAATAATACATGAGGAGAAAATTATAAGTGGACAAATTACAAAAGCAAACGTTAAGTTACATGAATCAAAAGTGACAATAGTGAGCAACCAAAATACAAGAGGAGCAAACGATACATTACAGGAGGAAAAAGTGATGTGTGCAGGTTACAAAAGCGTACAAAATACAAGTAGAGGTGTAATACTGCAATTAATGGCAGACACTCCAGCACAAGAACAAACGTTACGTAGGCAATGGTGGCACTTGTGCAATTATCTAAAGCAAACAAAAGTGAGAGGTAGCAAACAGTGTGTTACAAGAGAAAAGTGACGCGTGCAAGTTACAAAAGGGTACAATACACAGGTACAAGGGTAATACTACAGTAAATGGTAAATACTCAAACTGCCAGAACACACTGGGAAGGCACTTCCCATGCACCAGCTTCACCTCAGCCTCCCCCCTGGCTCCCTGGCTACCTGGCTACCTGGCTACCTTGGATGACCCAGAAAGCTGTGTTTTGTGCTCCCCTGCCAGGACATTTTCCCAAGGCCTGGAGGGTTGATTAATTTACTAATTGCAGGGGCCTTGCCTCTGTTCATGTGCTCCTGAGCTGAAGGTCTGGGGAGGGCTAAGTAGGTTAGTAATAGCAGGGGCTTTGCTGCTTTTCAGGTGCTCCTGTGCTGGAGGGCTGGAATAATTTTGTGACAAAAAGGGGCCTTGCTATTTTTTTTAGTTGCTCAGCATGTAGGCCATTCTCACCTTGGCCCTTTGTCCTGTGCAAGAACAGTATCCTCCCACTTTCATTCCTTGTCTGTGCAAATGGTGTTTCATGAAAGGGCACGCCCCTTGAATGTGGGCCACGCCCCTTAAATATGGGCCACGCCCCTTGAATGTGGGCCACTTTTTTCGTCAGTGCCCGGGCCGAATTGTGATCCCAATCCGACCCTGGGCGCAGATGCACAACGTAGAACATAAGATAAAAGGGCATGACTCAAAGACAGAAGCCAACACAACAACGAATCATTCAGAGCACAGTAGGGAAGATGAACATCTCAATGCAGTGATAGGAGAATGGATCGGAAAGAGAGTGATGGAGAATAGATGACAACAACATGTGTTAGAATGTAAGTCGAAGTCATGGGTGGCCTTTTAGGCTACGTGGAATGGACCTCCCCCAATTTGGCGATCATTATTGTCAGCCAGTGAGCTCATGGACTACATTGAGTTTACTGGTACTTGAGAGCTGTTGATCCCGCCATCCCTGCTTCAAGGTCAGACATCAATCCTACCTGAGCAATAAGCAGGTAAATGGAACTCATCATTTAGAGATGCTAATTAGTACACGAACGAAATGGTGTGTGAAGTGTTGACAATACTTCTGTGTCACAGGTAAACATGCCAATAGATTAGTTAGAATGGGACATATATACGTTTTCCACAGTAGAGAGGTGAAGTGGGAAATGTGTTCTGCATCCATTTGTTGAAAGGGATTTTGATAAAGAATACTTTACAGGAAGGACAGTATATTCAATCAAACACAAACATCAAAAGCAGATTAGCATACACATATACTCTTTAAAGCTAAAACAATGACTGAAACATGTGGGCACATGAATATCGATCTCACAATATCAGTGGGACAGAACATCAAGGACAAAATATTGAAAAAAAAATTGGTGGTTAAGTCTAGATTTTCTATACCAAACTCCACATATATGTACCTACGTGGTACATATATTTACAAGGTATATAGATGTAGAGTTAGGAATAGTAAATCTATATTGTCTATATGCACTAATGTTTTGATATTTTGTCCCTCGATATTATGTCCTCATTATTCATCCATCTCGATATTGTTGGTGTTGATATATAGTAGTTCAACTACTGAAATAGGTGGAACAGCACTGAATAAAGATTTAATAGTGGAACATTCACGAGGTGAACATTTATTGGTTTTTGGAATGCAAATATGCTTGCAAAGCAAAACAAGCATTGGAAAATCTAAAAGGTCGATTTTGAAAGGCAAGTATGTATATATGTATGTAAGTATATAGTAACTGTATAGCACCCACCTAGCCAAAAAGGCAGGCGGACGCTGTACAGATTAGAGGCAAAGGTGTGATCATTCAGTGATCTGATAGGTAGATGGTTATTGGATCATTACTGTGTTGTGATGTAGTATTCTTTAAAAAGCTGTGTCTGCCGATCACATAAATCGATGCAGCATTGGGGCGGGCCTTATGGATGTTGTTCCAGATTCTGGGTGCAAATATTAGGAAGGCCTGTAACCTTGTTTTTTTTCTTACACTTCATAGTTTTCAGTGTGACAGTGGCCTGACTGCAGGTGTGCCAAAAGCTATCAACGATGGCGAGCTTGTTTGCTGGGCAAGTGAGGTGCTCATCATCTTGAGTTGAAAGCATGGAAGGGGAATTAGTTCCTTCTCTATAAATGCGCCAGGGGGCTGCATTGCAGAGAGTTATAAAAAGGGGCGTGGTCTCATTAAACCTCTCTGCAACGCAGCCCCCTTGCGCATACTGGAGGTTCCTGGTGGGCTAGTTGGCCCCCAGGGACCCCCACTATGCAAGGGGAGTTTGTTCCTCCTCTGCAAATCTTCCAGGGGGCTGCATTGCAGAGAGGTGTAAAAAGGGGCATGGCCTTATTACACTTCTTTGCAACGCAGCCCCCTGGCGCCTACTGGAGGTTCCTGGTGGGGTAGTTGACCCACAAGGACCGCCAGTATGCAAGGGGAATTAGTTCCCCCTCTGCAAACACGCAAGGGGGCTACGTTGCAGAGAGATGTAATGAGGCCATGCCCCTTTTTACACCTCTCTGCAACGCATCCCCCTGGAACATACTGGAGGTTGCTGGTAGGCTAGTTGGCCCCCATGGACCCCCAGTATGCAAGGGGACTTAAACCCCTAATTTAGAACGCGCTATGGGGCGTGTTTGCACAGTGGTGAAAGTAGGGGGCGGGGCTTGAGGTGATATGTGTGCAAACATGCCCTGTGGCGTGTGTTAAGTTGGAGAATTACTTCCTCTTCAATCCAGAGGTCCCCTAGGGGCCAACTAGTCCAACCTGTACCTCCAGTAAGCGCCACAGAGCTGCGTTGCAGAGTGTGGTAAAAAGGGGACGGGCCCTTTGAACACCTTTCTGCAACGCAGCTCCCTGGCGCATACTGGAGGTACCTGGTGGGCTGGTAGGCTCACAGGGGACCTCAGGATTGAAGAGGAATTAATTCCCCAAACTAAAACACGCCACAGGGCGTGTTTGCACACATGTCACCTCAGGCCCCGCCCCCTTCCTTCACTATTGAGCGAAATATTCCTCTAAAATCAGCCGAACTATGAATTCCGATTTACTCACCCGTTATCAGGAGAGGCCTCAGTGCTGCATCTTTAAGCCCACTACTGATCCTGAAAAGTAATTCTAACCATACTTACAGTAACTTGAGTTTCCTACCATAGGCTAAAATTGACTGGTTTCACTTGGAAATTTTTCTAAGTGTGGAGTTTTGGAACTTTAAAAAATTCCTCAAAAATCAGCCATACTACGAATTCCAATGTACTTACCTGTTATGAGGAGGGACCTCAGTGCTGCATCTTTCAGCCCAGTACTGATCCTGAAAAGTAATTCTAACCATACTTACCATTACTTGAATTTCCTTCCATAGGCTAACATTGACTGGTTTCACTTGAAAAAAAATGTACGTGTGGAGTTTTGGAACTTAAAAAAATTCCTCAAAAATCAGCCGAACTACGAATTCCGATTTACTCACCTATTATCTGGAGAGACCTCAGTGCGGCATCTTTCAGCTCACTACTATGCCTGAAAAGTAAATTTAACTGAACTTACCAGTAACTTGAATTTCTTTCCATGGGATATCATTGCCTGCTATATAAAATATATATAAATTAAAAAAATATAAAATAAAAAAATATATATATTGCAATTTCAATATTTTAAATTCATATAAAAATATGTAATGTATTTTAGAAATTAAGTATCTAATAATAAATACTTTAAAACAATGTAGTAAATTAGTATAAAAAATATAACAATTAATACATTTAAAAATGATCATTTAAAAATCCTTAGAAATTCACTGAAAAAACCATAGGTTTCAGCCACGGTATAGTTAGGAATTAGCATTTAAAATCCTTAGTAATTCACTGAAAAAACCATAGGTTTCACACATGTTATAGTTAGCTGGACATTTCACTCATACAAAACCATTGAAATTCCCCCGTTATTGTTAGTTCAGCTAACTATAACTCGCGCGCCCGCAATGCACTGCTGATTTCGTCACATATTACATCACTCATGACATGGTCAGTGACTTCACTCATGACATCACTAATGACATCTCAAATGACTTTACTGATGACATCATCCTTGTGAAAGAGTGGAAGACCTCCTCTCAGCGTAATATAACCTTTGATACACACATTCAAAAATAGAAATAAAAAATTTCAAAACAATGGAGATACCAATACCAGTTACAACAACATATTCAGTATTTCTAAAATCTACATACACATCCACTCATTCACCAACATTTCTATATAGTCACTCATACATGTACTCACTCATCATATGTACTCATCATATGTGCTGCACTGACCTTGCAGCACTTTAATCATCCAGACACTACCCATGTACTCATGCAATGACCCAGGCACTAACAAATGAACTGCTACAATCTCCTGAGCACTACTGATGTAGTCCAGCCATCTCCTTGTCACTACCCATGCACTCCTCCAATCACTCGGACTGGGTAATGAACTCTGCTCTGCTAGTGAAGTTTGCGGAGATTTTCATTCCATTAAAAACACGGAATTCCGGCCAAAATCCTGTAGCGGAATCCACTACTAAACTGCACCCACAAATGCTTTGATTAAGCAACTTTACATGCTAAGAAGCATGTAACTATTTCACAAAAGTGAACTTTGAAAATGAAAAATATCAGGCAAAGAGAGAGGTGATGGTTTTGGGGTCCCCCTAACCTAGGGGGAGGACCAAGCAGATGCCTTAAACACAAAGAGCATATCATGCTAAACGATTCAGTGGTGGTCCCATCCTCATAGGAAAACCCCAGGCACAGTTAGTGGCAAAAACACAATCCCAACCAAAGGCCCTGCAAAGCATTATGGAACGAGATTAGCAATGGGCAGTGAATATTTTAGTATCCAATATCAAAATAATTCTCCAAAGAGCTGCACTTCAAACAGTCGTTACTAGGTGTCCCTCACGAATCAAATGCAAATGCATTAAAATTATTAGATCAAGCTTTTGCATTTGACTCATGAGGGACAATAACATTTTATTTAGGTATGATTATAAGATCTCACTTTACTTAAAATAAACACTAAAAAAATTCCCAGAAAAATCTAAAGCTTAAATTGACATTAATAAGTACAGTGTTGGGCTCCAGAAGCTCTTGGATGCTTTTGGAACCTATATACAGTCCCTGGATCTAGTTGTGAATAATGGGAAGTCGCACACCATGGTAATCGGGAATTTAAAAAGAACTAGGAAAGTGAAGCTATCCCGCTGTAATGGAGTGGAAGTGTCCAAGGTTATCTCATTTACATATTTAGGGGTCTTATTCATTGATCAGGGTTCATGGGCTCCTCAAGATAAAGCAAAAAGACTGGCTGTTACTGGATCGACTTCTGCCTCATTGGGGTTTGCCCAGCGTTTGGGGGTAGGCCAGTAGAGGCAATTCTTAAAATTTATAGATCTAAGTGCTTGGCTATTGCCGCTTTTGGCTCCTCAATTTGGGGTTTTAAACAATTCCCAGGGGCTCAGATAGCTAGGAACAGATTTCTCCGTAGTCTCCTGTCTGTCCCCCAATCAACATCTATCTATGAGATCCATGAGGAACTAGGGCAGGGCAACGTGTTGGATATAATGAGTTTAGCGCCTCTTTTGTGCTGGCTTAAAACTTGGCTTAACCAAGAATTGACACTGAACCATTTGATTTTACGGGATATTGTCAATCTGGATAAAGCCAAAGATATTAAGTGGCTGTCATATGTTAAACGTATGCTCTCCAAAATAGGACGGCCAGAGCTATTTGATTATCCTGAAAATATTTGTAAGGAGGATGTAAAGTGGGTCAAAACTAATTTTTTAAATGTCATAAAGATGGAACGGGAAGAGCAGGAGCTGCAGAAACCATCAGCTAGGGTTCATTGTTTGACTAAAACGACTCTGTTAATTGAACCTTATCTGATAATGGTGACTAAGCCCTGTCTCCTGACTAGGTTCCGTTTCAATCTGTTTAACTTTTCTTTGGGTGTCTTCCATGGTTGGTGTAAACCAGAGGAGGCGGAACCCTGCCATTGTGATAACTTCTACATGCAGAACACCTTACATTTCATGATGTTCTGTGATTATTACAACAATATTAGGAGGAAGTTTTTAATTCCTTTATTGAGAGGTAAGGGCTTTGTACAAGTTAAACCAGCTTTACTTTACCTCCAAATGTTGAGTAATCCATGGGATATTTTTAATGTTTCCTGCTTTCTGGTTGCTGCTGTCCGATCAAAGAAGAAAAGATGTTCCGGTCTATACAGTGTATAAACTATAATGAAACTTTTTTTATGAATTTGTAACACGGGTGTACTGCTGTTTTTAAACTATTATTTAGCTATGGTACTATAGAGATGACTTATATTTTTTTTAATGTATGTGTTTTTGTATCAGTGATGTGAACTTTTATGATTTAAAAAAAAATCAAATATAGTGGATTAATTGATTGGCATTAATAAGTGATATGCTCTTAGCTTACAGTAAAAAAAACCTAGCAATTCACTGAAAAAAACAAAGATTAAAGTGAGATTATAGTTAAGTGTTGGAATAACATAAAAACTAATATTAAAAAACTGAGAAACCACTGAAAACCATCAGTTATAGTTTACTGAGCCAAACTTTAACTTGTGACCCCACCATGCAATGCTCATCACCTCACATATTACATCATTCATGACATGTTAAAGGACACCATTGATGACATTACTGATGACAGCTCATATATATATATGAATTTGAATTTGAATAAAACTTATATTGCGCAGACAATAACCCGAAGGCATCAGGGCGCCTAACAACGTATGTCATAAACAGGGGCATGTCACCATTACAGATAGGCCTGCACGAAGAGATGGGTCTTCAGGGCCCTTCTGAAAGCCTGGAGAGTGGGTAGGGATCTTAATTCCAATGGGAGGGAGTTCCACCATTTGGGCGCCAGGGTAGAGAAAGCCCTGCCACCCCATTTAGTTCTCCTGAATCGATGGGCTGACAGAAGAAGTCTACTCGAGGAGCGCAAGTTCCTAACAGGATTGTAGCGGGACAGGATGGATCCTACACCAGTGGGACTGTTTTTAGCTAATGCCCTATAGGTCATGCACAGAGTCTTAAAGCGGATACGGTCCTCCACAGGAAGCCAGTGTAACAGCTTTCTAGCCGCTGTGGCTGATGCCCATTTGAGAAGATCCAGGACAAACCTGGCAGCAGCGTTCTGAACTACCTGCTAGCGCTGTAGTAGACTTTTATTCAGTCCCACATACAGCGCATTGCAGTAGTCCAGCCGGGAGCCAATCAGGGCAACTGTAAGCTGTTTCCTTGCCTGCAATGACAGGTAGTGTCTAGTCCTCCTGAGGATGTGGATGATGCCCCAACAGGTAGAGATGGTTCTGTTGACCTGTTTATCCAGATTGAGGGCGGGATCAATCATGACCCCTAGATTTTTAGCAGAGGAGGTGGGGGTGGGGCAGGCTCCTAATGAGTCTGGCCACCAACCAGATGACCAAACATCCTCTTTCCCTCCAAACACCATCACTTCCGTCTTCTCTCCATTCAGTTTCAATGAATTGTAAATCATCCATTGCCCCACTGCCTCCATACAGGATCTAAAATTGGAGGCAGTCGGGGCACCTGACTGGGAGAAAGAGACGAGGATCTGGGTGTCATCCGCATAGGATACTATCTCCATCCCATATGATCTAATTAGCCCAGCAAGTGGGGTCACATAGATGTTGAATAGGGTCGGACTCAGAGACGACCCCTGAGGGACCCCACATTGCACGGGCAGGGATGGATTATAGATACTCCCCCAACTTCACTCTTTGCACTCGGTGATTGAGGAAAGAAGTGAGTAGATCTAAGGCTGCCCTCTGAACCCCAACCTCCCTCAGCCGAGCTGTTAATACTGAGGGAGAAAGGGCATCAAAGGCTGTCGTCAGATCTAAGAGGATCAGGAGGGTGGTCTGGCCTCCATCAACACGCGTGCGGATGTTATCCAACACGATGGTGAGGGCAGACTCAGTGCTGTGTTCCCTCCTGAATCCATGTTGGGAGGAGTCAAGACAACCCGAGTTCTCTATAAATGCAGCAAGATGCTTATTAAGATGTGCTTCAAGCATCTTTGCAAGGGCCGGGAGGAGTGAAATGGGCCGGAAATTTTTTAGAACCGCAGGGTCCAGAGAGGCCTTTTTAAGTAAAGGTTTTACCACCGCGTTTTTCCATTGGGTGGGAAAAAGGCCATCTCTCATGGCTTTATTCATAATATCAACCAGCGGGGGCAAGAAAATATCTCTGCACTGTTTGAGAATCCTAAGTGGACATATGCCATTTTAATTTCTCTTTCAGTGGTATGACCTCTGCATAATTTCCTGAGTGTTTTTGATTATGAATTATAAATGTTGTGTGTTATGGAAGATATTTTTGAATGTTCAATATTTTAGGAGCAATTTTGCACAGTTCTTTCCCAAGGCGTAAATAACTTTAACTGGGATTTGTAGCTATAATGTATTTACCAGCAAAAGGTGAGACATTTCCTGATGGCAGTATTTTTATCCCCAACTACAACTTAATGGATTCCATTTTATTGCTGGCTGTATTGTCTGCTTCTATAACAGATCCAATACCAGTAGTAATTAGAAGCACTAACTATGTTTTCTAGACATTACTCTTATCGCCCTTTTTATAATGAGAAGTTAACCCTTGCTAATTATGGAATCATTAGCTTTGCAATGGTATTGGTACAGGTGTGGATGTTTATTAACGCGCATCTATTCCTAATCTGCAACTATAAGGACACCAGAAATTGCAAATTATATTATTCATTAGGGATATCATTTTTCAGATATACTTCAATTGAATTAATAGCTCTGTTTTACACACTGCTGCTATTTTAATGTTATTATTTAGAATGTTCCATTTTACCACTTAATAAACATTAGCATATACATATTTTGCTAAGTTTATTTTAATTGCTATTTTTTATACATTTTTATTCAATGTCATAACGAAATATGTGAAAAATATGTATACACCATTTGCCAAAGTGTGTTAGTTTAACACCTTATGTGGTACAAATTACAAATTAGTTCCAACAAATTGGGGCACTATTTTGACTTGATCAATCTTACTGCTAAATTAAACATCTTTCGTTTGTGTGAAAAAGGATTTTATTTTCTAAGATGATTAATATAAAGCTACAACATCGTTATTTAATATCACTAGAGATCTAAACCGCATCAAATAATGAATGTATTAATGACTAATTTCACAAAAGTGGACAGTTCCACCTAGAACCGCTCTCTAGACACTTTTTAAGGAGAGACGAAGGACACACAAATAGTGAAGCATCGTATCTCGACTGATATCCTCAAGCCTCATCTCTCTGTATTGCCTTAGGGTACCATAGCACTTAAACATTACATAACAGGTAAACGAAGGGTGCTATGTGGCTCCTTTGGAATTGTGAAAACACCAGCATGCATTTTGTATTAGCGGTTTCAACAATGGGAATTCCTACCTCTTCATAGGTGTGTTCCTCTTTCAAATGAAGGATAATGCATTTGCTTTGGCAGCTTTTCCATCATGGAGCAGGTACAAGCAGGAGTGCACCTCCCTGGAAAAGCAGTTAGTGAACCAACTTGGAGGTAGTCTGCAATGTGCTGTCCCTTCCAGTTGTATCTTCTGAAAAGGAGTAAATGATCCCATGGGTTCTCAAACTGCACAATGGGTAGATTTGAATACTACCAAAAAAAAGATATGGACATTGCTATGTTTACTTATCACAATCAAAACTTCGACCTGAAGCAAATCCTTAAGCTCTGCATGAAGGGGATAGATGGAGCAAGACACAAAATCCACCATTGTGGAACACTCAGGCCAGATGCAAAGGTCATTAATGAATCCAACAAACATTCAAAGTTCTCAGATGGAGGCAAAGGAATTAAGGGCTACAGTTACACACCCAACAACTATGGGACTATGCTTCTGATCATGACATTGATTAGTTAAGTACTACCAAATTGGAGTCGGGCGGACAAGTTAGAGAGAACAAAAACCTGGAGGAAAATTTCATAGTACTTCTTTTCTCATTACTGTAAAATACCTTCACCTATACTACAAAGCCTAATAATTCTTGCCCTTAAATATAATTTCCTAGATAAATATATTGGACCATTTACTGCAACTGTTTTGCTGACAGACATTATTTTGTAAATATGTTACTAAGAGGAAGAAATGGAGCATAATTGTTTCTCAGTATGTTTATTACTTACAAAGGAATACTGAAAAAGTCCCTATTCTCAAACGCAGTGTATCATTTAGTTTTCATTTCAACAGTCCCACAGGTGTATTGCTCCTAGGTCCTGATAACTGTTTTGCTCATAATTATGTGAACAGCTAAATCTGTCTAAATGATTGGTCAATAATTCCAACAACCCCCTTTGGTTTATAATCATGCCTGATAGGCACATTTAAACTTTTTCTTACAGGCCTGCCATTCGCTGGGTGTAATGGGTCTAACACCACACTGTTGACAGAATACCTATCACAATCAGAAGTCTGAGTCAAGATGTTTATTGGCTCTTATGACAGTGTCTGCTATGGGAGGAGGCATTCCTATTCAAAACTTCATCTGAAAATGATGGCATTGGTGTTGCCCCTAATTACTGTATATCAGAGTTTTCAGCACTAGAATGGGGAATAACATGCCAGACCCTGAAATATCAGATCCTTTTACTGCATAATGTTCAAAATTAGGATGTCTTTTCTCCAGGAATGTTTCAAGTGGACAATGTCATTGTGAACGTTTTTGCTTTTACTCGGTGTACCACAGCACTGGTAACAACGCTGAATCAGCAGCGTGATATCCCACATTAGGGTTCCACTGAGTCCACCTCAAGAGGACCTGTGTCAGAATGCGTAATAGTCACTATATTTTGTGAAGTTGGCATTGGTCCTTTGTGGACACTGAAGGTGTGGATAGAGGATCTGTCTTTTTTTAGGTGGGTCCATCATTAACATTCTTTGCAAGATCACCCGCTATGTTTGGACTGGAATGATTGCTCAATTCCTTAAAACTCACACAGTAGACATTGATGGAATAACTTCTTTTTGTACAAAGGGGTACTTATTACTGCAGTTAGTGTGGTGTAGTGATCTGCCATGCCTTGTGCGGCCACTCATGGCTAATCACATATATTTCCCATTTTTAACTTAGATGCTGTTCATTTGTGAAGAAGGAATTGATAGGAATTAATTTGCAACCAAAAGGCAATACTTGTGAAATTGTCTGACACAGAACAGTGATTAACTTTATATCAAACAATGATTTGAACAAATGCTAAAGGACAAATTGCAAAAAAAAGCAATGACATATAACAAGGTGACAAACACTGTAGTCATACACGCATTTCTGCCATTAATTAGGTAATTAATGACAATCTCAAAAGGACATCTTGACATTCTTGAAAAGATCCAAATGAAGGTGACACACCTGTTCGAGCAGGAAGGAACAAATGCAAAACATGCTACAGCTGCTTACCAGCCTACCTAAGAAGACAAATCCAGATTCTTAGATGTTCCTAGAAAAGTGAATACATTATGCAATCAAGCCGACACCTGTAAGGGAAATAGGAGTTAAGTCTGACTCACTTGCAGTATACTCATCAATATTTATTTCTTGACATACCTTGTGGTATAACTTTGAATGTGTTAGCCATGTCGACAGGCTTAGGCGTTTACATTTTTCAGGTACCTTTAGGTCTCCAGGCAAACTACTCTCCTTCATCCACATTTGTAATTTGGAAATGCATGAACATATCCCCTTTTGACGCTGACCATCCATAAGTGATCAGGGGAGTATTATCTTTTGCAATTTTCAATGCTTTGTCTAATTGCAGAGCTCTACAATTCCTTATTGCATTATTCTTCTCGATTCTTAAAGTTTGGTAGTATGTTTAGTGATTAACCAGACCTCTGGGTGTTCCCTTTTATCCTCATTATATTAAAAAATATTTCTAAAACGAGTAGTTGAGGTGTATTAAAACATTTGCTTTGGGGTATTTTAAGAGTTACCTGCAGTTTCCTTTCATATTTCTGGTATTAACTGAGTGATTATAATGTGCACCAGAGTGACTGCGTTGTGGTACTTTCATTTATGATGCTAGCCCCAAATCAGGAGATTTGAAATTACCAACTGGCATTCCATTGGTACCTAGATTAGAGGTCGCATGAAAAATGACACTCATGAAGGCTGTATATTCTTTAGCTCTCCGGATGCTTGAGCAGATCTTTACAATTACTTCTTTGACAGGGCGTGGAGAGTTTGGTGTTCAGGATGCTGCTTTGGGACACTACTGTTGTGCTTAATAGGCTGTTGGGGCTTGAGATGGGTGTAGGCTTAGAAAGTGGACTGCCATGCTGTGGTGTAAGCACTAGGTTCAATTTTCTGGAGGCACTGGTGGAGATGTTGTAATGGTAGGGTGTTTAAATATCGATTACACAAATATCGTTGTAAATAATATAGTTGTATAAATATAATTTACATAAATATCGACACCCTATACCTAAACAGGTAAGTACATAAATATCGACTCAAAAATATCGATGTAATGAATATAGATGTTAAAAATATCGACTTTTTAAATTAATTATAATTACATTAAATAATTAATAAATATAAGTACTATTAACAAAATACATTACATTGCTTTATTTTTTTACTATTTTTAACAAATTAACTACACTTTTTCATTATAAACTTAATATTTGTGTACATATACATATATTTAACACATAAAATTATATAACAACAATAATACATACATTTAATTTAAATATTATAAATATTATTAGTTAAAACATTTGATAGCGAAGGGGTAAAAATTACTATTCCCACTCCAAAGGATGCAACAGTAGGGAAAGCGCTGGATAGCGTAGGGGTAAAAATTACTATTCCCACTCCAGAGGGTGCAACAGTAGGGAAAGCGTTGGATAGCGTAGGGGTAAAAATTACTATTCCCACTCCAAAGGGTGCAACAGTAGGGAAAGCGTTGGATAGCGTAGGGGTAAAAATTACTATTCCCACTCCAAAGGGTGCAACAGTAGGGAAAGCGCAGGATAGCGTAGGGGTAAAAATTACTATTCCCACTCCAGAGGGTGCAACAGTAGGGAAAGCGTTGGATAGCGCAGGGGTAAAAATTACTATTCCCACTCCAAAGGGTGCAACAGTAGGGAAAGCGCTGGATAGCGTAGGGGTAAAAATTACCATTCCCACTCCAAAGGGTGCAACAGTAGGGAAAGCGCTGGATAGCGTAGGGTTAAAAATTACTATTCCCACTCCAGAGGGTGCAACAGTAGGGAAAGCGCTGGATAGCGTAGGGGTAAAAATTACTATTCCCACTCCAGAGGGTGCAACAGTAGGGAAAGCGTTGGATAGCGTAGGGGTAAAAATTACTATTCCCACTCCAGAGGGTGCAACAGTAGGGAAAGCGTTGGATAGCGTAGGGGTAAAAATTACTATTCCCACTCCAAAGGGTGCAACAGTAGGGAAAGCGCTGGATAGCGTAGGGGTAAAAACTACTATTCCCACTCCAGAGGGTGCAACAGTAGGAAAAGCGCTGGATAGCGTAAGGGTAAAAATTACTATTCCCACTCCAGAGGGTGCAACAGTAGGGAAAGCGTTGGATAGCGTAGGGGTAAAAATTACTATTCCCACTCCAGAGGGTGCAACAGTAGGGAAAGCGTTGGATAGCGTAGGGGTAAAAACTTACTATTCCCACTCCAAAGGGTGCAACAGTAGGCAAAGCGTTGGATAGGGTAGGGTAAAAATTACTATTCCCACTCCAAAGGGTGCAACAGTAGGGAAAGCGCTGGATAACGTATGGGTAAAAATTACTATTCCCACTCCAGAGGGTGCAACAGTAGGGAAAGCGCTGGATAGCGTTGGTGTAAAAATTACTATTCCCACTCCAGAGGGTGGAACAGTAGGGAAAGCGTTGGATAGCGTAGGGGTACATTTTACTATTCCCACTCCAGTGAGTACAACAGTAGGGAAAACGCAAGAACTCAAAAATAAAATTAAACCATCTGTCAAATTTAGTTTTACATTTAATGTAGTTTATAAACTTATTTAATATATACATTAAAATATATTATTATTAACAAACACCTACACACCTAAAATTAATTACTCAATTACATTAAATATTTTCTAATTAATTTTTTATTAGTAGTGTATTTTCAAAATATTTACATAAATAATATTTTACAGCTTTCACACCATATACACTTATAAACACCACAACACAAACTAAAAATTATTTACTGGTTTAAAAATAAAAATGTATTTATTTATAATTAATTAATCATTAATTAATTAATTATTCAATTAAAATGTAATTACTTCACTACATTTTCTATTTAAAATTCCAGTACACACACCTAAAAGTAATAAAAAAATTAACATAATTAATTACCATAATTATTTATCAATTAATTAGTTTAACTTAATTAACTAAAAATTATTAAAATATTTATAATAATTTAAAACTTTAATTAATCAATTATTTTATTATATTTAAATTACTTCCCACCCTATTCCCCTATAAACCCACAACCCGCTACGGAACTTTTAACACTAAATTCAACATAAAATACATTATTCACTAATAAAATGCTACAAAATATACTATTTTAACTAACAATACTCATATGGCCGGGATGCCTGTTACCCCCTCCCAACACAATCCCCAAGGATGGGAAGACGGACGCAGTTCTGAACTTTTGGAAGGCAGGAGGGAGTGACCCCCCCGGCCGTATTTATTAAAATATGAAACAAAATTAAAACATTAAAATAATAGTTTCATATCATGTACAATTTTCATTTATTACATTTTGATGAAGACATGTTCTTTGGCTAACCTTAACAAATCTCTAGTACAAAGGTTTTCCTAGCCGAGTCTAACATCCTGCAAATGCATACTTTCTAAATTAAAATTGTACATCCTAGCATTACGGGCCAACGGCAAGGTCGCAACCGGTGTCAGATCCCTACTACCAGAACTCTCCTCCTCACGGTGTGAGGGCGGCCGCGCAGAGGACTGTGCCCTCTGTGCCAACTCCAATTTCCCTTGTCTTGCGGGGGCCCCCATTTTAACTCGACGCCATCTTAAAGGTCGCCCGAGGACCCGTGTGGGGTGTCTGTAAGAAGGCAGCGTGGACCCCCCTCCCACCCCACACTGTCTATCACATCCGCCGTCGCGGATATCCGGTCCCCGGGAAATTCGTAGGAGGGGCATGTAGCCGCCTCCTCCCCTGGAAGGGGCCTATGGCCGTCTTCCCTTAGGCGACCCATACTTAGTGGGTGCCGCCTCCCCGTGGGAGGGGCCAATGGCCGCCTCCCCCCCGGGCGCTCCCATCCATAGTGGGTGGCGCCCCCCCTCTAGGGACCTTGAAATTACTGCTCACCGATCATGACCTTACCACCACAGGCCGGATAGTTGACCGGCTATCCGGCCCCCACAAACTCCTACCAAAGGTCATGTTATTACAAACCCCTTAACCATGCTATGAAGTCTCCTATGAGTAGGACATTCCCCTCCCGGGACAAATGGACCCCATCATCGAGATACATGTGATCCCCCCGAATACATCCATGCGGAATACAGTGCAACTGCGCCGAGCGAAGCAACCTACTAAGTTTGTTATTGACCTTCTTCACCGAATGGTTCAGTGCTGGCACCGAGAGGCTCCCCCGCCAAACCTTTCTGGGAATCATGTGGGACCATGCTATCGTGCACCCAGGGATCCTTCTCGCCAGCCAGCTAACAGTAGACAGAACTCGCTCGAGTAGTACTCGCCGACCGAGTGTCACCAAGTCATTGCCCCCCAGGTGTACTATGATTACAGATGGCGGTGACCTCTGCCGCCCTAACAGTTCCTCGACAAAACATTGAAACTGGTCAATACAGAGCCCGCCCCTTCCGTGGAAGGTCACTCTGTACCCGTATTCCCCAGCTGCGTGAGTCACGTCACCTGCTTTGAATACGTCCCTGGCCCGTCTCACGTATGAGTGGCCCACGACCCACACCACTCTGTCCTCAGCCGGTGATCTCTGACCGCTGGTCCCCAGGTGCCGGGTCGACTGCACAGTCCGCCCCGCATAGTATTCTCGCGAAACTGAAAACCAAACAGAAGACAAGAAGCGTGAGTGCATGACATTGGCTTCACAACATGTGCAAACTTACATACCTTTTATAACAGTTCGAGGACCATCGTCCCAGTTGTTTCACTTTCTCAACACTCTGACCCCTGGCTGTAGCCTCTGTAGCAGCCCCTATCCGAAAGGAATGGGTCCCGAAATCGCCGGGGTCCAAGCCCGCCGCTGCGATTGCCATTGTTAGCACCCTCTGAAACTGAAACCTCGTCAGTGGGGTGGCGTCGATGTGTCTCAGCAGGCTACCCCCCCATGTATCCACCCTTTGCGCCGAATATTCCTCAATGCACTTCACCGGGCACATGGGGGACCCGCGCATGCGCTGGACCACAATGCTGTCTCCCCTAGCACTCTGATCAGTCTTGGACTTGGTTATTGTGACCACCATAGAATCACCCTTAATCAGAATGCAATCCCGACACAAACCTCCCTCCACATCTTTCTTGTTCCTTGCCACCAGCTCGCTCACCCGCATAGCCCCATGGAATGCTAATGCGAAAGCGGCCCGGAACAGCACTGCCTCGAACTGGGAGGAACATGTCGTGGGGAGCATCGACATCAGCAGGGACAACCTGTCTAACCCAATCGGGCGCCTCTCGTCCACTCTGCGACCCTCAAGGCGTTGCCAGCCACGAAGGGCTTTCTTTACCAAAAAAGGACGATGTCGGGTCCTTGATACCATGCGCCTGCGCCATGAAAGAAATGGCGGCCCGGTGCCTATTGGCCGTTGCCGCTGATCGGCCTTCCCTGTGCAGTGCTACTAGAAACTTCAGCACATTATCCTCCTGACCCCAATTGTCCCCCCCTGTCGGACCCAAAAATGTACATTAGGAACGAAACGCTCCTTCGTATGCCTTCCTTGTCCTGGGGGCTAAGCTTGCTGCCACGAGGTCCTGTAATCCGGGGCACCGAGTAACCAGAGTGCTTCGGGAAATGGTGCCGCCGCTAGGTCTGCGGAAGGTAGATAACCCCTGAAAGCCTGCATGTGTGAACGAGAGAGTGCATCAGCCGCCTGGTTCAGTACACCTGGCACATGCTTCGCTCTGAATTGCACGTTCAGTCTCATGCAAAGCAGTACAATTTCTTTCAGTAATCTCAATATCCACTTACAGCGTGCTGCCTGTAGGCAAAGCGTTGAATAGGGTAGGGGTAAAAATTACTATTCCCACTCCAAAGGGAGCAACAGTAGGGAAAGCGCTGGATAACGTAGGGGTAAAAATTACTATTCCCACTCCAGAGGGTGCAACAGTAGGGAAAGCGCTGGATAGCGTAGGTGTAAAAATTACTATTCCCACTCCAGAGGGTGGAACAGTAGGGAAAGCGTTGGATAGCGTAGGGGTACATTTTACTATTCCCACTCCAGTGAGTACAACAGTAGGGAAAACGCAAGAACTCAAAAATAAAATTAAACTATCTGTCAAATTTAGTTTTACATTTAATGTAGTTTATAAACTTATTTAATATATACATTAAAATATATTATTATTAACAAACACCTACACACCTAAAATTAATTACTCAATTACATTAAATATTTTCTAATTAATTATTGATTAGTAGTGTATTTTCAAAATATTTACATAAATAATTATTTTACAGCTTTCACACCATATACACTTATAAACACCACAACACAAACTAAAAATTATTTACTGGTTTAATTATAAAAATTTATTTATTTATAATTAATTAATCATTAATTAATTAATTATTCAATTAAAATGTAATTACTTCACTACATTTTCTATTTAAAATTCCAGTACACACACCTAAAAGTAATTAAAAAATTAACATAATTAATTACCATAATTATTTATCAATTAATTAATTTAAATTAATTAACCAAAAATTATTAAAATATGTATAATAATTTAAAACTTTAATTAATCAATTATTTTATTATATTTAAATTACTTCCCACCCTATTCCCCTATAAACCCACAACCCGCTATGGAACTTTTAACACTAAATTCAACATAAAATACATTATTCACTAATAAAATGCTACAAAATATACTATTTTAACTAACAATACTCATTAAAAAGACTAAATTACTTATTATTATTTAAATAACGATATTTTTGTAAACTATGTTATTGTAAACGATATTTATTACAACTATATTATTGTTATCGATATTTCTTACATGTCTGTCGATATTCTTGTCAAATTATATTTTTGACATCGATATTTCTTGTAGATATTTCTGCGGCGATATTAAGGTAAGTCGATATTTTCCCGTCGATATTCCCGCTCTACACCGTTGTAATTTAGCAGCGATTAGGTTAAGCATTAGCAGAAGACATCTTGTATTTAGAGCCTATCTTGTCCGTTGTGTGGAATCCATTTTGTATTTCTGGCAGCCATTTTGTTTGCCATGTGCTCTTCATGTGCTCTGTCCTACCTTCCTGTTAACTGCTCTTGAAATCTGCCTAGAGACGAGACATATTTAGCCTCTTCTGCTTCGCACATGCTGAGTTGACCTTACAGCTGTCTCCAACTTGTAACTGTCAGGATGTGTCACCAGAATTAGCTAACTGTCAGCCCCTCCTACATGTTGCCAGCACACTCTCTGTATGACCTTGTATGTATTTAAAAATTCTGTACGTGTACTGCCTTCATTTGAGCCCTTGTGTGGGTATAAAAGGACCAAGCTCCTTCCAGTCAGTGTGCTACTTCATGCATTACCGAAGGGTGCTGTGTGAATGTAGTTCCACCTCATGAGGTTTAATGAACTCTGTCTTTTCTATTCCAGTTTCTGTGCCAACTTCTTCCTTTTGGTCTGAGGACTCTGTGCAGAGAAGGGAGAACCCCTAGCACTGGTAGGCCTTGCTGAGGCTCACCACCACAAACTGGCGCTTCCAACGCGGGGCTCATCGGTGACTCGGATGCCAGAAGGACTGGTCGCGATGAAGGATTAGAAACTCGCTTTGGACGCGATCGCTGCCTGAGTAGACCCGAGTCTTGTCACCCACGGCGGTTTTCCTTTCTTTCTGATCTGGCCATCCAGGTGGCGCCGGTCCTCGACTAAGATCTCTTCTGTTGATTCGCTGTGCAGTGACCATTTGGTCGATTTGAGAACTTGGCAGTTTGAACCTGGACACCATTTGATTAATAAGAGCCGTTCTGCTGCACTTGCTGTTGGTTTGACGCATTTGATTGGTAAGGTAGTTTAGTAACACTTACTGTGGCTTTGTTGGTAAGATTGGCCAATATTAGTATTTGTTTGAATTATATATGCTTTGCAATTCATATAGACAGGTAATGAGGAGATTTTTCTCTATTTTTAACTTTGTTTGAACGGCGCAATGTACAAAGAGTACTTTAAGCGCTACTTTGATTATAATACTGCATATTTTGCACTATTTTTGGTATGCCTGTTTCCAGCACACTTCGTAGGATGTGTTGCTTTTGTAGTGGTAACAATTTTTGACTTGATGAAGCACAGCTGCACCCCCCCCCCCCGGAGGGGACGCCTAATAGGGACATGTATTTAAGTATGGTATTTCTTCCATAATGTACAGCACGTTATGGAATAAATATACTTGTAAAGATCCTGAGTTGTGTTGGCATATGCATGTGTCATTTGATTCGCGAAAGATTCAGTATGTGGAGCAACAAATCTTTAAGCGAAAGGCTAGGCAAGGTATGTTTGACTGTGTGCGAATGTGGGAGAAAGAAGTGCGTGAGCGAATGATGCGTGAGCAAGCCTTGATTGAAAAGGAACAGCGAAAGAATATCTATGCGGAAGCATTAGAATTAAAAAATAAGGAAACAAAAGAACTAAGGGCCATATGTATCATCAAACTATTTAGCATTTCCTAAATAGCGAATTTTAAGGAAACGCTATTTAGGAAATGCAAAATGGTATGTATGAAAAAAATCGCGATTCCTTAAGCTTCTTTATTTGCGAATTCGCATTTTGCGAAATCGCAATTAAGGAATGTTTTCCAATGCATTCCTAAGGGCCATTAGGCCCATAGGAATGAATGCAAAATAATTCTCAAATTGCGAATTCGCATATTGCTAATCGCAATTTGAGAATTATTGCAAGGGTGCAGGGGTGTCTCAAAGACACCCTGCTGCACCCCTGAAAAGAACATGTGTGTGCATATGGCGCACATACATGCCCTATGGGCATGTGTGTGCATCATATGCCACCTTTAAAAATGCCAATTTGTGCATTTCTGGAAGAATTCGCAAGTTACCATCAACTGAAAGTTGGTGGTAATTTGCAAATTCTTAAACAAAATTTGCAAGCTAAAATTGCTACATACATAGCATTTAAGGAATCGCAAATTTGCGATTCCCTAAATGCTATGGAAAAATAAGGAATCGCACAAGTTTGCAATTCCTTATTTTGGGAATGTTTCATACATTCCAAAATGGCTGTTTGCGAGTCGCAAAGGCCGAAATTCTGCGAATTTCAGCCTTTGCGATTCAAAGACGGCTTGATACATATGGCCCTAAAAGAGAGAGAGGATAGGGAGCGCCACTTACAGGTAACTGGCCAATACGCTGTTAGGCAGCCGCTTTATCCTATTCTTAATAAACCCCAAGATGATTCTCTCTTATTAGATCGCTGTCCAGCTCCATATACTCTTCCTTCTGCTCCTTATGAATCAGATGAGGACTCTTCTACAGACCTTAAAAATGCATTGCCTGATCCGCGAAAGAATCCAGCAGCCTTTTATGAGGAAGTTGAGGGTGCAGTTAGTTCTTGTACTATGACTTTGCCTGATATTGATTTGTTTTTTGGATTAATATTACCACCTGATATGTGGAGGATTGTGCGTAAAATTGATGACCATGCGACATTTGGAGCATTATTAAAGATTTAAAACAGTTAGATGAAGATAGAGAACCTGCACAGAAACCGTGTCAGTTAATTTTAAATCTTGCGGCAGCTATATTATTTAAGCTAAAGACGATTATTGCCCCTAAAAAAATAGATTGGACTGTATTAGCGTCGTGTAAGCAAAAGGCAGATGAATCAGTTTTAGATTTCTTTACACACTTTGAAGAGGCATTCCACGATTTTAGTGGCCAGTCATTGACAGATGACACCGGTAGGCATCTGTTTGTCGATAAATATGTCGCAAACCTTTTGCCAGGAATAGTTAGTCGCCTAAAGGCCAGTGAGAGTTCATGGACTACCTCTTCTCCGATTTCTATCCTAACTATGGCTCAGTATTATGAGCGACAAGAGTTAGAAGCTAAAAGTAATGAAGATAAAAAGTAGAAAGAGTTAAAAACAAAGGTTATGTTAGCTCAAGCTTATGGACCACCTTCTAGAGGTAATGATTCAGGCGGATGTGGATCTTATGGTTCATCTTTTCCTTCTTATACTCATTCGAATTTGTCTGTTGACCAGTGTGTGTACTGCAGGAAGTTTGGAAATTGGATTTCTGATTGTCCAGCCTGCATGCTTAGCATTGTCCACGTGGTCAGGGACAAATGAGAAATCTTCAGGATACTCATGACCTAGAGGAAGCATGAATGATCATGCTAGGTTTGATGCTAATACATGTGGGCAGGATTGGTTTAACACTTTTGATAGAAGGAACCAGTATCAAATGTCTGACTGTGCCATCTGATTTACAAGATTCTGCTTATGCTTATGCTTATGCATAGGATTGCCTAGGATGGGGTAAGGAATCAGTTGAAGTTCCAGTAGATCAGAGGGGTCGCTATGTTACAGCACATGTTTTAGGTTCTACTGATCTGTTTCTGGTTGATACAGGAGCTACTTGTAGCGCCTTGTCTAGACAATTGGTTCCAAGGGCTCCCATGCCTGGCTTAACCATTACATCAATAGGTTTTTATGTAACACCTTCCCTTAGCCCATTGTCACAACAACTCGCATTCCATGTTGATAAGTTTTACTGCTCCATGTCGTTTTTGCTTTCCCCAAACACACCAAACAATATTGTGGGTCTGATATGCTTAAATATTTCAGGGCTACGATACGAAGTTCTCCGGAAGGAGTACGGGTTATTTTGAATGACAACTACCCTGTGATTGAGAGATCTTGTATTGTTAAAGAGGACATTGCACTAGCCTTACTCCCTGATACTTTGTGGGCTACTTCAGACACCGATGTTGGGAAAATGGTTATTCCGCCAGTGCATATAAGTGTCAATGAGGGTGCCTCTTTGCCAAGACTGCCTCAGTATAACATTTCTAAAGAAGGAGAAGAAGCACTTACACACATTGTTCATGACTTGATTAAAGTGGGGGTTATGGAAAAAGTTCCTTACGATGTTTGCAATAGTCAAATTTTTCCAATTTTGAAAAACGATACTGACACCAGGATTTATAGATTCATCATTGAATTAAGAGAAGTCAAAACGATTTTAATGCTGCAGTACCCTGTGGTTTCTGTCATAACAAAATTACTTCCTGGTTCCTCCAACAGCAACTACATTCTCTGTTATAGACTTGAAGAACGCTTTCTTTTTGATCCCTATTCATCCTGAAAGTCGATATTTGTTCGGTTTCACTTTTAATAACCGATCATATAGTTTTTGTAGAGTTCCTCAAGGCTATACTGAGAGTCCTAGTATTTACAGTCCAGCATTGAAGAGACAGCTTGATTCCTTTACCTTGCCAGAAGGGGTGGCTCTCATACAATATGTCAATGACATCTTGTTGGCAGCTGATACGCCTGAACTATGTGAAGAGTGTACTTTGTCTTTGCTTTCTTTTCTTGCTACACACCATCAGAAAGTATCACGAAAAAAATTGTAATATTGTAGACCGAAGGTAACCTACTTAGGTCACCTTCTGTCTAAGGAGGGCCGTGCACTGACACCAGATTGCATTCAAGCAATTTTAGACACCTCAGTACCTTCCACACAGAAAGATGTTGGTGAATTCATTGGTTTGACTTCGTTTTGTAGGCAATGGATATTGGGCTTTTCACACATTGTTAAACCCCTGCTAGCACTTCTTACAAAAAACACACATATCCCCCTTCCATGGACAGATGAATGCCAAAATGCTTTTCGTCAGTTAAGACAAGCTCTTTGCTCTGCACCAGTGTCAGGCACGCCAGATTACACAAAGGTTTTTTCACTCTATGTACATGAGAAAGATGGATGTGCATTGTCAGTTGTAGTACAGACACACAGGGACAAACAGCGTCCTTGCGCATACTTTTCTGCAGTTCTTGAACCTGTTCCTCGTGCGTTGCCTGGATGCTCCGTTCAGTTGCAGCAACATCTGTGTCCATACGTCAAAGTGAAGGGATAGTTTTGTCACACAAACTGTTGGTGCTAGTACCCCATGCAGTAGATGCCCTTTTGAATCAGACCAAGACATAACACTTAACTAGTGCTCACCTGACAGGATACGAATTGACACTGTTAGCACCTCATATTACCTTGAAGAGGTGCGTGACACTGAACCCAGCCACTTTGTTGCCATATCCTGTGACTCAGTCTCAGTCAAAGAAACCTCACGATTGTATATTCCTTACTGAGGAACAGACAAAGGGTCGCATCGATTTGCAAGATATGCCCCTTCTAGATGTATATGGGGATTTGTGGGTTGATGGGTCCTGTCTGAAGTTACCAGATGGCATGACTTCAGCAGCTTATGCAATTACCACGCTTGAGAGAGTAGTGGAAACAGCTCGCATAACTCAGAAGTCGGCTCAAGTAGCTGAACTAATAGCTTTGACACGAGTGTGTGAACTTAGCGCTGACGTGTGTGAACATTTACACGGATAGCCGCAATGCTTTTGGATTGGTCCATGATTTTGGCCTACTCTGGAAGGAAAGAGGCTTTCTTACATCCCACGGGATGCAGATAATGCTCGGAGAATTAGTACATAATCTCCTGACTGCACTTGCATACCCAAAGAAAGTTGCTATTATGAAGTGTAGCGCACACAAGAAAATCATTGACAAAATAGGACAAGGCAATGCCTTTGCAGATCGTGTAGCTTGTGAGACTGCGATGCAGCGAAGCACTACTTCCATGTACGTAGTGAAGTCTCAAGCTGAGCATTGGCATGATACTAGAGAGGAAGTATTGGATATACAGAGATCTGCCTCTGTGTAAGATCTTGAGCAATGGTCTAAAGAAGGAATGTTAGACGATGAGGGCTGTTGGTGTTATAAAGAAATGAATACGTGGGAAATTGCCTGCAGCCTATTTACAACCTATGGTTCAAATGGCACATGTTGGAGCTCTAGCAATAACTGAAATACTTACACAAGTTTGGGAGCATATTGAAATTGCCAGCACAGCTAAAAGAGTAGCACAGTCCTGTTTGATCTGTTGGCAGTATAATCCTGGAAAAGGGACACGGACTCCTGCAGGAGGGTTTGCTACACCAACTGCACCTTTTGAAGTCTTGCAGAAGGATTACATCCAACTTGAACGCTGCAATAATCTGAAGTATGTCTTAGTGGTGGTATGTGCCTTACGTAAATGGATAGAGGCATACCCTACAAAGGATAATACTGCTCTCACCACTGCAAAGGTGCTTCTGAGGGAGTTTTTCCCTAGATACGGTGTTTGTAAATTTTTGTGGAGTGTCAACGGACCTCATTTTATTGGGCAAGTTGTTGAGCATGTCCTGAAAGGATTAGTGATCAAGCAGAAATTCCATGCAGTCTTCCACCCACAATCAGCAGGATTAGTGGAGAGGTACAATGCTACTTTAAAACCGAAGTTGGTGAAAATACTAGCTTCCACATCTTTAAAGTGGCCAGATGCATTACCCTTGGCATTGTTGTCCATTAGATCGGTGCCACACTCACAATCTGGTCTCACCCCGTATGAAGTGGTCTTTGGGAGACCGATGAATATTTGGGGATTTCCTAAGCCACGCACCATACATGATGTTCCTTGTGTTTTGGTGAATAATTATTTGGCACAGTTAACCAACAGTTTGATCTCTATTCATCAACAGGTTTGAGAAGCGCTTCCTGACAGATCTACAGGTGAGGCCCACGAACTCCGTTCAGGTGACTATGTGATGGTCAAGGTCTTTGACAGATCGAGCAGCCTGGAACTGAGGTGGCGAGGTCCGGAGCAAGTGCTCTTTGCGACAAGGACAGCAGTTCGAGTGAGGAACAAGAAGAACTGGGTCCACAGCACACACTGTAAGCGAATGTCACCTGCCTTGGTGGAACCTGCTGTGCTGACCGACCATCGAGAGATTCCGGAGACGGAAAAAGGTCAATCTATCTCACCTGAAGAATCTGCAGAAGTCTTCCCGGACCGCACGATTCCTGGAGCATCGCGATACCGCTTGAGACCGAGGAAAGAATCTACAGTGTTGAAAAAGACTGGTTGAGCTACCTCCCTGGGTCAGTGAAATGGAGAGCCGATGTGGCAAGGGGGGGGGATGAGCTCTGCATTAGTGTAGTGACACCCGTCTTGGCCCATGGTGAAGAAATCAGCGGCTGCCCAAGGGATAAGAGCTCCAACGATTGTTTTCAACAAGTTTTAGAAAGACCAATTATCACTCTTACTAAAATGAATAACAAAAGAATCATTTGTGCTGTAGCGTTTGTTGTTGCCCTGGTGGTTATGGCGATAATCACCTGGTTTGTTGAGAAAGTGGCTCCTGCTCAACAGCTTCTTGTTGCCACTACTCCAGCTTAAGTGGAACACCAATATTTTACACTTCCCTACCATGAGCAGAAACATCGACAATCCTACTTAAATAACACATTCATCCAGATGTTGCATCATACACACAATGCTACGAATGCTA